>NC_090989.1:101430000-102744642 GCF_041146395.1 Eulemur rufifrons
TAGAATACAGTTAGAATATTTTACTGTTACTAATTTTCAAAAACATTATTTTCCATTATAAATATGATAAAAAATGGTTTACCAGTTCTCCAGTTATTTCATGACATTCATTGACTCATTTTAATCTTCAAGTAAATCAACAAGGAAACAGGATTCATTTAATGAAGTTGGTTTTGTGGCAAATTTACAAATGCAAAGCTTCATGTCCTTCATTAAATGCAAGCATTAAATGCAAGCTCTATGTGTGTGTTTATGTATCTTGATCAGTAACTGAGTTGAATTTTAAATTGGATAGTGATTATACCTTTATTGATAAGGGTACTATATTTTACATATTTATATATTTATAAGTACTTAGTTTTCATGTCAATAATTTTTGCTTCCTGGTTTAAATTTCAAATTGAAACTCTTGGTTAATATGATCTCATTCACATTAACGCTCTCAATCTCAGAATCAGTAAAGGCAAGGAGAGGGGAAAAGACAATTACTCATTTGTAGCAATGAAGGTATATACACAGTGTTTTTTTCAAACACAAATATGGACAGAGGTGAAATTCTGACAAGGAATGTCTGAACAATACGCTCATTACAAAGTCAACTTCCAGGGAGTGACGAGATGAGGCTGTGTTGCCCATTGCTGTAATGGCTGCAGGAAAATCTATGGCTCTGGCTCTTGTTTTTGAAGCAGAGTTGGCCATTTCCCTTCTACTAATGGAAGCGACATTGGGAAAGACATAGTCCCAGAGCAAAGGCCCTGAGCTGTGTGCTATGAATGGTTCCCTCTCAGGTCAGGCTCCCATGCCCATTTTGCTACCTTGCTTTCTGAAGAGTGATGATTATTACTCTATCCTTTGAACTAGACATGACTGACTATATATATAGAGAGAGGGTTCACACACTGCAAAAATTACTTGCATGTTTGTTTTGTGTAAATTCTCACCTTAGTTCATGGTTTTAAAAAGGAGTCAATAAGTTGCTTTTGTTCCTGATTTATGATAGATATAGTTTATAAACTGTGGAAATGGATTTCACAGGTTTATCTTGTCTAAACTCTTTCACAAATCTAGAATCCGATTTTTTAATATCATAATAGATGATCATTTTATTTTACCCCAGATAGTGAAATTTGGTGATGTTTTGCCATAGCTCTAGCAATATCAGTGATAATGTATTGCTAGGAAAAGAAAATCATCTACTAAGGGTCAAATTATCTCAAAGTGATCTTTTATATGTCTGTGTTCAATTCTAGCACATGCTGTGCATAATTTTGTAATTCTAGCCTATATACTACGTGCATTTATTTAGGAAAAAATGTGATTTAAATGGGAGCTAAAGGTGGGTCTTTCAAATTTAGGCTGAATGAAACCTCTTGTAAAATATGAAATTTTAAGGAGTATTAATTTATAGGCAGGCAATGTAATGACAAGAGAAAAAATGAGTAGTGATTTATTAGCAGAAAAACAGGCCAGTGTCATCTCATATAAGGAGTTTACCCTAAATGTTACCTGTGATGTTGAAGAGGTACTTTCTGACTACTTCTCATTTTCCTTGGATAAGCTGACCATCATGAAGGCTGTTGGGAAGAACTCTACATCAAAAAAAAAAGCATAAGGGAAGGAGTGCAAGGTCTACATAAGTGGGCAAAGGCATGGTATTTACTTTGAATCTGCAAATATAGGTCTACCCAAGGATGAGAAATACAATGTGTTTTTAAATGTCACTTATGGGAGTACATATTTATGCGCACATTTAAAAAATTATATTTTGTGTTATATAAGTATTAGCTTACTGAATACAATGAAAAGAATATTTTTGGAAGTTTTTATTCTAATAAGATTTTGGAATCCAAACCATTATTAATCTATGTTTTCATGATGATAGAGATAAATAGAGTATAAAGCCTAAATAAAACATTTCCAAAATCACCAAGTAATCTGTGTCCTGGACATACGCACTGAACATTGTTCCTGGGGAGGAAAAAATGAAACATTGAATACATTTTTTAGTTTCCCCTTTTATTTGTTAATTTTATCCATTTTCTTTTCTTTTCTTTTTTCAGCATGTGAAACATTAATGTGGTTCCAAAAATCAAAACTGTGCACAAAGATAATCTTGGGAAAGTAACATTTTCAGTGTTCAATTTTAGCTCGTCCTGTGCATAATTTTGTAATTCAAGCCTATATACTACTTCATTGTTTCTTTTTGAAAATATAAGAAAATCTCTATTTATATAGATATTTGCATCTTTTTATTGTAAAAATAGCAATATTCCATAAACACCTTTGGTACTTTGTGTTTTTCATGTATCTTTAGATTCTATCCATAGCAATTTATGTAGATCTTTATCAATCCTTTTTTTTTGCTTCAGCATACTCCATTGAATAGAAGAAAGACTGCAGGAAAGGGAAGGGAAACTTTTGTACCGAGTGGTGGCTATAATTCAACTGTTGTTCTGCATACATTCACAGGGTTATTTTATGCAATGCTTGGAATATCTCTTTGACATAGTGTTATTATTATTATAATTTCACAGTTGTGGAAATAAGCTTGGAGAGATTAGGAAACTTGCCAAAGATCCCACAGCTAGTAAGAGAATAGAATGGGGACTTGAACTTGGAAATGAATTAACTCCAAAACCTGTATCTTCCTTCTGTACAACTAGAGCCAGTGAAACTGGCTGGAGGATGTGAACTTTGGGCAAATTTTGGTATAGAAAACAGTGGAAAGCAAGTTGAAGTCCGGCAACTCAGTTGGCATCCAAGGAGACCCAACACAGAGAAAGGACACAGCAACCAGGGACTCAGCAATAGGAACCAAAGTTCCAGGATCCAGGCAGGCTGTAGGGTTTTGTCATTAGAGAATTTTGTCAGCAACAGCATGGACTACTGCTCTGAGCTTGTGGTCAGAGATAGGATTTTTGGTGCTGAGAAGGAGACTGACAAGAGCAAGAGGACCCAGATTGGGACTCAGTCTGCGTTCTTTTGTGAGAACCAAAACCATCTCAGAAGGCAGTGAGCCACCAAGGAGGAAGAAGGCTAAATCCTACCCACTGGACTGGACTGGAGCTGCTCACATCTCTTCTGCCTTGGGTCAATACCAGCTTGGGAAACAGGTTAACAGAGAAGAGACGATTAGGCTGACACCTAGGAAGGCTGTCAGTGAAGTTCCTGCTGACTCTGACAAGTAGCTAGCACCAGTTTTTTTCAGGTCTTCTAATCTGGGGTCCGAGTCCACTCTCTTGAGTTTGGAGTAGAACTATACTGCTTTATGGGGATAAGAAGAACTACTGTGATTGTATTAGTCAGCCTTTTCCAGAGAAACAGAGCCCATGACATACACACACATATATACATATACATATATGTGTGTGTACATATATAAAATTAGAAATTGGCTCGTGTGATTATGGAACCTGGCAAGTTCATAATCTGCAGGGTGGGCTGATCAGGTGGAGAACCAGGAAGGCCAATGGTCCAGTTAGAGTTTCATGGTGTTCTGCTTCAGAACCCAGAACTGATGTTGCAGATGAAGTTTGAAGGCAGTTTGCTGGAGAATTCTCTCTTGATTGGGGGGAGGCTATTTTTGTTGTTGTTGTTGTTGTTGTTGTTCTATCCAGTCTGTCGACTAACTGAATGAAGCTGACTCACATTACGAAGGACAGTCTGTTTTACTCAAACTCCACAATTTAAATGTTACTCTCATTCAAAACACCCTTATGGAAATACCAAGAATAATGTTTAACTAAATATCCAGGCACTCTGTGGCCCAGCCAACTTGACACATAAAATTAACCATTGCAGTGATCTTGGTAGTTAAGTGAATTCCTTTGGGCAGAATACAATGAAGCACTTGAATGTTTATAGCAGCACAATTCACAATTGCAAAGATGTGGAAACAACCCACGTGCGCATCAATACATGAGCGGATTAATAGAATGAAGAAAGGACTTAAATTCACTGAGAGGATGCTGATCTCCAAGGCATAATCCCAGAATGTTGGCACTGAAGGGACATTGGAGATGATTTATTTTAGTTGTTTGTGTTGCAGTTGAGAAAACCAAGGCCCAGGGTGATTAAATGAACTGCCCCAGATTCCACATACATTTATTAAGTAAATAAATAAATGAAATAAATATTGATTGAGACTTTTCCAGATGCTAGGCACTGGGGATTCAGTGGTGACTAAGACAGACAGCACTCCTGCCCTATGAAGCTTCCATGAGGAAGGAAGACAAGCTGAGATGTGAGGATGTATAAGAGTTAACCAGGTGAAGGCAGAACAGGGACAGGATGAGGGGATCATGCTCAGAGATCCAAGTGTGGGCAGGTGCTGAGGTGAGAAGGACATGAGTGAATTGGAAGAGTTGAGGGAAATTCAGAAGGAATTGAAAGGCATATAAAAGACTCAAAGATGCTTTTTACACTGCATCTTCCCCTTAAGATGGCAATCCCCACCCCAAGTATTCCTTTTTCAAAGTGCTTAGTAATCTTTAAGCAATCAGCCTTACATGCTGAAGAGACCAGGTATCATTATTGCTAGTTAGCAACCAGAGAAATTAAGGCATTGAGCGCTCCAATGCCTTGCCCAAGGCCACTGAAAAATTCAGATTAGAGAACTAGAACTAAAAGTCACAAGGGAAGGCTTGGCTTTTCATAGACAGTCATGGGAAAGGAAATTATTTATTCTGAAAATTGAAACAGTCATCTTGGAACCTTTGGTGCAAGAATAGGCCTCCCCCAGCCCCCAGCACAACAATAATTTAGCAGTAATTATGGTAATGATTGCTAAATGATTTGTGTGCTGATCAGGTTAGGAGTTCCCAGGGCTGAGTTCCCATGTTACCCTCCTCAGCTCTCCCTGTGTGATTTTCCTGGGGCCATACCATGACTGAACTTACATAGTTCTCCAACCAGGAGCTCTGTCCACCCTGGACTGACCACTCCCATGCAATGCTGTTGGTGTGAACACACCTGAAGTGACCTGGTGGAGCTGCCTTGTTAGGAAATCTCTGCAAATTGTTCACTTGGTAATTTACTGTTGGATGTGAGTTTCCAGTAAACAGCTGTCCCTTTCTCTGCCTATCTCTCTGATTTACATTTACCTGTGGTTTTTCTGAATGTATTGCAAACATTTAACTTTCATCATTCTTTAATTTTTAATAGTCTTCTGATTGTCACTTAATTAAGCTTTAATACAGTCTATTGAAAAAGAGAAACCAATGCTTACTGGTCAGCTGTTCTGTTTTCATTATGTCTGACAAGTCAGAGAAATGAAGAAACAAGGGAAAATGTTTATGTCTTCTGGAAGATGTATGGCATGTAATGGGCCTGGACTTTGCTCGTCCTGGGAAAAGGGGGAAACTCTTCAAAACCACAAGATATTCACATGGCATTCAAATGTGCCTCTTGCAGCTAATGTTCTACATCTGTGATTGCTCTGAGTCACTCTATTTTCAAATAGAGTGGGAACCTTTGCTTACTCTTGTTGGTATAAGGAGAAAAAGGGTAAACCTCAGAGGAGAGACCTTGATTCAAGTTCTGGTTTGAGAGTCTCTTAGCCGTATGATTGTTCACATGTTACTTTAACCTCTGACTCTAGGCTCTTTATGATTAAATAAGGATAATATTTTCCTCATTGTGGTGTTTTTGTGATTAAATATTATGTGAAACCCTCTGGTACTACCCTAGTTCACCTTGCCAGTTTTTCTAACACTTTCTCTGGAAGTTTACCACTCAAGTCTCCTGGTTGAGAGTAGCCGAAATTTATGAAACTGTGATGATTTGTTCACTCATTATAATTATATTTAAACATCACATTTTGTTTTTTTAGGACTTAGAAAAGTATACCAGAATTGTTACAGCAAGACACCTCTATCATCATTTCAATATTCAATACCAGTATTTGAAATTGTTATCTTTTATATTAAAGGCAATTTGGAGAGCTGCAAATGTGCCACAATTAAACAGAATAGAAATAGAACATAGCTTATTTAATATTCCTTGTAGGTTAAGAGTCAAGTGCAAGTGAGCTCTCATTTATTTTTATCCAAACTACATTCAGAACTTGATCCATATCTCTTTGTTAACTTCTACTATCTGTACTTGATATTCACATCCATAAACCTTTCTCTCTTTTCCTTTCTTTTTTCCAAACAAAACTGATTCAGAATTTTCAGAGTTGTGCTTGCTAAAGCCAAACTGAAATTATTTGCACTGTGAACAGCTCATATGGCTATGGGGGGCAGAATTGAAATGTGATGGTAATGAGAAAAGAATATTCCTTATATGTTTTAGAGATTTGTGTTATTCAATATGTACTCATGTATTATTTAATTGCTCCTTACAATGACTCTGTGAGGTTCTTCCACCATTCAAAAAACACTTAAAGGATGAAAGCTGCCATGTCCTGAGGCTTGTGTAATCTTGATGCCAAAACCAGGCAAAATAACACAAGAACAGAAATTTGCAGCCCCTTTCACCTATGAACATAGATGCAAAAAAATCCTAAATAAAGATTTTATTTTATTATTCTTATTGAAATACAATTATAGTGAAGTGCACAATCTTGAGCTTACAGCTTGATGAATTTATACCTGTATGTATATCCATGTAACTCCAGATCAGAATATAGGACAATAAAGAACATCCAGCAGGTTCCCTTGTATCGTCTCCCAGTTAATATAAATGGAACAATACAGTATTCATTTGTGTCTGGTTTTTATGGCTCAACATTATTGTTACTGGCCTCCAAGTGGAGGTTTTTCCAAGTTTTTGGTGTTTGTAGGGAAAAGTATTTCAGGACACGTCATGTAAGCCAAGCAAGCGACAGCATTTATTGAAAGCAAAAGTCCACTCTCAGTAAAGAGAGCAAGCATTTTCATATTAATACTTTACATGGATGTCTCGGAACTGTCATGGTGATTTCAAGGATGGAGAAATTTTAAAACTGCAATGTAAATGTTATTGTAATTAGCCAAAGTTCATGTGAGGTGCCAGAGATGGCTGACAGGCCAGTTGAAACTGGTTCTTGCCTGTGGTTATCAGCCCCTCTACTTAGCCTCTGCTTAAGAGTTATTTATTTTAACACCTGCACCCAATCTATCTTTAAGCCCCTGCATCCGATCTCAGCCCTGTCTCTTAGTCCCCTACTCTAACACCATGTCCATGAGATTCACTCATGGTGTTGTATGTAGCAGTAGTTGTTTTCATTGCTATGTAGTATTATATTGCTTAATGACATCACTATTCATTCTACTTTTATACACATTTGGGTTATTTTCAGTTTTGGGCTCTTATGAACAAAGCAGCTGTGAATATTCTTGTACATATGTTTCGTGAACACTCATTTCTATTTTTTTGCTTTTGAAATAGGATGTTATTTATACAACTTTTGTAAACATATTGACATATAAACAAAGTCCACCTATTTCTTTTTCTTTTCTTTTTTCTTTTTAATTATTATGGGTACGTAACAGTTGTGTATCTTTATAGGGTACATGTGATGTTTTGATACAGGCATGCAATGTGAATTAATCAAATCAGGTCATTGGTATCTCCAGCACCTCAGGCATTTATCATTTCTTTGTGTTAGGAACATTCCAATTCCACTATTTTAGTTATTTTAAAGTATACCTTAACTTATTGTTGATTATAGTCACTTTTTAATATTATCAAATATTGTTCATTCTAACTATCTAACTGTATGTTTGCTCCTATTAACCATCCTCACTTTATTCTACCCTCCCCACTACCCTTCCTGGCCTCTAGTAACTATCATTCTGCTCTCTGTCTCCATGAGATCAATTTTTTAAAAAAATATTTAGCTTTCACATATAAGTGAGAACATGTGGGATTTGTCTTTCTGATAAGCATTCATTTCTTTTTGGTGTATATCCATACATGGAATTGCTGAGTCATAGTATATACAGTTTTCAAGAGTAGTTCCACCAATTTATAGTGTCACTAGTGTGGGAGAGTGTATACATTTGCTACGCATCCTCACAATACTTTGCTTGGAATTGTTAGTCCCATTAGTTTTAGTCTTTCTGGTGGAGTTGTAATCATGTCTCATTGTGATTTTCATCTGCATTTCCGTAATGATTAATTATGACTGATATTGTTAAATATCTCTAATATGCTCATTAACAATTTGGATATTCCCTTTTATGAAGTGCTTGCTCAAATCTTTATACACTTAAAAAATTGAATTGTCTGTCTTTTTCTTATTGACTTGTAGTATTTTTTAAAAAAATATATTTGAAATACTTATTCTTTGTCAGGCATATGTACTGGGAGTATATTTTCCCAGTCTTTGATTTACCCTTTTACTCTCTGCTTAATCATGTCCTTTGATGAACAGAAGTTCTTAATTATAATAAAGTCCAATTTATCAGTATTTTCTTTTGTGATTAGTGCTTGTGATTTCTATTTAAGAAATCCTCCCCTACCCCAGAGTAATGAAGATATTGTCTTGTGTTATCTTCTAGAAGTTTTATTATTTTATCTTTCACATTTAAGTCCTATGATCCATTTTTTTGGTGAGAATTTTCCCCAAATTTTATTTATTTTCCTGCTTTATTTAGGCATAATTACAAATAAAAATTATATATATTTAATATGTACAATATGATGTTTTTATATACATACACATTGTGAAATGATTACTACAATCAAACTAATTAACATATCCATCACCTCAGATAGTTGCCATTTTGTGTGTGTGTATGTAGTGAAAACATTTAGGATCTACTTTCTTAGCAAGTTTCAAGTATATAAGACAGAATTATTAACTATAGTCATCATGCTGTACATTAGATCTTCAGAACTTATTCATCCTGCTTAGCTAAAACTTTCTACCCTTTGACCAACATCACCCCACTTCCTCCACTCCCCAGGCCCTGGCCCTATATATTTCTATGAATTTGACTTTTTCAATGAGCTTACTGAACTTCTTTAAGATTATTACAGTTGGTGCTCTCTATCCATGGGTTCCACATTTGTGGATTCAACCAACCACAGATCAAAAATATTTGAAAAATAAAATGGATAGTTACATCTGTACTGAATATATACAGGCTTCTTTTCTTGTCATTATTCCCTAAACAATACAGTATAACAACTATTTACATAGAATTTACATTGTACTAGGTGTTATAAGTAGTATAGAGATGATCTAAGATATATAGGAGCATATGTGTAGGTTATATGCCAATACTACACCATTTTATATAAGGGATTTGAGCATCTGTGGATTTTGGTATCTGCAGAAGATCCTGGAACCAATCCCCCATGGATACTGAGGGAAGACTGTATTTTTAATTCTTTGTCAGGCCATTGGTAGATCTCCATTTCTTTAAGGTCAGTTGCTGGTGTTTTATTTTATTCCATTGGTGGTGTCATTGTTTCCTTGATTATTCACGATCCTTGTGGCCTTGCATTGGTGTCCATGCATTTGAGGAAGCAGGCAACTCTTCCAGCCTTTACAGATTGGCTTCAGTAGGAAAAGTCCTTCACCAGTCTGTCCAGAGATTTTGTGTGAGTTGTCTGGTGGGGTCTACAGGTGGACTTGCTGTTGGAGTCCTTGAGTGGGCTAATCTGGTGCCTGGTTTAGTGGGCAGGTGGGCCTAGCACTTGGGTCCATAGGAACTAGAATGCTACCTGGGTCCACAGAGGCAACCCTGGAGCCTGGGACCACTGGTGTAAGTCTGGAGCCAGGATTCATGGGAGAAGGCCTGGATTCTGGGACTATAGGGGCTATCTTGGCACCAGAGTCCATTATGGTGGTAGTGATCCTTTGGTTCACTAGGGCAGGTTTAGTTTCTGGGACTTCAGGGGAAGATTTGAAGCCTGGGTGCATAAGGGTAAGTTTGGAACCTGGAAACCTGGGGGCCAGTCTGGTCTGGAATCTTCTGTGGTGGGTCTGGACCCTGGGTCTGCTGGAGTAGGCTTGGACCCCTGTGTCCACTGGAGCTTTGGGCCATAGGGGCTGACCTAGCATTGGAGCAGACCTAGAATCTGGGGCCATGGGGACCAACCTGGCACCACAGTCAAGAGCAAATCCAGATGCTCACTTCATTCTTATTCTCCCAGACAGGGGATACATTTCTCTAGATTGCACTGTGTGGGCACATGGGAGGGGTGAAGCTGGCAATATGAAACTGTCTGTCCTACCCTCTTCGATGCATTTTTTCTTATTTCTGTGTTCCATCCTGGAGCTGTAATCTTTCACCTGGATTTCTTAGCTCTTGTGTAGGTATTTTCATGTGTGAATGGTTGCTCAACTTGAAATTTCTGCAAGGGGACACTCTTCTTCTATGATCTATCTTAATGATTTTTTTTGCATGTGTGTGATAGAAGTCAAAGTTTATTTTTTCCAAATGGATATCCAACAGCCTAAGTACCATTTATTGAAAGCACTATTCTTTTCCTACTGAATTTCCATGGTGGTTGTTTTTTTTTTTTTTTTTTTTTTTGGTACATCAGGTGACTATATATATTGGTCTACTTTTGAACACTTTATTCTGTTTCATGGGTTGATTTGTTCACCCTTGCACCAACTTTCCACCATCTTAATTGCCATAGCTTTATAATAAATCTTAATACATGATAGTATATTCTATCCTCCAACTTTTTCAAGGAGTTGGAAGTTCTCCAGCTTCTTCAAAATTGCCTTAACTATTTTAGATCCATTGTATTTCCACATGTATTTTAGGATCAGATTGTCTGTTTAAAAAAAAAAATCACTTCTGGGATTTTGACTGGGATTACACATCTTAACAACATAAGTTCTCAAACATAGGATATCTCTTCTCAAATAAAATTTAGCCAACAAAATCCAAAAGCATATTATAAATAGTACAGGGAAATCAAATAGTATTTACTCCAGAAATGCAAAGGATACTGTACTTCAGAAATATTTCTGTACAATTAATCACAAAACAGCTTAAAAGAGAAAAAACCTAAGGTTTCTTATGTTCTAAGATTTTCAAAACCTTTGATAAAGTCTAGCCCCCATTTATGATAAAATTTTATTAAACAAGAAAGAGAAATATATACAGAAGAATAAAGGTCTATGAATATAGGAGTTAACCTTAAAAAGAGTACAGAGGAGAGACTTGCCCAACCAGATATTAAAACATAGTACAAAGTCATAGTAATAAAGAAACTACAGTATTGTTATAAGAATAGACAGATAGACTAATGGAACAGAGAAGACAGCTCAAAGAACAAGCTCAATACAAAATGGTCGAAGGAGATAATTAAGCATTTTACAGAAGAGAAAACCCAAAAGACTTACAAGCATTACAGGTAATACTCTATTTAACTCATTAAATAGAATTAGGAAAATGAAAATTAAAGAAACAATGGCAGATTTGGTAGTATTTAGTTAAATTAAGTATATGGATACTCTGTGGTCCTGCAATTCTATTCCTGAAGATCTATCACAAAAATGTTCTTGCAGAACCATAGGGAAATACTGCATCATTGTTTATTGTGGCAGGGAGTTGGAGATATCCTGGTGCTCTGGGCAGTGGAGATGTTAAAAGTGGTGGATTCACACAATGGAATATTATTCACTATTTAAAAACAAAAGTTTAATGGTACACATAGAAATATGGATGCATCTTGAAAAGATAGTGCTTAGTGAAAAAAGTATGGTACAGAATGAGATAAAATGATATTGATAATATTGGTTATGGACATCAAAAATTCTGCATGCATAATAGTAATACACTTTACAAGAACATACAGAGAAGAAGATACACTTTAGAGACATGAAAGTGGTTGCCTATGGGAGAAGGGAATGGGCATGGGATATGGGGATAAAAGGGAATAAACAAGCAGGGACATTTCATGGGCCCTTGTATGGTATGCCATAAACTAAAGCCAATGATTAACTCAACCAACTGGAGAAGCATCATTATATGCCTGATGATGTGGAAGGCTCTGTGGATGCAGAGGTAAATCAGACTTTTATCAGCTGTGAGAGAAAAGTAAACAAATGCTTTCAATATAATGTGGCAAGTGCCCCAGATATTATGAGAACCTTTATAAGGGATGGCTGATCTATCCGGACAATGCTTCCTTTAGGAGGTGAGCCCTGAAATGAGTCTTGAAGGACAAGTGCAATGTTGTCAGGCTAAGGAAAAAGAAAAGGGAGTTTTAAGCAAGAATTATTATTCAACCCTCCCTTTTAATTTTAGGAAATCTTAGCAGGAAAATCTCTAAAACCCCAAAAAGACAACAAGAACAACAAAACTCTGAAAAAGTACAAAGAATAGTATGATAAATACATGTGTCCATTACCTAAATGGACAATTGTAGCATATTTGCTTTATCATTAAAACTGTTTTACTATAAAAAACATTAAACATATAGATGAATCTGTGTATACCCATTACCCAGATTTTGCTGTATTTGCTTTATCTATCCCCTTTGCTTTATCAGTTTTGAAAAAAAGAAACAATATATCAGAAAGTAGAATTACCTTTTATGCCAATTCCCATTTCCATTCCCCTTCTTTCTTCCCTTTCTGACCAGAAGCCACTAATATCATGAATTGAGTATGAATCCTTTCAGTCTATTTGAAAAATTGCTTTAAATACATTTGTGTTTCTTTAAGAGCAATCTATAGCAATGCTATCTAATAGAAATATAATGCAAGCCACGTGTATAATTTAACATTTTCTGGTAATTACATTTAAAAAATAAAAAGTACTCATAACTTGCACTGTTCACTTAATAATTTATCATGAATATTTCCCATATTATTTCATATCATTGTACAAGAAATAATGTATACATTATGAGGACATACTGTATCTAACAAGATATACTGTTAGACTCTTTGATTCTGTAAAATAAAAAAAAAAAAAAAAAGATTTAATTGAGATAAAAATCATGCTTCTAAGTAAAACATTAAAAAGAATAAAAACAGGAAGAATTAAAAAAAAAAAAAAAAATTCTTGAGTTTGGAAGGAAATGTAAGACCTGGAAAATTAATTTGTATCTCTTGCTTAGCAAATTGCCTGAGAATCAAATGGTATGTTCTTACCTTAATAAAATTTCCTCTATTCTGTGAAAAAAAAAAAAAAAAAAAAACCTCATGCTCTATAGTACAACACAGTAATATGTTATATAACAATAGATAAAATGAAATGTAGTATCACCAAAACATTAATATTTTGCCTAATGGCAAACCATGTTTTATATGGTTTAAGTTTTAAAATTTAAACTAATTAAAATAAATAAAATAAAAAATTTAGTTTCTTGATGACACCAGCTATATTTCAAATGCTCAATAGCCACACGTTCATATTGGGAAGCACAGCTATATAGGTATGTTTTTGTATACTTTTAAATTTTATGTAAATTGTGACTGTATTTATCTTTCTTCAATTTGTTTTTTGCATTTAACATTATTTTTTGAGATGTATTTATGTAGATTATTATATAGAATTCATTCATTCTTCTTAACAGCTGTATAGTATTCCATCATAGAAATATACTATATTTTATTTATTCAATCCCCATTTGAATCAGCATTTAGATTGTTTCTGGGTTTTGATATTATATATCATGCTGCAATGTACTCTTTGTACATATCTTCTAGGGTATATGTGATGGTTAATTTTATGTGTCAACTTGACTGTCCATGGGATGCTCAGACAGTTGGTAAAACAAAACTTGTGGGTGTGTCTGTGAGGGAGTTTTGAAATATATTAACATTTGAATCAGTAGCCTGAGTAAAGAAGATCCACACTCACCACCAAAGGTGGGCATCATCTGTTGAGGGCCTGAATAGAGCAAAAAGTGGGAGAAAGGGAAAATTTTCTGTCTCTTCTGGAGCTGGGACATCCCTCTTCTCCTGTCCTCAGATATTGGCACTCCTGGTTGATGGGCCTTTGGTCTCAGGTTGAATCATACTATTGGCTTTCTTGGTTTGCCAGCTTGCAGATGGCAGATTGTGGGACTTCTTGGCCTCCATAATCACACGAGCCAATTTCCATAATAAATATCCTTTTATATATATCTATATCTAAATCTGTATCTGTCTCTCTCTGTCCATATATATTCTATTGGTTCTGTTTTTCTGGGCCATAAAGTATACGCAGTTTCAATTTTGCAAGCCATTTCATAGTAGTGTAGGAATACCGACTCCTTCACATCTTTGGTAATGTGTATTGTAACACTTAAAAAAACATTGAATTTTCACTTTAGTTTTAACATTTTTAGCTGGATAATTTGATAAATTACCTTAGAAGGACAACAGTTCTTAAATTTTTGTAAATAATACATATACTACACATATCAACCAAAGTTGAAAAATATGCTACTTTAAATGATTCCAAAAGAAACAAGAAATGGATGACAGTTAACAACAGGAATCCTTATATTTATAGGCACAGGGAAAGTGCATTAAAAGTGCCGCATTCATTTATATTATTATTTGGTATTACATAAACAGAAAGAATATTAGGTGAATAAAAAGGGCTAATGGTTGGATATTCTAATCATAGAACCAACAACTGATCTATGGTGAGTAAACAAATGTAGAAAAGAAGAACAAAAAGATGCATGAGGCCGGGCGCGGTGGCTCGCGCCTGTAATCCTAGCACTCTGGGAGGGCGAGGTGGGCGGATTGTTTGAGCTCAGGAGTTCGAGACCAGCCTGAGCAAGAGTGAGACCCCATCTCTACTAAAAATAGAAAGAAAATTATATGGACAGCTAAAAATATATATAGAAAAAATTAGCCGGGCATGGTAGTGCATGCCTGTAGTCCCAGCTACTCGGGAGGCTGAGACAGGAGGATCGCTTGAGCTCAGGAGTTTGAGGTTGCTGTGAGCTAGGCTGACGCCACGGCACTCACTCTAGCCTGGGCAACAGAGTGAGACTCTGTCTCAAAAAAAAAAAAAAAAAAAAAAAAGCAAAAAGATGCATGAGTCTAGAAAAAGAATTATAATCTGGTCATACTGAGTTCATACCTATTAATCAGCATTTTGGTATGTAGCTTCCAGACTTTTTTGCTTTGCAATACAATATATGTTGACCATCAATGTAATAAAGCCTACGTCTTTGGCCCAGGCTTCCTTGGCTCTATGCTCACCAGAGTATTTACAGCTTTCTTTCACCGTGCCAGGTTTCTGTGAGGATGTGGAAAACCATAGGCTTGTCCTTTCACACTGCTGCCTTGCAGATCATCACTTTCCTTTCCTTATATTTATTTATTTATTTATTTATTTATTTTGAGACAAGTTCTTGCTCTGATGCTCAGGCTGGAGTGCAGTGGTGCAATCATAGCTCACTGCAGTCTCAAACTCCTGGGCTCAAACGATCCTCCTACCTCAACCTCTGCAGCAGCTGGGACTACAGGTGTGCACCACCACACCTGGCTAATTTTTCTACTTTTTGTAGAGACGGGGTCTTGCTATGTTGCTCGGGTTGGTCTTGAACTCTTGGCTTCAAGCAATCTTCTTGCCTTGGCCTCCCAAAGTACTGGGATTACAGGTGTGAGCCACTGCATCTGGCCTCACTCTCTTTTCTGAATGGCTCTGGCATTTTCGCTCGATTCTCCCTATGGTGATCATCTCAGTGCATCCTGACTTCTATTTATTTAGGTGCATGTCTCTTGTCCTCATTTGGACTGCAAGGCCGAGGCTGCCCATCATGTTTCCCTCCTCCTCACGTAGCTCCAGCTGTAGCACCTTCCACATAACATATACTCTTTTTAAAAAACATATACTTTTAAAATGTTTGTTGCATGAATAAATTAGTAAGTATCAAAGATGAGGAAAGAAATAAATTCCATAGTACTTAATATCTCATTTCTGCCTTTGTTGGGTGCTATCACTTTTATGGGAAATTTTGGCATCTCTCCTATAAATTGTTAAATTCCTTAAGGGCAAGTACTGTATGCCACCTTTGTATGCATTTATCAAATATTTATTGAGCACATATTTATGTGTAAGGTATTGTAATGGGATGGGGGTGGGGTGAGAAGAAAGATACAAAGAGAATCTATGGAAATAAATCATGATTTTGGCTCTAAAAGTTTGTAGATCGGTGGGATTGGGAAAATGTAAGCATATTTCACACTATCTAAAGGAAGAGAAGGGGCGTATAGAGAGCATCTATTATAACACTTTGCTAAGGTAGGTATTATTGTGCTTGTTTTATAGCTGAGGAAATGGAGGCTTCAAAGAGTTTACCGAGGGTCACTTAGGTCTGACTCCAATGCCCAACCCTTCCCATTTGGAAATAGTAGGGATTGCAAAAACATTTGTAGAGTGAATAAATATTGTACACACGTGAGCACTGACTTTCTCACCATTTAAATTGTAGTAAATTGAGGAAAGAATAGGGATTAAGTCTGAGACATTTCTCATTTTCAGTCTGGCTCTCAGATGAAAATTTGGCTATTCTTGGCTATGGATGTTTCCTTCAGGCAACAGTAGTCTCCTGCCTGGCTTATGTTTTCTATCTTAACTTCCCCTTTAGGACAGCTTCCCAGAGAAGTGACATTTGAACTGAGTTTACTAGTAGTTAACCAGTTGGGCAAGGGCCTCGAAGGCTTGGGAAGGTGTTCCGGACAAAGGAACAGAATATGCTTAGACCCGAAAGGTGTTGCTGAATCTCAGGTTTAAGGGAATGCTGAGGAGGGTGGGGAAATGAGGCTCCCAAGATCATTAGAGTTAGGTATGAAGACTTTTAACAAAACCAACATACCCACTTGGTCCCAGGACTCAGTATGTGATTGCTGGAGCAGGCTGTGCCCTGCACAAGAGCATCTGGCCCTGGGCAGTAGAGGCTAAACTCCCACTTGCCAAGCTGTGGGCCCTGGCCCCAGGGGTGACTTTAGCCCAGAGGAAGTATAGTCTTTTCTACCTGTTCCAACTGGAGTGGGTGCTTTTTCTAATTCATGTGCAAAGAATTGCCTTTTCTGTGATTCCTTTCCCAGAATGGGATGCTTTTTCCTACTTTGCACCAAGGCTCAGTTTGGCAGATTGCTGCCTTGCCTGGTAGTGTTTAGAAATTCCTATTCACTTGGAAAGGAAAGATTTTCACACTGATCTCGGTATGAGAGTTCCTGCATAGAAAACAAGTATAGAACCCAAGTAGATTACATACAGAGTGAATATGTTTTTTTCCCCCTAGAAAGGAAGTGTCTGTCACTTTACCCATCTGGCCATCACTTTTCTTTCTTTCTCTTCCCCTGAATCAAACTTCTTGCTCAAAAAAATTAGAAAAAACTAGGAAAATTAAACACAAACTGGCTGCTATTTTGTTTCCTCAACTGTACGATGGGAATAAAGCCAGTACTTACTTCGTAGGGCTTATGAAGCTTAAACGCAGTAATTTATGTCAAGATACTTAGAATAACGTCTGGCAAATTAGATATGCTCAAGAAGCATTAGTTTCCCTTCTCCACCCCCTTCTTCATTCTTCTCCCCCATTTCTCCTCTTCCTCCTTTTCTCCCCCACTCCTTCTTCTATATGACCAAATGTCTATTTGGATGAATATGCTCTCTTTCCCTCTTGCTTGCTGATTGCCTCCTTCCCAAATCATCGTGAAATGAATTGGATAGTCCCTATCACATTTACATCATGTTAAATATCTTTTAAGGCCTGAGCACTTTGAGAATTAATAACATTCCCTTCTCTGATACAGGTTTAATGCAATCAAAAGCCCCATTGACTATTCCTTCCATTTAAGTGATTTTTATCAACGTTATCAAAAATTGGTCTTTATCTTTAAATTCTGTTTTTATAATGAACTGTGCAAAAACCTCCAGGCACATGAAACTGGCATAAAGTCTTTAACTAATTAAGAGAGTCAAGAGGGTCTAATCCTAAAACCGTTTTTAAAATTTTAAGTGAATAAGCCAGCTTCTATGAATTAATTTAAAATAAATGTCTAATTCCTAAGAAAGTATTTCAGTTCATTTTATTATGCCCAGTTTTTTAAAGAAATGCGTCTCCAAATATACGCAGGTTTTTGCTTATACAGAGCTAAAAAATGAGTAGCTTGAAATCAGACATATTTTGAAAATTATATGCAATATCCTTACAATATATTACATAACTGTTGTTCCTACCAGTGGATTTGTTCATTTCTTCATACTCTTTACAGAAGAGAAATATAAAAATTATTTTGCGTTTCCAGAGGAGAATACTTGCAAGGTGGGAGTATTATAAATTTACCGCTGTAAATCTCCAAACCCAGCACTGCTAGCTGGTAGTTGAAAATTGAATGTAGCTATCATTATGTAACCAATAAGAACAGGTAGAGTAAAAGTCAACATCTATCAAATACCCATTTTCTACAGAGGGTTTTAAGATTTGCTTTAGTAGAAATGGGCTTTTGGTGGGTAGGAGATTATAAAATAAATCATATATTACTTGTTTATTCTACCCCTTTAACAAATATTCTATTACAATTTTGAGAAAGAAACATAATTTTGTTCTGATTAATTTTCTTCCAGGATATATGCTACTCAAACATCTAAAGGCTTATTAAAACTAATAGTATCAAGAAATGGAATATTTGGCTCTTTGTATAATAAATTCTGGCAATGCTTACTAATATGTATCATCAAGAAGGTTGTTATGATCTTCTTTTTTCAAAGCTGAATAATATTCCATTGTACATATAACACATTCTCTTTATCTATATGTCCATCGATGGATACTCAGGTTGTTTCCATATCTTAGCTATTGTGAATAGTGCTGCAATGAACATTGGAGTGAAGTATCTTTAGGAGGTGGTGATTTCATTTTCTTTGGGTATATAACTAGAAAGGGGATTGTTAACCTGCCATTTGCCATAACATGAATAAGCCTGGAGGACACTATGCTAAGTGAAACAAGCCAGACACAGAAAGACAAATATTGTGTCATCTTACTTGTATGTGGAATATTGAAAAAACAACTCAAATACATTGAGATAGAGAATGAAAGAGTGGTTACCACAGGCAGAGGATAGGGAGAAGAAATGGGGAAATGTAGGTCAAAGGAGACAAAATAACAGACATGTAGGATGAACAAGTTTAGAGATCTAATGTACAATGTGATGGCTAAAGTTAATAAAATTGTATTAGGAATTTTTTTAAAAAAAGTAAATTCTAACTGCTCCTGTCACAAAAAAGTAACGGTGTGAGATAATAGATATGTTCATCTGCTTCACTATAGTAACCATTTTACTGTGTATATGTAGCCCATAACATCATGTTGTAAACTTCAAATATACACAGCAAAACTTATTTTTTTTTAAAAAAATGTTGTTATGTACTCTTAATTTTGTCTAAGGAAGAAAGATGGATTATTTCCTTCTGGGACTTTTGCAAGCAAACACTAATTTTTACATATTCTACTTCAGAAACATCTATTTTCTTGAGTTTTTCTCTGGAAGAAATTTGGTTTCAGAGAAATGTTGCATTTATTTATTTATTTTTATTCCTCGAGAATAAGGGAAAAGAGCAGATGATTTTCCTATGCTGTTTGGGAAGAATTTGATTTTGTAGAATTGCTAAAAATTCTGCCTAATGAGGGCTTCAGTAGTCCAATTATCCCACTTGCAGCAATTTAAGGTATATATCTATTACTCCTAAGTGACAATTGATAATTCTTGAAATCAGCTTAACTATAGTACAGCTGGTGCTGACTGACGAACCATGGAGGCAACCAAGTTTCACTTGTAAGAAAAAGAAATGCTGTTATATCATTCCACTTTGATTGCCCCTCCTCCATTTTGAAATCAAATATCCAAAGAAAAAGAGACATGGAATATAAATAAGTTAGAAGGAATCATCCATTGCTTTTAGACAGAGAAGATGGATTAACAGATTAGACAAACAGAAATGACTCTATGTTATTGTATAATAAAATTGTCCTGGAAGTTTTCTATTACAGGCACAGGTGATGAACCCAGACAGTCCAGGTTCAAACCCTTGTTCTGCCATGTTCCAGCTATGTGGATCTGGACAAGTGCTTAATGTCTCTAAGTATCATTTTTCTCATTTTTTAAGTGGGGATAATAGTGCACAAGCCAACAGTTTTTTGGGGGGAGGAACAAATGAGCTAATCCTCATGAAAAGTGCTTAGTACACAGTAAGTGCTCAACTAGTATTAGCTATTTTGGCTAGATTCATGCTTATGGAGGACAGAGTCCTTAACTGATGAAGGGGCTGAAGGGAGAGCAGCAGTCCCAGTCAGGTGGCATCTATCAGGGAGAACATCTTATAGGAGAGAAAATTTGACTTCTTTTTTGAAGTGCCAATGAATGTTCATGGATGAAAAAAGGATAAGGAATATTTCAGGCACTGTAACTGAGATGCAAGCAAAAACAAACATGCTTTGAAACCAAATGAATCATGCTGACTTGGAGTTTGGAAATAGATTTGGTGGTAGGTTTGCATAGGGGAGTAAGAAAGGATGAAGTTGGTTAGCTAAATGGCCAGATGGATGTTAATGTACATTAAAAAAATATAGGAGCATTTGTGTCCTTAAATCAAAGAATGAGATTATAAAACAAATATTTATGAAGGTCATCCCAGCAGTAGTTTCTGGGTTGTATGGGGAGACGATGACATCTTTGTAGGGTGTTTGTAATCCAGGTACTGTAAACTTGATTCTTAGAAGTGTCCATAGAATTGGTAAGCAAGCCTGCAGGGCTAAGAGACAATGTGGTTAGAGGAATGGTACAACTTGGTAATAGACTCAAAGTGGGAACTAAAATAAAGTAGTTGATAATACCTCCCTTTATTACCTTAACTGTTTATATTTATATACAATATGTTTCCTGTTATATAAATAGAACATCCCATTCCACCCCACAATATTCATGTTGGAAATGGGGAGGAGATAATCTTTGTTTAAGATCTTCATCAGGGATTCTATTAGGTCATTAAATATGAAACGTCCAATTTTGATTCAAAAGTTAAGTTTATTATACCTCAAATAAGAAGCAGTAAAATTAATCAAAGTATGAACCCAAACTATCGACACAGTTTTGCCATTTTAACGGTAGCTGGTTTATGCCAGCAGTGAAGAAGCCTGGAGAGCAAGTGGCATTGAAATTGTGAAAGATGTTTTCCACAGCTTGTTGAGAATTGAATATTTTTCCTTGCAAGAAGTGGTCCAAAGCCTAGAAGAAGTGGTAATCAGTTGGTGCAACATATGGTGAATATGGTGGATAACAGAGAATTTCCAAGTCCAGCCTGTGTAGTCTGAACAGCATTGTTTTTGGCAACATGTGGTCTTGTAAGAGGATTGGACTGTCTCTATTGACCAATCTCAACTACTCAATCACAAGCATCTTCATCATTTCATCCAGTTGGTTGCAGTAGACATCCACTGCAATAGATTGACCAGGTTTTGTGAAGCTGTAGTAGATAATACCAGTGCTGAACCACCAGACACCATTATCTTTTTTGGTGAATATTCAGTTTTGGACTGTGTTTTGGCACTTTGTCATTATCCAACCATTGTGACAAATGCTTGCGATTGTCAAAAAGAATCCATTTTTCGCCACATGGCGTAGAAATGTTTTGCCTTTATGTCGTGACAGCAAAGAAAGGCAAGCTTCGAGATGATTTCCCTTCTGATGCTCATTTAATTCATGTGGTACCCATCTATCCAGCTTCTTTACCATGCCAATTTATTTCAAATGGTCCAATATTGTTGGAATAGTAATGTCAAACCTTGCTGCTAATTCACGTGTAGATTGAGATGGATTCACTTCCACTACAGCTTTCAGCTCATCGTTATCCACCTTGGTCTCAGGTTGCCCACATGGCTCATTTTCAAGATTAAAATCACCAGAACAGAATTTCTCAAACCATCTATGTACTGTGCATTCATTAGCCACGTATTTTCCAAACACTTCATTGATATTTCTAGCTGTCAAAAAATTGGTTCCATAATGGAACTCATATTCAAAAATAACACAAATTTTTGACTTACCTATGGTTTCATAAAAATTGCTCTAAAAAATTTTGAAAGATAAATCACAAGCCAAACTGTGCATTTGGAAGAATGAGGATGTACCTTCACAATAAAATAAAAACAACAGCAACACCCCCGCAAAAAAAAAAAAAAAAAAAACCCCAAGAAGTGTCAAAGTGAAATGTCAGAGATATCAACTGTCAAACTTATACTTATGAAAATTGGACATTTAGTACTTAATGACTTAATACAATGGTAATTTCAAAGTTCCAGATTTTGATTACTCCAAGGGAACCCTGGTATTGAGAGACTGAAGGGAGATAAATTACTCTGCATAAGAAAATTATATGTGCGTGTATATAATACACATATGATAAATATATTTATTAAAAGAATATTTTTCTCCTGATTGGGCTGGTTTAGGAGGAACATGTGAGAAGGGTGGAGGAGACATATAGGACAGGCAAAAGCTTTTATGAATGGAAATGTCTAATACTAAATGTGGATTTTTGTGTGATGCTGTAATGATATATATTTTTTTTAGTATTTCCTGATATGCAGACACTGATGCCATGCTATCAGGAGTGTTTTAGTTTGTGTGTGTGGTAAATTATGGAGGCTGATGTAGTGTGGAGAATAACTTAAGCCTAGGAAGGAAAGATGATCCTTAGACTTAACTAACTGAGCAGAGGCAGGAGCTGAGAGTCAGAGGTGTTCATAATAATATAATTCTGGGATTCTGCAGAAATCTCAGAGATGACATGGACTTCCTACAAATCGCTGGATGTGAGCTTCAGCTTCCCTTACTGTGATTTTAAGGGACAGATTGACAGGCTGAATTTTTATAGAAATAAAGTTGTCTTTACATACTTACTTTTGTAGGGATAAGAGGTGACTAAATATGTCTCTTATTTTAGCATTAAGCGCCCAAAAAGCACCTACCCTCTATGCCCAAGCAGCTCTCAGAAGATTCCTGATCCCAGGAAGGAGCCTCAAAGGTGTTAATTTGCCTGCCAGGCTGCTTTAGCTTCTCTCAGCCTTTCCAAGGACACTGGAACATCACACTGTGGGTGCCTGTGTCTTTCTGACTTACCTCTGGGACTGAAACTTTCCTTCCTCCATCCATACTTGTCAATAAAGATGACAGTTAGATATGATCTTTCTATAGCAGAGTAACATTTTAAAAACTTAACATCTGGACCTAGAATTGCTGGCAAGAAAACTGAGGCACTAGATTCTTTCTTACAGATGCTTTTCAACTTTCATAGGGTTATATCCTGAGATACTCTTTATAAGTCAAAAAAACTAAGTTGAGACATACTAGATAAGGTTCCAGTTCTGTTAGCAACCTTGGGCAAGTTACTTTACCTCTCAAAGCTTCTAAGATTTAGCTGAAAGATGTAGATAAACAAGCCCACTTCTTAAGTTTGCTATGAGTTTTTATTTTATTTTATCTTTTTAATTTCAGCATATTACGGGGTTACAAATGTTTAGGTTACATATACTTCCCCTGCCCCACCTGAGTGAGAGCCTCAAGCATGTCCATCCCTAAGATGGTGCGCACTGCACCCACTAGGTGTGTATATACCCATCCCCTCCTCCCCGCTCCCATCTGCCTGACACCCAATGCATGTTATTACTATACGTGCACTTAAGTTTGCTATGAGTTTTAAAAGAGAAAACAAAGGCAAAGCCCTTGGCACTTAGGACTAAATATTCAGTGATAGGGTGGGGACATGGGCCCTAACTTTGGAACAGTGGTGGCAGCTTCCAGGCTTACCTGGGTGGAGCACTGGTTCAGGCAGAGCTTCAGACTGTTATGGACTGAATTGTGTTCCCCCAAAATTCATATGTTGAACCTCTAATCCTACGTGAGTAGTGTCCTTATAAGAAGAGGAAATTCGGACACACAGAAAGACACCAAAGATGTCCACGTGTAGAGAAATTGGCCATGTGAAGACATAGCGAGAAAGTGGCCATCTGCAAACAAAGGAGAGAGGCCCCAGGAGAAACCAACCCCACTAACACCTTAACCTTAGATTTCCAGCCTCCCAAACTGTGAGAAGATAAATTTCTGTTGTTTAAAAAACAAAAAAGAAAACACTGTAAGTTGAAAGTGTGTTTTCCACTTATGATGCTTTCAACTTAATGATGGAATCATCTAGATTCAGCCCTATCACAGGGCATAGCCCCATCATACGTTGAGGAGTGTACTGAATACGTATTGCTTTTGTACCATCACAGAGTTGAAAAATCATGTGCATATTGCTTTCGCACCATTGTAAATCAATATGGGACAATCTTAAATTGAGGACTATCTGTAGATGAATGTTTTGAAGAATCTGCTTGGAGTCATCTCTTGGTCTTTGTCTCATGTCTATTTTGTGGTTATAGTGTTATTTTTATTAATAAATTAAACATCACAAAGCAAAAGCCAAAAAATATGTCCTGTGACTTTTTTGTTTTTATTATTTTTAATATTATATCTAAATATTTTTCCCATTTTTTAGCAGACTATTTTGCTACTGAGATAAATGAGAGTTGTGAGTGGAGAATTAGTTGTAAGGAAAATAGAGAGAATTGTGTAGGTATGTTGCTGGTGACAGGGTTAAGAGCATATTCCTTGGGCTAGAATCCTTGCTTCTCCACTTTCTAACCAGTAACCTTGAAACAGTTATTTAAACTCTGGTTCTCAAATTCATGTATAAAATGGGGTTACTAATAGTACCTACTTTACAGGGCTAAGATAATTCATGGAAAGCTCCTAGAACAGTACTGGGCACCTAGTGAGTGCTCAATTAGCTATTTATTTTTATTATTAACATTATTTATAAGAAAAATTAGTCTACTGGAAAAATCAATCTCATTTCATTGTTTTCATTTTGTTTTTGACTCAAAGTGATATTTTCTTATTAATTATTTATGATAGTCAATACATTTGATTTCATATGACTTTTGGTTGTTTTCAAATGTAAGTTCATATTTAAATGCATAAAAATTTGCTAAAGTAGTAGATATTTTAAGAATGTACCATTGAGTTTGCAGATAGCACCAAAAAAAGAATTCCTCTAATATTTTCAGCATGACTAGAAAAGTACATGGTCTCCCCAGGTGGGACTACTTTGAAGGAGATACCATTCATTTGAAAATGCAATTTCTGCTTTTTTGTTATTAAATAACATACCCAAATTCATTTATAATATTGTGATAGGGAGAATAATGGTCTTTCAAAGATGTCCACATTTTAACCCCTACAACCTGTGAATATGTCATATTACATGGCAAGGAGGAATTAAGGTTGGTAATCAGCTGATTTTGAGATGGAGGGATTATCCTGAATTATACAGATGGGCCTAATGTAATCACAGGCTCCTTATAGATCAAAAATGGAAGAAGGAGGGTTGGTGTCAGAGTGGTGCAGAGTGAGAAGCTCATCTGTCCATTGCTGGCTTTGCCAGGAGCCAAATCTGTCGGCAGCCTCTAGAAGCTGGAAAAAGGGAGGAGACAGATTCTTTTCCATCTAGAACCCCCAGAAGGAATGCAGTCCTGCTGCCATCTTGATTTTAACCCAGTGAGACCCATTTCAGACTTCTGATCTGCAGAACGGTAAGATAATAAATTCGTGTTGTTTTAAGCCACCAAGGTTTTAGTAATTTGGTATGGCAGCAATAGGAAACTAATACAATACTGTACTTTGTCACATCTCATATCATGGGTTAAGTTTAAAATTATAGATTGTTTTGTTTGTATCTTTATTATTTTAGGATACTTAGAAGTGGGATAAAGATCACTTTCAGAAAGGAGTATACCAAAAAATTACCACCCAAGGTGTAGATGTTAGTAAAGAAATCTTCTCTGCTATTTAAGTGGAAAGGTTATTTTCCTTTCTGTTTAACCAAGCAGAGATTACTTCACATTTTGAAGCACATGTTGGACCTTGGAATGAGAATGGAGGATAAATAAGGGTCTTATGCTATAGACAAAGCAAATCACAGAAGAGAATCTTACCTTGGGCAGAATGGCTATGTTTGTGAAAATTTTGAAAAGATTAAACTGACGAAACTTCTATTTATAGAAGTATTCTGATTGTTTCTGTTTTCCCCAGGCTACTGGAGGTAAATACATATGCTATTCATTGACCAATCTGTTTTATTTTTCTGTTGAAATATATGTGATAGAGTATCTGCAACTTTTGGGTGTACTAAAGCTACAAAGAGAACAAAGGGACAACTTAAAAAATGATAGTGTGTATGTTGGCATGAAGTGAGGAAGTGCTAGAATGATTATTTTGCAGCATAGTTTTGTAGAAGAGGGCACAGAATATATAGGACACAAAACAGTGAAATTTAAGTGTGAAAAGAACATCTACTGGAAATGGATCACAGGGAAGGGTTCAAACAAGAGAATCTCAATAGAACTATTACAGCCAGAAGAGGTGAAGAAAATGAAGAGACCAATTGAGCTAACGCTAACTGAAAGAATTAAAAAGAATATGCAGGCTCATTTACAACTTTATCATGGAAAAAGAAGTACAAGAGGGAGAATGATCCATCAATAAATGAGGAAGGAGAAGAAATCAATGTTAGCTGTAAAATGACCGAGCTATTGAACTGCTGTTTTCAAGTCAATCTTTATAAAGAAATAGGGGTCTGGATAATTAGGAAGTAATTAACGTCCCGCCATCTTTGAGGCAATATTGATGATAAATAAGTAAATAATTACCACTTGCATTAACAAAATATGTGTGTATATAGAAGAAATGCATTCTGTAATAAATTTCCCTGCTCCAGTGGTAATTATTATACCACTTGTTAAACTAGCACTTTATAGGGGGAAACCTCCACCTCTTAACATCTACAATTAAATACATCCAGTTATTTGAGCAGAGGAAAAAGACAAAGGAATGAGCTTTTAAGGCTGAAATCGAGAGAATCTGATATCAGCTTATTTAAACAAACAAAATGACAATAACAACACTCACACACAAACAACACTATAGTAAAGCAATTTAGTCTGGAGCACCAGGTGTGGGATTTGGAACTGTACTTTGCAAAGTACAGTTCTTAGTTGTCCAGTGAGCCTGAACCATTCAGGAAACTGATTACACAATTTTTACAAATGCAGGATAACTGGGGATTTTATATTTTCAGAACTAAAATTTTATGGAAAACTGAAAACTCTCCAGTTTGTGCTATATAATGTGTGGATCCAGATATGAGCTGGGTCTAGAGTCTGAGTTGAATAAACAAATTTCTATGGATGGTTGTAGAGCTCCCACAAAAAGGAAACCATTTTAGGGATTTAAATATCTCATTTTATCTAAAGTCGTAAGAAAGCCCCTTAGAAAGACAGTTATCATGAGTGACAGTATCTTTCTCCTTTCTCCTCCAATTATTTATCCAACTTTAACACTCCCTTCTAGTTAACATCCTTATATGTAGGCCAATGGCCCCAATTTCATATATTCTGATGCAAAGCCTCACACACTTTTCATAAATGAATGAGTTGATGTAAGAATGAACTTTTTGGGTAATTCAGAGGTAGTGCAGAGTGGTAAAGAACAAAAGATTTGCAGTCAGACAGACCTAGTTTAGAATCTTGCCTCACTCTCAGTCTCATGCGATGAGCACATGGGCGAGTGCTTTAACCTTTGTGAGGAATGGTGATCATATTTACTACATATGGTTTTGTGAAGATACAGTGAAGTAGTTGATATATAGTTCTTGGCACAAAGTAGATACTCAAAAAATAAAACTTATTATCATAATATGGTAGATTTAAGTAAAACATATGATATAAATGATTGCTCAAAAACTAGAAAACCCCAAATCTGTTTCTGTTCTAATCTTGAATGACATAGAACTTGGCATATTAGTACTTGATAAATGGTAGCTATTAATGTGTATTTATTACTTAGCCCTGTTAGCTTAGAAAAATTATAGTCCCGCTTGACCTCAATTTCCACATAAGTTAGGATTAACCTATATTTTCGGAGCATTTTTGTGTTCTGGACATTGTTGAAGCATATGGTTCCTGAAGGAATGTGAGTTTAGTTGGAGAGGTGAAATTATACATAGAAAACAACTGGAGGTAAAAGTGGGTCCAATTTCTCACAAGTGCATTAGGAGTTCGGAGAACCAAGAAGCTAGTGCATTGTATCAACAGAAGGCATAGCAAGGAAAAAGTGGTGCTTACTCTGGGTCTTAAATATTATTTGAGATTTGGATGGATGAGGAGATGATGATGGAAAGGCCAGAATGCTTTTTTGGGGGGGGGAGACCAGCCTGAGCCAGTGTGTACAGGTAGACACAAATGCATCTAGCGATTGCATTTCTGAAACATGGGGCCTATGATCCAGTATAAGGTATGAGAGTCTCATGTTCTACCGACTGAACTAGCCAGGCACTCAAGTATAAGGTATGAGGATTGCACCAGAATATATAAAACTGGGGCCATTGGCCTACGTATAAGGAGAGTTGAATGGATGTTGACTAGAAGGGAGTGTTAAAGTTGGATAAATAATTGGAGGAGAAAGGAGAAGGATATTGTCACTCATGATAACTGTCTTTCTAAGGGTTTTTCTTACGGCTTTAGATAAAATGAGATATTTAAATTCCTAAAATGGTTTCCTTTTTGTGGGAGCTCTACAACCATCCATAGAAATTTCATTTTTCTTGTCCGTTTCCTCTACTAATCTATGAGTCTCTTGAGGTAGGAACCAAGTTTTGTTCATTTCCATATATTGGCACTTAATACAGTGCCTGACACATAGTAATGAATGTGCAGTATTTGTGGAATGAATGAAAACTGTTGTAGAGTTATAAACATGAAACAACATTTAATATTTGTGTCTCAGTTACATTTATTTTAGCTACACATTTTATCTACTTCTAAAAGATCTTACTGTAGCTTACACATTGAAATAGCATATCAGCTAAGAAACAGAGCTCATATTTCAGAGGGAGACAGTTCCCCTCCTTTTAGGCACCAAGGCCAAGAGGATTATGATACTCAGGCAAGACAATTTGGGTTTGGTTTCTGACAGTTGTAACATAAAGAGAATCATACCGTGCTTTGGTTTTCTGATAAGCGGTCTGCAACCTCCAACTGCAGAGAAAGAGTTTTCCCTGGAAGCAAACTTGAGGAGGAAGTGATCACATGGGACCTTGTAATATTTCAATTAAACGTTCCCATATAGAGAAGGATGTTCAATTGGATGTGAGTGAGCATAAAATAGGCTCTAGAGAGAATTGGCACTGAGACCAGCCTCATTTCTTCTGGCTTTCCAGATGGTTCAGCAATAAAATTTACCCCATTTTTTTTTTTTTTTAATTTTGGAAGTGCTGTGCATCTGGAAAAAATAACCAGGAATTCAATTGTTTAAAGAGTAAAAATATTTAGGTACAGATAGAGAATGGAGCTCATATTAAATGATTTTGCTTTGAAACATGGTAAATAACCTAGAGAATAGCATAAAGCACTTTGCAGGGCCATGGCTCATCAATCTATAACATCATTTTTATTAATTTGGAATCTTCATGAGCAGAGATGAAGAAAATAGTCCTTGAATTGATTTCCACATTATGCTGATTTTGTGATCATCTGTGTACTGAGACCACCCAATTCATCTCTGTTGTAACTAACACCAGATTTTGTCCTGGGTTTGAAATCTCTGGCTATGACATGCAACATATTTAAAAAATATGTTTGATTGATAGTTTAATCATTGTTCCCTATTACATCAGCAGCCAGACTTAGTATTCCAAGTCTGAGGGATTGTTTTGCCTCTGTCCCTGTGTCACACAAAGTACTTGTGGCTTGCCAATAGGAGATCTGATTGCAGCTTTATAGATTTCAGACATAGTTGAAAGTTTAAATTTTACGTTTATCTTTTAGATAGCACATGATTTCTATTCCTCCTGTTGTAAAATAAAATCAGCTTTGTAATCATTCCTGTCATTCGCTCTTGTCTCTTTTCTTTCTTCCCTGTATTATATGAGTATGAAAATTTTATGTTTTTGAAAGGCTAGTGGGAAAAGCCAATCACCACTCACTCTTTTCAAACCTAAGTAGGTAAATATGTAACCAAGTTTTCATCTGGTATATAAACGCTTCCTTTTGGTTGGTGTCATCATTCTAGGTTTTCTGTGGGATTTAACAATTGGGCAAATCAGCATGGCTTTAGAAGCTGAAAGAAATTGAATCAGGCCTAAAAAAGATATGCCTAGAGCTAAGTACATTTAATTTAACTTGACATTGGTATCCATCCACTTATGGTGTACCCCTTGCTCAGGCAAAATCATTAAGTAGGTAAAGTCTGTCTGCAGGGATCCTGCTTCACAGGCCTTCTCTCTGATTTCCTCACTTTTTTAATGAAATTTTTAGGTTTCCTCATCACTCTCCCTTCCCACAGTCATAGCACTTCACCTGGGTTGTCCTTTTTGGGTAACGTTCAATGTTTGGAGCTTAAATAAAAAGCTTTATTGAAGTATGATTGACATTCAGTAAGCTTTTCATATTCATAGAATACAATTTGGTAATTTTAGACATATGCATACTCCTATGATCACCATAATCAAGATAATGAACATATCCATAACCAACAAAAGTTCCTTCATGCTTTTTTGCAATCCTTACCCCCTGTCTCTCTCTGTACCCCATCCCATTCCCAGAAAACCTCTGTTTTCTATAGTCATAGATTTGTTTTTATTTTCTAATATTTTACATAACTGGAATCAAAAGTATGTATTTTTTAGTGGTTTGGCTTTTTGGATTCAGCATTATTATTTTGAGAGTCATCCATGTTGTTTTGTATATCAAGAATTTTTCTTTTTATTGCTGAGTATTCCATTGTACGGAGGAACCATAATTTGTTTATTTCTTCAATTGTTAAATGGTTTTGGGGTTGTTTCTAACTTTTGGCTAACATAAATAAAGTTGCTATGAACATTATGTACAAATCTTTGGGTATGTTTTCATATATCTTGGGTATTTGCCTAGGATGCATGAATGGCTGGGTCATACATAGATGTACGTTTAACTTCTTAAGAAACTGACAGATTTTTTCCAAAGTAATTGTGCCATTTTACATTCTCACCATCAGTGTATGAGAATTCCAGTTGCTCCATATTCTTGTCAACACTTGGTGTTGTCAGTTTTAATTTTAAATAATCTAATAGGCATGCACTGCTATTTTATTGTGGTTTTAATGCTCATTTCTCTAATGGCTAACAATATTAACCATCTTTTAATGTGTTATTTGCCATTTATGTGTCCTCTTTGGTGATGTGTCTGTTCAAAGTTTTTGCCTATTTAAAAAATTGAATGTGAATGATTTGGTTTCTTATTATGAATTTTGAGAATTTACATATATTCTTGGTACAAGTCTCTATCAGATTTGTGATTTGCAAATAATTTCTCTTAGCTTATGGATTGTGTTTTCATTCTCTTAATAGTGTCTTTCTCAGAGCAAAGGCTTTTAATTTTGATGAAGTCTAACTTACTAATTTGTTTTTTTACGGATCATGTATTGGGATTGTACCTAAGAAATCTTTTTAAAAATTCATTTTTATAATTTATGTAAAATAAAATGCACAGATTTTAGATGTACAGTTCTATGTGTTTTGATGACTTTGTACCACCCAGGTAACTGCCACCCTCATTAAGACATGAAACATTTCCATCATTCTAATAAATTTGTTTTATACCTCTTTTTATTCAATTGTTTCTACATGGGCAGCTACTAATCTTTTTGCCACTATAGATTAATTTTTCCTGCTCTTGAAATTCATATAAATGGAATTATTAATATACAGTATGTGGCTTTTGTGTCTTTTTTTCTTTCACATAACATAATGTTTTTAAAATCTATCCATGTTGTATATATCTCTCTAGTTTGTTCCTTATTGCTGAAAAATATTCTCTTGTATGGGAATCATTACACATCATTACAATATGTGACCCTCTGTGTCTAGCATCTCTCTCTACTTTGTAGAGATGAAGAGCCAAAAGAATTAGAATTGAAGCTTGGAGAACAAACTCAGGATTCCAAAATGGCATAGAGGCAGTACTATTAGGATCTTGGCAGCAGACAAAATGGATCATTTTGTGGCCATCAGAGTCATATGTAGGAACCTTAATATTGGGGCATAAGCTGAGTAGGAATGGAAATGCCCAGTGATCTGTGTAAATTAGGGTTACAGAATAGGCACCATTAGGGGATCTGGGTGATATGTCCATATTTCTCTGGGAAGGCCTGAACTTGACTCCACCCTCAGGTAATTGCTGTTGAGATTCTTGTGTTTGCTGAATCTACTTGCATTTTGTTTCCTTGAGTTTTACTCTGTGGTTTTTGAACCAAACCTGTAGTACGGTTGGATGTATGTCCATTTTTGAAGCCATTTCTCTCTGAAGACTGGGGTTTGGGTATAGGTTCTTTATTGAATAAGATGTTCAATCTTTCAGTTGGTTCTCAGTGAACATAGATCATTTCCTTTGGTAATATATCTGGTGCTTGTGTTTAGGAAGATCCTCTGAGCCTGACATCTTGTAATCTAGATGTGCCCCTATGTTCAATTCCAAGGATCTGATGAGCTTTTGGAAAAAAAACGTAGTAAAGTTTTGCAGGCTCAAGTATGCTGCATTGATGTTTGTTACTATGGAAGAGGTACAACAATATTGTGAATTTATTTGTGAAATTAGGAAATCTTTTGGTTAACTCAATGATCATGTTGTCTGTCAATAAAGACAGTTTCATGTCCTTCTTGCTTGTTCCTGATTTCAGGGGAAAAGCATTCAGTCTTTCACCATTAAGTATAATTCAATTTCTTTAATAGTTATGGGACTATTCAGATGATCTATTTCCTCTTCTTTTTTTAAAAAATAGATTTTATTGTGTATATTTAAGATATACAACATGTTACAAGATACATATATACATATAGTAAAATGATTACAATGGTAAAACAAATTAACATATTCATCATCTCACATAATTGCCTATTTTTCTGTGGCAAGTGCAGGTATAATCTACTCATTTAGCAAAACACCTGAATACGATACATGTTAATACCTATAGTCTTCATGTTGTATAGTAGATTTGTTAGATCTTTAGACTTGTTCATCCTGTATATCTGTTACTTTGTATCCTTTGCCTACAGATCCTCATTTATTCCCTAGCCCCATGCTGACCCTGGTAACCACTGTTTTATTCTCTATCTCTGTATATATTTTGTATATTTGATTTTTTTAAAAGATTGCATATATAAGTGAGATTATGTAATATTTTTCTTTCTGTATCTGGCTTGTTTCACTTAGCAGAATGTTCTCCAAGTCCATCTATCTTCTGGGAAATGGCAGGATCTCCCTTTTTAAAGGCTGAATAATATTCCATTATATATGTATGCCACAGTTTTTTTTATCTGCTCATCTGTTGATGAGCACCTAGATTGTTTCCTTATCTTGGCCAATGTGAATAATGCTACAATAAACATAGGAGTGCAGATATCTTTATGGGGTGATTTTGTGTCTCTTGGATATATACCCAGAAGAGAGATTGCTGGGTCATACTATAATTCTGTTTTTAATTTCTTTAGGAACTTCCATACTGTTTCCCATAATGGATGCATCCATCTACTTTCTCACTAACAGTGTACAAGTGTTCCTTTATCTCTACACCCTAACCAACACTTGTTACCTATTGTTTTCAGATAATAGCTATCCTAATGGGTGTGAGGTAATATCTCATAGTGGTTTTGATTTGTATTTCCCTGATGATCAGTGATATTGAGCACCTTTTCATATACCTGTAAGCCATTTTTAGGTTGTCTTTGGAGAAATGTCTACTCAGGTCCTTTTCCCATTTTTAAAAATCATGTTATGTGTTTTCTTGTTATTGATTGCATGAGTTCTTTATAAATTTTGGATATTAACCCCTTATCAGATATGTGGCTTACAAGTATTTTTTCTTAATTTGCTAGTTACCTCTTCATTTTGTTGATTGTTTCCTTTACTATGCAGAAGCTTTTCAGCTTGATGTAGTTCCATTTATTTTTTCTTTTGTAGCCTGACCTTGCAGTGTGATATACAAGAAATCATTGCCAAGGCCAATGTCAAGGAGATTTTCCACTATGTTTTCTTGTAGGAGTTTTATGATTTCAGGTCTTATGTTTACATCTTTTATGCACTTTGAGTTGATTTTTGTATATGGTGTAAGATAAAGGTCTAATTTGATTCTTTTCATGTGGCAATCAAGTTTTCCCAGCACTAATTATTGAAGAGAATATTCTTTCCATATTGTGTTTTCTTGCTGTCCTTGTTGAAAATTCATTGATCGTACATGTTTGGATTTATTTCTGGGCTCTTTATTTTGTTCTAGTGGTTTATGTGTCTAGTTTTATGCCAGTACTATACTGTTTTGATTACTATAGCTTTGTAAGATAATTTTAAATCAGGAAATGTAATGCATCCAACTTTGTTTTTCTTTCTCAGAATTGCTTTGGCTATTTCAGGTCTTTTATGGTTCCATATGAGTTTTAGGATTATTTTTTTCTAGTTCTGTGAAGAATGCCATTGGGATTTGCTGAGGATTGCATTGAATCTGTATATTGCTTTGGGTAGTATGGCTATTTTTACTTTAATAAAATATTAATTCTTCTGATCAATGAGCATAAAATATCTTTTCATTTATTGGTGTCCTCTTAAATTTATTTAATCAATGTTTTATAATTTTCAATGTACAGGTCTTTCACCTCTTTGGTTAAATTTTTTTTTTTTTTTTTTTTTGAGACAGAGTCTCACTCTGTTGCCCGGGCTAGAGTGAGTGCCGTGGCATCAGCCTAGCTCACAGCAACCTCAAACTCCTGGGCTTAAGCGATCCTACTGCCTCAGCCTCCCGAGTGGCTGGGACTACAGACATGTGCCACCATGCCCGGCTAATTTTTTGTATATATATATTTTAGTTGTTCATATAATTTCTTTCTATTTTTAGTAGAGACGGGGTCTCACTCTTGCTCAGGCTGGTCTCGAACTCCTGACCTCGAGCGATCCACCCGCCTCGGCCTCCCAGAGTGCTAGGATTACAGGCGTGAGCCACCGCACCCGGCCTCTTTGGTTAAATTTATCCCTAAATTTTTGGATGGTATTATAGCACAAATGGGATTGTTTTCTTGAATTCTTTTCCAGCTAGGTCACTATTTGTATGTAGAAATGCTATGGATTTTTATGTTGATTTTTGTATCATGCAACGTTACTGAATTCATTTATTAGTTCTAACAGTTTTTTGGTGGAGTCTTTGGGTTTTCTACATAGAGGATTATGTCATCTGCAAATAGAGATATTTTTACTTTTTCCCATCTAATTTGGATACATTTTATTTTATTTTTTCTTATTTGATCACTCTTGATAGTATTTCCAGTACTGTGTTTAATAGAAGGGGCAAGAATGGGCATCTCTGCCTTACACCAGATCTTAGAGGAAAAGCTACCAGTTTCTCTCCATTGATTATGATTTTGCTTTGGGTTTTTCATAAATGCCCTTTATTATGTTGGGAAACTTTCCTTCTATACCTAAACCACTGAGAATTTTTTTTTTTACCAAAAAAAGATGTTGTACTTTGTCAAATACTTTTTCTATACAATTTTTTTATCCTTCAGTTTGTTAATGTGAATTATCACATCAAATGATTTGCATATGTTAAACCAGACTTGCATGCCAAGAATAAATCCCACTTAATTGTGATGTATAATTTTTTTGATGTGTTGTTGAATTCACTTTGCTAATATCTTATTGAAGTTTTTGCTTCAATGTTTGTTAAAGATGTTGGCCTGTAGTTTTCTTTTCTCGCGGTGTTTTTATCTGGTTTAGGTATCAAGGTGATGCTGGCTTTATATTTTGGAAAAGTTTAAGAAGTATTGGTATTAATTCTTCTTTGAAATTTTGGTAGAATTCAGCCATGAAGCTACCTGGTCCTGGGCTTTTCTTTATTGGGAGATTTTTAATTACTACTTCAATATGTTTGTAATTGATCTGTTCAAGCTTTCTATTTCTTCACAGTTCAACCTTTGCAGACTGTATTTTTCTAGGAAGTTATGAATTTCCGCTAGGCTAGCAAATTTGTTGGCATTTAATTTTTCATAATCATTCTTTACATTCCTTTTTAATTCTGAGGCAACTGTTATAAAGTCTACACTTTAATTTCTGATTTTAAATATTTGACTCTTCTCTTTTTTTTTCTTAGTTTCTGCTTTTTCTTGAGGAAGTTTTGGTAGTTTGTATCTTTTAAGGAATTTGTCCATCTCATCTTAGTTGTTGAATGTACTGGCATAAAGTTATTTATAACATTTCCTTAATATCTTTTTAATATCTCTGGAATCTATAGTGATATCACCTCTCTCATTTTGAACATTAGTAGTTTTTGTCTTTTTTTCCACCCTGATCGGTTTGGATAGAGGTTTATTAATTTCTTCAAGGAACTAGCTTTTCATTTCAGAGATTTTTCTCTACTGTTTTTCTCTTTTCTAGTCCATTGATTTCTACTCTGATCTTTATTATTTGCTTTCTAGTGATCAGTTTGGGTTTAATTTGCTTTTCTTTTTCTAGTTTCTTAAGGTAAAAGATGAAGTCATTGATTTGAAATTTTTCTTTTTTATTCTAACATAGGCTTTTAGTGCTATACACTTCCCTGTAAATACTGTGTTAGCTGCATTTCATAAATTTTGATATTTTGTGTTTTCATTTTCATTCAGCTGAAAATATTTTCTAATTTCCCTTTTTATTTCTTCTTTGGTCCATTGGTGATTTGGACATGGATTATTTAGTTTCAAAATATTTGGATTTTCCAGATGTTTTGATTTCTAATTTAATTCTACTTTTTTTAAGAGAACATACTTTGTATGATTTGAATCCTTTTAAATTCATTGAGACTTGATTTATGGCCCAGATTTTGGTCTCTCTTGGTACACTTTTTTTGTGTGCTTGAAAATAATTCTGTTAGTATTTGGGTACAGCAGTCTATAATTTTAAATTATGTCAAGTTGGTTGATAGTCTGTTTTAAGCCTTCTATATCCCTACTAATTCACTGTCTACTTGTTCTGTCAATTATTGAGAGAGAATGTTGAAATCTCTGCCTATTATTGTGATTTGTCTAGTTCTCCTTGTGGTTTTATCAGTTTTTGCTTGATACATTTTGAAGCTTGTTATTAGATGCATAAATATTTATACTCATTATGTCTACTTAATTGACTCCCTTATCAGTAGGAAATATTCCTTTTCATGACTGTTAATATTCTTTGTTCTAAAAAGCAAGAATATTTACTATATCTAATATTAATATAGTCACTTCAACTTTCTTTTAATGTGTTAGCATGGTATATTGTCCCCCATGCTCTTACTTTTAATTTATTTGTACTTTTATATTTGACTGTTGCTTTTTTTTTTTTTTGAAGCCTTTCTGATGAATGACTGTTGCTTTTTTAACCAATCTGATAATTGCTGCCCTGTTTAGACCATTTATGTTTAATGTGATTATTGCTATAGTTGGATTTAAATTAATTATCTTTCTTTTTTTTTCTATTTTCTCATCTATTCTTTCTTCTCCTTTATTGTCTTTATTTGCCTCCATTTGGATTAAATATTTTTTATGACTCCATTTTAACTCTTGTTGGCTTTTTCACTACAACTCTTTGTTATTTTAGTGATTAATTTAAGGTTTACAGTGATAAGTTAGACATGCCACACTTCATATATTGCATGCCAGATCTTACTTATAGTATAAGAAACTTAGAACAATATACTTCCATTTCTCCCCTCTTGGACTTTATGTTATTTATGTCTTACATTTTGTTTTTATACATATTATAAACCTAACAATATATCACTATCATTTTTGCCTTAAGTAGTCAATTATCCTTTAAAGAGGCTTAGAAATTTAAAAAAGGTCTTTTATGTTAACCCCTGAATACCTGGTGTTCTTCTTTCTTTTGTGTAGATCCATATGTCCATTCTTGTATCATTATCTTAGTATCACCTTTTATATGTCTGGAAAAGTCTTTATCTGCTTTCTTTTTTAAAAGTTATTTTTACTGTTTATAGAATTCTAGGTTGACATTTAAAAAATATGTTGAAGATATTGCTCCATTGTCTTAGTTTGTGTTACTTCCAACAAGAAATTTACTATCTTCCTATCTTTGTTCCTCTGTATATGACACATCTTTTCTTTTTTTCTGACTACTTTAAAATGTTTACTCTTTAATAGTGGTTTTAAGCAATTTAATTATGATGTTCCTTGGTACAGTTTTCTTCAATTTTCTTGCGCTTGGGGTTTGCTGAGCTGCTTTTGAACTACAGACGGTCTCTGACTTATGATGATTTGACTTAACAAATTTTCAACTTTGAGAAGGGTTTATCTGGCTATTAACTGCATTCTCAACTTACAATGTATTTTTTAATTTTTAAATTTTTTTTGTAGAGGTGGAATCTTGCTATGTTGTCCAGGCTGCTCTTGAATTCTGGCCGCAAGTGACCCTCCTGTCTCTTACTCTCTTTCCTTATGTTTGGTGACTCTAATTACATGTATATTGGCCACCTAAAGTTGTTCCACAGCTCATTGATTCTGTTATATATTAATATATTTTTGTGGGCTTGACTTTGTCTCTGAGTTTTATGATGTAAAGTTTCTATTACTATGTCTTCAAGCTCACTAATCTCTTTTTCTGCAATGTCTAATGTACTATTATTGATCTACTCTTAGTATTTTTCTTTTCAGACATTGTAGTGTTGATCTCTAAAAGTTTGACTTGGGCCTTTTTATATCTTCCACATTTCCATTTAACATGTTCAATCTTTCTTATAGCTTCTTGAATATATAGAACACATTAATAGTTATAATAGCTTTTATTAATACAATCTTTGGCTATTAATTGTATCATCTGTGTCATTTCTGGGCAGTTTCAATTGTTTGATTTGTTTTTTGGTCATCGTTGGTCTCCAAGTAATGCTGCTGCTCTATTGATCAACTGAGATCTCAGTTCACCCTGCCTTGTGGGGCCCAGTAATGTGGAGCTGATCATCCATTTTGGGACCAGCCCTCCAGCTGCATGGTCCTTCTAATTAGGTTCCTACTCCTGGTTTATCTCCGTTTCCTCTTGCTGGTCACTTCTGTTCTGGATCCAGGATGCCTGGTGACCAAGGCTGCACAGGTTACGCTAGTCAGTGAAAAGTGATTTTTTCCTTTGGCAAATTAAACTCATTTACTTATTTTTCACAAATAAGATATATTATTTTACAAGATTATAAATATAATATATATTCATGTAGACAAGTCAGAAATTTTAGAAAAATATGTATGACAAAATTAAATTTGCCTGTAACTCTAACTACTATTAACATTTTTTGTACTTCTTGCTGTTATACATAGTTGATCTTATACTGTATATATATAGCTTAAAATCCTTTAAATTATATCTTATTTTCAGGTTTTTTCCTGTATCACTAAAAACTTTTAAGGATTAATGCTATTTCTTCATACAGCCATGCCATAATTTATGTAACTATTTCCCTATAATAGGATATTTTAAACTTGTTTCCACTTTTTTGCCATTATGTCATTCTGCATAATTTCTTCCTGAATTTAGGATTTTTTTTTTAGGATAGATTCCCAGAAATGGAATAATAGGAATGTATTTTTTAGACATTTAAAATATAATGCGAGATTGCTTTTCAAATGGTTGTAACAATGTACACTTAGATCAAATCAGCATTTGACATGATTTCTTGTTTCAACAGGTAAATATTTTTAACTATATAAGTTTTTTTGCTAAAGCAAAGTAAAAGATAACATTTAATAACTTTGATATTTACCTTGAATTAAACAATCAGTTGAGAAAATTTTTAGGTAGCTGTCTAATTGCAGTACAAAGTTTTTCTTTAATGTTCAAATCAATTTAAAAAATTTATTTACATCCATTTTATAACTACAACCAAGTACATTCTTTTCTTTTCATTCTGAGTCTTACATTAATATTCATTTAAAAAATCACACTGTAGAATGAACCCAAATTGTCCTTAATTCGGGTGAGTTTCCTTTTATGACTAATGCTAAGAATTCTTTTGGGATCTGCTCAAGCCTAATATAAGTTCTTTAATTTATTACCCTATTTACTTAGGATTTATATCTTACCTACTATTAAATGGGATTTGAGGTAACTTGCATATAGTAAGATAAAAACGGTAAAATTAAGAAAACAAAGAATAAAGAGAGACAAAAGTCTTAGTAGGAAGTGAAGTTGATGATCTAATCTGAATAGTGATTTTTAAATCAGAGTTTTGTGGCATTTTTTAAAATGCATTAGTTTTTCTTGCCCTTAGGCTGTGCAGGCAGCTTGTAAGAACTGCGTAGGATGAGACAGCAACTCAGAGGCTGGGGAAGTTCCTGGCACCTCAACATCAACCTCACAGGCCCTCTGGGGATGCTGGGATCTCACTTTCTCACCGGAAAGCACTCATCTATCATATTCACATTCTCCCAGGAAACTCAGAGGGCACCCTTGCCTTACAGGACAACTTTCCAGGAGCTATTGTGACAAGTCAGTGGGCAGCATTTCATAGACCATTGGCCTTTGTGGTGGGACGGACGATTTGTCTTTGACTTCAACAAGGGTCTTTTGCACGGTGGTGCAGCAGGAAGTGGAAGACCGCGGCCCTGCTGTTGTGCTAAGAAGTCATTATCGCCAGACAGAGTAGAAGTATGGACTGCAGATAATGGGCCTCTCAGGCTGTCCAGAAATCATTACATGACTGAGGAAAAGGCAGCAACTGTTTTAAATCCCATTAGTGGGGCTGATGGGCTGTCTGGGACAGGATGCCTATACCCAAACCAGTAGCTTAGAATAACTTCTCCTTATTAACCCTCTAATCCCAGGAACTGTCATCTCCCAGGCTGCACTTTTCCAAAGAGGAGAAGGAAATTATGTTAGGTGCTTCATACATTATCTCACTTAATTCTAACAACCACCTTCTAAAGTCACAATTAACTCCTTTATGCAGACGAAGAGCCTGAGCTCTGCTCAAGGTCACATACCTGGTAAGCTATGGGGCTAAGATTTGAACACACTGTCTGCCTCTGAAGCCCATATTCCTTTCATATACCAGTTAACTCCATAATGCTGTTTGTATATGGTTGAATAGGCATCAGAATATTGTAGCTCATGAATGACCTTCACAGTGGGTGACAAAAATGACTTGGGACTTGGTGCTAAGTATTGAAACTCATATATTGTTGCCAACTTGAAACACCCACATTTCTCTGTATATATTTTATTTTCAGAACTTATTAATAGTTCTGCCATTTTTCAGTTGTCTTTCCCTTTCTAGAAAAAGCTTTCCTTCCTCCTCTTTGTTTTGTAACCGGAATAGAACTCAGATAAGATTAGTTTCATAAACTGATTGCCCTAATGGCCTAATAAAACAGGGATGGGGAGGAATAGCATACATTTCATTTCCTCTAGTTCCACTACCTAATTTTAATTTTTTAAAGTCTCCTCTGATTTTTCTTAAGCTTGAGGGTTTTGGTGTTACAAAATGAGTAATTCTAATTATGACTTTTAGGAAATAATTTTTATTTGTTGAAATGTCTAAAGATTATTAAACAGGTTTTAAAACATTTTCCAGGAGAGATTATGATTATAAGATGAGTATTATCATGATGTATTCTAATAACTTTAATTGTGTTTTACAGGGTTCCATAACAGCCAAATTGTCATAATTATAGGATGTGCTGAATGTAAGTGTTTTTAAAAAAATGTTCACCTTTTTTTCATTATGTTATTTTGGGCATTGAATAATTCATTGCCAAAACATAAAAAAAGTCCTGAATAACAAAACCATGTTTTTTGCTAAGGACCACCTCATTTTTTTATCAGACTATCCTCAAGCTTACAAAGCTAGATTGTATAAACTTGTTTATTCAAAAGATTTGCCATAGTGCCAATTCTGTATTTTTTGCTACTTTGGTTCCACTTACTCTGCAGAGTAGTCATGAGGCAAATCAAGGGCCAAAACAGAAATCGTATACAGAAACAATCTGACTCTCAAGGAGTCTTTTTCCCTGTTGTAACCAATGCTCAGTTATATTTATTCCAGCTGTCTACAGTCCTGTGCTAGACTAGTTAGTGATGTATTTAACTCTTAAGATGTAACGTTAGCAAAAAAACTTAACTTTTGTGTTATTTGGAAATCTTTTAGAGTATTTGAAACTCAGAACTATTCTTCCAACCAGGCTACATATTGGCATGATGGAATGTTCCGGGCACAAGAGCAATAAACTCGGTAGATACAGTAACCTACATGACTCTTAACAATCTGCAGGTGGTTTATCCATTGTGTGGATGTTCCACAGCCAATTTCTAATCCCAGGATAGCCTTTCCTCGCTACTAATTGTATTTCTAAGGGGACTTCTTACCATTAGTCTGTTTATTAGCTCACAGACCTTGATTAAATGCCTCATATATAAGGCACTTATAGTAGTACTAACAAGTGCTCATGGAGAATTCAAAGAAACAGAAGATATAGCCCTGACCTTCAATCTGTGGGCATTCTTGAAAGCCTCTAAAGCATGGATAGCATTTCAGTAGTTAGGAACAGGAAAAGTAAACCCCAGGTTGGAGAGGATGGTGTACATTTGACTGGTTGTAGGGTAGCTGTGGTGGGAATAAGAAGGAGGAAATAAACATTAGAGATGTTGAAGAGAGAATGCATAGGAAATGGCGACTGCTTAGACATGAAGGTGGGACAAGTGAGAGAAAGGAGAAAAAAATGAATAAAAAAGCACTGGATTTGGTAATTAGAAAATACAATTGAACATAAGTTTGAACTATAGAAGGACATTTAGACATGGATTTTCTTCCATCTCTTCCACCCTTGAGACAGCAAGACCAACTCCTCCTTTTCCTTCTCTTCTTTGGCCTACTCAGTATGAAGATGATGAAGATGAAGACCTTTATGATGATCCATTTCCACTTAATGAATAGTAAGTATGTTTTTTCTTCCTTTTTAATTTCAAAATATTAAGGCGATACAAATGTTTTAGGTTACATGGCTCATTTTTGTAATGTTTGAGTTCTGGCTGTAGGTAAGCCCATCACCCAAATACCGTTCGTAGTACCTGTTACGTTGGTTTATTCCACTCCCCCCTCGCCTTCCCCCTTGCTTGCTTTCCACTGAGTTTTACTTCCCTCTGTGCACTTGTGTGCTCATTGGTTAGTTCCAACTTAATAGTGAGTACATGTGGTGTTTGTTTCCCATTCTTGTGATACTTCACTTAGGAGAATGGTTCCATCCAGATTGTTGCAAAAGTTATTAATTTACCTTTTTTATTGACTGAGTAGTACTTCATGGTGTACATATCCCATATTTTATTAATTCACTCATGAATTGATGGGCACTTGTGTTGATTCCACATCTTTGCAATTGTGAATTGTGTTGCAATAAACATTCAAGTTCAGGTGTCTTTTTGATAAAATGACTTCTTTTCCTTTGGGTAAATACCCAGTAGTGGAATTGCTGGACTGAATGCTAGGTCTACCTTTAGTTCTTTGAGGAGTCTTCATATTTTTTTCCATAGAGGTGCTAATTTGCAATCCCACCAATAGTGTATAAGTGTTCTTTCTCTCTGTATCCACACCAGCATCTATTGTTTTTGGACTTTTTAATAGAAGCTATTCTAACTGGGGTAAAGTGATATCTCATTGTGGGTTTAATTTGCATTTCCCTGTTGATTAGTGATTTGAATATTTTTTCATATGTTTCTTGATCATTTGTCTTTCTTCTTTTGATAAGCATCTGTTCATGTCTTTGCCCACATTTTAATAGGGTTGTTTGTTTTTTTCGTGCTGATTTGCTTAAGTTCTTTGTTAATTCTGTTTATTAGCCCTTTATCAGATATGAAGCTTGTGAAAATATTTTCCCATTCTATAGGTTGTTTATTTGCTCCATTGATTGTTTCCTTAGCTGTACAGAAACTTTAGAGTTTAATAAAATCCAATTCATTAATTTTTGTTGTTGCCATGATTGCCATTGGGGTCTTTTTCATAAATTCTTTGCCTAGACTGATATCTAGAAGAGTTTTTACTACATTTTCCTCTAGAATTCTTATGGTTTCATGCCTTAGATGTAATTCTTTTATCTATGTTGAATTAATTTTTATGAGTGGTAGGAGGTAGGGGTCCTGTTTCATTCTTCTGCATGTGGCTATCCAATTCTCCCAGAACCATTTATTGAATAAGACTTCTTTCCCCCAGTGTACATTGTTGTCTGCTTTGTCAAATATCAGTTGACGGTAGGTAGATGGTTTTACATCTGGGTCCTCTGTTTTTTTTTATTGGCCTATGTCTCTATTTTTGTACCAATATTATGCTGTTTTGGTTACTATAGCCTTGTAGTATAGTTTGAAGTCTGGTAATGTGATGCTTCCAGTTTTGTTCTTTTTGCTTAAGATAACTTTGGCTCTTTTCTGGTTCCAAACAGAGTGTAGAATTAATTTTTCTAGAGCTGTGAAGTATGACTTTGGTAACTTGATGGGGATTGTGTTGAATTTGTAAATCACTTTGGGTAGTATGGATGTTTTAACAATGTTGATTCTACCTATCCATGAGCATGATGTATTTTCCCATTTGTCTGTATTCTCTGTGATTTCTTTCCTCAGAGTTTCATATTTCTCCTTGCAGAGATCTTTCACCTCCTTGGTTAAGTATATTCCTAGATATTTTATTTTCTTTGTATCAATAGCTACTGTAAATGATATTGCCTCTTTGACTTGATTCTCACCTTGACTATTATTAATAGTATATAGAAATGCTACTGATTTATGTACATTGATTTTATATCTTGAGACTGCTGCATTTATTTACTAATTCCAGGAGACTTTTGGTGAAATCTTTGGGTTTTTCTAGATATAAGATCATGTCATCAGTGAAGAGCAATAGTTTGACCTCCTCTTTCCTGGTTTGGATACACTTACTAATCTTCTCTTGCCTGATTGCCCTGGCTAGGACTTCCAGCACTATGTTGAATGGAAGAGGTGACAGTTAGCATCCTTGTCTTGTTCCAGCTCTTAGGGGGAATGTTTTCAACTTTTCCCGATTCAGTAATGTGGGCTGTGGGTTTGTCATATATGGCTTTTGTAATTCTGAGATATGTTCCTCCTATACCTAGTTTGTTGAGGGTTTTTATCAAAAATAGGTGCTGGATTTTGTTGAATGCTTTTTCTGCATCCGGTGAGATGATCATGTGGTCTTTGTTTTTGCTTTTGTTTATGTGGTGAATTACATTTATGGATTTACATATGTCGAACCACCTTTGCATCTTTGGGATGAAGCCCACTTCTCTCTGATGGATTATTATTTTTTTTTGATGTGCTGTTGTATTTGGTTTGCTAGTATTTTATTGAGGATTTTTGCATCTACATTCATAAGGGATATTGGCCTGTAGTTTTCTTTTTTTGTTGTGTCCTTTTCTGGCTTTGGTATCTAGGTTATCTTGGCTTCACAGAATGAGTTGGAGATGATTCCCTACTTCTCAGCATTATCGAATAATTTCTGTATTATGGGTACCAGGTCTTCTTTGTATGTCTGAGATAATATAATTGGACTGTGAATCCATCTGGTCCAGGACTTTTTTTATTGGGAGGTTTTTTATTACTAATTCAATCTCACTGATTGTTATTGGTCTGTTCAGGAGTTCTTTACTTCCTGGTTGGGTCTTGGGAGCTTGTGTGCTTCCAAGAACTTGTCCATTTCCACTACATTCTCCAGTTTATATGCATAGAGACTTATTTAGTATTCATGCAAGATGTTTTGTATTTCTGCAGTATTAGTTGTAATGTCACCTTTTTCATTTCTGACTGAGCTTATTTGGGTCCTTGGTTAAGCTAGCAAGAGGTGTGTCAATTTTGTTTATCTTTTTGAAGGACCAACTTTTTCTTTCTTTAACCCTTTGTATTGTTTTATTTTTTGTTCTCCAATTCATTTAGTTCTACTGTGACCCTCATTATTTCTTTTCTTCTGCTGGTTTTGGGTTTGGTTTGTTCTTCCTTTTCTAGTTCCTTGAGGTGTAACATTAGGTTATCAATTTGTGATCTTTTTATCTTTTTGATGTAGACATTTAAGGCTATGAATTTTCCCCTGAGGAATGCTTTTGTTGTGTCCCAAAGATTTTGATAGCATGTGCCCTCTTTGTCATTCAGCTCAAAGAATTTTTTGATTTCTATTTTAATTTCATTCTTGACCCAATAATTGTTCAGCAACAGGTTATTTTATTTCCATGACTTTGTGTAGGTTTGAGTGTTTCTTTTGTGATTGATTTGAAGTTTTATTCTACTGTGGTCTGAGAAGATATATGGTATGATTATGACTTTTTGAATTTGTTGAGACCCATTTTATGACCTAAGATATGATCAGTCTTGGAGAATGTTCCATGTGCTGCTGAGAAGAATGTGTATTCTATAGTTTTTGGGGTAGAATGTTCTGTAAATGTCTGTTAGGTCCATTTGATTTAGAGTTTGGTTTAAGTCCATTATTTCTTTATTTATTTTCTGCTTGGATGATTTATCAAGCTCTGACAGCAAGGTGTTGAGGTCTCTAGCAATTACAGCAATTGCAATGGTACTATTTATTTCTTTATTAACTCTAGTAAGATTTGCTTTATGTATCTGGGAACTCCTCTGTTGGGCACTTATGTTTAGGATTGTTATGTCTTCTTACTGGATAGCTCCCTTTACCATTATATAATGACCCTCTTTGTCTTTCTTTACCTTTGTTGGCTTATAGTCCATTTTATCTGATATGAGAATGGCTACACTTGCTCTCTTGATTTCCATTTGAGTGTAATATTTTTTTCCTATACTTTCACAATGAGTCTGTGTGTGTCCTTGTGGTTTAGATGTGTTTCCTGGAGACAGTAGATACTTGGATTGTGTTTTTTCATCCATTCAGCCAGCCTGTCTTTTGAGAGGAGCATTCAGTCCATTCACACTGATTGATAGCATTGATATGTGGGATGTTGGTCTGTTCATTCTGTTGTATAGTCCTTTATTGCTTTGTTTTACCTCTTGTTCTATTGTTTTATCAGAGTTGTGAGTTTTGGGTGTTTTTTAGGCACATCCACACTGGTAGGTACCTGTTGTGCTGATTTTTGTATAGTGCTGTTCTGAGTATTTTGTGCAGAGCAGGTCTGGTCATAACAAATTCCCTCAGTGTTTGATTGTATGGAAAGGACTTAATTTCTCTATCTATTGTGAACCTTATTTTTGCAGGATATAAAATTCTAGGCTAGCAGTAGTTCAGTTTAAGTCAACTGAAGATGGGGCCCCAATCCCTTCTGGCATATAAGGTTTCCACTGAGAAGTCTGTAGTTAACCTGATGGGTTTTCCTTTGTAGGTTATATGATGCTTTCATCTTGCTGCTTGCAGAATTTTCTCCTTCATTTTGACTTTGGCTAGATTGATTAGTATGTGTCTTGGAGATGACCTATTTGCCATGAGTCTTCCCAGTGTTCGATGTCCATCTTGTATCAGTACGTCTGAATTTCTAGTGATGTCCAGGAAGTTTTCCTCAATAATTTCCTCAAATAGGTTTTTCATGCTTTTATCTCTTTCAGGGATACCTGTAATTCAAATGTTGGTATGCATCACTTAGTCCCATATCTCTCTCAGTGATTACTTGTAGTTTTCTATACTCTGCTCTGCCTCTTTGAATGACTGGGTTATCTTGAGAGCTGTGTCTTCAAGCTCTGAGTTTCTTTCTTCTCCTTGATTTAGCCTGTTGTTAAAGCTTTCAACTGCATTTTGAAATTCCCTGAATGACTCTTTCATTTCTTTAAGTTCTATTATATTCTTTCTTACATTGTCTTCCTCTCTAGCAGTGTTTTAATTTTTTCATTGGTCTCCTAAAATTATTTTTGGGTTCTTTTTTTCGGTTTTCAACTTTCTCTTCAATTCCAGTCATCTTATTTGTCATCCATATTCTGAATTCCATTTCTGTCATTTCAGCAACTTCCTTTTGGGTGGAGAGTCCACTACTATAGCTCCATTCAGTTCTCTTGGGGGTATCAAACTATTTTGTTTTTTCATGTTGCCAAGTTCTTTTGCTGGTTTCTTCTCTTCTAGCTTCTCTCAGCTCTGGATTAATAGGTATGCAGAGCATCCGTTTTCCTTTGCTGGGGACTCTCTCAAACCAAGTCCAGGAGTGACGGCTGCCCAGGGCTGGGGTCCCTGAATGAAGTATTGGAACTGAGGGAGGTTCTGCTGGCCCAGGAGTAGTGGTGGGGACTCAGTTTTGGGGTCTTGGGGCCCAGGCACAACTCTGGAGTCTCAGGGGTGGAGTTGCAGGCCCAGCTGGGGCCCTGGAGCTATAGGGGCAGAATCTTGGATTTGGGCACAGTGAGAGCTTCAGGGCTGGCTCTGGGGATTTCAGAGGCAGAGCTTTCCATAGGGGGACTGTTCCACCAATGTGGGGAATGCTGATGTCCAGTCACATAGGCAGGGGTTTCTTTCAGCAGCCCAGGCTCCTTGTAGGCTGGCTGGAGCTACTGGTCGGCCAAGGTTATCCCCCAATGCCTAGGACCCACTAAGGAAGTTGTCTGAGGCTTCCCAAGAGGTGCCTGTGGTGTCTGAGGCTCCCCTTCTGTTCTGCTTTCACGTCAGTGAGTAGGTGTTCTCAACTCCCAGTCACAGGGCTCAACATGGGGGAGTGTCTGTTCCCTCCCTGGCCTGATGGCAGTGATGCTAATGTTACTGCTGGATGACTGTGTCCTGAGCAGACCTGGGTCCATGCACTAGAGTGATCAGAATTTTGTCAGTTGCAGAAACCTAGGATTGGCAGGCACCAGATCTCTGCTACACCTGCTCTCTGGTGAAATGTGTCTGCACAGACTTTGAGCAGCTCCCCAATCAGCCCAGAGGTCTGCAGTGGAAGAGGGAGACCCCTTACAGATTGAGCTGATTGTAACTTTTGTTTCTTTCCTAATAAACAGTGTCCCTTCGGGGTGCCTCTATCCTGTTGTCTTCACCTCTTCCAAGCAGTGTGAATTGTATTGGGTCCCCCAGCTTAATCTCTGAGATGGTGGGTGGTACTTGTGAGTAAGAATCAGCCACACCCTGTTTGATTGAATTGGTAGATGCTGTGATGAGCTGTAGTTTTTCTGCCTGTCAGTGGTTGATATTTGCACAAAAGAGCCAACTGCTGGGATATTCTTTTGTGCCCATGGTAAACTCTAGTCCCTCAGGCAGGGCACTTGCATGGACCCAGGCTTTGGGAGGGGCTTCATATTTCTCAGGGTGTTGCTTTATCTCCACCACAACAGAGGTAGGTGGAGGAGCAAGGCAGAGCTTGGTTGGTTACGTTGTGTGAGCCCAGAAGGCTTTTCAAAGCCTTGGCAGGGCTCAGGATTTGCTTTCCTGGACCCTAGGGGGAGCTGCTAGGAGGAAAGTCAGGGCAGGCTCTCCAGACCTGGAGGGCTGTTTGTGGGGAAGGGACCTGAATGCTTGATTGCAATGGCACCAGGCTAGGATCTTCCCTGCCAGAGGGCCAGCCCAAATCCAATAGTGCAGCTTTCCTGTAGGGAGTTATGGGTGCTTTCCCAGATCACTACATGTCAGACCCCTACAGTATTCTCCCATCAGTTCTGTCCAAAGGGCTCCCTCACCACCTGAGGAGTTCATCTCTCAAACCTCCCCTGGGCCTGCATGTCCGACCCACTGGTGTGCATCTCCACAAAATGCCAGTGGTTAGGGAGCTCCCAGATTTGGCACCCTGGGCCCACTGTAGGTCCTCAAAGGTAGGGACATGGGCCCCATTCTCTGTGGAGACCTCAGCCTGGAGTACACACCTGCTGTAGAGAGGCAGCCACTTGCCAAATTCTCATCTGAAACTACTTTCCTGGTTGCAATGGGTTGGGGAGGGCCACAGTTCCCAGTCAGCCTGAGCACCTGAATGCACCATGCTTGGTTGCTATGGCTCCTGGGGCTGGGCTCTTCCTCACTGGAGGACCCATCCTAATCCAACAGGGTGTTTTGCCTGTTGTGGGGGGATGGGTGCTTTCTCAGATCGCTGCATCTGGGAACCCCACAGTATTTTCTCATCAATTCTGTCCATGTGGGCTCCCTCACCACCAAAGTCCACCTCCCAGACCTTCCCTTTGTGTCCCCCCCAGCAACCTGCTTAAGTCTGGGGAGCACAGGGCCAGCCTGCTTGTCTACCCACTGGCGTGCAACTCCGTGAAACACCGGCAGGCAGGGAGCTCCCAGATCAGACACCCCAGGTCCATTTCAGGTCCGTAAGGAGTAAGGCATGAATCCTACTCTCCATGGAACCCTCAGCCTGTAGCAGGTGTCCGCTGGGGAGAGGTGGCTGCTCACCAATTCTTGGCTTAAACTGCTTTCTTGGTTGTAGTGGATAGGGCAGGGGTGGGAAAGGAAAAGCATCTGAACAGGAGAGAGCTGGCTCTCTGGCCTCTTGGTTACTCTCCTTGGAGGGGAACCTTGCACGGAATGTCCAAGCTCTGGGATCATAAAAGTTCTCCCCAGTATTCCATGTTTGCTGCCATGGCTGGGCTTGTGGAGGTGGAAAAGCCTCCAAGAAACTTGGTAGCCTTCTGGTCACCAAAGCGCATGGGAGGGAGAGAGGGATCTTTGCCTTACCCCTTTAGTGGGCTCCGAGCCTTTCTGGGTTCGATCCTCGCCAATATCTTTTTTCTTTTGTATTCTTCCTTCTCTGCTTTGCAACTTTCCTCCATGAAGTCCCCCTCTTCCTTATAATTTTTTAAATAACATTTTCTTTTCTCCAGCTATTGTAAGGATATAGTATACAATATATGTAACACAAAATACATGTTAACTGACTGTTTATGTTATTGGTAAGGCTTCTGATAAGAAGTAGGCTGTTAGTAGTTAAGTTTTGGGGGAGTCGAAAGTTATACATAGATTTTTTGTGTGGAGGGTGGACACCCTAACCCCTGCATTGTTCAAGAGTCAACTGTAGTTTTTGATGTTTGAATGTGCAATGTCAATAAAATGATGAAGACAGAAACCAAATTATAAGGGACTAGGAGTGAGTGTAAGGACAAAGAAGAAAATTTGGTCTATTCCTTGAAAAATGTGTTAACACAAGGGAGGAAAGAGTGTATTTATTTATTTATTGGGGAGAATAGAACAGGTTTATGGGAAAAGGGAAGGGTCCAGACGCAAGGCAGAAATTAATGGGGAAAAGGATAATTCAGCTAGATGGAAAATTTAAGAATAGATGCTAACAAGGCCATAAAATCTACATTTTAAGAAACTCATGCCTGTACTTGAGTGTTCTTCTTTGATATAGGAATGGTGATTGAAAGCTGGAGTTCTCATTGATTAATAGACTCCTAAGGTGAGAAATTCTAGCCTTTTCTTCTTCCCCTAGTGAACTCATTTCTAGTGATCATTCAGATGCCAAAGAATATGTTCAGTTCCTCTGGTTGGTGAAGACAGTGAGAGGAGAGAGACACTGGAGAGCTGAGAGGATGTGAGCTTTGTCAACAGGAGAACAGACGTTTCTTACTCTAGATGCTGTGCTCTTTCTGCTACCCTACACTGCCTCCATTTTGGTCTCCATCCAACCTCCTCCTGCTCGGATGGAGAAATGCCAGTTACAGATGGACTAAGAGGTCCCACAGTCTCTTTCAGAGTCAAGGTTATCCCAACTCCCTCATCAGCATTTCACCACACCTAATCTGGAAGGTCTTCTCCCTCGTCATTCCATCTGCTCCAAACCCACATGTCCTTCAAGACCCAGATCAGGTCTGAGCTCTGAGTTTCTTCCATACCACACTAGAGGTGGTCAGACACCACTCCCCAACCACGTAATTCAAAGGTTCCTCTAAAAGGCTTGCAATGATAAAGATCTTTAAAAGAGTATTTGTCATAAGATAAAAACTGATCTATCTAGAAAACTATTCCAATTATGGCTGTTATTTATAGAAGTAAATACCATTGGTGAGTTTTAGCAAAGCACTTACAGCAGAGTGGTTTGGATCAAATCCAGGTTGTTCACTTGTTAATATATTATTTATATTAACAAAATCAAATGTTAGGCTGAGCACCAAGTTTTTTTCCCCCCTTAATACCATGTGTTTACTAAGGCTATTGCCCTTCTTAGTAATTATTTGCCAAACATAAATTTCATGATATGCACCATAATTTCTGAGATTCTTGATAACATTTGTAAATGCAGACACAGAGACTCAACCAATATGAAGGACAACCCACTCAATCAATTTTGCCTCATTACCCTGAAGCTCTTTTCCACTTTGTTTAAAAAGATTCAGGATGAAAAGAGGCCATGGCATGGCTTACTGTTGTTTTATGCACTCCCTCACTATCCAGGTTGTTTGCCATGGATTACTCACTCTCTCCCAGGTGGCTGTTAGCAGTGGTCAAATATTTAAGAAGTATATATTCATCATGACCCTATCACGTACTTCAGTGCTTCACTCCTTCCCAGCCTGAGTCATTACACGCTTGATTATCTATTGTAGCATTAACCTACGTCCATTTCATTTTCTCTTTTCTTTTTGGAGAAAGATTTTGCAATATGGCAAACCAGAGTCATAGCTAACTGTACTCAGATGGGCAGGGCTAGGCAGGTGGAATAAGGGAGTGCCATCCAAGCATAATTGGCATAATTATCTAGATACATCAGTTTGTATCTTATGATAAATTCAATTTATAAGTCTGCCTATTTCATTGCCAGACTCTGTAATTATTAAAAATTCATCTATGTTAATTCAAAATATGCTTTCCTCTAAATTATGTCCATTGATTTTAGGTCTCCTAATAAAGAACAATAATTTACCAACAACAACAATGATAATATTTGTCATTTATTGAGCACTTACTATACAAATTCATGTTTTACATGAATTACTTGCAGAATCTTTATGGAGTGACATGACTTTTGCAACTGGCAGCATGATGCAAACTGGTGTATTGATGCAAACTGGCATATTAAAAGAATATTCATTAAAAAATAAAAGCTAGTAGAGATCTGGTAGAAAGCATCATGCTTATAAGTCCATGGTTGTGGTCTGCAACACTCAGGGTTTCAGCAAGAAACAGATGGCCCACTCTGGGGACAGTTCAATGATGGGACTATTTACGAAGGAATGGGAAGAATGTAGGGAATCACCAGGAGATGGTGAGGTACCCAGGGACTGGGAACATGGAAGGCTGTTAACAGCCAGAGGGTAAAAGGGAGAGAGCTGTTACTGGACCTCCATGAGTACTAGAGCATTGGGAGAGAGGTTGTCCCCCAGGAGCTGTGGCTGTAGGTACAGGAACACAGCTACTGACAAACTGGCACAGCAGGCAGGGATGGAGGGAATAAATACTCAGACTCCTACCATTCTATGACCTCCTGCCACTGCCTTCCATTTGCCGAACCTAATCAGAAGCCAGAGGAACACGGAGCCAGGTAAAGCACGGAGGTCAATCACCTGAGGCACAGAGCAGTGTGAAGAGTCCTTCTGGAAGGTCATCCTGGGAAAAACACAGCACAGGATCATGAGAAATGCAAGCATAAGTGATACATAAATGTAGAAGGAAATAAATAATGAAATATGCAGGCCTTACTCTAGGAATGGCACTGTTTCTACAGCTTTGTTTTTTGGTTGTTTGGTGATAACTCAGAGTATATTCTTCCTAGATGCAGTTTAAATGCTGATTCAGGCCCCCACCTACTCCTCCAAAGCTCTGAGATTCACGTTTATTTGAAATCTTGCACCAATAGGACAAGGCTGAATTCTGGGTTTTGAGAGCAAAGAGTCATGTACTGACAGAGGAGAAAGATGAGTCACTTCCTGTCCCTGACCAGGGCATGGGATTGGCCCTGGTAAGTTGTTTGTTTTTTCTTTTTTTTTTGAGACAGAGTCTTGCTTTGTTGCCCAGGCTAGAGTGAGTGCCGTGGCGTCAGCCTAGCTCACAGTAACCTCAAACTCCTGGGCTTAAGCGATCCTACTGCCTCAGCTTCCCGAGTAGCTGGGACTACAGGCATGTGCCACCATGCCCAACTAATTTGTTCTATATATATTTTAGTTGGCCAGATAATTTCTTTCTATTTTTAGCAGAGACAGGGTCTCAGCTCTTGCTCAGGCTGGTCTCGAACTCCTGACCTTGAGCGATCCACCCGCCTCGGCCTCCCAGAGTGCTAGGATTACAGGCGTGAGCCACTGCGCCCGGCCCGGCCCTGGTAAGTTTTGAACTAGATTGATTGTTCTGATCCTACCCACACTTTTGCTGGGTACTCTTCTCATTCTGCCCCAAAACAGCTGTTGTGACAACAACCTGCTCTCCCTATGAAATACTTTATGCTCACAAGTTACCCACTTATCTTTTCTCCCAAACCATAAGTGGTTTAGTGCTAGGATTTTGGAGTTGGCCTTGAGTTTCTCTAGTTTAGTCTTTGCAATTTCCTGCCTGTGCTGTTGGGTTACTTAGTTAACCTTTCTGAGTTTTAGTGTGTGCACTTGTGAAATAAGGACACTACTAGCACTAACTGTGGGGTATTGAACTTTTGGGACTCCAGTTAGCTGGAGACAGAGAAATCGCTTGAGAAGCCTGAGGGATGACTTAGCTTTTCCTCTTGGGTTTGAGAAGGTGGTCCTTAAGTTTATCCCAAGCACTAGGAAAAGTCAAATAAAAATCACCATTTCCAATGTTTATAGCAGCACAATTCACAATAGCAAAGATGTGGAAACAACCCAAATGCCCATCAATACATGATTGGATTAGTAAACTGTGGTATATGTATACCATGGAGTATTACTCAGCTATAAGAAATAATGAAGATACGACATCTCTATGGTTCTCCTTGAGAGAGTTGGAACCCATTATATTAAGTGAAGTATCTCAAGAATGGAAAAACAAGCATCACATGTACTCACCAGAAAATTGGTTTCCCTGAACATCACCTAAATACACATCTGGGAACGACACCAATTGGACATCAGACTGAGGTGGGGGGTGGGGGAGGGGATGGGGGTATGCCTACACAATGAGTGCATTGCGCGCCGTTTGGGGTATGGTAATGCTTGAAGGTGATGACTCGGGAAGGGGGGGTGGGGAAGGGAGGGATATATGCCTACATGATGAGTGCAACGCGCACTATCTGGGGAACAGACACGCCTGGAGCTCTGACTTGGGGGGAAAGGCGGTACATGGGCAACGTATGTAACCTGCAATTCTGTATCCCCCATAACAATAAGATGAAATAAAAAAAAATCACCATTTCCCTTAAATGAGAATGTTTAATAGATGTTGTTTGAGTTCCTCTGAAAGAATCTACTGTGGTGCAGCATAGAGTTAACTCTGGATCTGACTCGCACAGGCACTATTAGTCACCTTTGGGGATTCTGGGGCCTTGTAATGAACTCTGGGATGTGCAGTCAGCCTCTGCTCTGTGGGACCACGCATCTAATGCTCAGGCTCTGTATTCTTTTATGAATAGGTTGAAAACTTTCACTAAATTGGTGTGTGTGTATGTGTGTGCCTGTGTGTGTATGCTACAGGTGGCCTTTTTCTACAAATCTGTAGCCCATTGGTTCTTAAACTTTAGCAAGCATCAGAGTCACCTAGAGAGCTTGTTAAAATGGACTTCTGAGCACCCTCTCCCAGAGTTTCTGGTTTCGTAGGTCTAGGGTGGGGCCCGAGAACTTGCATATGTATTCCCAGGTGATACCGATGCTTCTGTTCCAAGGACCACACTTTGAGAACCACTACTTTGTCTCCCTGAAGCTCTTTCCCAGAGGTTTTGAGAGGGTTAAATGAGGCAATCCACATGGAGTTCTTAGCACAGGGCCTGGCACATAGTAAGTGCTCACTGGTACTACTCCCACAACTATTGTGACAGCAGCCATTCCTTGTGCTACTACTGCTGGTTAGCTGCTACTGCTGCTTGGTAATACTTCATTCCAGACAGCTTTAGTTAGGTATTAAGAGCAATGCAATCTGAATTAATTAATTAAGGAATATAATTACCTCTCTGGGAGAGATTTGCATTTTAAAGAAGGTTGTTAATTCAAAGAGATTTGTAATTTGAAGAATATTAGACACTGTGATAAAGAGATACAAAATTTCAGGCACTGTGTAGTGGAAGACACTTTTGAGAAGGAAATGGACACCCTGTAGGCTCTCTGCTGGGTCACCACCTCTCTGTAAAGTTGCCTGCTATTTAGGATTTCACATTCTTTCTAAAAGTTCTGAGCTCTTCCACAGGTTTCCATGCTAGGGACAGCATGTGGCCTGGGTGTGGGGTAGGGCAGCTGTAGCCATTTATATATATGGGTTCTTTGCAAGCCTGGGGTTTATAAACTAGGTGGTGTTTACATTGTGTTTATTTATTCAATCATATAATAGAAGATGCACGTAAGATTTATTTGAAAAGTATGCCTTACAATTTCATGCTGAGAATAATGAAGAAAGTTCAGTGTAATACAATTATAATAAAATAGTAGCAAAACAACATTTTGTTTTAAATCATGGAATTAGCAAGTAGAACACTAGTTGGAAGCCAATCTTTTGAATGTAACTTTGATTTTGAGACTATGGCTTGATGACTATATGTACTTAATTTTCTGACTTAATCCCAGAATATACATAAAGAACAAAAATGGTATAATGAACAACAGTTTCAAGTATGGACTTACCAGACATCTTGATAAAATGAGTATTGATGTGTATATGAATGTCAACATTGTGTTTTTCCAGTTCAGTACTATGTTATGCCATAAAACCGCAGCAGTTATAAAAATTAGGATTGGTTAAAAACTGCTGAAATCTTTCAATTTTTCCTGCTTAGAAAATCCAGAAAACATCAAACTTTTTCTAGAAGTTGAAGTAAGGAAATTAATGTCAGTGACAGAAATACAGTGAATCTAATTAGAAGTCCCTGGGCAGCAGCTCATTAGTGTGGTTAGTTAGTAAATGAAATTTCAGCTGCAGTGAATTAGACTGTGTCTTCAGTTATTTTTTTCTAAAAAGAATTACAAAATATCTACAACTGTTTTTTATTAGTAGAGTTTTTTATTTCCACAAACAAAAAATATTTAGGACCCTTTGTCATAAGAAAAATGGCTATTTGGGGACAGATTTTTTAAAATGTCTGTATGTTAAGCTTGGCTAAGTGGAACAAAAGCTATCCTCCCATGAGGTTGAGGCTTTCATTGTCTGTTATACTGTTCGGTTTCACATATTTCTTTTGTCTAGTCCTTTAATTTTTTTTAACCATTTGTGCCTCTTGATCAGATTTCTCTTAATAAAATCTTAGCTAGATTGAACCACATTCTAGTGACAGATATTTAGGGTAGGTTGGAACATTTATTTGTCGGTTGCTAAAATGTGACACATTTCTTTCATTACGTTACTACCATGGATGCTTGGATCTTTGCCACTCAAGAGTTTTGGGCCCTGCAGCTTCATACTGGGAATACCCCACAGCAGTTCCTCAACTTGAGGTGATTTTGTCTCCCAGGGGACATTTGGAAATGTGTGGGGAAAATTTTGGTTGCCACAACTCACAACTGGGAGGGTGGGAAGAGTGACTACTGACATCTACTTGGTAGTGATCAAGGATGCTGCTAAATATCTGATACAACAAAGAATAATCTGACCCCGAATGTCAATAGCACTGAAGTTGAGAAACCTTGTCCAATTATCATTATGTGTTTGCTGAATGAGGAGACACATACCTAATGGATGGTACAGCTTTCGGCTGCCTGAATTCTTGCAGAGTGTAAGAATGCACCGGAAGGGAGCCAAGCATTCCAAAGATCTCCTAACCTTGCCATTGAAAAGACTTCTGTGATAACTGTTTATTTGTCTACTCTCCTTTCAAAAAAACTTACATTTCCAATTTATTTCTCTGTGGAAGTCAGTAGCACACAGAACATTGTGTTACACTTTCAGCAACTGACAAATAAATTTTCCAATACGACTGGTTCCAAATATCAGTCACCAACATATTTTTTAATCTAGTTTAGATGAATTTTTTTCTAAAGTGGAGAACCATGAGAGACCTTGAGTGAAAAATCTAAAACATCATGTTTCCTGTGCAATAATACCACATGTACATTGCAAGAAATAGAAAGCAGAGAAGCCTTGAGGGTGGGGGTAGGAGTACTTAGCTGGCTACCAGGCAGGAATATGGCAGGTGAACCACAATGTCAAAGGAAGAAGAAAGTGAAGAGCAGGAAGAGTTCACTCCTGGGAGGAGGGCTCTTTATTTTCATGAAGGAGAAGTTTTGTGTGTTAACAACACGGTATAATTCTTTAGCATGTACATTCTCACACACTTTTCTAAAAAATTCTGCATTGACAAAGGAAAAGAGAGGAAGGTGATTTGAGTGCCAGGAAAAATGGATATACAAAGTGTTAGGAAAGGGAGATATTTTCTTTGAGTCATGAGAAAGGGTTTTCAGCAATGTCAAGAAACAACAATTTGACTCGACTTCCCAGGTACTGCAAGCTACTGAAAATAGTGTAAAACTTTGGTATACTTTGGTATTATTCAGTTGGTGCAAAGGCAATATGAAATATATGGCTTAAATCAAGAGACCAAATGCTCAGGGAAATGCAAGCAAATATATATGATGTTATACTTCATCTATTTGCCTTAGCTGTTAGAGCATTTGAAATTATGTTATTCATACTAAATATACCTAAAATTTGATAAACTCTTACAGTGCACAATTTGACTCTAAAACACAAACACTTAAAGAATAAAACACAGACATTAGGAAGCACTATGCCTGCTTCATAATCTATGGAGACACAGCTTCTTAGTGAGTTTCTTTGTGTCTTTCTTTTCTCCTACTCCATGAATGTCCTTTCCCTTTCCATATATTCTATTCTTCACTTCTTCATTTACTTTGAAAAAATATTTTAACAGCTGTATTGAGATATAATTTATATACCATACATTAATAATTCACCTACTGTAAGATGTACTTTTCAATGATTTTTAGTAAATTTATACAACTGTGTAACCATCACCACAATCCAAGTTTAGAACACTTCTATCACGCCAAAAAGTTGCCTCATTCATCTGTAACCAGTTCCTCCTCCTATGCTCTGCCCAGGCAAACACTGATATGCTTTCTGTCTCTCAAATTTTGCCTTTTCTAGAAATTTCAAGGGAATGGAATCAAACAACATGTAGTCTTTTGCATCTGGCTTCTTTCACCTGACATAATGCTTTTGAGATTAATCCATGCATGTATCAAGAGTTCATTCATTTTTATTACTTAGTAGTACTCCATTATGTGGATGCAGCACCTTTTGTTGACCACCAAGTGATGAACATTTGAATTATTTTCATTTTTTGGTTTTGAACATTCACTTATAAGGCTTTGTGCTGACATGTTTTCATTTCCTTTTGGTGTATACCTAGGAGTGAAATTGTTGGATCATACGGTAAATGTATTTTTAACTTTTTAAGAAACTGCCAACTGTTTTTCTAAAGTGGCTGTACTGCTTTACGTTCCTACCAACAAAGTATGAGGGTTTCAGTTTCTTCACATCCTCGCCATCACTTGGTATGTCCATCATTTTGATTATGGTCACCCTGGTGGGTTGAGGTACAGTTTCCCTTCCTTTTCAATACCAACCTCCTTGAGCCTTTAGCTGGTAGGCTAGTACTGCTAGTAATTTGATATTCACTTATATCAAATCTCATTGCTGACCAATCCTTAGTAGACAACAAGTCAAAGACTAATCTTGTGTGGATTCAAAGACTAATCCCCTTTGGCCATCCATCTCTTCATTGATGTTTTTCTTACAAATGCTCTAGTTTCACATGTAGCAGAGTAGAACAAGCAGCTTTTAGGGCCAGGAAGTATATCTGTTTAGAATTAGCTCAATGTTGAGGGTTAAATAAAATTACCGTCATACCTGTAAGCATTTTCCTCCAAGCACCTAGAAAAGTTCACCCTCTCCTCCACAAACTGCACAGAGTGGATGAATTGGAAGATTTCCTGCATTCCCTTAGTTGTGAAGGGAGATTCGCCTTTCCTAGTGTTCTGCTGTTTTGTTTTCCCACTCTGAGTGCTTTGTCTCCTCAGCCTGAGGTGTGTGCCTATGAAGCTGAGTGTCTCTGTGGTTGGCATGGTGCCTGAGCCTAACTTGACTCAGCTTTGCAGTTATGTTCCAGCAATCCTCTAGGGACAGGGGTTCGGCACCCTACATGCCCATTAGAATCGCTTACTGAGCTTTAAAGTAATACCCTAGTCTCAGTTCCACCCAGGAACATTTAAACTAGAACCTTAAATGACCATGGAAATGCAAAAACAGCTAAGGGCTTTCTTTCCTGTCCCCAAAATGCATTTTTCAAATTTCAGTACTTAAGTTATAAAGATATGGAAAGAAGCAGATCCAAGTAATCATAATAAAAAGTTTAAAAAGACATCCTGTATACCATGCTTTAGAGGTAGCTGGGAAGTTGTGGTATTAGATCGGGATTTGAACTCCGATAGAAGTGAGGATTCACGCTCTGTACTTGATTAGTATTTATGAACCAGGCTGCTCCCAGCTCGGGGCCTCTTTGGCTATAATACGGGAGCTCAAACTTGCCTTGCGCTATCGGGATCAAAGCAATGATCCACCTACAAGTATTTTAAAATGATACATTTTCAGAGTACTTTCACATCTGCTAATTAATTATTTTCATGAAATTTTATTAAGGTTGTCCGGCCTTAGTTTACCACACACAATTTGGGTTCATTTTTATTTTGTGTTTACTCTTTTGAACAGAGTCTGGGCTAGAGCATGGGTTCTGGAGCCAGACTGCCTAGGGGCAAATCCCAACCCTGTCACTGAGTCCACTGGGGGAACTTCCCTTGCTACCCTCCTTTAATCTCAGTTTTCTCCTCTATGAAATGACCACAAAATAGTAATAATGCTTGTAAAGCCCTTACACATTGGGCTCTCAGGAAGTGTTAATTTTTCTTTTTATTATTAAATAGAGTGAGTAGTTAAAAAAATCCAGCAAGATCAGACATTTTATGGTTGAAAGGACAACCATAAATGCACCCTAAATGAGCCATTTTAAGAAATAGCAGTTTTAAAGTCTTGGGCGGTAGTTCAATTCAGGCATAGTGTATATTGTTTGGACTCCTGCTTCAGGTCAATTGAATGTCAATATTTGTAAATAACTTTATTTGAGTCTGTTTTTTATTATTGCTTTATTGATTTTTCCTTCCCTACAGAGCATGTGAAAGGAAGCATTTCATACTTATTGCAAGTTCTAAAATAAAGTAAGGAATTGTAATTAATAACTTGTATACTATCAATTTATAAATTTGTGCAGATCACAGAAATCCTATTTCCTCAGTACTCCGTATTTTAAGTTACAAAAATGATATATTCTTTAAAAATGTTTTATTGCGGATATTGTCAAATAATCTATAAAATCAGAGAGAATAGTATAATGAACTTGCCTGTACCCATTACCTATCTTTAACAATGATTAATGCTTAGTCATGACTAACACTCAGAAGTGTCATGTAACAGGTAGGTAAAGGAACTCCAATCAAACTATTTGATATATCTTTGTTAAAAAATATCCAAATAGTACAAAAGTGTGTGAAGTACAAACAGAACATCCATATTTCCAATTATTTGTTAATAATCCTTTAAGCAAGGATGCTGTGTCAGTCAGTGCTTATAAAGTCACACAGTGTTGTAATTTAATGAGTGACGGATAAAAATTCTGGTCATATCCTCACTGGGGATGGTTCTGACATACCAGTTACTTAGAAAATCTGATCTTTTCAGAGTAAAGCCTTTTAGCTGCCATTCTGTTTTAGATCATTGTAATTCACTTGTTTCTTGATGGATATGGATTACAAATTTTTACAAGTTTCTGTAATTGTTTTCATGGCCACAGAGGGAAATAAAAACATGTATAAATAGCAAAAGAAATGACTTCGACACTATTATGGGATGGTTGTATTCTAATGATGCTTTGGGTGAGGGATTGCAAATGTGAGGAAAAGAAAGCTCATTATCGCCTGGTTAGGTTCAAGGACACCATCTTTCTGGATGAAAGGTGATTCTGGTATTCACATTTAACTACAGATTCTGTGCTCTACATTGAAGATTATGGTTTGAATTTTCCCCAAATTAGGTGCATAGCCATTTCTGTGTGCGAGAGAAAATGGAAATTCAGGTCACATTACAACTTGAGTTCATTTTTTAAATTATACCTTCAAAAGAAAAGTCTACACAACCAACGAGCCCTCCAGAAAGCTCTCTCCCCATGTCCCTGCTTTCACTGAAGGTTGTATTTGTTTATCTGAGGTCTTGGGTATGCCATGACCTTTTATTTTAGATTTTACAGAAATCTTGAGACCACAATACTGTTTTTTTTCAAAAGAAGTGGTTAATAGTTTAAAATCTGATTCTACTAATTAATTGTAATGCTTTCTAATTAAACTTTATTTGTAATGTTTCAGAAATATTTCATGATACTTCTTTTGCACTCTCCGTAACATTTTCATTGGGTTTTAAAGAACATTTTAAAGATGTATTATTAAAAAATACTATCCAAATTAAATTCAGGTCCTATATACATGATATGTTCTAAAGTATTACTGACTGGATTAGGTCAACAATTGGGCCACACAGGATGTTTCATAAAGTTTAGACACTAGAATAACATCTTAAGGCAATAGTAATTTGATTTTTTTCCTAAATGTGTTGCCATAGATTTCCCTAAATGTTTTACAAACAGTTATTAAAAGCACATTGAGAATCCGAATTCCCTTTGGGCACAACGTTTTAGTACTTAACTTTCATTTAATTCAAAATTACATATGGTTAGAGCTGCAGAAAAACATCAGAAAATCATAACCAGCTATCACAACATCACATATTTAAATCAATGCAGTGCAGCTTCACTCAGAGTCACCTCAAGGTGCCTAATAATAAAAAGAAATAAAAGCAATCAACATTACTCTTCCTTACACTAGATAAAAAGGGACATCTCAATTTTAAGTTTGTTCCTAACAATCCACAGTCTTCTCTGAGATGCTAACGAGGAAATTTCCAGTGATTGGTGTATTTTTGATCCAGGCTCACTGCCAGAGAGAGAACAGGAAGGCTTGGCGAAGGAATTCTTAAAGGGTGGGGAATGTGAAGATCTATCTGGAGAAAACATTGATTAAGGAACTTGATCTAAAGTCCCAGCTCATTGAAACAGAAAAGCTTTGTTTGTAAGTTGCAAATATTTAGGATTACCTGAATTGGAACTCGGACAATTAAATTTTATAATTTGAAGGATATGCAAATAGGCAATCAACTAACTACTAATGTATTTGGAACTCACCAAAGACGGAGTCTATGAAATGAGCCAGCTGGTGGATGAAAAGAACTGAGAATTAGGTTTTATTTCTATTTAATGTTTCTATTTTAATTGTGCCTCTAGGTAACAGGGTTATAAATGGAAAGCCTGTCTTTTGTGTGGAAAGTAGAATTACCCTTTTACAAAATTTTTAAACTGTAAGAGTTGAAAAATACCTTCAAGAGAATAAATTATTAAGAATACAGAGAGGATTTGCAAGTGCAAAATTATGCTGTTTATGTGCCCAAAACTATTTGTATAAAGATGCAAATTAAAGTTAGCATGTGTTTTAGTTGGCTTAAAGCAAAGGCAAGTTTTAAAATTTTCTTTTAGGCCCAATTTCAATTAAAAATATTTTTGATCTGGATTACAATTAGGCATTGCTCTCTAAATCTCTGTATCTTTCTTGTAATTATCACTTTTCTAGAAGTTAAAAAAGAATTTGCATGGATGCTAGCTGAATTAATACAATGCTTTAAGCTCTGGGATTTATATACCTAACTCATAATGTGTTGTCATGATTTTAGGCTTGTCCACCAACACATTACTTCCAACATTTGTGCCTTGTAGGCTTAAAATTAGTGTGCCAACCAGCTTTATTTGGTGTCTATGGTTTGCCATCAATTCAGAAACAAAAAAAAATTACATTATACTAAAAAAGAAAAAAATTATTAGTACAATTGTCTCTTTTAGGGAGATAAAGGAAATAGAAATCCTGGGATCAAATAGCTTTGATTTTTCTACACAAAAAAGTATTACAAAAGGACAAGTAACATTCTTAACTGTGTTATCACAATTTTAAAGTCATTACTCTGGAATAAGGCAAATTTTCTAAAGTATGTCAAAGATTTAAGAGCACAAAAACTTTATAAGATTTGCCTGTCCCTGTATATGGGTTGATGTGAAAGGAAGCTAAATCATGCTGATTAATGCCACAATTATATGTATTTTAAAAATCAATGACAAGATGGCCATCTTTGGACAGTTGAAAATATTGCTATGGGGCCCAATTCTTAGCAGTATCCTGTAACAAAGAAGAGAATTGGGAGGTAAAAGAACTCCAGCCAAATTGAGTTGACATTGCAGAGCATGAAAATACTGACAAAAGATATTTTGCATTAGCAATATTTGTTAGCACAAGAATAGATAACAGATAAATAGATAAATGTGTTGATCTAGGTTTTGGTAAGTGTAGGTGCTGAATCCTGATATTTATGAAACTGGGCAAGAATCCAAGAAATGGTATCTCTGTGAAGAAGAGGAAGGCTAAGTCCCACTTTCCCCTCCTAAATATCTTCTCTCAGAGGTTGCCAGGAATAGGTGATATTAACCAACATCCTCACAGGGCTGCTTTCTGTCCAGTTGTTTCTACTTTGTAATCTTATGGGTCCTCCTGTGAGTCCCCACATCTTCACCGCAAGATCCTGCCCTTCATACTTCCCAAGTCTCTCTCTGTTCCTGCCTCTCTTTTCCAATCCCACTGAAGCTGCCTTGGTTCCAGTCCTTATCTTCTTTTTCATGGACTATTGCTACAGCTCCATCCCTGACTTTATGCCTTTAATTTCAACTACTTTTGATTCACCCACCACTCAGCCATCAGGGTGATGTTTCTATCAAAAGGTCTCCTCGGGTCATTTTCAAGCTCAAAATTCTCCAGTGGCTTCTATCTCCTGCCAGAGAGAACCGGAACTCTGTATGGCTATCAAACACTTTGTGCCCTGCCCCATGACAGCATGCCAGCATCGTTACTGCCTTTCTGTCCTAGCAATGCAGAAACACTTGGAATTCTCCACCCTTGAACTTTTGCGTGTGTTTGCTCTTTTCTTTCCTTCTGGTTTGTTCTTACTACACCTCTTCTCATGCCTACCTTCTGTTTGCCCTTCAAAAAGCATTCTTTTTCCCTGAAACCTTGAGCTGACCCTTTCCTTTCCCAGCTATTGCCTATCCTAAAAGTTCAGGCCTCTATTTCTGCTCCAGTGGTACCTCCTGCCATGTCTTTTATAATTGTTTGCATGTCTGTTTCTACAATAAACCATAGGCTGATTCCAGTCAGGGAGGGTGTCGTTCTCTTTGGGTATCAACAACACACAACACACTATTCCTGAATGCTGCTGTGTAATAAATCTTTGTCAAGTGAATGAATATGTGAATGAGTTGCATGAATGGAACCAGATGAAACAGAGAGACTGAAAATGCCACATAACATTGCAAATTCACTGACCTGGTGATTTTCTGTATTTAGAATTCAGATTTTGACCTTAAACTTCCACTAAAGAAAATCTACCAGGTATTAAGAGCAGTTGTTTTCCAAAGGAGACTTAATGGCTTAGATTTTGGAGCATCACAAAGAGATAAAAACCATGAACAGTATTTTCTACCATGGAAAAGACTTCAAATTTAAAAAGAAACACAGAAAAAAACATTCACTGCGCTTACCCTTTCCTGTAGTCAAAACAAAATGATGACAAAAAGCATGGAGCACTGTTTACAGATGTCTTAAAGATGTAGGGCTGCACATCAAGGCTGATACTGGAACCGTCTTGGCTTGGCACATCAGGTGACTTCAGAAGGAGGCCCACTGGGGAGACCTCAGAGTCTCTAGAAGGACTGGAGGCTAGAAATGGAGCAATGCCGGATCTGCGAAAGATGGGACAGATACCAGTCCAAAGTGGAATCATATGGCAGCAAAGGCATAACAAGTCTGCAGGAGAATCCAAACAATGCTTTGCAGTTCTAAAGCTCTTTTCATCCTAAGAGCTCAAAGTGCTTTGCTCTAGCTTTCTCTGAACAAGAAGTTTTGGGTCTGAAGAGACTAATCTGAGCAGAGTTTCAAGAGCTGTGAATTATATTTTATAATCTGGCACTTGTCCTAATTGTGAACTCCAAGAAGTCACTAAAATGTCTTCTAATCCACACCATTAACTATCACCATATAAGTCTTCCAGTCAAGAAGTGAATGTTTATGCCCTTCCTAGGCATTTTTTTGTTTGTTTGTTTCTTTTTAGGGTAAAACCCCACTGTCTCTGAATACTACAACCTGATTTTTCCCTTTCAATGTGGAATAAATGCTTCCTACTTTTTTTAAAAGTGAAGGCTGACTGATAAAAATGGTACCTCATATTTAGGAAGTGATAGTAAACTCATACCAAATAATATATTTAAACTCAGCTATCAAATTCCCTACTCCAGCACCCTCTAAAATACTGGTTAGATCACAGAAACACATTTATTGAATACCTAGATGTGAGATATTGGTGTGCGAGGCCGGGTACTAAATTTCTAAGTCAAATGCAACAAAATCCCTGCTTTCAAAGAGCTTGTTGTTTAATGAAAGAGAAGGAAAATATGTCAACTATTATGGGACATTGTGGTGGTGCCATGAATAAGCATGCAGAAGGCATGGGCATTTAGTTGCTAGAGAGCAGCAAGGGTGAGGGATATAGTCCTAAAAACGTGATACGATCTTATGCAGTTCTTACTGCAGAAAGGAAGCATGCATGGATGGGGTGAGCCCACCGATGATGCCAAATCCTGTTTTATAAACAGAACCTGTGAACCACCCATAGGCAAGATGATATACCAATGACCCTTAAGTGGCAGAGCCAGGATACACTTTCTTGATTCTGAGCCTAGAGTTTGGTTTACCAAGCATACCAAGCAAGCTTTTCCTCTAGGAAAAGGCTGCCCTATCTGCCCTTTCCTGGAGTGTGAGGGCCGGGTCTGGCAATCTTATTCCTTTGATATAGATTTTTATAGCTTGTATCCCTAGCAAGAAAGCATTCCTTAGTGGCCCCCCAAAAAATACTGTCTGAGTGGGGCCGTGGCTGCCTATTTTGGCCTGGGAAACTCACGCCAATTGCAACTAACAGTTACTAAGAAGAGGTTTTTACTAGTGATTCCATGACTCAGAGAAAAGGTGTAAATTTAATTCCTGGGATCCTTACCCTTATCCTGGGCTCCTGTACCTGTTTATAAAGTTATGCCTTATTTCTAGGAGAGTATATGACATGGGTGTAATGGTCTTAGAATTTCCTCCAGGCCCAGATCTCCCAGTTTTTCTCACTTTCTTTCCCAAAGTCATCTTCACGAGCAGCCATTTCCAATGGAATGCTTTTATTAGAAGACTGAAACCATAAAGCCAATGCCAGCCAAGCCTGTGTTTTTGCAGGCCAGGGTGTTTGCAGGCTGTGTGCTTTGAGATTCTGCCAGTGACTCCAGCCATTTTCAGCCATGGGCCTCTCAATGCAAAGTCAACCAGGCAACAGTCATGTTGGTTTCACAACGTAATGGGTGTTTTGTTTTGTTTTGTTCCCGTTTGTTTGCAAAGTCAACTAGGCAACAGTTATGCTGGCTTTGCAGTGTGATGGGTGTTTTGTTTTTTCCATCTCAACTAGACAGGGCATAGACAATGTTACTCAAAAAGAATGGAAAAAACTAACTATGGATATTAATATGGCCTAGAGATTAGAGAGTTCTGGAATGCAACTCTAAAGACTGAACTCAGAACATAAAGCCCTCAGCAGTGATATAAGTGGAATGATATTTGAAGTTGGATGCACAATTTTTAAATTTTTGTAGTTATGTATTTATTTTAAATAAAAACATTATTGCACACACCTGGGATTTGACAGATATTAAGGCTTAGTATGAGGGAATAATTTTTAAAAAGGGAGTTATTTTAAAGAAAAACATTCAATCAATGATATTATAGGTGGTACCTTTGTGTGGAGGACTTTGTGACGTATCCCCAGCATTCTTCCTCCTCTGCCATCCTGCAGCAGCCGCTGATTGGGTAGGCAAGGAAAGGACCCTGAGTGACCTAAACCCATTGGTGGAATGCCAACCCTTGCCACAGTGGTTGGTCCAGGTGTGGGCACAGGGCCTAAGATGGTCCAATCAGAGTGCATTGAGAATTTACTCAATGATAGAAGGAGGCAGCCCTCTCATTCCTTCTGGACAGTCTTGCATATGGAGAGGAGGCCTTTGGACGGAGGCAGTTGTTCTCCCCCACCACAGAAAAGCTGTCCTCAGGATGAAGGAGACACACCAAGGAGGTCAGAGCCTAGAGAACAGCAGTGACGGGGAGTCTGAGCTCAGCTCAGATGCTAGCTTTGGAATTTTCAGATACTTGGGCCAATAAATTCCCTTTATTGTCTTGTCTTTTGCTACTTCAAGCTGAAAGCATCCTAATAGGACAGATGTGGCAAAGTGAAGAAGGCAAGACACAAGCACCTAAAGTTTAGGAAACATGGGCTTAGAGGGCAAAGTCTAAAGTTCTCACCTTGCAATCAGATCTGTAATAATAATGATAATAATACTAGTGATAAAAATAGTAACAGTAGTTAAATTAACATTCATTAAAGGTGCCATTCATACTACAGTGCTCACTGTTCTTAGCACTTAACATATATTACCCCATTTAATCCTCACAACAATGAGGATTTGGCTCCTTATGACCCAGGGAGCCAAACCCCCTGGATTCTTGTTCTGTCTCTGTTATTTACTGGCTGGTGACTTTGCATATATCATCTAATCTCTTAATGTATCACTTTTCTGCTGCAGAGGGTCATGAAGATCGAACGAGATAATACGATCTGAACACCTTAGTAAAGCACAAATGTAAGTTGCTTTTAAAAGATGATCTCTTATGTTGAATACCTTGATTGTGGTGATGGTATCACAGGTGTATGCATGTGTTCAAACTCATCAAGATTTATACATTAATCTTGTCAATGTTTTATATATCAATTATACCTCATTAAGAGTAAAGAGTATCTCATATCCCATCAGTCTCCTCTGAAAATTCTGTTCTAGGTCAACTAACCTCACAGTTATGCAAATATGAACATATGCAAACCTATTTCTTGTGTGGGAAGCCTCTTCTCTCTACTCAACCACGTCCTGCCCTTGTTTTAAAGCCTGGTTCAAGACCCACCTCTGGCAGCTTTCCCACCAGTCCTAGTTCAGGCTGCTGTCTTTCTATGGATTGCTTCTAGCTTTTGCTGTCTGTCCCACCCATTGGCCCTCATCACATGCCATCCTCAGGGCTATTTAATTTTGAAAGGGTAGGGACCCTATACTCTAGCTTGTAATTTATCACCACTGGGTGCCATGATAACTCAATGATTTTGTGAAAATACTTTTTTGCCTTAATTTACCCAGTGTAAACTTACTGGAAGAGATGTAGAAGGGAGAAGTCATTTTTGGTCAAAGGCATAAAGATTGATTGTTTTTCTTTTTTGTTGAATTTAGCCATCTGTATACTTGGCTATTACCCATTTAACCTCTGGTTTCTGCTCCACCCTTCTTGTCCCCCAAACAATGCAAATAAACAGACAAAAAGCAAATAGTACAACAACTGCAGTAACCAGAAAATAACTCCCCACAAATTAGGAGTAGCTAGTGATCCATGATAATAGGCAGAACGTTGTCAGTGGGTGTAGAGAGAACTGCTCTAGCTGACTTTTCTTGAGGTATCAAGGATTGGTGTGAAGTGTAGATGTGGGTAGCCTATGGGAAGAAGAGAAGAGACTTCTTTGGAGTGTGAGTGCAGCTAAACATTTTCTTCTTCTCCATACATTCCAGGCTAGTGGTTGAGGACTAGTGGTAGAGGCCCGGCCCTAAACACACATATTATTAGGTACTCTGAGTTTCTTTGAGTTCAGAGTAAGTGCCGGCTAAACCCATGGTGGCATTATTTAATCCAGATGGACATCAGACTTTCTTTGTTTGCTGTCTTAATTACCATTAACATTTATTGAATCTCAGTAGTTGTACTATGCCTATTGAGGGAATAGTAACCCACAATCCGTATATTGTCACTTCAGTTATCTTTAGAATTTAAAAATCCCCAAAATTGCTTTTCATAAGTATTTTGCTGGTTCCTTTGTTTCATGAGACTTGTTGACCTTGGCATTAAGGATGACTTATTTTCAGAACATAGAGTGTTGGTATTATGGCAATGCTGGTAAAATGAAAACGAGTGCTTTGCCCTGTTCAATCTAACGAGAAGATGAGGCTGTCTTAATGAATAGACAATAGTAATAATATGCCTCATATGTGTACAATGCTTTATAGTTTGCAAAACACTTTCACATTTTTTATCTGCCTTGGCAGGAAGTTTAATATCAAACAATTATGATGGGTGATCAATATGGTGAATATGTGACACTCCAAGCAGGACTGGAGAGAATGTGGCTGATCTAAGCTATTAGTGGGACAAGTGTAAAGCTAATGTCATTTTTCCCATAAGAAACATGCACATTTCTTAATTACAAGAAAGGAGAACAAAAGCTGCCAATCTCTGATGTGGTCAGGGACAAATGCTTGGGGGGTCAGCTACATTTCAACACCTTTGGCTTTAGGGCAGACTCAGAGTGAGGGAGCTCTGTTTTTTATATCATGGTTATTAACTGTTTGATTCTTATTAAGAGGTAGGTAAAAATATATTTTAAATTATGGGATAAATAACTCAGATGGTATCTCAAATCCTTGGGTAATGAACTGGCAAGCCTGGTTCTCCAGCATGATGCTCCATGCTGGGTCCAGATGAAGATAAGTACTGTTAATGACAGTAATCGTAGAGAGCACATACTGTGTGTCGGGCACTGCACTAGGTGCTTCAAAAGAGTTATGTTAATTTAATCTGTACCACAGCCCTATGAGGTCCATACTATCATTGGTTTCCTTTTAAAGATGGGGATACTGAGGTTTAGAGAGATTAAGTAATTCACCCAAGGCTACCTAGCTAGTAATTGATGGAGCTGGAATTTAAATCCATGCTTTGAGACTTTAATAAAGCTCAACACGCTTAATCACCATGCCACAGTGCAGTGCCAAATGCTGGTGGCAAAGCTAGAGGAGGGAGATCTGTATTGGCTGCCACAGATATTCCTCACAGTCAGAAGTAGGATCAAGCCCTGTGGGCTGGTGACTGCAGGTCAACAACCCACACACTAACTAAGTCGTCAGAGGGAGAGGACGATGGAAAGGAACTCCAATCTTGGCAGTACCAGGAAGCACAAATTACACATTGATGAATTGGTGTTTTCTTTTACATTAATGTAGCATTGTTACCATGTGTGTTTTAGTAGGTAGATGTCTATGATGATAGTCCTCAATGAATCGAGCCTCCCCAGGTCTATGCCTCTTTCCTCTGGAATTTTGCTACTTCTCCCACTATGGAGTAGAATCTATTTCTCTACACCTTTGAATCTGAGCTGGCTTTGGGACTTTCTTTGATCAATACAATATGGTGGAAGTGATGTGTGGTTTCCAGGGCCCAGGGTTGAGGGGTGTTGTGGCATCTGCTCTCATCATCGTGGAACCCTGAGACCATCATACTGTGAAGAAGTCAATTTTAGCCCATTAGAGAATGAAAGGCCAAAGGTTGAGGAATAGACTGATGCCCCTGCTAAGAGCTAGCACCAACTGCCAGACATGTAAACAGAGCCACCTTGTACCCTCTAACCTCAGTCAAGCCATCACATAGATGACAGCAGCCTCATGAATGATCTCAGGCAAGATTAGTGGAAGAAATGCTCAAATTGTCAACTCGCAGAATCCTGAACAGTAACAAATCATTGTGGGGGTTAAGTCACTACGTTTTAGAGTGGTTTGTTAGACAACGAGAGATAACTGAAACAGTTTCATTAATCCTACTAATACCTAAATTATGTAACATTTTCCATCTATTTTCATAAAAACCTAGTGAGGTATGCCAATCTGAAATGGCAAATAATTGGCCCAATGCTACTCAGCTAAAAAATAACAAGAGTTAGTATTGGAACCTAGATCTTGTCATTTCTTTAGCATGAATTCCAGTGCTCTTTATTTCCTCCAATTAAAGGAAAAAATTATATTGGTTCATTTGAAAGTTGACTTAATTATGTACTTAATAGATTTGGATGACAGGTATTAAATACAACTATTGGTAATCATTGAAATGTCTCAGGAAGGTGGATTGGAGATCATCGATGCAATCTCTTAAAAGCACTAGTGCTCCCAGGCACTGAAGTCACACACAGCTCTTTCTTTTTGCCATGCAACTTGGTTCATGGGTTCATTTCTTACAGAGTGGGAGATTTCCTAGCAAGGCATAATTATTAGGAAGTTCTTCCATTTAGAATTTTTTACAGTAGCAAAAATAAATTTCATTTTGAAGGATCAATGCAAACCAAGTTAACCATTTAAAAATTCTGTAGAACATTTGTGGAGTGTTATCTTGTGGTACCACAGGGACCATTCTATTGGCTTGTTTCCAAAGCAAAGCAAAAGGAAAACAAAGCAAAACTGAACTCAACTTCTCCAGAGATAGAATCTTTAACTTTTAACCAACGATAATACTCATTTCTAGCTGTCAGTGAACACCAGGGGCTTTTGTGTTTTTGTTTTTAAACATCTTATGCTATTAAGTTTTGTATGTTTTTTTGTTGTCAGAAAGACAGGCTGTCATTTTCCTTTAAAATAAATCATAAAGAAATTGAAAAAAGTATGAGGAAAGGTTGCTCAAGTAGACTTTCACTCCTAAATGGGAAAGAAAAAGGTCCCTGAAATTTATATACAGCCTCACCTCCAGTCAAGTTATTTGTTGTTACATTTGTAACAGTGTGGACATTTCCTTCTGGAAAATGGAAGTGATTTGTAGAACTGTTTGCTATTAACTTAAGCATCTGCTTGTGTGCTAGAAGACTTGCTTGATGTGAACAAGTAGGCCCTTGTTTTAACAATGAACTGACAATAAAAAAGTAGTAGTGGCTGGGCGCGGTGGGTCACGCCTGTAATCCTAGCACTCTGGGAGGCCAAGGCGGGTGGATGGCTCGAGGTCAGCAGTTCGGGACCAGCCTGAGCAAGAGCGAGACCCTGTCTCTACTAAAAATAGAAAGAAATTATCTGGCCAACTAAAAATATATATAGATAAAAATTAGCCGGGCATAGTGGCGCATGCCTGTAGTCCCAGCTACTCGGGAGGCTGATGCAGGAGGATTGCTTAAGCCCAGGAGTTTGAGGTTGCTGTGAGCTAGGCTGACGCCATGGCACTCACTCTAGCCCGGGCAACAAAGCGACACTCTGTCTCAAAAAAAAAAAAAAAAAAGTGGTAGTGATAATTTTATAAGCTGGCTCACCAAAATTGAACCCTATAGTATTGGTTGATAATTGTTTGTAATAATTTGGAACACTTAAATATTGTATATTCTCAGGGTTTACTGAAGTTGTGTGAATGTGTTTTCTTGGCTACTTAAAATGGCATTTGGTGTGTAAAATCAATTATTTAAACATGGCCTAGATATTGCATAATATGTAATGTTATGGTGACTGTAATGTGATTTCCTAATCTTCAAAAAGCTACTTAAAAAATTCCATTGTTCTGCTGCAATTATGCAAATGAAAACAGATAGGAGCATTAGCTCCCATATCTCGTTTATTAGGCGATTGTAGAAAATATGAAGATTTTCAAAAAATGTCCAATGTCTATTTGTTTCTAATTTTCCTCCTGTTAATGTCACTGTAAATTTCAATGTCATATTCCCACACGTTGCTGCCCCTAATCTGACAGTGTCAGAGGATCTATCTTCATTTTCTCACTCTTTTCATAATCTAATCCTCAGCTCTAACATGCAATTAGTGCCCTCTTCGCCCCCTGCATACCAAACAGGCCGACTGCTACAGCTTTCCCTGTGCAATCCGTTTAGTGAGGCTGCCCGTAATGAATATGTACATTTAGAAGACCTCAGCGCAGAGGGTCACAGGCAATCAACCTTGAATTCAATTATGCGAGTCAAGGTTAATGACTCGCTGCAGTGGTCAGAGGCATTCAGAATCCTGCAGATTAAATCAGCCTGTCAGAGCTGACAATGTAGAAAGGACGGAATTACTTGTGTGAGAAACAGGGAATCGTGCTAAGATAAAATGGTGTCAGTCCTCAACGAAGATTACATGGACTTCTCTGTGGCAAATCAGATTGTAAATCTCCTCTGGACCTGCAATATGATTAGTCTACATAAAGACGTTTCTAGATTGTAATACGGAGCCACTAATAAGACCTCCTGAACTCTACCCTCACTAGGTAACTTCGTTTTTTACCTTATTATTTACATCTCCTGATTTTTCAGCATGAAAAATGAAATATTTTTTAGTGATATTCATGAAATATACCCCATGTAATCTTTTATAACACAGCCAAAGATTTAATTGGTAGAAAAAAATAATTTTCTTGCCAGTTATTTTATACTGCATTTTTCCTTAGTTTTCATTTAAGCCCTTGTCTTAATAATAGTAGACCATAGCTAGCTGGGAAAAACAAAATCAGAAGAAATAGGTTAAAGAGAATGCTGATTGTAGAAGCTGGTATCTTATGATTTAAAATAAAGTTCATGAATTTAAAAGATTTGTTATAATTGGTTTGCAAAACTTGCTCAAGAGACTAACCAATTCTTTTGTGTGGTGAGATGTGCCTGTGTTCCCAAAATTCATGTGGGAGAGAAACTTCCCTCTTTCCTTCCATAGTCTCTCTAAGAGCAGAGCTCCTGACTTAGACTCATTTCTCAGTGGAAAATCCCTGACCTGTGAATAATCATTGGTGACACATTTCCTGCATATTAAAAAAGAATGTTCATAGAATTGTGTATTCTTTTAAATAACACGTATGTTCTTTAAAAGTTGTGCTTCAGTAAGAATTCTGGGATTTTAAATATGTTAAATTCAATAGGAAAGTTATTCTTGTCTTGTTTTCATTTCCTTTACTCCTTTTTGTCTTCCCTCTGCATCTTCCTCTCTTCCTGTATTTATTGAGCCCATACTATGTGTCTAGTGTGTGTTACTGCAGGATCAAGGACAAATTGTACTTAACTGTAAGAAGCTCACAGTTAAGTAAGAGAAGGAAAAAGTCACCAGCTAACTGGGTAATATGGTATGGGCAGTGTTGCAATAGAGGAATGTGCAAAATACTATGCTGGGCCCCAGGGAAGTTTGCTATACCACATGTCAGACCACATGCAAATGGTGTGTTAGGAGACGGGGCTTACACAGCAAAGAAGACTTCACAGAGAAGGGAATATTTGAGTTGAGCTTTGAAGGATAAATAGGAGTTTTCTAGGCAGACAAGTGGGAAAAGGCCTACTTAGGCCTAGAGAAAAACATGAGCCAATGTGTAAGGTGTGTTGGGGATGGTAGCAAATGAGGTATATGTGGAGTATAGCAGAAGACAAAGGGGAGAGGTCATCTGGGTGCTTGAGTGCTCCATACAGTAGTGTAAGACTGTTGGGAAGTCTTAGACTCTAAACCAATTAAGATCCCTCTTTTTCATTCATCTTTTCAATACATCTGTGTTTTTAACGTTTCACTTGCTAAAGTAAGTTCATAGTGCCTGTCACTTTACATCCCATAGTGAAGTGCAAAGGAGGTCTGCTTCCCAGCTTCATATGGGTAAGAGCAGATTGTTGGAGAGGGGGATATAGGGACCTGCTTCTGTGTCATCACTTTGGGGACCCATCGGGAACCAGCCTCTTGCCAATTTGAATGCCGAGACATGGTCATGTGTTGAGCAGGGGGCTTTCTGAGTGTGTTTAGCCCCCAAATTGGATATGTGTTCTTCTTTTGTGCCAATGATCCTGGGCTCACACCATTTTCTGTGACTAGAGGTGGTCTCTGTTTTCTTTGCTTATCTTTTTTGCCTATGCTTATCCTTCAAGTCTTGAGTTCTTATCCTCTGGGACAACTTTCCCAGACCATGGGTTCAACTGTGACCTCTTCTGCTTCTGGCCTCCAATCACTTGCTGCCTAGGACACAAACCTGGCTAATAATCAGGGCCAAGGCGGCTGGGTTCCTCATATGATTCTTCTCTCTTAATTTCTGAGCGGAGTATGGTTTAAAGATTGACCCCATAGCATTTCCCACACTACTTGGTGTGATTGGGCCCTATTTCCTCTTACCGAGTGATTTTTTAATGCTAGGGGAGAGAGGAGGGTTGGTTGGTGGCCCTGGCCTGGTGAGGGGTCACTCTCGGAAATATGTAGGAGAATTTTTTGTTATCTCAATGACTGGGAAGTGCCAGAGGGACTACAGTCCTGTACAGTGGTCCCCAATCTTTTTGGTACCAGGGACCAGTTTCACGGAAGGCAATTTTTCCACAGATGGCAAGGGTTGGGGGGTGGAGGGGAAGACGTGGAGCTCAGGCAGTGATGCACGTGATGAGGAGTGGCCATAAATACTGATGAAACGTCACCCCTTGCTCTCTGCAGCTCACCTGCTGCTGTCTGCTGTCTTCCCACCCACCCCCCTCAACAGACTGCTGACCAGTAGAACAGTCCAGCAATGTATGGGAAAGAAATGAAGATTGTGCACACTGAATTTTGGTATTTTGAACCTTATCTACATCAGAACCCTCACACATGAAGTTGCTCTGACTAGAAGTCTTTCTCCCTGATCCTCTTCTGGCTAGCAGCCGGATGTTGATGCTCCCTACTCCAATATAATTCACCATACAGACCCCTTTTCATGGTATGTATTTGTAATGCATAGAGCATATTTGTAATTATCTCTTTATTTTCTTGTTTACTATTAGACTCAAAGTCGAAAAGAGCAGGGACTTTTGTCTGCCTCATTTACATCAAGGATAGTCACTAGCATACAGTTGGCACTTGGTAACTATTTGTTAAATGATAATTCTGCTCTAGGTAGAGTTTCTAGATTTAGCAAATAAAAATACAAGATGCTCATTAACTTTGAATTTCAGATAAATTATGAACAAGTTCTTGAGTATAAGTATGTCCCAAATATTACACGAGACATACTTACACTAAGTAAATGTACTGAAAAATAATTCTTTGCTCATCTGAAATTCAAATGTAACTGGGCATCCTATATTTTATTTATCAACAGCCTGAAGGCAGGCACCATATATTATTGTATATCTTACTGTTCTTTCCACTGCCTCAATTAGTGGAATTAGTGCCTTCCAGAAATAGGCACTCAGACATGAGTTGATTTGAGTTGACTGGAAATACATACCATTTTCGTATAACTGAATATTGAATCTCTCTACTATTAAGTTTTCTAAGTGAAATCCCAGGGCAATACATTTCCTCAGGATAAAACAAGAATGAAAAATGTCTCTTCTCTAGGTCTTTTTGTTTAGATGTAGTTATTGGAGTTGCTTCCAGTAAAAATTTCCCCAATCTTATAGTTAAAGCAAAGCCTATAGTTCAAAGTACTAATTGTGTTATGGAACATTTTAACTGCTAATTCAAAAACAAGCTCTGTAAGTCACCTTCATTTTAAATGAGCTTGATATTATTCATAGCACACTTTGTTCTAGAAGATTATTCTGAATCATGTTGAAAAATGTCCTCTAAACAGGATTCAGTGATGGGCACAGGCAGTGGTTACAGGAGTCTTCCTATTCAATTCCATCAGAATTACAAGCAAGAAAACAATTGATGTGGGGCTGGTTTAGTGAGCCATGTAGCCCAAAATGGCATAAATAACAAGAAGGCTAAAGCTGGGTTTCCGGTCCCAGGTTTGTCAGGACCCAGCCATTCTTGGTACTCATATGGTGTTTGGCCTGCAGAGTGCCACACTCTTTAACTCCTCCCTTATTTTCTTTTGTAGGTGGATTTGTTTAGAGTAAGATCCTAGCTGCAGGTGTGGAATGCTGCAGGTCTTTGGACAGGGGAAGTGGTAGGTGAAGTGTGTGAATGCATTTGTCCGCACCCAACAGTAAATATAGTTGAAGGACCAAACATACGCTGGGTAGAAGAGTGAATGAAAAAAATCAAGGAAAGGTGAATGAAATTTGTCTAGCTGAGGAGATAATGGGTTAAACTGGAGATTCTGTTAAGTGGTCTCATATATGTCAATAAAAGGAATTAGAGTCATATAAAGTTATATGATGCCAGAAATTGTTATTATCTTTGTCACTATCACCATTTTAACATTATTCAGAAGCTTCAAAACTAAAAAAAAAATCATGGCATCTGATATTTAATCTGATTCTTCCCAGACTTTCCAAGCAAAAGAATACCTATCTCTTAAAATATGTGTTTTGCCGTTCCAATTTAGATGTACATAGTTAAAGAACAGTTAATATTTTAGAAAATTGTTTTCTATTCTTTATTTTGTAAGATTAGTATTTTCAAGTCTGTGCATGTGCAATAAGCCAAAATTGTTCTGGGAGAACCACCAAGTTGTCTTTGGGCTGTGCATGCTCCACTTATACGATTCCTTGCCGTGTCTATGTGTTTTCCTTCTTTTTCCATATCTTTAACATTATTCACCAAAAATCATTTTTTTTCTCTCCTTATTCATCCCCCGATCCTCCTAGGATTTCAGTTTTTCAAGAAGGCCATCTGATTCTATTAAAAAGCAGACAATGAAACAAATGCTTCCAAGCCCAGACTCGGCTGGGAGGTCTGGCCTGCACAGCTACCACGGGACTCAAAGAAGACCCTTGGAATATACGAGTCACACGCCCAATTTAATTTCAGATTATTTATGCTAAGTTGAACCAATGTTGAATTGACTATAATGTTCTCTTATTATTCCCAGCTTCCTTCCTGATCAGTGGAGGTGACGGAGTTGGCTAGTTGAATCTTTCCCAAATTGTGGTGCTCATGTTGTTGCTACCTGAATGAGCTCTGCTCTGTATGGTATTGTGGACCCTTCTGTTGGTGACAATTCATACTAGTTTTCTGTTTGTGCTGGTAGCATAAAATTACCTTTATAATTAAGCGTTTGATTTTTTTTTAAATTAAGCAGATAATATTACAAAAGGTAAGTGGGTACAGCCAAAATGGTAAGGTAGTCCAGTGACCCAAGTTTAAGAAACACTGGGTGAGGGTCCACTGATCAGTTCATTCAGAGGACACTGCACAGTTTTAGCCACATACTTATCAGTCTTAAATTGTACTAGCAGAGCTGCCCTTGCTACCAGAAAGGAAGCAATGGAATTTTCAGGATCCATTACTATATGAATTATGGATTAAATCAGTAAAGGTTCTGAGCTATAGATTGACATGATGCATCCTGTCAAAGGACCACTTATAAACTTGGAAGGTTCATTTATGATGTAACATGTCAAAAGCCCATTTATTAAAATCTCTATGCCCTGGATTGATGATATTGTCTTTTCTCAAAACATTTTAGTCTTAAGTGAAGGGAAGAGGAAAGAAAAGATAGCTTTCTTTTTTTAAGTGACAGTTAGGAGACTATTGCAATAGTTCAGGTTAGTGGTGGTGAGGGTCTGAACTGGGTCAGTGGCTGTAGGTATGGTCTGGAGAAATATTAACATGTAGAATCAGTAGACTTCGGTTGCCAACTGTGTTGTCTCCCAGTTTAAAGGCCTTTGAAAACGAGAATGGAAAAACAAGCACCACATGTACTCACCATCAAATTGGTATTAACTGATCAACACTTAAGTGTACACGAAGTAATAACATTCACTGGGTATCGGGCAGATGGGAGGGGGGAGGAGGAGATGGGTATATACACACCGAATGGGTGTGGTGCACACCGTCTGGGGAATGGACACGCTTGAAGCTCTGATTTGGGTGGGGCAAAGGCAATATATGTAACCTAAGCATTTGTACCCCCATAATATGCTGACTTAAAAAAAAAGAATGAAAAAAAAATGAAAATGGATTTCCAACCTTGTTCATCCCTATAGCTGCCCTCAGGGCCTGTGAGTGTGTTTTATACATTTTCAGTCTTTGCATCAGTAAAGATTTTGAAAGGAAATTAATGTAAGCCAGTTTTCTAAGGGCCTTCCTAAGTGAATCCTGATGTGTCATAAAATATACTTTATAAATTAAAAAACTGTTATATGAAAAATGCATGTTAAATGTACAATGATATTAAAGATGACAAATTGTTGTGTAGTTACAGTGAAATAAAAGTCATGGAGTACAAAAGGGTACCGATGTTGTTAATGAAATGGCATAACAGACTATGAAGCAAGTTTTGCACTGAGTTGATTCTTCTGGTAAATATAAAAGATATAAGGATTCACTCATTCATCCATCTAGTCTATAAATATTTATTGAGCACATTGATTATGGTTTTATGGATCAACAGCAGCAAGCATGAATGTGGCCAGAACAGGTTGTGGACTCTATTGCAGAAGTAAATGCTTTGCCCAGGAACTGCTTGCTAAGTGGGATGTTATTTACTGGTGCAGACAAATTAAAAACATAAATAACATTCCAGTGTCTAAATATTTTCAATAAATACAAATTATGCATTTTGTATATGTAAAACACAATCTCTCAGTGGAAAAACACTTTACTGGTGATTGATGTACCAAGTATGGGGCAATTGCTGAAGTCAAAACCATTCTCTAATTTTGTCTGCATTTATAGCCATCCCTCCCTCCCCCAAATAGCCAACACAAATATATTCAGATATTAATTTGTGGATAATAAAGTAGTGTCTGTTTGGCCAACTCTTATTCATTCATTCCTAAATGGGTGGCTTTGGCATCACATTCATGTGTTTAACTCCCAGGTTGATTACAAGTCTACACTTGGAAATGACAACAAATAAAGGGCTAACTCTGGTCCTACTCATGCTCCTTTTTTGGGTGTGACCAATCTCAGGCAAATAAATGAAGCAGAGATAATTTACCTTTGATGACCCTAGACTGGGGGTGGGTGGGTGGAGTTATCTTCCCCTCAAGCCCACTTCTCTCGTGCCTGCTTGCTATAGTTTGGATGTTTGTCTTCTCCAAACCTCTTATTGAAATTTGATCCCCAATGTTGGAGATGGGGCCTAATAGGAGGTGTTTGGGTCATGGGGGCAGATCCCTCATGAATAGATTAATTCTCTCCCTGGGGAAAGGATGATTGAGTTCTTACTCTATTAGTTCCCTCGAGAGCCTGGCACTTCCCTCCTCTCTCTTGCTTCCTCTCTCATTACTTGATGCCTTCTCCCCTCACCTTACACCATGAGTGGAAGCTGCCTGGTGCCCTCGCCAGAAGCAGATGCTGGAGCCAAGCTTCTTGTGCAGTCTGCAGAACTGTGAGCCAAATGAGCCTCTTTTCTTTATAAATTACTCAGCCTCAGGTATTCCCTTATAGCAATATAAAATGGACTACTAAGACACTACTCATCCCACTTTTAAATCCATTCTTTACCCAGCAACCAGAAAGATCTTTTTTTAAAAAAAAAAACAAACCCTAAATTGCGTTGTCACCATTCTCTCTAAACACCACAATGCATTCAGAATAAACCCTGACTTTTTATCATAGCCAGTCCAACCTAGGCTGTCTCCTTTTTCTCACTGTGCCTCTGCCACATTGGTCTTCATTCATTCCTAATACTTCCTAAGCTCTTTCTTGCTTATGCTTTGCATAAATTGTTCATTCTACAGTGAATGCTCTTCTCCCAGCTTGATGTCTGCTGGGCTCCTACTGACTCCTCAGGCCTGGGCTAGGAGGACCTTCCTTGACCATCCTGTCTGAAGTAGACTGGTAACATCACTCACAGCATCCTATTCTTTTTCTTTATAATGTTAATAATAATTTGTTATTATATCTTTATTTATTTATTTTTTAAATTTCTGTCTCTTGTCTAAAGCCCATGAGGGAAGGTAACATGCCTGTTTTGTTGACCACTGAATAATTAACAGAAAGCACATATCTCGCACATTGCAGGTAATCAGAAGATATTTGTTAAAAATGTTGACTATAAACGTCTGTTCAAGTTCAGTAAGTCTATATTTGTTGAGGCACAAACTTCAGGTAAGAGTTAAAGAGTTGTGCATCTGTGGAGAAAAGAATCGTGAAAGTCCAGGTTATGGTTTGTGATCAGAAAAGAGATTTTCTGCCATGTGGCAGGGCCTTCATGGTCTAGGCAGTGTGTGGTCTTTGACATTTTTCTTGGTGACTTTTGTGCTTGTTGGGGAATAGCCTAAATGATGTGTTGCTTAGAATTTAGTATCTCTTATGGGTAAAGGCACATGGCCTTGTTTGTCCCCAAGTCCCTGAAGACATACCATCTCTATGTGCTGTCTGCTTTCATCTGGAATCCTGGCAGATACAGGTTGTGAACTAATGGACCAAGATTAGCATGAGTTCAATAGCTAAATAAAGAGCTCAAAGTAGACTGATTGTAGTTTAAACCTTGGGCCAGAGCGGGAGAAAGAGTCTTTGTAATTTCTACATGGTTCAGCCTAGCTCTCCTCTTTGGGGGGCTCTGGGGAAGTTTTGGGGTTTCCTTGTTGTGGTTCTCCTGATTCTCACTTGACCTTAAGATTTGGAAGTCTCTATCTTATCATCAGGGATCAAGGGGGGAAGAAGAGAAAAACAATATAATACAGAACCATAGGAGGGGAAACAGCCAAGAGACAGAGTCCCACAATGGTACTATTATTATCGTTTTTAAGAAAATTAAATGCAATAACAGCTTTTAATCTCTTCACACTTTCCATTGAATGCTTTATTCCCTATTACTAGGGCCCCAAAGAACCCTTGACCTTAATCATGCTGCTTTCCTCTTTTGCATGGCAGAACTGAGGACGAACATAGGGGGACCCCATTAGAAGTCGAGAGTATGCCGCCCTATTAACCAGGGCATGGCATACCTGTCTTCCTGTGCTTCCAAAGGGGCCATGTGTGTGTGTATTGGATTTTGGGTGAATTTGGATGGCATTTCTATCCCTCTGTTATCCATTTCTGCAGCAAATACTCTGGCTGGTAAACTCTTACTCGTCTTTCAGACCTAGTTAAGAAGCCACCTCCTCTGTGAAGCCTTCTTTGACTCTGTCACTTCTTGCTTCCCTCTTGTGCTCCTTCTCACCAAAATATCACGTGTTGGTATACTTGTCTGTCCCCGTCTCCTGCACTGAACTGTGAACTCTTTGGGTGAATGGATTGTGTGTTACTTATCTCTGTGCCATTAGCATCTAGCACTGTGCTTGGCACATAGTAGGTACTTGTTGAATGAACAAAGGATAGAAAATTACAGGCCTCTTGAAGCAAGAACCTGCCTGCAGCTTTCTTGTTTGATTCGTGCAAACACTATTGGTACCTCACCCAGATCCCCTCGGTTCTTTCATCATTTCCCTGTACTTCTCCCCTGTCTGCAATGTGCTTTTGCATCTGATGTCCTGAACCTGCGACTCGTTGAAAATCTGCCCTTGGACTACTGGAGTCATTTTGTCTGCTAACGCAGAAAACTGGGAGTGTCTGTGAGTTTATAGCTCAGCCTTAGGGACTCACTTATAGCAAAGCATGGAGGACAATGTACATATGGCCACACAACTTTAGGTTCTGTGGGTCTAGAGATCCTGGTTCCCAGAGCAAGGAGGCTTCCTCCAAGGGTACAGGAAAAATTCCTTTTAAAGTAAATCTGTGGCTGTCACCTGGTCATTTAGAGATCCTTGTTGTGGTAGACTAATAAGAAAACAGCTATGATACCGGCAGGGTAATTGACCCTGATCATCATGAAGAGGTAGAGTTGCTACTACACAAGTGGATCTGAAGGACCCACTGGGCTTTGTCTTGGTGCTCCCAAGGTTATTTTTAACTGTGAATTGGCAATTACAGTAACCACAGCCTGAAAAGAGAGTGGTAACTGGGCTCAGCTCCTTCAGGGATGAAGGCTGGTGCATTTCATCAGACAAGCTGCCTAGACCTAGCTAAAGATAGGGACATCTAGAATGGGTAGTAGAGGAACAGGATAATCGATACAGTTATGAGCTTAAGATCAGCTGCAAGAGTGGGCTTCTACATAGCTCACTCACCCTCTTCTTGTAAGTTTTTCCCCAGAAATTCTGACCACCTATCATTTGGAAAAAGCTGTGACAGTGTGGAGTGAAGATATGTGAGATGTAAGTGTATCCAAGCAATTCTGTGTCCCATGTATGTCACCCCAGGCCCTCTAACCATTTCTGTGTGCCCCTCACCTGGATTCAGTGTGCTTTTGCCTCCCGTATCCATCACCTGTCCCTCTGCCTCAGGTCCCAGAGAGCTTTAAGTGCCTGGGAGTTCTCATCCACTAACCCCCTTGGTGGCCTTAACCGTTGACTGAAAGGGATGGGAATTTGAGAGTCCAGATGCCGTTCCTGGAGTTGGGACAACTTTGAGGTGTAAACTACACTCCAGAGTTTTCCTTTAGGACCAGGCTGAAGCTATTAGGGAATTTTGCCTAAAATTTCACCCTAGCTTGGCTTTCTGCCTTTCCTTACCAGATTGTCCTGGGATTTCTTTAATAAATCATTTGCATATGAAGCTTCATCTTAAAGTCTACTTTTAGAGAGCCCAGCATAAGACAGATTCTTTCCTACTTGTCTAGCCTTTCAGAAAGTATATTATAATTGGGTCATAGTTGTCCTTTTAAGTGACCATAGTTGAGGAGCTGGTTTGTTGGGAGACAATTCTCCCTGAGTCTCTTACATTTCTACATATCTTGCAAGAGAGGCACTGATTACCCTTTGTATTACCTTTTCAAGATATTTGTATGATGAACACCTTTGGAAGACAGAGACAGTGTCTTTCTCCAGAGCAAAGGGCCAACATGCTTACTGACCATTATAAAAGATTCATATTTCTTAAGCTGAGGGTTCTCTTCCTGTAGTGCAACCCACTGCATGTGTGGGCATCTGTGGGGGTCCATCTGCATTGCCCCAGAGAACTTGGGAGCAAGGGGCATTGGTGCAAATATGCTTATGCTCATGCTGCTTGCTGTGCTCTAAGTACAAAGTCTTTTGTCTTTGATCTAGGAGTTTTGTGTCTTCTGCCAGCATCCATAAAACTGTAGTAGGCTAACTTCTTAGCTTGAAAATAGGGTAAAATCTCAGCCCCTTTACTTTTTTTCATGCTCTTCTGCTCAGGAACTGCGAGTGGTTCTTTCCCTGTGCTGTCCTTCTCATTTTACTACTCATTCAACTGCTACATTTGCCAAAACAGATTTTTCTGACTGATCTATGGGATGTGGTCTCTTCCCCCTCAGATTTTCACTCGTGGGCTCTGTTGGTTGGTCACATGCCACCTTGATCTTCACCCTCACAAACAAGTAAAAACCAAAACCAACAAAAAAGCCCTTCCTCAGAGATGCTCTGCCTCAGATACCCCAGGCCTTCTCAGTTGACTGTGACCATGAAGCCCTAGCTCCCCTGTGGGGTGCTGAGGGCCGTGCTCCTGGGCATGCCTTCAGCCCACCCTGCCGAGCTGCCTTGTGCTGGAGGGCCTACTCAGACCACAGCACCTCCTCCCCATGCTTCCCTACTTTTGATCCTGTGTTTGAAAGCCTGAGTTTTCAAATAGAATTTGAGTTGTTCATTTACATGTTAAAGTGAGCACAAAAAACTTCACAAATTGGCATGTTATTATTTTAAGTGACAAGGAAAATAACATCTAGACATAAAACCCAAAGCTTCTTGATGGCTTATCTGTGAAATCAGAAAATCCTATTTTTTTTTTAAGTTTCAATTTCTATTTTACTTACTGTTAAAGTAGTGATTTTGTTTTTATTACCGCCCAAAGAGCCTATTATCTCTCTCATCACATGAGACTGCCCAAAATAACATGTCTCACTTAGAAAGGGACACTCACAAAACCATGCTGTAAAGAGTTGTGGTTTTGTGATGGAACCTCTCAGGCTTTGATTGGTTGAAAGGAACATGGAAAATCTAAATTATTGTGAGTTAAAATCTAGTGAAGATTTTATTTTGGGACTTAGTAGTTACATAGTTTTAAGCAAGATATCCAATTCCATGGGAAAATTGTGGGTTAAGAATGCGCTCCATTTCTTATTTACTGATCTTGGGCACTTGAATTCTCTAAGTCTCTGTTTATTTGACTGTAAAGTGGAAATAATAATGACAGTAGTCCCAAAGGGCTGTTAGGAGGATCAAGTGAGATGATGCATTTTTATCCACTATAAAACATTATACAAAGCTGAACGTGCTGCCTGACACAGAAGAGGAATATGATAAATGTTTGTGGAATGGAGGAAGAAGATGTTATTTAGCAACTTTTGATGTATTTGGATCCATCAAAGATTTTTTTGGGTCCTTATTAAAGATGAAGTGATTTTTCATAAAACATAATTCATAAAAATTGTTTTCCTGTATCCAAACTTAGTTTAGGGCTTTATGACACCAAAAGTTGTTTAAAAGGAACCTGGTTGCCCTCTATGACATCAAAAGGTTAGGGATTTATCCTCTAATATATGATGAAATCAAAACCCCTACTCAACCTAATAATATTCTCACGTGATACTTTCTGCAGGTATGACAAGTTCTATCAGTTTTTTTACAGGGGTATAAGGCAACCCTTTCTTTTATTTGTCCTGAAACTTCTGACTTCAGTTCTTTGTTACCTTTCTTTTCTTTTGTTTTCCTTTTCTTTCTTCCTTGCTTTTTTTTTTTTTTCTTTTTGAGAGAGGGTCTCAATATGTTGCTTGGGCTGGAGTGCAGTAGTGTCATCATAGCTCACTGCAACCTCAAATTCCTGAGCTTAAGCGATCTTCCTGCCTCAGCCTCCCAGAGTCACTGGGACTACAGGCATATGCCACCATGCTCAGATAACTTTTCCATTTATTGTAGAGATGGCTCTTGCTATGTTGCTCAGGCTGGTCTCAAAATCCTGGCCACAAGCAATCCTCCTGCCTCAGCCTCCCAAAGTGCTGGCATTACAGGTGTGAGCCACTGCACCCGGCCTATTTCTAAGAATTTATCCATGAGTAACTATCTGAAGAAGGGTTTTGGCAATAATTGCTGTACTAAAGTAGGATGAGTTGAAATATGGTAATGAAGGTTCAAGTTTGGAATTTAAACCCATGTATATAATGGCATAGATTGATCTTGGTTGCTTCAGATGTGGCCCTGGTGTTCCACAACTGTTAGGCCTTAGTGTAAGCTGCATCTTCTTGTCTCTCTCTCATTTTTTGTCTTTAAAAGCATCTGGTTCTAGCACTTCAAATGTGAGCAATAAGGTTACTGCACAGTAGACTACAATAAAATGTTGTTGGAATGAATTAAATATCTAAAGGAGACATCAGTCAGTGAGTGTTGACTTTCAATAGGTTCAGTGAGTTTATCTACTAAAAATTTTTTATGGCTGGGTGCAGTGGCTCATGCCTTAATCCTAGCACTCTGGGAGGCCAAGGCGAGAGGATTGCTTGAGGTCAGGAATTTGAGACCAGCCTGAGGAAGAGTGAGACTCTCATCTCTCCTAAAAATAGAAAAAAAAATTAGCCAGGTATGGTGGTGTGTGCTTGTAGTCCCCACTACTTGGGAGGCTGAGGCAGGAGGATTACTTGAGCCCAGGAGTTTAAGGTTGCTGTGAGCTAGGCTGATGCCATGGCACTCTAGCCTGGGTGACAGACCAAGACTGTCTCAAAAAAAAAAAAAAAAAATCTTTATCTTGTAACAATACTTCTCTAAGATCTGATTTTTGTCATTCCACTGACAAAAGGGTGTCTGTTAAGTCTTATGAATGCTTTTCATTGGTTTGTATATTTGTTGAACATCTACTGAGTGCAAACTAATGTATACAAATTTACATGAAATCATTAATGTACACGATCAGAAGTAGGAGGATTTGTTGGGAAAATTATTTTTATAAGATGTTACATGCCTTTTTTCATCTGATAATTTAACAATTTTACTTGAGCATATTGGAATGAGAAAGAAAGAAAAGATGGAACACATTCAGAGAAACTGCAATAAATAAGTTCCTTCTTTTTTCATTCTAGATTTCCTTCCTGATACATTTATTCCACAATCATTGGTGAGAGGAAGAGGAAATAGAGGAGGAACTATGCGAACAACTGCCTTGTATCTCTCATCACTCTCAGCAATCTCTGCTAATCATTTAGATTTTCACTTTAGCTTAATAAAGATCACCTAGTGCTACCCACAATCCTCCTACTGGTTAAGCCAATAGGAGGTGAACTCTTCCAGCATTGATTTCTCAGGGATTTCTTATTGCTTGATTGCTTTCAAAGCAGACTTTTTGTGTTTGTGGGAGAGAAAGGCCAATGAGCTGGTGATTTGCCACTGAGAGATGAGTTTATATATATACTGGATGATTCTTTTTCTCAACGTTCCAGAATCATATGGTTCCTTTTGGTTCAGGAGCAGAATTTCCAGTCAGAAGATCCAATCATTCACTCTTCCAGGTAAGGAGAGTAGAACTCCCACAAATATTGAGCCAGTAATGTCGGGGAATAGGAGGGAGACAGAAATCTTGAGGAAGGATGAGAGAAAGAGATGGTGGTATATCCCAAGATTCCTAGAGTTGTACTGGGGATAGAAGCCTGTGTAAGAGCACCTTGAATACTGGTGCTCTGAAGCCAGCACAGGTCCATGGCCAACAGCTATGTCCCCAGTCAAACTCTCACAGTCCCCGACAGAGTCCCCAAGGAGGCTCTCTTTCTCCCAACAGGGTCAGAGCTCAGGGAAGTAAGAAGTGAATACATACTTCACAATTTCTTCACATCTTCCTGTCTCTGCTCCCCTTTCCCACAGGGCAAAGACACACCTCTTGAGTGAATTTTTAGCCTCCCCCTTGGACATTTGGTAGTCCATCAAGCAAAATATTTACTATTCATCCACTCAATACATTTATGTTGAAGGCATTGCTCTAGAGTCAAGGATAAAGAAGCAAATCGCAAGGAACTTAATGTTCTAGTGGGGAGTCCATCAAGAAACAAGTAAACAAATATATGAATTAGGTAGTGGTGAGAATAAGAAAACAGAGTGATGTGACAGAGAGTGACAGGGGTAGGTATGGGCAGTGAGGAGTGATTTGGAAGGCCTTTCTGAGGGCCAGGGGGTGACATTGGTTTTAGACCTGAATGTCTTGGAGAAGTCAGCCACATAGTTATCAAAAAAACAACATCCAGGGAAGAAGAAGTAGCAAGTACAAAGGCCCTAAGGCAAAAATGGGCTTGGTGTGTTGGAGAGCCTATTTGGTGTAAGGCACATGAATAGATGATAGCTATAATATATTGTAGGGCTTTTACAGACTGTGATGAGACATTCTTAGTTATGTTAAGTGTGATCAGAAGCGTTTGGACTATTCTAAGCAGAGGAGTGGAAAAACTCAATTGACATTTTACATTGATTCCACATGTGTGGAGAATGTAGTATAGAGGAACAAGAATGGAGGCCAGGACACTGGCTGGGGCTAGAGAGTAATCCATGGGAGAAACGATGGTGGCTGGAACTTGGGTGGTAACAGTGGAGGCTAAGAAGTGACTGGATATGGGCTAAATTTTATAACAAAAAAGGGAGAAAATTAAATGATAAATTGGAAGAGAGGTTTGAGAGAAAGAGAAGTCAAGATGGTATTGAGGTTTTAAGACCTGGTATGTACCATTTACTGAAATATGGAGCATGACAAAAGAACCAGTCTGAGGGGTGATAGAAATCAAGTGAAGATGATAACTAGGCAGTAGAAGCTTAGAAGAGAAATCAGGGCTAGAGACACACATCTGGGAATCATTAGTTTATGGATGGTGTTTAAAGCCACAGCACCAGGGAAATTCATGCAGGCAGGAGCCAGGCATCTGGATACTTAGATGTTGGGAAGGGGAGAAGGAAACAGAAAAGGAGGCTGAGAAAGAGTGGGCAGCAAAATTCAGGGGAAATCGGAGAATGTGCTTATGAAGAGAGCATTTCAAGAAGGAGGGGGGTGATCAGTTGTATCAAGTGTGTCCAATGGGTTTGAGTAAATAAGAATTGATCACTGCTTTTGACAATATGGGAGGAGAGGCTTTGGCAGTGTGGTAAGAATGAAACTGACAGTTCAAGAGAGAATGGGAAGAAAGGCCATTGATTTACCTATAAGGAGATGCTTTGTCCATTTCTTAGTTTCCTGTAAAAGGAAAACAAAGAAATGGAGAAGAGCCGAGGGGAGATATGGGATCATGAAACTCCTTCCTGTTTCACTCCTCCCCTTCCCTTCTTGCCTCCCTCGCTCCCCCTTTTCTGATGCTGTAAGAAAGAGGGGATGGGATCTTGACTGCACTGAATGCAGTGATCATGGGTTTCAGGCACGGCAATCCCTAAATCTCCCCAGCCTCACACTGCTCCATGCTTATTGTGCGTATGGAATTATTGTGACTTAAATGAATGAGGCTGTAACTATAGTCATCTAACCAACCATGACACCTGGAGAGAGAATTATATGATCTGATCCAGCAATTGTAAAGTACTATGTAAATAATCCATGAGCTCGGGGACTGGCAGGGCAAAAATAATTGTCAGACATGACCTCTTCAGTGTCTACATCACTTCCAAGCAGTCTTTGCACCATCCTGCTCCTCTGAAGCCACAATCAGACAGGAGTTTCCAGGAAAGTATGGGCTTAGGTGGATGCTGAACAGCGTGGGATATGGAAAATTGGGGCTCTATTGGCAAATATGAAGTGGAGAACGGAGGAAATGTTTTAAAAGAAAAAGAAAGATTTCTGTGAAGAAAAAATGTTTTAATAATCTATATTGGTTATTTAAATTGAACAAGTTAACCAAATAATTGCTCAATTTTCAAATTTCAGATGTACTCAGGTAGATCGTGCTGCAAGGTGACCCTTTTTCCTCCATGTGAACCCTTAATTTAAGTCTGTTGGGACTTCCGTATTTGCAGAAATACTTTATGTTTCTATTAAATAAAGCAGTCATTTTATATCGAGAATGCAATATTAATAAACAACTTTTGAGAATTTGATTTTTAGTGAGGCCCTGTCACAGAACTTTACATCATCACATTTAATCCTCACAAGAGCAAACTGAATTTACTATTATAACCTCCATTTTATGGATGAGGACACTAAGGCTTAATGATCTTAAGTAACTTGCCCTAGGTCATAAAACTCAAAATGATAGACGTAGGATTTGAATCTGGAAGCCTGGTCCCAATGTCTCTGCTATTAACCACTAGGTTATAATTCTGTTATGTCTAAAGTTATAGAAATATCATTCCATGGGTGCTCAGATCAAGGATAAATAAAGTGAGAAAACATAAATCTCACTCTGAAATTTCTCATTTTGATTATACCTCTGCTCTGCTCTTTTTATATTTTGAGGCTGGCCTTAGCATGTAAAACAAACTCAAACACAAACAAAAATCACCCCATGACCTTCCTGGCTGTTAGAAAGATTTAAAAATTTTTTATTTTATTTTATTTTTTTTATTTCAGCATATAATATTCAGCATATACCTACAAATGTTTAGGTTACATATATTGCCTTTGACCCACCTGAGTCAGATTTTCATTTCCAGTGTGGAGCATCTAGAGATGAGAGGTGACCAGCTCTTTCTCACCTTTGCTGAGCAAACAGCCGTCGGAAAGATCCTTAAATTGTAGCTGAGAAACTTCATGTTAAAAGACCTTCATTTCTTGACTGTGAATGCTTTGAACAACTCTGGTGTATGTGATGGTTTAGGGGCCTCTGCTCAGTTGGCTGCTAGAGGGATAAGATAAGTGACATATTGTAGCTTCTTCCAGGCTTTAATCTCCATAATGGCAGAGTTTATGTATTTATCTTTGTATACTCATTCCCTAACACTGGGCTGGGTGTATTGAATAAATAAATAGAGTAAATATTGAATCAATCCACGAATGAATGACTCCACCATCCAGAAGCAATACCTTCTCTTTGAAGTATGAACTTTTGATCTTTTCTTCAATATATATTAACAAAATTAAATCCTATGATGTCTACTTTTGTTTAATGACTTGCTTTTTCCTACATATAATAAAGTATAAACATTGTAACGTTGTTCAAGCCAAGATATGGAATAAACTGTGTCCATCGATGGATGAATGGATAGAGAAAATGTGGTACCATATACATAACGGAATACTAGTCAGCCTTTAAAAAGAAGGAAATCCTGCCATTTTTGACAACATGAGAGAACCTGTAGGACATTATGCTAAATGAAACAAGCCAGGCACAGAAAGACAAATACCACATGATTTCACTTTAATGTGGAATCTGAAGTTGAACTTCTAGAAATAAAGAGTAGAATGGTAGTTACCAGAGGCAGGTGTGGGGAGGTGAGCAATGGGGAGAATTTGACCAAAGGGTACAAAATTCCAGTTAGACAGGAGGAATAAGTTTTCAAAATGTGTTGCACAAGGGCAATGTATGTAGCCTGAACATTTGTACCCTTATAATATGTTGAAATAAAATAAAATGAAAATGAAAAAAAACAAAACAAAACAAAAAAAGATCTATTGCACAGCAAAGTGACCATAACTAATAATAATGCATTGCATACTTAAAAATTGCTTAAAAAATAGATTTTAAGTGCTCTCACTACAAAAAATAAGTATATGAGGTGATGGATATGTTAATTAGCTTAATATAACCATTCCACAATGTATAAATATATCAAAATATCACATTGTACCCCCAAAATATACTATTGTTTGTCAATTAAAATACAAAATTTAAAAAAGTAAAAAATAAAGTATAAACATTCTTTCTCAATGCATACTTTTTCTATAATTTTATATATAAATGTGTCATAATTTCTGTACTGCTGGATAGATTTTTTTCCACATTTCTTTACATTTTAAACAAAATTGCAAAGAAAAGCTTTGTAGATAAATTCCTGCACAGATCCTCTTTTCTTTAAGTCAGATGTCTGGGAATGCTATTGTTAGGTCAAATAGCATACACTTTTTAAAGGTTTTTCCCAAATTTTCCTGCAGAATGCATACATACCCATACTATATAGAAAGTCTATTTTTAAACATCCTTATTACTACAAAGCATATGCTCTGAAAGATATTTTTGCCATTATCTTGAAGAATTATATCACAGTTTTAATTTGCAATAGTTTCTGTTCTTTTGATTTTGGGCTTTACAAAAAAATGTAACTGGGATAATATTTTTGAAATATATTAATGTTCTTTTCCTTTTTGTCCTTCCTTTTACATGATTCTTCTCCTATCCAGCCAGAGGCATCCAATGCTTTGGGGAAGCTTAAGACTGTTATAACAGAATGAAAAGAGAAAGATTCAATGTTTAGCTTTTAAATTCTGAAATAGGACTTCTGATCTGTATTAAGATAATTGTCTCAAAAGATAGGCTCTCTCTTTTTAAAGTAAACTTTTGAATTGAACGTAACGCACTGACAAAAAGTATACAAATTGTTAAGTGTCCAGCTTGCTGATTTTTTACAAAGTGAATATTCTTGTGTAACCACTATCCAGCTCAAGATAAAGGTCATCACCGGCATCCCAGAAGTCTCTCTGCTCCTTCTCACTCATGACTCACCACCAAAGTAACTGATAGTCTAACTTCTGTCACCATAGACTCATTTTGCCTATATTTGAACTTTATATAAAATGACTCATCTTTTTTATCTGGATTCTTTCCCTCAAAATTAGGTTTGTGAGATTTATTATATATAGAATTTATATATTTCAATTTCATTGATATGTAGTATTTCATTTTATGAATATACCACAATTTCTTTTTCAGTACAGTGGACGAAAATTACAGGTGCTAACACTTACCACTGTGACCTTTCCCCCCCCCCATTTTAGCTATTTTGTTGCATGGATAGTGGGATCTCATTGTGGTTTTAATTTTCTTTTCCCCATTGACTAATGACGTTGACCACTTTTTATATACTTATTGGTCATTTATCTACCCTTTTTTGTAAAATGCCTACTCAAATGGTTTTTCGGGTTTGTTTGCTTTTCCCATTAAAATTGTTTTGTCAGTTTTGTTTCTTGTTGATTTGTAGGAGATCCCTATAGCTTCAGATATAATTCCTTTGTCAGTTATATATCTTGTAGTTATCTTCTTCCACTATTGGCTTGCCTTTTTACTTTCTTAAAGAGGTGTCTTTTCATGAAAAACATTTTTAATTTTAAAGTGTTGTTGGTTTTTTTTCTTTGTAGAGACAAGTTCTTGCTCTGTTGCTTAGGCTGGAGTGCTGTGGTGGCTGGCTTCAGTCATTCATAGCTGGCTACAGCCTTGAATTTCTAGGCTCAAGTGATCCTCTTGCCTCAGCCTCCCTAGTAGATAGGACAACAGGAGCATGCCACCACACCTGGCTATTTTTTCTATTTTCTGTAGAGACGGGATCTTGCTATATTGCCCAGGCTGGTCTTGCATTCCTGGCCTCATGAGATCCTCCTGCCTCAGCCTCCCAGAGCGCTGGAATTATAGGTGTGAGTCACCACACTCATCCTAAAGTGGTCTTGTTGATCAATCTTTCCCTTTATGATTGATTTATTCTTCTATATTTTGTCTAAGAAATCCTTGTCCACTACAATCCCATGAAGATGTTCTCCTATGTCATCTCCTGAAAGCTTTGTGTCTTATTTGTCCCATTTATGTCTAAAATCTATCTGGAGTTGATTTCTGTGTATGGTACAAGGTAGAGAGTCAAGATTAATTTTTCCCCCATATGGATACTTAATTGACCCTCTATTTATTGACATGAACTCTGAGCTGCCACTTTCTTTCCAGCCTCCCACTTGACCCTCTTACAACTTGGCAAATGCCTTACAATAAGAGGAGGCAGGGAAAGTCAAGCTCATCCTTAATGCATTTCTCTTTTTTTCTGGGATCATGGCTCCTCAAGTCTGGGATGCCGTGGTTGCTCTTTGATGGCTTCAAGCAGTTGCTTAAAAAAACCAACAACTTTGTCCAGTTTTTTAGATATTTTATCGTGAAGGTTAGATCGATACAAACTACTCTGTTTTAGCTTGAAGCAGAAGTCAAAAAGGTAGGCTTTCTTGTAAAAGAGAAAGATTTTCTACATTTTATAAAGCTTCACTTTATATATAAACAGCCTTGCCTGATTAATGTATGTGTAATAGAGTTTTACTATAAATACATGGTGCAGAGAGGATGAAATATGATGAAAGAGATGTTCTCACCAGATAGGAGGAGGATGTGGAAATCTCGCCACAGTGGGAGGAAGGGAAAGTTTTTGAGGAGCAAAGGCAAAATAAAATTGTAATCTGGGTTTCCCAGAGGCTCTGTTCTCACCATCTTGGGCTTTGGCTTAAGAATTCATGGAGATAAGAATAGATGAATCTTAGAATGTTGAGTGAAAAAAAGTAAGCCACAAAGCATGCATACACCATGAACCATGATATGATATTCAAAGACAAGCAAAACAAAAAACTATATTTTTTGGCACATATGCCCATATTGTAAATTCATACAGATAAGCAAAGGAATGATAAAAAGAAAAGAAAGTAGTTACCAGTTGGGTGGAAGCAGGTGGAGGAGATTGAGAAGAGATTGATAGGGGATTTCAAAAACACTGATTATATTCCATTTCTTATGTTGGTTATGGATTCACGAGTCTTCTAATGCACATATATATGTAGATTATTTTGCATGGATCAAATGCATCAAAATACAAAATGCAAAAGAAGAAAAGGAAGAAGAAAAACAATACTAGGCAGAAGCAGCTGTGCCCTAGTAGTGACCAGTACAGAGCTCCTGGGGATCAGACCTGCAGTGAATTCCAGGGGACAGCCAAAACCCCACACAGACCCAAAGCCCCCGCACTGCCATGGGGCCACCTAACCTCCTCATAGACTCAGATACCATCCTGAGAAGGAGCAAGGGAGAAGGAAGAAATTTTCCAAATTGAGCATGTACCTAAAGGAGACTGAGGCAAACTCAAATGGAAGGAGAGTTATCTTTCATTATCAAGTTCTCCCCATCTTGGCCCTGCATCACCAGTGGAAATGCAGGGGCACTGGAGCAAGCTGAGATCTGTCTCAGAATATAAAAGCAGCTTTATTTTTATTGCACAACATAGCCGTTGACCATATGAGTAAATTTTTGACCCTGGTACAGAACAGTGCTTACATACTCTGTACGCAGTAGGAAAGGGCAGCAGCTATAACAGACCTATATCCTCCGTCCTGTCCTGCCCTCTGGCTGGCTGCATGACAATTGTCAGGTCCCTTCAACTGTAGGCAAGTGAGAGGGTGATTACATGATCTCTGAAGTTCTTTCCAGGTCTGTGAGTCTAAGTATCAGGGACAGCCTTTGTTCTCTTGAGCATTCACAGTAAGTTTTCTTTATTCTTCATTCTATGATGTGATACAGAGTTGAAGCCCTTATTTTAAATATGTGGTGGTGACATTGGATCCCTTACTTCATAAAGATAAATCACTTTAGAATGATTTTTACTTCCCTCAACAAATTGTGTGCTTTAAGACATTCAGATGGCTTTGTGAGGGGGAAAATAGTCCAGAATAGTGAAAGTTAAATACAGCTTCCAAAGGATTTATCAGGTAAATGTTATGGATTGTTGTGATTTAATTTATGGGATTAGTTTGACTTTCAATTACCAGGCATCACATTGAATCACTTTATATTTTGAACTCTGTAACTAGGACTCCTTACACTCGATCTTTCATTTGGAGAGGGATTATCAATAATTAGACACTGTGGCCTTATTGATCAGCTAATCAATACTCACATTAATCACCAGTGGTCTAAAAACAATTCATTCTTTGCATTAAAAGGAATCCTTGTGATCAAATTAGCATCTTTTGCCATAAGCTGAGCAAAGATGTGGCTTTCCAAAAGGAAGGCAAAGTTGAGGGAGGATGTGTCTGCAGAATTCAGAGCTAGCTAGGTCGACAGTTGCTAAATGAAAATGATCTAATGAGAGTCACTTCTGATTATGTGTTTTTATTTTCTGGTGTTGTTTTGCTCTGATTTTTGTATCATTTAGTGAAATGTTATTCACTACAAAGAGTAGGACAAAATGAGTATGATCTTTCCCATATTGCTTTGTAAATAAATGTTCTTCATTCTTGCACTAAGACTAGAAGCTATTTTATGTTGCAAAAAAATTCCAAGTATTTCAGCAATTCTAGAAAAATGGCAAGTGTTTAGGTTTAATACATGGAAAGTGATTTGTTAACTGTTAAAAATTAAGAGTATTCCTATTTTCCAAGGTACACCTGTTACCCCAAACAGAGCTCTAGAATGGAACAGATTTTTTTCTTCTCAGAGATGTGTTTCATCTGGTTTTAAACCAAAGCAACGTGGTAAGTAGGAGAGAGCTTGTCTTGGCTAGTCCATATCAGCTTTGACCACACTGTTTTGCAGGCTGTCACTCAAACCAGTGGCTGTCAAACAAGGTCAAAGATTCATCTAATGGCTTTTCATAATTTGGCATTACTTTCATGTTAATAATTTATAATCTCAAAAGATAAGACTATTATTTATGGTTAGTAGCTGTGAAATAATGAGGCACATGGTTTTAAGGATGTTTTTATTACCAACTGGTGTCCGTACAGTTGTAGAGAGTTAAAGGGAAGTGGAAGTGGATTTTTTTCTTTTTAAAGATCATATCAGAGGCAGAAATGATATATCACAGATGAGAATAATACTGGCTGTCTCTTCAAATTTATCCATTACAAACACCACACCATTTCTTTGAAATGGGAGCTTACAGCAGCATTCTGGCAGTTTCTTGAAGTCGTCGTTTTCACTCTCTGAGGAAATAAAAAACTGACTTGTTTGGTCTTTGAGTCTTGGTTTCTACTGGGAATAAGACAATTAAATATCATTTTTTATTTCCATTTTGGGTTTTAAAGAATAAAACCTATTTTGTCAGTGTAAAAACATGGGAAAATTAGATGTGTATAAAGAAAAAAAATTACCTGTTATCTCACCAATTTTCACAAAAACAGGTTCATAATAATTCAATATACATTTTTATCTTGTTACCTTTGATCATTTTCCACATTATTAAATAGCTTTTGAAGATGCTATTTTTAATGATTACAAAATATTCCACTATATGGATGTTATTTCTTTATTATTTAATAATTTAGATTTTTCCAATTTTTTATTGTTATGAATAACTCCTTAATTAGAATTCTTTTTTCTTTTCTTTCTTTCTTTCTTTTTTTTATTTTTTAGAGATAGGGCCTTGCTCTGTTGTCCTGGCTAGAGAGCAGCAGTGTCATCATAGCTCACTTCAGTATCAAACTCCTGGGGCTCAAGCAATTCTCCTGCCTCAACCTCCCAAATAGCTGGGCATATAAGCACACACCACCACATCTGGCTGACTTTTTTTTCCTCCTATTTTTAGTAGATATGGGGGTCTCGCTCTTCTTCAGGCTGGTTTTGAACTAACTCCTGGCCTCAAGCAATCCTCACATCTTGGCCTCTCATAGTGTTGAGATTATAGGCATGAGCCACCATTCCTGGCCCATTTCACATTTTTAATCTATCTATTCATCTTGTAATTGAAGAGAATCATGCAGGTTCTATAAATATGTCATGAAATAAAGATGGGTGTATGCCAAATTTCAAGTGAAAGTGTGGTTTATAAAATTTTATAATTAATATCTACTTATATGTGACATCTTTTTTTTTTTCGTTTCCCATTTATATTTATTTAGTAGGAAAATTAAAGGAAGAAAAGTAACAAAACAGGAATATCATGCCACCAAATCATACATCACACAGTGTTTTCAACAAAACAGACAAAATATAAACTAAGCTTCAAGTAGCAAATCTGCAAGCACCAAATACTGGAATTTTGCCAAGACAAACCATATAAGTTGTTTGACAGGATTAACTACCGTCTGAGACCTGGACTAACACGTGCCATATGCACAGATATATGTGTATATACGTTACTACTTATATGTGACATCTTTAATTTCTTTAATTGGTAGATATTTATTAGTACCTACTGACTCTTAGTTATATATACCCACATACATAGTTATATGTTAATATAATTCTGTGTGTGTGTGTGTATATATATATATACACATATATAAAATATGGGTATTTGAGATACATATCTGTTTGTATAAGTTTTGCCTATTATAGACAAATAAAAATTACTATCTTCCTATAACCCTTTTTCCACCAATAACTGGAGACTCAGTTCAACAAATGCTTGTGAGGAAACAAGGATGTTTAAGATGGCTTTCACTTCTTAAGCATTCACAGTCTGGTGGGAGAGATGGAAGCACAATGCAAGGCAGAATTTGTTAAGTACAGCACTAGAACCATACATAGAATGAAACAGGCTTAGGTAGGAAGGAGAGATTAAATCTGACTAAGGCAGTCCCTTTGCGAACACTGAGTTTTGAAGTATCTCATATATAATAGATAATCTATAGGCTGGCTTGACCCCTTTAAGCCTGGCCTGACCTTCACTAAACACTAAGTAGGTCTTTGACAAGAAGAAATTGGGATCAATGATAGGGATGAAGACTGAGGAGTGAAGAAGAGGGAGAAGTGGAAGAAAGATGTTCCAGGTAGAGGGACAGTTGAATGAAAGCAGCAAGCTGGAATGTGGAAGGACAGCTTGGGAAACTGCAAGAGCAGTGCGTGTGGAGTGAGGGTGGAGAGACTGGAGTGGGAATTAGTAATCTGGAGAGGCAGGAAGGACCAAATGACAGGCATCTCTGAATGCCAGCCTGACAAACAAGGATTTTATGTTGTAAGCATTGGGGATCCTTTAAGGGTTTCTGAGCAGGTGGGTGCCATGATCCAAGCTTTTCCAGACAACTTTCCTATTGTGGGTAAGAAGTGTGAATGGGAGGAGAGAGGAGGTGGAAAACCTGGCAGGGAGGTGAGCAGTGAGTGGTGTCACTAGCACAGGGTCAGTAGAAAGGAGAGAATGGATTTAAGGTACAGTTCGGAGGCATAATTGTTAGTATTTGGTGCCTAATTGGATATGGTGAGAGGGAAGGCAAGGAGAGGGAGAAAGATGAATCCAAAATAAACCTGAGGTTTGCAGCCTGAGCTGTTCAAGCAGTCCAGCTTAAATCCCCATCCTGAGGAGTGACTTTTCCTTGGTATGGCTCAGGAGGTGCAGCATCAAATGGCGAGCTGGAATCAAGGATTCTGGCTTTGGAATTAGAGGAAAAACCCCTCATTCTGCATGTCTCACAGGGGCCTTATAGCATATTGGTCAAGACTCTGGAGACAGACTGGCTGGAGCTTCATCACAATTACCTGCCTGAGACATACACTAAGCTGTGGGACATTGGACAGGTGCCTCAGGCCGTCAGCCTCAATGTCCTCATACGAATTTATTTCCTTTTGTGTTTTAAGAATTAGGGGAAGAAAGAATGTGAACGCTTTGCAGGGTCACTGGCAAATAAAATGTGCTCACTGGCAAATAGTACGTGCTCAGTAAATGCTAGCTATTTAATTGATAGTGGTGACTATTTTGGAGCTACTTTTGAGAAGTAAGAATAGTAATACTTCCATGTTAAATTCAAGCACTGAATATACAATAACACTGAATAAAATCTCAGGGCTTCAAATTCATAAAATAAAGAACATCTGATCTAGAATGAATAGAAATCTAAGATATAGTATGTCCATTAAAAAGAAAAATCACTTGAAGAATGAACTATTACACTTGGTTTTCTTGTATTCATAAAAGGAAGGCTTATGATGGCATCTAAAATGTTTTTCTGGATTAAATATGAAAACCAACAGTGATTATAACTGTGCGATCTCGAGCAGCAATTCAGTGAATGCACATGGCAAGTGGTCTGTGAGAGAGTGATTGAACTGGTAGAACAGTGTGTGTGGACCTTATGCCTTCTTGAAAGGGAGTCCAGAAAGATGAAATGCAGAGAGTGAAAGTTTTTATGAAGGCACAGACAATAATGGGCACTCGAATATAATTTCAAGGTTTGTCCCTGTCTCGTCAATATCTAATTGTATGATGAATTTTTATTTTCTTATTCTTAACATTTCCACTAAGCTTTCTTTATTGACATTTGGCTCTTTTTAGAAGGCAAGGAATCAAAACTAAATTTGTTTGTTTTCTTAGTAATTTCTTTTATAGTCAAAGCTGTCTTAGTTTCTTCACATTGGAGAAGTGACCCTTGTTTTTCTCACCATATTTAAAGTATCTGTGGATTTTAGCATCAAAAAAGATATTAATGGATTATAACACATTGAATAAAACAAGAATTCATTAGTCTATACTAACAACAAATAAATAAATAAATATATAGACAAATAAATGGGACAGGGGGTAGAGGAAACTCTTCCTTACAGTGGAAATCAAACTATTAATAATAAATGTAGACAGAATGAGGACTGATAAAGTTAAAAAACTACCATTTTGTAATTTCCAGGAAAGGATCATTAATAGATGCGAAAAGTAATGGGTAAAAATTTGATGAGAAATAGTTTTCAAAGTTTCAAAGGATAGTATCCTCCCAAATTGTCCATTAATTATATAAAGAAAATGGTAACATTGCAGTGGAGCAACTGGCAGATGCCACCTTTACCAAGCAAACAAAGTGAGCATCACCATTAATGGGACAAACCAACATTAGAGGATCCTGAGATGATTCCATGGGAAGGACCCAGTACCATTTTTTTATATTCCTGCTAAAAACACACAACTTGAATCTAATCTAACCATGAAAAAACACCAGACAAATCCAAGTTGCATGTTATCCTATGAAGTAACTGGCTTGTTCTTTTAAAAAATGTCAAGATTGAGAAAGAAAAAAGCTGAGTAACTGGTTTGGATTAAATGAGACTAAAGAGACATAACAACTAAAAGCAAGGTGTTATCTCGGGTTGGATCCTGAAGCAAGGGGGAAAATAACTGTAAAAGACATTATTGGAGCAATTTATGAAACTAGAATATGGCATGAAGATAGTAGTATTATATCAATGTTTAATGTCTTGATTTTGATAACTATGCTGTGGTTATATATGATGACATTCGTGTTCAAGGGAAATACACACTGAAGTTTTAACAAGTAAAGGGGAATTATGTATACTACTTACTCTCAGATGGTTTAGAAACATAATAATATGTGTAGATATGTATATATGCATAGTGTGTATACACACATGCACACAGACAAGATGGGACAGGGGGAAGGAAATGTAGCATGCTCAAATAAACAGTTCTTTTTTCAGAGGAGAGTGATTCACTGTTTTTTTTTTTTTTGAGACAGAGTGTCGCTTTGTTGCCCTGGCTAGAATGAATGCCGTAGCGTCATCCTAGCTCACAGCAACCTCAAACTCCTGGGCTTAAGCAATCCTACTGCCTCAGCCTCCCGAGTAGCTGGGACTACAGGCATGCGCCACCATGCCCGGCTAATTTTTTCTATATAGATTTTTAGTTGGCCATATAATTTCTTTCTATTTTTAATAGAGACAGGGTCTCGCTCTTGCTCAGGCTGGTCTTGAACTCCTGACCTCAAGTGATCCACCCGCCTCGGCCTCCCAGAGTGCTAGGATTACAGGCGTGAGTCACCTCGCCCGGCCTGTTTTTAAAAGAAAAATGTTGCTTAAGCAACAAGAAGCATGTGAGGACTGATTGTAATTATTTGCTCTCCTATTCTCATTCGTTGATTGTACTTGTGTAGGCATAGATAGGCAGTTGCCTCGCCATTGATTTTGGGACTGTCTTTGGCTAAATGACTGGATATCTATTTAAAGGAGTGGCAATATTTTCCTTTCTGGAAAATCAAAATGTAACTTCTTTTCACATACTGGTCTTAAACTTTTGGATTTGGGCAGGTATTACATGGGTGCTCTTATAGTCTGCTATTAAAACTATAAAATTGGGCTTTCAAATTTGAATTTCTTAATCTTTTTTTCTTTTGGATAGGAGGAATTTCATTCAGTTTGGTTTATTATAATTTCTTATTGATCATTTAATAGTTTTGACTCCCAAGTAGAAGGGAGCCATCAATAAGTCTCAATCCCATTTTCTTCACTGTGATCTTTGACTATTATATGCTCAATGTAGTAGAAAAATATAGGGTTGGAAATTCATCCAAACATATTTCATAATTGACAGCCTAATTTTTTTGTATTATCAGTATTGGACACTATGCTGGGAAAGATTGCACTTCAAAAACTCAGAAGTGGGATGAGATGTTCTAATACATCCACAGACAAAACCATCTCAGAAATTTCTTATGTGCAATTATCAAAAGGGAGTGGTCTTGGGGACAGAAGACTTTGGCTCTGATCCTAGTTTGATCACTATTTGTGTCCTTGGACAAACTGCTTAGCCACGCTGACCCTTAGTCATCTGAAATATCTCAAATCTTTCTCACAAGAGAGTAGTAAGCATTAAATGTGAGAAGGTATCTGACAAATGTATAGCATAGATCTGACCTAGAGTAGGGACTCAACAAATTTTTTTTAAATTTAATTTAATTTAAAAAAATTTTTTGAGACACAGTCTCACTCTGTCACCTGGGCTAGAATGCCATGGCCTTAGCCTAGCTCATAGCAACCTCAAACTCCTGGGCTCAAGTGATCCTCCTGCTTCAGCCTTCTAAGTAGCTGGGACTACAGGTGTGTGCCACCACGCCTGGCTAATTTTTCTATTTGTTGTAGAGATGGGGTCTTGCTATGTTGCTCAGGCTGGTTTCAAATTCCTGACCTCAAGCAATCCTCCCACCTCGGCCTCCCAGAGTGTTACGATTACAGGCGTGAGCCACCATGCCCAGCCAAAAAATGTTTTGTCTTTGTTAATTCTCCCACTCAACAGTTCTTTCACAGCTGAGCAAGATAGACAAAGGCCCTGTCTTCGAAGTCCTTCCCATTGCATAATGGGCACACCCTGGCTAAACACGTAAGCTCAGTTGGCTCTGGATAGGGGGCATTGAACAGTGATACATAGGTACATAGGAGCCTCTTTAGAGCCTATAATATCTGTCCAACTGGGGGCTCTCTTTAGGTTTGGACTGAATCTTGAAAGTTCCCATCATCTGCCAAGATCAAGCATAGTTTAAAACTGCCTCCCTCTCAAAGTATGGGGACTCAATTTATATCTCAGAGTTTTCAGTTAAAGATCAGGTGTTGTGGTCTTAGGGTAACACAGGTGGTAGGTTCTACATTTAAAGTCCAAACTTGGAGGAATTGCTCTCACAGAAGGAAAATTCTTTGAGGTTAGTTTTAAATTCCCTGATAAAAGGACTGCTGAATCAGCCCTGACACAAGGTATCAGCATTTCCTAGTGAGAAGGTGTGAGGTATTAGAAACATGATAAATTGTCATTCATGGCTTGCTATATGGAATGTGTGGTTGTTTGCAAATATTTTCTCCCATTCTGCATGTTGTCTGTTCACTCTGTTGATTATTTCTTTTGCTGTGGGGAAGCTTTTTAATTTAATTAAATCCCATTTGTTTATTTTTGTTTTTGCTGCCTGTGCTTTTGAGGTCTTCGTCATGACTTTTTTGCCTAGATCAATGTCCAGAAGAGTTTTCCCCAGGTTTTGGTCTAGTATTTTTATAGTTTCAGATCTCAAAGTTAAGTCTTTAATCCATCTTGAGCTGATTTTTACATGTAGTGAGAGATAGGGGCCCAGTTTCATTCTTCCACACATGGCAATCCAATTTTCCCAGCACCATTTATTGAAAAGAGTGTCCTTTCCTCAGGGTGTTTTTGTCGACTTTGTCAAAGATCAGTTGGCTGTAGATATATATGACTTTATTTTGGGTTCTCTATTCTGTTCCATTGATGTATGTGTCTATTTTTATACCAGCACCATGCTGTTTGGGTTACTATAGCCTTGTAGTATAATTTGAGGTCAGGTAATGTGATGTCTACGTCTTTGTTCTTTTTACTTAGACTTGCTTTGGCTATTCAAGCTCTTTTTTGGTTCCCTATGAATTTTAGGGCTTTCTTCTTAATTCTGTGAGGAATGATGTTGGTAATTTTGATAGAGATTGCATTGAATCTATAGATTTCTTTGGGCAGTATAGTCATTTTACCAATATTAAGTCTTCCCATCCATGATATGAGCATGGGATGTTTTCCCATTTGTTCATGTCATCTACAATTTCTTTTATCAGTGTTTTGTAGTTTTCCTTGTAGATATCTTTTACCTCCTTGCTTAAATATATTCCTGAATATTTTTCTGTAGCTATTGTACATCTGACAAGGGATTGATATTCAGAATTTACAAGGAACCCAAACAATTCAACAATAACAGCAAAAAACAAATAACTCCAGTAAAAATCAGGTAAAGGACATGAATAGAAATTTTTCAAAAAAAAAAAAAAAAAAGGACATACAAATGGCCACAGGCATATGAAAAAATGTTCAACATCACTAATCATTAGAGAAATTCAAGTTAAAACCACAATGAGATATCATCTTACACCAGTCTGAATGGTTATTATTAAAAAGTCAAAAAATAGCAGATGCTGGCTGGCAAGGACGCAGAAAAAGGAATGCTGATACACTGTTAGTGGAAATGTAAATTAGTATAATACAACCTCTGTAAAACAGTATGGAAATCTCTCAAAGAACCAAAAATAGAACTACCATTTGATCCAGCAATGCCACTACTAAGTATCTACCCAAAAGAAAAAAAAATCATTATATAAAAAAGTTACCTGCACTAGTATGTTTATTTCAGCACTATTCACAATAGCAAAGATTTGGAATCAACTTAAGTGTCCATCGATGGATGAATGGATAAAAAAGTGGCATATCTATACTGTAGAATATTATTCAGCCATAAAAAGAATGAAATCATGTCCTTTGCGCAACATGATGGAACTGGAGGCCATTATCTTAAGTGAAACAACTCAGAAACAGAAGATAAAATACCACATGTACTCACTTATAAGTGAAAGCTAAATAACATGTACACATGGACATAGAATGTGTAATCCTAGACAATGGAGACTGGGAAGGAATGGAGAAAATATGCTGTGGGAGGGTGTGAGGGGTGTGAGGAACGAGAAATTACTTGATGGGTACAATGTACATTATTATCCTAGAGTTGCATTAAAATCCTAGAGTACACCACTACGCAATATGTCTATGTAACAAAACTGCACTGTATCCCTTAAATTTTATATAAATAAACAGACAAAACAAACATGATTGGACTTATATGGAGAGTACTGTTTTCAATTTCTTTACTTTCATTATTCTTAGACTAAACTTATTTAATTTATCTCTTCTTAATTTAGTAGAACTCCATTTTTAGAATAATCATATTTGAAATGAAAGTTCTTCAAACAAAATCAAATAAAAATACCTGCCCTTGAATCAGTTTAGATTTAATATAATGCATATCTTTGTCATTTGTTTTTATGACTCAGAATAATTTTAATTAAGATTTAAATTCAGCTCCCCTTAGTTGAATTTTTTTTTTTTTTTAACATTTTCCAGTATGTGGACTGGAGAATTTCACTGAACCTATATTTCACATATGTCTCCCCAAAGCAAACATTAATAGTCACATCTCCCATAAATCAGATTAGACTATTAGGAGTACCCTATAGTAAACTACCTAATCATCCATTCACCAGTCGTAATAAAACCAACCTAGGTAATCGATATAGTCAGTTTACTAATTGGGCCTTAAACCACATTGGCCTTAGCTTCAGACTTACAGATATTACGGATACTCAGTTTGTCTAAAGCCAAAAAATTCCTTCAGAGGTTAGTGACAGATTTTTTATCAGTTTTATAGTGTTGCTCCAAACAAGTAAAATGGTATTTGCTTTACCTGTATATCATTTTGTTCTAAGGCTGGAAGAATCAGAGTTAGCGTCTAAGTAGATATTAAGATGGGACTTAATCATTAAGTTGAGTTAATCTTAGCTTGATTCAATTCTGAACTAAAGCCAGCTTCAATTTGGACAAAGCCAGTGCAACTAGTTTATTATTAGTGCTTTGGCAGTTGACAAATAGGAAGATGTGTTCCAGTTGCTATAATCCTCCTGCTGGTCTATAGCACTAACAAACCTTTGATACACAGGCCCACTCTGAGTCCCAGAGCTGCATGTGAGTGTACACCCAGGGCTGGCTTCAGGGGCATGTGACCTGTGCAGCTACACAGGGCTACAAACTTGGTGAAATGCCCTGTGGCTTTCTTGAAATTCTTAATAATTTTTGAACAAATGGCATTGCATTTTCATTTTTGCACTGCACCCCCAGGTTATATAGGTGGTCTTGGGTGAATCCACAGTACCTCCACTCACACGTACATTTATATAACCAATTTACCCACTGTTTTGGTGGGGTGTGAGGTTTCCTTTCTTTCTTTTTCCTTTCCTGAAGCCACTTTGGCAGATGCAGATATGTCTTCTAAGAGTGGGCTGCCTTCTTTATATTTTATACATGGTAGGGTTAAAATACTGAAGACAGTAATATAAAGATAAAGATATTTACAAAAAGTCAACTGTTATCAAGCCTGAAAATTTTGTTAGAATTGGTCAGGGTTTTTACACAAAATTGTTGGGATTGTGATTTTGCACAGTATAAAAGGAAGATTCTTTGAGCTTCCTGTATTGGGGCTGCCTGTTCATTATCTATGGAAACTATATATTTTACCTTAAAGTTTTGAGGACATAGTGTGAAAGAAAGACCAAGTAATTCTCAAGGCACTTTCAATTCCGAGATTCTACCATTCCCTTAGAAATAGACTTAAGATAAATGAAAATTTACTTTTTACATGAAAATGATTAAAAACATGTCTTATTTCCTACAGAGAAACACAATAATAGCTACCATTTATTGAGTTCTTAATATGTGCCAGACACTTAGTATGCGTGTTGTTTTTCACAGAATCTTTCAATAGCCGTATGAGGGAGGGCTGTTATCTTTGCTCCACTGATGAGCAAATGGAAGCCTGGAGAAGCTAAGTAGGACAGCCAGGACTGAGGACTCAAACTGGCTGGCTGACTCCCAAGCCCTTATGCACACCCGCTGCCTTCTGTGGCCTCTCATCAATTAAATAAGCACGGGGCTAACCTTTGAGTCAAGGAGGGACTTGCCCAGGGAGTTGAATGTGACGGTGACCTGGCTGTGACCCTGCCACCCCATTGATTGCCAGGGCCCATTAGACTGATGTGGTGGCCCGGTGTCTTCTTTCTTCCTCACCTCTGCATACGTCAGTCTTCAAGTCTCGGCCTCAGACGACAGGAATGACCTTCTTGATAAAGGAGCGTTCATTCTCGGTGAGCCCAGGCGGTGCGAACATTGACTGCTCAGAGAGGCTTCAAGTTGGGGCTTTTTCTGTGACCCCACAATGCCTCCCAAAGTGTTGAGATGAATGCTGTGGGAAGGGACTTGCTGGTCTCTTTGTGCAAGTCGCCTACCCCTCCTCCAATATCACCAGGCACATTTTCAGGGGAGTTTTAGGATTGATACTTATAGCTTACTGCTTCACTGATGCTAATTTTTTTTTTTTAAATAAAAGATACAAAGAAAGTTGAGGATGGATCATCTATTGCAGAGAAACTCCTTTGCATTTCAATTAATTGTCCATTTAATTAAAGGAATGGAGAAAATATGCTGTCATGGAAGCATTTACTCAATATATTAGAGAAATGGCTCATTCTTACATAGGAATTACCTCTGTCAAATCAATGAAGTGGGGTCACTGAGCACATAAATTCTGTTTACATAATCTTACGCCAGCAGAGGTAAAGAATGTATCTCCTCTTTAAAAAAAAAAAAATTGATTTGAAGTTTGGAATGGGCCTGAATTGCTATTGGTTTCTGTCTAGCAAGAGCCCCTCAGTAAAGTTGGTACCTATCTGCTGTCCCATAAATCACTTCCAGCAACTTGAAGGTAAAAGGAATCAAGTCTTCTCTTCAAATAAAAGGAAAAAAAAATGAGAAAATGTGTGTAAAACACACAGGGTCTGCTATATGGTCTGTATTCATCAAATGTTAGCTATTCTTATGGGGGTGATGGCGTTGCCTTATTCTGAGTAAGTTTTCTGATCTGTGATAGGAGAATCATAACGATGTTTTTGTGCTTTAAGTTTTCTCATCTGTAAAACACTTGATTAAACTAATAATAAAATTCCTTCAAACTTGAAATCTCTGATACAATGTACAGTCCTTTTGTTTTTTCTTTAACGTCTCACATTATCCCAGATGTTTTGCTGCCATGCATTTTAACTTTAAATTGAATTTGTATTCTTAAATTAATACATACATTTAATGTAATTTATGTCAAAACCTAAATGGGGCATGTTTTAAAGGTAGCAGATTGAAAAATTGTTCTAAAGTTCATCTGAAAAACAAACATGCTGAAATAGCCAGAAATTTTTTTTTTAAAAAAGATTTATTTGTTAGGGAACAGGGTATTTAATCAGGAATCACTATGAATTATAATGTCTCAATAAATTAAATCTGCTGTAATGGTCTTGGTGTAATAGTAAACAGACAGTGGGGTAGATTAGAAAGTTTAGAAAGAGACTCAAATATATCTAATAATATAATAAAGTCAATGTTATTTCAAGTCAGTGGGAGGATATATTATTAAATAAATGGTATTGGGAAAACTGACTTACTCCAGAAAAAATAAAGTTATATTCCTACCTCATATTTAAACAAAAATAAATTCCATGTTGATTTAAGATTTATAAATAAAAGGTAAAATAATAAAAAAGTTTAGAAGAAATTATAGATTAAAACCATGAAATCATGGTTTTCATGATCTTAGGGTAGAGAAGGACTTTCAGAGCATGGCTGAAGGCAGGAACCATGAAGTGAAAGGTTGATATTGGTATATTTAAAACTGTGGCATAGAAAAATAGAGGAGAAACCAAGACAAAGCACAAATGATAAACTGGGACAAGTGTTGGTACATATGACGAAATGTAAAGATAAGGAGCTCTCTCAAGTAAATGACAATGATTATCTCTCTTATAGAAAAATGCACTAAAGAGTTCAGCTGACAAGTCAATAAAGCAATAAAATGGTCAATAAGCAATTTTAAAATTTCAATGTTACTTTTAAACAAAGAAATACAAATTAAAAACAAAACAAACCATGTTCAACTGTGGAATTAATGATGGCCAGTATAACTAGAGGATAAGGGAAAAGGCATTGTCAGAAACAAATTACTGGGTTGTTTCCACATCTTTGCAATTGTGAACTGTGCTGCTATAAACATTTGAGTGCAGATGTCTTTTTTATAGAATGTCTTTTGTTCTTTTGGGTAGATGCCCAATAATGGGATTGCTGGATCAAATGGTAGGTCTACTTGTATCTGTTTAAGGTGTCTCCATATTGCTTTCCACGGAGGTTGCACATGAGTGGATTAATAAAATGTGGTATATGTATACCATGGAGTACTACTCAGCTATAAGAAATAATGGTGATATAGCACCTCTTGTATTTTCCTAGATAGAGCTGGAACCCATTCTACTAAGTGAAGTATCTCAAGAATGGAAAAATAAGCACCACGTGTACTCACCATCAAATTGGTTTCACTGATCATCACCTAAGAGTGCATTTAGGAATAACATTAATTGGATGTCAGGCAGATGTGGAATGGGAGGGGATGGGTGTATACATACATAATGAGTGCAGTGTGCACTGTCTAGGGGATAGACATGCTTGAAGCTCTGATTCAGGGGTGGGGGGAAAGGCAAATATATGTAACCTAAACTTTTGTATTCCCATAATATGCTGAAATAAAAAAAAAAGAAAGAAATTACTGGAGAACATACGTTTTGATTTGGCAAATCTATTTTTAGAAATGTAGCCTAAGGAAAATGATTGGGTATGTATGCAATGTATGTAAGAAGATGTTTATATTGGATTTAAAAAAAATAATAGTGAACAATTAGAAACAGCTTAAATGCTGCCAATAGGGTGCAGTTCTAGAGTGGAATACTCTGCAAACATTTCAGAATGCTAATATGGCTACATATTTATTGAATAGAGAGTCACTATTATTGAGCAAAAAATGAGCAAAAAATAAGCAATGACAACACAATATATAAAGTATAATCTCTTTTTTTGTGATAAACACATTCGCATAAATTGGGGAAGAAGCTGGGAAGGGTAAGCATCTGATTATTAATAGGGGTTACACCTAGAGGTGGGATTAGATTAAGGATAATTTTTACTTTATTGTGTTTTCAGCATTTTAAAAGAAATTAAAAAAATTGGCTATTATCAAAAAGTCAAAAGATAGATATTGGTGAGGGTGTGAAGAAAAGGGAGCCCCCATTCACTGTTGGTGGGAATGTAGATTGGGGCAGCCATTATGGAAAACAGTACGGAGATTTCTAAAGAAATTAAAAATACAATTACCATATGACCCAGCAATCTCTCTTCTGGGTATACACCCAAAGGAAATGAAATCACCACCTTGTAAAGATATCTGTACTCCCATGTTCATTGCAGCATTATTCACAATAGCCAAGACATGGAAACAACCTAAGTGTCTGTTGATGGATGAATGGAGAGAGAAAGTTTGGTGTACATACATATGAAAGAACATTATTCCACCTTTAAAAAGAAGGAAATCCTGCCGTTTGCCACAACGTGGATGAACCTGGAGGACATGCTAACTGAAACAAGCCAGACATAGAAAGGAAAATATTGCATGATCTCACTTATATGTAGAATCTAAAAAAAAAAAAAAAGAGTCAAATATACAGAGGTGGAGAACAAAACAGTGGTGATCAGGTATAAGGGTGTGTGGGGTGGTGGGAAATGTGAAGATGTAGGTCTGAAGATACAAAGTAGCAGATATGTAGGATGAAAAAATCTAAATATCTAGTGTATGACATGAGGACCATAAATAATAAATTGTACTCTATTTGAGGTTTCTGCTAAATGAGTACATTTTAGCTGCTCTTGCCACAAAACAAAACAAAAAAAGGGTGACTATGTGAGATGATGGATATGTTAATTTACTTCACTATAGTAACCATTTTATACTGAGTAATAGGCTCACTATGAAAAAAATATCATAACCATTTTACTATCCATATGTATCCCATAACATAAATATATACAATAAAATTTACTTTAAAAATTTTTAAAAACTTATAATAGCAAGACTGATAAGTTAGAAATAACATTCCAAAATACTAAAAGTAGTTAGTAAGGTAGTAGGAGTATAGATGATTTAAAAATTATTTCTCTATTTTCTAAAATTCATTTACTCAAAAATGATTATATTATTCTTATATTAAAACATTGAAAAGAAAGCAAAAAAATCTATATGTGAATATACACACGTGCACACATGAAAAGTCTGGAACATTATACATCAAAATCTTAGTAGTATTTATTTCTGAATGGTGATGACAAATGACTTATAATGGTTTCTCTTTTGTTTATCTGCATTGATTCATTTTTAAAAATATACTTGTATTACTTGTATAATAAATAACAAAATTATGAAATGAAGCTCTTTTAAAATTTTATGTAATGCAATTTACCTTTGTTGAAAAAACCCTACAAACCCTGCAAATAAATAAGAAATCTGGAACAGAAAACCAAAATAATGTGTGCTTCAGTAATTTTTAGAAGAGAAAATTTATCATGAAGACTTTTCAATACCCCTTGACATAATTTGGGACAGTGTAGATTGATGAAATTACTGAGGCTGGGCATTCCTGTTGCTGACCAAAGTGTGGATTTTGTTTCTAGCCCATTACCTTGGTTTGCTTTCATCAACACAGGCTCACATGCATCAACATTTGGAATTTCAAAGCAAGTGATGATTGACGGGTCTGAAAGGATTTTTAAATCTGGGATCCTGAGGACTCTAGAGCATAGAATTCTGTCTCTGTTGGGGTTTCTGTGCCCTTCCACGGGAAAGCTGGGCTTCCTCTAGAACCTGGGTAGTGAGGGTTTTACCACAAGAATGTTTCCTTAGACCTGGGTCCCTAATGCCACCTCCTCCTGAGATGCATGGTGTGGTTGGTCTCAGCAAGTGGCCGCTGAGAGGCTCTTGCTTCTGTTAGGATGATTGGCATTTCAACCAGCACCAAAGTTTTGATTTTCCTTCCACTCTCAGATCAAAAGGGTAGAGGGGAAGCCCCCACTTACACTCCAAACTCTCTGAGCTCCCTGCCTCCTTCTCCTCCAGTGCCAGCTTTCACACCCCTCTTGATGCTCATAGTGTGTATATTATGACAACAATCTATCCACTGATGGTATGTGTGTTCCTTGGGTTGTCTTGTGTTTCTTTTGTACTTTGTAACCTAGGCCTTTGAGGGTAGGAATCATACCTTTTAATTCTCAGGATTCTATACTCTGGTATGACAGAGGTAATGGTGTAGAGCGGGAAGACCATTGTTGGAAGCCCTGGATTCTAGTCCCAGCTCACGTTCCCTCTCTGAGCCTCAGTTTCTTTTTCTGAACAATGAAGGGTAGGACTGCATTCAGAATCACGAGCTGAAAGGCCTGCAGAAGCAAGGTGGGCAACATGAATGAGTGAAGCAGGCCAGCTATGAGGGGACTGTTTCTCAGAAGATATATGGCCTTCTTGACCTATTTCCCCCACATTTGAGAAAGATATGGGTACTGGGAACTAGTGTCTTTATAAGAAAAATAATAGTGCAAGAACAATAACAATACGTAGCAACTATTACTCTACCTCAGTACTGGCTACATGGCGCGTGGTGGGGATTTTGGCAAATTGAAAGCTCATGACTAGTGCTGTCTTGTTGATTGTTGCCACGTTGGAATGGAGGTCAGTGCTTCCAGGTCTTCAAGAAGGTTAAGAAAAGCCAGATATATAGTTGTGTATGTTAAATTTCCTGATTTTTAAATGTTGGCAAGTAGCATAAACGGATTTTAAAAACAGTAGAAGGCAAACATGTCTGCAGGTCTCATCCAGTCTGAAGGCTGAAGGTTTGCACTTCTGGACTCCCGGCGGTCTAGGTGCCTTATTGCTCAGTCTGACAGGGGGTGCTGCTGTGTGAGCCTGGAGAAGCTCCTGACTGATTTTCCTGAATTCATTTTTAAGAAAATACCCAGTTTAGCAAGTGCAAGAGTTAGGATGTTGAAGCTCCGTCCAACATCCCAGGATGAAAACGACAATGCCTACAAAAGAAGCTTGACGTTAGAAAACCAGTCTGTGCTTTCTTAGCTTCTCAGCCTCATAGCCAATCGGAGACGGTGTGACAGAGGGAAAGCGGAATGTGTGGAACAGACAATGTCAGCTGGGGCTGGAAGAAGCATGAAAACAACTGGAGACGGACAATCTGCAGAAATGAAGGAGGCTAGATGGTGAACAAAGGGGCTTCTCTTTGATCTTCTGCCTGCAGCCAGGCGATAGGAATGATGCTGTTTCTCTCACACACGCCTCTGCCTTTGCACTGAACATTTGTTTTCAATTTAAACAGTTACATCGCATGCTCTCACTACACCATTGTCTAAAATATCACCAAGGCCCTAACCGTTGTAATTTATCTTTTGTACTATATAATTTGGAGCCGTTCAGGCCAGAAAGGAACATCTGTACTGAAAGGTTGAACTCGACACAGTTTAGAGTTCTACACTGAGCCTGTTCTAAGGTCAGGTTCCTCATAAACTTCGTTATCACTGTTGGTTTTATTCATTCTATTTGACATATTAAGCTTCTGTATCTTGGCATAAAGGACACAATATTGCAGCATATTGGCAAGCTCATTTGCTTTTCCCAGCTAGTGTTGTGTCCAAATATCAATCCCCAGGGATAAACACGTGTATATCGACTGCAGGAAAATGAAGCTTAGCAGCAGGTGGCCTTTTGCTGCCTAATGAACATGGCAATCTGTTACTATCACCGCGGTGCTTTTCACCAGACAATTAGGCAACTAAGCATGTAATTATTCAGGCCAACGAGAAGAGGCTCTCCTCTAATTTCATCTTTTCATTGCTGTTTACTCACCCACACTCCCCTCATTAGTGAGAGATTTTCCAGTCTATGCTAATTGGTTTCAATAACATTCATTTCAGTTGAAAGAGAACGATTCCGTTAATTGAGAATCGAAAGAATCTTTTCATTTTAAGTGCGTCCTGCTATGGAAATCTGAATACTCTCAACAGGTTCGAGCTAATGAAATTAAGTCACACAGCCATTAGTGGTGTAATAGAAATAAAGTAATTTATTTTTATTGAAGCATGTGCTATAGGTCCGGAACAATTAATACAGCTTGAAGAGGATGGTAACTTGGAAAAAAAAACCAAATCAGATTAAGGATAAACGAGATGATTTCCCTTAGAATGGCTTGTTTAATTCCTGGTTTAAACCCCTTGTCCGTTTCGTGCCACTTTTGAAGTCTTTAAAGCGAAGAGCACTCGTTTGTAAAATGACACCTATACTAATTGTACATGAAAAGCAGTGCTTTTTTTTTTTCCTTACAGCAGTCACTTAAATGTATCAAGATGACTCAATTGGTTAGTTGTGTTGGATATTTTAAACTGAATGTGTTTATAAAACTTTTATGGCAAAACAATTAGGCAACATATGGATGTTTCGGCCTTCTTGATGTAGGATCAGCATATTTACCTGTGTGTGATTTAGAATTAGACTGAGACCTATATCACAGCTCTTAGGGTTTCATGGCACTTGGAATCCATCACAGGTATTATGATATTCAGGCACTGCACTGCCAGTTCCAGGAAAAGATAGGAACAGGATTTTAAAAATGAGGTGCTAATAAATGTATTTATATAAAAAATATCACTCCAAATAAACTAAATTATCAAAGAAAAAATCTTAAGTGTAAATGAAATAAAAGTCTTTATTTTGGGCTGTATGTTACAACTCCACACTGACAAGATACTCCCGATTAGAAGACTAGTATATTTTTTTTGCCTTTATTTATTTTTAAAGTGAATCTCTTCCAGTTTCAGAGCGTGAAATATTGAATATATTACTTTCACACATACAAAAATGTACCTATATCATGACACTTTTACCAAAATCCTCATATCTTATTTAGTTGTTATTTTTTTAATGGAATAATCAATACAAAACCATTTGGGTTGCTGTCAGACTAGCTGCCCGTGTATGAAATTCCCTTTCCTTCTCAAACACAAGCACCAGAGTTCTGCAGTGGCCATTAGTATATAGTGCAGGTCTGCCCGTTTCTAGAGGCTCAGGTGGACGTTGGTTGGTAGGTAGGTGGGTGGGTGCGGGTGGTATGTTATGCAAATGTTATGTCTATTTTTTTTAGTTAGATTCAAAAAATGCATAATGGGGACAGACTTACAAAATAATACACTGCATAGAGTTATGAATATTTCAAAGAATTATTTCTTTATTTTGTGCATAGCTCAGAGTGCTGACACTTGATTTATAGCTGCATGGATGTACCTGGGGTTGCTAAGGTTACCCAATTTCATTCACCCATAGATATTTGAGATCTACATAATGCCATCACATCCTCCACTGCATTTCAAAGTGATGTTGATAAATGGTGCCTTCCTTAGATGATATTTCCATTTAGATGTGATATATCTCATGATTTCTGTCTTTTAAAATATTGTGGTTGATGAAATTTTACATTATGTGCATATACAGAAAGCAGGGATACATATTTTTGCCGTTTTAAAGGTTCAAAAAACTATGAGTGGGCTCCCCTCCCCCTTGCCTGCCCTGTACCTATTCCCATATGTTGAGGCTTACTGTGACTAATATTGAGTTTTTTCTTAAAAGAAAAAAAAAATCCCCACATTATTGTTTGTCTTATGTTTAGAGATATAACAAAAGACTGGCTAGTCACCTGCAATCATTTTTACAATGTTTCATATCTTTGCAACAAAAGCTTAAGGTTTTTTTAAAAAATGAAAACATCTTTTGAGATTTTGATAACAAACCTATGGAAGTTATTTTTCCCAACAGATCTTTTTAAAAGTAACACTTAGAAAGTGTGTGTGTGTATAATTTATAATATGTATTTTCTTATTGCTTACAAATGATCACTGACCTTTTAGCTTGTAATGTATCCCAGTCCTAGAAAGAAGTCTGGTTTAGGGTCTCCTAACTTCAAAGGAAGAAGGGATTAGACGTATGGAAGAGAACAGTTAAAAACTCAAAATAATCCATAAATTTTTGTGAGAAGAATAGATCTGGCTCCGTGGGGCAATAAAGTTGCTGGTGGGGAGAGATGAACATATACAAAAAGCCACAAGCCCCATTTTACGAAGGACTAAGCTGTGGATTATATGGTTTCATTTCTCCCTAACCAGCTGGGTTGAGTTCTGTTAAATTAGTTTTTTTACTTCCCTCATCTGAGTGAGAAAACAGTTACAGAAAAGGCTGGAATGATGGAATGCAGAAAGGATTTCTAGGAGGCCATGGTTAGGGCCTTTGGACCACACTTTCTGGAAGGAAACAGTCTGGCTACGAGTAAAGGATGGAGATGACAGAGGTGGACTGTGTAGGCAGCTGGGAGAAGGTGAGCACTGGGCTGGGGAGAAGGCCCTGGGGAAGGGCAGTGCAGGGGCAAAGGGCTGCGAGCCTGGGGAGGGAAGAGGTGGGCTGAGGGGAAGTTGCAGAGGGTCACAGGGTCAGCCACACTTAGTGAGGTTCTGTGTCACGAATATTTTCAGAAGGCTGCAACGTGGTGGCCTATAGATCTGCTTTGTTAAGCTGTATAGTGTTAAAAAAAATATATTTGCATTTGCTATCAACCTGTAAACATTGGAAGATTTCACAGAAAAGTTCTGATATTTGGATTCTTCTGCAAACTCAGATGATTTGGTGACCTAAGTCTGCATTCCTAGATGGAGCAATTGGATGGACCCGAGTAGCATCGGAAAGTGATGCCTTTCCAGGTTGCCACAGTTCCCCTCCCTCCAACCCAATCCCTTCTATTAACATATATGGTCCTTTGGGCAGGTGAGCTCACTCCTGCTTTGCTCCTGTACTCATGCAACTTTGCCACTCCTGGTTCCACTCTGTGCCTCATGCCTGTCATAGAGTAGATGGCCAGTAGATAATTTGTTGAATGAATGGAAGATACACTTCTTATTGTTTTATGTATATACAGTCAGTCCTCCACAGGAAACTATTAGATCTTGTAGGATAAAGACTGTCTTATTCCCTTTTTGTGTCTTCAGTGCCAGCACAGCAGAGTAAACAGTTAATAAACATTGGTTCAATGTTGCACACAGATTGTAAGGCTGAGCAGCTGCTCCCTCAGATAGGGAAAGAATTGTACAGTGGAGAGATGGAAGACAGTGGGTCTACTAAATTGACCCCCAAAAGCCAGCAAGCTCATGGCAGCCCGTGCCAGGGTGCCAAAGGGGCTGCCGGCCCACTGCCGGGAAATAGCTGTGGAAGCCCTAGCCCTCCTACTTCCAGGCTCATTTTTCTTGGCCCCACTTCATCTGCCTCTGGAACCCTTCTGTGATCCCTTTAGCTTATGGTTCGCCTTTCACCCTGCCCTGTCCCTTTGTCCCTCAGCAGGGTCTGATTACTCACCCCTTGATTTTCCTTTGCAGCCGTCTCCAAACTGACAATGCCCAATTGTGTCCTTTTCTGTCATGTTTGGCTAGGCCTTGAGGGGTGCAGTGGGTAGATACAGCAGGACTGGAGAAGGAGCAGGAAGTGTAATGGTACACTCACCTGTAAAGTTCCATTCATGATTCCCGAACAAAATCACGTGCCAGTGAAACTGTTCTGGGAGGTAGTCAGGCACACAGGCTCTGGCCCCAGATTTCTTGTATTTGTGTTCTGACCCTTCCTTTTATTAGCTCTGTGACTTTGGATGAGCTATGTAACTTCTCTGACCTCAGTGTTCTCACTTTTAAGTGAAGATAATAATAGTGCTGACTCCTAACATTTTTGTGAAAGTTGAATGAGTGAATACATGAGCAGTGTTTAGAGTGCGGCTAACATATACCGAATGCTCAATAAATGTGAGCTACTACTCTCCTAGTCACTTGTTTGTCCTCATTCCCAAAGCCTTTTGGTTTTATGATCACCAAATTACTAGTTTCACAATTACTTTTCTAAATATTTTTGGATCTTTGGGCATAATAAAATATATTCTTTGAAGGAAAGTAATTAGACTGGATTGAATAAGAAAAATGATAGATAACTATGTACTTATTATATTTATGTTCAAAGGGTTGTGTGGGTATCACTGGTGAGATGTATCAGGGTCTTCTCGAAGTCTCTCCAGTAATGTTTTAAGTACAGGCTCAAAGTCTCTTATTTGCAACCTGAAATCAAAAAAGTCCTTAAAATAAAATTTTTTTCTTCATAATTGTTGACAGGAAGATATGACCTGTATTTGGTGGCCAAACCTGTCATAAGCTGGCAGAAGGCTATTTTCAGTCTTTATCTTATTTAGTGTCAATATTCTATGTTTTCCACAAAAAATATTGGCATGTTTTATTATGGGGTACTGTCTCAAACCCTACTTGGGGTGCTATATGATATATGCACTAAATTATCTTTCTAAAATTTAAAAATTCTTAATTCCAAAGCAATACGTGGCCAAGTGTTTGTGGATCTGTATAACCATATCTGTGCTCTTGTTTGGGCTGAAAGGCCACAGGGACATTTTTATTTCTTTCTTACCATCCTCCCCTCCCCCATTCCAAGCACAGTGCTCTGAATCACCCATTCATTTAATCAATGTTTACTGAATGCTCACTTATTTGCCAGACACCAATCTAGGCTCTCAGACACAGTGAAGAAAATTGTAATCTTTGTTTTCATGGGCTTTATATAATAGAAGACACTAGGTAAAGGAATAAGATCAGTGTTTTGAAGAAGATAAAATGATGGAGTGGAAAATTACTCCATACAGTGTGTGTGTACATATATATGTGTAGTTACTTTAGACAGGCTGGTTAAAGAAGACTTTTCTGAGGGGTGACTTTTGGGCAGAAATCATTAGAGCAAATCAGCCACGCAAAGAATTGGACAAGAGTGTTTTCAGAAAAAGCAAATAGCAACTATAAAATCTCCAAAGCCAGAATGAACTTGACAGTTTACAGAAATAGAAAGAAGACATGTGTGCTTGGGGCAATATTGGAAAAAGGTGCAAGATGTGGTTGGAGAGTCCTGACAAAGGAGGGCCTTGCAGGGCAAGGAAGGTGTTTGGATTTTATTCTATAGGTGATAGGGGCTGCTGAAGGCTTTTATGCATGGAAGTAATATAATGTGTTTTGTGTTTTCAAAAGATCACTCTGCTGAATGACTACTATACATATGTGTTGTCAATGTTTGTGGAATGAATAATTTAGTTATATAATTACATATTGCATATAATGTATAGGCAATCTGCAAGTAATGAAGTTCCAAATAAGTGTCTAAAATATTATAGTTTACTTCTAAACTGTCTTGTTCATAGGAGTATATAGGTAGGCAATCTAGGGCTGATATAGGGGTTCAGCTAGGTGAAGAATTCAGAGTGCAGCCCCTTTTCAGCTCTCTGGTCTACTATCCCTAGGTGTAATCCCCATCCTTATGGCCCAAAATAGGAGCAAGAACTCCAGCCATTGCATCTATCTTTCAGGGAGCATGATATATGAAGTAGGAAAGAACACATGTGAATTGTCTTTTAAGGAAGGTTCTTGGAAAAGTTAACTCATGACACCTCTGCCTGTATCTCATTGGTCAGAACTTAGTCACATGTCACACTTAACTGCAAGAATGACTGGAAAATGTAAACATTATTCTATGCAGCTATGTGCTCAGCTAAAACTTGGGAATTTTACTACCACAGAAGGAAAGGGAGGGCAGATATTAAAGGCCATTTAGTGGTCTCTCTGGCATATAGTTTTGTTAATCTACACAATTATAGCTCATTAAAGCTGAAACAACTCAGAGATCTGCTTGGTCAACCCCTCCTGGAGCACCATTTGTACAAGTCCTTTTTCTCACAGGTGCTTTCACTGAGTCCAGAGAGCTGACGTGAAACACCCGGTGTCACACAGAGAATCATCAGCTCCTCCGAGGGGACCCTGCTGCCTCCTTGAGTTTTTTGAGCAGGAGTCAGGCTGTTCCTCTAACCACTTGTGCAGTTCACTGGACTCCCAGCCCACATACAACAACAAGCAACAGCCAGCAGAATTGGGCAGAATGGCTGGATTTGAGTGCTTTTTAACATGCCAACCCCAAAGCCTAAGAAGCACCAATCTCCAAGGTTACTATTGAGGAAGCTCATCTATTCGTCCCCCAAGGGAATGATCTTAGAGGTCAGTAAGTACTAGGTTTAGACCAGGGATGGGCCTTGAACAGGTGGGGCCTTCCAGATCCCAGAATCGGTTTTCATTTTCCCCCGTTTCTTTCTTATTTTTAAAAAATATTCATGCCCTGATGAGCAATGAATTCCCCAGAGCAGAATGGAGATGACCCCGCGGAGCACTGGGCTCTGTTGATGGGAATTGCTTTTACCTTCTGGAAAGAGAATAGGCCACAAAGGATCAATCTTTTCTCTGTTGTATCTCTTTCAAGTTGAACTGCATTGGACAATGAGTGGATTAAAAAAAAATCCTGTGGCCTGGTGTGCCTCAGATGCATTTGCCAATTTTAACATCATTCTCCAAGTTATATAAAACTGGAGAATAAATACCCGAGCCTTCTGTACGGTGAGCAGTTTACTTCCCAGGCAGGGATCACATTTGTAACAAATCTCCTCAGAGATGCATTTTGTAAGTGAAGTGAAGAAATCATTAGCGAAGCAATATTTGAAGAAGAAGACTGGCCCAGTTCTGAAAGCAACTCTATTTTAACCTTTAAAAGATATCATTTTACTTACCAGGCTGCTTATTACAATGACACAGTGTTTTCCTTGGCCCCTGGCTCCATTAAACATATGTTTTATAGCAAGTTCTCAATTACATTATCCTGACAGGCTGGCTCATAAGGGCACATTATAAAGTAGAGAGACTGCAAAGCCGTAAACTGGCCCTCATTAAGTTTATAGTTTTATTACCTTGTTTAGGGCACTTTCTCTTCCCTTCCTCTCACCAGCTTTCTTTTGTGACGTTTAATTTATAAGAAGCAAGGGGACACTGTTGTCCCTCTTTTCCCTGTGGCTGGTGAACTTGTTTGCAAGGGGCATTTAAGGACTATGCACTTGGCTCTGCCAATCCCTCCTCCCCACCATTCCCCCTTAATGTAAATGCTTCCTTTCCCCCAAAGGTTGTCTGCATTTTGGTACCCTTATAGTGTTAAACTTAATCAGTGGGCTCTACATTTTGGTCTAAGACTGGTTGCTCTTAGATGGAGATGAGATCTTCATAAGCTTGCAAAATCCACTTAGATCAACGGAACTTTAATAAATGATGTGCATTACCTCTTCCAGCTGGTCATCTTGCTGATCTGCATGAGACAGTTCTTTTGCACCAGCCCATAGTCAGCCTCCTGGAGAAGTAGAGCTGGATTCTCTCACCGCAGTACTTGGGTCAGCCAAACTGTTTTGATTTACAGACCATTACACATGCACAAATATTTTTATAGCTCCATACTCTGACAAGGGAATTAAATCAGCTTGAATTTATATAAAATGTGTTATCATTATGAGACAGGGAAAGAGTATTGTGCTAAGATGCACAAACATCATCTGGCCACTGCTAATTATAGGCATGTAAAAAATAGCTGGTGGTTGCTTCTGAACCCAGACAGAATCTGTGGATGTTGATTATGAAGAGCTATTATGTATTGATAGGTTAGGATTTATTACTGAAAGTATAAACCAATTGCTCTGGATTGGATGGTAGTCGGACACTGGGGAGTCAGTCTTGAAGCTGTTAGACCAGGGTAATCTATCAGGAGGAGGAGAGTATATTCTATCAATTAAGGAACAAGCAATTCTACTGATTTGCTATTGGCAGACTAATAGAGGTAATGGGTTTTCCTAGACAGCCCAGGTACTGTATAGCCGAGTTGGGGAAAACAGTGACATTAGACAAATAGAAGAGCAGTTCATTAAACCTGACCGAAGGCTGTGATGGGTGAGAGAGCTGGAGGACCCTCGGCTCTGGCATGTCCTGCATGGGGGCCTCAGTTGAGTCAACAAGAATGTGGATGGCTTTTGTCTTTGGTATATGCAAGACACTGATATTCATGGGATGCTCACCAGAGCCCTTTGGTTGTGAAAGTGTCTTACTTAGCACTGTGTATCAGTCATCTCATGCTACAAAAATACTGCATTAAAAACAACCTTGAAATCTTAGCGGTTTAAACATAAACATTTCTCTTTCTTGCTTATAGGTCAGTGGGTCATTTGGCTGGTGTTGGCTCTGGCTGCACGTCAGGATTGGTGCTATCGCACGTGTCTCACTTTAGTGCCAGGTTGATAGGGCAGTGGCAAGCCAGAGCAGGTGCTTCTCATGTCTTTGGCAGATGCACAAGGGAGGTCTACATCAAACTCTGCAAGCACATTTCAGCCTCTGCTACTGTCATGCCCAGTGACGTCCTGTTGGTCAGAGGATGTCCCATGGTCAAGCCACAGTCAAGGGGCAGGGAAGTATACTCAGCTCACGACAAGGCTGGGAATGTATAATCTTACTACAGAGGAGTGAAGTATGTGATCAATTAAAGTCACAGTAGTCTGTTAAATGGCATTTCCCGTGGTTGAGGCTGAGCTTGGACCTCTTACCCCCCTTCTTTGTCTAACACAAGGTAGTGCAAGTGCTTGTTCCCTTGTCACCAGAAGCCGTGCTGCTTCCTTCACACTCCTCCTCCTCGGGCGGTTGTAGAGTTGCTGTGTATTGCAGCATATAAATCAACATGGCTTATAAGTTGAACCTAATTTCTATAATTAAAACGTTGCCCTAATGCCACGTTTTACTGTAGAAATCACCTCAGTGAGTCCTTTTGTTCTCCCAAATCTGTCTCATATTTACTTCTCATAAGCAAAGGCTGACAAACCAAAGGTAACACCAATGTAGCTGCAGCTCGTCTGAAGTGAAGCAGAAAGGACAGGGAGTGCCTGGAGAGGGGACCAACAGGTCACCACACTTGGAGTAGATAGGTGTGAACATCGCAGGTGGGATCTTAGAGTTTGCTGGGGTCCGAGTGTATGTATGTGTGTTAGTGCTACTCTACCAGGCTGGTAGCTAGAGTTTACCAGACTATAAATGCCAAGAGGGCAGGAATTTTTGTCTATCTTGTTCACTGACATATTCCCTGCATTCTAACTAAATTCTGGTACATGATGGGCTCTCAGTACATATTAGTCGAATGACTGAGTAAAGATGAAAACAGAGCCTTCTACTTTGGGGGCTACTATGCTCTCTAATGAAGTCTAATCTTAGGATGTAAATAGAAACCTATAGCTTCTTTCCATTTATGGGGTGGGGGGTGACTTGCAGGGTGGAGGAACAGAGAGGAAAGGAAGGGGCCATGAAAGCTCAGCTTGGAGGCTGTGAGACAGGGAGGCTCAAGAGAGGGCTAAGAACATCTACTCTTTGTTCTGCCATTCAGTAGCAAGTGCCTTGCAGCTCACTGTCTCACCTCAACACAGACTTCTCAACCGGACCTTCTGTATGTCCTATAGAAACTAGCAGGGCACAAAAATCAGATGAAGAAATACTCAACATCACTACTCATCAGGGAAATGCAAATTAAAACCACAATGAGATATCAACTTACCCCTGTCAGAATGGCCATTATGAAAAAGTCTAAAAACAGTAGATGCTGGCATGAATGGAATGCTTATACACTGTTGGTGGGACTGTAAATTAGTACAATTTCTATGGAAAACAGTATGGAGGTTTCTCAAAGAACTAAAAGTAGACCTACCATTCAACCCAGCAATGCCATTACTGTGTATCTACCCCAAAGGAAAAGAAGTCATTTTATCAAAAAGACACCTGAACACAAATGCTTATTGCAGCACAATTCCCAATCACAAAGATAAGGAATCAACTGAAGTGCCTATCAATTCATGAGTGGATTAAGAAAATGTGAGACACACCCCCCCGCCCCTCCAAGGAGAGTACTACTCAGCCATAAAAGGAATGAAAGAATGTCTTTTGTGGTAACTTGTGTGGAAATAGAGACCATTATCCTAAGTGAAGTATCTCAGGAATGGAAAAACAAACATCATATGTACTCTCTAATAATTAGGAGCTAATTGATGAGCACACAGGGCACAAAGAGATGTAAAGGTCCTTGGAAATCAAGAAGGGAGGAGGGGAGGAGGAAGGAAGAGGTCAAACCTTACCTAGCAGGTACAATGAACTCTATTTGGGTTATGGGCACACTAAAAGCCCTGACTTAAGCATTATAAAATGTATCCATGTAACAAAAACATTTGTACCACCTTAATAGTTTAAAATAAAAAAAAAAAAAAAAAACCCACAAAACCTCCAGGCCACAAAAATAAAGCACAAAACATTTTGGGGTAAAGAAGTTGAATGAGAGGCGTCTTGAGTCTATTATAGTAGGCTAGGCAGAAATTATGACTCATTTGTAGGGATTAGGAAAAAAAAGGACTTAGGTGTAGCCTAGCTGTAGTGAGGAAGCAAGCAAGGGACTAAAACAGCAACCAGTCAGTAGGAGAAGGCTCAACCACACCATAGGCTTCTTCAGGGCAGGGATCATACTTTTTTTTATCTGGTAACTTTAGAGCCCAACCCAGTGCTTGGCACATGGTAGGTGCTTCCTAGAGAATGAAAAAATTCAACTGCCATTGTTATGTTATTTGTAGGGCAATCAGAGAATGGGAGAAGGGCAGCTGGGAGGAAAAAAACTTGTAAGACTGGATTTGCCATCTGACCTCCAGCATCAAGATTTATCTGGTTAGAATGTAATTTCCTGGCTTTAAGCCAATAAATAACAAGCTGCTCTGTACCAGGCTTTTCAACACAGACAACATTTTAAAACAACCACACAATTGTAACCAGTGTTACTTGAACAGGCTCCTGGTGTAATTACATTGTTTTCTGCCTCATCCACTGATTTTCTCACCCTACACTCTGGGAGATTTTCATTCATCCTGGATTCTAATTCCTAAGATCCTTTATCTCCTCCTGATCTCTCTCACAGCTTTCAGCTTTGGGTTTGTCTACATGGCAGCTCCTAGATTTCTTACCATCAATATTTCCTAAACCAACCTCTTCAAATTTCTGCAAGCCTTGCTCCTCCTTCTATGGCCCCATCTTAATTAATTGCACCTGTCCCCTGAGATATCTTTTCCTCTCTTTCCCCATCCCACACCTGATGCACAACTTCCTACCAATTTTTTGCCCTAAATATTTTTCTGAATCAATTTCCTCTTTCCTGTGTTGCACACACTGCCCTTCTTTGGGCCTTGCCATCTCTTGCTGGTACTGTCACGCTGCTAGCCTACCACCTGGCCCCTGCCTCAGGTCTTACCTTCCTCCTCTGTCCTCTGTGCTGCTGCCGGAGGGACCCTATCTAAAATGCAAATCTTGCCACGTGAGACTCCTGTCTCCGGCCACCTCCGGGTAAGTATAAGCTCCTTACAAGCACACAAGGTCTTGCCTGCCCTGCTCACCTCCCCAGTTTCATCCCCTGCTGCTCCTTGACTAACATTTAAGGCCCTGGAGTCTTTGAATAGTTTAGGGTTTGTGTTCTGCACATGCTTTGCTGTTTCATGCCTCTTGGCCTATTCTGACACTGGCTTGTCCCACGTCAGCTGCTTTATTTGCCTGGGTATCTTCTGCTTACTCTGCAGCTCTCAGCTCCAATGCCATCTCCTCTGGGTGGGGCAAAGTGCTCCTCCTCTAGGTTCCCAGAGCACCTTGTGCATGCCTCAACAATTTTTAAATATCATCTTTCTCCATCTGCCAGTCTTACCAGGCAGGCTATAAACCATTTCAGGACAGAGATCTTTTTTATTGACCTAATTATCTTCATCCCCCAGCATAGTGACTGATGCAGAGCAGACACTCAGTAAATATTTGTTGGGCTGGACAGACATTTGTCAGTGAAGTTTCCTTGTCTTTCTTTTCCTTGCCCATCATTTCCTTGTCTCTGATTTACCAGCCTTCAATGATGAGAAGTCAGTGTGAGGTTGAGGTTTTCTTTTGGAGCCTAAAATTGGTACATTTGTCATTGTACACTTAGCCAAAAAGGAAAAAAAAGTCAACTTTGATTTTTTTTGGAGGCTACATTTGAAGTTGAAAGGTTGACGTATGCATCATGATATAAAGTAGTAGTCTTTTCAAATGATTTTGCTTCAACCTTCCCAATAAAACAAATGAACTGTGTTCATGGGATTTCGACTTGCTGGTTTCTCTTTGACACTAAAATGAAATGAATGTGCAAAGGCACAAAAACAGTATGTATCCTCAATTGGATAAAAGCTCACCTTTATCTCTCTTTGACCCTTTTATTTTCACAATACTAAAGAAATATTAAAAATGGTAGGGGCTGGCGAATTTTTAGAAAAGGTATTAGTTCCCACTCCCTTTCCATCCTATTGCCCTGGTGTAACCTTGACCTCCTCTCCCTCTCACCTCTGCAAACACTTCCCAGAATCGGCTTCCTTCTGCTTTCTGAAGCCCACAATAGACATCCGCACAATGGAAAACCCTTTGCTACATCATCTTTTCTTGGAATTCAGTCCCCAGGGGCTCATGTGGGGCTTGATCTAATCACTGATCAATGTCTCTGTGGGGAAAGCTGTCACCAGAAATGGTCTCCTCGAACCCTGGTCTGCCTCTACCCACTGACACTGGCTCTCACGCCCTCACACCCACCCCCAGACAGTGGAGCTTTGAGCAGAGACACAGCCAGGTCCTGATGGCAGGAAGGCAGGCCTGGGTGATGTGGAGGGGGCGGCCATCTGGTGGTGTGGAAGTGAGCAGAAAGAAAGCACCCTCCTCTCACCGCATTCTCTTCACTCTGTTTCTTTCATACTCTTTCATCTTGAGATCACAGTAAGCACTATGGCCACATGTTACCTAAAAATTGTTGAAAAGATACCACTTTTGGAGAATGAGTTCAAGGGAAGCCACTGACCCCCTTGCTCCCCTCTAGATTTGCTAAGGGACTGGGAGATTGGGCTTTGAGTATGAGTTTGTGTGAATGTGTGGGTCTGTGTTTGTGTGTGTGTGTGTTTACGTGAATGTGTGTGTGTGTTGTGTGGGTACAAGTGTGAATGTGTGGCTCTGTGTGTGTATGTGAGCATGTATAAGTCTGCACATTTGGAGAAACAATGTCTTGAGAAGAAGCTACCTCCCTCCACATCCAATGTTTTCCCCCAACACATTGTTCTCCAATGGCAGCACCACAGGTGACTATAACTCCCTCCATCACCCCCTCATCACCCAATGTACAAACAATATGCTTTCGACTTCCCCTTCCAACTGTATTTACAGTCTCCAAGCTCTTCTTGAGAAGACGTGCTAGAGCTGCCTTCGCTCCTGTAAATAGTTATCAATTACAGGGACCTGCATGAGAGGAATTACCTAGTCTGGAAAGTGATGCTGAAGAGCGAGGAAGGCTTCAAACAGAAGGTAGGATGTAGGCCTTGCAGAAAGTCTCTGGGCACAAGAGGTGGTAGCTGTAATTTTTTTTATAGATGCTTATAGCCATAGGCCTTAGTGGGGTCCTTAAAGGCACTGACCAGAGCAGGATACACCTGCTAAACAGATGCGGTGAAGTGCATTTACAAAGATGACCATAGCAACATCTCCCCTTCTATGTTCTTTGGCAATGTGACCTTGTCAGTTGTCTATTCCTTATCCTCTTGAATCTGGGCCGACCTGTGATCTATTTTGACTAGAAGAATGTGGCAAACTTCTGAGGCTGGGCCTTAAGAAATCTGCAGCTTATACTTTCACCTCTTCTAGTGCTTCCTCCTGGAGCCCAACCTCTGCACTGTGAGAAGCTCAAGCCATGTGGAGAGTCCCATGGGGAAGAGAACCGAGGTGCTGCATTACCAGCCCAAACTAAGCTTCCAGCTGATGTCCAACACCAACTACCAGCATGTGAGTCGGCCACTTAGATGCTCCAGTCGTTTGAGTCTGTAAAGCTGTAGTCACAGCCAATATCATCTGGAATAATAGAATCACCCAGCTGCACCCAGTCAATGCACAAAATTGTGAGTGAGAATAAATGGTTGTTGCTTGAAGACACTAATTTTTTTGGGGGGGTGTATTATGCAGCAACAGGTGACCAATCTAGACCAGGTGGAGCTACTGCTGTGGGAGTGTGCTGGGTAGAGAATAGGCTTTCTTCACAACTGCCAGAGAGTGAGCAAAAATTAAGTTAAGCAGAAGGCAAATGATATAGGAAGGTACATTTTATTCCTATGTTTCTTTATGGAGAAGCAGTCTTTAAATATTGAGCCTCCATATGGTACAAAATAGTTCAAGGAGAATGTTGAATAATGGTTATTTATTATAGTAAGCATTTCTACAATGAACATTTATTACTTCTGTAACAAGATAAAATATTACTGAAAACAGTTAATGGGCTTCTAATGCTATTCTGTAAACAGAATAGTACCTTAGGGATGCTGCACCTCATACTGTGAGGAAGGTAGGGGAAATTTTTCCTGAAAGCATTAGCTTTTACTTAATTATTAGAAAGTTCTCGTGAGGATTATCTCATTTGCCTGGTTTCTAATACTTAATTTTTTTTTATTTAGAAGGAATATATTTAAATTACACTTTGTCAGTTTGAAATGTGAAATTCTTCTTTTAAGTCAGTCTTAGTAAAGTTGGATCATAGATTTAGATGGATTCAGAGAGAATAACCCTTGGGTTGGCAGGGCGCAAGGCACAATACAGAACCTTCTTTCTTCTTTTAGTTGTCTGCTAGTAATATCTTGTGTCAGAAAATGTCAATACCTATGCTTCTCCTCTCTTCCTGGGAACATGCCTATACTACTTTGCTGGCCCCTGGAAGATATGTTTGGCCCATGTATTTGTATTCTGGCTAATGGTATGGTTCATTAAAAATTTCCATGTACTCCCATCCTCTCTTCTCTTTTCCAGTCCTGCAGTACCTTGGAGGTCACATGATGAAGAAAGTAGCACACTGGGTGGAAAGGGGTCTTTGAATGACTGAGCAGAGCACAACAACACAAACACCCACCTCAATGACCTGCTGCAGTAGACTGTGACTTAAGCACAAAGTAGATATTTGTTATGGTCAGCCACTGTTAGCATTTCCTGACTAGTCCATATTTACAATTGTAAAGTGCTATACATTTACAAGATGTTTTTATAGACATTATCTCATTTGATACCCACAACAGCTCTGTGATCTAGGAAGGATAAGTATTATCCCTATTTTACAAAGAAGAAAACTGAAACACAAAGAGTTATATATTCTTAGCTCAAACAATGTTCTATGGTCAGTAAATGGCAGAGCATTGAATTGCCTGTAATTTTTTTCATCTTTTCTTTACTTCTTTTCTTTAATTCAGGTCTGGTTTCCTATTTGAATTTTATTTTGACTCTAGTCTCTGGAGCTAAATATCACGAAGGAGTGCTTTACCTTCCTCTTTTCCAATGAAGAAAGGTCAAACTAAAGCATTTCCTGTTCGTAAAGTCAAGGTAAATTTGGCAATCATTTCCATGTCCTCCATAGGGGGTCAAACAATAAAATCGATGGTTTATGCCAGCATTTCACAAAATGTGCCCTGGTAACCCTGATCCTGAGAGATGATTTATGTAAAAGAGTTCCTGATCAAATATGTCTGCTCAATTCTGGATACTATATCCCTTTTGGGGATTAACAATATACATTAGCATGTTAAAGGCTCTGAGAAGTCCTGCAGTTAAGACACTCATTCTATGGTATGGCATTTCTAAATATTCTTTTACGCAGAACATAGTTTTGGTAACTCTGGTTTAGATATTTATTTTTCTGAATATAGGGAATGGGATTAAAACATATTTTGCAGTTCTTTTGTTCTATGGTTGCATTATATTATCGGTTTCTCCATTCTCTTTATTTGTCTTAGTCTTTACTCAAATTTCTATGTTCTCCCTCTTTCGTCTTCCTCCTTTTTCTCTTCTTCTTTCTCCCCTTCTCCTCCTCCTTCTGGTCCTTCTCCTCTTCTTGCTTCTTCTTCTTCATCTTTGTCTTCTAAAATTATTAGCTTCCTACTCTAGTTGATCAGAAAATGCTCTAGGCATAAAACATCTGAATTTCAGTAACAATTTGACAAAATTTATCACATTATCCTTGGACACAAGGTGGATCAATACAGGTTAAGCAGGTCAGGATGACTGACGGGATGTGAGGGAGGTAAGAAGGGCTGCCTTTAGCCCCACCCCATTCAGTAATTTTAGCAGTGATTGGATGAGCACATTAACAGTAAGCTGATTGAATTTATGAATGAGGTGAAGACGGAAAGGCTGGATAAATACACTGGATGCCAGGACCAAGATCTTTTAAAATCTCAGACAAGGCTGAATTTAACAAGACATCATTTAACAAGGATAAATTTAGAGTTATGCTCTTAAATCTAGAAGCTCCACTTTATAACTATAGTATCAGATGACATGACTGAGGAGAACCAAACATAAAAAAATCCTGGGGTTTCTAATTTGATTGTACATTCAATATATAATCTTGTGGTTTCCATTTAAAAATGGCAAAATAAAGCACTTTAACCCTCAAAATCCACCCAAAACTTTAAAAAGAGAAAAAAGATGGAGGAAAAAAAAAAAAACAACTCTTTATTAAGTGAAACCAGAACAATGACATAGCCCAAGCTACAAAGCAAGAAGTACACATGGCAAATACTGTGATCTCCAGGCTGAGATATGGGAGCTTGCTGAGAGTAAAAGTATGGATCCTTGGATCAGGCAGAATTCAGGTGCCATAAGCCTGATGGATGTGGCCAAAAATGCTTCTGGCTGTAAAGGCAGATCAAAGGAGAGGTTGAAAACATCCCTAGAAAGATTTCATTCAACATTGTTGAAAGGTGGGGAAGGTAGATTTTAAGGAGAAACCATGCTGACATGCTCTTTCTAGCATCTACCATAATGCAGTTTGCTGAGGGAGAAGACATTGGAGGTGAAGGGTAAGAAAAGAAGGTAAGAGAAGAAAATAGTGATTGCCAGATCATATCCCAGAGAGCTTGTCACCTAATGGATTTACTGTGAAGCCCAAAACGGTGGGGACGAATGACTCTAGGACTGACGAAATAACTAATTTGATAAACTTTGTTGAAGATAACACTTTGTCCTCAATAAACTTTGCAATTAGTTTGTTAAAGGTAACTATGGCATTATACAGTTCCTCCTTTAATGGCATTATACATCCATACTCTTTCGTGGCTTCATGGTGGCAGAGTATATTTCCCATTCCTTGACTTTGGGTTTGGTCATTTGACTTGCTTTGGCCAATGTGATGTTAGCAAACATGCAAACAGAAGCTTGAAATAATGTGCTTGCATAGTTTGGCTAGCTCTCTTGTGCTCTCGTGAGTGCCATGAGAACAGCATGCCCCAGGGAGCTGCTGCTTCTTCATCTAGCCCCAGAGTGAGATGGAGGCAACATTATTAACCTTACAGAAACCATGGAGCCAAGGCAAGCTGAAGCAGAGCTGTCCCAGCCAACCCACAATCTCATGTGTTTTGTGAGACACGGAGTTTTGAGGTAGCTTGTTAAGCAGCTTTAACATTGCATGCAATAGTTAAGCAGTACAACCATAAAATTAAGTGAGGATTCTGAACTCTGTAATTTCTTCCTCTGTCTTCCAGCAATCCAATCCTATGATACTCCTAAGCAAGTAGTGACTCTTCAAAAATAAGCAGAAAGATGGAAATTATGTATGAAAATCTGCAAAAGAAATGAGCAAAAGAATACAAACAAAAGGAAGGTGAAGAGTGTACATCCACTTAAGGAATTACTCACAGAAAATAAAGGAAGAGTCTCCATATTTCAAAGAAATTATAGATGATCTGATCTCTTTATAAAAATAAGTTCTGAGAAGTGATATAATGGTTACAAGAAGAGATCATGGTCCATCTCAACAGAAGGAGATAAAAAGAAAACAAACACATAAATAAGAAAACTAGTATTATAAATAAAGAAAAATAGAAAACAAATAAAGAGATGACAATTACATTATATGTCATGCAAACTGTAATGAAATTGACCAAAAAGTGAGTAACAACATGTATAGGCTTGAGGAAATAAGCATAAAATTAATTCTAGAGAAAGTGATACATGGAAATTCAACATATAGATAATTGATATTCCTAAAAAGACAGAAAAAGTGGTATGGAAAACATATTTAAAGATATGATAAAAGAAAACTTTCCTTAACTAAAGGAAAACTTAAATCAGCATATCAAAGAGTACAGTATGTCCAAGGAAAAATCAATACAGAATACAGAACATTCCATACTGATAAATTATAATGAATTTATCACAATTCAGGAATAAAAGAATCATATGGAGAACCAGGTTTAAAAAACAAAGGGGATATATACAAAAGACATCTAGATGATCTATAATAGTTCTGCCAAATCCATGGCTTGAATTTTGGGTTCTTGGAGATTAAATTACTATCTAATAAAGTATAAGCCAATCCTAATCAACACTTGGAAGTTATAAAAATAATTTTAGTGTTTATTTGTAAAAACAAGTATGAAAAAATAAGGAAACATTTGAAAAAGAAGAGTACAAAGGAAAATTTGCCTATCAGATATTTAAAAAATAAAATTACAATAATCAAAACAGTGAGAAACTGTTATCACGAGAGGCAAACGGAACTCCTATACAGAAGAGAAATGCCTGGAATTCCTTCTCCATTGTTATCTGTCTGAAGATAGCCTAGTCAGCCTGCAAATTTTAGCTCAGAAGTCACCTCTTCTGGAAAATCTTTTCTTTTTCTATATTTTCATTGTACCTTGAAAACATGTTCATATTTGCTTGAGACATTTGTCTAGGCTGTAAGGATACTGAGGGAAGGAACCATGCTTTTTAACTTATACCACTGATGCCTATATTAATTCAGTAACTGGCACATAGTAGATGCCCAATATTTGTTAAATGAATGTAAGAAGAAACAGTAGATGGAAGAAAATAATCTTGAATCATATAGACCTACTTAAAAGAGTAAGAGTGGTATTAATAACTATAAAGCCCTAATTTTACACGATTTTTGCAGTATGTGACAGTTCCTAAAAGGAAAAAAAGTAATCAAATAATTATTTATTAAGTTTGTTGGATTGTCTGTTGGAAACTCAGCACCATTTTTCTAATTCAGTGTTCTTTCCTGAATTGCAGGGGCTCAAAGCCTTGGAACTACTTTTTCGGAATCACTGCAGCAGGGTCCTAGGTTAGAGTTCGCCAATGGGAGGTATGAGATTCGGAAGGCAAAAGAGATGCAGAAACCATTTTTGCACCTGTGGCAGAAGTATGCTGGTCTTAGGCCTTGGCAGATGATGAACATGAGGTTTTGCCATTGTCTTCCAGACGTCCTCCTGTGTATTACTCAATTTGTTTTTTTTTTTTTTTTGACCTAAGTAATACAGATATTTATTTCTCTCTCTCTCTCTTTTTTTTTTTTTTTATTTCATCTTATTGTTATGGGGGATACAGAATTGCAGGTTACATACATTGCCCATGTACCGCCTTTCCCCCCAAGTCAGAGCTCCAGGCGTGTCTGTTCCCCAGGTAGTGCGTGTTGCACCCATCATGTAGGTATATATCCCTCCCTTCCTGGAGTGGTAGGCTGACGATATTTTTGCTGGCAGTTTCCTGTATCCTCTACATCCTATTTTCTGTATGTCCATGATTTAGTAAGACTCTAATTCTCTGAATTAAGTTTCTTTGTGCTTGAAACACCCAGAATGGTTTCTTTTCACTGACTAAATTTTGACTGATACATTACAGAATTAAATAGGCTACAAACTCCTTGGTACATATATTAAGTAATGAAAGCCTTTAGTTTTTATGTAGATTATAGTAGATATTTGGTGCTTCTTCATTGGCTACTTAGCAGCCACTTCCCCTGTTAACAGCACTTTAATTTTTTTTTTCTTTTTTCTTTCAGCATATTATGGGGGTACAAATGTTTAGCTTACGTATATTGCCCTTGCCCCACCTGAGTCAGAGCTTCAAGTGTGTCCATCCCCCAGACGGTGCTCATTGCATTCATTGTGTATGTATATACCCATCCCCTCCACCCCCTCACATCTGCCCGGCACCCGATGAATGTTATTCCTATATGTGCATTTAGGTGTTGATCAGTTAATACCAATTTGATGGTGAGTACATGTGGTGCTTATTTTTCCATTCTTGGGATACTTCACTTAGTAGAATGGGCTCCAGCTCTATCCAGGAAAATACAAGAGGTGCTAGATCACCATTGTTTTTTGTGGCTGAGTGGAACTCCATACTACACATATACCACATTTTATTAATCCCCTCATGTATTGATGGGCACTTGGGTTGTTTCCACATCTTTGCAATTGTGAATTATACAGCACTTTAATTTCCTTTTGGGGAATAAACTTTTGTTTATTAGGATAGTTTTGTTAGGATAGTAAATTACGGCTCCTATTCTTTTACTCTGTAGGCTGAAGGAAACTTGGGAATTTCTCTCCCCTATATTCCCTCCACCACCTGGTATAGGCCTGAAATGGACATGTGGCCTAAATTTAGCAATTAGATTTTCTCTTTGGACTTTAAACCTTGAAGAGAATAATTAAAGGCTCATCTACGGTCATAACACCCTGAATGCACCCGATCTTATCTGATAATAGCTAAACTCAGTACATTGTTGAAATGCCTTCATTTCAGCAGAAGTGCCTCCTAAGCCTGCCTAGCCATTCCTTTTGCCAAGACCTTCTAGAACTGTTTGATTTCTGTGTTTTTAGTTGTGTTACTCAGCCTTCTTTTAGATACTGTGAGTTTTTCCATATCATTACAACAGCATCCATTTTTGCTTGTTATCCAGAGATGGACTCTGTTGCTTGCAATCAAGGAACTCTGATATACAAAAAATCTGGGAATAGCCTAAAATAGGATTTTAAAAATTTTTCTGGAATAGTGAACATTCTAGAAAAATTATTTCATCAATGAGAGGAATAAAATACTTATTTACTCATAATCACATTCCTCTTTCCTATCCATGTTTATAATATTGGTGAAGTGTTAGCCAAATTAGTGAAATAAATTAGATTCAAACCCAGTAATCTAAATTTAATAAAATGTGCTGCCACTGCTATTAGAAATGGCAAGGGATTTTGAAAGTACAAGAGCATGTATTTTATCTTCACAATTAGTGGCCTCACAATTAGTGAGACCTTGATCCAGATAATTAATGTCTGGTAATGCCACAGGTGAATTATGAAGGTCCCATTTCACACACAGGCATAAATGAATAATCTTACTATAAACCCATTAAAAATGCACAGGCTGCAAAGAGTATAAGTTAATAAAGTGCCCAATAAATAAATTAAGATACTGGCCATAAATTATTGTGTTCTGTCAACATCAAATTTGTTAACCACAGTACAGCAGAGAAGATAAGATCTTTAAATTGAATTAATGCTGTGGCTGATTTAATAGCAGGGAAGAGAGAGGGTGCAAGAATGAACAGCACTTATGAATGAGAAAAGTTACCTCAGTGAGTTAGAGCTTATACAGCTATGGAAAGTAATGTATTAATCAGGCTGGGTTAGGTTATGCTGCTGTAACAAAAACTCCAAATCTCAGTGACCTAAATCAACAAAAGTTTATTTGTCTGGGATGTCTCATGTTCATCATTAGTTAACAAGATGTGGTTTGTCATGGTTGTCCTCATTTCTGGATCCAGGATGACAGAACAATTATCTGGGGTATTGCTAGTTACCATAGCAGAGGGAAAATGAAATCTCTGGAGAGTCTGCCTCCATCAATTAAATGTACAATTCAGCAGTGATACATGTCACTTTTACTTAGAAGTTATAGGGCAGAAGTAGTCACTGGTTCCATCCAGCATGAGGGGACTAAGAAGTACAATGCTGGCATGTGCTCAGATGTTAGGTCAAGATATCTGATAAATAGGCCGGGCGCGGTGGCTCACGCCTGTAATCCTAGCACTCTGGGAGGCCGAGGCGGGTGGATCGCTCAAGGTCAGGAGTTCGAGACCAGCCTGAGCGAGACCCCGTCTCTACTAAAAATAGAAAGACATTATATGGACAACTAAAAATCTATATATAGAAAAAAATTAGCTGGGCATAGTGGTGCATGCCTGTAGTCCCAGCTACTCGGAAGGCTGAGGCTGAGGCAGTAGGATCGCTTAAGCCGAGGAGTCTGAGGTTGCTGTGAGCTAAGCTGATGCCACGGCACTCACTCTAGCCTGGGCAACAAAGTGAGACTCTGTCTCAACAACAACAACAACAAAAAAAGATATCTGATAAATAGATGAATAACTGTGGCTTAGTTTGAGAGAAATGGCAGATGGCTTAATTTCAAATTACTTTTAAAATTTCTGATTGGAATCTAAGTGCTTCAGAATGTTAACTCCTGGCAACAAGAAGCTTAACTTAGAATTGGTACTAGGTAGGGTATAAGAAGGCTCTTACAGAGTTTTTCTATGTCCTAATCATCACTCATACGTCCCCTTTCCCTGAAAAATGTCTCAACTCTTTTCTATGCAGAACCCGAAAAATAAAGCCCAATAACCTTAGGTGCTGGAGCATCTTTGTATTTTTGGGGATAGATGGGTAATGAGGGAAGTGTTTAAAAGCTTCTTATAAATATTAAATGGCAAATAGTTTGTTCCGTGTCTTCCTTAGGTTGCTGGTCACCTGGGTGGTGTTTACATTTACTTTTTTTCAATTTAGAATGCTTCAGATCATTTGAATAACACAGTACTACTTCAGGTCTCCTTTTTTCTTTTTACCTACTGATTCCTCTATTCCCACTCTAAATTTATTTATTTTTACCTCCAGGAAGAAAAGTGTTGAGAAACCCAGAGTTGCTCTTCTGATTACTAGGCTGTAGAAGGTCTCTAGCAAAAGCCATGTGAAAAGAGCTCCTGGTACCTTTCCTTGAAACCACAGCAACAGAAAGGTTTGCATGATGGTATTACATTTCACTCTTGGTTCTTTGAGTGCAAGGGCAAGCCAGCTTGCTAAAGTTGTTGTTAAAGTTCATGAAAGGCGTGGTGCTGCTTGTTAGACGCCTCCACGGAAATAAGCATTAAGAAATGTGCTGGGTTTTAACCTTAAAGTCTATATACTTAAGAAAAGATATAGAGTACATTACAGGCTGGGGTAATAAACAAAATAATTCATGACTCCCTTAGGGGGGTGGGTTTTCTTTCCAAGGGGCAAATGAGCAGGAACAGAATGTCTCTCTAGCCCTTGAGAGAAGAATGTATTGTGTAGCTAATTCTCCTGGGCACAACTACTACTTTATTCAATGGGAAATTGTATTTTTTATTCAACATCTGTTTTATCACTTTTCTCCCCTTAATCATCTCTTTTTCAACATTGCAGACTATTGAATCATATCCCAAGCATGGAAAAACAATTGCTGGCGATCAATGATTTGTATCCTTTCTGTCTTGATCAGCAGAGGGAAATTAATAATAAAATAGTTCACGGAGGCATTAGGACATTATTTCAACCAGTTACTGGGTGCTTGTAGAGCACAGATGTATCACTGTGCAGCCCAAAGTGAGCTTTTGATATTTTGAAACCTTTTAAAGTGTATATAGGGCAAAGCTTTCTGTAGATTTGCTGAAAGAGTTTCAGTCTTATTCTTTGGAACAAAGGGTGTAAATTGGTACAGAATAATGGTCATATTAGTGATAGCTACCATTGATTTTATATGTACTGAATACCAGATACTCTTCTAAAATGCTTCCTTCTATTACTTTTAATTCTTTGTAGGGAATATTTTATTACTCCTAATTTACAGACGAGAAAACTGAGACTTAAAAGCATGAGGTTAACTTGCTCAAAGTCATGCAGCTAGTAAATAACTGATTTTCTAAATTTTCTTTTTTATTCCAGCATATTACAGGGGTACAAATGTTTAGGTTACATATATTGCCTCTGCCCCACCAGAGTCAGAGCTACAAGAGTGTCCATCCCCCAGATGGTGCGCGCCGCACACATTAGGTGTGTATATACCCATCTCCTCCTCCTCTCTCCCATCTGCCCGACACCCGATGAATGTTATTACTGGAATGTTATTACTGATTTTTAAATTCTGGTCTGTGTCACTCTAAAGCTGCTTTCTTTCCTCTATTCCTCTCGTTTTGTTCTGGAATTTCCAAAGCACAATTTTGTGTGTGGACTTTAGCATCCTGAGACCAGACAGAAAAATTGAGCCAGCACTGTCCAGTCTTTCTTTTCATAAGTCACTTATTATTTCAGACACTGTCACTGGGAAGTGCCTGGGTTTGGGGTCGAAAGGTGGGATTCTAACATCTGCTCTACCCACCGCTGACAGGCTGGATGACCCAGAGCAAGGAAGTTATGTGTTCTCACCTGAAAAATGGGGCTAACGATTTCCATCCATCTCCCTTGCAGGAACTAAAGAGGGAAAGTCCATGAAAATGTTTGAGAAGAACAAATTGCTCCATAATTGAAAGGTATTAAATTTACAAACATTGGTTTGTTAAGGTAGATAAACAGTGGTTAACTAGAAATTTCAGAATGATCCCTTTATCTTATGTTAATTCAAAACGAACAAACAACAAACCAACAAATGTCAGCAACTCCCTGCAGAGAAAGAAGCCAATCTTGAGTGGCTGCCTCTTCTGACTCTGGCGAGTCTACATCACCATTTTTCACTCCTCAGAACAACTGTAATCTGAATTTAATCTTCCAGTCTCAGTCTTTCCTTTTGGCATCTTCTGGCATCTTAGGCCCTTTTGGATTCTGGGTATCTTATAAGCATTTTGGGCTTGTATTTACCCATCTAAGTGGGTAGATATGATCAGCATTGTCTCTCCCTTGCTATTTTTGTTGGTGGAAAGTGGAAACTTCTAGGATCTTCTAGACTTCTCAAATAACAGTGACATTTAGCCCTTTGTGTGGTGAAAAACTTCTCTTGGAGATGATGTTTCCACCTTAACATTGCATTCAAGGCTCTCTCTGGTCTGGCCCTTCTGGAATCATCTCCTGCCTTTTCCCACTTCTCACTTTACACTCCAGAAACGCTGAACCATCTCTGGTTCTCTACATCTGCCATGTGGCTGGTCAGCACCGTGCCTTTGCTCTAGTTGTTTCCCCTGCCTTGAAGGCCCGTTTCCCCACCGCATGTCCCTTCTTCCCCGGCTTACTCCAGTTTGCTCTTTGAAATTTGGCTTAGACGTCACTTCTCCCAAGAAGTTGTTCCTGGTCTCCCACTTTCTCTGTGCCCCCATGTCTCTTTGAGCATAAGTCTCCCATATCCATACCACAGTACATCTCTTCACGTTGTTTATCTTCCTGTCTAAACCGCATACTCCTTCAAAGAGAGTAACACTATCTTCTCATTCTATGAACACAATCCATGACATACAGTAAGCATTAAAAATGTTTGTCAAATTAATTAATTTCTTCATTTAATTTTGTATGTTGAAATTAGAAAAATCTTTTTTTATGAACACAGGTTATGTGATACTCATGTGCCCAGCCAGTGAAAACAATTGTGTAAAGGCAGTTATTTTCAGTGATGTTTTTTCCTCTTCTGAGAAACCCTTCTCCTCCTCACCACCCTCCTAAAGAAAAGATTGTTATAAACGTCTTCATGCATTATGGAGAGATAGAAGTACAGACCTTTGAAATTATCTGATTAAAAAACCATATAGTCATAGAACTTGAGGTAGGTTGGGTCTAAAACTGGGCATTCCTTGAAATTGGGAAAATGGGATCTTGTTATGACTTGAATGTGTCTATTATGGGACAGAGGATAAGGGGCATGAAGGCTCAAAAACTTATGCTGCCCTCCTGATATGGGTCCCCAGGCCAGTTTCAGCAGTCTAGAGCTTTTAGTTGATACTATGTTACAAATTACAACTGTGTGTGAATCAAACCCTTATGTCTATCCTTCCTATTTACTTTCAAATATACTGACATTTTCTTCCTCTGATACTTGGGTTCATAAATTCTTCTTTGGGTTTCCTTGGGTTTAAAGTCATATCTAGATAGGAAAAAAAAAGAAAATGATCATTTAGATAAGTAAAGTCCCAAGTTTTTTTTTTTTTTTTTTTTGGTTGACCTAAAACATCAGTTGAAATGAAAGAGTTGGTTGCAAGAAGGGCTGGAATGAGGTGGCTGATTGCTTTGACTCCTCACCATGCTCCGTGTCTGGGAAGATACAGCCTAAATTTTCTGTCTTAGACATTCATCCCTCCCTCTTCTTGCTGTTTGATTTTTGTTTCTTGTTCTGTGCTAAAGTTGCCTGCCTCCTCCCTTCTCCAAAACCATATTTTACACTTGAATATACTTTCTTCTCTGCTTTTAAAATTTTTGGTAATCAGATGATGATTTTATAGTCCTGATTTATGTTTTAGAAGTTACTTTTCATAAATATCCCAAACGAGATCTATTTGGCCCCTGCTGCAGACCAGATGCTGGTCAGATCTGGCAGAGCAATTGATTTAATCCTGTACATTTTCATAATTGGTAGGAATCAGTTTTCCCTTTATTCTAACATTACAGATTTGTAACAATATGTGAAACAGGCTTCATTCTTTCCCTCTTCACTTTCATGTACGGTATGGCCTTAATAAACATTTAGTAGTTTCCTGCAAGAGCATCACATACATCAGGATGCTGGGCTTTCATTCCGTTTTCTGTTTTTAGCATGTGAATTGGGTTAATAGGAAAGATTATTAAAAGAGAGAGGGAGGGCATAGGGAAACAAGAATGTATGTTTTCCTCGTTGAATCTTTTTATTCTTGGTATGCATCCGACTATCTTTCTTCCCATCTTTGAAATCTTCTCTAAGATTCCATTCTCTTGGGAAACTCATCTTGGGCCTTATTAGGAATTTTCTAGGTTATTCAGGCAAAGCCAACTTGGGCCTAATTTTAAATCAGATAATTATTTCAACTCCCAAGCCCACTTAGACTGAGCAAGCTTGATAATGAGGGTGGATACAGACTCTTATGACAAATTCTTACCTTGAATGTATTAGGTACGGCCCTGAACTTGCAGAGAGAAGACCCAGATTGAATCTTTGCCCTACCATTAACTTGCTGCATGAACTTGGACAGATACCTGAATGGCTTTGCATCTCAGCTTTCTCATATGTAAAATGAAAATCATAATTCTTATTCCTAAGTTATTCTGAAGATTAAAACAGGACAATACTTGGCAGTGCCTAATGCAGTGCTTATTTAGTAGGCATTCAAAAATATTAATTTCCCTTATCTCATTTGTTTCCCATAGTGATATGGTACCCCCTCCCTGATGGGGACAATGTTGGCTTAATGCATTGTTCATAATGCCTGTTGAGTAAAAGGGATAATGGTGATGTCAAAAGAACATGATCATTTCTAGTATATGCAATTGCTCATTTAAACATGGTGTGTGCTTTTTTCTTTTCCAAATTGCAGGACCTTTGAAGGCTGGTCTATAAATTGCCCTGAAAAGTCACTGTGAAAAATCAGCTTTCAGTATTAAACACATATTTTTAGGACCTGGAAGTATTTTAGATGAGGTTTAGCCAAAAGCCCTCATTTTCATTTAAGGCCATAGAGGTAGATGACTTGCCCAAGGTCACATAGCTAGTTGGTTATATCTGTTTATCAGTTAGGGCACCTAGATGCAAACAGAAGAATCATCATTATGTAGTTTAAGTGGAAAAGGAATTTTCTACATAACATTAAATGACAGATAGAGCCTCCAAGACTCAGGGTTGGTGGTTGCACGACCAGGAACCATTCACAAATTACACTCATGGAAGGCTCTCCTGGAGAGCCAGCTGCACCTGTCACTGGGCACAGGCATTACAGCTCACCAAGCAGGACCCTAGTGCTAGGCCTGCCTGTCCTACTCCCATCTCTGGGAGCTGGATGACTTTCTGCCATGCTCCTCTCCCCTATCAGTATGGATTCCACATGGAGACCTTTTCTCTGCTTGTCTTTCTCTTAGTCAATGAGTATCTAATGGGCCTAAGCCTCAGCCATGGGCCTGGGCCTTGCACCAAGGAAGGCCAGGAAAATGAGTTTCTGGTTTTTGCCTTAGCAAGGTTGGCCTCCTAAGATTGGAAATTACCCAACTGGAAAGGGTGTTGGACAGCCCGAAACAACATCAAATGTCCACTGCATTAGAAGATCCAGGTGGCCATATGGTGCTGCTTTTACTATCCTGCAACTGTTCTTCTTAGTATAGGGCCAACTCTGGTTTCAAAAGTGAGGCTCACATTTTAGTACAAGTATTAAATTTGTCAGAGCTCTGCAGGCCTCTTCTTTGGGTAGCATTGGGTGTGTGGAATCTCAAGTAGAGAAGTATATTAATCTTCTTGAATAGTATGTGCCTTTCTAGGATATTGAAATGCAAAGAGATTTGGATAAATAACCAATGCTTCAAATGAAATATGCTTGAAATAAGCTTTTAAACAAGTGGTTTTTTTTTAATATAAAAGCTTTTCTATAATCTAAACTTTTGATTTGTGTAGGTCAAAGGTGGCATTTAAATTGCATTATTTATCCTAAGATGCCCTGGATTTGGGGGCAATCAAGGAGAAAAGGAAGAGTCTATAAACTCTGTACTATCAAATTTGATGTTAATTCAAGGTAGTTCATTAAATGTATAGTTACTAACACTTAGAGAAAAGGAAGTGGTCATTAGGACCTGCATGAATTTACAAAGTGGAAACATTGTGTGTTCTGAGCTATTAAGAACTGACTTCTGGTCTGGGCCCGATACAGAATAAGTGTACCATTCATGTTCTGCTTTAGTTCCTGTGATGACTTTAGCTTGAGAGAGAATAAGAATAAAGAGAGAGAAGGAAATGTAGAGGATAACAGAAACCGATAGACACTCAGGAGTAATATTGACCTCTCACATCCGTTTGGAATATGACTATTAAAAACTTTAGAGCCGTGTTTGGGCACAGATGGGGATATTTTCATTCTACAAACTTGTTGCATATCTATTTTATGCCAAGAATAAGAAACTAAACATTTTTTGAGAGACTATGCTGGAATCTTTATATCATTATCTCCTTTAACCATCACAATAATCTTCCCAGGTAAAAATCATTGCCCCTTTTCGTAGATTGCATTATACTTTTTTATAGATCACTAGGTGACAGCAAACTAATTCTCAGAAAGGTTAATAATTTGCTCAATGGTCCTCTTGCAATTCCTCTCATGAGTCCCACAGAAAGAAGCCTGTTTAAATGGGGACCAGGAGAAGGGCCACACTGAAAATGGCATTTAATCTTGAAGGAAGAGTAAGAGGTCATCAAGGAAAAACAGAGGAGAAAACTATTTGGAGCAGAGAGAACAGGAGGCATGAAACCAGAGCCTTGTGGTCTAGGTGGAAGAGCTGAAGCTATCCCTTAGGTAATGGAGACTAATGAGCAGAAAAAATGGTATTATCATGTTATAAGTTGGCATTTTTCTTAAGAGCCAAGTGAAATAAAGCCAAGGATCATATGTGGATCATGAATTAGAGAGTCCACACTTCCCATACAAAAACAGTAGCTTGACTTGCCATTGGCTGGGCATGAGCCCTGTCACCTTTCCCAGCGATGGGAGGCTACTTTGCCCTGCTCCCTCTCCTCCACCTGCTTTGCTCCCTTGAACGCCACTATCTGAGTGCAAGATGGAAGCCAAGGAAGAGAACAAAACTTACAATGGTGAAGTAAGGCCTTCCTAGTGTCTTAGCACAATTATTTGTTCATGCGTTTTGCAAACATGAGCATAATTTAAAAAAAAATCTCCAGGTACTAAATTCTTCCTGAGTTTGACATATTATTTAATAACATCCCTAAAGATAACATGGGATCATTAAAGGTAAAAAAAAAAAACTTAGCCCGATACAGGCTAAGGTGTACATTTAGCATCTATGTATTGAAAGATTATTCTAAGACTAAAAAGACTAATTAGAATACTCGAAATTGCCTTGATCATTCTGATTCCTTCAACAGTACATTTCTTTCATGTCTTGAGGGTAATTTGTAAACCCAATTCTTTCAATAAAGTTGCCTAACCCAGTTACTGCTGCTCTCTCCTGAGGACATCTGATCTGCAAGTGACTCCCTGAGGTCATGGGGACCAATCTGCACCTGGCTCAGGGGCCAGGTGCTCCTGGACATGGCCAGTCTTGTGGGTAACACATTTGGTCTGGAATGTTAATCACTTTTCACAGGACTCAATATTTGGATCACCTGGCCCCAGTCAGGTACTTGGAAACCACACTGCAGCCCCCTCAGGTTGGAACAGGAAGCAAGTCAGGAGCTCCCAGATGCTCTTGGGCTGCTGTTGACATATGACAATCTGATTTAGTGCCATTTTTTCCCCAAGTCTGGAAGGTTATGTGGTCCCTTTTTCCCAGTCCTCTGAGAAATGAAGAAGAGTGTCTCTCTTCCTTCTTGTGCCTCTGTTCATGTGTTCATGGGTAGATCAAGCTGGATCCAACAAGACTTATTTTCTTTTTTCTCTTCATCAACATCAATGGCCATTGGGTTGTAAACTGATAATGACAGTGGTAACCATAGGTCCCCGAAGATTTTTAAACCTGACTCCTTTAGCCTGGTGAGGAGCTGAGGTAGTAATACTGAAAAGCCCCAGGTAGCCTTATATAATACAAACCTTGCTTCTGGGTTGCTACGTAGGTAGTCCAGCACATGCCTTTCTATTTAAGTTAAAGGTTAGGGTGCTATAAACCTCGGAGCTTGTCAAGATTAAGCAGCATTGGGCAGAACGATGTGCTGTGAGCACCAGCCTCAAGTTATTGGGCCCAACCATATTTTAGTGAAATGAGATTGCCTAGCTGGAGTTTCATTTGTGGGCTTGTAAGTGAAGGGTGCATGGCAGATGCTATGATTAAGATTTCATTTCCTGGTTGATACTTCCACAGTGATCACAGCACCAGCAGGAAAAACTCATACTTGCTGGAAAAGTTAAATAAGGAGTGGTTCTGAGTTTAATACGGATATTAAAAACAAGAAGAAACCACCACCACCACCACCACCACCACCACAACAACAACAAAAACTTATCCAGGGTGATTAAGAAAACTGCCTTTCCCATTTTTGAAGATGAAGCCCCTATGTTACTATCTTCCTAATTTATTTGAAGATACCAACTTCCCTCCCATCACCCATTCATTGTTTCATTCATTCATTTATTGAGTGCCTACTGTTTTAAATGCTGGGGATTCAGTAGTCAACAAAACAGCAAAATTCCTGCTCTCCTGGAGAGAGAAAGACAATTTAAAAAAAACAAACAAGTATGTCAGGTTGTGATAAGCATTATAAAGAAGAACAAAGCAAAGTAAGGGAGACAGAAAATGATGGGGAAGCTATCATATAAAGGTCAGAGAAGGCCTCTCTGAAGAGATGAAATTTAAGCAGAGGCTTGAAGGAAGTGAGGGAATGAGTCCTGTGGCTAAGCTGAGGAAGAACTTTCCAGGTAGCGGAAATAGTAAGGTAAAAGGACCTGAGGTAGGAGCATCCTGCTCTATTGAGAAGCAGCAAGGAGGCTAGAGTAGCTGGACTGGAGTGAGCAGAGGAGAGAGAGTGACAGAAGGTACAGTGAGAACGTACCTTTGGAAGATTTTGAGCATATAAGTGACATGATCTCAATCTCATGATCTTTCTTTCTTTTTTTTTTTTTTCTTTTTGCTAATTACTCACTTTTTAAAAAACGTTTTTAAATTGCAGAATATTACAGGGGTACAAATGTTTTGGTTACATAAATTGCTTTCGTACCATTTGAGTCAAACTTATAAGTATGCCCATCCCCCACATAGTGTGCCTTGTACCCATTAGGTGTGAATTTACCCATCCTCTCCTCCTGCCTCCAACCTGCTTGATTTATGATGAATGTTATTTCCATATGTACGCATAAGTGTTGATGAATTAGTTCCAATTTCATGGTAAGTACATGTAGCATTTATTTTTCCATTCTTGTAATACTTCACTTAGAAAAATAGTCTTAATAGTCCAGTTCCATGCAGGTTAATACAAGAGATATTAGTTCACCATTTTTCATGGCTGAGTAGTACTCCACTGTATATATATCCCACATTTTATTAATCCACTCATGTATTCATGGGCACTTGGGCTGTTTCCACATCTTTGCAATTGTGAATTGTGCTGCTATAAATATTCACGTGCAGGTATCTTTTTTTTCTCCCTTCCTCTACTATGAAGGAATAGGCATCTTTTGTATAGAATGTCTTTTTATCCTTTGGGTAAATACCGAGTAGTGGGATTCCTGGATCAAATGTTAGTTCTACTTTTAGTTCTTTGAGGTAACTCCGTATTACTTTCCATGGAGGTTGTACTAGTTTGCAGTCTCACCAACAGTGTATGAGTGTTCCTATCTCTCTGCATCCATGCCAACATTTGTTGTTTTGGGACTTTTTGGTAAAGACCATTCTCACTGGGGTTAAGTGATATCTCATTGTGGTTTTGATTTGCATTTCTCTGATGATTAGAGATGTTGAGAATTTTTTCTTATGTTTGTTGGCCATTAGTCTATCTTCTTTTGTTCTGTTTATGTCTTTTACCCACTTCTTAATGGAGTTGTTTGATTTTTTTCTTGCTGATTTGCTTGAGTTCTTTATAGATTCTAGTTATCAGCTCTTTATCGGATGTATAGCACGCAAGTATAAGAAAGATCATTGGGCATTTCTTATGTTTTTAAAATTTTCCTCTGGCTGTTGTGTGGGATTAAGGATGTAAAAGTTAAGGGTGGAGCCCAAAAGGAAGCTATTGTAATAATCTAGATGAGGGATGATGGCAGCCTGGGCTCTGAGCTTTCGTGGAGGTGGTTGGATTCTTTGTATATTTCAAAGGTAGAGCTGACAGGGTTTGCTAATGGATTAGATGTGGGTGTGTGAGAAACAACAGAGGCAAGGTTGTTACCATGTATTTAGTCTAGGCACCTGGCGAAATGTAAATGCCAATTTTTGAGATGGGGAAATGGAGAAGAGCAAATTTTTTCCATTTATGTTGTCTGGTCTTAGAACAGTTCTATTTGAGATGCCTAACAAGTTTCCAAATACAGCTATGGAATAGAAAATTGGGAAAAGGAATCTGGGATTCAAGGGAGAATTTGAGGCTATCCATTAGGGATTGCCAGCATAAGAATGGGTATTTAAAGTCATGGGACTAGATGAAGTCACCCAGGGAGGGAGGATAGAGAAGGCTGAGGTTTCTGCTGTGGGACAGTCTGAGATTCATAGATTGAGGGGGTGAGGAGGAACCAGTAGAGGGGCCTGAGAAGAGCTGCTGAGTGTGGTAGGAGAACCAAGGAGAAAGGTGTCCCAGAAGCTAGAAGAAGACTGTTCGAGGAGAAAGTGGTCTAATGTGCCAAATGTAATAGGAAGAGTGATAAATCCCCAAGAATTTGGCAATGTGGAGGTCATTGGTGACCCTGACAATAAAAGAGAGGAGAATGCTTACTGAAGTGGTTTCAAGAGAGCATGAGAGGAAAGTGGAATGAGAAGTGGAGAGAGTGTGAGTGTGGATAGCTCCTTCAAGAAGTTTGTAAAGCAAAGGAGACACATTGGGTTGTAGATGAAAGAGTTGTAAGGTCACGTACAATTTTTATTCAACAAATTCAACTACTATAGACCAGTCTTGAGTTCCACCCTCCCGGTACTTACTGGGGTGGGGGGCGGCAGTGGCCAAGCAAGTCCCTCAGCCATGTGATTCAGACTGTAAGTGCTGTGAAAGGAGCAGGACTAAGAGGCTGACATAGCCACACCTGGGGCTATTAACTGGGTCCATCCAAATGGGTCAGGGAAGGCTTCCCAGAGGAGGTGGTGTCTAAGCCAAGCCAAGAGGGATGACTAGTTTTCATGAAGGCCATAAGTCCTGTTGAGTGATCACATCCACTTAATTTTGCCTTTTGGGGGCTTTTGGCCACTATTAAGTAGTAATTAAAGGGTTGCTTATTTGTCACAGTGTTACCTCTTTTTTGCTCCATGCTGCTAAAAGCTAACATTTACCTGCTACCAAAAGAGTGGCCCCTGCAAGCCTCCCAGCCTCTCCCTTTGTCACTCTCACTTTACACTTGTACACTTTACACTGTTGATATAGCAAATGGGAGATATGTGTGGTTCCCTGCACACCATCACTAATCCATGTGAGGCTTCCATGTCTTTATGCTGTGGAGCCCTCTGTCTCTGGAACACTCATATTTGCCTCTCTCCTTACCTTCTCATCCTCGTTCAACCTCCTGGTGAACACAAGTGGAAGCTCTTGTCAAACTTTTTAGAAAATGACCTGAAGCTATTCATACATTATTACTAGTTATACTATACATACTATTTATACTATAAATTCTCTTTATGGAGTACCATAAGTATCAGTTATCTGCCAGGTACGTTTTCCTACACTGCCTTTTGTAAGGGTCTTCCTCCAAATTCCTGTGTTGCTAAGGTAGGGGAAATGGTGAGTTGACTGTGCAGGGAGGCCAAGTCTGAAATTATCCTTTTACTCTCTGCCCTCTGCCCCTTCCACTCTTCCCTTCCAACTTAGACCATAGGCCATTTGCACAAGGCCCATGAGTTCAGTCTTCATTAGGCACCGTAACTCTTACTCCCAAATTCTCTCTTTCATCTAACTTATACTGAATCTCCCTCCCCTTGGTGCCACAGGGCACTGAGTAGTAGGTGGGGCCCCAAAAAACAGTGGTGTACCCACTGTACTCATAACCAGGCAGATTGGTTGCAGCAAATTGTGGGCCTGCAGCAAATGCAGGTGTGTTGGCTGGTTGACAGTAAGGTATCTGATGAATTCATCTTCAGTAGAGCCTTACTAATTCATTATGGCTTAACTGTTTTAGCTCTCCTCAGGTAACCTTTTAAAAGAAAGTACTTGCAGAGGAAAAAAGAAGGACTCCCAGTGAGGGAATTTCAGGCAGTAGGGTAACAGCTTGGGGAAACAATTGGCAGGGTGACCTCATCAAAAACCCCCAAGTCGGACGCGATAAACATCCGCTTTGCAGTAGCAGACAGATGAGAGAGCTGTAAGGATGAATATCCTAGTTTGGGTCATTGCTGTGACATCACCGAAGGCCATGGAGAAGTGCTAGAGTGAGAGTGACAGCTGGTCCTTCTCCATGCTCAGTGTCAGGGCATAAGCAGGTCATGGCTGCTGGCTCCCTCCATTGAAGTCCAGCTCAGGGTTTGAATAAAGACGATCACCTCGGCTGTAGGAGGCCTGGCCACTTACTTGTAGTGTGACTTCTGGAAAACCGCTCTAGTGGGGCTGAGTTTTCTCGTTGATTAGATGGAGTTACACTGGACCATGTGCTTTACAGGGAAGTGACCATAAAGTTAAATATGTCAAGTACCTTTATAAAATGTAGAGTTTTACATAAATGTCAGGAGTCACCCTTCTACTGGCCTGCAAACACGTTAAGGCAGGAATCTTGTCTTGTTTCTCTTTGTATTCCAAGCCTGTCATATGGTGTGTGGCCATGGAGGCTCCCTTTGGTGGAGTGGACCACTGGATGAAACCAAGGGTTGCAGGCTGTGTGGGGCAGCCTCGGGCAGGGAATCCTGCCACACCTTGGCTGATTGACAACTGTTCGCCCTTTCCCTTCCCCCTCACTGCTGATGGGTCCATGTTTTCCCCATTTAAAATGCCATTTTGGAAATCAGTTCTCCCCCAGAGAATACATTAAGGTAACTCTGCTTATGGTAACCTCCTTCCCTCAAAGGCTCATTATTTAAATTATTGCTCATTATTAGCAGTCCCATTTCCCCTGGTAGCTGTGAGGTGCAATGACATTTTCAGGTTTCTCAAAGCACCTTGGGAATGGTTGTGCTAAATCAGGTTGCGCCCACTGACGTGGCGGCCACAGGGAATGGTGGAAGGAATCTGCTGCCATCACATCAGGTGGGTGGCAGAGAGAGAGGGTCAGACTTCCCCACTGTGGGCTCTGCCCTGGACAAAGCCTCTTTTTCGGCACTTCCTGAAAGAAAAAGAAGGCCAGAGGGAACCTGGTTATCGTCCTGTGAAGTGGTGAGCCCTAACTGACAAGGTTGGACCAGCCTGGCTTCTTTTGGGTTAAAGTATCAGGAATAAGAGGTCACAGGCAAGGTGGGAAGGAGAGAAGCAGAGAAAATCTGTCTGTGGTTTTTTTTAAAAAAAGAGAGAGAAGAAAGAAAAGTTCCTGCTTTTCTTTCCTGTGTGAGCAAAACTATTTAAACTGGCACAAAATATATTTAAGAAGCATATTCTTAGATTTACTTAGAAAAATACTCTGTATATTCTGGCAGCAGCAAAATGTATCCTTAATAGAATTCATATGGGGCCTTCAATGATCACGATGTTTGGAGAGGAGCCAGATAGTAAGTAATTTAAACATCACAGGAAATTAAATTTTAGAATTCAATTTTGCATAAAGTTTTCTGTAATGAAAATGTCACACATAAATTATGAAGTCTGATTATATTCTTTTTTGACTTTTTAATAAAATAATAGAGGTACTTGACAGTCAAGAACAAATGCATATTTTATGTGAATAGTATTGCGTTCAACCAACGTCCTCTGGAAATAATGGAACAGATGTTAACACTGCTCTATCAGCTATCAGGTGCTCTGTTAAACAGCTCCAAACACAAGTATTTATTAAAAAATGCTAACAGGGTTGTCTTTTAGGGTTATCTAATTGTGGGCTTAAAATGTAGATGGTTAATGTAATTAATTATACATGTAGAATTATATAGTTGGGCTATAATTTATTATATGTGTGCATATATAAATTATATAATATTCTGTTGTAAATTAATTTAATATGGGCACAGGGAATGACTTCTTGAAAATATTAAATAGTTCATAATGTGGTTATAAATCAAAACTAATCTGAATTTCCACTTAATTTTGAATTTTGAGAAGGAGGATGCTTTAACTCACTGTAGGGGACTTTGGGGGTGCTGATTGTGTTTTAGATTAAATCCACAGCCGGTAATTATTTTTAATAATATTCAACGAAAAAACGCCCCAAATAAAAAGCCTGAGCACTCTTAATTTGTTTCAGGCCAAGCTGCATTTTTCTTCAAAGCAAAAAATATAATGAACGTTTATTTTGAAAATTGACCTCCTCCATCATAACTCCAGGGCCCTAAGCAGGTCTTTCTTCAGTCTCACAATGAACTCTTGCACAATGCAGAGATCATGACCTTGCTCTCTTGTGTGGGGGAGAGAAGTCTTGACAATGGATGTCCTATTTCATATTTTCCTCTTTGAATCCTGTTATGATTTCATCTACATGCTTTATATTGGGGGGAAGGGGTCTGCACATATTTTAAATTTTAAAAGAGCATGACAAAGCTTTCTTACTTAATCAGAGTCACACAAAAATGTAGGCCAGGCTGTTCTTCCAGAAGCTTGTATCTTCTTTTGGAAAGTAGGCCATGTCAGCTCACAGTGGAAGGAAGATGAAGATGATGCTCTGTATGACTTCCAAACTGTGGTCATCTTTTTGTTTTTATCTGCTTTTCTACGAGGACAATGACTAGGGTGACCAATTTGTCCCAGATTGCCTGGGATTCTCCTAGTTTTAGCACTGAAAGTCCTGTATCCTGGGAACCCTCTCAGACTCAAGTGAACAGGGGTAGTTGGTCACCCTAACTATGACCTGCAAGCGCTTACAAACCAATACTTTGAAACCAATACTTTGAAACCAATACTTTGAAAAGATGATGTACAAAAGCCTATGCTACCAGTATAAGGGTGGCACGAAGAGACAGAAGTAGCCTATATCCATTGAGGCTGGACCTCTGCCCCTTGATTGTCATCATGTACTGGGGTCTGGTTCTCAGCTTTGCAAGTTCAGTACTTAGATTTTATGAGCTAATCCATGGTCCATCAGGCTCTGGGACAGATGGAAGAGGCTCCTTTAGTGAATGGAAGGGAGGTCATGCTTATTTGGATGAGACTTTGTGTGAGCATGGAATGAGCTTTCGTTGAGCTAAGTCACTAAGATTTGGCACTTGGTTTGTTGTGGCAATTTGTGCCAATATAGAAATTGTCTTGAGGTGAAGTGCTGTCATTAGAAAAACCTGAAGTCCATGGCATTGTCTTAGCCATCAAGGGTGAGTTGTGAGGAAATTAATATTGGAAGTTGAAAAAATGATAATCTCTGTTGTGCTGTGGCAAAATACTTTGGTAAATTATTGCTTCTAATAACTAGGCAGGCAGACCACGTACTTAATGAACTTGTAGTGCTATGAAAACAGAATGAAAAACAAGACTTTAGTAGTGTGTGATATTATTGGCTTCGTTGGTTGATTTATCTGTCTCAAGGCAAATATTGCTGAAATGTGTCCTTCCTATTTAAGCACAGTAGTCTAATCTCAGGATTCACTAGGAAGATGCAAGAAGGACGCATGGGAGTGAGGAAGCGAAGAAATAAAACAGATCTAAGAACTCACATGCTGAAAAGATCTTTGGGTGTGTCTTTGTCCAATGAAGTGAGAAGCAAAGAGAGTTTTTATGGAACTATATACCTAAAGCAACCAAGTTAAGGAATCTGAATATTCAGAACTTACAACAACCCTGGGGTCCCTACTAGGAAGTAATTTGAGAAAGCTGGGATGCCTCTAAGGAGATCACATTCCCTAAAGATCACTTCAAATGTGGCCAAAGAGAATAAGGGAAAAGAAGAATCTCCTAAAGGATGAATCAAAGAGCCAAGGAGAACAGTGCAAAAGGGAGCTGTTCTCAGAGAGCAGAATCATGGCCTCACCAAGGAGCCTCCTGAGGCTCTAGAGGGTAGGAGGCCCTCCTAGGGTCTTGCCAGCTAGATTCCAGAATTGCTACAGCGTGACTGCTGTGTGTCTTTCATTTATTTCTTTTCAAATGGAAGTATTTACACATACCTTAGTGGGTAGGTATATATGCATGTGCATATATATGGAGAGGGAGTAGATAACTTGTCTTTTTTAGATTAGGACCTCAGAACCAAGAAAAGTCACATCTATCTGGATCTGATGGAGAGACAACTGGACATCACCCAGAAAGATTGAACTTTGAGTTGGACGCAGTGGTGGATGGACAGAACTTTGGCTTCTCTCCCTTGTGGAGGAGTTAAGTGTATTCTGTGTTGGAAGAAGAAGATAAAGAAATATTTAGGGATAAAAGGGTGGATTGTGGCAGATACAGTAAATGATGATCAAATATTCCATGTGCTCACTCATCTTTCCCAGTCTCTCTACAGTTAGATTGGGTATATGATTATTTAGTGGAAGCGACCTATTTCTGCAGATAGCCGTTCTCAGTCTTTTCAAATAGATATTTATTAATATTTATAGTACTTTTATTTCAGACAATAGTTCCTAAATTGCCTCTACATTCCAGTATATATCCTACTTGGAACTTGCATCATATTCATAATCAATAGATGCTATGTTGCTTTTCTAATGATGATGTCATCCTGCATTTAGGGAACAAAACTTAGTTTATGTATATTCAACATTAGGCAGGCTTCTCCCCAAGTCTACTCATCCTGGAAACAGACTCTTGTTTTTACATCTTGGCGATTTTTGTAATCAACTAGAAATGCTACATACCAATGTGAGAGATTTCGTTACCTCCAGAGCGCTGTCTATATTAAGCCCTCACCATATTTGTCAACCGGGAAACTTCATTTCAGTGAGTCTTACAGAGAATGTGATTGGCTTGAATTACAAGTTTTCAGTTTTGAACTACTTCTCCAAAGTGTTACCCTAAGGATTTCAGCAATTCTGTTTCTTGGCCTAGAAAGAAGATGACTCATTTAACCAGAATCTTTTCTTGAGTAAAAAAGTCACAAGAGAGGCTATTCTGATGTGGTGGCCAAAAGGAATACCCTTATCCAAGTAATTGCTTCCTGACCTCCAAGCCTAGAGCTCTAATTCTGTTGATATCTCTGGTTGTCAGAATACCAGCGGCATTGCTAATGCGATTGGCCTTATCGGAAGGTGTGCATTCCTTTCTTCTAAACTGCCTTCCATAGACATACATGTAAAACTATTTATGGATCATAGCAGATAGGACTGTGCTTCCTCTTCCTCTGATCTATTAAATCTGAGTCTTAGGACCTACCATCTTCACTTTTTGCCCAGCTGCTAACAGAGAAGCCAAGTTTTGTGTTTCCAAGGGTTAGCACCAGGAGGAATGGCAACCAGAGCAGGCCTGAGGAACAGCGCTGGTGTCCCTGAGGTGGAGGATGTTTCTCACATGATTTGGGGTGTGAGTAGGATGGTTTCCTCTGGGGGCTATTGAACATGCCCCTAATGCCCTTCTCTGTGGTGCCAGGTGATGAGTTATGACTTCTAGTGGAGAGGGTGGGTGGTGGTGTGAAGGGACAGGCTTTGTTTGTCCATCAACACTTAACACATTTTTTGTCCCTTCTAAGAATTAGCAACTAGTTGCAAGTATGATCTATAGTTTGTTAAATATAGTATAAAACTTATTTTTATAATTTTAGTTTCATTTCTTTTTCAGGTTAAATTTGTAATAGAAGCTTTTGTCCCCCACTACTTATTTCATCCCTTTTTTAAGGGGACTTAGAACCATCCAGAGGGCTTTCTGTATTTGTAATAATGAAATAGAAGTTGTTTAATTTCATTTTCATAATAAGCAACTCAAAAAGAGAACAGGAAAAGATGGAATAACAGATTTATAAATAAAATATAAAAATTTATACATTTCTGAGTTCAAAAGATATACTCTTTTTTAAAAAAAAAATTAATGTGATTATCAAATTGTTTTCCCCTTAGATTGTTCCCTTCCAAGGCTTTGTTTTGCATCCTCAGGCTTATTGTCAGCTGATAAACAACATCTCAGTGTTTAAATAATCCACTACTTAGCCACTTACGTGGAGCTGCTTACCTAAATTTTCCTGATATGATTTGTTCTTATTTCTTAAGAACTGATTCCTGTTTTCTTGGTCCTGAATGTGGAGTAAACTCCCTGTGCTGGTTTTACACCAAGTGAGGCAGTAGAAGACTTATGTTATAAGTCAAAACCCTCCTTATTTGGTTTGTGAAAAATCACATAATTAGTGAGGTCTTAGTTTCATAATCTATAAAATGGGGTTAACATCATTCTTTTATCTCCCTTATGTGGTGGTTGTGACACTCAAATGGTATGATGTCCATGTTTTGGTGACACTCTGTACACTGTAATGGAACTAGCATTGACTGAACCTCTATTATGAACTGCGTACTGGATTGAGTGTATTTATAGACCTTATTTCATGTGGTTTTGTGCAGGATTTGGATATTATTATGATGATGCAGCATGACTGTCCTAATAGACTTTGATTATTGTCAAGCAAATTCCTTACTCTAGTTCTTTGACCCTCACAGTGGAGCCTTCCAATCCCATTATGTCTTCCTGAGTTGTTTCTAATAGACTCACTCAGGCTGTCCCCGGGTGAGTAACTCAGTGTAACCCTGTGACCTTGGGACACAGCCGGCCCAAGGGGAAGACCACCCAGTAACTCAGACTCCAGATTGCTGAGCCCTCTCTGCATGCTCCGTCCCTTTTACCCCCCACCCCCAACTTCTAGCAAATCAAAAAGATCTGTCAATTCCATCTTTATAGTGTCTCTTGAATCCATTTTCGCTTTGTCTCTTCTTTGCTAATGGTCTATTTCAGGTAGTTGTTAGGTCTCAACCAGATACCCCTAGTGGGGTAGCTGGCAAGAGGGCCTCTTCAAAGGCTTTAAGGCCCCTTGCTGGCGTGGAGTGGGCATTCCTGAAGGCAGTTGGAGAAGCAGCTGGGCCAGAGTAAGAATTCCATCTGGGGCCTGGGTCTCAGAATTCATTTTGACTATGAGTTCTGCTTCCTTAGTTCTAGGGGTAGTGCCAAGAGGTGATCTGGTGGCATGGGTTAGAAGGCATTAATTTCCTCATAATTTTCGTCACAACTCATTAAATCCACTCTGAAAAGATGCAATCCAAATTTACCATGCACACACAGCTTTAAGCCACCAATACCCCTTCCAATCAGATTGCCATTCCTGGGCTACCTCTAATATAGGAATTCCACAGTCATGGAACCTAGTTCTGCAACTGCATTTGCCTGGCATCTTCAGTGTCAGATTTGACCTACTCTGCTTGCTGGATCTAGCTTTTCTATTTCTTTTTTCTCTCCTGACTGCCTGTTTCTAAGTCTTGATCTCATCCATCTTTCAGACTCCTGACATCTTTAGTTACAGGGTCTGCCCCAACTCTAGACCTCCCCGATTCATCCTCAAGTGAAGGGAAAGGGGATTTACTGTGGGACTGGACACAACAAATGAAGTTTAAAGCCAGTGGATTTAAAACTATCTTGATTATTTTACATTAAGAGCAAGTAAACACACAAACACATATACACATATATATTGATAATTACTGAAACTGATGTTCACATAAACAATACTTAACACTTAATGTGATACACTCTGATATTTTTTTTCTGGTTCTATTTCATTTTTTTTTTAAAAAGTCACTGCTCCTGACCCACCAACTGCTCCTGGTCAATTGAAGAGGCTCAATTTGCTGTTTGAAAATGCTTTTCCAAGGAAAGCTTCATGAGAAAAGTGGATATAAACTGGATAAGGCCTTATTTATAATAGTAACCAGTATTCTATGTGAATTTCAATTGTTTATGAATCAACTCCTATTCTTTTACCTAGTAAGTATGAGTGAATTAGGAAGGAGAATACCCCTCATCTCCTTTGGAAGAATGTGTCCATGGTAGGACAATTTTAAGAGGTACTTATTTTTCAATCAGAGGATTTAGAGTAAATGCATTTGGCATGTTGTCTTTGTTATCTGCAATCAGGGATTTAAAAATTCAGCACGATTGCTGTCTGTAATTTTGCCATCTCCACGAGCAATTCTCCTGGTACTGCCAGTTTTGTTGTTGGGGAATTTGAGATGGGAGTATGGATTGCTATAAGGTCCTCAACTCTAGGTTAGAAGAATTATAAGAAGCAATAAAGCTTTGCTGTCATCCTGGGAGAGGATCTTCATGGAAGTTTGGTGGTGATTGCTGATGGAGTTAAAGGATCCAGGAAAAGAATTCCACCTACAAAGAGCCTTGTATCCCAGGATTCCTCAACATTGGGTCCACTATAGAATTACCTGGGGAGATTTTAATGATTTATTTTTAAACTTTTTATTATGGAAAATTTCAAACATATATGAAAGTTGGAAGAAAAATGTAACAAACCTCCATGTATCCATCACTCAGTTACAACTGTTGTCAACTCATGGCTGATCTTGTTTTCCATATAACTTACCCACTTCCTGCACCTGCCTTATTATTTTGAAGTAAACCTCAGATACAATAGCATTTCATCTCCAAATATTTCATTTTGTATCTCTAAAAGATGATGACTCTACTTTTGAAACAAAACCACTATACCATCACCACAAAGGAAGCTTTTGAAGAATTTCAAATGCCTGGAAATTGGACCTCAGGACAATTAAATTAGAATATTTGGGGATGAGACAGAGGTATTGGTATTTTCATAAAGCCCCCAGGTAACTTTAATGTTGTCGTCATACTTCATGTAGGGGCAGAAATGGAATGGTCAGGGCCAGGGACTCCTTTGGAGGATAGTTGTAAGTAGGGAGCTACTGCAGCAGATGGCTCTATTAGGATGAGAGTCAGTCATGTCTGCCCATCTCTCTGTGCACTGTCACTCTTAGAAAACCATCCGCCTTCAGACCTCACCTCTCTGTAAGTAATTCCCAACGTCAACATCTTCTATTCCTGATCCTACTTCTGAACTCCAGTTTCAGGTATCTCCCTTACTATAGACCATTTCCATTATACGTCCTGCCAACTTTAATATGCTTAAAACAGATTTTCCTCTGTGCTCTGAACTAGCTCCCTCTCTGGATGGCTCCATCTCTGTCATCAGGACAGTTATTTTTTTGATTTTTGCTTGTCACTCATATACCAACTAGAACCTAAATATGTCAGTTTTTTTACATTTGATGCAGCTCACACCCATCCCATTATTTTCATTCAACACTCACTACCCTCCTTCAATCCCCGTCCTTTCAGGCAATGCTATTGCAATAACTTCCTAATTAGTTCTTTCTCCTCTTTTCTCTCCTGCTTCCAACGCACTCCATATTTTGAAGCCGTGTGTATACCTTCTTAAAACACATTTTTTAACAACTCATCCAATGGTTAGATAAACCCTAAATGAACTGCCATTATTTATAGGTAAGTCTCAATTCCTTCATCAGGTATTTTATATGCTCATATTTTATCATTCCTTGTAAGACACTCCACTTTAGCCATACAGTACACTATTCTCAAACCTGCCATATACATTCTTGCTTCTTCACCTTTGCCCGTGCAGTTCTCTCTTCTCTTCTCACCTATCTTATCCTATCCTATCCTACCCCATCCTATAAAAGATCTCAAGTTCTCCTTCTTCCAGAAAATTCCCTCATAATTGACAATGACATCTTTGTCTCTTGAGCTCCTATAGCACCCATTATAGACAGCTTTATATTGTTCTTTGCCACTCATATATATATATATATATATATGCATACACACACGTGTACATATTTTACCCAATTTCTGCACTAAAAGAATAGAAACTGTGTTTTATATTGCTATGCTTTCACATCAGCCAGTACCATATTTTGTATATAATAAAAGATGCTCTCTGTCTATATATATATATATATATATATATATTGATTGATTGATTGATTTTGAATGTACTCTCTAGAGTATAGTACTGCATTTTCAGAAACTCATCATTAGTAGCGGAAGAATGCATTGCACGGCACCTCCAATAGTAGCTTGATTGATTTTCTATTTGTTGTTCTCAATTGATGAGGATCACTCCAAATTTGATAATTGTTTGTAATCTACTACAGACACCACAGGTGGAGTTGAAGAATAGCCTCGTATAAATGAAACCCAAAGTGCTTCTTTCTCTCAATGCAACAAAAACACCAGGGGCCAAAATTTCATGTCTGTTCGGCAAGTACCTTGGGCAAGACATTTCCATGACCCTGGTGTCTTTTCCTGTGAAGCCAAGGGGTAAAGACTGACTACGTGCTTTCTAAGTTTCTTTGCAACTAGAATATTTTAAGAATTGATGCCACTTTCTGCTCCTTGGTGCACTGTGGCTGCCCAGAACTTGAATTTGGAAGGAGAATAACAGAGGCACCACTCACAGATGATTTGTGTTTCAAAAGCAGTAGATAAGGCAAGGATTGAGTATGGTTAAAGTTGCCATAAAAAAGTCTCCTGGGTAGACTTTTCCTTTGCTTGTACATCAGGTGAAGAACTGAGATTGACTCACCTTTAGGAGACATTAAAAAATAAAATTTTAAGCACTAGAGATCCATTCAGCAGAAAGAGGTACTCACACGATGAGAAAGCTCACAGATATGAGACCAGCTGAGGGAACAGCAGAGCCATGTCCCTCATCTGTCCTCATTCAGGTCCGTGTGTATTGAGAGCAATTGGTGTGTCCCTCACAACAGAATGTTCCTCTCTCTCTCTGGTGTGTAGCTGAATTACTCAAGTTAAGTGACTATGTATGACCAGACCATGTTTCTGAAAGAGTTAGGAGGAGGAGCCTAAAATGTCTTAGAGGTGAGATTCACTGTCTTCTTAACAATTTGGCACTAAGGAAAGCATTTTCCCCTCCCCCGTTCTGCTTCTCCATCTCTTTTGGAAAGCAGCCAGTCCACCCTCTGATTCCTTCCCAAGGCTAAAGAAATGCCAATTCAGCATTGAGAGCCATCGGGAAGTGATTGAGAAGCTGGCAGAGTCCCAGATCTCATATTCAGGACTGAGCAGTGTGAGGGGGGTCTCTTTATTTCTCACGGAGAAATGCCAAGATGTTGTATCCCTCAAACAGCAAACATTGCACAGGAATGGACATGTGGATTTGGATTTAGCTCCTGGACTAATTTAATTTGTTTATCACTATTCACTTTTTGGTACAGGAGACTCATTTCTAAGCATCTCCTTTGAACTTTTAAAGACAAGAACAGTTTCCAGCTTTCACTACAACCATTCTCACATTCCAAATAAATGAATCTAAATATGAGGACAGAGGTTAAAATGTAAAGAAAAAAATCCAAAGCCTTTAGACTAATTAAGATTTTTTTTTTATTTCAGCATATTATGGGGGTGCAAATGTTTAGGTTACGTATATTGCCTTTGCCCCACCCGAGTCAGAGCTTCAAGAGTGTCCATCCCCCAGACGGTGCGCACCACACCTATTAAATGTATATATACCCATTCCCTCCTCTCCTCTCCCTCCAGCCCGACACCCAAAAAATGTTATTACTAAATGTGCACTTAAGTGGTGATCAGTTAATCCCAATTTCATGGTGAGTATGTGTGGTGCTTGTTTTTCCATTCTTGTGATACTTCACTTAGTAGAGATTTTTTAATACATAAAAGCACGAAGAAAATTAAATATGTGCTCAGCCTTTTATTTGGGATTTAATGGAGTCAAGATAAGCGCAGATAAAGATGGAAACTAAAATCCTTGGGTTATGGAGCTTGTTTAACAATCAGAGTCCACAATTGGATTCTAGAACTTGGCCCACAGAGGTTGGTCCTTAGGTGAGTGCTGGGGAGGAGGCGTCCACCCCAGCACAATTGTTGCAGATACACACTCTGCTGCCTGGTGCACTTCATCTTCCCTCTATGCCTTCCCATCCCTGTCATTGCTCTAGGCCTCTATCCTTCTGTCCCTATTCCCTTCCAGTTCTTACCTCACTGTTAACCCATCTCTCTAAAGCATTAACCAAGAAGAGCTTCAGGTGTTTTCTCTCCCATTCAATAATTCAAACTTCAAAGGATCGACTCTCAAACAGAGACTTTTCAGGTGTTATGTGAGACATTTTGAGGCAGGAATCCTTGACTAGCATTCCTTATATAAAGCTACTGTTGGGCAACTCACTTTCCTTTCTATTGCTTATAAATAATTGCTAAAAAAGTGCTTCCTTGCCAGAATAATAAACTCCTCAAGGGCAGAGACAGTGCTCACCATTATATCCCCAGGACACAGCATGGGGCATGGCATATCAAATGTGCTCAGAGAGGGAAACTGAGGCTTCAGAGCCAAGGAATGGTAGAGCTAGGAGACTGCTTGCAACTCGTCTGGTACTTCCTTCCACTACAAGTGAGAAAAATGAAGACTAGAAAAGGTAAAGGGAACTGAGAGTTTTTTGCACTCACTACAAGCACTATTTCAGGCACGTATTTTTTTTTTTTTTGGAAAAAAAATGTCTTTTAGACTCTTACAGACATTGGCCTAGGCAAAGAATTTATGAAGAAGACCCCCAAGGCAATCACAGCAGCAACAAAAATAAATGAATGGGACATGATTAAATTAAAAAGCTTCTGCACAGCCAAAGAAACAGTCCAGAGAATAAACAGACCACCTACAGAATGGGAAAAAATTTTTGCGTACTACACATCAGATAAAGGACTGATAACAAGAATCTATTTAGAACTCAGGAAAATCAGCAAGAAAAAATCAAGCAACCCTATCAAAAAGTGGGCAAAGGAGATGAATAGGAATTTTTCAAAAGAAGATATAAAAATGGCTAACAAATATATGAAAAAGTGTTCAACATCTCTAATCATCAGGGAAATGCACATCAAAACCACAATGAGATATCACTTAACCCCAGTGAGAATGGCCTTTATCAAAAAAACCCAAAACAACACATGTTGGCGTGGGTGAGGAGAGACAGGAACACTAATACACTGCTGGTGGGACTGCAAACTAGTGCAACCCCTGTGGAAAGCATTATGGAGGTATCTTAAACAGATTCAAGTAGACCTGCCATTTGACCCAGCAATCCCATTACTGGGCATATACCCAAAGGAAAAAAGGTCACTCTGTAACAAAGACACATGTACCGAATGTTTATAGCAGCACAATTCACAATAGCAAAGATGTGGAAACAACCCAAATGCCCATCAATACATGATTGGATTAGTAAACTGTGGTATATGTATACCATGGAATATTACTCAGCTATAAGGAATGATGAAGATACGACATCTCTATGGTTCTCCTGGAGAGAGTTGGAACCCATTATATTAAGTGAAGTATCCCAAGAATGGAAAAACAAGCATCACATGTACTCACCAGAAAATTGGTTTCCCTGATCACCACCTAAATACAAATCTGGGAACGACACCAACTGGACATCAGACTGAGGTGGGGGGTGGGGGAGGGGATGGGGGTATGCCTACACAATGAGTGCATTGCGCACCGTTTGGGGAGTGGTAACACTTGAAGGTGCTTACTCGGGAAAGGGGGGGTGGGGAAAAAATATGAAACTGTTGTTTTTAACTTGCATTGTTCACTTAATAATTTATCATGAATATTTCCCATATTATTTCATATCATTGTACAAGAAATAATGTATACATTAAAAAAAAATATATAAAAAAAATAAAAAAAATAAAAACAATTTACAATTTAAAAAAAATGTCTTTATTTCAGGCATTTGTTTTCATGGACTAAGAGAATTTATTTTTATTGTTTGGTAGGCAAATAGAAAACAACATTTTAGAACTGGTGAGTAGGAAAGGATTATTAATCATAGAGAGGTTTTAAAAAATTATCTGTTTTTTAATTTTACTATTTTTTTCCCCTCCCTTCCCCACCCCCCCCTTCCCGAGTCAGCACCTTCAAGTGATACCACTCCCCAAACGGTGTGCAATGCACTCATTATGTAGGCATACCCCCATCCCCTCCCCCACCCCACCTCAGTCTGATATCCGATTGGTGTCGTTCCCAGATTTGTATTTAGGTGATGATCAGGGAAACCAATTTTCTGGTGAGTACATGTGATGCTTGTTTTTCCATTCTTGGGATACTTCACTTAATATAATGGGTTCCAACTCTCTCCAGGAGAACCATAGAGATGTCGTATCTTCATCATTCCTTATAGCTGAGTAATATTCCATGGTATACATATACCACAGTTTACTAATCCAATCATGTATTGATGGGCATTTGGGTTGTTTCCACATCTTTGCTATTGTGAATTGTGCTGCTATAAACATTCGGGTACATGTGTCTTTGTTACAGAGTGACCTTTTTTCCTTTGGGTATATGCCCAGTAATGGGATTGCTGGGTCAAATGGCAGGTCTACTTGAATCTGTTTAAGATACCTCCATAATGCTTTCCACAGGGGTTGCACTAGTTTGCAGTCCCACCAGCAGTGTATTAGTGTTCCTGTCTCTCCTCACCCACGCCAACATGTGTTGTTTTGGGTTTTTTTGATAAAGGCCATTCTCATTGGGGTTAAGTGATATCTCATTGTGGTTTTGATGTGCATTTCTCTGATGATTAGGGATGTTGAGCATTTTTTCATATGTTTGTTAGTCAGGCACGTATTTTTTGTTATTTCATTTCATACTTTGAATACACTTTTATGGTTAAAATTTTTATCCCCATTACAGATCAGGAACCCAAGCTTCACGGAGGATAAGTAACTTGCCCAAAGTCATGCAACTGGCAAGTGACAGAGCTGGGATTTGAACCCAGACCTGTCTGATTCTAAAGTGCATGTTCACCTTGTCTCATCCACCAGTCTCCTGGGAAAATACTTTGAGATAAGTAACTCTTCAGGCCCAAGATTGTGGAGCTTATTAGATCTAGGCAGAGCCAGCATTAAACTTGACATCACCTGACTTCAGTCCAGTTTGGGGCCATTAATTGGTTGTAAATGAAATAACTCTTTGGGATTCCATAGTTGTCTCCATTATACTAGTCCCACTTCAAACACCAGTCTGGACAGTAACAATACATCTGCACAATAGCTACCAAAAGAGGCCTTATTCCATGGCCCCTCACTCCTGCTGCCATGGTAATGGGCCCATGGTTTCTGATAACCTGAGGTTTTCTTCTTTTTAGGGATCTTTCCCATTGACTAGTATGTCTTCACTCACTTTTCACCCTTTTCTGCTCTGACTTGGCAGCTGTTCTGGAAGAATGACTTTGCTGTTGAAAGGCCTTTGCAAAATCCTTGGCATAAGTTGAGGATGTTTTCCCAATTTTAAAACTGATAGTTGTTTTGGTGTTTTTCTTTTTCTTGTTTGTGTTTCATATAAATTTGGCTTGGCTTCTTGAGGGGTTAGCAATCTGATGGTGTTGCCACCATTTTAACATCTCTGTTGGGTCCCCACTGCCTACAGAATAAAGCCCAAGGCCTCAATAGGACACACTTCTTGCACAGGCTCACCCTGCCCAGCTTTATTCTCTTGTGTTCTCTGCTATATATCCCTTGCTTCTCCCATAAGAATTTCCTAAATTTTCTGTGCCTTTCCATGACCATATGCATAGCATTCCTCCTTCTCTGATGGGTAAATTCCAGCTCATTTTTCAAAACCTAGCTCAAATTCATCACTTTTGTAGTGCCTTTCTTAACTCCTGCAGGGTAGTTCTAGTGACTTTTGGGCTTTCTATAGAATACTTTGCACAAATCTCTCCAACAAGGGAAGCAACAGGGTGCTGGGCTTAGGAGCATCTATTTTGCATTCAAATCTTGAGTCTGCCTCTTTTTAGTTATATGAACTTGAGGAAGTTACTTAACGTCTTAAGCCTAAATTCTGTTATTTAAAAAATAGTATTAATAATAAGACCACCTCATAAGGTCATTGTGAGGATTATCTTGATGATCCATGCAGGATGCTCAGCACAATGCCCTGGCACACAGTAGGTGCTCAATGAATCAAACTCTCATTGTGATGTAGCTATTTTTTTTTTTTTTTTACCTTCCTGTGTCCCCTACTAGTTAATGAGCTTCCAGAGGCCAGGCATTTGAGTCTTATTCTTCTTTGGGTCTTCGTCTGGCACACAATAGGACAGATGGCTACATGGGTGAGTGACCAACACAGCTGACCAGGGCCTCATCCTCAGAAAGGTTCTACACTTGGGGTTTAATGCTCTACCATTACTGTCTTGAAATTCTTAATAATTTTATCTTTGAATTTGTATTTGTCTTTGAGTTAGTGTAAGTGAAGCCCAATGGGACAACGAGGAGTGCATCAGGGGCCTTGGTGCCTGGGCTGACACTGCTTCCCTGCCTCTCCAGGATGGGTTCTTGACTGCCTGCTCTCTGCCCCCTGGTACCGTGGCCCCACCTAGCCTCTGCTTCCCTGCCTGCCCCAAGAAGGCTACTGCTCTCCACTGGGAGTGGTAACCAAGTCACACTGCTGAGGTAGGGACACACCCATATTCTACTGTCACTCTGAGGCCCTAGCAGGGCCTGGGCATAGATAGGGAAGGTTTTGAGTTAGGTATGTGCCCCATGATATCTCAGGTGGGGCAAGGCAGTGGCTACACCTTTCTCAGGCTGGCAGCTCCATGATGCTCCAGGGAGGTGACTCAGCAGGGGCCTCTTGCCCACTAACAGATCCAGGTGCCCGTGCGTCCAGTGGAAAGGCTGCAATCCCTTGGTCTGTCTGCAGTGGACTGGGGTGGCAGGCCTGTGGGAAGTGGGGCATGACTTCACTGCCCTGGGAATTTTCATTTTGCACTGGGCCTGCAAATTACATAGCCAACCCTGCTTGTGGGCACTTAACAAAAAAATATGCTTATTGAAGAAATGCAAGGTGAAGAAGCCAGAGAGAGTAGTATGAAGATGGAAGAGGAGAGCATCTACAAACACTCTTTCTCAAAAGTCATAAGCCTAGCAAGGTAGATTAGGCAGCTGGAGAGCTGGAAGGGAACGTGCTATTTCATAGTCCAACCTAGAATGACATGTGCTTTTCCATGTTCAAATACACAGTTCACTTTCCCCTTCTTAATTCAGTTTTACTCACTTCTTCCTTCCACTCAGATCTATCCCAGGACCCCAAAAATATCTTCTGTTTTTTCTTTTGCCAGGATGAATCAAGGATCAACATTTGGAAGATGGCAAAATAGCGATAAAATCTCATTAGAAAGAATTCCTTATCGTGAATATAATAACTGTGCTCAGACATGTTAAGTGCTTTCTTTTTAGCAGTCGCTGTTCATAATGAAAAAGCAACGGGTGATAAATTCTCGGCAGCTTTCAACACAGTCTTTGCAGAGAACTTCCCACGGGTGAGGGGAAAGAGATTCTGGATGAGTGCTTTCCAGATCTTTTACTTTGCTTCCAGCAGCTATCTCTTAGCTGTCTTCCAATTCTGAACCCCTGTAAACATCCCAATCTCTAAATACCATGCCAGGAAAGTTCACTTTAGCTGCTATGATTTTTTCCCATATGTTACATGACTTGAAAAAAGGGGACAAAGGCAAACTGGGCTATGTCATTATCAACAAATATTTATTGAGACCCAATGGATTCAAACTTCTCTTCATTTGCTAAATCAATTCTGGAAAGACACACACACACACACACACACACACACACACGAGGCATGCATGCACACAGACCAGGCATCAATTTGCTATCATCTTCAGCGTATGCAGACTAGGAATATGATTTATAGTAAAACACTAATTAAAATGAAATCATTGAAAAATATTTGGGAGCGCAGTGGAATTCTTCATAACAGGGTGTGATCTATAGCAGACAGTTAGAAGCATACATCAAGTCAACCACCTTGCCTGTTAGGGAAAGGCAGGAAGAAAAGGCACAAATGAAGGAGAACTAGACCTCGATAGAGGCTGTTTTGTTGCAAGATCCAGCGTGAAGTTTCACATCCAACAGCCCTCTCTCTCAACAATTCTGAGTAAGCCTGCAATTCCACCTCAAAGATTTTCCAGCTTGTATTTTTCAACCCTCTTCCTCCGGTCTCTGCCAGCCTGAGCCACGGGCGCCTGTTCTGTCTTCTATTCTCTTTTCTTTCTTTCCCCTCCCCTTCTCCCCCCTTTTCTCTTTCTTCCCCTTTCCTCTTTTAAAACCAGGAACAATATGTGAAATGCTAAATGTGCCATGTACCTCCAGGCTCAGCAGCATTTCATGTGCTGCATGTTTTTACATTAATTTATCAAAACACAAACATAGCAAAACTGTAATGCCAATATAAACTATATATTCTGTCACTAAAAAGAAAAAACACCCGGCAAAAATACACAAAACAAACCTGGCCAGCATTCAAACTGCTTTGAAAATAAAGTGGGATTTGTTTGCAAGGATTTAAATTGGTAAATTATTTGAATTTCTCCACCCCTGGGTGAATGATTTAGATGGCCTTGACCCCAGCCTGACTGCAGGGATTAATGTGGGATAATGATTGCTGAGGCTATCATTGCAGCCGGCATCATTAATTATCCTTATTGATTGCAGCTTTCAAAGATAAAGCATTATGCTGACTGGAAAATACCCTCTTCCTGCAAGGTCAAGGCTAAAATAGGGAAGCTAAATAATTGCATTAACAAACAAAGAAATAAAAATAACCTCTCAGAACATTGTGTAATTAAGATCCAATTACAACGTTTGTTCTTGTTTACAAAATGACAGAGTTCTTCTTGTCAAGTCATTTTCCCGAAAATTGCTTCAGTACATGATAATTGCATTACAGCAGGTACCCAGAAAGGAGCATTAAAAGGGGGATCAGTTTCCTTGGATAGCTGCCACGGCTCTTGCTGTCTGACTCACCTACGAAAGCATGAGAGCCCCAAGGGACTCATCTAAAAATACTAATGATATGTTAAATGAAGGGGGTTAGATGGAGGAAGTAATAATTGGGCCTCAAATCCTATTATATTTCTTTTGGATAGTGTAATGGAGTTTAGAGATATCCCAAGGATGTTATCACCAGTGTCTTTCTTTACCCCCACCCCCTTCTCTGGCTACATCATTTTCATTGCTGTGAGAATCTTGGCTCCAAAGCTCTATTTGGTTGTAAATTTCTCCAGCGAAAGGGATCAGTATTACAGCTTCTCTGCTATTGACCAGATTAGGGACTTTTTTTTTTCTTTTTTAAATAAGAGGCTTTTAAGTGTAAACTCAAAGCTACACATGATTTTCTGTGCTAAACTATTTCAGACAAATTGCTTAGGTTTTTCTTCCACTAAAGGTGTTCTGCTACATGTTGTGAAGCAGCACCTATTAAGGTCTGATTAGAAAAAGAGTGGGCTGGAGGGCCTGATTGCTGGTGCAGGAGTGGCGAGTCTGGTCTTCAGTAGTAGGGCTTACGACCTGTGCCGGGAACTGGGCCTTTTGGGATTGAGTTCCTTTATTTGAGAAAGTGGGGATCATTAATATGGTCCTGCCTTAGGATGAATCAAACACTGAGGACATAACAACAACAACAAAAACCTACTATATAAATGATTTCTTATATAGTGGGACTGCTTGAATAGAAGATGTTGTCAAAATAAAGGGTGATGGTTTACACTTCCTTCCTTTTATATGAGAGAGAGAGGCAGAGACAGAGAGGGAGAGAGTTCCATCATTCATTACTCTCTTACAATGGGTTAGGCTCAGGGTTAAGTATTTTAATTATTTTATTTAACCCTCACAACCACTCTGTGAAAGATAGTATTATTATTGTCATTTTATAAACAGATGAGAGAAGCTGAATCTCAGAGAGGTTAAGCAATTTTCCTGCTAACACACAACTGAGCAGTGGTGGAGCAGAGATTTGGACTCAGGTCACAACTAACTGTGAAGTTTGTGTTCCTTTTTGATCCATGCAGTTCCGGGAGAAGAATATACTTCTAGGCTTACACCTCTACCACTTGAACCTAGTCTCATTTTTCATCTTCATCTACTAGCCTCATGTGGTCTACATTTCTTAAGATAGAAGTGAAAGATGGGTACATTCTTGTAAAAATCCGCACAATACAGAAGTTCATGGAATAAAATATGGAAGCCCCTTCCCCTAAGCCTTAGATCTCTAGATGTAGCAACTGTTAAGAGTCTGGTATGCATTTTTTACACTCTTCTATTTGTATACCTAGGTTTATACACATTATTTTTTATTTTACATATAATGGGATTGTTAGTTTTATTCTACAACTTGTCTCTTTTCCTTAAAACTAAAACTGAGAGAGATTTTCAAGAAGTATGTATAGATACATCTGTTTCTTTATAATGACTTTGTAGACTTCCAGTGTAGGAATGTATCGGAATTTATTTAACCTGCCTCTTACTTTGAGACATTTAGGTTGTTTCCAATTATTGTACACAGTAAACATCTGTGTACATCTATCTTTGTGAACATATGTGACCATTTCTCTAGGTTGCATTTCTAGAAGTCAAATTTCTGGGGCAATTTGTAGATTTTGGTAAACAATGAAAGATTGTCCGTCAAAAAGGCTATCAATCTATACTACCATAGAATGTATATATCATGGAATGTGTCTGTTTTCCTCTATATTCACAAACACAGGATATTATTAGTCTTCTAATTTTTCTGCCAGTATTTTTTGTATAAAAAATTATATCTTATGCTTCTAAGTTGCACTTTTATAATGAACTAAAATATTTTTATGTTTATTGACAATTTGTTTATCTTCTTATAAAGTAACCATTCAAATACTTTCCTCATTTTTCTATTGAGTTATTTAACAGACATTTGTCTTTTTTTTTCTATTGAAACATCCTAGCATCCTGGCCTGGCCAATTTGTTACTCTTGCCTAAGTCACTGAAGCTTGAAATGTTGCAAAACCACAGGGACAGTTAATTAATATTCTGATGGTACCAGTGGCAGTGTCTTCCCTAGACTGTTTGTGGCTGTCTAATCTTCCTTTGTTCTTGCTCAGGTTCCAAGCCATCCATTGATATGGTGAGCTCCCTGATGGACTTTCAAAAAAATTATTTTTCCTTCAGTTACCCAGAGATGATTTCTATTGATTGCAACAAAAAACTCCAAAAATTATAGTAATTAACAAGAGAATGGATCGTAGTCCAGAGACCCTCAGGACATAAGAAGGATTTGGAATTGGTTTTGTGGACTGAATGGGGATGAATGAAATGAAAATCCTGTTGGTATTCAAGGAATTAAATTTGGCATCTCCTGGCAAGAGATGGTGAAATAATAATTATTATTATGTAAAATTATTTAAATTATTGCTGTGGTGACCTGGAATGAAGTGTCTACTGGGGATAAGACTGTGGAAAACCATTGTGTTACTGCTATAGGCAGTATGAGGGGACATGAGTAACGTAAGACTGTGAGTAAGATAGGTAGGTGCTCCAGGGCCCTGGGCAGCTTACAGGGAAAAAAAAAATAATAACAAGTCCTGAATGTTTTGACTCAAGGCATTGGACTGAAACTGGAAAACTTACTAGGAATAGCCTAAAAGATTCTTATTTCTTGAAACCCCAGGAGTGATATAGCTCAGTATCAATTCAAGGTTTGATCCTATGAGCTGCCAAAATTACACTATCAGTTGTATTCATAGCTTTGTTGGGTTTTTTATGTGAAAGTTAAGTAATTGGTCAAGAAGTGAAAGAGAACTGGAATAGGGATATACAGAGATTTCAGAAGACTTTGGACTGGGCTGAGCCCCAGCGGCCCCCTAAATCTCCCTTGCCTTCCAGATTGAGCAGCCCCTACTCAGATGAGGTTATTATAACATTTTCACCTGAGGAAGCTACCTTGCAAAAGAATGCCAGTACTCACTATTCCCTATTCCATCAGTTGTCTCTATTCACATAATTAGGGTTAGGAGCCAGAGTGTGGCTTGAGGCCAATTACAAAAGCAAACGTGAGGAACTTTCACACCAGAAATAAATAAATTAATTAAAAAAGTCTTATTGCTGTATGGTATTCTATTGCATGAATATGCAACAATTTATCCATTCTGCTGATGAATATTTGGATTGTTTCCAGTCTTAAGATAATATGGCAAATGCTATGATACATAGTTTATAGTGAATTGCATTTTTGTTGAGAACACACCAGGGAGAAAATGCATGTTTGATTTTAGCAGATAACAGTTTGTCAAAAAGATTATACTAGTTTACATTTCTACCAGGAGTGTTTGAGAGTTTCACTTCCTTCATATCCTTCCTTACCAGTACTTAGTATCATCAGTCTTTTTCAGCCACTCTGGTGGGTACATGGTGATCTTACTGAAGTTTTACTTTCCATTTTCCTGATGACTAATGATGTTGAACACTCTTTCATATGTTTATTGATCATTTGGATATTTACTAATGTGAAATTTTCTATTAGATTAACTATTTTAAAAAATTGATCTGTAGGGATGGATTTTTTTACATAGTCTGGATATGAGTATTTTGTCACTTACATGTGCTACAAATATCCTCTTTGACTTTGGGCTTGTCTCTTGCTTTTTTTTTTTAATTGTATCTTGATGAATATTGCTTATCTTTTAATTCTCTTTATGATATCTTTCTTTGAACAAAAATTTAAAATGTTTAGGTACTCAAACTGATGATTTTGTGGTCTGTAAATTTTTTATCTTGCTTAGGAAGGCGTTCTCTGTCTTGAGATTTAAAAGCTCTTCTTTAATATTTTTAATTCTTAAGTAGAAATTATTAAGTTATATTTACCTTGGTCTCCACACTCCCTTTTGCATATTTGTCATGCCCTGTTTGTAATAAAGCACATTCTTATGGATACATGGATCTGTTTTAAAACTTTATTCTATCCCACTATTTGTCTATTTATCTATTTCTGCACCAACATAATACTGGCTTACTTACTGTAGCTCCCAAATATATTTTGATATCTGGTAGGGCAAGTGCTGTCACATTGTTCTTTTTCAAACATTCTTGACATTTTCTCTTTTAAGTAAGTTTAGAATCAGCTTGTCAAGTTTCATAAAATTTTACTGTTGGGATTTTTATTTTGATTGCATTAAATGTATAGATTTATTTGAGGAAAAGATTTATACTTTTAAAATACTGGGTCATTCTATTTGGGAACTAAGTATGTTTTTCTGATTAATAAAATATTCTCTTATGTCCTTTAATAAAGTTTTCTCCATATAGTTTTTATTCATTGCTTGGAAATTTTATGCCAGGGTACTTTATGGCGTACAACTACTTGCTATGGATGAGGGTATCTTACCTTCCACTATATTTTCTAAAGTATATTTAACTGCTATGTAGAAATTATTTCTATATGTTCATCTTGTGTCGGGCTACCTTATTTACCTTTCTTACTAATACTAACAACTTATAGTATTAGTAAGATTCTATAGGTTACTTATCTTGATTCTCTTAGATTTATATTCTTTGATATCTGCTGTTATCAATCAGTTTCATATTTTTGATGATAAGTGGATGCATGAATATTTGATTAAAAATATTTGGGGGATAAAAGTAGATCTAAATTAAGAGTAAGAGCAACTATTGCTCCTTTAACTGCTGATTTGTCAGCAAGGAGTGCTACATTTGTGTAGATGTTACATACAAACTTTTGGAATCCTTGATTGGATGTGGAGCACCTTCACACACCACTAAGCTACAATCCAATTTGAGAACTAATTGATAAGAAGGAGTACCAGGAGAGGCACAATTTGTGTCTATTTTTCAACTGCTCTTTGTTCTAGAAAAAGGGTTTTTAGGGACACTATTTATTGCTGCTCTTCCTTTTCTGAATTAGTACAGGTTATTGTGGTTACCTGTATTATCTATAGATACCCAAATCCCACTTATTTATTCAGCCTGTAGGTATGAAGCTTGTACTGTGCATTAGGCACTGAGGACATAGAATTAAATAACATTAGTCCTTTTCATCAAGGAGCTTGTTGTTTACTAGGAAGTCCGACAAATATGTGAATCATTATGGCCCAAAGTTCCTGTGTGTGAACCATGATTAAATAGCATGATTATACTGGTAATGGGCTTGAATTTTAGATACAATGTTTCTGAGGGTTTGGAATAGATTGAATTTTAAATATAGTACTATTGAGGGTTTGGAATATATCCAGATAATATTTGATATCTCTCATCACTTCAAACTTGTGAATGCTGGTTGGATCACAGAATTTTGAATCTGAAAGGGATCACCTAGTTCATTCTACAGATGAGGAAAGGGAAGCCCACAGAGGCTATCTGCCTTGGTCAAGTGAGTAATCTGTGTAAATGCCAAGATGTGAAATTACATCTCTCCAGACCCTTCATCTAGGACATCTTTCATTATACCACATATAATTTACTTTTCCTCAAATGATGTTCAAACCAGGGCTGTATTTTTATTCAGGTCGGTGATTTTTTTTGGCTTCAGTTTTAAGACATTATAAAATGGTGTTGTTGGGCTTTCAGGATTTGTAAAACTAAGCTTAATTTGAAATCATTGTATACAAATTTATGTTATTGTATATATATTTTTCCTAGGTAGGAGGCTATTATGAAATAAAATATCAAGTGAAAGATTTAATTTTTGGTGACTACAAACTGAGCTACACCTGGTGCATACTTCAAATAGGTGTACTTGAGTGACATCAGTCAGGTAAGGGTTGAAATCTTTGGCTTTGTATCCCACTAGTGGTGGGCTTTCAAGCTACTTATTCCATTTACAGATTCTGTGAATTTGAACAGGTTCTACCCTCTCTGAGCCTCGATCTTTCTTCACTGATAAAATGGGATAATAGCCACATTACAGGGTTATTGTGAAGCTTAAATGATACGATGTGTACAAAAGGTTTAGCACAGAACCTGGAATATTCTCCCTGTTCTTGATGGCTATTAAATTATTAGACACAGACCATTGCCATTGACTTGTATAGTCCCGTTTTAGTATGACAAGGTAAATTATTATAATAGGGAAAATAAGGCTATGAGTATAAAGGAGGAGAGAATGATTTGACTAGGAAAGCCTAATCTTGGAAAGCCTCATGAATGAGGATGAATGAATGCTGTATCTTAACGGACATGGAAAATTTAGGGGTGGGGTGGAGGAAAGGCAGAAGGTGTGTGGGGGAGGCAGAATTATGTTCAAGGTACAGTTAACTGATCACTTGACCTACAAGAGAGAATTCATAAAAATTTAGGTTGAAGCCAGATTATACAGAGCATTTAACCACATTAAATGTGCAAGGTGAAGATGTTTAAACTCTTCTCTTGGTAGTGGGGAGCCAATGAAGTTTTCAAGTAGAAGAGTTCAATCAGTGAATTTGTATTTCAGAAACATTAATCTGTTAGCCAAATATAGCCTGGAATCAGGGGAAAACTAGAGACAAACAGATGATTTAGTAGACACAATTATGAGGTGGTGACAGGCTGAGTGGTGGAGATGAAAATGATGGGGAGAATGCAATGTGCCTTATTGTACCAAATTGCCAAAAAATGGTTACTGGCTGGATATGTGACAAAGTACCTTTGAGCTCAGAACACTTATACAAGTGGAGAATTCATCAGCAGGGAGTAAATTTTGTACAAATTTTCATCAAATTGTGTTTGAAGTGGTGGCAAGATATCCAAGCAGGATTGTCCCATAATTATTCAAGATTGACAATAAAAAATGTAGGTTTGGACATTATTAGCAAGAAGTTAAGAGGCCAGGTATGATAAGGAGAGATGGTTAGTGGTATTAAATTTTAGAAGTATAAAAGTGGAAGGAAGGAATGATGCATGAATATAGCCAGAGGAGGCAACTAGGCCAAGTGTTCCTTTTCTTTTTCTTTTTTTCAGAAGATGGGGAAGGCTTGTGAAGTTTGAAGCTAGAGGTGATGGGGAGGACTGGAAGCCATTTAAGAGTGAAGGCTTGTGGAGAGTGGTCTTAATGTAAAATATGACATCAAGAGGCAGATGAGGTGAGACTCATAATATGATGACTATTTTCCTTGCAATGTTCCGAGTAATTTCCTATCATGTTTTGCAGCACTTATGAGACACTTTGCTCAGGATAGCTACATTTGGATGAAGTAGGAAGAAATTTGTGTGTATTTTCTAACTTTTGCTTGGATAAGATTGTCCAAATTGAATGGAACTGCAAAATGATGCCTTTTGCAAAATCAATAATTAAAACTCCAGATCTGAATTCTACGTGGCAGAAGGATTCTAGGTGAGATATTTTGCTTCTTAGCTTATACTGGCAACATAAAGAAAAATGCAAGCATTTCCTGACATAAAATTACGAAAATGAATCTGTCAACTGCTGAAGTATTGTTAGAGTGCTAGGGTTTGGATTTGCAGTGTTTGATGTCACAATTAATTTATCATCGTCAAAGTATGACTTCCTGTTTTTGACCCCACACCAAAAAGGCGTAAAGGAGTTTGTGAAGAAAAGCTTCTTGGAAGTCAAATGGCTCATCCAAAACAGCATTTTAATGATTTAAGTAAAAATGAATCAGAAACATGTGGATTTAATTTCCCTTAAAATTCACATGGGTTTGAAACTTAAAGGAAAATAGTACTTGGCACAATGTGTTTAGGGTTTGGTCAAACTCAAAACATTTGAAAAACTCTTTGGAACACTGGTAACTTCAAAATACATCTGGGCTTACCCATCCATGTGGGCATGGTTACAAAACCCTCATCCTTCGTGGCACTATTCAAACATTCTATCAACATGTTTTGGTTTTCAAAAGGCTTAATTAGGATAAAATCAACAAATTTTATTGTTTGCCTACCATGTGCAATCAGTAAAGTGGAGATTTTCCCCATTTCATAGTTAGGAAGTCTTCACTGGAGTGTGGTCAAGGGAAATCCCCATGTAGATAAAGTCAGAGTGGACCCTGAGCATGATCCTCTGGGAATTAGAATTCTATTACATTAACCAGTCATAGTCATATCCTCTGCTATTGTAGAATTCCATTAAATTTCAGGAGCATGAAAAAGAGAGCAGTTATACTATATAGTACTGAGTTGGTAATCAAGCATTTGCTTTGGATTTTGAACGATTGCTTTTAAAGGTCATTTTGGTGTGTGTTGAAAAGGCAATACATGCTTAAAATGTCACATTTGGGACATTAATTAGAATATGTAAAGATGACCATGAAAATGAGGAAAACTAGTGGTTGGCAAAGTAACTTCTTTGCAGTTGCAACCCCAGCTAACCCACATGGCAAGTCTATTTGTTAGCAACTCAGTGGCAAGGGTATTTGTAATGAAACCCACAGAGGTTCTTTCTGAAATGTGCTCGTATTATTTATAGCCAATTATATTAGTCCCAAAGCTGAGTGACACCTAGGGAGATAATTGAATTTCTTAGATTTCTCCCTTTATACTCTCTGCCATGATCAGAAAAACACAATTTTGAATGCTTCTCTCTCTTAGAGTAAGACCACGAAGTTTGTGTAATTGGATGAATCTCCAGGGAAAGCTGGCTTCTCCACTGCATTTTATAAAAGCTTTATGGAAAGCTGGCCTCAATTTTTTAGGTAATTTTTCCAAGAGACAAGAAGGATGCGACTTGAAATAATCTCTTGTCATTTTTATCCAAGGAAGTTTATAAACCTTAATTGTACATTAAGAACTGCTTAAAGAAGTTGCCTTATAAGGTATGGATTACATGGAAACAACAATCTTTAGAAAAAGACAACATTAGTTGTTTGAATAAACAGTAAAATGCAACTTTTTGAGAAGTCCTCCCTGCCCCCGACTCCCTTTAAAAAAAAATCCTAGATAATTGTGGTTGGTAATCAAACCTTGGGAGAGACTGTCATACACAGTGCCCCGGGTAATGGTGATCAACTTAGATAACCAGTCCCCAGGTTATAAAAAGATGACATGTCGACATGTGAGAGATACCAGGAAATAATCCATCTACATTCATATAAAAGTTTGTACAGCTCTTCTAATCTCCTTTCATATTCATGCTCCTTGATGACCATCTGACATTCTTGGCAAACATAGGAGGAAATCAACTATAGATATAATATGCACTACTTTAATTCAGCAAATTTGAGATCCTGAGATTTGAGAATATTGGAGGAAGCAAAGCAGTATGTCTTTCATTAAAGGAGGCAGAGGGGTTAATGGAGACTTCTGCATTACTCAGAGCCATGTTTCTTGTGATCTCTTAGTTACGGCTGTATTATTCTCATCTGCTCCACTAAGGAGACATTTAAATATCCCCCACAAACTTAAATAAATAGTTTCATGTTTAGAAGGTAAGGACTTTCTCGGTGTTGCTAAAATCCCCATGCTCGTTTTTGCTGCTGCTGCTAGTGGTGTGGAATTGCTAAGGGAGGTAGCAGTGTTCTTTCTTTAAGGACCAAAGAAATGGCCGACAAAAACATTATAGGCGATGTTCCTACATAACAGTCAAGGGAAACATTTCATTTCTTTAATTAATTATATAATGAGGCTTGGTGTTCATGGTACCAATTACTACTCATGAAAACCTTTTTTTAAATGGGAACTAGAGAATTTTTTGAGGGATATGAATTAAAGCCTCCTTTCCCCCTCCTCTCTTATTTCCACATAAATTAATTCTACAATTTAATAAACTAACAGGTGGTTCCACTTCAGGCTGAGCAGATGTTAGACTGAATGAATGGAGTCCCCTCTTGTGTTCAATATATCCCTGAGCTCTTTCTTTCTTTATCTCTTCCCTTTCCCTTTTCTTTTGCATCCCCTATTTCTGCCAGATTTATGAACAGCTACAGTATGAGCTGTTTTGTTTCAGCAATATTAATATTAATGACTGACAAATGCTGATTTTACACATATTAGTGACATTCATAATCTCAAACATGTAGACATTTTTCACCAGATAATGAGGTAACAGATTGCTAGACCAGAAAATTTCCTTCTCTTGGTGCCTGTAAGTAGATAAGTTCTATTACTTTACAGATGGAACTCTAAATTGGAAGCTTATTCCTGAAGAAGTTAAAAGAAAATATAAAATTAGATTTGCTATTCAGAAAATCCCTATGTCATAGCTCAGAAGTCTGACGTATTACTTCAGTGACATCTTTGATTCCATTTTTAGCCATTTCTGAGAAACAATCTCCCAGTTTAAAAAGGAGAGCTTTATATGCCTTTTTCCTCTTCAGATCTAACCTAGAAGTGATTCCATGTTCTTCCTCAATTTCACAGAAACTGTGTAAAGAATGGGACATAAAAAGTGAATCAAGAGAGGAACTGTAATGTTCCCAATGCAAAGAAAATATAAATATTTGAGGTGGTAGATATCCCAATCACCCTGATTTCATCATTACACATTGTATACATGTATCAAAATATCATATGTACCCCCAAAATATGACAATTGTGATATATCAATAAAAATATTAAAATAAAGAGGCTAGGAGACAGCTGTTGCTTTTAATAAATTCTCTTAAAATTGTTCACCTAGGGAAATGCCTTTTGATAATATTCCAAATGGTGATCTTTAGGTGAAAACTATTTTTCATTTTTATGCTAAAATTATATGTATACACATTAATCTATATACTTCTGACAAAACTTCAGATTTTAGTTAATAAAGACTTATTATCTGGATTGTACTTCTGACTTCTTTCTAAAAATATACATGGAAACTTATGACATATTCCTAGCTGTCCCAAACTTTAATAAGTCATTTTCTCCCCTTGGGACTATCCAGATATAGCTGAGACATTGCTGATGAGAGGAAAAATCACCCTCAGCATTTGATCATCAAGATTGAGACAAGACTGACTGCATCTATCCCATTCTTGGTTTTTCCCCTTTTATTCTTTTTCCTAAGCCTTCCCTTTCAATGAGAAAGGAAGATAAGAAAGCAAAAATGTAGAACATATGATTTCTCTCCGTGTTGGGATAGTTCTCTTAGTTATCTTTGATTTTTCTTAGAAAAGCACCAAGAATAAATTCTATTTCTATTGTAAGGGGGTTCTCTGGAAAGTTACAGATGTTATCTACATACACAGATTAGTTTCTTCTACTATAAAATGGAGTTGTTGGGACCTGTGGGGAGCTACAGTGTTCTGAGAACGTGGGTTCAATCTGTGAGTCCCAGCGAGGTGTGGAAGGAGATTCCCCGAGTGGTCACGGTATATAATGGCCTGCAGTTCTACTTTCTCTGGCCTTACTCTGCCTCTCTGATACTGTCAGTTTCAGCCTGCTGCTTCCTTTATTACCTACACTCTGATTTCTGTTGTTCCTGACCTTGACTTTATCTATCAGGCCTTATTCCACGGTGTACCTGGTGATGCGGATTGGACAATGTGATTCTCATCTCTTGCATTCCCCATTTGACTTCCTGTTTGCTGCTTCAATTTCTTCCTAAATCTTGACCTCTGAGCTCCTGATCCCTGGCTGATAGCCTGACTTCTGCTCTGATGAATTCTTAACAAGCTCAGCATCAAAGATCTGAGGTCTGTCCCATGGGAGGCTAGTGTCCTCTGAATCTTCTTATCTCAGATCATATAGAAATAAAATATTGTTAAGGATACTATCTACCAGTATCAAATAGCTGTTATGTTCTAGACTTTGTGATAGGAATTTTATACATACTTTCTCTAACTTAACGTGGTATCTCCAACCTAGTGAACCTGTATAATACAGTGTAAGAATGTAAACCTTGGCATTTGGATCCACAGATTTGAATTTTTGTCACATTTAGTAACTATGTGACTTTGAGCAAGTTACTTAAACTCTCTGTGCTTCAGTTTCCTTGTCTGTAAACTGAGTATAATAATAGTACCTATCATATATAGTTTTTGTGATGATTAAATGATTTAAAACAAGAAATATGCTTATGATTGTACCTGGCACAGAGAAGAAGTTTAATAAATGTTAACTATTTTTACTACTATTTTAGGTCAATGTTCTTTGGAAGCATAAGTACATTAAAATATGATTATTTGTTAAAATTAGATTTGTTTTTGGTTACTTACATTTAATTGAATAATTATAGATTCTATTTTCTCTTAAATAGCTATGGTACAATTATTTTTTTTTGTTGTTTTTGTCGCAATGAAAAGTGAAGCCATGGAGATATCTGGAAGATATTGTTAGTTTACATTCTTTCTACTTCCCATGAACTTCTCCCACAAAACAAGCATTGTTTTTGTTTCAGTGAGAAAAAAATTAGAAAATAGGAGCACAAACCAGAAAAAGCTGACATAATACCTAAACCTACAGCAAATTTAGTCCTTTGGATGTCTATAATTAGTCAAGACCTGAGATCTGTTTAATGGTATCAGATGTCTTGTTTCTGTTCTACTGACATTCCTGGTTCTAAAGTAATGGGGTCTGTTTTTGACTAAACATCACCTAAGAGGGTGAGTTATAAAATTCCATAGAAATTATTCATTCTACAAGCATTTTTTGAGCACTTGCTTCGTCCTAGGCACCATCTAGCTCTGGAGTTTTAGCCATAAACAGGTCAGGCAAGATCAGACCCCTTTTGTCTCTTACATTCTAAAGAGGGAAATGGTGCAAGGAAGAACATAAAAGATGGTGATGGGATGGCAGGTGATGGGGCGGTTGGTTGGGTGTTCCTTTAGCCAGGAGGGTCAAGGAGATGATAAGAAGGAGACAGCTGTGTGAAGACCTGGGGCTGAAGGGTCAAGCAGAGAGCACATCACACTAACAAAATGCCCTGGAGTGGGCAGGAGTGTGGTCTGTAGGAGGAAATGAAGGAAGCCAGTGTGGCTGGAGGGTCATGAGAGGTGGACCATGGCAAGGAAGCATTTAGACTTTTGGTGAAATAGAAAGTCACTGGAGGATTTTAAGCAGAGGAATTACAGCCAACATGCTTTCTACCAAGTTCACTTCGCAGTGTGGAGAATGGATGGCAGTGGGGCAAGTGAACAAGTGAGGAGAGCAAAGAGGACCCCAGTGCAGTACCCAGGCCAGAGGCCGTGGTGGCTGGGACTAGAGTCCCCGGAGTGAAGTTCAGGTGCATACCGGAGGCAGGGCTTGGCAGTGGATTGGAATTTGGGAAGAGAGGGGAAAAGGATCCAAGAGTGGTTCCTAAATGTTTGGCTTGACCAGCTGGGTGGGTGGTGGTACCATTTCCTTAGACATGGGAAGATTAAGGAGAAACAAGTTTGGGAGTGAAACCAAATGCTTTGTTTTGATCCAGTTATTTTTGGAATGCTATGAGTCAAACATATCAGTGACTGAAAGGAATACTTTTGTTGAAGCTATCTGCAGTATAGCTTGGAGTGTAAAGTACATAAATAAGCAAAAACTTAGGTGATAAACATTCCATTTGAAGGTGTAATATAGACTTTCAAAATAAAACATAATTAAAAAGATCCATTTGATTTTTTGTGGAAATGAAGAGATATCAAATTGTCATTTTACTACCAATAGTTTGCTTAAAGATAATATATCTTCTCTTAGAATTATAATAATGATACTTTTCAGTATTTTTCCCTGCCCACTTTCATTACCTGTTGTTCAAAACATTTTTGTTGTCAGATTTTAAGAAATTTAATCTTAAATGTTTTTATCTTATTCTGAGTTGATGTAGATTCTTCATGATTAAATAGAAAAAAGACTACTACCAGTGTTAGGATATAGTTCCTAATTGACAGGTGAAGATTTTGTAATACTCCTAAATCTTCATTATGGTCTTTATCATGAATTTTTTTAAAGCAATAAGCTCAGGAAGATTTGGTGCCCAACTCCTACTTTACATTATCTATGAGCTAATTTGGTAGTCATTGCTTCATCTGTAGTTTAGCTGCCTTTGATTTTATTACATAAGCTTTATAAATATACACTTGAATACTATATTATTTTGCATTAACTTTAGACACTAATGACTACTTTTGGTATATTAAGGCATATAGAAACGAGTGTCTGTCATTTAGAACATAATGAAATACTAAACTTTTCTTATTCTCATATTTACCTAAGGATTAAATTACAAGTTTAATTTACTGATTTTAAAAAAATTCGCATCTAGTAGACTGCAATGCATGCAATGATATGTGCTGTTTATACAAATAGCATGGAGGCTAATTCAGACCATTTCATGGAAATGGTTTATGTATTGTAATCATGAGTCCGTACACAGTTCTCCCTAAATTTAAAACAATGTAAATTAGCCAAGCCAATTTAATTCTTGCCAAGAAAGAATATTCCTTAAAGCCATGTTTTTAAGTCTATTAGATTAAATGCAACTATATTCTGTAACTAATAAGTGAGAGGATTTATTGAATTTTGAAACCCACTGATTGTAAGTTATGTTTTTAAAGTTAGTTAAACAACTTAAATATGTTTATAATAATTTCATTTCCTATGTGACATCTAACTAATGAGGGAAAAAAAAGGCTGGGAGAGAACCGGAGTTGGTTTAATTGCTGTCATGGCCAAAGCCAAGTTTAAATCCTGCCCAAATGCCACTTATCAATCACAGCTTTAGAAGATTAAACATGATTATAGTGGTATTTCTCCACTATTCTGATGTACAAGTCTGTGTCCAAGCTATCTAGAAGCCTGCCATTGAGGTTCACTTTTGAGGTGAGAAAGTAGCCTGCTGAGTACTTATTTCAAGGAAGAAGATACATTGCTTAATATAAATTGGGTAGCGATTACAGCTCATGTGTTCAACTTCCTTTGTACCAAATTCATGTGAATATTCTAGACTATAAGAAGATATTTGATATCAGTGTTTTCTCATTGAGATTACCTTTTACAGATTTGAATAGGATTTTCTGTGCCCAAGAAATTTTTGCTTAATAAGTCTGGTTTTCGCTTGTTTCATTTGGAAGAAAAGTCTAACTTAGTTATGTTGATTTAAAAACAGATCTGAATAAGCATATAATATGCAGTAATTTCTTTCTTTACTTTTTGGTAAAATGTGGACTCTGGGATGGGAAATGCTTGGTTCAGGATTTTTCTTCTCTGTTTGGTTCAGGGTACAGTCTAATCTGAATACGGTTTCTCTACTATTTTCTTTCCTCATTCTTCTTTTTCTTGGGCATATGAAGAGAACCATTCTTTCCAGGGGGCAATTTTGGTTTTATTTATTTCTAAGCACTGTACCAGGGTTATGATGTTTATATTTCTTCACTAAAAGATTTGGCTTGATTTTCTCCCAATGTACACTTCTATGGGTATAATAGAAATTTTAGTTTGGATTTCAAAACTATGGGTGCTGTAGTCTACGTTTACCTTTCCCGTCTCAATCTGATCATGGCAGAGCTTGGGCAAGTAGTTTCTGCTATGTTCTGTGCCTGTGTTTCCTAATCTGTTCAGGGGGCTTCTGATGCCTCACATGGTGTGCGAGGGAAAGTTCCCATGGCCTTGATGTCCTCTACAGGCAGTTCCAGACTGCTGTCAGTAGCGATGACTGTCCGCGGCAGCATTCATTTGAAGAAGCCAGTGTTACTGGAAGTGCTGCGTCAATCAGCTTCATTTGGTGTTTAAAGGAGACTTCAGAGAAGTTAGCTGATGGGAAACTGTTTCTTCAAGAATTTTTTGAGCCCAGCTCTGGAGATAAACCTACCACCTGATAAGTACTAAATAGTAACTGTACATTTCCAAGATATGCCATAGCCAAAAGGTAGTAATTATATGCCACCACAGGAAATACATTTGACTTGGGCTTTTAGGTATGATTTTCATTAGAAAACATACTTTGGGGGTGTTGGAAAAGATTCCTATCTTAGCATGGAGTCATGAATAAGCATATATTGCCAGGTTCTCCTGAATTTGTTAAACAAATGTTGATTAAATATTCACTGTATGGCATGAAATGTGCTAAATATAGGGGATATAATGATAAATAAGACAAATTCCTTGTTTGCAAAAACTTCCATGCAAGAAGGGAAAGGAATGTAAGCAAATGAGTACAATATATTTTATTAGATATTAGGATAGAAGTGTACATTGGAAGTGAGTTCCATTTTACATAAGGTAGGAGGGGAACCAAAAAAGATTTTGGGAGGCATCAGCCTTAAGCTGAGTCTTGATAAATGCAGTGTGGGGCACACAGAGGGAGAACATTTGGGAAGGGCTGCACCAAAGCCAGTGGCTCATAGGTTGGTGAGGCTGTTAAAGAAAAAATTCCTGACGCTTGCTAAAGATGGTAAGGCAGACTTTATTCAGGACCATCACAGTAGGTGTAGGACCACTGCAATGGGGTACTGCAGTGGAGAGGGAGATTGGGCTCAACTCTGAATACAACAAAGAGAAGTGGGAATTTGTAGACAAGGAGCAGGGCAGGAGAGTTAGTGGATGGAAAATTACTAAGAGGAAACATCAGGGGTAAGGGGGATTCTGGCTAAACCAACCTAACAAGATTCTTACTGAAGACAGGCCAGGGTGATCAGACATCACCTGGGAGATGGTGGAGGATGAGGAACCTGATAAGATAATGAAAGGTGGTCAGATATTGAGGGTAGGGGTTCTGGTTAACTGACTTAGCAGGATTCTTGCTAAAACTGGACAATGCAGAGAAAACATCAAGCCCAAAAGTGAGGGTCTGGTTGAGAAGAGGATTCAGAAAAGCCTGACTATAATTTGGTCAAGGTGATGATCTTTTTCAAGGCCTGGAGTTGTTTTGAGGAGAACTTGCAGGGAAATAAAGCTGGTAACGAGGCAGGAACAAAATCATAGAGAACGTTGTTAGCCATGATGAGGTGTTTGTACTCTGTGTAGTTGGTGATGGGTTTTAAGCAAGAGAGTAGTAATATTGTATTTACATTTTTTTCTTTAAGAATGAGAATTCTGGTGGCAACATGGAGCCAGCATACACTTGGAAAATCATTTAGGAGACCGCTCACCAGCTCAGGAGAGAGACAAGGAAAGCTGGAATTTAGGCAGTTGCAAAGTGGGATTCGTCGGGGACCAGAGGGGTTGGAGAGATATAGTGGACTAGAAAGCAAAGGTCTTGTCTTTGTGACTAATTGACAGCAGGAGGAGAGGGACTGGAAGTCATCTAAGACATTTCCCAGATTTCTGGTCAAGGTGGTTAGATAGATAACAGAGGTGTTTACTAAGTTGGAGACACAGTGGGACAGACTTGGCCATGTTATGACTATTGGCTAAACCCATATCAAAGGTATTAATGAATTCCATCTAGGATTAACAGGGAATTCTTTTTTCTTCAAGAATACCTAATAACTTGGTTATTCAAGGCCTTCTAGCATTCTCCTGCCTTCTTGTTCTGCCAAGATGTGCAGGTAGTTGAAATTGGGTATGTGTTTATCTTGGATTTTCCAGCTGATTTCCTCAGTCCTCCACATATGAACATGTGTGGGTACAGCACAGATATTAGCTCTGAAAATACCTCTGTCTGCCTCCACAGTGACTTTTTCTAGCAACTTCAGGCAAATGTCAAAGCCCCAGTGAAGTATACAAATACAAGTTGGAGGATTCATGAGGGAGTAAGATTACGTGTATAAGTCACGATGCCATTTTTTAAAAGTCCCAGATTTTATAAATAAATATAACTGAAATTATAGTAATTTTTAATGTATTATATGTGTATGTCTCTTTCTTTAAGCTTTCAGAAATTCATGAAAGGGTGTGATTTGTCCCTTAGGATCCCAACAATAGAAAACAATAGTAATTAAGCAAAAAGTAAATAAATTGACATGGATGTATTGGAGCTAATATAAATCCCATGCAATTGGCATAAAGGAATTTGTTATTTTCAAAAGAGAACTAAATCTCTTTTCCAGTATAGATTTAATTTAAGTAACATGATAAATAGTGGTAAATTGAACTTTATTATGTATTCATGAAATGCAGTTTAATACAATTGTTATTTCTGGCATTTTGGTTTAAAGATATTCCCTTATGGGTAGATATTATTTTTAATGTGCAAATTCAGAAATAATGACCTCCAGTTCCACTGCTGAATTAGGGCTGATATATACACATGGACAATAGGGAAAAATAGTCTCAAAATTTCTGCCTTTATGAAAATTTCTAGTGCAATCTCTTATCCTTTAAAAACTGACATTAAACAAACCATTTTAAGGTTACAACTGTATTGCCAGTGAACAAAAAAGTAATAAAGTAAATATTTTCCAAAGGTTTTTAAAAGAATGGTCTTTGACAAGGATATATCTGAAAGAGGGAAACTCACTTAGCAAGAACAGGTTATTGAAAAATCTCTGCACAATTTTTTTTAAAAAACACCAGATTAAAAATTCACGTAAAATGATGCCTTACTGGCAAGTCCCGAACATAAAATTGGAAATCCAAAAGGAATGTATAAACAGATAAAAAAACATACACTAATTTCTACAGCCTCTTTTTCACAGAATCAGTAGGAAACTGTTCAAGAGAAAGAAACATTAGCTATTTGTCATAACTTTATATTTAGCTTAATTTTTTTTTTTTTTTTGGCTCTGGGAAGTTCATTGGATAGATAAACCAATAGGAGAAAGCCTGTAAAGGAAAAGACAGCATAACTTCAGGAGGCCTTAAGTTCATTCTCAATGGTGAGTGGTGTGAATTCCCAGCAAATTGCTCTTGTCAGGCCAAGAGTAACTTCTCTCCTGAAGTTGAGTTCTGATGGCTATTTAATATACTTTTTTTTTTTTTTTTAAAAATAGACCTTTTCAGGGGAGTTTTGGATAACTGAATTTGATTTCTGTTTGATTATTCATTGCAATTTATGATTTAAGATTTTGTGAGGCATGTGTATAGAAAATCTACAGCAGTTCTTCAGGCATGCGTAGCTCATGGTTAGAAGAATGAATTTGGTTTGGGGTTACCCACTTGGGAAAAATGTTTGTGGAATGTAGGGCCTATTTTAGGCACTGGGACCTTGCTTTTTCAGCATAGTTGTGGTCATCTCTGGAGGCAATCAAATGTCTGAACACAATTCTTAAGTCCTGTTCTACTTTGAATGATCACAAAGGGCCTTTCTTTAGATCCAAGTTGTTCCATGCAGTGTAAGCGACCACTGAGGTGGTCCATCTGATGGGAAGGCTAGTCTGAGAGAATGGGAAGTTCAGTTACTGCTAACATCACAATTTTATAATTATCAAACTTGTCCTTTGAACAACTACCCCTCATTCATTAACCAGAGGACTTTTTTCATGAAGGGATAATTTAGCACAGGTCCTCAGGCCCATATCCACAATCTGATGGCACTTCCCAAATGGGAAGTACAAATTATTTCCATAATTTATTTGTTTGCAAAACATGATCCCATCTGAACTTACCTGTTAGAACAAACCAACCTAAAGTTACATAGAGGCTATCAATAGCCTTTATCTTATTTAGTGTAAATATTCATGCCTTGTTATCACTGCATACTGCCTCAGACTTGACTCAGTGTGTAATATAATATATGATATGTGAACTTTATTAACTTTCTAAACCTTGAAAAATTATGAATTCTGAAACCCAGCTGTATCCAAGGGTTTTAGATAAGGGACTGTGGAGCTGTAACCAGAAATGAGTCTTAATTTTCTTTTTTCTGCATGCAAATACATACTAATAATGTTCTTAAAGATTATTTGTTCAGGGAAGTTAAATAATCTTTCTAAAATTGAATTTAGACTATTAATTTGCTTAGCCAAATCATATATTGCACATAGGTAAATTCAGTTCTGTTGTGATAAAATTATCACAAGTTATAAATTAGTTGCATCTGAGTTAATGAGATTTTATTATAAACACAAAACAGCATTATTTCCAATGCCTGATTTTCATTAGTACAAGAAAGGCCAAATAAAGCTGTAGAAAAAAAGAGTTGCCTGTGTTACTTACCCTATACTCATTCAAAAGAGTTGCTGGATTTTTTATTTGTAAAGAGCTGAAAAGATATTTATGTTGCCTGCCTCCAGTTTGATTTGGATTAAGGCTGCCACAAAATCTTTTTAGTTCCAGTGGCCTGTGAATTTTTCCTGGAGTCCTGTTCTCTTATTTTTAAGGTACTGAAGCTAAGAATTTTCTCAACAAAGTGAAAAGGGGAAAGATTTTTTTTTTTTTTAATGAGAGGATAGGTGGGATGCCTGGGGTACAAAGGGCATTTTGCCAGGTGCAAAAGCAGGAAGGGCCCCAGGAGGTGAAGGGCAGCACTGCAGGGCTAACGGAGAGGTCTACTGGAAAGGGGTGGGGGGGAAGGGGTTTGTGCTGGGGGCCCAGGGACTGGGGTTACATCAGGTAGGCAGCAGGGCTGGGGGCTTATGTTGGGATGCAGAGCCCTGAATTCCACTTTGCTTCTTCAAAATCAATTTTGCTCCTGTTTGTTTGCAAAGAGAACCTGTGTGTTTAGTTCCTACTGAGCAAAAGGAGGTTTCCTGTCTTTTAACCATAATTCCACACATAAATACTACATAATAATCCCTTTATTAGACAAAAATAGTTTTTATCTTGAAGCCTGTAGGGTTACTCTCAGAGCTGTGGCTCTTTTAAAATCTTGGCCAGCTCACCTTTCTCTTTTTTCTTGCTGTTCTGGACTCTTTCTTTCTGGTTTCTCTTTCAAGGGGATGTTGTCACTGTTCTTCTCCAAAGCACGCGTTCAGACAGAACAGCAGGCAGAGGTTACAGACTCCTCACAGGAAGGATTTGAAGAAGGTGTTGATGTAAGCGGATTGGCTGTTTATATCAAATATGCTGGAGCAGGGGCCCCAATAGCAACGACCTCCCAAACACTGAGAAGCCCCGAGGATGGCAGGAGACCAGCTCACCCACGGAGACGCTGTTAGAGCTGGAATGACTTCTGTGAAAGGGGCTGACTGCAGTTCTGTGGGAAATTTGCGGGCCCAGCATTGTGGCATGCATGGGGTGCTGGTGTTTGTCCAGGTAGTTGTGCTCGTGCCAGGAGTTGTGTGCCTGCCTCGGTTCTGCTGCACTAATTGATATGATGGTGTCTTTACAAGGTCTTGCCGTGTGAAGGATGATAAAAGTCTTGCCAACCAAAAGGCTGCATCCCAGTCACATTCCTTAGTTAGAATCTTCGCTATGTGAGATGGAAAGAATATAGGAGGCAGAGTAATACATTCCCAGATGTCAGAGGGAGGTCATGACATGAAAACTCATTTCATAGTAACTGAAATTATGGCAAATTTGCCAGAAAATGTAAAATAGTCACTGGGGGGCATTAAAGAGAGAGCAAGGGTTGGGTTTGAAGCAGGGAAAGAAGGCCTTGGGAATGTTGGCCCAGGCCCAGGCAGCCTTCAATTCCCTTCCAACCCTGCTGTTAGTTACCATTTGGAAAAAAATGAAACTAGCTAACTCTGTTATGTCTTATTTACAGAAATCAGCGATTCCCTGTTGCCTCCAGGATAAAGTCCTGGCATGCAAGACCCTTTATATGCTGATTCCAACCTAAATCTCTGCATGATCTCCTATCCTTTCCTCCTGGCCTATCTTGGGTGCATTTTTGTACATGAACTTCTTACCATGGTAGCAGCATGCCAGACCCTTGAATGCCTTGGACATGGGTCCTATTTTTTATTACTACTCTCTCCTTCTCTTGGCAAATTCCAACTCATCCTTTAAGGCTTTAGTTCAAATGTGACCTCCTCTATGGAGTCTTTTCTCATATTCATTCATTTATTCAACAGAGAGTGATTGAGGAGTGTCAGACATTGTGCTAGGCCTGGAGGTGGGGTTAGGGAGAATGATGAACAAGATGGTCTAGGCCGTGTGCCTCAGGAGTATCAGTCTTAGTAGGGATCTTGCTAATCAGGGAAAGAGTCCTGGAGGGAATTACTATGAGGATGAGAGCTGAAAATGTCTTAGCCAAGGGAAGGTTTGGTGGCATGTACCATGCAAAGCAGTATCACAACAGTGTTGATTGCCTCCTTTGTTCCAGATGGTCCTCTGTCATGCATTGTAATGTAATTGTGATCATGTAATGTAATGATCTCTTTGTTTCTCCAGTTTTATTCCCTTTATTCTGTGAGTTCCTTACTGTAATAATAGGAGTCATGGCTTTGCTTCTTTTATGCGTCCACAGTCTACTTCGGTGACTAGTATAGAGGACTGTGGCTCGGCTGGGTTAGTAGGAACTGGGGATGGGCAGTAGGAACTAAGTCTACTGCTGTTATATTTTGGAACCAGCCAGGTCACAGTAGTAGCAACTTAACATGTATTAAATGGCAATCCCATTTATGTTTGCTATGTTCCTTCAGCTGGTAAAGTAATTTTTTAAAGTTTTCATTATTTGGAGATGGAGAAAGAATCTTCATAACTACATCCCATCATCTGGCATTTAGTAGGACTATTGCAGGTCCTGAGGGCATTTTTAGTCCACCTGATGGGCCACCACAAAGTCCTGCATCAGGTGCTGCTAAAAGAATGATAATTGTTGACCAGATCAGGAAGAGAGCTATGAAACTTCCCTTGTATAACCTAGAAATTCCCCAAAGACGTGGGTGCCCTGCATGGGTTGGAATGGAGAACCAGCAAGCCAACATGACCGTGTGGCCTGCCACAGCACTAGAAAGTCCTGAGTAGATGGTGCTGGCAAAGAGTAGTACTGAATGCTCTGAGAAACCTATCAGGCAAGTCTCTGTGTCCAGAGGAGGACAGTGGAGGCTAGTCAGGTGGGCGGAAGGAAATCTGAAGGATCAGCTACTCCACATGCAAGTAAGCTAACCGTAATCTTTCTGAGTCACTTTCTTATAATGTGGACCTGCCTGGGTCCCCTCTAAGACTCAGCTTTTGCTCTAGCCTCCAAGAAAACCAGCCCTTTTGAAGCCTGGTAGAGAGGATGATGGAAATCTCATCTTATTTATAGGGCCCTTTCTACCATTCAACACAGGAGTTGGATTCCCCTTCCCTGAAGGACACTCTCTTTTCATTTGTATTTGCTGAGTCATTCCCTAATTTACTCTCAGGCAGAAATAAGAAAACTTTGGGACTTTTAAGGGCAAGTGCTTGTCCACAGGAAAAGGTAATACTTTACAACTCCTAGGTCTGTGTACCCCAAGTAACTACCTTCAGTTCTCTTGAGTATAGGAGTAGGATAGGCAGATTAGACTTGGAATTTTGAAACTCATTGAAGCTAAGAGTGAGTACCATAGAATAAAATTTACCAGGACAGCAATGCTAATATACAAATTAAGAGAGATTCTATAATTGATTGATGGTATGGAATCCTTGAAAAGCAAATAAGGGGGACTCAGTTTTGGTTTTGTCATAGATGGTGAGTTGTTTACGCACATTAGGCCCTCAGTTTTGAGAATCATCCACAATTTCTCTAACGAGTTCAGTTTAGGTGACTAAGTTTTATGGTGTTTGTTTAAGTGAATAAGTAAATGAGGGTATGTAAACAGGTCCTAGCTTCCGAGGGTTCCCCTCCACCAGGTAAGCAAATTTGCGTTATGAATATAGAGGGATAGAAATTAGTCACTGGGGAGAAATGCATTTCAGGGATCTCAGTGTCCCAACATGACAATGATAATATAACTTTTTAAAAACAGGTTGAGATGATGGTAGATGTGTTTGTGCCTCCCTTGAGTTTTACAAGAAGAGAAGTCTTAGACTCCTAAAAACTTCAGAAACATCTGTTATTCTGCCTATTCAATAGAATGGAGAATACTTCTTTTCCATTATTTGAGGGGAAAAAAGTAATTTAATGGTGCTTTGGTGGTGGAAAGGTTTGAAATGAACGGATAGCCAGAGCAATGCTAGGTTGAAAAGTGTTTACTGCCCCTCAGTAGCTCCTACGGTCTTGGCCCCAGAATACCTTGATTCTGCAACTTGTGACTCATCTGTATGCATGGATATGCTGTCTAATTCACTTTGTTAAGCTCCGAGGGAATTATCTACTCCATAATGCAGATTTCTGTAGCAGACCTCAAAGCATACACAACTCAATTTTTCCTTTTGGCATTTTATTTCCTTCCGAAATAATGATGCCTCCAGTGCAACGTGGGACTCCATTGAAAGAACATTTATTGCTTGGGATTTAATCCTCTAAACCAGGGTTTGGCAAACTATGGGCCCTGGACCAAATCTGGCCTATTCCTGTTTCTGTAGCACTTACAAGCATAGAATGGCTTTTAATTTTTAACCAGTTAAATTTTAAATGACAAAAATCTGAAATACTTACTATATGGACCTCTACAGGAAAAGTTTACCAACCCCTGCTCTAAAACCCCTGACTTTAATGATTGTTATCTGAAATGTTATGGATTAATAATAGTAGCACACACAAGAAAACCTGTAATGGGCATAAATTCAGTTACTTCTCTATTTTAGATCAGAAGTTCACAAGGCAGAAGGCATGGGTGGTGCTGACTTTTGCCCTGAGAAAGTGCAGTGCATTGCAGGCATAATAAACCCTCCAAGGTAATCATATAACTCTAGGAAGTGGTGGTGAGAGCTCGGGCTTGGGAAGCAGGAGACCTGGGCTGTCATCTTTCCCAGCACTGCTGTGTGACGTGGGTAAACCCCCTTACCTCTCTGGGCCTTGGAGTGCTCATATTTGACAACCTTCCATCTTATTTGAAAAGCAGAGACTCTTCCTAATCCCCTACTCTCAACAAATACTCTGTTTCCTCCAGCTTCTCTGAACTTTATCTTGCTCTTTTTTTCCCCTCCATTCTTTCCCCATCCCCCTGCAGATATAATTTTGGGGGGATGTCTTCCTAGGATAAACTGATTAAATTTGAAGGAAGAGATCATATCAGAGCAATACAATATTTCATGTGGTTTTTCATCATTTCTTGGAGCAGCTTCTGAGTTTAGGCTCCTGCCTCCTCTTCAGAATCATACATTAGGGATGAGGTCCAACCGTGGCCAATAGAGATCCTTCTTTCAGAATCAAAACAGGTCCCCTCAGTGTGGACCAAATGCCTGGGCTCCACAGAAAAGAGGCTGACACCTGCTAGCACATCTCTCTGATGGGCCTGCCAAAAATGTGCCTCTTTTGTTTGGTTCTTGCTTTACCTTTCCTTCCATTCTCTTAGCCTGTAAATATCATTCTCCTTCCCTCCAAAAGAAACCTTAACATTCACACATTAAAAAGCAACATGAAACAATATGGAACAATATCAATGTTTATACCTTCAGACAAGGAGTCAGAAAGCGCTGAGATACACATCTAGCAGCAGAGTTTATTCTGACTTCTACATTTTTGAAGCCACTGTGCACGTGGAAGGGCCAGTGCTCTGAGGGCAACTGCACTGCGCGACTTCAGGGGACCACTTGCATCACTGGCAATAAAATGGGGGCCCCTGGAGTTGAACAACGTAGTTGGCCCCAGATCCTGTGTGGTTTGAGTTAATTGTAGTTTTGACCACTTGAGAGAAAATTCAGAGAAAACATTCCATTCACTCAATAAATATAGAGTTCCTATAAGGGATGAATAAGACAACGCTTGACTCCAGGATCTTTCAGGCCAGGAAAGGGATAGAATATGTCTAGAAACCAGAATGTGTGGACGCATAAGCTTGCCTGGTGTAGCACAGAGAAACAAAACACTCTGGAAGTTCAAGGTAAGAAGATATTTGCTTTTGGCAAGGGAAGCCTGGAGATTTCATGGAGAAGGTAGCATTTGAGCTGAGCCTGGGGAGGTGGTAGGGCTTCACCAGGTAGTGAGGAGGGTTGGGGAAAGGCAGGAGCAGAGGCATGGTGAGCAGGTGGGGAAATGCAGGGTGCGAGGGCAAGTAGGTCAGTTTGTTTGAGGTGAGGCTTCCCATAGGAAAAGTGCACAAGGTTGAGTTGGGGGCGACTGCATTGAAGCACCAAATTTGACCTTACCTGCATGTCCTTTAGCTCCAGAGTTACACTTTATTTCCATCAGGAAGCAGGGAAAGGAGGCCTGGATGATTGTCTCTGACACTTCATTTCAGAGTAAAGGGCTGCAATCATTCAAGGAGTTGTCTCAGAAGTGATAGATTTTCCATCCCTATTTGAATAGCGCTAGTATCTCATTTTTGGATACAAAATGATCATGCATATCCAGCAATCTTTGCCATCTTCCCATCCTAGCAGAAAAAATACACCCACACCCCATCATCCATCTAGAAATATCAATGAGGTTGGTATTCTTCCAGTGCAAGGCTATCACCTGTCTGATTGCCATTCCACTTGAGATAGTCCAGAAATTTCTTTTATTCCCAGTAAGCAAAGACCTGTCAATTTAATCTGGCCAACATCAACCTGAAAAACATATGCTGCTTTATAGGAAAAACACATGTGTATGAAACTGCCTGATCCCTCACCTTCTTCATCATTCGCAGCTCTCTTCCTGTAGGTGAAGCAGAGATTTTGCATGCCTCAGAAGTAAGGTGGAATGTGTTATTCCACCCCGGGAAATTACTGCCCATCCAGAAAAAGACCTATTTATGTAGAAGGAGGGAAAAGCAAACACTGAGGCCATTTATTTGCTAACTGTGAACCCCTTGGGCAAAGTGGACTTGTAAAGAAGATTTAAAAGGCAGCACTAAAAGAGGGCCACCGCATACAGTTGGTTATGTCTGTGGTCCCCAACTCCCAGGCTGCAGACCGGTACCGTGTGTGGCCTATTACAAACTGGCCGCACAGCAGGATGTGAGCGGGGCAAGTGAGCTAGGGAGCGAAGCTTCATCTGTATTTACAGCTGCTCCCCATCACTCGAGTTACCGCCTAAGGTCTGCCTCCTGTCAGATCAGTGGTGGCATTAGAGTCCCACAGAAGTGTGAACCCTACTGCAAACCGCACATCATGCGAGGGATCTAGGTTGCACGTTTCTTATGACTCTACTGCCTGATGATCTGAGGTGGAGCTGAGGTGGTGACGCTAGTGTTGGGGAGGGGCTGCAAATGCAGATTATCATTAGCAGAGAGATTGCATTATGGTGAGTTGTATAATTTCATTATATATTACAATGTAATAATAATATAAATAAAGTGCACAATAAATGTAATGTGCCTGAATCATCCCCAAACCATCCCCTACCCCAACTGTGCAAAAGTTGTCTTCCATGAAACTGGTCCCTGGGTCCAAAAAGGTTGGGGACCACTGGGTTATGTGGTGCACTGCCCAATGCCAAGGGCTGCAATTTAACAGTGAATTCTACACAAATGATACACCTTGGAGTTGTGCAGTTGACAGTCTGTGGGGACAGGTATAGTAGTCTTGTCGGAGTCTTGAACTCAAGCTGAGGATTGGCTACTATAGCAGAATTAACCTGGGAAACTCATTTCCCTTCCAGTTTTGGGTTTTCCATTGTAAAATAATAGTGAATATTGGCTTTGAAAATTCTATATCTTTAAACGTATACTAGACAACAGTTTGGGGAAGGAAAATGGGAGGAAAAAGGCATGGTTAGCTATTATCTTTTGTGAGTTTATAACATAAATAAAAGAGATATTGCTTTTGAAACATTTAAAATTTTTTCCTTTATAAATGTAAATTTTTCTTTTAGGTCCTGTTAGATCTTTTTAAGAATTATTTATCTATAACCACCAAATAATTTATTTGCATGTTTAATTTTTAGTATTTGATTGTTATTCTTAATAAATGGAAGCACTGAAGTAATTTTCTATATTATGTAAAGAGAGGTTTTCCTTGAGTTGAGTTAGCAGTAATGGGGAAGAAGTATATGTGTACCTTATTCTTTGTTGCAGTACTTGGAAACACACATTTATTTTTAAATGAGTGAAGCAATAATGGGAGGAAAAATATGTTAATCTCTAGGATAAAGATCTGATCCAGAAGCATAATATTACTTTTTTTCCTCCTAAAGTGATGAGAATAAGTTAAGCCTTTTCTTTTGGATTATATATTTAGATAATATGAACTAAGATGTAGAAATGAGGTTTAAAAACAGATCTCAAAATGCCCTTAAAGGTGGAAATAAACTATTCAGACTACAAATTAAATGATCAATGATGACCATGAGGCAGGCTGCAATAAATATTCCTTCTGTTTTCATAAATTATTTTTCAACCAGTAGTGAAGATTTCATCAAAAATAAAATGCCCAGAGCAAAACTAATTATGATATTTATATCTTAGCTTTGAAATTGACTTGATAGCTATTTTTTTATTGTTTCTGTCCAGCCCCTTTAAAGAGAGAAGAGATTTAATAATATAGTTGGTAGCATTATTTGTGATCATCAATTAAATGTGGCACATTTGAGGTGGCTTTGTTTTAGAAAGTTCATCTTTAGAAGACAGATTTTCACAGTTTTTCTCCAAATATTCCAGATTTTGAATCTTTTCATTTGGGAATTTTTGTCCTTGAAATTCTAGGTTATTAATTTAATTGATATAGTCCTTGAGGATCCATTTATCTTATCTCTGTAATCAACTAACTGGGGTTTAAGCAGATGCTAAGAAGAGTATCCAAGAGAGGGGCTTTAGCTCAGGAAGAGAACCCTTTGTCCTTGGTCACTATCTTTATGTTCCTTCCTTGTCGTGCTACTCGCTCTGATGCAAGGTGTACTAGCACCTTATGCGAGAAGTGGCCACCATAATCTCTTTAATTTTGATCTAAGCTCAGTTTCTATTTTTTTCTTTATTTTTTGAAGGGCTAATTACCTATAACAATCTAAGATATCAGTATATCCATGTATGGGCAAAGGCAGAAATGATTTATATTCTGATTCAGTTGGCATCTGCATGGCCAAAAACACAAACCAGAAGTTGACACAACTAAACAAAAGTGAAGAATACAATAGTACTGTCTACCGAGAGTGCAATTTGAAATGAAGAAGAGACCTCTAATGAGGCTTTCTTCCATTTTCTGACCTTTTCATGTTATGAACAATAAGGACATCAGACCTTGTCAGGTTTTTAGGAGGGCCGTTCAACAAATCTCCATGTACCTACATTGAGGTCAGAAGCACTGAACGTCTAAAGCTGCTAAAATGATGGGTGAACATTCAGTACCCTCTGGACATATTGAAAAATACATTTTCTGGAGACTCTTGACAAAGGTAGGTTCAGTGGTAGGTTTTGTGTTTCCAAGACAATCACAGGTAAAGATCAGAAATCATCAGTGATTTGGAACTGCCATTGGTAGTTGGCAATTCTTACGATAGTTGGAAAACATAGTGGCTGGTTTCAGTTTTCATCACAGTGTTTGCTGTCTTCAAAGTAGCTACAAAATAATATTTTCCAAGAATAATTGTAATGCAGCAGTAAATGGATGCCCAGCATATAAGGAGGGTGATACACCAACACATACAACTTCCAGTGTAACTGTCACTAGCAGTTGAAGTACTAACTTGTCTCATCATGCATATGCCAACATTGCCCATTTGAAAAGCATCAATATCTCAGATACTGGTGCTTTTGTATCTTGGGAATAACTGTCTTAGGAATCTCTTTACCTAGGTAAAAGAAAATAAAGGAGTATATTGGGAAAATAATGCAAACATATTAAAAAACAAAAAGTAGATAGCAAATGTGATTGTGGGAACTGCAGTCTGTCACAAAGCTCTGACAGGAGAGGCAGCTGCATTGTAATACGAAGCAAGATGTTCTTTACCTAAACTATATTGTTTGACCTTGTCCTCTTCACTTCTCAATATTGTTTCTTTACTCATGGGAATCTCTTCAGTGAGGGAACTATAGTAAAAAAAGAAAAGAAAAAAAGAAAATATGACCTAATGAAAATCCATAAAGGAACCTCAGCTGATTCCATGAAAAGACAAGAGCATTGATTCACTAAAGAACATTAGGCTGGGAGAACCTTAGAAGTTATCTACTCTAACACCTTGATTTTATAGACGAGGAAACTGATAACCATTCACTCCTCTGTTCATTCATTCATTCATCTGTTCATTCATTTGACAAATAGATATTGCCCTAATCTAGGTACTGGGGAACAAGAGAGATAATACTTTGATCTTGCTAAGTTTACATTCCAGTGGGGGAGACAGGCAATAAACACATAAATAACTTAAGTTTAGGTTATGATACATGCCGGGAAGAAAATACATCAGGAAGATGGAAGACAGAATAACAGGGGATAACTCTAGGTTGGGTGGTCATGGAACGCTTCTCTGAAGTGGTGGCATTTGTACTGAGACCTGAAAGGTGAGAATGAGCCAGCCATGGCAGAGAGTTACAGCTAAAGGAAGCTGCAGCTTCTCTAGCTCCAATATAGGAATGAGCTCAGCAAACATGAGTAACAGAAAGGCCAGCATGGCTGGGACTTGGAGGACAAGGGGGAGAGGGAGAGGATGAAGGCAGAGGGGTTGATCAGGAAGACCTTGTCAGCTATGGTCACACGCTTAAGAGAATCTAGTCTGAAGAACTCAGTATGATTAGTTTTAAGCAAGGGAGTTGGATTGTGACTTCCCTAAGCAGAATCACGTGGTTTAGAACATTTTCTCAAAAATATTTACTGAGTGTATTTTCTATACATAGTACTGTGCCAGGTGCTGGATACTGAGGTGTTACAGAAAAAAATCTTGGACATTCTTCCTGCTTTTGAGAACCTCATACTTTGGCAAGAATATGAGACTCCCAAATGAAACAACTGATGTTGCATTTATTTGACAAATCAAAACATAAAACATGATGTGGCATAATGGGAAGGAGCAGTGGGGTAAGAATCAGAAGATTTGATAGAATCTGCTTCTCAGAGGCTTGGTTTTGTCTTCCAAAAAAGAGAAATCAAAATGCCTTCCCTGTCTGTCTTATCAGTCTTGTGGTAGATCAAAAGAGATAATGTTTGTAAAAATGCTTTGTGAAGGCACTTTGAAAACCATTGAGTATTATATAAATGTGGCAAGGGTGGGTGGCATAGGTGACTGGGACTGGATAAGTGACCAGATTCTGGAGACTCTTAAATCTAGGTTTAAAATGTAACTTATTTTGAGGGTAAAAGAGAGTTTGTTAGAGATTTTGCAAGAAGGGAAAGCCGTGATGAATAGTAGTTACATTCATTCATAAATAAATACGTGGAAAACTGAGTAGGGAGTAAAGAGAAAAGATTATTCTCAAAGTTTTGAACTCCAATTTCTGGAAGAAGGATGGGGCCATTGCTGGAAATCCTGAAGCTACGAAGGAGCCGTTTTTGAGGGGTAGACAACGGGCAAGGTTCTGAAAACTTCAACAACCAGGAGATCGTCTGTGGGGCAGTGCTGCAGCCTGGCGGGTCCCGGGCAGGAGGCTCACAGCTGACCATCTCCTCATATTGTGGGGAAACTAGCGGGCGGGCTCTGATAACAAGCAGAAGTGGGTAGATAAAGCACTGAGGAAAGATGACTCAGGTTATACCCAGGATTAAAGCAGAAAAGAAGTAGCTAGTCTGCTAGGCCGGGAAACAAGACTAGAGAAATACAGATGTTCTATTTTCCAGAATGCCCTGCCTGCCTCCCCCTCCTTGTGAGCCCAGCCTCCACCTTCTGGGCCTGGCTCAGTGAAACATTGTCCAGGACATTTTCTTTGGCTTGGTTTGCTGGGTGAGAAGATCCCAGCTGTGTGCCTCGGACATTCAATTCATCTTCTAATAAAATGTAATGCCTATTTGTAACTATCGGGCTGTTTTCTGACCTCCCTACAGATTATAAATTCATTGAAGGCAGGGATGGTGCTAATCCTAGTTCCTAGCACAGACCAGGGTACAGGGTAGGAGTTTGAGAGATGTGTGAAGAATGACTGCATCCAGAACTAAGAGAGAAGGCAGCCTTGAGAAGGATGGCTGGTGGACAGGAGCAATACATAGTGTGGTAGGAAATATTAAGCTTTGATGGGAACATTTGGCTTAGGATTTGGGTCCTTAGAGATCATCAAGATGCAGAATCAGTAGAAGATTGGATTGGCCCAAAGGAAATCTCACTGTAGGGGAGGCAGGGGAGGATGGTGGTTGGAGAAGGAAAGGCAGTAATCTAATAGAGGTAGAGAGATCACTTGCTCCCAGTGTTTGGTGGGGAAATATTAAAAAAGGAGAGATGGAGGAGAGGAGAAACAAAGGTTTTGTCCATGTTTTAATTTTTGTTTTTGAGGGAAACCAGAAAAAACCAGGATTCATGGATAACCTCCCCTAATAGACCCACAGACATTTTTGGCATTGTGCTGTAAACATTTATCTAGAAAATTCCCAATAGGTAAAATTAGAACTGAATATGGTCAAACCATGTTCCATCACAAGGTATGACTAAGTGCACTGCCAATCGTCAGTCTAAGGATTATTTTAACCTAGATGGCAACTGCAAGTTTTAATTTATTATTTATGAACCTCTACAGCTGTATTTCTACAAGAATGAATTGCTGGTTCATTTATCAGGTGTGAAGGAGGGATGTTAACAGGTAGGTCAGAAAAGTTGGAAAAAGGGATAACCTATTTAAATCATTGTTGGTGAATGTGTGGAGAGGTTCCTGACAGGTGAAGTAAGGTGGAGGGGATGCCAAAAGCTGATTGATGTTCTTCCTTTGAGTCAGAACGTGTAAATTTCTCTCACAGAGATTTTGAGGCTGACTGCATTTGCACCTCTAAAACGTTATTGGCATGTATGTAAAAATAGCCATCACGTTTATTCCAATTAAAATTTGCTATTGCCTCAGGTGTACCTGTGCTCGAATTCTCAGACTGATAAGCCCCTATCCACCTTCCAGGACCCAGTTGTAAGGTCACCTTCTTTTGGAAACTTCTCTAACTGTCCTGGTAGAGTCAGCTACTTCCTCCTCCGTATTTCTTCAGTCCTTGGTGCTGTGTATACCGTGTGGTGCTGTAATTTATTTTGGACAGGCGTTTCTGCTAGACTGAGCTTCACCAGGCCAGGAATCATGTTTTAACACTTTCTATACCCTTGACCAGAGAAGACTGTTGATAAAAGTTTATTGAATGGGTGAATGAAATGGTAGGGAAAGGGCCCTATGCAAACTTATAGATTATTCTTAAACACATAAGTGGTTGATCAACCACCTACTGTTGGTTTTTAAGACCACCTATGTTGAAGAAACAAGAGGCGACTGCGGATCAGGTAAGAAGAGAGAAAGAACCGGAGCAGTGATGCCGCTGAGTGGTTTCAGCAGAAGGAGCGAGCAGAAGGCTGGCAAGGGCGTGGGGTGAACGAGGCTGAGGGGACTGACCAGCATTTTTTGGGTCCTACATGGAGTTGCCAGGGAGGCATCAAATGTATGGAATGTGCATGGAGCAGAGACGAGGAGGGCTCCCTCCTGAAGTTGAGTCAGACATATCCACATGATTCTACCTCTCGCGAAAGAAAGTGAACTGTGTTGGAAAATAGGCAAGAAGAAACTTGTCTCAATCGGGACAAAACTCTAATTTTCAGAAGTCCACAACAGGATGCAAAGGAAACTCCTGAAAGGCAGAAAGTGCTTGTAGAAGTTTCTGGACAACAGATGCTTATAGAACACACTTGCACAGAGAAACAGCTTCATCATACAAACAGTTTTGGTTTGTTTATTTCTTAAAAATCTTTTTCTCTCTGTTTGTCTATTTTTTGTTTTTCCTGAGCTCCTTTTGTGAAAACTATGGTCCTTTCTTCTGTCTTACACTGGAAATGTCCTGAAAATATAGTAACCTTCTGTTTTACTAAGAGATAACATTTCATTTATTTCCAACAGTTTGCCTGCTTCCCCAAAATTCAAAAATATTAAAACCAGCTAAACTGTTTAAACTTTGGCAATATAAAGTTCCATTTATATGAAAATATAACACATTTACACGTAAATTCATTTAATACACTGAATGGTTTATTTGAACTATAATGAAATCTAATGATTTTGTGAGCAAATCAAATTACAATTCATATATCTCCTGTTCCATAAGCTAATGAGTAATTTTACATTTGTAATGGTTTAAAAACATCTTGCAAATCTTAAGTATAAGTGCACATATTTTATTACTTCAATTCATTAAATCTTGTCATTTCTTGAAATTTTCAGGAGATCTGCCATCACTAACTGGTGTAAATTGAGAAAGGCTGACATATATTTTGGGTGTGGGTTGGTGAAAGGAGGCTGCAAGAGTTTACTGGTCTTGCTGAGGGATCAGGGTAGCACAATAAGACCAGGAATTTGGGAGAAATCCTGTAAGCTAGGACACCTTTTCTACAGTTGCCCTTCTTACAAGCAAGTATGTCTCTGTGTTTGCATGGCAGGTAATTTGTGACTGTCCCAGCCTTTGTGGCTATTTGGGGACCCTGAAGCAGGGAGCAATAGAAAGAGCATTGAACTTGAGTCTCTGCTTTGTCACATACATCTTGAGCAACATTGAACAAGTAACTTAACCTCTTCATGACTCAATTTTCTCATTTCCCACATGGAGCAGCTGATATTTGCCCTATTTGCTTCACAAATTTGGAATTATAAAAGTCGTAGAATGTTATATCTGGAAACAGACGTATCCTCCAAACATGAACCTTCACTTTCTGGGCCAGGAGTTAAGCGACTTTGGATTTAAAAAGTCACTGGGACTTTTGAAATGGGACTTCTCAGCATCTCTGGTGTACAAATGTATGTATCTTCTCCCTAAGAGGGGGACCTAGGTGTGATATTTCCCAGACTGTGAGTCTCTTTCTTCATGGAGCATTTCATGGGTCTAGTGTTCCAGGGAATACACTTTGGGAAATATTGCTGTAATGGCATCATGGAAAAAGTACACTGAGATGGTAGAGAATTACTAAAAATAATGGAGGACACTTTGAGAGGGACTAATTTCTGTGAAACAGGCTAGTGATTAAAACAGTCATGAAGCATTTTATAATCATAGACTGATGAGGACTAGGTCAGACTGGGTTATCTGGATTATAAAATAAAGATATTTTTCATATTTTAAAAAGAACCACTTAGTTATATCTGATGTCAGCTATATCCTTTGAATTATCTGAAAATGCAACGGAAAGTATCAGAAGAGGCTACTGTACCTTTAGACTTTTAAACTGCTGAGTAGCATTTTGGAGTTAAAAAAAAATGCCATTTTTATGGCTTGACTGCCATAGTTACTCTATCTGTCTATATGATGATGCCTCCTACTGCAGAAGGCCATCTCTGTGCCTTAACAGTTCTTCCACCTGCCACCACATGGTGACACAGGCTGTAAATGGTGGTGAGGGTGCTCATGTCTATAAACACCCAATGGAATGCTCACTCTGGATGCACCACTCCAGAAAGAATGGAAGAATAATTCAGTCCCTTACAAGAAATTCCTTTAAGATAATGTTGTTGGAAGTTTGCATTCTCATATCTAAGAAATACGGAAAATAGAACTCTAAAGAAATTTGTAGTTTGGAAAATTGACTTTACCTTTCATTGTTTGAATTAGATGGCTGGGTGGTGATGTGTGACGAAACAACCCTTGCAACAGGGAAGGGGCTCTTCATTTAATTCTCTAGAGCACTGTTTCTTACCTTTTTTTGGAGATGTATCCCTTTATGATTCTGCTGAAAGCTATGCACTGTCTCCAGAGAAAAATGCATAGAATTCATAGAATCTGGTAACTCATGAAAGCCCTGTTTGTGATTATTCTTTGCTTAAAACCAGAACATTTTGCATTTAGGAATAGTCTTTGTACTTCAAAAATAACCTGACTCTTGTTTTATTTTCCCAAAGGGAATTTTAGAGTTTTGCTTTAGGAAGGTAGGTTGTGGGAATACTGGGTCCCTCCACCAAAATGTGCCGTCAACTGGACACTGAGATTGACTACTTTGTATAATATTTTTCTTTCTGATTTGGACTTGATGCTTGCTCTGGGGTAAACATGATTTTCTTCTCTATCATGAAATAAGAAAGTTACCCATTGAAAGAAGTAACTTTGAGAAAACTTTAGTTGAAGATTCATTTTATTTTGTATTTGAGATAAGAACTTAATATATTCTAATAACAGAAGATTTGGGTTCACCTGTCAGAACAAGACTAGGCTACTAAAAAGTGACTATGTAGGTTTGAAATCACACCATTCAGTTGTTCCTGCAAAAGTATATATTAACCACTACTTTCAAAGTGTCTGCCAACAAGTGGCAGGACAGCTATAATTTACAGGACCAGAAAAAAATGTTTTAGATATAATCAAAGCCTCACAGGCAGGGAGAAGAAATTTTAGGGATATTTTTGAGCCAGCACAAACATTTATTTCATGGGCAAGTTAAGATCTCAGGGCCACAGAAACATGTTAAAACTCATGGTTTCCTGATATATACTTGGCATATGTGCTCTTTAAAAATGAGATCTTCTTATGACCTAGAATAAGGAATTTAGGATAAATGCTCAGAGTGTGGTAACAGTCATGGGTTGTTTCATATTCCAAATGTAATTAAGGATGCATCAATATTTTGCAACATGCAATACCTACTAAAACTTGGCAAATTTTAGATATAGGAACATACCATAGCACAATATGGGAAACCACCACAAGAACTCGGTATGCCTAGTATGAACTGAGCAACTTTGCTTTAGTGCTTAATAAAATATTTGTGTGTCTAAGAAACTGATGAATCCAAGACAGATTGAAATGAACTTGGGAGCTTTAAGTTAGGCTTATTCTCAGATACATCAAACTGTAAGATACAGAAATAAAACATAGAACTAATAATTTCCTACAGCTTTGCTTAATCCCAGGAACAGTGAAAGATTTTTGGCATGGATATTTATAATGCTTTTTTGGCTTCTCAGTGAACAAAACTACTTTCTATTTGAAGAATTGTATGCTTTGTGAGTTTTAGTGGGAAATAGAGAACATGTCCCACTGTGGAAGTGGAAAATGCCAGATGCAGGCTCTGTCAGCCTCCCTGAGAGCCAGAAGCAGGCATATGACCTGGCTTTGCTGATTTGGAATCAGGAGGAAGTGACATACAAGGAGGCGTACACGGATTCCATTCTGATGTGGATGCCAGCAGCACTGGGGGTGTGTGTTTGTGTCTGGGTACAGGGCCCTGCAGCTGCAGTGCAAGTGGCTGATGCATGACCAAGTCTGTGACCAAAAGCAGTGGGGCCCTCAAGGGACAGTTCTGAGGTGTGGTTTGGGACAATGTTCCTAGTTTGTAGCCTCAAGCCTGATTCTTGGCTTTCTAGAGAATAGCTTTTTAGGAATTCTTTTTCTCCCTAAATTAGTCAGTTTTTCCTGTTGCTACAAAGATCCCTGATAGATACAATCCATACTCGATGAAGCCCTATTTTGGGTTCCCAGTGTATTTATGCTCCTTGTATGGCTGTGAGCTGACTGTGAAGAGACGACCCTGTTGAGAAGCCATAAGACATGCTTTTTCAGTGCTCAATACTTATCATAATTGTCCATAGTGCAGAGAAGACATTGGAAAACACTGCAACTAGATTGTGGCTTAAGATATAAGAACATGTCTCTGATTTACTCTAATTTTCACATTGTTTCTTATTTATGTTGTATGCCAACATCATATTTCTACTTTGAAGAATATCAGGTAAGAACTAAAAGTTAAACTCACTTCCAAGAAAAAGATACACAAAAGATACACACCTGCCAATCAGCAAAAGCAGACCCCATTAAGGGCAAGAAATAAGTGCTCCAAGATCTTTTCAAACCAGGGTCCTCAACCCTGAATGCACATTAGAATCACCTGGGGCAGCTTTAAAACACCCTCATCCCCAGCCCTCAACTGAGATCAATTAAATCAGAACCCCTGGTGTCTGGGCCTAGGCATCACTATTTTAAAGTTCCCCAGATGATCATACTGTGCAGCTAGGATTGTGATCCACTCTAAACAGAACCTTTGCCCTCCCTCTGAGTTCTGGGTGTGGTTTCAATATCATGTGTACAGAGAGGAACTATCGACTTCTTCTCTGTAACATAGATTCCCTGAAATAGCACTGACCTTTTTGACTCCTGGATTGTATTGCTCTGATATCAGATTCAGTGAAACTGGGCACCATCCCTGACATGTCTCCTTTTACCTTTGCTGCTTTCTAGGTTTCTCTGCCTGCTGAATGGCTTGCTCTGGATACCTGTATACATGTAATAAAATGCAACTCATTTTCAAACTATATTCCATGGGGCCATTTTTCATATACATTTGTCTGCCCTTCCATTTCAAATTTTTGTCTATAAGCTGTTTAAATAACTGCATTTTATATGAATTGTTTTAAGGCACGAGAGACTATATTACTGTATTTAATTTTAGACATCAATTCATTCTATGTGCTAATAGGGTAGCTTTTAACATATGTCAGTCTACCTTTTACAATGATTGGCTTTAGTTGGTTTTCCACTTCAGAGTTTGGGTTTGGATTAAAAATTAAATATGCTTGAACTCTTCTCATTACACCATTTTGCATGCATCCAATTAAATTTTACTAATTAGCTTTCTACGGTCATTAATGTTTAAATATTGTGTGTTCAGGCAAAGTCACTATTAACTTCCAACTATTCATACTGCCAATTATCTTACAACCAGGGTTTTTTTTTTTTTTTTTTTAATTTCACTATGGAGTACTTTCAAATACTGTGTGTGCGTATATATGTATATATTTAGATTTTAGATGTTGGCTTGTCTCCATTGTAACTGGAGTATAGCTTGAGGTTGAAGATATGTTTATAAGATTTACCATTCAATTAGAAATGTTAAAAGGATAAAGATAATGTATCTCAAGTCTTAAGTGATTAAAAAATAGAAATCTGTTTATATTCACCATTTAACAAAAATCAGAAATCCTGACTCAAAGGATTCATTTTTCCTATATCCACATACAACACTATTAACCTCAAAAGATACTTTTATTCTTCACTTGTACTAGAGTTTCACAAAATCCATGTAAAATTTATATTATTCTAGGTATGAAAAACCCAGAGAGCCAAATTCTTTTCCCATCATAGGATACTGCAACATGAAATGGCTTTTCTCACTTTCTGCTGAAATATTTCACTAAAGCAATGGAATTTAATCATGGCAGAAACTCTTCAATAATAATTGAAATGCCAGAAATGAAAATAGCTTATATTTTATAGAAACAAATGAAGTATAAAAGAATACTCGGTTGGTATTGGTATGCCTTTTTTGACAGAAAAAAGCAAAACTTTAGAAGTCTAGGTTTAGTTTTAGTCTTAACATGTACATTTGTAATTAATATACTGCATTCTTTGAGTAATTGATGTGCAGTTATTGCACAGTATGTTGTCATGTAGTGAAGTTGCAGTGAGATGATAAGCTTCTTGAAGATTCAGGCTATGTCTTCTGCATTTCTTCATCTGTAAAACAAGAGGGTAGGACCGGATGAAAGCTAATGAATATCTGGTCCATCTCCACAATTTGAGTTCTTGGCCTTGCCCTTCAAAGCCTAGCACAAAATTAAACTGTCAATAAATACTCATGAATACACCAGTGAGAATGATGTTATTGTATTTCACTGATTTGAAGATGGACTTTTTGTTTTGCATTTATCATCTCTGATAATAGGATGCATCTTATAATCGATGATGTGTCAAAGTTCAATTGGCAGTGGGTTCCTTGTTGGGTTTCCCCCTTCTTAGTGGTATATAAAATAATGATGCATCTTACACTAAAAGGTAACTTAGACTCAATATAATATGACATTTATTCTCACTTACCTCCAAAAAGAATTTGAAGCACTTTACCAAAGTATGTAAAATAAATAGATGTAATAAGAAAAAAATAAAACAAAGCCAAGGTAAGGTACATTTTAAAAAATACAAACATATTATAAGATCTGGTCAATTTGCAACTGTGGGCTCCAAATTTGGTTCTGGTTTTCTTGGTACCTGAGGCAAAATGAGAAATAAGCATGATACTTTCTTCCTAGCAAAAGCTTAAAGTGGAGGTCTGTGTAAAATATTCTTTAATATGCAATAAACATGCCCCACACATATCTAGTTTCTAATATCAAGATTTTCTAGGATCTCAAGACTCTCCCTTCCCCCATTCCCTATATGCTGGCAACATTTTTCTTTCCTTTATAAACTTCTTGTCCTTCCTATACTATGTTTCATTTGTCACTTACTATTAATTTCTGCTTATCCAAAAACCAATATTTAGTGTTTTTCAGTCATGAACCAGCAACTGGAATTAGATGTGCTGCAAGAGCAAACACGTCCCTGACTTTACGTATTTTTCACAATCTCAAATTGATAAGATTAGGATGTTGCTATTTTAAACCTAGAACTCAACCAAATGGTTACTGTTTAGAAATACCTTGAAGTGTTGCATTTGCTGTAGAGATTATCACAGCAGTAAGTCTATTTAGAATTTGTGGTTAGTTCAGTTTTTTTCCCTTCCATCACAGAGTGTATTGATATATGTGCCTAAATTCCCAAGTTTATCATCAACTCAGCATTGTCTATTAACAGGCTGTGGAGAAAAATATCCATCTGGGCAAAAAGGACAGCATCAGGGCTGGAGTCCAGGGCTCAATTTTATGATGGAGCAACTGGGCTCTTCCGGTGTTTCCTCAGTGAAGCAATTCTTTTCTTGCTTAGTTAAAAAATAATTTTTAATTTTCTATGTCAAGTCTAATAGAATTATGGACTAATTTTATGATTCTGCTTACAAGATTTTTATTTGCATTAAAACATATTTTTAAATAACATGAAATAATTTTGAATATTTATACACTGCTTTTACCAACATACTTTATTCAGCATGTTGATTAGATTTTCCTTGGTTGTAATTACATTAGATGAAACATTTGACATACTGAAGTGCACTGAACTTTTTTGCAATCATACTAGTAATATATCATGAATAAGTTAAAATTTCTTGGGAAGTTTTATGGGAATGCATGGGAAGTTGGTGATGCCAAGTGGTATTTAATAAAATCCAATACAAGATTATTAAAACATTTAAGAATTATTTACTTTTATTTCCTCAGGGTTTGTTGTGTAGTCAGAATGCAGTTTGAATGTGGAAAACTATTTAATTCGTCTTGGTAATGAAATTGAAGATGTTTTCCTACAGAACAATTAGCTTTTGAAACAAAAGCATGTCAGTTGAAGTACATATGTGATACAACCTCTGCTTCTGCTGAACATAAGGTTATCTCCACGTTGTTTTAGCTGAACATGAAATGGGATGTCCATGACAATTCAAGGCCAGCGGTCCATGTGATTCTATAATTACTTTTGCCACTTTGCTTTTGTGGAGTCATTCATTATGAGACTGGTCTTATCTTGTCATACCTCTATGTCATTAGCAATGTTTTAGTGCATTAGTGACCAAATGCAGGTTTAACGGTTGGTGATTAGAGTGGGCCAGCTGCCAGCAGAATGTGTATGGTTTGAAACTCTGCAATTGTTTAGTGAATTTCTGTTCCATTATGACAATTGTATTGGAATCATGGAAAATGGACTTTTCTCTAAAGAGACATGAAAATAAAGATATTCATACACAAAACCAAAGCCAATTGGGTGGTTAAAAAGGACAAATCACTGCTATTTTCTTTTCTAAGTTAAAGTAAATTGACAACTTAACCCTGACTTATGATTTAAAAGTTACAAATCTCTAGAGTCTCATCATTCAAAGGAGAAGAGAAAGAAAAAAGAAACTGAACCAAAATGCCACTCTAAGTTGTCGTGATTTAATGTGAAATATCCTCTATTTTGAGCTCAACCATTTTGGATCTGTGGCTCATTTACATGAACTTAGTGTTTTATCCAGTGAACACTGTTTCTGAGCTCCGTGGAAGGGTTCCTCCTGCCCCCAGCTCCCTCAACTTAAGTACTGCTTTCTGTTACAAAATAGGAGAAACTTCATTTCCTTTCAAACACAATGTTTTTCTAGATAACAATTATGTTTTCAATTAAATACAAAGTATACACTTATTTGGCATTGGCTTTAAATTAGAAACTCTCAACTGAATTCTGTATCTTCAGATTCATTTGTTTTTAATGCTATGGACTGTTTTTGCTTTGTGGGTTGGATTGTAAAATACATAATTAGGTAATTTCATGGTAGCACATTTCCAAACCCTTAAAGATTTATGAAAATGTGAGGCTTTTAGGTTTCAAAATAAATTATAGGAGAAATAACCAAGATCTTAAATTTAATCATAGGTGAAGAAAAATAAACTTAAGCATTCTGTGGCAGCATTAATAAGATGATCCACTGCGTAAGGATAAAGTTTAGAGTGTTAGACATGAAAATGTGAACTTTACCAACCAGTTTAAACAAAATGAATAAGTTACCAGTGCAATGAAAACCTATTCTTTGGTGTTTTGGATTTTGTCTACCTTGGCATCTATGAAATCAAATGTTTTCAGGTCACTGGTAAAAAATGGAAGCATTAAATTGGGGGGAAAGAATTGAGTTAGTTCAAATTAAGTCTTGATTCACTTGAAAAGATATGTTAACCCTTATAATCCATCCCCAACTGAGGACTGCATGTTCTATAGCATGACTGGGGATTTGGGAAACATTTAAATTGACGAAGGCATTCCATTCCATTTAGAAGTGTATATCTGACCCCCCAAAAAGTTGATTTAGAATTAGATTCTATAACTCTTTTTGGTAGGAGAAATAAAACACTTAAACCTTATATGAAAGAGGTATAATCAAATAAGGAACAGTTTCTAAACTGTCTGACTAGAAATAAGTGGCTAGATTTTATCTTTCTTTATCATGTCCCACAAATAACCATGAGGAGCATGTAAGAATTTTGACCCTAATATAATGTAAAAGGGAAAATAATTGATTCAAATTAATCTCCTGCTGAAAGCAAGTTGCCCTAGATCAAGGCCAAAATCTTGGGGATTTTTATGTGTGTAAAATCTCTTAAAGTAAAATCATGTGTTGCATTAAATTAAGCATATGCTATTTTGATCATTTTTTACATTGGTGAATTTATTGAAAGGTTTATCATTAATAAAATAAATACAACAAATGTTACATAATTTTTATAGACATTTCAGAGAAAATTGAGTCTAATTAGTGTAATAAATCAAAATGAACAATAAAACCACTAAATAAATCTTATACATATAATCTAGATCCAGACTGATGTGTAAAAAGAAAACTGTAGAGATAGTGCAATTGGACCATGTAAATCATTTTTAAAGAATCAAGTTCACAGCTGGCTGTCTGAAGTTGGCCGTACTTTACTATCTGAGAATGTTTTCTTCTTTCATCAAATTTTGCAAATGTATTACAACATTTCATCTGTCAGTCTTAATACTAAAGGACCATCAAAGCCTTGAAATTACCCATATTCTGTCTTATAAGTAGTATCATGTGAGCAGGCAAAAGTTTCTGCCAGCAGGCCTCAAGTAATGTGTAAAATGAGAGAGAAGCCATTAATAAACAGTAGTTAATCAAAAGGAAGGGTGATATGTATTTAGGAAAAGTATTATACTTCATGTAGGATGCCCAGTTCTATGTGTTTTTGGCTTTTGGAGGCACCTGTTAATGTGTTTGCCTAAGTTTGATCAGTAAATAAAATATTATTTAGAATTGTCTAGCCAAAAGTCTGTTTCAGTAATTAAAAAATGTGTAGGTCCTCTTTTCCAAACTAGGGGACAACTGTGATTTTGTTAGTTTTCACTGTTCTTTCAAATGGCTTGTTTAAGAGCAAATATGAATTTGTCTTTATGGAGCTCTAGATATATTTATAAATTGGACAGAATCCCCAAAAGGTAAAAAAATAGTTCTGTGGACTAGATTTGCCAAATTAAAAGAAAAAAAACCATAAGTGTTAATCAATTAGTTCTAATTTAATGGTGAGTACACTTATGTGCACATAAATAACATTCATCAGAAATCAAGCAGGTGGGAGGGAGGAGGAGGGGATGGGTAAATTCACACCTAACGGGTACAATGCACACTATCTAGGGGATGGGCACACTTACAACCTTGCATCAAACAGTACAAAAGCAATTGATGTAACCGAAACGTTTGTACCCCCATAATATTCTGGAATAAGAAAAGTTTTTAAAAGAAAAAATAAATAAATTAAAAAAAGAAAGAGAAAACAAGCCACACACACAAAACAATGTCATGCAGTGAGTTAAAATGACTAAAAGGAGATAAAATAATAAAAAAGGTAAATTGTTTTTTAACGGATAGTATCAAATTATTGATATGAGATAATTAAGCGGGGATTTTTGTTACTTCATTCAAAAAAGTTATGAGATAGCTATACATGTATTATCAAGAAAATGGAACAATGAACAGATATTGAACCTTATTTATTTATTGTACCAAACTGCATTGGAAATTATAACCTGTGAATATTATTTTGTTTAAAAATGTCTCATGAACAGCAACAATCTTGAATTTATAACATTCCTGAATTATAGCCAAGTATTTGCATTCAGCTTTGAGGAATTTTACCAAATTAAAACAAATATAACAAGTATGATTATCTCTATCAATGTTCTGTCATTGTAGTGTCCACAAGGGAAGAACATTCACTTCATTATAGGGAAGTTATATAGATGAAGTTAATGCTATTAATTGAGAGTAAAAACCAAACCCCTCTTTGCCTTAGAAGACAGATACAATCTACACTAGGAGTTCTTGAATTTTAACCTGTATCAGAATCACCTACAGAGCTTGTTACTACCTAGGGCCCAGCTGTGGAGTTTCTGATTCAGAAGGTCTAGGGTGGGGCTGAGAATTTGCATTTTTAACAAGCTCCTTGGTGATGCTGATGCTACTCACCTGGGAACCACTGAGTTATTCTAACAAAAAAATTTGTGTATATATATTTTTAAAAAATCAAGCCATTATTGTTTGAATCTGTCTCTTATGAACCTAGGTCAAGGGCTGGGACTCAGATTTAGGACTCCAATTGGTATAATGATATATTGCTGTAATCAGCCTTTGCCTGTGGAAATACCATGTCTTTCCTAATTCTTGGGAAAGTAATTTCCTGTGGGATATTGCCCACTGAAATGATTTTTTAATATCAAATATTTTGTAATAATTTAGCTGATATTTATTGTGCTCACTCTATGCCTCCTGAGCTATATATTTTGTTCAGTGTTGCTCAACTAATCCTCACAACTGTAGCTGAAGTATTGAGACTGAGAGGAATGAGGTAACTTGTGGTTAGTAACTGGTGGAGCTGAGGCTTCTAATCATTTTGTAATATTATCTCTATCTCCTTATTCTGACCTGAGAAATTAGGCAAACGTGTCTTGGGAAGTTGATTAAAATCAATCAAGAAGACCTTGTATTGAAGGCAGTGTTTATGCGTCTGTTGTGACGTCTAACCCTTTTCGCAGTGGTATCCTAAGCAGGGGCCTACACTGCAAGGGGTGAGCAAGATGAGGCATTGGGAATTTTTTAAAAAAGAAAAAGAAGTCAAACTTCACTAATTATCTGATATACCGCTTGGCACTTTTGCGTTCACTGGGGCCCCTGAGCGGACGATTGCGTGATTGGGGGATGGCCGTGCAGTGGGTGTTGCGGGGTGGAGGGCTGGGTGCAGCGCGCGTGTCGGGCGCTCTGTTTTCAACACTGGTCTTTGGATGTACTGTTCTTTAGATGTCAAGTGTGTTTATGAATGTTATCTTGTTTAAAATAATAATTTGAAATAGAAACCCTCACGAAATGAAAAGGGAGTTAAAGATTCCTGCAAAGGAATTGGTTTGAATTTCGTATTTACAATGCAGAACAAGCAATTCACAGACAAAAGGCTGAGCTGATCCTCCTCTTCCTGCCGGGTGGACTCTACGTTAGCCATTTCAAACAGTAAAATCAATGTTGAAATGATCGTACTCTGACAAGGAATTCAGCCAAAAATACTCAAAATTTATCAGGAAGGCTATTTGTCATGTGGATTTATATCGAGTATTTTAAAGCCATGAACCTTGCCCTAAGTTGATACTGTATGTTGAGATATTAGCTACTGACAACAATATATACTATACACTATATAATTTATAATAAATGAATTTGTATGTATTGTGGGTGAATCACAGTTGTTTTATTTTTTTCTGAAAGCAATATGCTATTAAACAAACAAACTTGGAGACCATTTATTGCAATAATGAATTTTTGCAGCTGGTGAAGAAAGATTTTCAAATATCTGATGTTTCTGAGTCTATTGATCTTGCCATCTGATAGACAAATGTACAGCTTTTTGGTCTGACAGAAGTTACGCTAAAGGCTAGTTCTCTATGTGTAAGTCTCCTCTTCTGTAAAATGAAAATATGCCATTATGAAGGGCCATTGTGAAGGTTAAATACATTAATGTGGAAAACGCCTAGCACAGTGCTAGCCACATAGTAAAGTTACAATAAGTTTTAGCTCTCTTATCCCCTCTGTTATATTACTTAAAAAGAGTAATATCACTAGAAGAACAAGTTATATTATTTGAGCAAGAACTTGGTAGACAGGTTAGTGGTTTCTGTGTGCCAATATTCTTGGAATACTCAGACAGACTCTGGAAATAAACCCTTTAATGGCTAGGAGTGTTCTGATTTATTTTGATCATAGAATTTGTTTCCACTTTCTAATTCTCTTGTTTTTATTTATAAAAGAAACTCCTGAGATGCCCAACATATCCTAAGATAAGTATGCAAGAGAAAAATAGAATATGGAGAACTCATTTAAAGTTATACTATACTTTAAAAGAAATTGTTTCTGGGGGCTTAGAAAGAACTGAGGAGTTATAATTAAATTTCAAAATGGATAGTACATTTCTATTATGAAAAGGCCTTTTGACACAAATCTAATAGCTGTCCTTCTTTCAATCAATTTTAGATTCACATAATCTGAGAAAGAGCAAGGTCTTGCAAAGTAGGAAAATTCAGAACATTGCTATCACATTTGTAGCAAACCTGGTGTAAGACGTCTTTGCAGATATCAGTGAGACTTAGCTCCGTGTGCTGACTTCCATGAGTGGTTTCAACACCTTCATCAACACTATGCCACATTTTGTCATAGCTTATGGAATTTTTGTTTCAAAGCTTATCATTTGAACTGATTTTTTTAAAAACCAGGAATCCTGGAATTTATTTACTGTTTAATCTAATAAATGAAATATTCTCTGTCTTCTGTATTTGCATCCCTTTGCCTTCAAACAACCATAAATATTTACAAACATAACCATTGAAAACATAACTTTGTCGTATGTCACTATTTGCTTGAAGTGAGTCCTTCTTTCTGTAACTGCTCAAATGCAATTGTTAACATTTAGTATTGGATCACACTTCAGTAGGTTTATATCTGAACAACATAAACCATCTTGTGTTCTACTTACTAATGTAGTGTTGCCTTCTAATAATTTCTCAAATAGCCATGTTTTCTCCTACAGCCACACATAAAGCTTCTATACTGGGGATTGATTTTTTTGGTTCATTGTAAACAGCAAGATGAACAACCAGTGGACTAAATTCAGTGTAAGTGTGCATACTTTAAATAGGGTTAAAGAACTCCTTAATGTTGATATTTCTTTAGCTTGGCAGTAAAACAAAATCAATGCTAATTTAATAGGAGCTCACAAACTAAGTTTTGCTTTCATTGCCCTTTTAAAAAGAGCATAGGGCTGTAGTTATAAACAGAATTAGTAATTGCTTGGTTGATATGCCTGTTGAATAGCAGATGATTTTTATTCAGTATATTCCTTTTAAAATCCATTACCTTAATTTTAGACATATTACTTGATAACAAGACTGTTGATCAGAATGGTTGCATTAAACCTGTTTATAATTTTGTAAAGTGATTTTTAATTCCCCTTAAACACTCTTCCTTCTGGCAGAGGAAAAAATTGCCTGTGGGGTGTTCAAAATTGGCCCTGTTTTTTTAAAGATGATCTTTAATTACACTTTAAAGTAGGATTTCTTAATAGGGAATTGGAATTCTGCTTGTCAGAAAATTACAGAGGGTATTTGGGGATCTGCTATTAGCTGCAGCAACAAATAGAGAGATTAGTGAGACAAATGATCAGTAACCTAAAAAATTACCTATGGGAGATAATGATTAGCCCAGGGAAGATCTGGCTGTGGTCATAAAGGCTGCCTGAATTATGAGCGTATCAAACCTTGTTTAGGAGCTGTTGAGGAAAGAAGAGGTGGTTTATATTAGCCACCAAAAATCAGTGGCATCCTGGAGATTAATAAATTTACCATGGCCTCTTCCCATGCCTTAACCCATAACAATAGTGATCTAGGCTGGAGTTACAGGTAAGGGAAGAAAAAGTAGAGGCCCAGGAGTTCCGAATCATTGAGGAACTACTCATTGATGGAGCCAGGGTAAAGTTTCATGGTGATATTCTGGAGTGAGAAGGCAGATACAGAAGGCACAAAAAAGAAGGTAAGGTAAAGTAATACCTTCTCTCTTTTAAGGAGTCCAAAGGTGATCAGAACTGGAGGTAACCACCATGTTTCTGGTATGCTTTCTCTGAGTCTCCCATATCAGACAGGATGAGAGAAGCCATAGCTGAAGTGCCAAAAATGTTGTGTAACAACTTTATTTGAACAAGATGAACAGTTCATAAATGAATTCTTTAAGCTTTCTGTCCAGATGTAGGTATTCCAAGATGAAATGTAATTTTTTTCCAAATAATTATAACCTCTGGGCACATACCTAGAGCTAGAGAGGAAGGAACTAAGTGTGAGTTAAGAGGATGAAGCCAGTGAGGAAGAAGCGAGGGAGCCTAGGTAAGGAAGTACACAGCTTTGTCTGATGCCTGACATTTTGACCTTCTCTGAGGTTTCACTCTTGTGCAGAAAAGACCACAATCACGCAGAGACAGCTTTGATGTCATCAGTCCATCTCTATCCACCCCTATCCATCTCTCTGTATGACCATATTTAAAAACTCCACACTGGAGGTGGGGCTGAGATGGCAGATGAGAAGCAGCTTGTACTCGCCACTCTCAAGGAGAGGATCAAAAGTGGCAGGTAGAAGTTTGCCTAGGGATAGACTGTCTTGGAGAAAGCATTGTGAATATCAGAGCAACAACTGAAGACACCTAAAGTGAAGGAGGGAGAGGCAGGGTGATTTGCTTGGCAAAATTGGAAGGTACCTGGAGAAAGCATGGAGAAGGGTCAGGGGAGAGATTCCCGGAGTTCCACATTCCTCCAGTGGACACTGCAACCAGAGCTGCAAGGGAGCTACCCCACCATAGCAGGCCTTTGAATTGATGAGGGACCTGCTTGGAGATTATGCAGCAGCATTGGATTGGAGAGTGGGCAGAGCAGGGTTCACTGGATTCTGATCCTGATTTGTGGCAACAGACGCCAGTTTGAGCTCTCAGCTCCGGAGCACCTGGTCCACAGAGGGATCAGCTTCATTGCAGCTGCCTCTCCATTACCTCTGCCAGTCTGGGGAGGGAGAGGGAAGGGCAAATGTTCTCACATACACTGTGACTGGGTACCATGCACCCTGCCCTGGCTGCCTTCAAGGGATCTGAGCAGAGGAGGTGCTTACCAGCCCTCAGCATCTGCCACTCCCATCTTGCTATCTCGATAGTGCTGCCAGTACCACCTGAGTAGCACCACAGCAGCTGCTGTAATCAGACCTGGGCAGAGGGAGAGCCTCAACCACCATGACTTGCTGACAGGACACCATTCATCTACTTGGCCTTGCTAGCCACAGGCTGCCCAGCCACTGGCCAAGGACCCTTGATCCACGCAGGCACCTGCCAAGGTCCCACAATCCTCCCAGCCACCAGCTGTAGTCCTGTGACCTACCCAGGTACTGGCCAAGGTCCTGCAACCTGATCAGGCACCCACAAAGGCCCCATGATGTGCGTAGCAGCCTGATAAGGTCCCAAGACCCACCCAGCTGCTGCAGCCCCATGCCCTGTACACCCTAGCAGTGCACTGTGCACATCAGCAACCCTAACTATGACCCGCATTGCACAACTGCTGTGGCATTGCCTTTCCCCAAATACCACAGACTAGCCCACCAGAAGTCGCCCCCTTCCACCTACCACCACTGCCCCTGGAACTGAATGGAGGGAATGCCCACAGCTATGAAATCTGGGGCCACTGACTAGATAGCCTCACCCAGCTGCCACTGCCACCACTGTGGGGAGGCCCAAGCACAGCAAACTCCCAGGCTATCCCCCTCCATGGAGAGGGACACACCTAGCCCCCTGCCTCAGCTTCCAACAGTGGCCTGGGGACCAACATACCACTCCATATGAATATCCCCAAGCACCAACTTGGACTGTGACAACTGCAGGGGAATGGGATGACAAAGGAGAATAGTTGTATTACAGGCTGTCAGTGCATCCACCTCTTTCCTTCCAGGTCAATCCTCTGGCATAGGACACAAGTGTGTCAGTGAGGGACCTGTCCTTCTTTTCACTAAATAGGAGAGTTACCAGCAGAGAAGAACGGGTGCACAACAAATTTCTCTGTCTTGAGCTGACAGAAGAGGTTTCAGATGAGAAGGAACCAGTATAAGAACTCTGACAACATGAAAAAGCAAGCTGTTTTGACATCCCCAAAGGATCACAATAGGTCTCCAGCAATGGACCCCAACCTAAAGGAAATTGTCAAATTGTCAGAGGTGGAATTCAGAATATGGATGACAAGTAAAATGAATGGGATTGAAGAGAAAGTTGAAAACCAACACAAAGAAGAAAAAAAAAAGTTTCAGGACATGAATGAAAAAAATGGAAAAGTAAAGAGACAATATAAGAAAAGATAGAACTTAAGAAATGAAACAATCATTTAGGGAATTTCAAAATACAGCAGAAAGCTTCAACAACAGGCAAGACTAAGCAGAAGAAATAATTTCAAAGCTTGAAGACACTGCTTTTGAACTAACTCAGTCAGTCAAAGATGCAGAAAAAGAGAATAAGAATGAACAATCACTCAGAGAAATATGGGACTATGTAAAGCAAGCTGATATAAGAATTATAGGTATCCATAAGGGAGAAGAAGAAGAAGAAAAAGCAAAAAGCATAGAAAACCTATTTGAGGGGAATAATTGAGTAAAACTTCTCTGGTGACACCAGATAATTAGATATCCAGATACAAGATGGTCACTGAACACCTGGATGATTCATAGCAAATAGGACATCACAAAGACACGTTGTCATCAGTCTGGCCAAGTCAAAATGAAGAAGAAAATCCCATAAGCTGCAAGATGAAAGCAACAACTAACTTACAAAGGAAAACCCAACAGACTAACAGCAGACTTCTCAGCAGAGATCTTTAAAGCCAGAAGGAATTGGGGTGCCATTTTTAGTTTTCTTAAATAGAACTACTGTCAGCCAAGAATTTTGGCTCCTGAAAAACTAAGTTTCTTAAATGTTGGAGAAATAAAAACTTTTTCAGACAAGCAAACACTAAAGGAATTTGTCACTACTAAATCTGCCCTACAGGAAATGCTCAAAAATGCATCATACCTGGGACAGCAAAATAGATTCCTACCAGTGTAAAAATACCCAAAAGTTTAAGCTTACAGCTCTTATAAGACAATAGCACAAGAGGAAAAACAAAATAATAAGGTATCACTTAACATGATGAACAGAACAGTATCCCAATATTAATACTAACACTCAATGTGAATGGTCTGAATCCCCCAACTAAAAGACACAGAGTAGTTGAATGGATGAACAGTCACAACCCAAGTATGTGCTGTCTCTAAGAAACACATCTAACTCACAAGGACTCACACAGACTCCAGGTAGAGGGATGGAAAAAAATATTCCATGCAAATGGAAACCAAAAACAAGTGGGTATAGGCATTCTTTATCAGATAAAATTGACTTTAAATCAACAATGATAAAAAAGACAAAGATGGTCATTATATAATGATAAACAGAGAAATTCAGCAGGAAGACATAACAATTCTAAATATATATGCACCTAACCTGGAGCTCCCAGATTCATAAAATAAATTCTACTAGATCTAAGCAAAGAAACAAACAGTAGCATTATAATTGCTGGGGACTTTAACACCCCACTGACAAATCTGAACTAATCATCGAAGCAGAAAATCAACAAAGAGACAATGGACTTAAATAGAAGTCTAGAACAAATGAACCTAATGGACATTTACAGAAGACTGTACCCCCAAACCACAAAATATACATTCTTCTCGTCATGACATGGGATATTTTCTAAGACAGATCATATGTTAAGCCACCAAAAAAAAAAAAAACTCAGCTAATTCAGAAAAATAAAAATCATATCATGTATCTTCTCAGACCACAGTAGAATAAAACCAGAAATCAATTCCAAGAGAAACTCTGAAATCCACACAAAGTCATGGAAATTAAACAATTTGCTGCAGAGCAATCCTTGGGTTAATGATGAAATTAAAATGGAAATCAAAAGAGTCTTCAAACTGAATGACAAAAGGGGCACAGCTTTCAAAAATCTATGGGCTATAGGAAAAAGAGTGCTAAGGGAAAAATTCATGGCCTTAAATGCTGAGATCAAAAAGACAGAAAGACCACAAATTAACATGTCACATCTCAAGAAATTAGAAAAAGAAGAACAAATCAAACCCAAAGCCAGAGGAAGAAAATAAATAACAAAGCTCAGAGCAGAACTAAATGAAATGGAAACAACAATAACAACAAAATACAAAGGATCAAGAAAATTTGTTCTTTGAAAAGATAAACAAAATTGATAGACCACTAGACAGATTAACCAAAAATAGAAGAGAAAGGACTCAAATGAACTCAATCAGAAGTGAAAAAGAGACACCACAGAAATGATACCACAGAAATATAAAATATCATCCATGAATACTGGAAAAACCTCTATGCACACAAACGAGAAAACTGAGAAGAAATGGATAAATTCTTAGAAACATAAAACCTCTCAAGACTGAATCAGGAAGAAATAGAAATCTTGAATAGATCAATAATGAGCTGTGAGATTGAGGCAGTAATAAGCCTCCCCCCACCCACCATCAATAAAAAGTCCTGGACCAGACAGATTCACAGCTGAATTTGAGCAGACCTACAAAAAAGAGCTGGCACGTATCCTACAGAAATTATCCCATAACATTGAGAAGAAGGGACTCTCCACTGACTCATTCTATGAAGCCAGGATCACCTTAATACCAAAGTCAGGAAAAGACACAACAAAAAAAAGAAAACTACAGATCAATATCCCTTATGAACATAGATACAAAAATGCTCAAGAAAATACCAGCAAACCAAATTCAACAGCACATCAAAAAGGTAATTTACCATGATCAAGTGGGTTTCATCCCAGGGATGCAAGGATGGTTCAACATATGCAAATCAATAAACATGATTCACCACAGAAAGAGAAGCAAAAACAAAGACCACATGATCATCTCAATAGGTGCTGAAAAAACATTTGATAAAGTCCAGCACCCTGTCATGATAAAAACCCTCAAACTAGGCATAGAAGGAATATACTCAAAATTATACAAACCATATATGACAAACCCATAGCAAACATCACACTGAATGGAGAAAAGTTAAAAGCATCCCCCCTTAGAACCAGAACAAGATAAGGATGCCCACTTTCACCACTTCTATTCAACACAGTACTAGCCAGAGTAATCAGGAAAGAAAAAGAAATGAAGGGCATCCAAACTGGCAAAGAGAATGCCAAACTATCCCTGTTAGATACATGTTATGATCCTGTATCTAGAACACACTAAAGACTCCTATAATTGATAAATAAGTTCAGCAAAGTCTCGGGTTACAAAATCAATGTACACAAATCAGTAGCATTTCTATATACTACTAACAGCCAAGCTGAGAGTCAAAGCAATGACTCCATACAATTTATAATAGCTACAAAGAAAATAAAATACTTAGGAATATCCTTAACCAAGGAGGTGAAAGATCTCTACAAGGAGAACTACAAAACACTGATGAAAGAAATCATAGATGACACAGACAAATAGAAAAACATCCCATGCTCATGGATTGGTAAAATCAACATTGTTAAAATGTCCATACTGCCTAAAGTGATTTACAGATTCAACCCAATTCCCATCAAAATACCAACATCATTTTTCACAGACCTAGAAAAAATAATCCTAACATCCATTTGGAACCAAAAAAGAGCCCAAAAAGCCAAAGCAATTCTAAGGAAAAAGAACAAATCTGGAGGCATCATGTTACCTGACTTCAAATTATACAATAAGGCTATAGTAAAAAAAAGCAGCATAGTACTGGCATAAAAGTAGACACATAGACTGGTGGAACAGAACAGAGAACCTACAAATAATACCATAAAGCTATGACCAACTGATCTTTGACAAAGTAGACAAAAGCATACACTGGAGAAATGAAGCACTATTCAATAAATGGTTCTGGGAAAACTGGATAGCCACATGCATAAGAATGATACAGAACCCCTATCTCTCACCATATACAAAAATTAATTCAAGATGGATAAAAGACTTAAATGAAAGCATAAAAATTCTAGATGAAAATATAAGAAAAACTCTTCTAGACATTGGTCTAGCCCAAAAATTTATGACTAAGACCCCAAAAGCAAATACAACAACAACAAAAATAAATAAATGGGACTTAATTAAATTAAAAAAGTTCTTCACAGCTACAGAAATAATCAAAAGAATAAACAGTCAACCTACACAAAGGGAGTAAATACTCACAAACTATTCATCTGACAAAGGACTAATATCCAGAATCTGCAAAGAACTCAAACACATCAGCAAGAAAAAAACAAACAATCTCATCACAAAATGGGCAAAAGATATGAACAGAATTTTTTCAAAAGAAGATAGAAAAATAGGCAACAAACATGAAAAAATGTTCAATATCACTAATCATCAGGAAAATACAAATTAAAACCACAATGAGATACCGCCCTTACCCTTGTCAGAATGGCCATTATTAAAAAGTCAAAAAAACAATAGTTATTGACATGGATGTAGAGAAAAAGGAATGCTTATACACTGTTGGTGGGACTGCAAACTAGTACAACCTCTGTGGAAAACAGTATGGAGATTCCTCAAAGAACTAAAAGTAGACCTACCATTCAACTCAGCAATCCCAATACTGGATATCTATCCAAAGGAAAAGAAATCATTTTGTAAAAAAGTCACCAGCACTTGAATGTTTATGGCAGCACAATTCACAATTGCAAAGACATGGAATCAACCTAAGTGCCCATCAATTCATGAGTGGATAAAGAAAATGTTGTGTGTGTATGTGTATATACATATATATATATATACACACACATATATATATATATATACACACACACACACACACACACCACACCATGGAGTACTACTCAGCCATAAATAGGAATGAAGTAGTATTGTTTGTAACAAATTGGATGTAACTGGAGTCCATTATTCTAAGTGAAGTATCTCAGGAATGGAAAAACAAACACTACATGTTCTCACTTATAAGTGGGAGCTAAACGATGGGTAGACATGGGCACAAAAAGAGATAAAGGACATTGGAAACTAAGAATGGGGTAGGTTGGGAGAGGGGTGAGGGATAAAAACTTACCTATCATGTACAATGAACACTGACCAGGTGACGGGCACACTGAAAACCCTGACTAGCATTACACAGTGTATCCATGTAATAAAACATTTGTACCCCCTTAATATTTTGAATTATAAGTTAATTAATTAAAACTCCACAACTTAGTAAAAGGTGAAATACATAGTAGGTGTTCAATAAGACTGTGTTAACTCAATGAATAAATGCTAAGTTTATAGATGAGTTTGTCAGACAAAGATACCTTTTATTTATAAAAGGGATTGATTTTGAGGATTAATTATGTTAATTTTTTATCCACAGTTTTTTTCCTTTAAACTGGAAGTGGGTAGGCCTCTTATTACACCAGAGCTTTCTTGCTGAGTTTTCCAATTTATTTTTAGTCAATGTTTATTTATCAATATTTTGGAAAATTGAGTAGACCCAAGTCAACTTAACTACTTGTTCAACCACTACTCTGGGTATGACACAGGATAACATGGAGAAAGTAAAACTTTTTCTGTGTCCTCAGAGAACACAAAAAAATTTACTAGTAATATTTTTATTCCAACTTCAAATTTGAATCATAGAAAATGATCAAAAATAAGACTGTGGGTGACTTTGGTGGAAGAGATAGACATTGTACCTGTCATACTCAGCTCTCCCTTGGGTTAATCATTCTCCTTCTGGGTGTTGTGTAAGCATAATTGTCTTTCTAACTGAGGTCAGACCACCTGCATCACAGGAAGCTAATTTTACATGTGTCAAACAGCAACAAGTTTCCTGCCAAAAGTTTACTAGTAATAAATGATGATAATATTATTAACAATGTGGAGGAGGCAATTCAGTGGCCTTGTTTGTTGTTTGTTGATGTTTGCCTTGTGGACTGACACTAAGCTTCATGTGATTTGTTTCCATCCTATTTGGAATACAGAACAGGAAATTAATTGTATTATCCTGGATGGAGCTGAAGCCCATTCTTCCATGTGAAATATCACAAGAATGGAAAAACAAGCAACACATGTACTCACTAACAAATTGGTACTAATTGATCAACACTTATGTGCACATGTGGAAGTAACATTCATGCAGTGTCATGCAGGTGGGAAGGAGTGGATGGGATGGGTAAATTCACACCTGATGGGTGAGGTGCACACTGTCTAGGGGATGGGTATGCTTGTAGTTCCAACTTGGGTAGTGCAAAGGCAATATATGTAAACCTAAACATTTGTAGCCCCATAATATTCTGAAATAAAATAAATAAATAAGCAAACAAAAAATGAACATATGAAGGGCTTTCAACAACTCTTTTTACTCATTTGCCAGTTTGTGGCAAGAACATTTGTAAGGGCAAGGAAACTTTTTGTGGATGGTCCCTGTCCATACCCTGAAAATACTTCAGGGAACAGCAGGGGCACACACAGGTGGGGACTTGGGGTAGAAGTCAGAGGTGCCTTCACTGTCATGTCCACCATGGCCTTTGCAGGAACTAGGGCAATGCTGAGAACATTTCTGAATGGTCCTTCTCAGTGCTCACATTTTCCAAATCATAGTCTGTATTGGGGCAAAGAGTGCCCATTTATTCACAAGTGAAATGAGTCAGCCTTTCTGAATCTCAAATAAAATACAAGACCTTAGTGAGGAGTTTGTAGCTTCTTTGGCTGTGATATCTATGTCTGTTAACATTTTTAAACAAAATCTGGCCCTCTGCGGTTCACTGTATCAGTCTTCTTTTCATCCTCCTGATTGGGAAAACTTAGATCAGAGAGAGACACAGACTCACTCACCACAACCACACAGATACATGTATATATATGCCTGTACACATGCACACCTCGCACCCAATAAACAGAGAAGAGACAGAGCAAGTAATGGTGGCAGGACAGTAGGAAACTGTTAAAGTTGTTTGGCAATCTTCTTGTGTCTGAAAAATTTTCATGTCCATATTTGAGCAAGGCTGTAATGGTACCCTAATCTCAATAACCAGCTTCCTCATTTCATTTTTGAAAGATTTAACTTCTGAAATACTCAGAAATTGGATAACTAATTCTTGAAAGGGAACAGTCTTAAAAGAATTATAACTGGCAACTTAAGCACAAAGATCTTTAATCTGAACTGCTGTGGGGCTTTTTCTTTTATGCTACTGTGTAGGAGAACAACACAATTTTAGTTTAAGCCGTAGCTGGAATAGTTCTTTAAAAACCTGACAACTATGTCCCTACAAATACCGTACTTTAAACAATATTGAGAGTCAGTTCTATTATTGTTCATAAACCTAGTGGTAGCAAAATATTGAGCTGTGAACCTGAGACATGGAATTTCTGGCACTATGCGGCTATTTTTATGAGATCCACAAACTGTAGTTACAGGTCCATAATTGCACATCCTTCTATTCAAAGTAACCCAAAAGTACTTTCTTAGTTTGATAACTCAATGACTTTCCAGATTAGCACCTTCAGATTGACCATTGGTATTTTCAAAGTTTGGTGGCAGTTCGAGCTTTCATGAGTCATCCAAAAATATTGGCTCTATCTCCCTGTGAGACCATATGTACTATTATTGTTTCCTTTTTTAAAGAAATCTCCCAATAGAAATATCCCAGCTCCAAGAGGCTATAAGAGTCTTCCTACTTTAAATGGTAGTGGCAGAAAGAAAAACAAGATACCATGTTTACCATTGGTGATTTCCAAATTGTTGTGTCTTCCAGATGGCTTAGAGAGGTTAAATTACTACAGTGAATATCATTTTGAAAATGTTTCTTTTGGTATCCAAAGACATCAAATTAAAATCTTAGTTTCATGGAATTTTAACATAACCCACATTTCGGGGGCGGGGGTGACATCACAAAGGGTTTTACGTATTGTTATCTCCAAACTCTGCAATGTTAGCTGACCACCAGCGTTGTTTTCTTGGGGGAGATAATGTTTTCCAGCTGTTCCATTACCACCTCTTCCTTGTTTCTCTTATTTGGGCCACCACTTGCTTTTCCATGTAACCAAATAGTCAAATCAGTGCTGACTGTATTGCTAGATAAAAAAGGATAGGCTGAGTTTATATCATGGAGCCTCTTTATCAGTTAGAAATCAAACTGAGCTTCAAGGTGATTCTTATCAGGGCCAAGAGAAGAATACCAGCCATAAAGCAATCTGTAGAGAGATAACATCCTTTCCTAAAGTGTAGGAGTTCTCATAGCTGTTAGTTTTCATCTTGTTAAGTCAATTATTAATTATTAATGTGGAAATGGAATTATAGCAAATGCAGATGTGTATATAGATTCCAATATTGACCTGCTTTACTCAATGCAGAGTCATGAAAAGGGACAATTGCCCTCCAAATCCCCATACTACCATGGAACTTTGAATATGTGCCCACAAGGGTAGCCCTCCCAATGTTCTGTACTGCCTTTTAAAATATGTCTTCTTAAGGCTCTTGCAGATTTAATAAAACTCCATCAAATTTTGGTGTTACTGCAACCCCAATCAACTTTTAAGGACTTGTGAGGCCTCACCTGGATTTGCACGGCCCTAGAGCCAGATGGAGTTTTTATTAAACCTGATCTCACACTGTTGGAGATGTCTGTGGAGTCAGGTGAATGAGCGACTGGAACCACTCCATGATGGGGCAGATCTAACCGGCAGCCCTCTCTGCAGGCATCCCCTCAGCATTGCTTGCCTGTTGTGTGTTGCAGTGTTTATACAGAGTTTTCACAGAAGGATTCATTTAGGATTAACTTAATTGAATAAACACAAAGCTGCATAATTTATAGACCAAAATAGTTTTTCCTGGTTGAGTTGCTGACTAGAATTTCCTTTCTCCCTAATGGAATATTGCAAAGCCCCCATATTGTTATAATCAGAATTTCATCTTTGAGTTGATCCAGTTCATTTGCATGATATGATTTTATTATAAGCCAGATGTAGAAATAATTGCTTATAAAGGAAGCCTTTACTTCAAGCAAAGTAATGGAAATATATATGTATGTATGTGCATATATACATACACACATTTATATATACATAGAAAGTTTATTTTTTAATTTTTCTAATGAAATGGCTAAGTCTAGTAGCAAAGTCTTTTCATTATTGGAATTATACTGAACTCTTGTTAATGTCTCCAAAAACATAATTTTGAAAAATAAATATAGTGGCTAAGATTTTATGAATGAGATAGGATAAATAAAAGAGCACATGCTTGGATGCTATAGTAACTGTTTTATGGGCCTAGAAAATTAGCCATCATGGTACTTCTCTTTTTAAGAATCCACAGTGATGCCCTGTTGCCTGTTACATCAAGTTTGGACTTCTTTACTTGTGTTTTAAGAGCTTTTATAATCTGGCTCCATCCTACCTGTCCAACCTGATTAACCCTGTTCATTACACATGCCCTCCATTAGGGATTGAAAAGCTGTGATAATCACTCCCCACGGGCACCACATATGGCCTCATACCTCATTTGCTGAAAATGCATGATGGTCTTTGCACCTGCTGTTCCTTCCACATTGAATGCGTTTTGTGCTTGCCAATTTAAATTTTGGCCATTTTAAAAGGTACTGCACAAGATCCATCATCTCAGTGATGAGAAGTAAACTCTGACTAATCCATCCCACAGTGAACTTCCACTTCTGTGGTAGGTTGAAAAATGGTGCCCCAAAGACATGTCTACATCCTAATCTCCAGAGCCTACGATGTTACCTTATTTGGACAAAAGGTCTTTGCAGGTGCAATTAAGTTAAGGATCTTGAGATGAGAAGATTATCCTGGATGATCTGGGAGGGCCCTAAATGCCATCACAAGTGTCCTTACAAGAGAAAGGTAGAGGAAGATTTGACACACAGAAGAGGAGGAGGCAGTGTGACCATGGAGGCAGAGATTAAAGTGGTGTGGTCACAAATCAAGGGTTGCTTACAGCCACCAGAAGCTGGGAGAGGCAAAGAAGGAGTTTTCCTCTAGATGCTTAGAAGGGAGTAAAACCCTGACCATGCCTTGATTTTGCATTTCTGGCCTCCAGAACTGTGATAGAATAAATTTGTCTTGCTTTAAACCATGAAGTTTGTGGAAATTTGTTACAGCAGACACATAAAAGTAATACACCTTCTTTGGAAAGTACTGAACGTTTACTCTGCTTGGTACAGGTAAGAGTCTAACTGTTTCCTAATGCTTTCTGTATGGCTACTATCTTCCCAAATAGATTACGAGTTCTTGGTAGGCTCTTAGAAGTAACTGGCACAGTTATGGTCATAGAATATCCCTGAATTCTTTTGGAATAATTTATTGGTTATTTTTATATACTGGGAGTGACAAAGTGCTGGTTATATCTCAGTGATCTCTTGGCAATTAATGTTCTTGCTTCAGGTGAATAGTTCACCTCTAGAATGAGATTGTGGACCTAAGAAACTGTTTTCTCTTAAACTGGCTGTTGTAAGAGTATAATAAATGTAGGTCTTCAATATGCCTATGTTATCTAGTTCAGTCTCCTCATCTACCAATCTCTTGTGTGGTGATTTTTTTGGTTCCCAGGGTTGCTGACACACCAGCAGTCCATTTTTATGTTACAGAATGTCAGCATTGTGGCTGGCTCCTTCTCAAATTTCTCTTCTTTCCAGAAGAAAGGGTCCAAAGGGCTTATAAGGTTGGCAGCATTGTATCTCAGCTTAGCATGCTGGCCTTATGCAACTCCAATAGGGTTAGCAAAATTGGCAAGTACAGGAAACACACAGTGCCAGACTTCATGAGGCCAACACAGCATTTCCCCTGATGTCCAGAGCTCTCTGGAGCAGAATTCACAGTGCCTCAACATTTTCTCATGGAACGTGGCTGAATAGGGAATGAAGCTCCAACACCCTGACCTGGTAGTCTTCTGACCACTCTTTAAAATGATTCCTTTATAAGAAAACTAAATTTTCAAGAGTGAATTCCTTCAAGTTGAAGATTTGGAGTCCCATTTGAGTTTTATCTTTCACTGTAAATTTTATTTGGTCACAAATGTAACTCTGATGGTAGAAAGTGCAGGCTGGTTATGCCTGGTTCCAACCTTGAGAAATCTAGAACCTCCTCTGAGGTACATACATATTTAGAAATCTGAATCGCAGAGAGAAAGTTCATTTAAAGTTTCATCTATAGGAGATCTGAACTAAGCAGATTGGTTCACCACAAGACTAGTCTCTGGAGACAGATGAAAACATTTGATCAAATCAATATATAACTGTGTTTTAAGGCTGCTAAATGGTAACCCATAGAATTATTTTAAGGAGAATTTCAATAATATTCTTAATCAAAGGGCTACTGGTATCAAAGTAAGTAGTGGCTTCCTGTCTGTTTCTATGAGAAGGACAGTTTAGATACTGTAAAAAATAATCAAGGTCCCCTTTCTTTGCTTTTTAATATTGTCCCCAAGTGGTACTCTTGGTAACACTCTGGGGTATTCCTAGCCTGCCTTCTGAGAGAGGAATCAGGTAATCAAAACCCCCTTGATAATGAGAGAAATAGTTTTTTCTGATTTCCTGATACCAAAAATTTACGTGTTTGGATCTAGCTAACCCTATTCATTGTAGCATTTTTGTTAATTTCCCTTAGGTTGATAAAAGCTCCTGCTAGGGGAAGTTCTTTATCTATAAAACCGTTTAAATACTTTTCTGAAAGGTGGCCCAACTGGTTTAACTCTTCAGATATAGTTGAAGTAGAATAGACACAAAGAAGGATCAACCTAATTTACAAAAAGCAATAATTTATGATAACCAATACATCTAATTGGCTTCTGGGTATCTCCTAAAAGCTCTAAATTGACTTTCTTTTCAACAAACTCCAGGTGTGAGTCTCTCAATCTGTTATTCTACAAGAACAGGTAGGCTATAGGCTTAATAATTTTATCACTAAACCAGGACTATATTCAGTATAACTAAATTGAAAAAGTTTAAGAATAATTGTAGACATTTTACAGCATTTATTGGTTTATCAATGGCCTTTGGTTCATATACAAGAACTGTCAGTTAGGCATGCCATTTGTTCTTGATCTAGCTTTTTCATGTTTCTTTGTAGCATTTGTCAAAATACCACATCAAAAATTATAGTGGGCAAAGCAAGTTCCCTTGCAAGTGGCATAAGAAAAGCCTTCCTCTGTGTGTACACATTTCTAATGCTTTTCTGTGGGTCTAAGGTGCTCCCTACCAAATGCAATGCATGCTTTACATCTGCCGATCCCAGAATGTCACCTAGACTTAATATTGCCTTAGGATTCAGGGATGACTTCATAGAGGAAGTGATACAATAGTGGCTTTGTCAGGCAGATAAAACATCAACAAGCCCTGGCAGGCCGGGCATATTTATGTGCAGGTTGGAGAGAGCCTGACACCCTGGGGCACTTTAAGTGGTGCCTTAGAGCCCACTGTAGTCCCAACTGTAGTTCCAAACTCATCCTTGGAAGATCCTAGCCTGCAGCTTTAGCGCCCTAATAAACTGTGGCATTCACTTGTTTTTCAGTTCAGAGAATTGCTTTGGTCTTTGCTGCTCATTTTATGCGCTAAAACTGCCTTCACTTCTATGGGGGTTCCCTGAATTTGGTTCCTTTGCCTTCAGACAAGCGCCTTCCCCCTGCCCAGTCTTGGAGACAACAGCTAGCATGGAAGTCTGCCAGGATTTTGATCTGGCCTCTCCCCCAAACCATTTCTGCTTTTCATTAGGGTCCCTTCTGGAGGCAGCCTGCTGGGCTGTCAACCAAAGGACCCTAACCTCTGACTGTCCCAGGCTCCTGGCCCAGACCCTGTCCCCTTGTATGACTGGGATGGGCATCTGTATCCAGGAAGTAAAACTACAGTGGCTGGAAAGGCCCATTTTGCTGAGATCCTTGCTTGTTAAACTAAGGTATTCGAAGTCTATCCATAGCAACAGTGAGCAACTGGATGAACTTCAGTAGTGGAGTGAGAAGATCAATATCCATTTTAGAAAGATGATCTTGGTGGTCTGGTGGAAAGTGAATGAAGCGGGGAGAACAGTTAGGAAGCTATGCCAATATTCAAGTGAGCATTGAGGAGCAAAGGTAATAGCAGAGAGGATGGAAAAAGGAAAGAGATTCAAGAGATTTGAAAAGGTAATGATAAAAATTACTGACTTGGATTTAAAAGTGAGGGAATGGGAGAGAGAGAAAAGTTCAGGGAATTTGGAGGTTAATGGTGCCATATTCCTTGTAATCAGAAACACAGGAGGAGTTAATAGGACAATAATGGACTTAGTCCTAACACATCTTGAGTTTGGGACTCCTGTGAGGAATACAGGTATGGCAGCTCGGTTGGCTGCAGAGAGTAGGAGGAGAGAAAGTTAAAGGCATAGGTCCATGAGTTGTCATTGGCACCCATAAGTTGTGGTAGAATATTATTCAGCCTTTATAATTATAATTATTAAGACTAAGTTGAAATATGGACACATGAAAAGAGCCCAGTACAAAATTAGATCTGTTAATATTTTTGTGACTTCAGCTATGTAAAAATTATGTTTGCAAATGGATAAAAGTGAGAAGGGAAAATGGAAAAATTAAACACAGAAGATTTGTTAAGATGGTGGGTTCTTTTTTAATTTGATTATTCATATCCTGCCTCTTTCCAAAAAGAATTTGTGATGTTATGAGACTTTAATTTTTAAAAAATCACTTCTTTTTAAATTTCAAAATATTAAGGGGGTAGAAATGTTTTGTTACATGGATATACTGTATAATGCTGAAGTCAGGGCTTTCATTGTGCCTGTCATGAGGACAGTGTTCATTGTACCTGGTAGGTAAGATTTTATCCCTCACCTCCCCCCCTCCCTCCCCCTTCTTAGTATCCAATGTCCTTTACATCTCTTTGTGCCAGCATGTTCCCATCATTTAGCTCCCACTTATTAGTGAGAAAATGTGGTGTTCATTTTCCATTCCTGAGATACTTCACTTAGGATAATGGTCTCTACTTCCATTCAAGTTGTTGTAAAAGATGTTATTTCATTCATTTTTATGCCTCAGTAGCACTCCATGGTATATATATGTCACATTTTCTTTATCTATTAATGCTCATGAATTGATGGGCATTTAGGTTGTTATTTGTATAAAACATTAAAAATTGCAAGGGCTGCTGGGGCATGGGTATAAAAAAATTAATATGAGATATGAGAAAGTACTTTGTAAACTTCAGTGTGAATGATTATTATGATACAAACACTATTCTTTTTTCTATATTTAAAGAAATATTTTCATAATTAGCTTCTAGTATATTCTTCTAAATATTTATGGTAGCATATGAATTCTCTACATCATTTTGAAGATCACAGTGAGCCAGGAAATTTCCTAAAAATTCAGAATATGAATAAGGCCCAAGAAAAAAAAAAGCCTTGGATGAAATTTGCTTTGATTATAGGACCTATTTATTGAATGACCTCTATATTCCAGCCACCATGCTGAAGATATATAAAAAGAATAAAATATACTCCCAATATTCAGGAATCTTAGAGTTTGGTGCAAGAGATGAAGAGTAAATAGGCAATTATTCAGTGTGATGAGTGAGATCATGGGACCTTACTCAGATTCTAAGGGAACACATCATAGGGGCATTTGGAGGCTTCCCAAAGGAGATGATGTCTGCAATGAGTCTTGAACAACATGGAGAAGTTGAGGTACCTTCCAGGAAGAGGAAGACATCATATGCAAATTCTCAGAAGTAAGAAAGTGTGACAAGTTTGGGGAACTTGTAGAAGCTCACCCTGGCTTTTCAAAGAACTGACAGAGAGTGCAAGTGATATTGAAGGTAGGCACCATGTCTAAATGGTCTTGTTCACTACGATCAGGACTTTGGACTTGGCCCTATGAGAAGCGGAGAGTCATTGGAAAACTTCAGCAAAGGGAGTAACATGACTAGAAAGATTATTCTGGATGCAATGGGGTGAATGGATTAGGAGGGATCTGGAGGGGAGGCCAAGAGAGCTGTAACTGTTGCTGTGATGCAGAAAGAGAAAGGTGAGCCTGATTTAGGTAAGCAGGACTGAAGAGTAGGGGGTGTAGATGAGAAATACTCTTGAAGAGAAATCAGCAATACTTGGGGACCTCATGTAAAAAGTGAGGGAAAGAGGAGAGAGTGGGATGACTCCTGGGTTTCTTGCTTGGGGAATGAGGTCTCCTTCTCCCCCAAGATGGGGAAAGTAGGAAGAGGAGTAGGCTTAGGTGGGAAGATGGTAAGTTCAGTTTTGGTACAATGAGTTGGAGGTGTCTGTGGGATAGCCACGTGATGGAAATATCTAGTAGATGGCAATATACGCCAGTCTGGAGCTTGGATGAGAGGTTTGGGCTACGATTTCTCAGATGAGGGAGGTAAAATTGTAACTGAAAGTTGAAGGATAAGTCAGTGCTTCTCTGTGTCTGGCACGTATAAGATGCAGATGTATGTTTGAATATTTCAAAGAGTAAATCAGTGAAGTCACAGATTCTTTGGAATTGGCTAGTCTATCAGATTATGCAATGACACAAGTTGGATTAAGAAACCTAGGATTTATGAATTTATGTCCAGTTGTCTTTCTGCTCTATGTTGCTGCTGAGGTGGATATAAAAGAGAGAACTGAATGAAGAAAAACATGAAAGAGGAGCCTGGCTTAGCTAAAGCTAGTAGCAAGAGTTTGCCACCAAGCAGTGGTAAACGAGGTGACCATCCCTGACCCTCATCCCATGCCAACACACCAGACTAACTTCTGATGTCCTATGATGGTGGCCAGGGGAGAGGCCTTTTGAATGACATTTCTAAAAAAAGACAGTGAAATTTTTATGGCTTGGCCACCATCTTGGGGCCCACAGTTCTCCCCCTTTCCTTAGGTTAGGGATCATTTTGCCTTTGTGTGAAAGTTATGAAGGGCTGCTTTGTTCTGGAAGAGATTTTGCCACCTGTATAGGTCAAAAGCCATGACTTCCATTGCTCTGTGACCCAGGCAAAACCATGGATTTTAAAACAGAAAGATGCAGTTATGTAATAGCTTTCTTACTGCTCTGATGTTGCAGGGCAACCTAACTGTAATGTCATTTCCATGCTTCTAAATTGTTTTTATCACAGATGAAATGAAATAAAGCTGTTAATGACAAGCTGAATGGGAAATGCATCTGGCGGTTGTGCAAGGGGCGAATCAGGCTGCCCTCGTGAGAGCGACACCTTGCTTTTATTTTGCCCAGTTCTTCAAAGTGAAATGGCATATAGCATTAGCAGATCCAGCCAAGAGGACTTAAGGTGACTTTGTAGTGGAATTTGATGTATCTTTGTGGCATGCGTTTGTGTTTAAATGCCCCAATCTATTCAAATATCAGAGAAGGAATTTTTGCATTTGGATAGTACCAACTCTTCCAGTTGGTGGGAGGTTTGCAGGGTAAATTGTGTGTTGAAGAAAATCAGCCATTTCTTGAGATTGGCCTCCTTGAGGCCTGGGTAAAAGGTTAGGAAGACAGATCTCATTAGGCTGAAAGGTGTTTTGTATTATCAAAGCAGGCCTTTCCCAAGGCAGTTTGTCCTTTTGCCTGGGGGAAGATGAGTTTTCTAAATGACTCAACTAACTTCTTTTTTGGCATACTTTTGCATTTGGTTCATTTCCAGGTACCAGAAAGAATGTAAATATGGAATGAATCAACTTTTTCCACATTTTTCTCTAGCAGTTCTTTTATGAAGAACAGATTTTCCATAGAGGAAATTAAAAAATACATAAAACTGAGAAACCATGGTGTTGTTGAGAATGGTCTCATTTTCCATGTCACTTTGTAACTGGCAGTGCACACTGTATTCAAATGGCATTACTATAAAGTACAGAATTTGTTTCAATTAGCTTCATTTTTTCTCAAGATGAGGAATTATCATAAATCCCTGAAATAACAGTTGACTCACAGAGATGCTTGTGTCATTGCATTGGGAATTTTTTACAGCTTTTTTTAAAACTACACCTAATTATAAAAATGATTAAACTCTGATTTAGTGCATTTGATATGGGCCTTTGCCTAAATTAGGAACGAGGAGAGAAGGGCAATGGTATAACTCAGTTCTAAAGACAGATAAATTATTATTTTAAAGTAAATTTGGGTACAATGATTTTTTCCACTTTAGAGCATTTTTCTAAATGAAACATAAGAATTTTCATTAGCATTCAGTTCAGATTTTTTTTCTTGGATATCATTCTTTTGAATGATTTGAAAATATTCTTCTGGTGCATCTGTAAACATCTGAAAATTCGATATTTGGTAAAAGACAATTGATATGGACAGCTCAAAAAGCCAGAACTTTATGCAAAGCAGTATCTGGATTGCCATCTGAATGAAAACCGCATGTCAAACAGATGCCATAAATATGAATTCAGACAAATGCCCATTGATAGTTTTTCCATGGTGCATCTTAGATGGTTCAGTGAGGCACAGATCTTGTGAAGCACAGCCTGTTTGGTATGCTGAAGGCAAGTTAAAGTTCCTCTCCTTTCTATTGTGACACTACAAGTCTAACCTTTATTGTCAGGGTCTCAGCTGAATTTTCTAACAGCAGATGAGTGGGAATTCATGGAAATAGCATGTGTTTCACCAGTTTCCTTTATTTCTCCCTCAGGACAAGCAGCTGTCAGGTCAGCCCCCCATTGCAGAGCTTGAAGCCATCAAGAGCAGGGATGTATTTGCCTTGTTCTAAGGGCAGGCTTTCTGCCGACTCCGGAGATCACATAAATACCTTTAGGCCAGCGTGTCTGAGTCATCAGTGAGTGACCTCCTTGACAGGCTGAAACCACAAAATGGGACTTATGGAGCTGGTGAAGCAGGCTGCCCAGCTCCGGGTTCAGCTGAAGCAATCAACACGAAGGGAGGAATTCATTCATGTTCACACGACCATTTTTCTGCATGGTAGGAAACTAATTCCAGAGAGTAATAGTAGCATAAAAATGAATCCACATAATTTTTATAACCTTGTTACATCAAGTGCTTTACAATAAAATGCAGAGTCTTTGATAGAACTTGTTCTTTATCCTACATTCTTAATAATTACAACTAGACATTGTTTTAGAGAGCAAACTTGACTTTCTAAAATCTGAATTCAATGTCCTTTCATAGTTGGGTGAAGTGAGGAAGGCTGATTTTGCTTTTAACCTACCTTACTTCCCTTGGTCATGGGACATGAACCCTCTGGGATGAGGAGGGAGGACGATGCTAATCCTTGTTTACATATGCGTGTCATTCTTGCATGAAGACTGAAAATGAGCTTACATTGTGTCTTTTAAAAATGTCAGTCCTCCTCTGTTTCTTCTCAATTATAATCTGTAACACTTAGCTATTGCTAGGTCAGTCACTTAGATCCTTGCATTCACTTCTTGAAATAACCTTATGAAATTGACATTAATATTATTGGCCTCATGGTTAAACCAAAACTGATGGGGTAAATAACTTGCTGGCAGTCATGTTAATAAGGGGTAAATGACCAATCTAAATCTGGCTGTCTGATCCAGAGCCTATGTGTCATCTTCATCTACGGAGCCATGAAAACAGTGCAGGCTGGCAGAGTGCATACTAATTTTGTCTTCATACCACAGGTCTCCCAGGGTTGTGGAACAACTGTATTCATTAAGTATATTTATTGAATACACTACCCTTTAAGTTTTTGGTGTTTGATTCATTTATCTAACAAACATTGATTAAAAACCTTCTACTAGGTCCTGGGAACATAGTTATGAACAAAACAAGTTAAAAATTCTGTGTAGAAGTCAGAGTGAGGCAGTGTGAGGACTTGACCTGCTGCTACTCCAGGTGAAGGAAGAGGGATGCAGAGGCACCTAGAAGCTGGAAAAGGCGAGGAAATGGATTCTTCTCCAGAGACTCTGGAAAGGAACGCGGCCCTACTGACATCTTGCTTTTAGCCCAGGGAGATCTGCGTCAAACTTCTAACCTGCATAACTGTAAGATAATAAATTTGTATTGTTTTATGCCATTAAATTTGGGGTAGCTTGTGAAAGCAGCAATAGTAACTCACACCAGCGGTACTGAATGATTTTCCTCAGTCTGGGCACAGTCATGTTTGCTGCCTTCATGAGAGTCCAGTGCTGGCAGCTTAGAGTCAGGATCACTGGAGGGGAAGGCTAAGGGCAGAGAGATGAATTAGGAAGCACTGCAAAGGCAAAGGCAGTGGAGGGTCAGGATCCACCCGAGGGCAGTGGATGTGGGTTGGTTTGCTTATTTTTCAAAGCATTTGTGGAATAACTATTATAACACTGAAGAGAACATTAAAAAACATTCAGGATGAAGAGGAGATACTTGTTGGAATCAGTGGGAGAGGAAGGGATGGGTTTTGGCCTGTAGGACGGGAAGGATGTGTTGACAGGGAGAGTGCAGATCAGGGTCATTGTCTTCTGTTAAGGCAAATATCTCAAGAAGAGGGGCCCGGCAAGTCACACCAGTCTTTGTAGGAATGAATCAGCTCCTTTTCTGGGGAGAAATGTAACTGGGGAAGGAAGGAAGGGGAGGACCATAGTGAGTGAGTTGGGAGGAAGGGCTCCATCTAGGGGATGGAAGAGTGAATTGTTATAGCTCTGAAGGTAAATGGCTTTTCAGCTGCCTGCGTTCACCTTCCAGGTTCCCAAAGGGAATGCCCGGGCCTGGGCAGGGGACGGCAAGACCTTACTTCCCACAGGGCACCTGGGTATTCTGTGCTCTGTCAAGGTTTGCTTATACCTTGAAGTGTGTTTGAGAGATCACAGGAGAGGAACAGGGACACACGCTCCCTCTGGATCTGGAACAAGAGGTCCCTGGCACCTTCTAGCAACAGAGAAAAGTGATGAGCAGAACTAGTGCCATCTTATGTAAATTAAAGTGGGGGAGATGTGAAGACATAGCATTTGATCCACAAGTTCCTTGAGGGCTGGTAAACCCCTCTGGGAGGGATACCCCAAAAAGAATGCATAGCTTGCTAGGGTTAGAGTTCTGTTTAATATCAAAGGAAACCTTTCTCATCTTTAAAAAAATGTATAAAGAGAGCCTGTAATCCCCAGTGCCTCAGATTTATGCTTTCCAAATGTGGACACCTATTTCTCCATGTGCTCAATATCTTTTTAATGGACTACAAATATTTGAAATGGGTAAACATCATGGGAGGATGAGTATTTTAAACATGTAGGGATGAAGCCGGATTAGGAGAACTAGGACGTCATTATGGAAGGGGAGAAGCATGAGATGAGATGTCCCAGCAGTCTAAGTTCCCAGACTGGAACATACTCTTAGAGCAGGCAAAGTGGAAACATTCTTGCATTTGAACTTCCAAAAATCACCCAGACAAAAGCATGTATCATCTTCCTTTATTGGAGGTGTACTGGCTTTGGATTTTATCCTTTTTCTGGGGAGAGAGCGACTGTATTAACCTTCCTTCTGTACTGATCTGCCTTTCAGGGGAAGTGGGGTCGAGTGTGTCTTGGGCCTGCCCCCCAGTGATCCTAATAGACTCTTCCCTGTTTCCATACCAATCCTTCCCTGAGGGGAATTAATAGGTTCAAAGCCAAACACTGACATGATCAGAAAAGATTGCTTATTCTAAATAGAGTGGTGTGTTTCTAGTCAAAATCATCTCTGGAGCCTTTTTTGTGGTTTTTCTTAATGCGTTTCCTTGATTGGACACACCTCCACTGGAGATCCTCATTTCCCCAGGTGCAGAATGGGAGGAGGATATACTGCATGACATTTTGGTAAAGATTAAATGAGATATTAACACAGGTGAATCACTTACATATCAAGAGCCCTCAGTAAATGCCAGTTCCCTTCCTTGTCATAGCATCAGTTTATAATGAATTGTTTTTGGCTTTTCCTAATAATTATTCATGTTTTCATGCATTATGCACATTAGAGAGTTTAGAACTGGAATGTGTGCCCGTGAGCCTCAGCTGTGGGAGTTTGTCTGCTTTTGGTCATCAAGTCTGCCTTGGTAAGTGGCAGGATAGCACAGTGATGAGAACAAGGCACCTGGAGACAGACTGGGTTTGAATTTCTTTTTAACTGCATCATCCTGCAAGACTCTAACTTTGTGCCTCAATTTCCTTTTTATAAGGTGGGAGAGATGATAATCATAGTATCTTCCTCAGAGGGTTGTTAACACATGCAAACCATGCAGATCAGTGCCTGGCTTCAGGAAGAACTGTAACAGTGACTGTTACTGTTTTTTGTCAGTACATCTGAGGCATTTAGAACAGTGTTCAATACATGTTAGCCATTGCTTTTGTAATTATACTGTCGATAAAACGTGGTCAAAGATCTCTGATCCATGGACATAAATTCCAACTTCTTGAGAATAATTCCAGACTCAGAATCATTTCTAGGACCAGACTGGGAGTTATTAGCAGTGGTTAAGATAGCAGCAAAAGCAACAAAAGTCTGCAGAAGGTAGTGACCCAGCTGGCTGAAACTTTAAGACCTTGACCAAGGCTCTCGTGAACAGCATGTGGTTGTCTGTTGCTTAAATACCACAAGCTACTCTTGCAAACTATTGGCCTGTGGGCCCAACTGTGTCCACATATATGTTCTGTTTGACCAGCCCAGCAAATAAAAATAAATAAATTTGTCACCAATATTTAAAATTTTGGCTGTTTCTCAAAAACTCTGGTTTAACTGTGTAGAACTGCCCATTTTAGATTGCTCATTCACTTTTCATTTTTTTATTCATACTCCCCACCACTCCATATTCTATTACATTTGGCCCACTTCACTCATCAATATTATTGCCTCATCCCTGTAGGCCTCTGAATTTGCAGCTCCTACTGTAAACTGATACCAGAGAAGCGTTGCTGGGAAGCAGGGCAGGTGGTACAGGCAACGTGGTAAGAGATACTGTTCATCTAGTCTTGATTCATGACATGTTCCCTCAGCCTACAAATGACTCATTTCACATAAACTATCACCAGTGTCTCAAAGTAGAGTCAATTTCTGCACCTGAGATGTGCCACCTCGATGTCTGACACTGGCTGTTACTGCCAGAAAATGTTCACTATAGATTGGAAATGATCAAGATGTGGCACCAAAAAGAGTACCTAGATTAATGTGCCATTTCCAGAGTTACAGAACATATGTTTACACAAATATGCCTGGTAACTATGGCTCCATAATATACTGCTTCTGTAAACTATAGTTTTCTTGAATACCAGAGAATGAAACAAAAATATTTGGAATCCAACTGTGGGAATATCTTTAGAAGCTGGACATTTGATGTTGGGTACCACGTTCCCACTTCTGGAGCTAGAAGTAGGAAGGCTGAAGGAGCAATGCGGCTCATCTTTGGTATATCCAGGAGGATGGGGAATATATTTAAAATCTTTTTTTTTTTTTTTTTTTTTTGAGACAGAGTCTCACTTTGTTTCCCGGGCTAGAGTGAATGTCCTGGCATCAGCCTAGCTCACAGCAACCTCAAACTCCTGGGCTTAAGCAATCCTACCGCCTCAGCCTCCCGAGTAGCTGGGACTACCGGCATGCGCCACCATGCCCAGCTAATTTATTTAAAATCTTAAATGTAGTTGTGTTTACTCTTAAAAAATACATCTCACTGGTCCTGGTACCTCCTTTTGAAACAAGTCATGGAATAAATGGGTATCTCTGTTCTTCAAAGTACAATTGCTCCAAAGGAGATGTTCTATAATTTAAATTAGTCAGGGACCCAGAGACATGTGTTGAGTGTGCCTAGGTGGGAGATGTGCTTTTCAGAGATAAGTGATGATCAATCAGTGTCTAGATAAAAATGTTTTTCCTTCACTTGCCAACGTGGTAGAGGATTCAGGAACACCATGTTTCCTCAAGGCTTTCTAGAACAAGCAGAACATCATTGTCAGAGTGTACAGCTTGGCGTTGCATCATGCAATGCAAATGGCAAGACATGCTTCTTTATCAGCAGAGATGTATGTTAATGTAACTGTCACATTAAATATTTGCTGCTGTTGGCTCAGTTAATGACTGTCATAAAAGTGTGGCAATATCTGGCATTTTAAGTGTTTGTGGTACCTAATGTACAGTTGCTATTGTAAACCGGCTGCACATTTAGAACTAATTACATGCAAGCTATGATAGCAGGTTTATTTTTTACAACTATCTGAGCTATGATCAGCACTTGTAATCACAAAGCAAGGAAAAAATAAGCAGTGACAGCAGCACCTTTATGTTGAAAGCAAAGTCTTGTCCTGAAGTGCTGTTAAGTATTAAGGTTTTTTCTATAGAAAGCAAAGACAATTATTCAGAAGCAAATATACTTATAATTATAATTATAGCCTGGATTTTGCTTTTATACAGTGTTGACATCCACACTTTCTTTTCTTTAAAGCTTTATCTGGTGCAGTAAACATCCCAAATGGTATCATTTTGAAACAATTTTCTTTTTTTTACTTCTTTTGAGAGTCAAAGGAAGGAAATTTGCTGTCTTTTTGAGCCTCAGTGATGTATTGCTTTTTGTTTGTAATATGTGGTTGATGCTGAGTTACAAATTGGTTATTACACAAAGGAGACTGACAACCTTCATCTTCTCCTAGCTCAGCAATGCCTCTTACTTGTGCTGCAATCCTGAGAGTTTTCCAAAGCTATCTTCCATGTCTGAAATAAAAAAAATCAGAGATTTCTGGGAAGTGGTTATAGAACCAGGAGTCAATGGACTCCCTGGGATCCATGGATGGGGTTAGATGCAAGAAAAAAACACAGACCCCCAAAATGCATGCAAAATTTTACAGCTATGTGCTTTTTTCTAGGGAGAGGTTCCAGAACTTTCTTCAGAGCCTGAGAAGGAATATTAGGTATCACAAGGTTAGAGCTTGCTTAGAGCACACGACATAAAGAAGAAGATGTGGTTCTCGTCAGCCCACTTAGGTGTCTGCAGTCTTGAGGATGCCAAGACTAAAGGGCTTGTGACAGTTATGCAGGAATCTCTGAGACAACTGCTGCTAATTTTTAGAAAGTCCTAGAAAAACCTGACTGCTGGAGTCCTTCTGAGAGCATTTGGATGGGCTTTGTTTTGCTTCCTCTTAAGCACAGTGCTTGGGTGCAGCTGGGTGTGCAAGAGGTGAGGCGGAGAGGATGGGCGGCAGCACCCCTCATCTTCTTTTCTGTCCAGTGTCCTGCCTGGGAGACTAGAGCTTTCATGACTGGGGCAGATCTCTTTCCAATCCAGTGGAGGTTGCATAGCTGATTGTGCCGGCCCACTTCTAGGGCTCAGGCAGATGGGGACCAAGTCCGTATGTTAGGGCTCAGGACTGGGGGAAAACATGTCAGTCCAGGAGTCAGACACAGGGCTTCGAGACAAGGCTGCTGCCTGGCTGACCAAGGATGATAAGAAAGTCCAGGCAACCTGCAAAGGATCGAGTGGAGGTTCCAGATCTCTTGTGTGTCCTAGAATCCACAGTCCCTTCTTTTTCTCAATTCCTCTCTCTTTTTCCTTGCTACTTCCTGTGGAGACTACAGAGCTAAATACAGATACTCAGTAACCTGTTAATCCCCTAAGCCTCCTTCTCTGCTCTCCTTTTCCTGTTTCTTTCTAGCCTATACACTTCCTTTGTCTTTCTCTCCTTTTCCTCTATTTCCTATTTTTATTATTTTATTAATATTTTTCTTTCTTATTATCTGGAGCCTGGCCCCCTTAATTTTTGATTCTTCTTAGCTTTTTGTTACCAAATGCAGTTCTTTCTTTTGTTCTTTCTTCTGGTTCATTTTCTCTCTTTCTTTCCCTCTCTCTTTCTCATTTTCTTCCTCCCTGTCTTCCCTGCTCCTTTCTTCTCCCCCCTATATTTTTGTGTTTTTCATTCATGATAGGGAGCAGTGGGAATGAGTGATCTTGGGGGTCTCTACTCTTTTAAAATGATTTGACAATTTTGAGCACAAAGCATGCTTATTTAATTTAGCACAATTTCTAAAGTATCCCAGAGCTGATGAGAAAGGAGTGGTTTTTCACTCTATGAGAACCCCGGCTGGGATAGAGCAGACACCCCTCCTCCCTCTAACCCCTTCTTGCCAAATGAAGAGTCCAGCTACGCTCTCCACCTGGCTTGGTCATCAGCCAAAGCTCTGACTCAAGGTGATTCTGGGTGTCTCATGGATTCCCTGAAACCATCAGTGGGACCCAGTGGTGAACTTTATTGCTTGGCTGACTTTACATACTGAAGAGTACATTTCTTTAACATTCTTTTTGAGCCTAAAATTTTACACTTGCATTTCTACCGGAAGATAAGTTGTATCTAGTTGTAGCTCTCTAGCTCAATCTAGTTTCTAATTATTATAGATTTTCAATTCAATTTAACACGCCTTCACCTGACTCCCTCTATCTTATCTTCATTCCTCAAAGGGGTCTCCTGACTTTTTCTTTTGTGCCTTTGCCGGTGGTCATCTCTGTGTGACTGTGTGCGTTGGAACTTCTCACTCTTCAGTGCTACCACTTCCATGAGGCCTTCTTAAATCCTCAGCCAGGAGGAAGGCCTTCCTTCAGGTTCTGTGCTTTCATAGACCTTCACCTGTGTTTCTGATACATATTTATCACAGTCTACCTTGAACTATAGCCAGGTGTGTACCTCAAGAGACAGAGAGAAAGGTGAGGGCAGGGACAACGTCTTCTTTATCTTCACTGTGCCTAGAACCATATCTTAGTAAAGGGTCACTAAATTGACTTGTAGAGTGATCAATGAGGACATTTATCTATAATTTTCTGCTTATTTTTTATATGTAGTAAAGATTCACTTTGATAAGTTTAGTCACATTCACAATAATCATTTGCACATCCATTTTACAAGGAACATTCTGAGTTTGGCTCTCATGAACCCTGTAAGCGTCTCTACCTCTAGGAGGAGGCTGAATTCTCGTCATGGACCCAGCACTTGAATCCCAGTCATTGGGCTCTAGAGTCCTCTTTCCATTTTATGCTGAGCTTTCTCACAGGAAGGGATAGTCCAGGAGGCATATCCTGATGGGCTCCGCTTTTCCGCAGCGCTGCATGCCTTCCGTGATTCCAGCCACGCTGCCTTCTCCCAGGAGGTCACCACAGATGGATTGGGCATATCGCTTGGCTCCCTTTCTGGAGGAGCAGCCTCCACCAGTATCTTTGTCCAAGACTAGGGGCCCTGTGGCTAGCATTCTCCCTGGCTGAGACAGCATCATGGCCATTTACTTGGGAAGATCACAGCCCTTGTTTGGATACGGCTCCCACCCTCAGCCTGCTTTGGGGCAGAAACTTGCTTTGATCTATGTGCAGGCCTGGGAGGTTATGGCCCTAATTAATTCATGCATAACAATCTGACTTTCCTTTTCATTCAGAGAAAAGCATAACCATTTCAAAGCTTTCGTAATGCTGAAATTCTAAAAAATCCAATTGAATCTTATTTTTGTAAGTCTAGTCAGGGAGATATCTGGATAGCATTGAAACAAAAAGATAATGAAAAAATGTTTCCTTTAAATTACTGAAAATTATTTCTGTTAGAAGAGAAGTTCTTCTCATCAGGCAAGTTTTAGAAAAAAATAAATTATAATAGGCAAAGGAGTGTCAAGAAACTTTTCATCAGAATCTGGTTTTTGTTATGTGAATACACCAGCCTACTAATCTGCCTCATTCTATGGAAATGTCATATAAATTGAAGAAAAATAAAAGTGTGAGGCAGAACACAGATATGAAAGCACTTTGTAAACAGCAACGTGCTTTGTAAATGTGACATATTATTATAGCTTGACTTCTGCAGTTCCCTTCCCCATGGTTAGAAATTATTAGAGGTCCCCTGACTCCTGTCAGACTCTTTTTTAATGATCTTTAAGCCTTATTCCTGAAGGCAGGACAGTGATACTGGCAGGAAAAGTGCTTAATAATTTGTTTATGGTAAAATGCTATCCTAATTAGTAGATCTCATTAATTTCAATGAGGCATCACTCTGACTCCGCACCCCCCACAGTCAGTCAGCGAGTCCCATTGCCTTTCCTCATGACATCTACCTCTTATTATTTGCTTTGTCCCCACAGCTACCACATGGGTTTGTGACCTCTCACATCTCACTCAGGCAGTGGCTACTCACGTCCACCCTCCACGGCAGCCAGCGGGGTCTTTCAGAAGCAAACTGTGTCAGGTCAGCTCCGGCCTCACGCCTGCAGGGTGTGCTCTGTCACAGCCTGTGGGCCCTCTGGGGGCCTGCTCTGCCGCGCTCACCCTTTCCTTTACCTTCCTTCCCTGTCTGCCACACTACCTTTATTTTTCAATCCTTTGAATGCTTGAAGTTTCCTTCTGCTGGAATGCCATTTTCCCAGGTCTCTGTGTGGGCCGGCTGCTCCTCTCTCAAGTCTCAGCTAAAGTGGTTCTTCCTCAAGGAGGCCTTCCCTGACCTTCCAACCCACCGTGGCCTGCCCCCCTGCACCAGCCTCCTTGACCTTACTTCTTTTGAGCTATCACTTTTTATTTTGTTTATGTAACTGTTTCTTTATTATTCATCTCTTCATGGTCAAATGTATGTTCCATGAGGGCAGGGCCTGTGTCTATATCATTCTCTGCTACTTCTCCAGGGCCTAGAACAAAGCCCGGGAGATAACGCACAAGGGACGATCCTTTTTTTGACAAATAAATGAGTGCTAACTAAAAGCAGAAACTACTGACCGAGGAAAGGAAAAAAGAACGTTACAAAAAGGTGATTTGGTTTCTGTTGACAGTCACTAAAACCACCAGTAAAATTCAATCCAGTGAAGAGATGTAGTAAAGTGACAGTTTTTCACTAATCACAGTGGTTAATTCAGTTACGGAAGTAGCTCATTGCTGATAAAATAATAGCAGGTGCTATAGAATTCTATAGCTATCGATATCTCTTGGTTAAATTAGCCAGAACTGTTTATGATGCTTGAAATCTTCAATTCTCATTCACATTTTACTGATGAGAAAAACTATACAACATAGATCACTTATTTTTCTAGAAAATAATTGTTTCTGTGGCAATTCCTAATGCCTAATATGAAAGGTCAGAGATTATAATTTTATTCTTTTCATGAGTTTTCATTCATTTCAGTGTGCATCACCTCGTGGTTGAGTATATTCATTCTACCAATATTTTTTGTGCATTTCCTACATTCCAGGCCTTCACCTTGGCACTGGCTAGCCCGTAAGAACCAGACAGATAATATCCCTGCACTGGAAAAGGTTGATTAACAATTTTCTCTCTGTAGGAGTTTGGAATGAACACAATTGCCACGTGCTGCCATCTTCATGAAGTTTCACGGAAGCCAGAAAGTGATGGTAGGTTGGCTTGGAGATGTTATAAGAAAAGCCCCATGTCCTCATGAAGGCCCATGTGTAGAGAAGAAAGGGAAAGCTGGGTCAAATGTTCTTAAAATACACTTCATAGTTTGGCCATGAGGACAGTCACGCTTCCAATACAAGTCAGCCAAGAGTCTGAGTCAAGGAATAGAAAGTTTGGGCAAATTCAGAGTCTTTCAAACTCAGTGGAATCCATGTCTAAAACCAGATTTGGGCTTTTTACATTTTGACATCTAATCACCACTAAAGAAATGCCTAGTTGAAAGAGAAATGAGCTTATAGAGTTTGGGATTAGATGGAAAATAACTGGAACTAAATTGATTTTGTTGACTTTCAAAATGACTCAGAAACAATTGGACCCAATTTTCCTCAAAATTAACATCAGTAAAAAAGATTAAGCAAAATAAAACCCTCCTGGGCAAGAAATTGTAAACTGGGATTTGTTCAAACTTCTCCCAGTTCTTCCATCCTTGGTTGACAAAGACATAAACTTGGGAGCATTGGCAGGATTTTAAGCCTTTAAGATTATTATGAAATTAGAATTCTGAGTTTTAGAAATGTTTAAAGAACAGGCTTTTTGTCTTGACATTTCTAATTTCTGCTAAGTATTGAAATATACCACTCATATAATAATTGTAGGTCTTAGAATTTCAGAGCTGGAAGGAACACTAGAGACAATTTAGTCTGATCCATGCACTTTTACAGAGGTGAAAACTGACACTCAAGGAGGCAGATGGACTCGCACAAGGTTTATGCACAAACCTTTGGCAGAGCTGGGACCCCAGCTCTTTCATCTTACAGAAATGCCAGATATTGGGTGGGTTCAGCCTCACTTTCCTACTTACAAAGCTCTGTAAAGTCCAGGGAATTCTGGTGCACTTTTCTTCACTGAAAATATAAGATTTTGATGGTCAGACAACATAAGAGTTAATCATTATGATCACAGCCTTGCTTTTTCCTTCTGAGAATTTCAATGATGTGGCAGTTTGTAGGTAATGGGCACTGAGATTGCTCATTAAAAATGGAACATAAAGATTTAAGGAGCTGGATCTGGACAGAGTCAGTGTGTGGCATGAGCACATTGTGGCTGGGAATCCATTCCCTCACTCTGACATTGCTTTACACTGACAATGCCAACTCTATTTGCTATTGAGTTTTGAAACCCACATTTCCCTATTGCCTCATGGGAGGTGGTCCACATCCTGAAAGCAGAGATAGCCAAATGAGTGAAATATCAACATCTTTGTGAACTTCTCCTTTAGTGAGAAGGGTGTGCTCTTTCAGGACGCCTGAGTTTCTGATTTCATTGCATGCTCCTGACAGCTACATTACACAAAAACATGAAAATGGAAAGCACAAAAAGAGGGCCATTGGTCATAGCGGGTGCTGCCTGAAGCCTCTATGATGGGGTGGAGTGTTAGTCACCAACTGTCTTTGAATGCCAAAGTCATGCCACACAAATAGAAAAAAAGGATCCTGCATGCCTTTAATACAAAGGGACACTTCTTTCTTCTTCTTTTTTTAAATATGGGAAGGTGCAGGTACAGATACCTGCAACCTATTGCCCTTTTCACTCCCCTGGCCCTTTATATAGCAACCATGTCCAAACAGGGAGAGGTATGGATATAAATGAGAATTTATAATGTACCGGTGGGGAGGAATTTTGGCAGGGAAGAATTGGGAAGTGGTGTCTGAGTGGTGATTGTCTGGCCAGGCCCTTTGAAAATACTTAGGAGTTACCTGATTGCAAGTAAAGTTCGATTTTTTTTAAACTGTTTTAACTATTTGAGGTAAATGATCATCTTTGCTTCACCACCAGCCCCCCTTCCCTCCAACACACACACTTCTTACACTGATATCTCTTCAGGCTGTGCACACCTCAGTTTCTACGAGCCAAGAAAAAATGTAGCTAGTGGGTAGCTGGAAGATGGATCTGCAGGGAGTAGCATTAGTAATCATAGGTCATACCCTCTCCCAGGCTGTTCCAGCTACTTTTGGATCAAGTCCTGGGGAAAATAATATTGTTTGAATTCTCCTTGGAGACACTGTTAAAATTGTATTTTATTAATTAGTGTCCACTTAAATTTGAGTCAATCAATAGCCAGGGAAATTAGTCTTGCTCTTAAATCACACCCATACATAATGAGGATAATAAAACAATACAATGCTTCAGTGTATATACTGTCAAAAAGTGCTTAGATGTATTGCCTTATGTATACTTTAAGAATACTTCATTAGTTGAATTTTTTTATGAGAACATAAAGATTCATCATTTTTCATAATATTCTGATAACAAAAAATTCATATTAAAAAGTACTTATTAAGTACTCATTACTGATAATACCAAAAATACTGAGCTCATTTGACTTAAATGAAAAATCACAGAAGTTTCTGTTTTTGATGAAGATTATCCTACATTTTTCACTTTATGTTCAAAAGAGAGTGGGCAAAGCTATTTGGGCGTCAGAGTTTGGCTGGATGATACATATTCCATGTGTGGAATTGGTCAAGATCAGAGAACTTCTTCTTTTCCTCTGGCTTAGAAACTAAGTTGTTTCTGTAGTTTCTCTCTCTGGCGTTTAGATCATGAATTTTGCACAGACCCACATCAAGGAGAAAAGAGGCCCTTATATGTTAGATTTGCAGAATGACTTCAGATGTTTTGACTGGATAGCTGCAGAACAAAATGGAAATAGTATAAGTCATAATCTCCTTTTCTGCATTCCAGATCTGCTGGACTCTGTTATTATTAGTTATCTATTGAAATATTGTGCTGTGATCCTTACCCAGTGTGGTTTGGCTTTATTATTCCTCTTAAGACCTTGTTAACATTTAGTTTACTTGTTTCATATTTCAATAATATCTCCTATCAAAGTATCTTCTGTCTAAAGTAGAAAGAAAAGTTTGATGGGGATGATCTTTTTGTAAAATGGAAGTTGTTTCATATAAACATTATGCACAGAAATACAATCACATAACAACATAATAAGCAAAGAGTTTTGAGTTGGTTTTTTGCAAGCCCATTCTCACTGTCTGAGGAGAACAGTAGAAGTGTCTTAGGATACTTGCTCTATGAGGTCACTGTGGCACCTACACATCCTTTTGACAAGAAATTCTCATCCTAGAAGTATCTCTGAAAACCTGGAAAGCCGAGCTACTGTAGGCAGAGCACCTAATGGATTGTTGGGAAAAATAGACAGGTGGGATAAAGGATGACTTGTTCCCTTTGGTGATTTCCCTCATTTCTTCTTGACTGTATAAAAATCTTGTCCCTGAGAAAGCCAACATTGTGTGCCCTGATGCATGCAGGGAATTGCTTGCCCCCAGTTTTTACAGAGACTCTGTTTTCTGGGATAAATATGAGCTGTGTACCGAGATATATTTGAAAGTCAATATTACTCAAATTTTTCAGATTAGGTGATGATGGCTGGGGAGGTAGGGAGGTGGGTGGAATGGGCTGTATCAGCCAACACACTGGCTCAGACAGCCATAAAGGGTCCTTCTCTAGGTTTATACTTTTACCTGAAACTCAAAGTTTACTTGTATAATCTGTGCAGTGGTGGAACCCAAGATGTCTTCTTTCACCCCATCTCACCCAAATAGAAAAGTAACAGAACCAAGAGTTGACCACTGAGAGCCCAGGGCATTCCTGTAAAGCTTGCCTTGCTTCTTATGCACCCTCTGAAAATGGGCAGGGCTTAACAGTCTGCCTCTTACCTCATCTCAAAGACTTTGTTTAGGTAAAATGATCTTCCTGCTGCTCTTTACCAGGACCAATTGTATGAACACTATGGAACTGTGTTCATACGTGGTTGGCCCATTTGGACCTTAGGATAAGGGCTCACCCTACGAGTAGGGAGCAACACGTCCTCCGAAGGAGGTAGTCATCTCAGGTTTCAGTGTCTACGGAAAAGGCCCACCCTGAACTGGACACCAGAGCACTGGACGCTTAGGCTGGAAGGTTAGGGATAGAACCTCTTCTGCAGTTTGCTTTTTTTTTGGAATGCACTCTGGGATGGTGGGTACCAAGTTGGTGTCCACCACAAGGAGAAAGACTCAGAGCTAGGATGAGATGTGTCCTGAACCCAGGAGAACAAGCCATATTTTGCAATCTGGATAGAAGATCTGATTACATGTTTCTGTCCCATCCTCTTACTTTTAATTGTTTAAATCCACACATATTCTCTTGCATATCCTGGCCTGGTATCAGCTGGGGAGGATTTGGGCTATACCTGGCAGTGCCCTTTGGATTGGGGTGGTGATGGTGGCAGCAGGAATTTTGTAGGGGAGGTGAGGAATCTCAGAGTGAGTGCCAGGGCCTCAACATTGTCCCATCATTGGAAGGAATTCTCTTTTCAGGGTCTACTTTAGAGGATCTGGGTGGTATCTTATTAAGGAAGGAGGTAGCTGCCTAATAGCTCTTTGGTAGTTTGTTTCTGGGGTGGACTTTTATCTGGCTGGTTTATTTATTTGTTTAAAAAATACCCAGAGACAGTTGAGCAACAATTGTTGTCTCAACTAACAGAGGCGCTCTGTTTGAAGCAAACAGTTTGTGTTTAATCTCTAGAAAGAGTGAACCCTTGGCACCATATGATCATCATACGCAGGAATTTTTCTTCCTTAAAGACAGAACTAGGCCGGGTGCGGTGGCTCACGCCTATAATCCTAGCACTCTGGGAGGCCGAGGCAGGAGGATTGCTGAAGGTCAGGAGTTCCAGACCAGCCTGAGCAAGAGCAAGACCCTGTCTCTACTAAAAATAGAAAGAAATTAGCTGGACAACTAAAAATATACAGAAAAAAAAAATTAGCCGGGCATGGTGGCGCATGCCTGTAGTCCCAGCTACTCAGGAGGCTGAGGCAGAAGGATTGCTTGAGCCCAGGAGTTTGAGGTTGCTGTGAGCTAGGCTGATGCCATGGCACTCTAATCTGGGCAACAGAGTGAGACTCTGTCTTAAAAAAAAAAAAAAAGACGGAACTACAAAAACAGGTGTTAGGTTGTTTGGAGACTAAGCAGTTAGTAGCTATCTAACCAATGACATCTGAAATGATGAAGTTGCAGGTCAAATGAATAGATAACTAATCTTTTTCTCAGCATCTACAAATATGACATCAATCACCAGACTACCACCACCCAACCAAGAACACATACTTGTGCATGTGAAAACTTTACCAATGATGGCTCATGTTTAGGCTGACAGAAAGGATTCACTGACATGTTTCGGTGTCTGTGGTTTGATTTGAATCCACCACTGAAGTCAACCTAAAATAATTCAGCTGCACAGCACCACCTGTAGGAAATCTATGTGTGGTATTGCACTATAGTACAACCCAGGGTAGGTTTAGTTCTTAGAAACCTAGCAGTTTATTTTCCTTAACTTCTGAATTGAATGAATATAACATGCTAAATATTGGAGGTTTTTGGAGAACTTAATGATAATGCTTTCTAGGCATAGTACTGTGACTCACAGTTTTGGAGCTGAATATGTCTCAAATGCTCTTCTTAATTGACCAGAAAAAAAATATTACTAACATAGGTTTTTATACTCATTAGCTTCTTTCTCTTTAAGTTAATTTTTTTTCTAGAATCATTTTCTACAACTACAGTGAGACATAATTTTTTTTTTTTTTTGAGACAGTGTCTTGCTCTGTTGCCTGAGCTAGAGTGTAGTGGCACCATCATAGCTCACTGCAACATCAAACTCCTGGGTTCAAGTGATCCTCCTGCCTCAGCCTTCTGAGTAGCTGGGTCTACAGGCACGTGCCACCATGCCCTGCTAATTTTCAATTTTTTGTAGAGACGGAGTCTCACTCTTGCTCAGACTGGTCTCAAACTCTTGACTTCAAGAAATCCTCCTGCCTCAGCCACCCAAAGTGCTAAGATTACAGGCATGAGCCACCACACCCTGCTGAGACACAATATTTGACAATTTTAGAAGCTCTAAGGTAGTTGGACCATTTCTGACTTGTTCACTGATGTAGCCCTCGCATCTAGCAGAATGCTTTGGACATAGTAAGCCCTCTACAGATTTTACTGAATGAATGAGTGTACAGGGGTTCTTCATCTGCCTCTCTTTTGGGGTGTCCCTATAATGGTTTTAGTTCAAATTCTCCTTTTGTAGAGGCTTCCCCTGACTCTCGAATATAGAGTAACCAAGTATTGTTTATTCCCTTTTATAGAAATCAGATGTCTCCCTTTTTAAGGTACTTATTATGTTGATTTGTTTGTGGTTTACTTATTTAATGTGTGCCTCATACATCTGACAGAAAGCTCTATTGCAGATGAGGCTTTTGTGTGTTCTATTCCTCGTTCTAGCACAGTGCCTGGCAGAGTGGTGCTTAGTAAATAGTAGAAGGTCACAGCTAAATAGTAGCCTATTGGAGTGATGAGCTCTGTTACCTACCCACATGCACATGTGCAGCGACAGTTACACGCTAGCCCTGTTTCACCTTTGAATAACATAAGAACAATGATTACTGCAGGGAATGGGCATAAGCACCCCTTATCTCAGCAAATTGTTAGAGCTTGAGTGGCTAAAAAGGATAGATTTTATTATGTAGTAAGGTTATGCTGCAGGGTTATTAGGTTTGGGATAATAATATATTTAAACTTCTCTATTTAAATATGTTATTGTGTATACACACACACATACACACACACACACACATGGCTTTAAATAGGCCCTTAGATGCAATTCTGGCTCTAATAACAACTGTGTGATCTTGAGAAAGTTATACAACCTTTCTGAACCTCTTATCCTAATATGTAAATTTGGGACACAAATAGAACTTACTTCATGTGGTTATTTAAAAGATTAAACAAGATAATGTATGTAAAGTGTGCCATTTAGTGCCTGGCACAGAATAAGGAATAAGTACTCAATAAAAGTTATTATTAAATTAATAATAACATTTGAAGTCCATCAGTGGGCTTGCAGTGTCCCAGGACTCAATTAGGTTGTAATTAAATGTATTAAACAATGTCTAATGCTCAACTTCAGTGAAAGGAATTAGTGCTTTGGTTTTAATGGCTATAAAATTCTACTTAGCTAAATAATAGAATCAGATGAATTCCCTACTGTCAAAGCTGAATTTAGTAAGATCTGGAGGGTTATAGTACAAGGCACACTATCACTGTAGATTAAAACATCTCTGCTGTCTAAATATTATAGTTATTTAATAGTATGGTAGATGGTCTTTTAAAATCTCTTTGACAAGAAGAAAATTCAAGCACATAAAATTACAGTTTAAAATAAATCTATGTCTATAACCTTACCAAAGTGTGATATAAGCAACATTGTATCATAAAAGTAATTACATAAATATACTTTTTAATATTTTATTGAAAGTATATTACAAATATATTACTTTTTCCTCATTAGAAAATACATATAATCTTTGAGTATAATGTTTAAAAATGTTTAGTTTTATTGACATGAAACAATTTTATATATATAACAATTTAGATAATTTGCAGTGACAGGTAAGACTTAAATTACAGGAACCAGAAACCTAATTATTTCAAATTGAATAATCTTGCTAACTAGTGCCACTCATTTCAAGGGAACAAAGGCAATTGCTTTTTAAAATGTCTTACTTGCATTAATAGTTCTAATTTTCCACAAATTACATCAGAATTCTTCTATATCACAAATATTGCAAAAGCTGAACATTTATTTCTTCATCGAATGCAAGAAAATGTATACACTCAACCCCTGTCTATCCATGTAGGTGGGAATCAGTGGAAACTCTTACTCTACAACAGTCAGCCTACAATTTTCTCATCACTCTTCAATTTGGGCAAAAAACTCCAAAACTATTCAGAAAGAAATTCTCAGATTTCAGACCTGTGGTAGATGTGGGTGGTATGTTGTTGAATAGTTTTTCTCCATGTTACACATGCTCTTGAATTTGTGACAGAATAAAGACTTTGGCAGGCCACTAGTCAATTGTGTTTGTTATCTCATTCCTATTGCAACCCTGCAGGTTGGCAGGGTGTGTGATGAAGAGGAGAGTGTTAAGCACTGGAATTCTAGTGCACAGCTTCTGGGACATGTTGGAGAAACCACCTCACCATGCTCTTCTTTTCTGTCTATGGATAAGAAGGCCATCCTCAGGGATGGCAGAAGTGATACAGCTTCCTTTATTGTTGCTGTATTTGCTGTTACTCACACCTCACCTTTTTGGAAAGGGCTGTGAACTAAAGATATAGGTGAGAATGACAGTGAAATATTGCATTTTTAGATTAGAAAGATATCCTTGATTGAACTTGTATTTTCATTTTATTTGATATTATGCCAAGCAAATACTACTCTAATGATTATATATTAGTGTGCTTTCTGAAACACTTTAATATGGGGTATGTTTATGTTTGCACACCTCTAGCATGAGCTAGCGTTCTCTCTCTCTCTCTCTCTCTCTCTCTCTCTCTCGGTGTGCACACATGTTGGCTCTCATAATTTCCCATTGGCATAATCATCTAAACAAAACAAAACAAAGAGACAAACATAATGCTATTCAGATACTTCATATGTCCTCTTCTCATCCCAGCAAGACTCATGGAAAGAATTGTCTATATTTGGTGTCTTCACCTCTTTACCACTCTTTTCCTACACAACCTGCTTTATCCTGGCTTTCATCCCATCATTCCATTAAATTGTTCCTTATTAAGCTCATCAATAACCTGTATCTGGCCCAACCATTGGCCAATTTCCCATTCTCATCTTACTCCGTTTCTCACTGGCAGCTATTGTTGAACACATTCTTCTTTTAAAACACATTCTGCTTGAAACATGCTTCTCTATGACACCATTCTCCTGGTTCCCTACCTCAGGGTTGCTTTCTTGCATGTCCCTCTCTACAAAAACTATATAGGAGAGCCAAGGGCTTTGATCACAATGAGCTCTTCCAGCTTCACTTTCTTCCAGTTTCATGGCACCAGTATATCCGTACACTGATGGATGTCAAATGTCCAGCTCTTGACTAATTTATACAACTGCCTACTTGTCAAGGTATTCCAGAGTAACAGAACCAAATACATACAGAGAAATTTATTTTAAGGAATTGGTTCACATGATTATGGAGAATGGCAACTAAAATCTGTGGGGTGGGCTGGCAGGCTGAAAACCTGGAGAAGAGCCAATGTTGCAGTTTAACTCTGAAGACCATCTGCTGCAGAATTCCCTCTTGCTTGGGGGAATTCAGGCCTTCAACTGATTGGATGAGGCCCACCTACTTCATGGAGGACTATCTTCTTTACTCCAAGTCCACTGATTTAAATGTTAATCATACCCAAAACATTCTCACAGAAACATCCAGAATAATATTTGATGAAACATCTAGGAACCATGGCCCAGCCATGTTGACACACAAAATTAACCATTATAGTACTCCACATCTCAACTTGAATGCCTAAGAAGTACAAAGAGGGGGAAGACATAAGGACCAAGTGACATTCCCCTCTCTATAGATAAGAGAGAAGTTAGTTAACTTTTTTCTGAAAGCTGAGCATGAACTCAAGTGCATTCTTGAGATGAATCCATTGTACTATATTCTCAAATTTGGAACAAATATCAGATCCAAGAACACTGTAAATAATTGTACAGTATACTATCTGCATACTTATACAGATGCTCCTCAATTTATAATGGGGTTATATCCTGATTGGGATTGATTTATTGGTCCCCATAGTAAGTTGAAAATATCATAAGTTGAAAATGCATTTAATATACCTAGCCTACCTTAATTGTGCTCAGAACACTTACATTAGCCTACAGTTAGGCAAAATCATCGACTATAAAGGCCATTTTATAATAAAGTGTTGAATATCTCATGTAATTTATTAAATACTGTAGTGAAAGGGAAAAACAGAATGGTTTTATGGGAGCTCAAAGTACGGTTTCTACTGAATGCATGTTGCTTTTGCACCATTGTAAAGTCAAAAAATCCTAAACTGGGGACAGTTTGTACTGAAACACTACTCATCTACTAGATAAGTTCACATGCCCTAACATCTTTGAAAGCCTTGTCTGGAAACTGACAACTTACTCCTAGCATTCAAGGTCCTTTTCACTCTCCCTATTCTCTCACCCCCAGTCCTAGCTGGTAAATCTTCATGTACTTCTCAGACTAATTTTCCAATGACTACACTCTTCAAACTCTATGTGCCTCAAATAACCATGAACCCCAGTCGTCCAATGATCCCAGGTTCAGACCACTCAACATAATTTCCCCTCACTCTTATTCATGAGACAAAAGGAGTGAATATTTTTATCATCCTAAAGGACTCCTCTCAAATGATCCATTTTTGTATCAGTCAGGAATCTTAAACACATGTGAGAATCAAATGCTAGACTTATAGAGAAAGATCTAATTCTTTATTCCTTTTCTTATATCCAGTGATTGTTTCTGTCATCACAATTATTTTAAAAGCATCTGGGATTTAGTGCTTTAAAGAAATTCACTCTGCCAGATCCAGACATAGCATTCCAAGTGGTACTTATTCACAGTTTTCCACATTTTTCTCCCCATCCCAGGACCACCCAAAAAGAATACTTGGTTTGCGGAATGGTAGGGAGAGTGCTTTCTAACTGTCTTCATATTGCAGCCCTGCTCCTGCAAGAATTTTCTATCCCTTCTCCCACCCGTTCATAATTTGCCCTTCCTCCGTGGAATAGGAATGCTTAATCTGATTGGTAAGAGCCTAACATTCACTGGGCCACCTCTTATCAGTGTGTGCTGTCACTGTGCTCCAAAGGGCCTCATGTCCCTCCTACCCTTGGGGATAATAATGTTCTTGGCAGCATACTTGAGCAGGGCCATGCCCATATTTTGACCCCTCTGTCCCCAGCTTCTGAAGAGCTGCAGGCCCAGCCATCTTGGTTTCAAGGAAGGAGGACAGGGTATGCTTCACTTTGGCCACAGGCCTAAACCATGTTCTTGGACATGAAATTACCGGGAACCCTGCTTTTGGGGGTTATTGGTACTTGCTCAGATTCTTACAGCAATACGTCCTGTTTCATGTGGCTATCAATTCTTGGCCATATACACTACCAGTAGAAACTCTTGGGAGGAAAAAATTCTTAATATAATAATTAAAACAATCTAGAACTTAAACAGCATTTCAGTTGTATTCGTTTTCCATTGCTGCCATAACAAATTACCAAAAATGTAGTGGTTTCAAACAACCCCCATTGATTGTTTCACAGTTCTAGAGGTCAGAAGTCCCATCAGTGTGGTTCAGCTGACTGAGCTTTGGATCTCAGAAGGCTGAAATCAAGGTGTAAGTGTTAGGCTGTTACCAACACTCAAGCCTGCCCTGGGGATGAATCTTCTTCCAAGCTCATTCAAGTTGGCAGAATTCAGTTGCACCATGTTGTAGGACTGAGATCCTGTTTCCTTGCTGCCTGTTGTCCAGGGGCTATTCTCAGCTTCTAGAGGCTGTCCACATTCCTAGTCTCATGGCCCCTTCTTCCGTCTTCAAAGCCAACAATGGCAGGTAGAGTCCTTCTCACACTCTGAGTCTCTCTGACCTCTCTTCTGCCTCCCATTTCCTCTGCTGCATCTCTCTGCCTTCCTTTTCTTTTAAAGGGTTAGGTGATGAAATTGGGCCCACCTATATGGTCAAGGATGTGCTCCCTATTTTAAGTGTAGCTGAGTAGCAGCTGATTAATTCCATCTGCAAAGTCCCTTCATGGCATACCTAGATTAGTGTTGGTTGAATAATCAAGGACAGAAAGCTTGAGGCGGGGGGCGTCTTTATAATTATTCCTAACACATTGCTCATCCATTTTTCAATTACAACTCTCAGAACCTCTCGTACCCTCAGATATGAGCTAAGTTTTCATTTTTGCTCCCAATGTCCAGACATCAAATTTACTCACTAAAACCACTCTGTCCAAGGGTCAACTACCCTCTAACACCCTACCTGTGTTTCATTGGGCAAGTCCCTAAACCTCTCTGAGCTTTCCTTCCCTCATATATAACAGAGGTTGCCTCCTCCACAGTATTGTTCCAAACATTAAATGAAAATGTATCATGATAAACTTTGAAAATGGCAAAATGAAATGCAAATGTTTATTGTATTATGTTCAAAATATAAATATTTAGATAGTATAAATATTTAAAAAAAATGAAAAGTTTTCTAAACTAGTATATATGTTGTTTTGATATGGTGCTTTCTAAACCTAGTTGGAACTGAAGTCAGAAAACCTGGGGTAAAGTCCACTCATTAGTTGGGTGACCTTGGGCATGTCATTTAATTTCTGAAGAATTTTTTTTCTTATTTGTGAATTAATGTGTTTGACAACAGGACCTCCAATGTCCCATTCAGCACTAAAATTCTCTGCTTCTGTTTTATGGTCTTTCTTCAAGATGCAATAAGAATCAGAGTTATAAGAAGCAATCTATTTATAGTCAGCTCTTCACAAGATGACTGTAAAATGCCTGAGACAACCTCATAACATAGGGACTAGAAATCTCTTCTAGGATAACCTGAAATATCTCTGAAAACCCTGGCAGTTTCTCAATCCTTTATCATTATAACCAAACTTTTCTTCCGCATCTAATTCTAAAATATTTGGCTACTGAACAATTTCAGTTTGAAAATTCATATTAGTTAATCTACTAAATGTCACTGTGTTTCAGAAAAATACTAAATATGTTAGTCTAATAAAAAAAAGTCCTTGAATTCTGTTTCTAAAAAAAAATCAAGCATAAAGAGAAAATCTAATTCAATACTGTGATCTTCTTTATTTTTCCATTTTTTTCAAAATTTGTGCATTCAGAAATAAATTGTAAAATTTTCCTTTTCTCTCTCTAAGACTTTTGTTTTTATTTCAAACAAACCATGCAATTTGAGCTATATGTCTTCAATTATTGTCCCAAGAGTCACTAATGAATGCATTCCATTTTCTGACTGTTTGTTCTACTCCCTGGACCTGGAGTAAAGACTATTTTTATTTATAAATTTTAATTTTGAACGTTAAAAAGAAAACATTTTCCTCAAACTCCCCTTTAGTGAGTTTTCCAACATAGAGCACTCATTTTACTACAGCATTGGTGAAGGATTTTAGAGAACAGGATTGTGAATTTTCAAGTCCCTTTTCATTTGATAGGCACTGTGGAGAGCCCGCTCCCTGCAGGGGCCATGCCAGAAGCAGGAAAATGACAGGGTTGGCTGAGTGTGAGCACAAGTCCCTGTCATGTTTGAGTTAGTGCTTCTTTAGGGGAGGGGGGAATGAGTTATTTTGACCACACTGTGGTGGTCAACCAGCCTTCACTTAAAGAAAATAATTTTCTTTGCCACGGTAATCTCCTAGGTTGTTGTAGCTGGCTAAACTTGAAGTTTCACAAGATGGATGTGGCATACAGTGTATTTTGCTCTAATCAGTTGCATGTGTGTGATGGTTTCAGCCCTATGGTCCCGGAGTAGGATGGAGTGGAAATGCTAGATGGACTGAAGCAAAGCAAGAGTGTGGGCTCACACTCCCCACATACAGTTCCTTATTTGGAAGTTGGCAGTTTGAACTTGGGGGTTTAAACACAGCAAAGACAATAAAAGACAAAAGCAAGTTGGGGACTGTAAAACAAGAGAAAGAGAAGAATGCAAAAGTAGAAAAATAATAGCAGATATTGAATTGGAGTTGCAAGAAAATAAGAAAAGGAGAAAACAAGAGAGGCATAGAATAGGACACCAGTTGATTCCTTTACTAATTCATTCAACAAATTCATTCATCTACTTGTGCTCAGGACCGTACTAGTTGCTAAGGATATAACAATGAACAAAACGAACATCCCCACAGCCCTGGAGGAACTTAGGGTCTACTGGGAAGGCCAGTCTTGAAAGTACATTCAGGTACTGTGTACATCCTACCCTTGCTCAGAAACAGAGAAACTCACCTGCCAGGTGGGTCCTCCTAGTCCTCCCAGATTGTACTGAGGTGAGCAATAAGTGCTCATACTGTTGGCTCTGCCTCACTGTGGTTCCTCAATGACAGAAGCTATGGGTTTAAAGAAGGAATTTTCAATTTTCACAGTTTGAAGGATGGTCGGCAAGCCATCGTTCATGAATAATTCTGCTAGACAGACTTGTTTGTGTTGGGGAAGAAACAGAGTGGTATGTACATTATCTTTAAATGGAGTTGGATTATTTTTGTAGGGTAGTCAAAGAATTTAGTCCCCTGATGTAAGAATGGGTGAGAGAGCAAAGCAGGACAAAACTGGGAAATAAGCTTTGGTGACTTTCTTTCTGTCCCTCTCTGGGACTCTCCAAACACTATCTTTCAAATACTTGTGTTGGACACCATATTGGTGTTGCCCTCCTGAATCAGGCACTGTTTCCACAATTCCAGGTTTATTTTTCCTGTTTCTCAGTCCTGGATCTTGCTAGGATCTTGCTGGGCAAACAAGAAGCATCTGAGAAACTTATTCAACTGAACTGTCACTGACAGATACTGAGCTAGGGGTAATGGTTTTCCCTTTAACAACTGTTAATGTCTCTGTGGCCCAAATGAGTTGGTATTGGGGGATTTCAAGCTGGGCCAAGAAAAGGGCAGAGGGCTTTGCACTCTACTGAATTCTTGCTTCTTCTAAAAATTCATAAATCTGCCAAGGGAAGATTCTCACGTGTCCATCTCTGATGAGAGAAGGTGGAGGCATCTGGGGACAGTTCTGGCAAAACTTCTCATTCTCCATACATGAAAAAAATTCCTAAATCTTTCCAGTAGAAATTCTAAGAGCTTAGAACCAAATTCTGAGTTGATGTTCTTAAAGCATGTTTTTCATTCTAAAACTGGGTAAGTGCACCTCACATATAAACATTTTTATCACATCCTCCCACATCAAAAAGTGTGGCTTTTAGAACAATCCCTGGATGAAGCATGGTTCAAGTGTGAGACCCACCTCCTACTGTCACTATGTGCCTTCAGCCTCCACAAGAACTACTGAACGCGGCAAACCACCTGCAGCTCCTGTCACTGGGCTCCTGGTGGGTGATGGGCTTGTAGGATGGTGGCTAAAAGGATCCCAAGGTTATTCTAATCACTCATTGTTTAGGAAATAAAGTTTCGCTTATTTATTTCATTCTTTTAGTTTTTTAATTAAATGGTAGGAAACAGAAATTTGAAATAATGCTCAGCATTTATATTTAATATTTATCTACATTATATGCTGAATTTAATATGACTGAAAATTATTTTAAGTACCATTTATGGAATATTTTACATTCCCAAAGTCCTGCCTGTACATTTTCTCATTTGATCCACATACCAACTCTACAGAATCCATTGTCATCTTTATTTCTTCCCCAACAGGAGAAAGAAAGAAAAGATCCACATATCTGTTTCTTATATCATTTCATATAATTCTTACAACAGCAGTGTGAAGCAGGTATTATCATTTAAATGTTTGTGTTTTTACAAACGAGCATTATCCAGCTTTTAAACAGAGAAACCAGGTTCCAAAGGCAGATTTATCGGACCCCAAAGCCCTGCGTTCTTGCTCCCACCTCCACTCTAGCCGCACCAAGGGCCGGCCGGCTTTGCCCTGGTCCTGGTGGGTACTGCCTCTTCATACCCACAGGGGAGCCTCTGTCTACAGAAAGGGCTTTGTTCCCATTCTTGTCCAGAGAGGCCTTGGCCTGCTCAGGAGGCGCCTTCTGCCAAGATGGCAGGTTCTCCTGCTCAAGGAGCTGCGTGGGTGCTTTACCTACAGCGTTCCCAGCCTCTGAAATTCCCCGGTGAGGATGTGGAAAGGTCCTGGTTCCTGCCTCACTTACCAAAGGCAGACATTTTGCTGCTGTTATACATATGCAATCAATTATTGCTTAGTGCCCACGCATCCTTTCATTCCTCGTTCTCCAAAGTCATTTCACGCTGCCCGGCACTTGAGAACTCAGCACCTGGGATCCTCGAGCTGCTGAGTCCCTCCTTTGTGTCATACTGCCTGCATCCTTCTACTTTGTAAAATGTAGATTTTGTCACCTCCTCCACACACGCACACACTCCCCTTTTTTAACCTAGAGACATTGGCTCCTGTCAGGGTAGAAGGCAGGGGATATAAGAGAGGAAAAAATCAATGCCAGCTTCTGGCTATCATTTAAACACAATAGAATCAACTTCTGTGGACATGTGCTATTCTCAGGCTAAATTATGGTGTTGAAAGACTTCAAATTGGAGAAAGTACATTACCAAATCTGTTCTATAAGTTATACTTTTGTGGTTCCAATATTTTGAAAACATATTCACTCCCTTATTTCTTGTCTCATCCTCTAAAACTAGGATTAGGCTAGGCTTAAGTGGATAAAAAACTCATCTAGATTAAAACAGAGTAACCCATTTCAAAGTCTGCATAGTAATGCCACTTTGCAATAATTATGACCATATTTGAACAAACTCTTGCAAATGTTGTCTTCACTGAACATTTCAGTATGGCACCCAGGGGAGCCTTCAAACCTGACAGCCATTTCCTGTTTGTCAGTACAAGAAGGAGGGGTTTTAAAGAAACAAGTTCTCCCCCTTTCAGATGTAGAAATAAAGGCCTGGCTGGAAGACACATCCAAAAATAGGCAGTGTGAGGACCTAATGGGTCATGACAGCTCAGATATAGAAGTTATCTCCCCTCAGTAGGGGTGGCCTCATTACACACTTGTGGTTGTGTTTTGTTACAGCAGCCATGAGTGATGAGGCCACCCTTATCTGCAGAGATGAAGACCATATCCTCCAACCCTGTGTCGTGTTCTTTTTGTCCAATTATTTATGGCATAGATTTCATTTCCCAACTACACATGTGCATATCACACACATATACACACACAAGAGCAAAATAAAGAACTGCCGGTCTTTAAATGACATTCGATTATGAATGTACCATGACTAACATGTTGAAAGAGAGCTCTCTTCCCCCAAAGCTGTAGGCACTTGAATGACTTTCAAGAAAACCAACTCACCTTTCTCTATCATATGGCTTTTCAAACCAGTTTAGTTCCCAGTGCCAAAACATATTACAAATGGCATCAACACATTTTTAAAACCAAAGAGTGATACCTCTTGTCCATGAGCTGAAGAGCAAACAAAATTCTTGTCTATAAACTTCCAGTGTATTGGGTCACCTCTGGCCCATGAGCCGTCAGCATCACAAAGCTGACAAAATGCACATTCTCAGGTCAGTTCTTTTCTAAAGCAGGGCTCCTGGTGGGAAGCCATGGGGACAGGAAGAGTGTGTAAGTCTTAGCCCTGCTTAAATCAACCAGTCGTTCTATATTGCGCTTTTGCTTTTTGCTTTTAAATTATTTATTAAAAGACACAATGCCTGTTAGGGCAACCTCATCAGGATGGATAACATGGATTCAGTGACTCGTGCATAAAATCTGCAACTCAATTGAAAACTGTGGGGAAACTTCAAACAGTGACAGAAGAGAAGGAACTCAAAAGTGAGGTGTTCCCCTTTCCGATTTTAGTACAGCAGAAGAAATGGTTTGTAAATATTTTTGTTTTATTCTCCAAATGTTTTTTTTTTTCTCTTTTAAAGACAAAATGCTTTTAGAAACCCCTGGACTTCGCTTTCCTCATAAAAACAGAGGGAGCCTTTCTTAGGGTAAGTTTTGTCCCCCCTTTAGGAGGTGCATGTGGGGTGTTTGGGAGGTAAAAAAAAGGATGGCTGCTCTCTTTTTCTTTGCTTTGATGGATCCCTCCCCACATCAACCATAGCCTAGCTCATAATTATAATGCAAAACAGCATCCCCACAGTCTGCTTGATGCATTTCAAATCTGAAGTTCCTTGAAGTTCTAAGGATTTTTAAATATTGATATTCATTAATTGTGTGGCTTTTTGTGACATAAATGCACAGTACATACTTTTATGTGCTGGAAACAGCAAAAAATGCCATGTCACAAGTGTTTACATGGCTGTTATGGAAAACGGTACCATGCTAATATATGTCTGCTTCTTAAATTCTGTTAGCAGTTGTAAGACAGTCAGATACCACCCGTGGGATCTTGTGCCCTCATGAAACACAATTACAATGAGAATATCTCATTATCTCATTGGCTTTAGCTTACTGCTCTGTTACCATGGTTTCAAATACACAGAGGAGTCTGAAACTAAGAGTGCTGCTAACAAAGAACATATCCTTGTACAATGACATCAGATCATGTTAGACAGAATAGACTTAATTAAATACCCCCTGATGGAGGCCAAAATATAGAAGTTGGGTATACTTTTTAAAAAGGAAAGCAGCCATTTAAAAACATTCTGCTTATTGTAGTTAGGAATTTTTTTATTTGTTTATAAGAGCAACTACAATAATAAAAACAAACTCTGAACCCAGATCCCATTTAATATTCACTGGTAGTGGTGAGAAGTTAAGGAAACGGAGAAGAAAAAGACTGTCAGAAGAGAATGATGTCAAATGTTGTTCTCTTCCAAGGGTCTGGACACTGAGCCAACCAGTCCACAGACTAAGCAATGGGAACAGCTCTGAGTGCCGTGATATGTCCCCAGAATTCGAAGCATGAATTCCAGTCTTCCTAAATGCGATCTGGTTCTGCTAGACACAGTCCTGGCATTTCACCCTCTTTTCTGACACATCAAGTGGCTAACTTTGCAAAACTAGAATTATACTGTTTATCACGATAGGAAACAAGTTGATTTTATTAGAAGAGAAATCACAACTTTGGACTCTTGGACTTCCGACTCCACTGCTGTGTGGCTTGCTGAGGTTTGATTGATTTCCAGCCCCTGGCTTAGTCTCCACTGATGAAAGTGCCTCATGACTCCAGCCAGTGTGGCTTTTGTTTAAGCAAACCTTTAAAATACACTTGAAAAGTATATTTTGTGGTATGAAAAATCAGTTAGGCTTCAGAGTTTTCTTAGTGTATAAACATTTTCTCCCAAAGACCTAAAACAGTGGCTTGCATTTATTTGCCTATGTTGTAAAATTAATTTCCCTATAATAGAAATCTTCCTTGTCAATGTGAAGCTTATCCATCCTGCTCATACCACACACACACATTAGAATCAGCAGTAAAAAAAAAAAAATTTAAATCACTTATAGGCCCTGGAGACTATCAGATGACATAATGTGACAATAATGACATCCCTAGTGGTGTTAATTGATTTTGTCCTGGTAGAGAGGGTAATTTGGCTTCCACAGTGACTGCCGGATCATGGACTTACTGATTGGTTTGCCTAGGTAGTATTACCATTAATGAACAGAAAACACACTTTCTTCCTTAAAAGATACTGGTAATTATGGGGAAGGGAAGATGGAAAGCCATGGGTTCTTAATCATTTAAGGAGTGTTCATTCTGAGCTGTTTGCATTAAAAGGGGATATATGTTAAAAGACTGTGAATTAGCAATTCAGAGTCTCACTCCATAAAATCCAGCTGGTTTTCTGCTACCTTAGAAAGATTTGTGAAAAAGTCAAATGATTTGTAAAGTGTGCTTTAACAGAAAAAAATAGCAATTGGCAGCTGCATGTGCTGTGTGATTAAAAGTGATACATCATCTGTCAAGCTGGCTTACTTTATTGGTCTGCATTCCTTTCTTTATGGCTTCTAATTGGTGTGATTTTTGAAAATATTTTCAAAATGAAAAACACATCTCATTCTAAATTATGTGTGTGGAATAAGATATTCAGATAATTCCCTGATTTTCAGAGGATAGATTTGGGAGTCATTCAAGCTAAAACCGAATAATTGAGATTATGCGAATAAAAATGATATTACCCACATCATTTAAAGGCACCATTATTCTCTGTGTCACTAAGCTTGAAAACTTTGGAGTTATCTCAATTTATTTCTCACCCATTGGGTTCAACTGGTTATCAAGTCCTATCTGTCTTACCAGGCCTGGTAATATTCTGCCTGTAGGCATCAGTTCTGCCATAGCTGCTGTTTATGGCTAGTACCCATTCTATTGGTGGATATTGGTGTAGTACTAGTTGATAAATATTTCTTACATCATCCCTGCATCCTACCATTTAAATACCTTTTGAATCTGCCCCTTTATCTCTATTGACATCTACTGCCTTAAATCAAATTTTAGTTATCTCTAATCTAGATTCTATTAGTAATTTTTTTAGGGTGATTATTAGGTAGTTATTCTTTTTTTTTTCTAGTAGTAAACTTTTAAGACTTTTTAGATTTTTTTTTGTTTCAATCTCTTTCTACTCTAATCCACACTCCACACTCTAGCCACAGTTACTTTTTATATTCACATGAACTATTTTTTTAAAAAAATAGAAGTGTAGTGTTCCTACAGAAAATTGCACAAATCATGAATCGAGATGTGTTCCCTAGAAGCAGAGCCTGAGATGGGGATTTTACACAAGTGATTTATTGAGGGAGAACTGTCAGCGGAAATCTGTGAGGGAATAAGTGAAACAGGCTCCGTGGGAGGCATTGTGAAGAACTGCGAAGGGTCCGAGATTTTACCTTACTTGCAAGCTAACAAATTACCCTGCCACAGTTTCATGGATGCTGGTAGATTCTTGGGTCAGAAATAAAGTGCTAGATTCTTTGGATTTTTCAAGCTCACAGAGTGCCTCTGACTTGCAAAATGTGCAGAAATATGAAAGACCACAAAGCATTGTCTCCCAGTGGAAGGATTTAGGTTCAGTTAAAGTCTGGCCTCATGGTGATTCCATGGAGAACTCTGGAGTATTAATGGCCCCTCAAACAAAGTGGCTGGCCTTTTGTACCTCTCTATCCCTCAACCATTGGTTGTGGATCATCTTGGCAGGAAGGCATAATTTCCCAGGTATTTCCAGGGGAAGCCACTTTCTTTGACTTGGGGTAATTCACAGAACAAAGGTGCAGCTGTGAGTTACTAGTAGCCACTACTCACAGCTGAAGTTTGGGTACAGTGGCTGAGAAAGGGGATCTGGGTGGGCACCAATAATGTCTACTACATTGGTTAGTTATATAAACTGAGTATATTCAGGTAACCACAACCCAGAACAAGAAATTGAACATCACAAACCCTGAGAAGGTCCTTTTGGTGTCTTCCTCCAGTTACTATCCACCCATGCCTTCCTGAAGGTAACCACTATCCCAATTATTAGTACCATAGATTGGTGCTTGGTTTTGAACTTTATACAGATGAAATCATACATTATGCAGTCCTTAATGCCTGGTGTTATTCGTGCAACATTATTTTTGTGTAGCAGTAGTTCATTCATTTTTATTGCTGTATTGTATTACATTTTGTGGATATTCATTTATTTATTCATTGTTCTGTTAGTAGACATTCAATTCATTCTGGTTAATTAATGCTCTGCAATATTCTTGTACACGACTATTATGTTCACATTTCTGTTAGATACATACTTTAGAATAGACTTATTGATTCACTGTATATACATATATTCAGCTTTAGTATCTACTGTCAGCCATTTTTCCAAAGAGATTATTCCAATTCATACTTCTATCAGCAGTGTAGGAAAGTTTTGTTTGCCCCATAGCTTTACCATCCTTGATCTTTGTCAGTCTGTTACACTTTAGCCATTTTCATGGATGTACAGGTGTATTTTATCATGGTTTTAATTTTACCATGGTTTGTATTTCTCTGATGTCTAACAAAGCTAAGTGCTTTTTTATATACTCGTTGACCATTTGGTAATCTTTTTGTGAAATGCACATTTCAAATATTTTGCTCATTTTTCTAGTCTTGTCTTTTTTTTAATGATTTGTAGGAATTTATTATATATTTTGGATATACATTCTTTGTCCAATATGTGTATTGCAAACAAAAATATTCTATTCTGTAGGTGCCTTTTCACACTCTTAGTGATGTCATTCATTGAGCATAACTTCTTAATTTTATTCAATTTGTCAATCTTTTTAATGATTAGAGCTTTTGTGTATCATTTAAGAAGTCTTGTCTACCCTAGATCATAAAGATATTCTTTTTTTCTTATCTCTAAAAGTTTTACCATTTTACATTTCATATTTAGATTTACAATTCACCATTGACTTTTGAGTATGAGCTGATGTACAAGTTAAGATTCATTTTTTTCAAGAATCATTTATTCAAGACTCATTTGAATATTAATGGACGCAGTACTAATTTTTGAAAAGACCCTCCTTTCCCCACTGCACTTGTTAGTACCTGTATTGTAAATCCAATACCATAAATGTGTAGTCAGCTCCCGGACACTATATTTTGTTCTGTCAATCTCTTCATCTTGCCTTGAGCCAATCCCACATTCTCTTAATTATTGCAAATTTATGATAAGTTTATGATAAGTCTTTCTTCTTTTTCAAGGTTATTTTGACTATTCTTTGCCCTTTGCATTGCCAAATAAAATTTAAAATCAGCTTGTCAATTTCTACAAACAACAGAACAAAACAAAGCTTGCTTGGATATTTGATTGGGCTTATATTGAATCTATAGACCAACTGAGAGAAAATTTACTTCTTATAAAGTTAAAAATTCCAGTCCATGAGAATTTTGATATGTTGAATTTTGTTATAATTCAGTTTACAACACTATTTTTTTTAGGTCTTCTTCAATTTCTCTCCATACGGTTTTATAGTTTTCAATGTAGAGGTCATGTATATCTTATTAGATTTATTTTTAGGTATTGACTGTTTTTTGATGTATAAGAAATATTTTTAAATTTTCATTTTTAACTGTTGCTAAAATGTAGAGAAACAATTTATTTTTTATATTGCCTCTGTATCCAATGATCTTAGCAAATTCACTTTTTAATTTTAAATGTTTATAGATTCTTTTGGATTTTTCAAGCACACAATTATGTTGTCTATAAATAATAACAATGTATTTTCCTTCCTAATTTTTATATAATTTATATTTTTTCTTTCTTTATTGCAACAGCCAGCATCCTCAGTACAATCTTGAATAAAAGTAAAGGTAGTATATACATCCTTCCCTCGTCTAAGAGAGGCTTTCACTATTAAGTAGGACATCTACTGTTCATTCATTTACTCATTTATTCATTTATTATAATGCTCTTGATCAGATTAAGGGAGTCTCCTTCTATCCTAGTTTGCGAAGAGTTTTTAACCTGAATGAGTTTTGAATTTTATCAAATGCTTTTTGCACATTTATTTATTTTCTTTTGAGACAGGGTCTCACTTTGTTGCCTAGGCTAAAGTGCAGTGCTACGATCACTTGTTAAATTAAATTAAAAGACAATATAAAATGTAACTACATGTGAATTAACAAATGATAGATGCTAAAAAGAGGGACACAGAACGATAGAAAAATCAAAGGGTAGAAAACTCTATACCCGGCAATCACTAATCAATTCAGTTCATTTTCATCTGATGTAACTACTGATGTAGTTGTGTTTAAAGATATCATCTTCCTATTTGTTTTCTATTTGTCTCATCTGCTCCTGTTCCTTTCTCTCCTTTCTTGTCTTCTTTTTATTAATCCAATATTTTTACTATCTTATCTCCTCCTCATTACTTAGCTATTTATTTGTACATTCTTTTACTATACTTTGAGTGGTTATCTAAAAATTACAACATGTGCCCTCAACTTACAAACTTTAACACAAATTACTACATTTACACTCCTTCTCTCCCCCGCCAAAAAAAACTTTAGAACTCTTTAACTTCATTAACCCATCTCATCTTCTATGCTTCTATATGGTATCATGTTCTTCTTTTTTCTGAAGCACTTGCCTTTTGTCTAAAGAACTTCTTTTTATATTTCTTTTCATGCAGGGTCTACTGTTGACAAATTATTTTAGTTTTTGTTTATTTGTTTTTTTTAAATTTTATTTCACCTTAATTTTTTTTCAAAAATGTTTATGGAGGTAGATTTACATACAATAATATTCACCAATTTTAAGTGTGTAATTTAATGAGATTTGACAGATATATGCATTTATATAACCATCACTATGATCACAATATAAAGTATTTCCATTTCCCTTCTGCCTTTTTACAGTCAATCCTCTCCCCATGACCCCATTCTCTAATAATCATTTGATCTGCTTTTTATTACTAAAGTTTACCTTAGCTAGGGTTTCATGTACAGTTGACCTTTAAACAACATGGGTTTGAACTGAGCAGATCAACTTATATACCAATTTTTTTTCAATAAATATATAGAAAAACTTCTTGGAGATTTGTGAGAATTTGAAAAACTCACAAATTAAGTAGCATTAAAATACCAAGAAAATTAAGAAAAAGTTAGGTATATCATGAATGTATAAAATATATCTAGATACTAGTCTATTTTATCATTTACTACCATAAAATATACACAAATTTATTATAAAAAGTTAAAATGTATCAAAACTTACACACACACTTACAGACCATACATGGTACCATTGTAGTCGAGAGAAATGTAAAGAAAGATGCAGTATTAAATCATAACTGCATAGAAAAACTGTAGCACATGTTGTTCTACTATGATAATTTCATGGCCATCTCCTGTTGTTATTGCAATGAGCTTAAGTGTTCCAAGTATCCACTTAAATCATGGTGTGATGCTAATCATCTCTTTGTGAGAAGCTGTCTCTCCAGTAAACTATGTATTGCAATAAACAGAGTGATCTCTCATAGTTCATTATTTTTCATACTGTTTAATGCAATACAGTAAACCATGGACCCACAAAAGTGCCACTAATGATACTGGAAGTGCACCCAAAAAGCAGAGAAAAGTCATGACATTACAAGAAAAAGTTGAATTGCTTGATATGTATGATAGATTGAGGTCTTCAGCTGTGTTTGCTCACCATTTCAAGATAAATGAATACAGCATAAAGACAATTGTAAAAAAATTAAAAAAGGAAATTCATGAAACCATCACTGCAGCTATGCCAATAGGCACAAAAATCTCGCACTTTTTGTGAAATACCTTTTTATTTTTTATCAAAAATGCAGCTTTTATGTGAGTATAAGATTGCTGTGAGAAAGGCATACCTATAGAGTCTAACGTGATTCAAGAAAAAGTGAAGTCATTATATGCCAACTTAAAGCAAAAGGAAGGTGAAGGACCTAAAGCCAGAGAATTCAATGTCAGCAAAGGATGGTTTGATAATTTTAGAAAGAGGTTTGGCTTTAAAAATGTTGAGATAATAGGAGAAGCAGCTTCTACTGATTAAGAGGTAGCAGATGTGTTCCCAGATGCCATTAAGAAAATCATTGAGGAGAAAGGATATCTGCCTGAATAGGTTTCTAATGCAGACAAAAATACTCTATTCTAGGGGGAAAAAGCCACAAAAGATATTATTAGTAAGGAAGAAAAGCACCAGGATTTAAAGCAAGAAGAGATAGGCTAACTCTACTGTTTTGTGCAAATACAGTCAGGTTTATGATCAGGACTGTTCTTATCTATAAATCTGCTAACCTCCAAGCCTTTAAGGAAAAAGGTAAAACACCAGATGCCAGGCTTTTGGTTGTACAACAATGCCTGGACAACAAGAACCATTTTTCTGGATTGGCCCATTGATGATTTGTCCCTGAAATCAGAAAGTACCTTGCTAGTAAGGGACTGCCTTTTAAAGTTCTTTTGGTATTGGACAATGCCCCTGGCCACCCATAACCCCATGAGTTTAACATCTAAGGTGTTGAAGTGGTCTATTTGCCCCCAAATACAATGCCTCTAAATTGGCCTTTACATCAGGGGATTGTGAGGATATTCACAGTTCATTACACACAGTACTATATGGAAAAGATTGTCAACATTAGGGAAGAGAACCCTGACAGAGAGAACATCATGAAAGTCTGGAAGGAAGGATTACACCATTTAATAATCATTGTTATTCAAAAACTATGAAAGCCATCAAGACTAAAACAACAAATTGTCCAGACGTGGTGCAAGAATTCACAGGATTTGTGACAGAGTCAATCAAGGAAATCATGAAAGAGATTGTGGATATGGCAAAAAAGGTGGGGGGTGAAGAGTTTCAATATATGAATCTTGGAAAAGTTCCTGAGCTAACAGACACCACACAAGAAGAATTAACAGAAGACAACTTGACAGAGGTGAGTGCTTCCAAACCAGTGGCAGACTATGAGGAAGAAGACGTTGAAGAAACAGAGCCAGAAAACAATTGACATTAGACAATCTGGCAGAACATTTCCATTTATTCAAGACTGCTTTTGACTTCTTTCACAACATGGACCCTCTATGATATGGGCACCGAAACTAAAGCAAACAGTGTTAGAAGGATTGGTATACTATGGAAACAGTTTTAGGGAAATGAAAAACCAAAAAAAGTCAGACTGAAATTACTGCGTATTTCTATAAAGTCTCCTGCCTCTCCTCTCATCCTCCTGTCCACCTCTTCTACCTCTGCCGCTTCTGAGACAGCAAGACTGACTCCTCTTCTTCCTCAGCCTACTCAACAGGAAGATAATGAGGATGAAAACTTTTATAGTTATCCACTTCCACTATTTACCAATGAATAGTAAATACGTTTTCTCTTCCTTATGATTTTCTTAACATTTTCTTTTCTCTAGCTTACTTTTCTGTAAGAACATAGTAAATAATACATATACAAAATATATGTTAAGCAATTGTTTATGTTATCAGTAAGGCTTCCAGCCAACAGTAGTTAAGTTTTTGGAGAGTCAAAAGTTATATTTAAATTGTACTGTGTGTATCACTGGTTCATTCATTTTTACTGCTTTATATTCCACAATTTGTTTTTCATTCACCAGTTGGTGGGCATTTGGATTGTTTCTAGTTTTTGACTGCTATGAGTAAAACTGCTATGAACATTTACATGCAGTTTCTTGTAGATATATGCTTTAATTCCTCTTGGATAAAAACATGAGAGTATGGTTGCTGAATTCTATGGTAAATGTTATGTTTAACTTTTTAAGAAACTGCTAAATTGCTCTCCCAAATGGCTGCAAAATTTTACTATCTTACTGTCAGATTTCCAGTTGCCCTACATCATGCTAAAACTTGACATTTTCAGTTTTTTTACTTTTAGCCATTCTAGTGGGTAGGTAGTGGCACCTCATTGTGATTTTAAATCACATTTCCCTGATGACTAATTATGCTGAGAATATTTTCATGTGTTTATTTCAATTGGTATATATCTTCTTTGTTAAAGTATCTGTTCAAGCAGTTTGCTCATATTTTAAATTAGATTGTTTCTTCTTCTTATTACACCATGAGAGCTTTTTACTAATAGATTTTTGATATGTTTTTATTACATATATATCAATTTTTGTAAGTATATTGTCTTAGTCTGGGCTGCATTTGCATTTTTTTAATAATGTCTTTTGAAGAGCAAAAATTTTAATTTTGATGAAGTCCATTTTATCAATTTTTCTTTTATGGTTCAAATTCTTGTTTCTTATCTAAAAAATATTTGACTGTTAACTTAGGGTCACAAAGAGTTTATCCTGTTTTCTTCCATGAGTTTTATAGTTGCAGCTCTCACATGTAGACTGTTTACTCACTTCAAGCTAATTTTTGTACATTATGTTAAGTAAGAGTCAATGCTTATATTTTTGCACATAGATATTCAATTATTCTATGTCATTTGTTGCAAAAGCTATCCTATTCAATGGGTATTCAATACCCATTGAATTACCCTGGCCTTTTTGTTGAAAAAGCAATTGAATACATATAGATATATATATTTTTCCCTTACTCTATTCTGTTCCATATCTGTGTGTCTGTTGCTGTGCCAATACTGTGCTGTCTTCTCACTGTAACATTATAATAAATCTTACAATCTGATAGTGAAACTCCTTCAAATTTGTTTTTGTTTTGTTTTGTTTTGTCTTACTCATTTGTTTTGGCTAGTCTAGGTACTTTGCATTTATATGTAAATTATAGAATCTGCTTGACAATTTCTGCAAATTAAAAAAAGTCCTGCCAGGTATTTTGGGAGGAGGAAGAATTGTTTTACTAATAAGTTTATAGATCAATTTTGGGAAAAGTGACATCCTACAAATATTGACTCTTCTAATCCCTGAATGTAGTATAGTTTTCTATTTATTTAGGTCTTCTTTAATTCCTCTCAGCATTGTTTTGTAATTTTCAGTATAGAATGCTTATGCATGTTTTTAAAATTTGTTTCCTAGTATTTCTTGTTTTCATGCTATTGTAATTGGAATTCTTAAAATTTCATGTTTAATTTTTTGTTACTAATATATACAAATATAATTGACTTTTAATATTGGCCTTGTATCCTGCTATGTTAGAAAACTCACTTATTAATTTTGTAGATTTTTGGTAGGTTAGTTCTAGTAGCTTTAGTTCTAGTAGTTTTTCCATAGATTTTTCAGATTTTCCTACGTAATCTATTATGTTGCAAGAGAATGAAGATAGTTTTACTTCTTCATTTCTTAGCTAGAAGTCTTTAGTTTTTTGTTTTTTTTTTATTGAACTAGACAGACCTCTCCACTGTTTAATAGAAGTAGTAAGAGAGGACATCCTTGTCTTGCTTCTGATTTTAGAGGGAAACATTCAGTCTTACAATTTGAGGAATTTCTGTCTATTTCTAGTTAGCTGAGAATTTTATGAGTGATAGCTTTTGAATTTTGACAATCTTTCCCTGATTTATTGAGATGTTCACATGATTTTTGTTTTTTAGTGTGTTAATCTAGTGAAGTATACTGATTTATTTTTTAGTGTTAAAGTAACTTTAGATTCCTAGACTAAGTTCCACTTAATTGTGATGTGTTATGCTTTTTATATATTGCTAGATTCAATTTCTTAATATTTTGTTAAGGATTTTTGCACCCTATGTACATGAAAAATATTGGCCTATTGTTTTCTTTTCTTATAATAGTTTTGTTCTGCTTTTCTATGAGTGTAATGCTACCCTCAGCTAAAATTGTCCCCTCTTCTTTTTTTTTTTTTTTTGAAAGTCCTTTTTTGTTGAAGAATATTTTTGCTTAGTGTATATTATGCTGGGTTTGCATTTATTTTCTTTCATCGCTTTAAAGAAGCTACCGTATTTCTTTTTTTGTTTACATTGTTTTTGTTAAGGGATCAGCTGTTAATCTTATTTTTTTGTTCCTTTAAATCAATGTGATGTGTGTATGTGTTTTAAAGATTTTCTTCTTTACGTTTGTTTTTCATCAGTGTTTCTGTGATGCTTTCAGCTATGGTTTTAAAAATTGTTATACTGCTTGGGATTTATAATACTTTGTTTTAAGGGGTTGGTTTTGGTTTGTAAATTTTGGTAAATTCTCAGCCATATCTTTTCAAAAATTGCTTTTTCTTTATATTCTCCATCCTATTCTTGGACTTCAGTTACTTGTGTATTAGATATATTTAGTGAGTCTCATGTGATTCCTCCTCTTTTCTATATTTTCTAGCCTCCAAACTGATTTGAGTTGCAAACATTCTAATGACTAATTCTAATTAGTTATTCTAATTTCAGATCATGAATCTTCTCTTCAGCTGTATTTTAAGTTCTTGAAATGTTCTTTTTATTATTTTAAAAAGTAGGATCCATATCTCTGATAAAATTCTCTATCTATTCATCTCTCTTCACAGTTATTTGAAATTCTAGATTACCTACTGTTTTTATTGTACATTTTTCTTTTGCTTTTATCTTTGGTATACCAGGTAATATTTTACAGACATTGGATGTGCTACATTGTAGAGGCTATGGTTAAAGTTATCTTCTACTAGAGATGATTTTCTTCTGCTTCCAGCAGGCATCAAGATAGGAAGATGTATCCTTAATCCACTGAGTGATTGACCATGAGTAATTAAGTAGATTTAAGACTGAGTTTCAGTCTTTGTAAGTCCTAGCCTATTTCTGGTTCTGTCTTATTCTTAATCCCTGTAGGATCCCAACTGAAAATCTTTGGTTTTTAACAGGCCCTCTCCGCTTAGCAAAACCCACACTTCTAGTTTTCATATCCCCAGCACCATATGGCAATTGATAGTTCAGCCTCTTAGCTGCTGCATTCTGCCTAGTTTTTTTTTTTTTTAATTAATAATCTTCATGTTTTGGAGCAGTTTTAGGTTTATAGAAAAACTGAGTGGCAAGTACAGAGAATTCCCATATACTCCAAATACACATATACAGTATCCCCTATTTTAATGTCTTGCATTAGTGTGATACATTTGTCACAATTTATTAGTTAATATTGATATATTAACTATTCATAGATTATATTAAGGTTCATTTTTTGTGTTGTACATTCTATGTGTTTTGATCAATGTATAATGGCATACAGCCATCGTTATACTGTCCTACAGAATGGTTTCATTGCTTTAAAAATCCCTTGTGCTCCATCTATTCATTGCTTCCTCCCCAACCTCAAAACCCCACTGATCACTGGTCTTTGTATTGTTTCCACAGTTTTACCTTTTCCAGAATGTCATATAGTTGGAATCACATAACATGTAGCCTTTTAAGAGTGACTTCTTTCACTATGTGTTTAAGGTTTCTCCATGTCTTTTCATAGCTTGATAGCTCATTTTTTTGTTGCTTAATAATATTCCATTTATGAATGTACCACAGTTTGTTTATCACTTCATCTATTGAAGGACATCTTGGTTGCTTTAAAGCTGCTATAAGCATTACTATGCAGGTTTTTGTGTGGATGTTAGTTTTCACTCATTTGAAGGTTCACAACTGCTGGATAATATGGTAAGAGTATGTTTAGTTTTGTGAGAAATTGCCAAACTATCTTCCAACATGGCTCTACCATTTTGCATTCCCACCAGCAATAAATAACTGAGAGTTCCTGTTATTTCATACCCTTATTGGCATTTGGTGTTGTCAGTGTTTTGACTTTTCACCATTATAATCAGTGTGTAGTGGTATCTTCTTGCTGTCTAATTTGAAATTCCCTAATGTCATATGATACTGAGCATCTTTTCATATGCTTATTTGCCATTTGTATATCTTCTTTGGTGAAGTGTCTGTTTAGATCATTTGTCCATTTTTTAATTGGGTTGTTTTATTACTGTAAGTTCTTTATATATTTTGGATACCAGTCCTTGATCAGATATGTGTTTTGAAAATATTTTCTCCCAGTCTGTAGCTTGTCTTTTTATTCTCTTAACAATGTCTTTCACAAAGCAGAGTTTTTAATTTTAATGAAAGCTAACATATCAATTTTTCTCATTCATCATGTTTTTGGTATTGTATCTAAAAAGTCATCACCAAACCCAAGACTTTCTCCTATGTTATCTTCTAGAAGTTTTATAGTTTTGTATATTAACATTTAGGTCTATAATTTTACTCAGATTTTTAAATTATCTGCCTACATATCTTACAGATCAGCAAATAACCTTGAGGATTTTAGACTGTTGGTTTTACTTCTATGAAATTCCCTTCTCTTCAGAATCTTGACTCCTCAATTCTTAACTTCCCTGGTAGCCCTGAACTTCAATTTCTGTCTCCCCAACAATGTAAGATTGCTGAAAGCTATTCTCAGTTTCCATGTCTTTTAGCATCTGCTTCTTCCTTTACTTACAAACTTCTCCACTCATGATGTTTATGAACTGGAAGTACCTTGAGGGAGAAAGAAGTGTAGACTATCATGTTCACCTTATTGAGTTTCCCTTATTTCTGACCCCCAGGCTGCAGACCAGTACCAGTCAGTGGCCTGTTAGGAACCAGGCTGCACAGCAGGAAGTGAGAATCAGGCAAGCGAGCAAAGCTTCCGCTCTATTTACAGCCACTCCCAATTGCTGGCATCACCACAGAAGCTCCGCCTCCTGTCAGATCAGAGGCCAGCAGTAGATGTCCATAGGAGCGCAAACCCTACTGTAAACTGCACATGGGAGGGATCTAGGTGGCGCACTCCTTATAAGAATCTAATGCCTGATGATCTGAGGTGGAGCTGAGGCCGTGATGCTAGCACTGGGAAGTGGCTGCAAATATAGATTATCATTAGCAGAGAGGTTTGATTGTACAATAAATGTAATGTGTTTGAATTATCCCAAGCTCCCCCCTCCCCCTCCTCCACCCCCAGTCCATGAAAAAATTGTCTTCCATGAAACCGGTCCCTGGTGTCAAAAAGGTTGGGGTCCCCTGCCCTAGGTGACTCAGTAGTTCTCTCATGTATGCAAAGTAAGACTTTTAAAATTAAATCTTTTCTAGTTGTTCTTGACAGGAGAATTGATCTGCTATGAGCCAGTCTTCTAAAACTGAAAGATACGGTTTAAAAATATAGTTCACACATGTTTTTCTTGCCTAAAACCCTTTAAAGGCTCCCCATTGCCCCCAGATCTGTCATACATGGAGAAACATAGGCTATGATGTCCTTTATCCTCTAGTCCTTGCCCACGTTTCTGGGCCCAATTTCCACCTCATACATGCTGTCAAGCAATGTCATAATTCATCATTCATAATGTTTTCTCATGCTTCTGTGCCTTTGCTTAACTTTTTCCTTTTACCCACAACAACATCCTTCTGATTATCCTCCAAATTACCTAACTACTCATCTATCTAGCCTCACATCAAATGTCACCTTTTCTGGGAAACATTCTCTGACCTCTCTCCCTAGGCAAAATTTATAGTTTTCTCATTCATATTTCCCCTGAATATTTTACAAACCCCAATCGTGGTACTTTGAATGTTGCATTTGATTAATTGTTTGTGTCTCTGTCTCTCACTTCAGACTGTGAGCTTTTCTATCATCAGGGCACAGCAGGACATGGCATATAATAGGAGCTCAATAGATAACTGTTGAATGAATAAATATATGAGCTATTAAATCATCTGATTTATTCCACCATAGTTTCCCACTTACGTTTTCTCCAACTGCTACTCAGGAATAAAGTTAATTGATTCATTTAATTGTTTTCACTTATTCAACAAACACTTACCAATTACAGGCACATTTCTAGGAAATACAGGAACTACAATAATGAACAAGATAGAATCAGTCATTGTCCTCATGGAGCTTCTAATCCAGAGGTGTTAAGCTGTTCTTTCAAAAATATTTCCCAGATGGTTGGCAGAAAGTCCTTTCAGCCAGAATGTTTGCTTCTTGGCTTTTTTTTTTCACTCTTTGTCCAGGATTTGTTAAGCCAAATGCCATTATTTATAGCTTCACACTCTTAACCATTATGGTGCCCTATGTGCTATGGGAAATGATATACTATGCACTACGTACATTTGTGCTATGGGAAACCATGTACTATGGAGGGGTTCACATGCTGAGACTACTCATCTCAAAGAGTAATTACAATATTTTAGGTAGCTTTCTGTCAATTTACAGAGAGTGTTTCAGTAAGCAATATAATTATTTTATCTTCATTTTAAGTGGCAAGAATATCAAATCTTTTATGTCAATTGATACTGCCAATTGAAAGTTTGATGAAAACCTTTAATATGATGCCAAATAGCTATGTTTGAACTCTTTTTCTTATTTTCATTTTGGGGGTTGAGGAGATGGAGAATGTTGGGTATCTTAACTCTACAGTAAGTTCATCATGTGCAGTGGCCAGAGTAAAATCTCAAACATACTATATCAAATACGTAATTGTTTTCTATGGTGATACTATAATTTTCTTATTCTGTTTACTGCATATATCCATATCTCTGGAAATCACATATTCCTGGGAAGTAAGGATTATAGACTATGCAACTGCATTTTTTCTAAAAAGAATTTCCTAAATGTTATATTTAAAGGCCCTAACATTTAAATTGTGATAAAAAATCTTGCACTTAATAATTCTTATAGTATTTTATTTGAATTAACTCATAAATATAAAAATCATCATTGTTTTTCAGGCCTGCATTTACCACATTTGTAATACATGAAATAAAACCAAGCCTGGGAAATTTATATTTTCATCATATAAATCACAGATTGTCTAAAGTTCTCATTATTTAACAAAAGCTTTGCTTAAGAGTTTAAACACTGCTTATGAAAATAATTAAGATAGTTTAAAAATGTGTTTGGTGTAAGTCAGCATACAACTATTAGAACACAAGGACATCTTTTAATAGGTTGAGGAGAAAATATTTGACCCTGGAATTTGTAGCAGGTTTATTTACATTAAAACATTAAAGGCCAGGTGCAGTGGCTCACACCTGTAATCCTAGCACTCTGGGAAGCCGAGGCAGGCAGATCATTCAAGCTCAGGAGTTCGAGACCAGCCTGAGCAAGAGTGAGACCCCATCTCTACTGGAAAAAAAAGAAAAGAAAAAAAGAAAAAAATTAGCTGGACAACTAAAAATATATAGAAAAAATTACCCGGGCATGGTGGTGCATGCCTGTAGTCTCAGCTACTTGGGAGGCTGAGGCAGAAGCATTGCTTGAGCCCAGGAGTTTGAGGTTGCTGTGAGCTAGGCTGATGCCACGACACTCTAGCCCAGGCAACAGAGTGAGACTCTGTCTCAAAAAAAAAAAAAAAAAAAAAAAAAAGGAAAGAAAAGAAAAGAAAGAAACATTAAAGTACTGTGTATGGGAGAAATAGAAACTTGTAGCAAAATATTTTGGGGACAGTAAAATAGTGGGTGTTGGTGAAAGGAAACAATTCTGGATGGAGTGGGTAAGATGTGTCTAAAATACACACCAGTAACACCTTTCTTCAGATTTTACACTAATCACTTTGAGTAAGTTAACACTTTGACAGCAGATTTCCCCATGATGACACTGTAAAGGGAAGCAAGGAATAGACCAAGTTATTCCATAGTGTGGGAGATGGGCCCAGATTAAGAGCGTGTGTGCATGCGGTGTGGGGATGTAGTTCTGTGTGCAGACATGTAAGATAACGAGATCAAAGCACAAGAAGAAAAACTTATCATGGAGCATAGTGCAGTTCACTCCTCATCTGCAAGACAGCTGCAACCCTCATTTGGCCAGGAGGCTACTCAGTGCCAAAGAGCATGTGTAAACCAAGGAAATTAACTGGCATCCTTTGTTTAGAAGCTGCAGCAAAGATAATAGACCGTGTGACTTCTGGCATATTTATAGTTTGCCATGGATTCTTCTTAAAGTATAAGCTTTCCTCAGCTTGAACTTGGTGAGAGATACGCAGAAAGCATAAAAATCGAGTGGGGTATTAGTTGAGAAGGCTCGCACTCTCTAATTAATGGGTGTGGGGGGGGGATCCCGACGAAGAATCTGCTTAATGTGAGGAAACTGATATGTTGAAAAGTTTTCAAGTAGGAACAAGACACTTCACTGGGATAAAATTCAACGCTCTTGTTAACTTCCCTCCCAAATTCAAACCCAAGCTCTGTGGCTGGGATGTGAGGACCTGTGTCTCATACTAGCACTATCTCCTATTTCCTGGGGTCTTCTCGTGGCCTGGCCCTTCCACATCAAGTCCCCTCTGCTCCTGACACAGGGTCTCCCTGCTAGGCCTGCGCACAGGCTGTGAACCTGTGGTCCTTCTGCTCCCTCTGCCGAGGTGCTTTTCTCCCCATCCCCCTGGAATGCTACGCGTCATTCAGGATGGATCTAATGCCCTATTTTTCTGGAACTTCCCATTTCCCCTAGTCTCTGAGTCCTTTGGGTTCCTATAGCAGTGATCACATTCTGCTGTATTTCACAGTCAGTTGTATACCCCTCTGACTCTCGGATTGTTAAGTTCCTCGAGAGTCTCGGCCATGAGACATACATATTTTTGTCCCTCAGAGGATCTAGCCAATAATAATATTAACATTTACATAGCACTTTTTAATACATAGCACTCTCATACCCTTTCTTTGTGCCTTAAAACAATCTTGTGAGGGTAGTAAAACAGGGATTTCTCTAATTTACAGAAGCAGAACTTGAGGTTCCAATAGATTAAGCAATTTACCTATAGTCACACAGCCAGGACCTGGGGGTTTCTAGACTTAAGACCAAGATTTTTGACTCTGTGTTCTAATTTTTCCTTACCCTGTTATGCTTCGACAAATGACTATGAAATTGGATTAAAGGAGCCACTGTTCTACATCCTAACAAAAAGAAAATGAACTCTAAATAATTGCTCATATTTAGGTTCAAGCTGGTGAATAAGTTCAGGGAGAAGGGCCTTAGCTCATGGTTTGAGATTTGCAGCTGCCCAAAACCTGTAACTGAATTTGACTTTGAATCAGTCAAAGGGGGTATTTTCAGCTTCATTTTGCTTGGGGTTTGTGTGCACTCTGATTAAATGCAACCAATATCTGCTCTTTCCTATTCATCTTGTCAAGTAAGAGGCTTTCCTTCCCTCCCTGAGAGGAACACTTGAATCTCATCAAAGTGAGTGGCAGGGGTTTTACTTAACACATATGGCAAACCAAAAAGAGAGGGCAGGAGATCTCCAGGAGCGAATCCAGAGAAGCTTCTAACAAAGAGGACAGTTAATTTGTAAGTAGAGGACCAGAGGAAAAATCATCAGCCACACTGGCACTATCCACTGAGAAAACACTGTGAAGGAGATAAGCTGAGGCGTCTTGGTGTCTCGTAGCAGGAAAGCGTGGAGCTTTTGAAGACTATTTCATGCACACAGGACTCGGGAAGAGGTGGCCACATGCTCTTACCTGGTGCAGGTGGGGCAAGACCCCTTACCTCTGTGTGCTCTTTGGTATGGAGTTTGTAAAGCTAAAGAGCTCTTTTAGGGTATTCTTCTTAGGAACATGTTTGAATCTTTTATTGGAAACTGCTCTCAGACAAAAATAAGAACATGTCCTCTTTTGATGTAAAACATCTGACTTCTCCAGGAGGTAGGTTCTAAGTCAGAAAGTTATGTCTTTTATTTGCCAATATGAGTTTCTGTAGGGCTGATACCACATCAGTGAAGGCACAGTAGATGAAAAATGCTCTGCTAACAGTTTGGTAACAAAGCAATTTAATTTGCCTCACAGCTCCCTCGCCCTAGGGTTAAATCTGGTTTAGATTCCCCCAGAGAAATATCTTAGAAGTCCCAGATACAAAGTTCCCAGAAAGTTTTGCCCTATCCCGATATTATCAATGAATTCTCCCTTTTATTGAATGCCTATCGTTTATACAGTCCCGGGTACTATAAGATAATCCTTGGGATCCCAGGCCACCTCAGCCTTGGGTTACAAGAGGGTTACATGAGGAAATACAACCTTGCCCCTCCCCTATTCATGCAGGGCCATCAGCCATCCACAAAGTTCTGCTCAACAACTTCCAGGGGCATCAGCTCCATTCACAATTAGGACCAACAACCACAGCACATCTGCTAGGAATTGCTGCCTCTGTGGGGCCTCATTTCACTGTCTGTTGGTGTCCCTTAAAAGGAGCCCCGCTGTGTCTACCACAAAAACGATCGGCTCTTCTGGGCTCTTCCACTTACGCCCCCACAAACTCTGAGCACCATGCCAGGCACCTCCACATCCTTTCAGAGGCTCCGCAGCCCTTTGTAGCCCATGCTGTGGCTGAAGCACAAAGTAGGCACATCTCTCTGCCTTCCTGGGCTACACCCTGTTAGCAGGGCTCTAAAGCAATACTTTTTTGTGCCTGTTGTTTTATGGTGGTTTTATTGAAAACAGCTATTTCAATTATCACCATGTAGCCCCCAGTGCTCCTCCCCAAAGGGCTAGACTGGGAACAAAAGCCAGTGACAGTGACGAGCACCATGCGCACTCCTCCTTGCCCCTCCTCCCACCCTCAGCCATTCTGAGGTTCTGTTATGAAGCTTGTCTTGCCTGCATCATTCTCTCTAGAGCAAGTTCTAAACATATTTAAGGATGTGTTAAGGATAATTTTCTTTGTTACTTTATTATAATAGTTTCCTATTGCTGCTGTAACAAATTACAACAAACTTAGTGGCTTAAAACAACACAAATTTATTGACTTATATTTCTGGATGTCAGAAATCTGAAATGGGTCTACGGGGTTAAAATCAGGTGTTGGCAGGGTTGAGTACCTTCTGGAGGATCTAGGGGAGAATGGACTTTCTTACCTTTTCTGGATTCTAGAGACTGCCTCATTCCTTGGCTCCTGGGGCAATGGCTGGCCAAGTCCTTCTCAGGATGCTGCCTCTCTGGTTTTCTCTCTTCTGCATCCCTTTTCCACTTATGAGGAACCTTGTGATTACATTGGGCCTATCTGGATAATGCCAGCTAATCTCTCCATCTCAAGGTCATCTAATTCCTTAATTCCATGTACAATCTTAATTCCTCCTTGCCATGTAACGTAACATATTCAGGGGTTCTGGGAATTAGGACATGGACATCTTGCATTATTCTTCTTATCAGGTACTTTGTTGAAAGCATAACTCAGTGAAAGCTACTCATGAGGGTTTTGCATGTGCAATGGTCAGGGTGGGCCTGATGAGTGAACGTAAGTTACTTGGGGTTTCTTTACAGATCTGCGCTTGTCCCTGGAGCATATGTCAACTACTGTCTGGCTACCATAACTAAGGCGACCACTTTCTGTCCTTGCAAAAGCTCACTGCTACCACACACTAACCTACTCTTTCCTTCTTGTAATCTTCCAACCCCCAAACTCTTTGAGTTTGTCATCTGATCAGCTGCTGGAGGTGCTGTCCTGATTTTGGAAAATCTTTTAAAGGTCTAAAATGGATACTCTCATTCACATACTAGATTCCAACAGGTGAGCAAATAGTGAGCTACTTTATGTCTGAAAAATATCTCCCCTGCTGGTTAGCATATTCTGGATGGAAACAATTATCATGACCTAGAAATATCACCTTGGCCACATCAATTGGTCCTTACTTTGACCTGGCAAAGGCCTTTCTTACAAAGTAGGGACAGCACAACTGGGACTTCCATGCACTCTCTCCATTGATTTAATGACCCACAGGTTTCCAGACCACCTAAACTGATCTCAGTCCACTCTCACCTCAACATGAGGGACCTTCATGACACAGGAAAACCAAGATGGTACGAATGACAAGCAGATAGGGTCAAAGCCACAAGTTAGAGGAATTCTCACCCTCCCCACCACAACCACTGTAGGTCTGTGTGCAGCTGGACAGTTATCTCAGCTTCAAGGATCACTCTTGGATCACTGAGATATTTTGGATGTTTTGTATGATATATGTGGTACCTGCGTATACAGGTTGTCCAGTTTTCACCCTAACAGAAATGAATTTCCAGGTTTGATTGATAAAGTGATGCTAACTGGGTTTCCCTTGCATCTTATCCAAGAATTTTTATTTCACTTCATTTCTGTGTCTGTTTATGCTTTGGTGTACGTGCACACACACACACACACACACACACAGCACTAACACCACAGCTAGTCCTTGGTAGCACATGTTAAAACAAAACAAGCTCCAACCAAACAATACACCAGCAAGTTTTCCCAGATTCAGACATGGGCAGCTCATTTTCTCTGAAAACATGATATTCAGAATAAGCATCTCTTGAGAATACCAGAAATCTTGCAGAAATTCCCATCTTGGCATAATTTTGATCCCATTTATATGAAAAATATGAGAACTTTAACTTAATATAAGATGGAAATGTAACCCATTTACAATATCTGTATACCCTAGACAAATAATAAGTTGTCATTCTCATGTGGTGCGAATGTATCTCCCAAGTTTGAATTTCTCATTTTGCAATTCCCTTGAGAAGGAGAATCTCGAGAGGAAAGTAAGAAACAGCTAGAGGCAGCAAGTGGTTCCCATGTCTCACAGCTAATTTGAGCATCAGTGATACCCTAAGCAGCATCCTGCTGCCATCCATAATGAAGAACATGCTTATTTCTAATTTGTAGCATTCCTCCCCTTTCTGATTATACAAGATGGGTTCATTCATTATTAATCTAGTTTGTCAGACAGCACGGCCCTTCAAGTGTCAGGCTTCCTTGTTTCCAGGCAGTGAGTTTTTACCAGAGCAATGAAATTTCAGAATGCACAGATCAGCAAGCTCTCATTTGCACCTGATTAAAGTTGGATAGACCAATTTCGTAGCCTTAAAATAATTCTACATGAAGCAGCAGAATGCTTTCTATACTTGTCCTTATTATTGGAAAGGAAGTGGAATAAAAAAATCATTAATTTTCTTCCAAACTGCACCTAATTTAAAAAGGAGTGGGAAAAAGAAAATGATCCCTCTTTGTCTACACCAAATAACCTAAAAGTTGAAAATAGCAAAGGAGACACAAACTCCAAGTTTACTTTAAAGAAAGTCAATATTTAAACACACACGTACAAACAGGTATGTACATATGCACATACACATACATACAATGACCATAGCTTTATGGAACTTACAGCTTAATGTTAACCAACCAGATCATGATATCATGTTGTCATTCAAACAGAGAGCTGGGCTCACCAAATGAAGATTTAGATTGGTATAATTCTCAGAAAATGCACTTGAACGAATGATCTGTTTATGTTTCATGTCTGGGCTCCAAGGCATATCTGGAGAGAAGAAAAAAATAACACATTATAAGAAACAAAGATACTGTGCATTTCAGAACCATTATTATTATGTAAAAGACTGAGAAATAGACTCTAGCCTATTACTAAGCCATTTGAATGAGCACTGGAACTATTTTTCTTTTGTAACCAACTAGCTTTGGAGGATGTGGGTAAATAAAAGGACTGGGTGACAAAAGCTTGAACTAAATACAGGCAAACCTTGGAGATATTTTGGGTTCGATTACAGACCACCACAATAAAGCAAATATCACAATAAACTGAGTCACACAAATTTTTTGATTTCCCACTGTATATAAAAGTTATGTTCATACTATATTGTAGTTTGTTAAGTGTGCAATAGCATTATGCCTAAAAAAACCAATACACATGCCTTAATCTAAAAAATATTTTATTGCTAGAAAATGCCAATTATCATCTGAGACTTCAGTGAACTGTAATCTTCTTGCTGGTGGAGGGTGTTGTCTCGATGTCTGACTGATCAGGATGGTGGCTGCTGAAGATTGGGATAGCTGTAGCAATTTCTTAAAATAAGACAACAATGAAGTTTGCTTTATCAATTGACTCTTTCTTTTATGAAAGATTTCTCTGTAGCATGTTATGCAGTTTGATAGCATTTTACTCACAGTAGAACTACTTTCAAAATTCGAGTCAATCCTCTCAAAGCCTGCCACTGCTTTATCAACTCAGTTTATGGAATATTCTAAACATTTTGTTGTCATTTAAAAAATGTTCACAGCATCTGCACTAGCAGTAGATTTCATTTCAAGAAACCACTTTCTTTCTCATCCATAAGAAGTAACTCATTTTTCAAGTTTGATCATGAGATTGCAACAATTCAGTCACATCTTCAGGCTTCACTTCTAACTGTAGTTCTCTTGCCATTTCTGCCACATCTGCAATTACTTCCTCCACTGAAATCTTGAACTTCTCAAAGTCATCTATGAGGGTTGGAATCAACTTCTTCCAAAATCATGTTAAATATTGATGTTTTGATCTCCTCCCATGAATCATGAGTGTTCTTAATGGCATCCAGAATCTGAATCCTTTCCAGAAGGTTTTCAATTGACTTTGCCCAGATCCATCAGAGGAATCAATATCTATGGCAGCTATAGCCTTATAAAATATATTTCTTAGACAATGAACTTGAAAGTCGAAATTACCCATTGATTCATGGGCTGCAGAATGGATGTTGTGTTATTAGACATGAAAACAACATTTATCTCCTTGTACATTTCCATCAGAACCCTTGGGTGACAAGGTGTGTTGTCAGTAAGCAGTAATATTTTGGAAAGAAATCTTTTTTTATGTGCAGTAGGTCTCAACAAAGGGCTTAAAATATTCAGTAAACCATGCTGTGAACAGATGTGTTTTCTTCCAGGCTTTGTTTATAGAGCACAGGCAGAGATTTAGTGTAAATCTTAAGGGCCCTAGGATTTTTTGAATGCTAAATGAGTATTGGCTTCAACTTAAAGTCATTAGCTGCATTAGTCCCTAATGAGAATCAGCCTGTCCTTTGAAGCTTTGATGCCAGGCATTGATTTCTCCTCTCTAGCTATTAAAGTCCTAGATGACATCTTCTTCCAATAGAAGGCTGTTTGTCTACATTGGAAATCTGTTGTTTAGTGTAGACAGTTTTATCAATTATCTTATCTAGATCTTCTGGGTCACTTGCTACAGTTTCTACAACAGCACTTGCTGCTTTATCTTGTAATTTTATATTATGAAGATGGCTTCTTTCCCTTAACTTCATGAACTACCCTCTGGTAGCTTCAAACTTTTCTTCTGCAGATTCCTCACCTCTCTCAGCCTTTGTGGAATTAAATAGAGTTAGGACCTTACTCTGGGTTGGAATTAAGGGAATGTTATGTCTAGTTTGATCTTTTATCCAGACCACTCAAACTTTCTCCATATCAGCAATAGGACTGTTTCACTTTTTCATCATTCATGTGTTCACTGGAGTAGCACTTTTAATTTCCTTCAAGAACTTTTCCTTTGCATTCGCAACTTAGGTAACTGGTACAGGAGGCCTAGCTTTTTCCCTACCTTGGCTTTCAACATGACTTCCTCACTAAGCTAAATCATTTATACCTTTTGATTTCAAATGAGAGACTTACCACGCTTCCTTTCACTTGAACACTTACAGGCCATTGTAGGGTTATTAATAGGCCTAACTTTAATATTTCTGTATCTCAAAGCATAGGGAGGCCTGAGGAAAGGGAGAGAGGTGGGGAAACAGCCTGTTGATGGAGCAGTTAGAATACACACATTTATTGATTAAGTTCACCATCTTATAAGGGTGAAGTTTATGCACCCCAAAACAACTACAACAATAACATCAAAGGTCACTGATCATAGATCACTGTAACAGACATAATAATGAAAAAGCTTGGAATGTGACACAGAGACACAAAGTGAGCCCACACTGTTGGAAAAATGGTATCAATAGACTTCTTCAATGCAGAGTTGCCACAAACCTTCAATTCGTCAAAAAAATAGTATCTACAAAATGCAATAAAATGAAGTATGCCTATATAATATGAACACATTTCCATCTATGACTGTTGAGAGTTGACCTTCTTTTCTTCTTTGTACTTATCAGAAATCCAATACTTTTGTCAACTAAACACTCTCTGGTCTGGTTCTTTCCCCTGGGATGGAGGTATCCACATATGAGGCAGGAAAGCCCTTCACAGTTATGACTTTTGTCTTGGTACTATTAATACTTTCAAGAGTGTTTGGGTAAAGAGGAACAGTGATAGTGTGGAGGCTATGGGAGATTCTTTGTGTGAACTCACCAGCCCAAAAAATTAAGTGGACAGAGTAATCCTGGGTCAAGCCTGCACCTAGTACTGGGACAAAGAGAACAGACTGCAACTATTAGGAATATTCAGGAAACCTCATTTGCCTAAAGGGCGTAGCTGAAAAATCCTTGACACAGATTATCAAAAGTTTCATCCCCGAAATTTAAAGGAAACAACAAAGGTAATTGGGGTTCCCAACTGAGGAAATTTGGCAATGTCTGAAGACACTTTTGGCTGTCACAACTGGGAAAAAGAGCCTTGTATTGAGCAAAGACAAAAGGGATAGATTGAGAGAGAGCTAGCCAGTCTTTGCTACAACCTCACTCAGCATCAATCTTTTTTCATCTGTGAGGTAGACATCATAATACTTTAGTAAATTACTGTAAATATTAAATGAGATAATGTATGTAAAATACTTATCACAGTGCCTGGCATATAGTAATGCCTCAGTAAATTATCACTATTATTAGCATTATTATATTATTCTTGTGTATGTAAATACATATGTAAGTTTATTATAAATTTTATGATGAAGCACATAATTTACAAATATTAATAGAACATGTAATATTCTTTATTATAAATTCTATATAACCAATTGATTCTTACAGAATGCTGTCACTGATTTTTTCTGAACTCTTGTATCCATAGCCAACCTATGGCTGCAAGTCACAAATAAATGTAGTTCTAACATAAGCATTAGTGTTTTTTTTTTGTAATGGTATCAAGGAAAAGTGACTTGAAATTTTTGGGAAACCTTAAAAGTGAATTTCTGAGAAACTTCAAGCAAGTGATGTTAGTGAAAAATGATGTGAGGAAGAATGTACAGAGCTCAGTGTGGCAGCAGTAAAAATTCCGGGCTGACTCGTTCTTTAGCAGAATGGAAACATGAAAGAACATATTACAAAGAAAAGTTAAAGACAAAGCAATATAAAACTCAGAAAACAATCTTGATGACTAAAGCCTAGAGCAACACTGTCCAATAAAAAATGTAACATGAGTCTCACTTGCAATTTTAAATTTTGTAGTAGCCACATTAAAGAGTAAAAAGAAACAGGAAAATTAACTTCAATAATATACTTAGCCTGACATATTAAAAATGTCACCATTTCAGCCTATAACCAATGTAAAAACTGTGAAATGAGGTAGTTTCTTTATTAAGTCTTCAAAATTGAGTGTATATTTTAAACTATAACATATCTTAATTTGGACTAGCCACATGTCATGTGCTTAATAAATCCATGTGGCTAGTGACTACCATACTGGACAGCAAATTATAGAGTATGTTGTAAAAATGTCAAAAATGACAAAAATAAGCCTTTAAAGCCATGTCCAGAGCTGAAGGGTAAGAGAGAAGATACAGGTCTGTTGATATGGGAAGATTATTTAATGTTAGTACTCCTAAATTATTTTTTAACTCCCCTCCTTTTTTTCATGAAAACTTATTGCCCAGCCAGTGTGGTTAGATCTCACTTTGGTTTGAGGTACTTAAAAGTCAAAGTATGTGATAAAATATGAAGAGATCATTTTGAGTACTAATAATAAATTAAAATATCTGTCATGGGACAAAATACGTTTTAGAGAATTGAGAGATTCTTGAACAGGTGGGGGAATTGTGCGTGGCAACAGGGGTGTGGAGAGACTAACACCTGGAAGAATCAAGTATGTCCAGATTTTAAAGGAGGTGGACCTGTGGGCTCCATGCGAACTTGATATGTCCCTTTGTGAAAGTCAAGCTTTGAGTCTTAGGTTTCTTATCTGTAGAGTAGGAGGCTGGATCACATGAATTCCATGTCCTCTTCGTGTTTTAACAGTCTGTGAATAAGTAAGATTATCCAAAGATGGGCATTTGAGCATCGAGAAAGAAAAGAGATGATCTTCAGGGTCCAGCAATAGTTTATGAAAAACAAGTAATGCCAGCTCACCCTCATTTCCTCTAGTGAGAGGGTCTCTAGTCTCACACTGTCAGGGAAAGGCTAGGGTCATAGCACACCTGGATTTTGGCAAGAGTTTTTGAACTTATCGTTAATGAGCATGTACTATTCATTTAACATTAATTCAACAGGTACTTATTGAGTATCTACTATATTTTGGATACTGGGAATGCCGTAGTAGATAACATGTCTCTTAAGAAACTAATTATGCAAACCTGACTATGGAACAATGTGTAAGGTGTATGAAAGTAGGTTTCAGAGGTCACTTAACTCAGTTATGAGACATTACAGAAGATTTTCCTCTTGAAAATGGCTTCTAAGTGGACTCTTAAAAATGTTAGCCAGAAAAGACTTTGAGGTGTGAGATCAAGAAGAATCTCTCAGGAGGAAGAAATAGTGGGTCTGAAAGGCTCAAAAGTTGGGACAGGGCTAACTTATAGATCAGTGCTTCTCAAACTTGAATATGCACATTAATCAACTGAGGATCTTGTTAAAATGCAGATTCTGATTTTAGAGATCTGGTGTGGGCTCTGACATTCTGCATTTCTAAGAAGCTCCCTGACAATACTGGTGCTAAGGGCCCGTGGAGCTCTCTGTGAGCAGCACTGTAGGTAAGAAGGCAAAAGAGGAGGACATTTTTTGAATCATGGAGGGCTCTGTAGGTCATGTTGAGAGTTTTGAACTTTCATTTCAAGAGCATTTAGTAGAGACAATATGCAATCTGCCTTGTGCTTTTCAAAGATCACTTTGACAGCAATGAGGAGAATGAGTTGAAATGAGCAAATCTGGAAGCAGTCAGTTGAGAATTGAGAAGATCTTGCATAAACTACTAGAGACGTAATGGGGTCTGGATCAGGAAGGTGGTTGATAGAAGGTCTGATTGATAGAACTCAATGATAATGAGCTTGGTATGGGGGCTGAAGGTACAGCAGAGATCAGGAAAAAGACCCTGACAACTGGGAGCCTCAGCTTGGACAATTGGAGGGAGGTTAATTTACTGAACAGGGAAAACAGGAGAAGGAAGCAGTTTGAGGGAGACTGTCATTAGCATTCTTGCTGAAATGGAAGTATTTATTACAGGACATCTATATGGAGATGTCCAGTATGCAGCTGAATATACAGGCCTGGTACTCAGAAAACTATGTGAGCTACAATTATCAATTTAGAAGTCATTAGCATAAAATGAGTAATGGAAGGCTTGAGAGTGGATAAGATCTCCCAGGGGAAGAGAAGATTTAGAAGCTTCCCACAAATGCAGCTTCCCAAGATTCCAGTCCCTGGAAATTGATTCCATAGATGTGAGTATGGCTCTGGAATTCCTTATTTTAAAATAGACCTCTAGATATTAACAGTTCTATCTGCAGCTGAGTTCTTAAACTTGGATTATGTTGCCTTCCAGCTTTGAGTTTTTGAAATAACGGTTTCATCCCTAGGATCCTTATATGTTCATTTGTATAGAGACAAAGGCAACCCAGCAACCACCAGCATTACAATGACACCTTTCCTAGTTTTCCATCTTCTGTTTTCTGGAATATGGTTTCCTTTTGCAGATGCCACCCAGCAGATAGCCACCTGTCACATGTTTTCTCCATGCTTACAAGATGATATAGTAGGATTTACCAGAATGGCTTGTGAAGTAGGAAAGCCACACCATTAACAAGCACAAGGCTCAGTGGCACAAAGGTCAACCAGCCTTTCCTTAATTGAAGAAAAAGCAAACATGCATGTTTCTTATATAAACACTGCTAGTTAACATTTAACTCAACCCTCATGATTCATTAAGAAAAGGAAATTCAATAAAGTCAGGCAGATGTGACTACAGGAAAAACTGCCCCTGATGAATCTGGCTATTTCCATAAGTTTGAATAAAAGAGAAATCAATTTCTGAAATAAAAATGCTAAATATAGACTGTGGCCATCATTATAAATACTGTTTATTTTTGGTTTTATTCCTATAGCGACCATCTTTTACATCTTACACAACTGTGTGTCTTCAGTCCCTTGTAATACTTATTAAAGAATCGCACTGTGTTTGAGCTTTAAACTTTTGGGTCAGAAAGTGAATAGTGATGGCTAAAATCCTAGCTATTTCTTATTTCCAAAACCAAAAATTGATTTTTTAGGAGACGCACTTTGTGGGTCAGAATTTGTGGGAAACAAAGTAGGCACAATAAATTGGCAGCAGAGAGGAGGAAGAAAGTAATAGAAAACAGACATAAGACCTGGAAAAATGTAGTCGTCTGGGACCATTTAGTGAAGGGGCAGACAGTTCTACACACCTCAACAGTCTCTGGGGCATCCCTGGGTCAAAGAGCATCATCTGTTTTATAAAGCTTTTTATCCAAAGAAGTTTTAAAAGATGCCCCTAAATAGTGTTTGTGTCTAAAAGACAGAAAAAGATGCCTTGCCAGGAGTGAACAGGGTGCTTGGGAGAAAAGAAATGTTTAGAGATTTAAAAAACCCAGAGATTCGTGAGAGAAAAGGGAACAAGAAATGGATGATGGTAGTATTTACATTCTTTAATGTTATACAGCTCTAGGCATATTGCTTTAAACAATTATAAAGAAAATTATAAGGAAAATGAAAAGAAGTCCAAGCACACACTGCAAAGTGGCAAAGCTGCAGGTGAACCATTTCTGCATGACTTTGGACTTAAGAAATGAGAGCATGGTGGGTTTCATACTGTCTTTAACCAAGGCTTCCCCTGGGAATTGTGGGCAGCAGCCCCATTGCCCTCTCTTCTAGCCACGTCTCCACCCTGCTGAGCCAGATAAACACCACTGTGGTCATTTTCCTCTCCCCTCACTCTAAGGCAATCAGGTACAAGAGGGTGTGAGCTTGGAGGATGAAAGTGCCAGCTGAAGGCTGAAGGACCCTGTCAAGACAATGGCAGTGAAGTCAGCCTACCAAAAAGCAGGTCAGAGACTTCAGACAGAAATAGAAGGAATCCACCAATGAACAGTTAATGCAGGGACAGTTAGTGTATGGGGCCATGCCAATAGTTCCATCTTCAAGGTGAACCCAAGTACCATTTACGAATTGGTTCATCCATTATTTGGACGGTTTTGTGCATGTCCTGTCTTACCAGCTAGCTCTGAAAATAGTCTAAAGAACACGATTAGAACCATTATAATTCATGGTAGCTAATTATTCTATCGTTTCCACCAGCCTTAGTAGAGTCCTTAGTATACCTCTAAAAGGTATACATCGTACTTTTTGTTTAATTGTAGTACAGAAACTAAAATCTATGAGGGCAAAATTGGAAGGGATCTTATGACCATGGGATCAGGATGTGGAAAAGAGAACAAAGCATAAGGCTTGAATACTTGATGTACTACATACCCAATATTCCCACTTTCTTTCTGTTTAATTTGCAGAGGGAACTCTGTCATAAACCAAAATGTGCCAGAATACTTTCTGATTCACTTATGCCATAATTAGAATATTTTAGTGAATTTGGGGATTTTTTTGCTAGAGTAAAAAGAGCAAAATCCTCCCTCCCTCTCTTCCTCTCTTCCTCCCTCGCTTTCTTCCTTCCTCGCATTCTCTCTACCTTCTCCCTAAAAAAATTTTTTTTGAGCTTGTGCTAAGTCATGTGCTCAGTCTGGAAGCAAAAACATAGGTTTCTGTTTCGAGACCCTAACGTGATGATCAGACTTGAGTTTTATGTCTTGGTGACTGAGGATCAAGTTGAAAGCTAGGCTGGGCTAAGGTGGCCAGACCCTGGGCTATGCTAAGGAGAGTGAATTTTCTCATATAATGTGCAGAAGGGAATTATTAAAGATTTTATATGCAATACAAGTTATATTAAATTTTATGACTTTCATTTTTGAAAGAAACTTAGTATCATACAATTGATACTATTTTCAATTCATGCTTTGTTGTATTTGCTAACAAGAAGTGTTATGTAATAAAGCATTCTTTTCTGCTTCCAGGTTTCCATGGTGTTCCCACATCTCACATCTTGAAACTTTACATGAAATTGTTAACTATGGTAGAAATAGAAGTCTATAGCAAGTGGACTCTGTTATCAGTGATTAACTAAGAAATTATTGTAAGTTTTTTCCCAAGGTTGGAAAAAATTATTTCTCCAGGTGCCACTGACTGGTTGAATATAACCCTTGGGCTACAGAGAAGCAGAAGTTTGGTGGGGGAGGGCATGGGCTTTGGAGTCAGCTGGTCTAAGTTCTGAATTTTCTTCTTGGCCCTGGGTAAGCTTAGTTATGTGAGTCTCAGGGGTTTTTTTTTTTTTTTTTAAATAAGTGTAAAGTTGGGGTTACAGGATCATTTTGAGTATTAAAAATGAAATCATTTATGTAAAGCACTTAGCACATAGTAGTCAGGATGGTGATGGTGATGATGATGTTGAAGTAATGATGGTTTTGGTGGTGATGATGATCGTAATTGGGATTGTGGTGTACCTTCAGAGAGGCAGGAGGGTGTCAGTGGTTAAGACCTTAGAATCAGGAGCCAGACTGTGTGGGTTCAAATCCCGTCCCTACCACTTACTAGCTATATGGTCTTGGGCAAAAGTATTAGTTATCTTTTGCTTCCTAACAAATTACTCCAAAACTAAGTGGTTTAAAACAACACAGATTTATTATCTCATAGTGTGAGTGTGTCAGGAATCTAGGCATGACTTACCTGTGTCCTCTGCTTCTCAGTCTCTCAAAAGACTGCAGTCAAGGGCTTGGCCCAGGGTTTGTGGTTCCATCTGAAGGCTCGACTGGGAAAAGATCCACATCTAAGCTCCCACTCACGTGGTTGTTCGTAGGCTTCTGTTCCTTTAGGACTGTTGGACTGAGAGCCTAATTTCTCTGCTGATTGTTGGCTAGAGGCTGTCTTCAGTTCTTTGCCCTGTGAGCATTTTTGACATAGTAGCTTGCTTCATCACAGCCAACAGAAAAAGAGTCTGTCAGTAATACAGGTGTCACAATCTTTTGTAACCTAATCATGGAAGTGATATCCCATCTGTTTTGCTGTATTCTGTTTGACGTGGGTCATTGGGTCCAGCCCACAGCCAAAGGGAGAGAATTACACAGATTGTGACTGCCAGGAGGGGAGGGGGTTCATTGGGAGCTGTCTTAGAAGTCTGCCTCCATAGCGAGTTGCTTTACCTCTCCGCACCTCAGTTCTTCCAACTGTCAAATGGAATTAATGACAATAACTACTTAGTATGCTGTTGTAAACATTAAATTAGTTAATATTCATAAAGTGTTTTGCCTATCACATAGCAAGCACTCAATAAATGTTTGATATTCTTTTTAAAAAGTATCAATTTATAGTTCTTTTCCCTGCTATCAAAGCATTGGTCCAGTCTGCTTAATGACCCTTGTCACTTTGTGTCAAAAGGTGCTTGTTGCATTGCCAGTTTATAATAGACATGGCAGCAAAGTTCAGGGCAAGAGAGTGGTGTGGGGCCACCAAAAATCCAAGTTCTGTTTCTCTCTTAACAAGATGTGTAGGGAGATAAATCACTTTATCTCTCTGGGTGGCTGGGTCTTTATCTGTGAAATGAGTGCTTCAGAGCTTATCAGGGGTGATATTTATGATATTTAGCAACTGCTTAGGGTCACACACTGGCCAATCAGAGCAGGTGCTCCTGTGAGCAGTGGCCTGGCCGTGCTCATGTGGGCTGGCTGCATGTCAGCCTCAGGAAGTTATCTTTGTAGTTCCTCCAGCCCCAGATATCTGTGACTTATTCCAAATCACAAAGCCCTTGAGTTCTGTTCCCCTTAATTTCATAGCTTTTTACCAAGGTGGTTTACTAAGCATACTAAAACAATCTAAATAAAAGGCCTTTTAATATGATATGATTACCCTGGTCTGTGGTTGTAAACGGTGTGAGCAAATGTATCTAAATATAATCATAGTATTTGGTTTAGGAGCTAATCCCATTAAGAGTGCTTTTAAAACTCAACAAATGTTATTTCAGAGACTCTGTCATTACCAGAATGAAAATTTTGGTCTGAGTTTGTTTCTGGCAGGTCTTCTGGATCATCCTCAGGGAGCTCACATATGCCTTCAAACAAAAATGTCACCCAGTGAGGTAACAATGTCCTTGCTCTGTGTCTGTTGTTTTCAAGACTCCCTGTGTGACTTGTCTCTTCTCTAATGCTTGCTAAGTACCTGATACTTTCCTATGCAGGAAGCTTATATGAACTAATTAACATTTAATGAGAGGAAACTGACTGATTAGATGGCTTTTCATGGTACTTTAGCTAATAAATGTTGTATATACTTTTGACTGCATCTTGTCAGCATGTGGCTTCCCCCTCCGACTGCACCCTTTTTTTTCACAGTTCTGTCCTGCTGTAGGGCTTTCTGCAGTGACCTGGCTGAACAGTTTGCCTTAATTTGAGGAAAGTTTTGAATCAAATTATTGAGGTAAATATTTTACTTAAACTTTGCTTAGAGCAGTAGGTGAAAGAAGCTTCTGAATCCAAATCAAGACCAAATCATTCCAACCATGCTTGATACAGAACACCAAGTTTGATGAAAAGCAAAATCTGCCCAGCAGAGTCCCAGGCAGCTGAAAATGATTTTGCCTTGTTTATGAAGGTAATTAGGGTTGCTAGTGCAGCTTTGGGGGCTCAGATAGAGGGGCAGGGAGGTGTCACTTCAGAAGCCCAGGCGTTTCCTGCAGATTATCCAGATCTAGCCATTCAATACCTTGCCAGTGCCTTCTGAATTATGGAAAGTGCCAGGAGCTGAGCTGCATCAAGATCTTTTACATCAAACTTTTTGGTCAGGTATTATCGTAAAAAAAAAAAAAAAATGAGCAGCACCCCCCATTTATTTATAAACTATCTGGTTCAGTAATTAGTTAACATCTCAAAGCACAAGGGTATGTTGTATACCCTTGGGCTGAGGTTCGGCGTTGATGACAGTGATAAGTCCACATTTTAAAGAATCTCGATGATTTTTGTCATATTTGAGTAAGTCCTCATGGCCCTAACTAACGATGTGGCAGGAATCAAAAGAAACATAAGGTGCCATAAGTAGGACAAGGGTCAGCTCTATCAGTTTCCTGTTGTTCACCTGTGCTTGCCTTATTAGTATTATCTTCAACATTCAGATTCTTTGCAGGAATATTTTAAGCCACAGAACAATTTTTTTTTTTAATTTCAAAGATTGGTTTTGTTAAAACCAGGTAACATAACATATAAATCCACTCAAACAGGGCCATATAAACTGATGTGGGCTGCAAAACAACAAAGTGACAGAATGAGCAAGGGCTCTGCTCCCAACCCTGCTGTGCTGTGGAACTCCCATCTTTTCTCAAGACAGGTCTTACGTGCTATTTGTCACGTGTGGCATAAGGAAGGAAGGACAGCATCAGCATTACCCTACTTATTAGATGTTAAAAAAGCTTACTTCTGCCTTGTTTTAAATTAAAGTTACTATGTTAAGAGAAATTCTAATATTTTCTTTCCACTCACCAGTGGATTGTCTAGAGTGCCCCCTCAAAAACCATGGGTTTAGATTTTATGCCTGAAGACACAATCTGACTCGTTCTATTTATACTGAAATAAGCCTCTAATGGTCTCATTTATTCCTGTCAGTTCCCAGTTCCTTGACCAAGCTACAGAGAGCTGTGCTGACACTTTACATAGTTGGAAGCTTGGGATTCTCTTGCCATATGTGCTGCAAATGGTGGCTGATTTCCCTGGTCTCCCACTAACCATAAGTGAATTAAAAGGTCGGGATGGCTCAGTGCATAATAGGACCTCCATGCACAGGTACCCTGTTCTGTAGGGTGATCTGAAGGTTTCCAAGAAGCCTCTTCAGCTTCTAGAAATCTAAACTTCTTGCTATTGAACCTCTGTTTTATTTTGTTTGTTTTGGGATTTTTTTTTTTTTCGTCATCAGGATGGAGCAGGATGTAGAAAGGGTATAGGATTTGTCATCAGATAAATGTGAGTTCAAGTTCTGGCTTGGGCACATTCTAGCTGTGTGACCTGACACAAATTCCCTAACGTCTCTGAGCTTCATTCTCTTCATCTTTTAATGAGTATAATAATAATACTTGCTTTGCTAAATTGTTGCAAGATTTAGGGGCAATATATATATATATATAAAACATCTAACCCAATACCTGAAGGTAGGCATTCAGTACATGCTAACTATTGATACTCATTGTTATGGTTGTTTTAATTATGCAAATTCTTTTCTAAGAAAGAGAATGTCCTCACACACATGATAATTTTTATCAGAAATTAGTTTATTAGAAATTAATTGCATCCTGATGAATGAAATGAAATGAAAAGGCTGAAATCGATCACAAATCATATACAGGGATCTGCAGGAGACTCGGGGGAAGGGCTGGCTGTGGTTTCAATGAGACTCAGTTACTGAAACGCATTGAGCCCACGGTATGACCATAATCAGGTAGAAAGCCTAGGTCCAACTGGGTGATTAAGTCATAGTGAAAACACAAAGTGCAGCTAGGCTGTGAGGAAAGATAAGCCTCATAAATGTTCTGTACATTAGTGTTTCTTGGGTGCTGTGTTCTAAAGCAGCTGTAATAAGATCAAAGGCAGGAGAACAGGGTGCCTCCCTTTGGAGTTCACTCTTATCAGTCTTGTATCAGTAAGTAAAATTAGGTGTTATAACAAACTCCCAGTCTCAGTGGCTTAATATGAAATGTTTATTTTTCACTTCCCTCCCAGTTCAGCGTGGGTTCGCAAGCAAGTAGCCTTCCACATGCACATTCAGCAAGCCAGATTCCTTCCAGCTTGTGGCTCCATCTTCCTCTGGGTCCTCTCATTTCAGTTGAAGACAAGGAAAAAGCAAGGCTCATACTTGGGAAGCTTTCGTGAACAAAGTTTAGAAGGAATGCATAGCACTTCTGTTTATGTTCACTTGGCCAAATCTCAATCGTATGTATATGCCTAACTAGAGGAGAGACTTGAGATGTTCTAGCTATGTTATCAGAAAGGAAGAGGAAATATAAATATTGGTGAACAATTGCAATTTGCTATAAATGCGAATTGTAAGTCAAACCTTTTGGACTTACCTCTGATAATAATTGATAGTAAGCAATCAATTTCATATTGATATACAGTATACACCTACACACCCACAGAAGTTGTAAAACAGTATTTGTTCCTGTATCATGTTAAACCCATTGATATTTTCTATTCTGTCATATTTCACTTAAAAATGCTAGTTGTGCCACAATTAATTTCACAATCTGGCAGAGTGAAAAATGATATTCTAGATTGTAAGCCTGAATAGATTAATAATACCCCACTAGTTACTAGCAGAGATAGAGAATGAGGCCCCTCCTGCAATGATCAGGGTGTGGGGTATCTGAGAGCATTTGCTGGGGGTTCCTGTGATGAAAAACCTGGTGGATGGGTCGGGAGCCGCAGAACTCAGTGACACCACCTGTGCAGCGTAGGGTTCCACCTGGGATGAGACTCAGGATTCAAATGCTTCCCTTTCAACACAACCACCTTGAAATGTAGTTAAAAATAAAAGCCGAACAAAACTAAACATAGATCCTTGATACTCAGGTGAATGTTTCTCCTTATCTCCTCCAACACGTACAAGTTGTGAAACAGAATGCCATTCTCATTAGCTGTACTTCATACCATATCCTTTTGCCCCCATCATGTGAGAAATTGGTATCTCACACTTCAGACACCATTCTAAGAAAGTGGCCATTGGCCAATGAAACTAAGAAAATTGCTCCTGTAGGATGATCCATGAGTATACACTTTTAATATTAGTATATTAATATTGTGGTGTAAATATGTAATCCTCCATAGTTCATTGCACAGTGCTTGCTATTACAGTGGTATTGAATTTCCACCTGGGAATTGAAGTATTGAGCCTTATCGATAAGGGAAAACCAAAGCAGGCATAATGAAAGCCTTCATATATATGTTTTCATTGTAGGCATAGAAATTCTAGGAGGTACCAAGTCATGGTTGCATCTGTAAATCATACAGTGCATGTAAAAGGAATTGTGTACAGCATTTAATCTGAGAGAGAATATTCTCTTCCAATTCTCCCTGCTCTCCCCAACTCCATCAACCAGTCTTAGAATGAAGTTTATTTTTCATAGTGTGGCTATAGTTTATTGTTTTGAATATTAAAGTAACCTGGCTTTAAAAAAATAAGTAATCTAGCTCTATGTGGATTGCTGGTTTTCTAATTTTTAGAAACCCAATTACAAAATTAGTTAATAGGTGAGGGGCAACATAAAACAAAAACTTAATTGGCTTTATATTCATGGCAGCTGTGTGTAATGAATATCAATTAGCATTTGTTTAACAAAAATTCACTTTCAGGTATGTACTTAATGAGTAGCTGATATATCAATAGAAAGCAAGAGGCAAAATTTCAAGTGACTGAGATGATCAGACCACATGAGATGATGAGCAGAGACCCTGAGACTTTTGTGACATACCTCATTATAGGCTCTGGTCACTACAGTATACCACCAGGCAAATGCTTAAGTTAGATCCTTCTGTTTATATTGGCTTTAATGCCACTGGCAAGACATGTTTTAACCATGCTAAAATCTGTGTCTCTTGAGGCTGACTTCACTTGGGCCCAGTTAACCTGCCACATATGGAATTTTGTTTTTATGATTACCAGCATTATATTCATAGTTGAACTGGCTCAATGAAAGTCTTCCGCAGTTCCCTATCCCATTAGAAAGAATGGCATTGGACACAGTTGTCTTTATGAATGACATCATCATTATAATAAGAACTGTGGAGTCTTCAATTTAAGCTGAGAATCACACAGACCTACCTTCCCTTGCCTTTCAGAGTGTTCATGGAAAAATAAAACCACTGTAAGGGGTAGCAGTTGATAATTAAAACTTTGAAACTTTGATAAGTTAATGGTATTATTTTACAAAGGATAAAAAGATGTTAGCATATACCTTTATCAATGAGCCTTTCAAGTATCTAATTTAAGAAGTAAAAATGTAAGTCTCTTATTAAAGTTTTATGCTATTATTTTATTATGCCCTTGCCCTCAAGTACCCACTCGATCATTTGTTCACTTATTCAACAAATATTTCTAAAGCCTACTATGTGCCAGGCACTCTTCTGGGTACAGGTGAACAAATCAAATAAAAATCCTTGTCCTCTAAGACCTTATACTCCAGAGGGCAATACATGAGTAAGTAAAACTGGATTTGAGGGAAGACAGAAGCTCAGTTTGGGTACAGTTAAAATTGAGTGTAGATGTCAAGTAGGCAGTTGACCATTTGAGTCTGCAATTCAGGGGACGTTACGGTTTACTTCCGGGCTTTTTCAATCCTCCCATGTATTGGGCAATAGAGCCAGGTGTTATAAATTACTAGTGGGGCAGCTACATCCTCAAAGACAGAGGGCCTAATTCCCAGTTAAAGGTCAGGTTTTCTTTTCATGAAGAATGATTATTATGCAGGATGCTTTTCTTAGAATTCATCTTCATGGTCAGCCACCCCCACCCAGTTGCATAACCATAAAGTTCTTTTTTCTGCAGTATCGACCATGATTGGGGGGTTTTGCTTATGACCACAAGCCAACTTAGTATTTATACTTCAGGTATTGATATAAAGATCTATGACATACATAAGCTCAGGGTATAGCCTCTTTGTCCCATGATGTGATAATTATGCATAAATTCATATGACTTATTTCTGCAGGTTTTTGGCCACACTTCTGATAGAAACATAATTAGCACCCCACAACTTGTCAGGAAAAGTGTTCTGTTCTAAACTGAGCCAGTTAGGGCACCAAATGTGGGCATCTGAGGTGGCTGAGAATTCACACTCAGAAACATCAGAGAACTTGGGCTCAGCCCTTATGATAAACACAACACCAAGTGACCGCCCCACTATCTTGGAGAGTGGATTTTTTTCTTTGTGTATGATAGGAGGTTGATGGATTGCGTCTGTTGCAGAGACACAAGGAGAGAAAGGTGACTCAAGTCCCAAAATAGCCCTTCTGAATGCATTAAGAGAAAGCATCTCTGACACAGACAGGAAGAAAAGGAAGAGGGGGCAGGAATCAGTGACAAAATGTTCATAGTGCATTGGTCACCAACATTGATTCATATTAAGTTATTGTCCTCTGCTGAGAATGGCACTGTCCTTTGCTTTTATTTTAAATTATAAAACCCTCTAAAACTGCACAATTACCTGAAGATTAAATTGATTGTCCATTATCTGTATTTTAACAGTCCACTTGGTAAGTGTTTCCTACCATTTCTTCATCACTTCACACCCGGTTGGGGTTTGGAGTGGTTCTTCTGCGTGGCTCTGTTTGATAATGTGGTGGTTATGTATCTGGATTTTCTATAAAAGTAAGAACATAAGTATTGAAGTGAGACCTTTAAATTTGCTTTAAATAGACAAACAATATCTGAAAGAAACTTTAATTGAAGAAATCCCATTCACAATAGCTGCAAAACCCACTACATATATTAAATGAAACTCAATAAGAAATATATAGAAAATATAGGAAAAAATTTCAAAACTAGCAAAGTACATAAAAAGGAGGCAAAAATAGACAAGTAGACTCAATAATGTAAAGATGCAAGTTATCGAGAAAGTGGGGCCTCACGGAGGAGTTGGTGTGGGTTCTCTGTTCAGACTGGCTTCACCATGTCGAAGGTTTCTTTAAGATCACACTGATGTCAGACCCGTGGGTGCCCTAAAGTACTTAGTGTTCCTGAAAGTACACCAGTCACAGCAGGCCTGAGGTTTGCAGCAGAAGAATTTAAAGTTCCTGCTGCAACAAGTGCAATTATTACCAATGATGGAATAGGCATAAATCCTACACAGACTGCTGGAAATGTTTTTCTAAAACATGGTTCAGAACTGAGAATTATTCCTAGAGATTGTGTTGGAAGTTGTTAATATCTGCTACTTGGAGCATACAATTTCCTTTCAGAATAAATATTGATATTTTTTGTTGTAAAATTGTCATCTTATGATTTCTTTCATCAGTGTTCTATAGTTCTCCTTGTACAGCTCATTCGCCTCCCTAGTTAAGTATGTCCTAGGTATTTTATTTTATTTTTTGCAGTTATTGTAAATGGGACTGAGTTCTTGATTTGATTCTCGGCTTAACTGTTATTAGTGTATAGAAATGGTACTAATTTGTGTATGTTGATTTTGTAACCTGAGACTTCACTGAATTCACTTATCAACTCTAAGAGTCTTTTGGAAGAATCTTTAGGGTTTTCCATGTATAAGATCAAATCATTGATAAACAGGGATATTTGACTTCTTCTCTAATTTAGGCACTTTTATTTCTTTGTCTTGCCTGATTGCTCTGGCTAGGACTTCCAGTACTATATTGAACAAAAGTGGTGAAAACAAGCATCCTTGTCCTCTTCCAGTTCTTAGGGGGAATGCTTTCAACATTTCCCCATTCAGTATGATGTTGGCTGTGGGTTTGTCATATGTGGCTTTTATTATCTACAGGTATGTTCCTTCTATGCCTAGTTTATTGAGGGTTTATATCATGAAAGGATGCTGGATTTTTATTTAATGTTTTTTCCACATTTATTGAGAAGATCATATGGTTTTTGTTTTTAATTCATTTATGCAGAGCATCACGTTTATTGATTTACATATGTTGAGCCATCCTTCCATCCCACTCGATTGTGGTGAATTATCTTTTTAATGTGCTTTTAGATTCAGTTTGCTAGTATTTTTTGGAAGATTTTTGCATCTATATTGATCAAGGATATTGGTCTGTAGTTTTCTTTCTTTCTGTTGTGTCCTTTCCTGACTTTGTTATCAGATTAATACTGGCTTTGGAGAACGAGTTAGTGAGGATTCCCTCCATCTTGAGGTTACGTTGTTTCAAAAGTATTTTTTGGTTTCTATCTTGATTTCATCATTGACCTAAAGATTGTTCATCAGCAGGTTGTTTAATTTCCATGTATTTGCATAGTTTTGAGAGTCCTTCTTAGAACCGATTTCTAGTTTTATTCTGCTGTGGTCCAAGAAGGTACTTTATATAATTTTGATTTTTGAAAATTTCTTGAGACTTGTTATGTGGTCTAACATACAATCTATCTTGGAAAATGTTCCATGTGCTGATGAGTAGAATGTATATTCTGCAATTTGAGGGAGAAATGTTCTATAGATATCTATAGATGTTAGGTCTATCTGTTCTATCATGCTGTTTAAATTCTTTCTTGATTTTCTGCCGCGATGATCTAATTCCATCAGTGGAGTGTTGAAGTTTCCCACTGCTATTGATTGCTGTTTTTTACTTTCCTTAAGTCTAGTAGTACTTGTTTTATGAATCTGGGGGGCTCTGGTGTTAGGTGCATATATATTTAGAAATGTTATATCTTCTTGTTAAACTGATCCCTTTATCATTATATAATGACCTTCTTTGTCTTTTTCTAAATTTAAAGTCTTTTTTATCTGATATAAGAATAGCTTCTCCTGCTCACTTTTGGTTCCCATTTGGATGAAATGTTTTTTTCCACCTTTTTACTTTGAGTCTATGAGAATCTGTATTAGTTAAATGGGTTTCTTACAAACAGCAAATATTTACTATGTTTTTAAATCCATTCTGCCAATTTATAACTTTTCAGTGGGGTGTTTAGACCATTTATAGTCAATGTTAATATTGATATGTGTGGTATTGCTCCAGTCATCATGTTGATTGTGACCTAGTTGCTTTGTATTTTCCTTTGTGTTGCTGTTTTATAAGAGCTGTAAGTATTGACCTCTCCTTTTGATATTTAGAATTTAAGTGTTTCTTATAGGGATAGTCTAGTGGTGACAAATCCCATTAGCATGTGCTTCCTTGGGAAAGACTTTATTTCTCCTTCATTTATGCAATTATGTTTTGCAGGATACAAAATTCTTGGCTGATAGTTATTCTGTTTGAGAAGAGTAAGGATAGGACCTCATTCCCTTCTGGCTCGTAAGGTTTCTGCTAAGAAGTCTGTTAGTCTGATGGGTCTTTCTTTGTAAGTTACTTGATATTTTCACCTCAGAGCTCCTAGGAGTTCCTCCTTCATGTTGACTTTGGCCAGTTAGATGACTATGTGCCTTGTTGATGTCCTTTTGCAATGAATCTCCCAGAAGTTCACTGAGCTTCTTGAATCTGAATGTTTAAGGTGCTAGCAAGACCATGGAAGTTTTCCTCTATTATTCTCTCAAATAGATTTTCCAGGCTTTCTGCTTTTTCTTCTTCTCCCTCAGGGATACCTGTGATTCTTATGTTTGGACATTTTATATAATCTCATATTTCTCAAAGACTTTGTTCATTCTTTTGATTCTTTTTTCCTTATTGTTGACTGATTGTGTTAATTCAAAAGACTTGTCTTCAAGCTCTAAAATTCTTTCCTCTGTTTGGTCTAGTCTATTGTTAAAACTTTCCACTGTTTTTTGCATTTTCCTAAAGGAATTTTTCATTTCCATAAGTTCTGTTTGTTTGTGTTTTTCTTTAAATATATCTAGCTCTTTAGTAAATTTTTCATTTGTGTCCTGAATTATTTTTCTGATTTCTTTGAGATAGTTTTTCATTATTTTAAATTCTCCATCTGTAATTTCAGTATTTGGTTAGGATCCATTGTTAGAGAGCTGATGTTATCCTCTGGGGGTATCGTTACACTCTGTTTTATCATACTGTCAGAGATATTGCACTGATTCCTTCTCACCTGGAGAAGCTGTCACTTCTTGTTTTTGAATTTTTTTGTTTAGATGAGACTTTTCCCCCCTCTTAATGGTGAAACTGCAGCATATGTTGGGTAAGGACCTTTGGCTTTTCTTGTGGGTACTTTCAGGGAGCCTATCTCTGAATAAATTCCTTGCTTTTATAGACAGCCTTAGTGTGGTGGTTTTCTCAAATACTAGTCATTTGTAGACTATAGTGGTAGTGAACTACGCATGTGGGGACGTTCCCTGCTTCCTGTCAACAAGGGGAGAGGGAGGTCTCTGGAATCTTATCTCTTTCCTCAGCGTACATCTAACAGTATTAATTATATTGGAATGTCCAGCTTAGTCTCCAGGCCAGTAGGTGGCACTTGTGGGTAAGAGTTGCCTAACTGAATCAGCAACCGATGAAATGGGCTATACAAGTTGACCTCCATGCCAGAAGGAGATGCTTGCAGGAGACAGCCAGGAGTGGTTGTGTTTGTGGGGACTATGCCTGGCCCTAGTCAATCGGGTCAATTAGAAGCACTTGGATGTTCCAGGCAATGTGTGAGGCCCTGAAGCTCCCAGGAGTTCTCTTCTTGTGTTCCACCACTTCCAGGCAGATGGGGGGCGAAGGTGGGTGGGACTGAAGTGGGCTCTCCAAAGGGGGAGCAAGAACTGTCTCAACAAAGGCCAGCTCCTGGGCCCCTGGGGGAAGCCTCCAGGGAGAGGGGGAGGTGCCCCCACCATGCAAATGAACCTGCTTGTAGGGGAAAGGCAGTCCAGAACCCACAGACCAACTGAAGGACAATCATACTCAGGCAGCAGATTCACTGTAGGTTGTGAGCTTCTCCACCCAGGACAGAATGCGCAGCTTGCCCAGCCATTGCTGTGGGGCAGGGGTGGCCTGCATGTGCACTGCAGCATAGACCTACACCACACTCTCCTCTCAGTTCTCCCTCCCACACGAGATCAGTTCACAGATCTCCCCTTCATGTCTCTGAACAACACAATTGAGTCCTGGCAGTATGGAGTGAGGCCTGTGGACCTGTTGGCAAGCCCTCTGAGTTCAAGTGCTGACTGTGACAGGAAGAGGCAAGCTGGTGCCAGGCTGCCCTCAGAACACTCAAGCAGATCAACTGCAGTTACACAGCAGTCAAGCCACTGGAAGGGATATGCCGCTGTCTGTGGGAGCAGCCAAGTGGGCAGCTCTGGGGAAGGTTAGCAGGCATGGAGCTCACAGTCTGAACTCCCCTCAGTACCACCCACAGCTGCCATGGTGAAACTTAATCTTGGGGCTGGGGAAATTTCTGGAGTTCTTATCTCTTTCCTTGGCCCAGCAGAGGGGCAGCAGTGGCCTCAAGGCAGGACTTAGAGCACTAAGGGAAGGGCTCCTGAAATGGCTCTGGGCACAGGTGCCCACGTGGGTTTGGAAGCCTTTGGAACTCTAGGTGAGTTCAAGCAGTGCCTCTGCATGATCTCCTGGCAGCTCCCCACCACTCTGGAGGCCTGTGGGGGTAGAGGAGCTCCCTTGCAGCCACTACTGCAAAGGTCTGAGGCAGGAATGCAGAGCTCCAAAGGTCTCCTCCTTGCCCTTTCCCTCAATCTGGGGCTGGGGGCTGCTCAAGGCTCTCAGTGGCCCCGGGCAGGCAGTCTGGCCTCTACCTTCACCCTTGGTCTTGGTGTCTCCCTGTTGTCTATCTGTTATCTTCCAGCATTCTTTCTCTGACATCTATCCAAAATATGGACATTGGATGGATGTCCTGGGTGCTCTCTGAGGAAGAGACACATGCCAGATGCCTCTAGTCAGACATCTTGCTAGTCCCTCAGGGAAAAGAAAAAATTTTACATGAGCATAAGACATGAACAGACAATTCACCAAAATTACACACTCAACACATGAAAAGATTTCAACCATGCTAATAATCAATGAAGTGTAAATAATAAGAATAAATTGCATTTTTCACCCAAAAGATAGGGGAAAAAAATTTAAGTTAATAAAACTCAGTGTTGTTGAGCATCAGTTCTGTCTCATGCTATTTGGTGGAGATATTTACTGATACTCTTTTGAATGTCACTTCAGTATTAATAGTTAAAATGCTCACCAATCCCTCATTCAGAAATTTGCTCTGAAAAGAGAATCATTCAAGTTCAAACTGACAATATCTCAGTGATGTTCATAACAGTATTGCTTAGAATAGCCAAAACGAACAAACAAAAAAAACCCAAAACCCCCATTGGAAATGATATGAATGTTCATCAGTGGTGCATTTGTTGTGTAAATAATAACACCTACATTCAGTGCACTACAATGTTGAACTTTTTAAAATATGTACGGACAAGAAACTTTCTCCTTGACCAATTGTCAAGCGCTTAAAAGCAGATTATAAAATACCACTTGGAGAATAAAATATTGTACAGAAAGAGAGCTCTCAGAAGCTTGCTCATCCAAACATTTACAGTAGTTTATATTGAGTGGGAGAAATTTAAGTAATCTTCACTTTTTCTCGTATACATTTTAAATGAAAATCAGAGCATGTACCATTTTATACATCTCCTCTGGTCCAATTAAATGAATCCTGTGCAGACATTAAAAATAATGTAGAAAAAACATTGAATGCCATGAAATGATGTTTATAATTTATTAAGCAGGGAAATATAAGTTACAACCTAATATGTGCAGTATTTATCCCATTTTTAGAATAAGTATAGAAATATACATCCACACACATACATTTGCGATTGAAAAATATTAGCCCAAATATGTTAACAGTGGTCATCTCTGTGTGATGAGAATTTGGGTTGCTTTTCAGAAAATATTTCTATATTTTCTTTAATGAAGTGGTATTGCTTTTAAATAAAAATTATTATAGCTCTTTCTTTAAAATTTTATCTTTTTAAGATAAAATTGTCATAATCTGGGCTTTATGTGAAAACAAAAAAATTATTCCTTCTTAAGTTATTTCTTTAACTAATATTTAAAAACAAGATGACAGAATGGTGAAGCAGGGGTTAGAGTACAGATGGTGAAAACTGTACAACATATAGGCTCCTAATGATTCACAGGCACACATAATGAAATTAATCCCTTTCCAAGGTTTTTAAAAAAAGCCTCTAGCTACCTTATGTGGCATATAGAGAGAATTATCCCTTGGATGAACTCAATTCCCTCACCAATATTGACAGCCATATATAAAGATGAATTTCCACGTAAGATTGGAACAATAAGCTGTCTCACAAATCCATAGCTGCATGAGCCCTTCTCAGCTTCTTGAGTCAAGAAGAATAAAGGGTTAAACTGGGCATTAAAACTGCAAAAAGGAATTTGTTTTAAATTGGAATTTGTTTTCACACAAGATGCTGAATCTTGCTCTGTTGTGAACTGGCATTTGAACAGTAGATGCCCTTTTTATAGAAAACCATGAGTTTTCAAGTGCTGATTTTATTTCTGATTTGTTTTTCATTATTTCCTGAAGCTATTGATGTTTCAGAGGCAGTGGAGGAAGTGAGAGAGCCCTGGGAGAGTTTCAGGCTTTGAATTTCGGAACTCAACCATTCAGAGGTTCATACTCGTGTTCACAAAAACAATGTCACAGGGTTACTTTGGCCAATGGGGCGTTTTGTGTGAGGGCTGGAGCTTGGGTCCTGTGCATGTTTGCCTCGGTAGCCTTCCACCCTTTCCACACTTCCCTTTTTCTCTTTCTTTTTCCCTTTATATCAACATGTTGTAGCCTGTGACACCAGCTAAATTAATCACTCACTGCACTCAGGGAAGTCACCACAGGATATAGAATAACAAAGACAACAAAATTATTGCAAGGCTAGAGAGAAGGGACTGGCTTGTGAATAGAGCAGCACACCCTCACCAGCTGTGTCCTCACAGGGGCTGGAACAGCAGATTAAATCAGGGACTGTTTTTTATTTCATTTATGTGAATTTGAGAATGGCCACAATACAGTGCCAAAGACACCTAATGAAGGGAAATCTCTGGAACACTTGGCTTGTCAGAACTAAGGCTTTCCTGCACCCAGGGGAGGCCTCCTGGGTTCTGCTTGGGCAGATCCAGCTGACTGATTGCTGAGCCATCAGGATCCAGAATCATACCTAAGCATCCTCAAGTCAGAGCCAACAGAGAAATCAAATCTTCAGCAGCCAAAAAGATGTGGTTTGAGTCTTAGTGAGCTTAGCCGTCTGCATAGAGCCCAGTACCTCAGAATGTGACTGTATTTGAAGAGGGCATTTAAACAGTTGACTAAATTTAAAGGATAATTAGATGGGCCCTAATCTAATTTGACTAGTGTCCTTATAAGGGGAAATTTGGACCCACAGGGAGACTCCAGGGACTTGTGCACACAGAGGAAAGACTGTGTGAGGACGCGGGGAGAGGCAACCTTCTGCAAGGCACAGACAGAGCCCTCAGAAGAAATCAAACCTGCCTGCACCTTGATCTTGGACTTCCCAGCTCCAGAACTGTAAAAATATAAATTCTGTTATTTTCTGTGATGTTTTGTTATGGCAGCCTGAGCAAACTAATACAGGGTTCTAAAGAAAGAAATGTTTCCTAACAAAGTGGCTGAGTGTCGTGCCAAGAGCAAGACCTCGTTAGAATTCTGACTCTACTATGTGGCCCTGGGCAACTGATCTCCCTGGGTCACATTCACCTCGTTTATAACCTAGGGATCACAAAACCTGCTTCATGGGTTTGTGAGGAGCTTCAATGAGAAACTGCACATAATATGTCTTTCCCCAAGTGATAAACTATCCAGGAAGTGAATGGGCTACCTTGCACTAGAGGCTGAGGAGAGTCTAGGTTATACAGCCACAACATGCACTGGCTCTTAAAGACTTCCACACAGATGTGGCCTTTACTTCAGCTCACATTTTGTTTGCCAAAGAAAGTCATATGGCCATGCCTAACTTCGTAAGGGTGAGGAAGTGAAATTCTACCATGAGCCTGGAAGGAGGAAAACTGAAATATTTGTTTTTAGCCCTGATGTCTATAGCTTTTTTTTTTTTTTTGAAATAAAAGTTAATTCATGTTTACATTCTAACATGTTGATATTCTTCTAGAAAGTGACCTTATTAAGATAAATACGATATTGTGATGATGCTTATGATATGGTGGAGGACACAAGGATGTCCACCACTAACTTTAAGTCACTGTAGTAACTGGTGTTTTTCACCCTGCACCACCTAGAGAATCTGTCCTTCCCTTGGCCCCTTGAAGAGATTTCCTTTGGCCATGACTGGGCCAGAAGTAGACACCTCATCCAAGATGATTTGATTGGGCTAAGCTAATTAATTTTTATTCTTGGAATAAATTAAAACTAAAGGGCAGAAAGGCCTTTAGTTATTTGGTTATGGGCCTATTTCCTCTTTCCTGATAGGCTTCTATTGGGAACCCCAATCCCAGGAACTGGCTTCTGTGGTTTAGGGTCAGAACCCTTTTCTGTGTGTGGCTTCAACAGCCTGGGCCCATCTAGCAGGCACTCAAGCCACTTGGTGTGACTCCACAAAGATGATGCTGAATGATGCTAGAACAGAGCTAGCATAGAAAGAGTCCTTTAGTTGGGGAAGCAGGTTGGGGACACAGTCTCAGAGCTTCTTTCCAACTCTAAGAGTGTGTGACACTGATACTCAGACTCATTACCAGGGCTGAGTGTGTGCCTGTGTTAGACACACACAGTTATAAGATGGGAGACTCCTATAAATGGCATGCATCTCAGTTTCTTATATTCCCATAACCTGGTTGTATATGTCTTGTCACCTGTGTGTCACCTTCAGTAAAAAATTTACCCCACACAATGAGAACTTGAAGTAAGGTACCAGGGTTTGATATTTTCCTGGAACTTTCAGGAAGCACCAGGAATATTCTGGGATACAGGCCACTGAAAAGTCTGTACAGTGTGTGCTGGTAGTTGCGAGTGAGTGAATGTGTGTGCATGTGTGTGTCTTTGAGTGTTTGGCTCTGAGACTGTTCCTGCCATCAGTGCCACCTCCGGCTCCCTCACATGGCTTGTTGGAGTCCTTTTATGTTAACACCCTCTGTAAGAAGTCTTCAGTTTGGTAGCATTGCTCACTCCTAACAAATGCATCAGAAAACAATGCACACCCCTGCCCACTGGCAATCAGAGCAATTAGTTAACAAGTACATTTCTATTTCCTCCAGGGTGGACTAATTAAAAGGCTTCCATGCTGTTGTCAGGAATGGACAGAGTGTGTTTTGTACTACTTTTTGGAGAAGCTGAAAACTTGATTGAGTTCTGCATGGAAATATTTCCAACATTGCTCGTAGGATTTGTCTCACCTCTGCCCTTTCAAGGCAGGCTCCATTGTTGGCCACTGATTGAAAAGGCAAGGCAAACAATAGGCATGAAGCTTACATCTGTTATTTTGAAGACAGGAAGTCTAGAGCTACAGAGCAGTGGTTCTGAAACTTTAAGACCCATCAGAATCCCCTACAGGGCCTGTTAAAATCACAGCCTGCTGGCCCTACCTTAGAGTTTCTGATTCAGTATGTCTGGGATGGGCCCTGAGAAGTTGCACTTCTAAGTGCCCAGATGATGCTGATTCTGCTGGTCTGAAGACCACACTTTCAGAACACTGCTATAGAGAAGCGCTTTTCTTCTCTTGTTCCCACAGCTCCTTAAGGTAGCAGGAGCACTGCTTTTCTAATGAGGCCAAAAGAGAGAATCAGCCTTAGACACTGTTATTTTGCAAGATGAAACAGATGCTAATGGATTCTTGACTCATGTGGAAAGGAAGTAAACTCTGAGTTCAAATCCCAGGTCTGCCGCATTGTAGTCATGAGACCTTCGCTGATTACTCATTTCTCAGATTCTCAGTGTCCTTATCCGTAAAATGAGGGCTTGAGCTTCACAAGGCTATTGTGAGGCTATGTAAAGTACATGGTGTAGAGTGTGACACGCCCTCAGTGCCCCGTGAAGCATAAGCCATTCTGGTATCTTCCTCTGAGCTTTTCCTCCAGATCCCTGGACAGTTTCGAGTGACTTATTTCCTCCTCAGGGTTCATGTAATGCTCATGTGATAGATGTCAGGTACAGTTTACTTTATGTTACAGTGTATTTGTTAAAAAGATTTGTGTAAGGTAAATCATCTCTTAAGAAATAAAGGACATGCTATTACTTTTCCAGGGATTTTGTATGCAGAGAACTTTCTAATGAATAGAAAAAGAAAATAGAAAGCTCCAAAATTTACTTTTTTTTTTCTTTTTTAATATTTTTTAGAGATGAGGTCTCGCTGTATTGCCCAGGCTGGTCTCAAAATCCTAGCCTTAAGTGATCCTCCTGTATCAACAACCTGAGTAACTGGGATTATAGGAGTGAGCCACCATGCCCAACTCCAAAATTTACTTTCTTACTTGGAAGTTGTTAGCACAGGGAGAAGAAACATGTTGATTTAGTACTACTTTCTAAATTTGTGCATCAAAAGCTTGAACACATAACCAATTTATGCCAAAAGACTATAGTAAAAATACTTATTTTTAAAACAGCCCAGTGACAGAAGAAATTTCTAGAAAGAAGAGTATAAAAGGGTATGTGGTTAAAAAGGTTTGTTTAACCAAGTCTCAAGAGAGAAAAGATAAACTATTACTTTGCCAGGGACTTTGCATGCAGTCCCAATTTTCTATACTTACATTCACTGCCTTCTCAAATCTTCCTCTTAAGTTATTAATCCTGCTCTTGGTGCTGACAAAATAAAATCACTTGAAATAGAACATTTCCCATAGTTATACTTGCTTCCTACTAGCTTACTCAGAAACTTTAGTAGTTTTATAAAGTTAATTATGACTGTAGGTTTTTTATCAAATAGCTATATTTTCTTGAGTCCTTATTATGAGCTAGACTTTGGCTATGTATTTTGCATACATTACCTTCAATAATTCTCACAACAAGTTAGTAAACAGGGCATTAAAATTTCCCCCAATTTATGAATGGGAAACTGAAGTCTGGAGAAGGAAATGACTTGCCCAAGTTCCTTATTTCTGAAGCAGGGCTTCAAATTCAGACCTGTATGATGTTTTAAACACCTATAAGGGCTTAGGGCTTCCTAACCTACTCATCTTTTTTCCTCTCTAGGCAAAAGACATAAAATGCTGGAGGGTAGTTTTGCAAAAATTGAACCAAATTGGATTCAATTGTCAACTCTTCCCTTATCACAAGCAACCCAGTTTTTCATGAGTATGGTCTGTGTCCCAGTGAAATCTGAGTATCCCCAAAGGTTAGAACTGTACTTCGGGTCTGATAAAAGAGGTGTTAGGCCACAGAAATCTCTTTCATGCCTACATATCTTCAATCTCTGCCAGGGGAGTGCCTGGCACTTTCTAAAGAGAATGCCAAACAACTACATTTCACAGAATCCACGCTAGTCTGTAACTTCTCTTAGGGGAATCTCGCCCTTTTGGAGTCAAGGTCTTGAAGCGGAGGTGAAAAATGAAGGTTGATATTTAGAACTACTTAGTATTCAATAGCATAACTTCCCAAATACACACAAATTTAATGCACTTTTGATTGATCCCATAATTACAAAATTTGTTTCAAGCCGTTATATTATCTTCTTATTTGACACAATATGGCACAATTTTGTTATGGGATTGAAAACCAAATAAGACAACTACAGTTGGTTGCATTTCAAAGAAATATTCCCTTTAAGATGAAATCAATCCTGTTTCAAGTTTATTCCCCTGATTTATGATTGAGGCTCTAGGGGTGTATTTTGCTGAAAAATGTCTTTTTGATTTTTTAGAAATTCTTTAGATTAATATGCAGCTCTCATTGCAAGGCAAATCTAGATCTGCTTTTATGTTTCCTCTTTCCCCAGGCTGCAACTAGTGTCTACCTCTCCAAGAGAGACAGTCCACTCATTCCTGACCGTGGCTTGATATCCAGGTCAGACAGAAAGAACTCGTTGACTCATTATTATTTAGAGCACGGCGCACTTTGTCCATTTACATTGACTGAATACATTTCTTTGGTTAATAATATGTCCAATATCTTGGTCTTGATGTTTTATTGCTGTCTAATTTTAATTCCTCTCCAGAAACACACACACATGTACTCACACACTGTGCACCATATCATATTATCACAGTTCTCAACATAGCAAGAAAGAAATCCAGTGCTTTGATGTATTTCTGAGTATAGTTTCAGCATTTATTTCATTTTATTTGAGGCTTTCCTTCGTGTCTTTCCTTCTGTTTCAACTTAAAGGGCAATGGACTTTCCTCTTGTGTTCTAACTACTGGCATGTTTTCAATTCTCCCCTCTCCAATTCTTCTTTCACAGATGCAAACTTGTTTATCTACGCATTTCAGATCTATTTCCTAAAGGTAGATTTATGCCCTTCTCCCCATCCTGTGAAAACACAAGGAGGTACAGAATAAGATGAATTTTTCCAGAAACTTCTTTGTAATACATGTTGGACACCAAATAATTTTTTAAACACCTAAGCAAAAAAAGGTAGCTGCCTATCAGTTCTATAGCACTTGAAGGACACACATTTGTGTTGGCTTGTTTAAAGAGGCAACATCCTCATTGTACTTCTTTAGATTAAATCTGGACGGTAACTCACTGGATTGAGCAGGATGTGTCCATGACAGAATGATTAGAAGCTTTGTTGGTAAGAAATGGGAGTGTCTTTTCATGATATTAATTACAATCTAACTAAGGCCAACTGTTTGCCTTTTGCTCCTCTTAACACTTGAAAAGAAATCTGGACAATATGGATTTCATTTAGTCAGTTACCAAGAGAAAATATTACAACACTAGATCAGGGGTCAGCATGCTGTGGCCCACAGACCAGATCAGGCCTTTTGTACACACAGTGTCACTGGAACACTGCCACACCCACCGGTTTACACCCTGCCTGGCTGCTCTCACGCTACAGCAGCAGAACTGAGCAGATGAGACAGGAACTGTGTGGCCCACAAAGACTGAAATATTTACTATCTGGTCCTTTAGAAATGTTTGTCAACCTCTGAGATAAGTATTCAGAGGTGGTGATATTTTTGAGCCTTTCTTTCCTAAGAGAACGAATTGGTCAGTCGGGCTTGTTCATGAGTCTCAAGAACACACAGATTGGAAGAGATGTTGTTAAAGGCTCCACAACGGGGAAGATTGTGCACAAAGAATGATCCCTGCCTAGAATTTATAAAGACATCCCATTTTACTCAACCAATATGATAAAACGCCTTAAAAAGGGTAAATATATAATTTATTATTGTTTTAGAAAGTAAAAGGGTCACTATTAATAATTTGGTGGAGACAGTGGACACAAACTAGAACTCTCTGAGGCAAAAGAAGATGTGTGTTCAACCTAAAATGGTACACCACTGTACCAGATTCAGTAAAATCCTAACATGAAAGATGGATACGTATAATTTTAAGTTCAGTCTTACTAAAGCATACTCATCTTCAGAACCTTTGTAACTGGAATTTTTATATAACTGTTAGGTATCAAATGGGTGTTTCCAGTTCATTTGGGGAATTAATATAAAATTCTTGGACTATCAGAAAACATTATACAGTAACCAATACAGCATTTGAAGAAAAAAATTGAGCTTGAATAATTCTTGCTATGATTGCCCACCTGGACAATGAGGAAGTAACAGATATAAGTTATCTCAATTTTTACTGACACTTCAGTTGTGTCCTAAATGATTGGCAAGCTATAAAATAATGGCTTTGACCTTTCTGTCATGCTCTTGAAGGGCAATGTACTCAGGTTCCACTGATCCACACCAGCGTGGTGTGGGGAGAAGGGAGATGGAGAGAACCAAGAAGACAAAGATCCTAGATTCTTTGTTTAAAGTTGAAGATCTTAAATACTTATCCTCTGCACCTAAACAACCCTAAAGCAAAAAATATTTATATAAATATAGTCCCTGACCATTATTCTGATTTATTAATATTTTGCAGTAAGGTCTCTAATTGACGATTCATTCTACCCTCAAAAAAGTAATAAAAGATATTGGAAACTGCCATATGTTGGAATCTTTAAAGGTATTCTCCCTAATAGTTCTATTCAACTTCCATATGGATAAAGAAACTTAGGATGTGCCTCTTATATTTGGAGATACTAGTAGTAGTCACAACAACCAACATTTGAGTGGTACTTTATCTTTTATAAAATACTTTCAAATACATTCTCCTACTTGATTCTCACTCTATGTCAGTAAGGCATGATTATTATTACCTGTTTCCTGTGCATAACAACGAGGCTCAGAGAGGTTAAAGGACTTATTCAAGGCCACAGAACTAATAAGTACTTGTACCAATATTGGTCCTAGGGCTTCAAACTTCAAGTCCTAGGCCATTTAACTGAACAATATTGTTTTCTAAATTGTTATGAAATATTATTATGAATAATGCTAAAAATTCATTAAAATGGAAATGAAATTGAATTGTTGGAGAAGAGGCCAAATAATCATGAAACTTAATATAGGCTAGTTACAAATACTAAAGGAGAAATATAGGTGCTGCAAGTTAAGTGTGAACCATCATTGTGGTTTTACTGTAATCAAAGTCAACAAAGATGAAAGGAGGCACAGTGGATAAGTGGTTAAGAAATATACATTAATGATTTATTAGAGAGATTTGAAGTTTAAGACATGTTTTATCCACTTGATGTTATCTTTTAGGCCTGGCTGCATATAATAGAAAGTGCCCAAATAACAATGGCATAAACAGAAGTTTAATTCACCAGCAAAGGGAGTCTGTATATAGGCAGGTAAGGCCTGCATGGAACCTTAAAGAGTCACCCAACCCCTTCCAACTTTCTGTTCTGCCACCCCTAGTTTGTTACTCACATCCCTAAAGTTCAAAATGGCAGATGAAGCTCCAGCTATAACATATGTTCCAAGCAACAAAAAAGAGGAAGAAAGAAAAAAAGTGCCCATTTTTCTTTTAAAGAGACCTTCTAGAAAGTAACACATGACTCCCTTTGACTTATATTTGTTTGCATAACTTTCTCACATGGCTATATATAGCTGCAAGAGAAGCTAGAGGATGTCATTGTTAGGTGGTCCATTTAACTTATGGTCTTGTTACTAGAAGGAAGGGAAGGATGTAGATTGGAGGCAAATAGCATTCTCTGCCATGATCTCCTTTAAAAAGAATGGAGTAACTCAGAATCTCTTAGAAAAAAGGGAAAAAAAATCATTGTGCTTTCCCCCCTTACATTAGTCTCTTTACATACGTTATACAACAACCCTGAGGTCAATTTTATTAGTTCATATCACAAAGAACAAAACTAAGCCACAGAGAATAAGCAACTTAACCCAGCTTATATTAATATAAGTAATAAATGTTGTATAGAAGTCCCCTTTTTTCCACTATGCATCCTTATCTTCCTAGGTTTTAATGAAAAATTAATAAATAGAAAAATAAATTGAGGAAAATTTAATTGATTGGTTGAGAAAACAGGATTTAGAAAGGGCATGCATGCATTTGTTTATTTATTCCTTCAGGAAATGTTAATGGCTCCTACATGTCCCACTGTCTTCGAGTAGAAGCTTGTTTGCTTTTTAAGAGAAGCCAAAATATTAATGAACAAGAATCAGAATGTTTGAAGCAGTGGGATTTGCAGATCATTTTGTCAGACCTCCTCATTTTACAGAAGAGGATAAAATGAGGTCTGGTATGATGAAGTCATTGTCTTTTATTTCTCAACAGAATAAAGGACAGGAAATGGATCCCTCTTTAAACTAGAGTGGAAGCATTGTGTCCCAGGATCATGTGATATGGAACATATCACTGAGGCAGGTTATGGAATCTCAAATCCTGGAGATGTTCAAGAATTAGGAAAGTATCTGTTCTAGAGGGTTCCCGTTTTCCTGGGCTAGCTGACTGCTTCAGACCATTTCCAGCTCTTTGATGCTGGGGTAACACTGCTGTCTGCATCTGCAATGGGACTGAACCCCACTTCGGTTTAAACCAGGGCTTGGTGTGTTTATGCACATGGTTAGAAAGGTATTTTTAAATAGAGAAAGACTAAAGTAGGAATTACTTTCTTACCTTGTTTAAAACAAATAGATTTCTAAATGTAAGAAAACTACATTATGTGTTTAGAATTTCATTCGTTAGGGATATTTCCCGCCCTCTCCCTTTCTCTGGCTCTGTTTGTAAGCATTTAATTATAAAGGCTTCATTTTACTATAGTTATCACAGTTCAATTTAGACAGAAGTTGATGATCCTTTGTGTAATTCCATGGCCCTGGGCATCCCATGACTATAGAAATCATCTCTGGAGTTGGCAACTTACCAAACCCACTTTCTACCAAGAAAGGCAGAGCAGGGGTGGTAGTAGCAAACTGTAGCAGTGGTAGGAGCAGCAGCTGCTGCTAAAAGCAGCAGAAGTGTTCTGCAAAAAGAGTGGAAATTCAATCTGTGTATTTATACTAATGGGACATGGGCAGGCCATGCCAAACATAGAGTCATCCTTTCCCCAACATTCAAAATAGGGCATGATACATTGATGCCATGATGTGTATCTAATTAATATATTTTTAAGGAGTCCAATTCTATCCCAGTGTTCCTGTTTATATAATTCTATTATTTTTAATTGTTCTGGCATTGATCACTTTGTTGAATAAAAATGGAAGGAAGGAAGGAAGGGAGGGAGGGAGGAGAGGAAGGGTACATTGGGGCTCAGAAAATGTTATGCTAAAATATGGTGCATTGACATGAAGCAGCCTCAAGGTCTCTCTGACCTTCCCCCCAACTCCTGTCTCCCAATCCTCTGTTTCTCCTAAAGCACCGGATGACGCTGTTCTCTAAGGTTTCCTTATCAACCTAGCAATTGGAATTGCCAAAAAGGAGCACAATTTCTTTCAATCCCCTCCCTGAAATGTCACTACCAGAGAACATTAAAACTCATGGCATAGAGGAAGAGACTGAAAATTAAACACCACATCTGGAGCCCAGACAGACTTTGTCCCACACCATTGTCTACTCTTCATCCTATTTAATTTCCAAAGAAAATTATTTACTAACCATCATCTGAGCATTGGGCCCATTTATTTCCCCCTAAAAATCATTTACTATCCCTCAGATTGTCACATTTCCCTCATCTCTCCTTCCACTGTGAAGAAGGGTGTGTAAGCATCTGGACACCACTGGGTAATCATCCTCCTGCAATTCCCCTGTGCTGTGCACGTTAAAACTAATTTGTATGTATGCCTTTTTCTCCTATTAATCTGCCCTTTTTCAGTTGATTTTCTGCAAGCCTTCAGAGAGGGAAGGGGAAGTTTTTCCTTGGCCCCCAGAGAAGGAAGAATGGAAGGAACAAAGGAACAAATGGAAGGAAGGAAAGAAAGAGGGAAGGGAAAAGGAGAAGGAAGGATAGAAGAATTATCAAAACTTACAACTTTTTTATTTGATGCATTTTTACTGAACTGAATAATTCTGTTTTTCTTCCTTAAAACTATTAATATTAACCAACAAATCCTTCCTCCACAGCTGGAGCCACACAGGAAGGAAAAGTGAGTGTGCATATAGAGGACTGCTGCCTTGAATTTTGTGTATAAAGGTATTCCCCTCAAGTTCTTCTCACTTCTCATCTATGCTTTCAGTTTGATTTTTTTGTTTCCCATCTTCCTGCCTTCAGGGCAAGTGCAGAAAGATAGCTGGGACCCTGACAATGCCAAGTAGCAAGAATCTGAGTTTAACAAGGTTTGAAAATTTGAATTTATGACAGGTGACATCAGCTTATAAAATCTGTGTTTGTTATTTTCAAATCACACTCATCGAGAAATATATTGGTGTCACAAGACATTGAAAACAAAGTATATTTGATCCATTTTAAATAGGAAAAAATGCAATCCCAGGCATTTTTGTATATATTCCTTTTAAATTTGGTAAAATGCCTTGAACCCATGTCTCAGGAGATGAAAAACTGGAAACCACTTACTTTTTCATCTTAGATGAGTAATAAAATATGACAGTTAAGTAAGCTGCTGATATTTATTTTAATTTTGGTCTAATATTGTTGGAGAAGGGAAAAAGATGGTAAAAATTGACAGAATGATTGCATAGCTGACCACCCCAGTCCCGGTTACTTCCAAGTTAGGTTTGATGTTCCCAAAGCCCTCATCATCCTACCTCACTTCCTAAGAAAATGTGGGATACCACCATTCTGAAGCTTCACAAGACCTCTGCTTTTAACATGTTTGTTTTTATTTTTTTGAGGGGAAAAAAACCCTACACAAAATAAAATATTAGATCAGTCTCAAACCTCCTTACTTTCCTGTTTCTTCTCTTGCATTTCATCCCAGTTTGGATTGAGGAGGCAAAAACATCAGGGAGATGGTGTTACCCAACTGAAAGAAAAGCTAATGGGGACTATGTTCTCATATTACCAGAGGTTAGCAGAGAGCTACTTTAATATGACAGCTAATATAACTCATTGATGCGATTACTCAAAAAGAAGAATGCCATTGGTGTCTCGTTACATCCCAGCGGTTACAATTAGATAGGCCAGATGGATGGGGTCCAGAGAGACAGGCTGACAAACCTACAGGCAGGTCAGTGGGGACATGACTGGGGCAAGGTGAACTTCATGAATCAGGCAAAAGAAAAGGTGCCCTAATTAATTATAGGCTTTTTAATCCTGAGGTTCTTAAATAAGACCTGGATAAAAAGAATTACCTTTTGGCTCTACTTGCCAACCCCAAGCCAAATATTTCGAATAAGCCGTTTCCCATAATGGATGATGACTATTGACTATTAAAGTTATCTTAGGTTGACTTTAAAAATAATAAAGTTGAAAGTCAAGGTCTCCTTAGAAAAGCAGGTTACTGTTCTTGGAGCAAGTCTGTGGTTGTAGAATTGCCCTGCTTCCATCAGCAAACATAAATGTGGTCAGAGATATAGAGAATGGTAGGGCTGAAAGGGCCCTTAAGCAGCAACTTTTCTGAACCCTTTATTATACATATTAGAAAATCCCATAAAATAGGGTACCCCCAGGAAACAGAAGGCACATTTGAAAACCATAATTAAAGCGAGTTTTTTGAAGGGACTATTTACAGAAGTCTGGGCAGAGTTGGGGATATTAAAGCATTCTGGGACTAGCAACAGTGGGAAGCTTTTACCACGCCTCATCTGAAAAGGCAAAAGAGGGAGCTACAACCTGGCAAGAGCTGAAGCTGTGGGCAGGGGTCGCCTACACAGCCACTGCCAAATCACAGTCCCGCAGGCAGGGAGTGTGTGTGTGTGCATGTGTGTGTGTACGTGTGTACCCACCCTCTCCCCTCAAACCTTCTGATCTCCTTCAGAGGACTCCCTTCCACCAAACCCAAGGAGAGGCCGGAGAGTAAGAAGGGCACAGAGATCAGCTCCCAGGGCTCAGAGCAGGGCCGAGCAGGAAGGAGACTAAAGCTGGGGGAGACCAACGGAGAACCACCAGCACAGAAAATGCATCCAGGGAGGAGAAATGATTTCCCAAAGGCTAGTTTGTGTAGGGCTAAGACTAGCATCAGGTCTTTCGATCCTCACACAGGGAGGCTCCTTTCATAAACCACCATATTTTCAGCTACAGATGACCAGGCCCTTCAAGACTAAAATGAGTTGCAAAGAATATCAGAGACTCCCCTTCGGATACTCTTCCTGAATGTAGCAAATCTGAAAAAAAGCCTGACTTCTCTAACAGCAGATGTTTGAGCCTCAGGGTTGAGAGGATTGAGGGTTGTGAGCTCCTCAGACCCCTGAGCCTCCAGAGTAGCTGCCCCAGTAGAGCCAGGCACATGGCAGTCTTTAGCAGCATGTGGTCTGGGATGCCAAGTTATGAATTAATGAAACTGCTTTTAAAACCACACATAAGGACTGGAATTTCCAAATGAGCATTGTATCCTTCCGTGTGGCTCTGTGGGAGACCAACCTTGCTACACTGATTCTGCCATTGCTCAAGCCACTTTTTGAACCTCTTTGGAAATTATCTTCAGAGCCAATCTATGTGTCACAGAAGAAACTCTGTGTCTTACAAGGTAACTCACTAGCTGCATTGATTTTTACTTTTGCTTGATTTTCTAGCCAGCTTCAATATTATTTATCAAACTTGACTTGGTCAAAAATGTGATAGAGTCCAAAAATCAAACCCACTGTCAGAATACAAAGACTTATCACACTTGAGGTGGTTCAAAAGCATAACAGCAAGCTCCAAGTGGTGTGTTAGTCAGGGTTCTCCAGAAAAACAGAACCAATTGTATGTAATTATATCATGTGATTATGGAGGCTGAGAAGTCCCACAATCTGCTGTCTGCTGTCTGCAAGCTGGAGACCCCAGAAATCTGCTTGTATAAGTCAGTTTTAGGCTGAAGCCTTACAACCCTGGGGAGCTGATGGTGTAAATTCCAGTCTGAGAGCAAGAGAAGATGGGATGAAATGTCTGAACTCAAATGGCGAGGTAGAAAAAAGGACAAATTCTTCCTTTCAACAGATTGGATAATGTCCCCCTAAAACACACACACACACACACACACACACACAGAGGAAATGGCAATCTGCTTTACTGAGTCCACTGATTCAAATGCTAATCTCATCCAGAAACACCTTCATAGACACATTCAGAAATAATGTTCATTCTGGGCACCCCATGGTCCAGTCAAGTTGACACATGAAATTAACCATGACAAATATTTTACCAAGTGGAAGCTTAAAAGTTGTTGAACAGACCAGGTGCAGTGGCTCACGCCTGTAACCCTAGCACTCTGGGAGGCTGAGGGAGGCTCACTTGAGGTCAGGAGTTCCATACCAGCCTGAGCAAGAGCAATACCCTGTCTCTACTAAAAATAGAAAAATTAGCTGGGTGCAGTGGCATGTGCATGTAGTCCCAGCTACTGGGGATTGCTTCTGCCCATGAGTTTGAGGTTGCAGTGAGCTATGATGACGCCACTACACTCTACCCTGAGTTGACCTAACTCACCAACTTGGACTTTCTACATAATTAAAACATCCTGTTTCCCCATATTAGCTAGATTTAGGCAAATAAACTCCCTGTTTTTGATACAAATGTAAAAATACCAGTTAAAGCCAGTAATTCAATGTGACCCTCTCCTGAGACACATGGTAGCCTGTCCTATGTCACTCCTTCAGGCTTTGCTACCACGTAGAGCTGCTGGAGCTGGAACCTTGGGTGACAGAGTGAGAATCTGTTTCAAAAAAAAATTAAAAGAAAGAAAGAAAGAAAAAAAAAAGAAAAGAAAAGAAAAGAAAGAAGTTGTTGAACAATGGCAGACTTTTGAGAATATTTAAATAATTGTCTCTCAAGATGCTAGGGTTGGGATGGGCAAGATTAATTCCATTATTGTCAGCCTGGTATTGTGTGTAAAATATGTCACTTAATATTAGGTAATATATGAATTGGCAAAATTTATCTTAAAGAATAATTATAGCTATGCAAAATATTACATATGTACATAGAAATAGAAGAGAAAAATAAAAACATGATTTGTTGAGAAGTGGAATTATGAGTGACTTTCTCATCTGAAAATGTCTCTTAACATTATAATATTGCTTGTGCAGTGCAGATGCTCCTCAACTTACAATGGGGTTATTTCCCCCAAAAAACCCATTGTTAAGTTGAAAATATTGTAATTTTAAAGTGCGTTTTCACACTTGATGATTTATCCAAACATAATCCCATCAGAAGTCGAGGAGCATAGGGAATACATATCACTTTGACACCATCATAAAGTTGAAAAAATTTAAGTCAAACCATTGTTAAATCAGGGACCATTTGTATTTACAATTATAAAACCATAAAATAAAGACACATTGTTTTATAAAAGCATTTCATAAATGCTATGAAAAGAGATGATTCACAGAAAGAAATGTGACCACATGGGCACTTAGCATATGCATGTATACTGCACATGGAATGCTTGTACTTTGCTCAAACATAGACCTATCCTTATTCTCATTGATTTGAGCCAAAGAAAAGTTGTATATTTTTTGCTCTTAATACTTTTCTTTCCCAAACAAACCTTATGAAACAATGGAATAAAAAAGATGTTTGAGGGAAAAGTTGGGGAAAAGTTCCTGCACATTGAGAACAGATTATGAAGACGATGATTTGGAAGAGAGAATAAATGGAAATGTTGGAATGAACATTGATTAATTAAATTTGGGCACAGGTCTCACTATGAAAGCACAGTTTCTAGAAACCCAATAAATTCAACAGTATTTATGAGCTAGTATATTTTCGATATTATTACATGTTGATTTTGTAAACATCAGGATTATCTGCTTTCTAGAATAATTACTATTGCCATAGGCCTAAAAGCTTAGAATTTTAGAAAATTGATCATGGAGTGTAGGGAACACAAAAGGAAAGAAGGAAAGGATTTAAATGTTATTTAAAAGATACTTCTTGACTTCTTAAATGCAACCACATTTACTTGTTTGGGGAGGTAGGAGGTGAGACATCCATGCTGCAATTTAATCACCTATCTCCAGCAAGTTTTGCACTTCATTAAATTGCTTAAGGTTTTTCTGGCAATCCCTCCAACACACAACTTAGGGACATAGGTATTGATTTTATTGTTTTCTCATTTCTAAAGCAAAAAAAAAACCCTCAGAAGATTTAATTTATTTGTTTTACTTTTATAAGCAGATGTTGCTGGGCCTTTTTCTTTTTAGAATCCTATTGGTTTCTTTTAAAATCACATGTAGCCTGACCTAACTCAACAACTTGGACTGTCTACATAATTAAAACATTTCCCCATCTTAGCTAGATTTAAGCAAATTAACTCCCTATTTATGACACAGATGTAAAAATACCAATTAAAGCCAGTAATTCAATGTGACCCTCTGCTGAGACACACGGTAGCCTGTCCTGTGTCACTCCTTCAGGCTTCCCTACGAGCTGCTGGAGCGGGAGCCTTGGGGCAGATAAGTGTGGTGAGAAGAGGTTTGCTTATAAAAAAAGTTAAGCAGAGCTCTTGCCTACATCAGGTCAAGTTGAAAGAGATGAATGTGTTTAATAATCAATTTTCAGTTGATCAATCCCTGGCAGGTATTGACATTTACTTTTGAAAAGCAAACGTAAGCGCTTGTCTCTGGTTGAACAGATGAAGTGGACTGTGGCAGTGGCAGAGATGGGACAGGAGTGTGCGTGGCTGTGGGGGGTCACACCAGGGTCTAATCCTGACACCGCTGCTCACTAACTAGGTACTCTAGCATGAAATCCTTCAGGGACTGATTTTCTTCATCCATAAAGATGGGAATTATAATAACACCTCCCAAGGGCATTGTGAGGCTCAAATCAGATAGCTTGTATAAATTGCCTAGTACCTACAGATGCCCATAACCATTTTTGAATAAGTAATAAACAGTACTTCTGTTAATTTACCTTTTAGGATTAACTAAGTTATTACATACACACATAAAATTAGCCCAAATAGTTTTCCAGTTGGGTTTTCTAAGGACTACCTGAATAACTATTAATTTTTTTCTCTGCTACACCTGCTGAGAACCCACTTAGCTGGTTTTTGTATTCTAAAGCCAAGCTGGGTACAGAGAAACTCAATTGTCTTTCAGAATCATGTTAAATAAAAGATATCACCAGCTCCTTAAAGTTGTGTCCAGGTAAAACCAAAATGATGAGGCCTCTGAGAATATCTGAGTGGAGGTGAGGGGGGTGGTCCAGGGTAAGGTCCAGTTCTGGGGTAAAATCATCTGTGGTTTCTCCCAAGCGAAGCCACGTCCAAGGCACGAGCTGAACGAGCAGCAGCCAGAAGGATGGGACATAAAGGAAAGAGACAGAAAAGGCCTAGAGATGCCATTCAGCAGTCATCCAGGTAGGGATGAAACCATGATAGAGGATGTTACCTTCTCAGAGGATGAATGTGTTCTGGGAAGAGAGCAGTGGACTAAAGCTACCCTTGTGACTTTCACACTTAAGAACCTCAATTCATTCTCTTCCATTTTGAGTTGTCTAGCATGTCACACATTTCCTAAGCATTAAAACCTGAATATCCCACTATGGGAAATGTATTACAAATATATAGGTGAATAAAATCTCTCATCAGTCCTTCATGAAAACTCATTTTTGCATTCAAAAAGGAATTTGATGAGCTATCGAACAAAGCCACAGGAACAGTTTAAGAAGACCTAGGACTTGCATCCCCTTACTGCTACCTACTAGCCATGGACTGTCAGACAGTGGTCGACATCCCTGAGCCTCAGTTTTTTATCTGCAAAGTGGGATAAAAATAAACTCTACCACGTGAGAATGTGAAGATTAAATACGTTAACATATTCTGTAGTGCATCAAGAGTAATAGGCTCTCAATATGTGTAGAATGGCATTTATAAGCAGTTCTCATGCCCCGCTCCTTGAGAAAAGATGCTAATGACAACAATGATATCCTGGGTTTGAACTGTCCCTAACAGCTCTGGTGTTTTGTGTGACAGAGCAAACCAAACAAACAGACAAAATAACTGACCTCAGCTAGCTAACTAATGAACTGCCTAAAACCTGGCTTTGGCTTTTCTTGGAAGAAGGAGAAAGTCGTTTCTCTTCCCGTCTTCTCCTAGAGCCTGTATCTGTGCCCACATACCTAACACCCTCAGCACTGGTGGCTTCCCCTTCAGCCTGATTCTATGATGGAATCTCCATCATATGCGTGAGGTATTTATTTCACTATGTTCTTTCCTCAAAAGTTTAGCTACAGTTTGAATACATATCTATGACCTCTTCTGACTTAGCAATAAATACATACATAATAAGGGCCACTTTTGCATTCGGTGAAGACAAAGAGGTAGAAGAGACAGGACCACAGTCAAGGGAAGCCTACAGATGCTGAATAGCATTTGAACAAATATAAACAGTGACTTAAATGCAGATGATGCTGAAGTGGGAGGAGGTGCTCTCTGTGTGGCAGAGTGGTCAGGGGGCATCCACTGGTCAACCTTATGAACAGCCTCTCCCCCTAGCTTTTAAGAATAGCAAAGTCTTATTGCGGGGGATTGCTTTATAAACAAGCTCACGCTGCCTCCTGTGTCTCTAGCTTTTTGGTGGACCCAAGAAGATGCAGCTGAGCATGGAGAATAGCCTTTCTTGTTCCACAAATCAGAGACAACAGCTTTGTTCCTTGTTTTCCTATCTTTTATGGAGAAATGCTTATGTGCTCCATATGTTTTCCATAAAGCAGGATTCACACACTTACTTTGTTTCCAACTCTTACCCTTACACTGGATTTTACTGCTGTTATTTTTGTTGTTAAATCACTGTGGAGTTTGCTGCATTAGAGCTAAGGAGGAAATGCATTACAATGTAGAGGACAGCCTTGCAATTTCCAACAGGAGCTGTCTGAATGAACATATTGTTTCCTTTTATTTCTCTGGAAAGATCACACATTATAATCACTATTTACAGTATACTATGTAAAATGATCTTTGTTTGTTTTCTACAATAGATACTGTGTCATTTAATTAATTTTGACTAAAGAAAAGCAATCAACATTCAGTAACAACATTCCCTTAGGGGATATAAATGAAAAATTTTCCATACTCTACACAGCAGTTAGAGCAAAGGAGGTGCTGATATTTATTTATGAACATCAGTGCTCATAGTTGCAAGATAGAACTCTGTCTGTTTCAGCAGAGAGACGCGTGTGAAAAGATCTTGGGTATTTTACAGATCACTACAAGGGCTGGAGAAACACACATAAGGCTAAGCAATTAGAGACAACAGCCACAATCATGTCAGAGCAGGCTTGATGAGAAAAACCATCACTGCACCCACCAAACACAAGATGATGCCATTTAAGCTGCAGCCACTGCACCGCCTGGAACGTGGTCACCCTGAAACTATCAACCACCATCAGCACTAGAGAAAAGGTCTATGAGGTGCCTGCTTCTCTGCATCTTTGGCTTCTGATTCTGTCTGGTGTTGTTGAGTCTGATTCTTGGAGGCCAAGTCACAATCTCGTGCTCTCCCTGCAAGAAAAGCTAGGAAAGCAAGGATATGGCAGTTTCTACTTTTACAGTTGTGCTGGGCTCTTCCTGACTCTGAAGCTCAAAAGGCTGTGAAGTCCCCAAGTGAATGAAGCACTACACAGAAAAACAAACAAACAAAAAACGACAAATGTCCCCTCAAATCAGCATTGCCAGGAATAGGACCTCCAATGCCCTCAGTTCCTCAATCACAGCTACAGAAGCATGTCAAGTCCTTCCTTTGAGCTAAACAGGTAGCCCAGCAGCCTGGCCCTTTTTGGAGAAAGGGATGAATCACCCCTGCTAAGGAGGAATGCAGGAAAAAAATTTCCCACGACACTGTACTTGATCAAACTGAGCTGAATAGAATCTGTTGCTCTGGTGTTAGAATTCTTCATTTTGAGCTGATCTTGTTCAGATTTTAAATTGGGTGAAATTTCCTATTTTATGCCTCTGCCTTTACTAACAACTGCATGTTCTTTTTGATGGGCTCAGGAAACTAAAGATTTGGATTTGCAGCCATGGTTTGAAAAAGAAAACCTAAGAAAATGTGATTCCTTTTGGAACTTTTATTTGACCATTAGAGCCCCAGCAACAATTGGTTTGAACAACAGTGGGATAAAAAGTCAGTACAGGGCAAAAAGAAATCCTGGCAGTGGGTAAAAGGACCAGATAGTTTACCAGATACTTAGGGAGCTCAAGTCCAAGATTCTAAGGTAGGAGATAATCAAATATTCAGCTGCCTCTTCTGTAATTGCATTTAAAAATTTCATTCTATCCACATAATTTTTTCCCTATTGTACGATGCAAACTTGAGTTGATATAATTTTTTATTAAGATAGATTGATTGGTCAAAGTTTTAATTTTAATCCCTGGGTTTATTTAAGAGAAGGCAGTTTAACCATCCATGTTGTTCAGGATGTTTATGGAAGATGAGGCAAAAGAGCCAAGATAGCCAGGAGAAAAAAAAAAAAAAAAAAAACCTCTGCAGTTTAGCACTCTTGTCCCTGTAGGATCCTTCTTTATATTATGGAAATTTCTGCAGACCTTAGGCCATGAGTATTGAACAGATCTCACCTTCCACAGCTTCTCATTGACCTACAGCACAATATAGGGTTTTTTGAACATAAAAGAATCATTGACAACCTCTCTATTACTCTAAGAAATTGTTTACCCCTGTGATAAAGAAGCCCTCAAACTCCCTTAATTAAAAGTATGTTACATCGATGACCCACCTTCCTGGTGGAGAAACTGAAATCTACCAAGCCTATTTCTCCCCTACCAATTAGATCACTTTCTCAGTTTGTTTGCATCTTCTACCCTATTAGCTCTGGGGTATCACAAGGATGATTTCCTCCTGCATTCCCTGTTGACCGGTTAAAGAACAGATTGCCCAGGGTTCTAAATGTCTCTGAGTAGTTGAAGCTTTTGCCTTTGGGGTTACTAATTTGTAATCACATTATATGAGGAGTTTGGGTGAGGAAAGGGCTGAAGGTATGTGTCTGATTTGTCTGTCCTGCTCTTCTCAGCTTACCAAGCCAGGTGGAGACTAATTGCAGCAAAAAAAGGCAATCCCGAGTACTGCCACCGTTTCTAATGTTGTCTGGATTTATAGGCCCACATGATTTCAAAGTTCTTACATCTGATAACATTAACATATTTACTATGGAGAGAAGCAAGAAAAGGGGTCAAAGGACCAAGAAAGGGAGAAGAAACCCTGATGAGTCTGTCCTTGGAGTAGTAATGATCATTTCACAGCCATGTGGATTTTGTGGAAAAGTCAGTTGGGGCAGAGCTTTCAGACTGCTACTTTAATTTGAAAACAATTAAATAAAAGAAAGAGAGAGAGTAAGAGGCAAGCAAGGAAGTAGTAGTTCTGTGGATTATTAGCCAGTACTAGCTAATAGTGTCATAGGTGAAGTTCTCTTTAAAAAATTCATTCAAAATTCAGCAAACTACAATTTTATGTATCTCTGCTTCTAAGGGAGATTTCTTTACATAGGGGTGCCATGTATGGAACAAAAAATGATTGAATTATTGCATAATAAACTTAGTTAACAAGAGTTTATTTTAATTACATAAAACAATGCATCTTTTCCTTAACTTAAAAAAGTTTTATAACTGACCAGCCATGGTGGCTCACACCTGTAATCCCATCATTTTGGGAGCCCAAGTTGGGAAGATCACTTGAGCCCAGGAGTTCAAGATTTTGTTATCAGGTTAATACTGGCTTTGGAGAATGAGTTAGCGAGGATTCCCTCCATCTCGATGTTATGTTGCTTCAAAAGTATTTTTTGCTTTCCATCTTGATTTCATCATTGACCTAAAGATTGTTCATCAGCAGGTTGTTTAATTTCCATGTATTTGCATAATTTTGAGAGTCCCTCTTAGAATTGATTCCTAGTTTTATGCCGCTGTGGTCCAAGAAGGTACTTTATTTTTCCATTCTTGGGATACTTCACTTAGCAGAATGAGTTCCAACTCTTTCCAGGAAAATACCAGAGGTGCTATATCACCATTATTTCTTATAGCTGAGTAATACTTCATGGTATACATATACCACATTTTATTAATCCATTCATGTGCAACCTCCGTGGAAAGCAATATGGAGATACCTTAAAAAGATACAAGTAGACCTTCCATTTGATCCAGCAATCCCATTACTGGGCATCTACCCAAAGGAACAAAAGACATTCTATAAAAAAGACATCTGCACTCGAATGTTTATAGCAGCATAATTCATAATTGCAAAGAGGTGGAAACAACCCAAGGGCCCATCAACACATGAGCGGATTAAGAAAATGTGGTATACGTACACCATGGAGTTCTACTCAGCCACAAAAAACAATGGTGATCTAGCACCTCTTGTATTATCCTGGATGGAGCTGGAGTCCATTCTACTAAGTGAAGTATCACAAGAATGGAAAAACACATACCACATGCACTCACGATTAAACTGGTATTAACTGATCAACACTTAAATGCACATATAGTAGTAACATTCATCGGGTGTTGGGCAGATGGGGGGAGGGGATGGGTATGTACACACCTAATGGGCATATGGTGCACACCGTCTGGGGGATGGACATGCTTGAAGCTCTGACTTGGGTGGGGAAAAGTCAATATATGTAACCTAACTAAACATTTGTGCCTCTGTAATATGCTAAAATAAAAAGGAAAATAAAAATTAAAAAAAGAAAAGATATTTCAGCATATTACAGGGGTACAAATGTTTAGGTTACATATATTGACTTTTCACCACCCAAGTCAGAGCTTCAAGTGTGTCCATCAAAATAAAAAAATTAAAAAAAAAAAAGAAAAGATATTAACATTTCTTCCCAGTCAAATTTGGCCCTGGCTTATCTTACTAGAGTTCTGCTTTCCCATAAGCATGGCTCACTTAAAATTAATTTTTTTTCTTTTTTTAAAATTCTTTTTTATATCAGCATATTATGGGGGTACCCCTGATTTAGGTTACATATATTGCTTTTGCCCCACCCGAGTCAGAGCTTCAAGTGTGTCCATCCCTCAGATGGTGTGCACCGCATCCATTAGGTGTGTATATATCCATCCCCTCCTCTCCTCTCCCATCTGCCCGAAATAATTGTTAAACACAAAAAAATAATGTGTTTAAGTTAGGAGGCAGTTGTCCATTTTTCTCTATTTTTTCCTCTTTAAGAAGTCAGACTGACTCAGAACTGTGGCTGTGATTTCCAGCCAGCCAGGTTTGCCCTACTGCTGAAAGGAGACTACAGTTTTTTTCCCCAGGCTCCTCTTACTCCTTTCAGGTTCAGAACTTAGCCATGGGTGGAGACTGAGCATGGCCTTCTCATTTTTAACATTGAAATACAGTGTTCATTAGAACAAGAGCTTCTCCTCTGTATTGCTGGGTTCAATATAAGTGGTTTACCTGACCCACATATTACAGCTTCTTTCATATTGCAATGATATTGTAATAGCTCACATTGTACATTGAGGTCAAACTTGGCTATTGATCTATTTAAACATAAATACTACAATTAATTAGAGATGGGCTTGAACTAAAATATCTGACCTTTCTGGGTTCTTGGGAGTAGCATTAGAATAACTTCAGACAATTGCCAAAGATCCTGAGGAGGACATTTTCTACCCAAGGATAATCTCAACAAATGACTTCTTGGGACTGGAAGGACCTGCTGCGTCAGTATTCAGTGTATACTATTTTAGTACAAACAGAGAAGCTCAGGATGGCTGTGGGGCAGGCTGGTGAGGAAAAGGCTCATTTCTTGAAATATGTATATGATGAAGTGAAGAAAGAAATACAGGAACATTTTTCACTTGGCTTCTAGCCTCCTGGAATATCTGTCATCTCCCAGTGATGAGTGGTTACACAGGGTGGGAAGATGGAGCTCCACGCCATCCTGAGAGCTTCATTCATATTCCAGTCATCTTACCAGTAATCAGTAATAGACCAAGGCACACATAGACCACAAGCTTTCACAGAGGCCCCTCAGTGGGTGAGTGGGGGTTGGGCATGGGCCCCCAAATTCTCCAGGCACAAAGGGGCCCATGTGTATGTTCACCTCAGTGGCACCCCATGAGTTTCTCTGGGGCAAGAGAGAGCTCCACTTTTTCACTGTGGCTGAGCCCCGTATAATGTGGTCCCATCTATCTCTTCCACTCCATCTCACCCCTCCCACTCCTAGCTCACCATGTTAAGCTTCACTGACCTGTTTTTCTGTATCTTGAGTGTGACCAGGGACTGTGGAACCCTCTTTGCCAGATGTTTCCTGGCGAGCTCTTTGTCGTCATGCCTGCCCCCAGGCCTCAGTCCACATGTCCTCCCGGCCACTGTCTCTGAAGTGTCCCTCTCACCCTGCCCCTTTCATTTCCTAATTTTATTTTCCTCGCAGCACTTTATTCATGCGGTTGTTTCTTGTCTCCTTTCCCTGCTCTTGATGAAAGCCCAAGGAAAACAGAGAACTTGACTGTCCTTACCATCACCGTATTTGTCACATAGTAAGTGCCCAATAAGTATTTTTTTTTTTATATAAAGAAGAAAATGTTAGAGTTTTGAGAGGAGTACAGTGAAGATTTCCTTCTCAAGATCTCTTCTTCCTCATTAACTTATTATCAGGCAGAATTGACCTCTAAGTCCCCCAAGAGAGACTTTTGCACCTGTTGATATGGCAAAGGTGGTTCTACATGACATTGGCGACTAGAATAGAACCAATGGCTCATCTCTCCAGAGATGCAGGTTTCCTGACGATATTTTGAGATCACATCAAGTTCCCAATCCTGTTCATCATGCAGCCAGGGATGAGATACCCAGATGAGAAAGCAAGGTCCCTGTGCTCTGGGAGCTTTAAGTCAGTCAGTTATTTCTAAGGCTTGGGTCTTAACCCTTGGTGAAGCACACTTGCATGAGAGCCTCCGTCTCTTACACATATACATGCAGCACAGCAAAAATGCCTTGGCTAAGCCGCTCTCCCTTCAGGAGTATTGGAGTCCAGGTCTCATTTCAGGCTAAATGGTGGTTCAAATGCTGGCTCTGCCCCTTATTTGCTTTGTAATCTCAGGAAGGTTACTTAACCTCACTAGACCTTAATTTTCCCAAATGGTGAAATGAGAATAATATAATAAAGTTGTTGTAAGACTTAAGTGAGAAAAGAATATAAATAAATTGTACATTGACTATTTACTGAGTTCTCTGCCTCCCTTTGTACTTTCTCATCACTCACTTTTAGTTCAAATGTCACCTCCTCACTGAGGCCTTCCCTGACCTGGACTAAAATAAACCCCCACCCACACAACTTTATCCCAGCATCTGTTTTGGCTTTTTAGAAGCAATATCATCAGCAGACAATCTGGTTCTCTCAGATGTTTATACTTTATAGTCTGTATGCACCCAGTAGGATAAGAGCAGGGTCCCTATCTGTCTTGTTTGCTGCTAAGTCCCCAGTGCTTTGAACAGTGCCTGGCACATAGTGGATGCTATATGGGTGCTTGTTGAATGAATGACTGAATGTTCCAGATGCTTCACATATGTCACTTCTATTAATCCTGACTACTTAGCAGAATACTGCTGCTATTATCTTGAAGATGGTAAAAATGAAACTGAAATTACCTAAAAAAACTATAAATCCATAATATTTTTTGAGTGCTTACTATAGGTCAGACACTAAGCTGAGGGATTTTAAGTGATTATACCTTTATTAAGGAAGGGAGGCAAATGAAGAAGGTGGGATGAGCCCAAAAAGACATTTGAGGCTGACAACTTCCACTCTGGGCTAGGTACTAATTTGAAATGAAAATTACTTCTTAGGATGAGGTCCAAGCTTTCCTTTAATCCACAATGCTCTGAAACACCATTTCTACACATATGGCAGCTGTAACACAATTGGAAACTATGGCAGTTGCTACGGATGGTAGAAGAAATCCACCTACACGGCTTTAACATCCATTTTTTTCAGCTACCAGAAAGTCTAGGGTAGACAGGACAAGCCTGTTCTGCAGCTGTGCAATGCCAGCATGTCTCAGTCTCTTCATTTTCTACTCTTCCCCTTGCCACTGGCTTCTTCTTCATACTTGCTGCTTCATGGTTGCAGGGTGGTTGCTACACCTCCAGGATTCACACCCACATTCTGGTAGCCTCAGACTAAGGCTAGGAAATTGAGTTTTTTGATTGAGCATTTTGCCACCCAAGGAAGAAAAGGAAAGTAGCCATTGGGTAGACAATCACTAAAATAGCTATCAGCTGACAAGACGATCAATTACTTTTTAATAAACATATCAGATAATCAGAGATCAAAATGAGTTAGGGAAATAATATTTAGTCTTTGGTGCTTCACAATACCATAGAATCAATTTGCATTGAGTCCCACAAAATACTTAGAATTCTTTGAATATGTTGATATATACCCTTTGAATCAGACACTCTCATATATTTGGAGGAACGGAAGCAAGCTTTAACTGTTTTCTGAAAATTTAACTGACTCATCTATGATTCAGACTTACCTTGCACCACCCACAAGGGCCATCCAACATCCAAATCTCAACATGAAAGAGTATCACCTACAGTTGATTCCTCTCTACTCTAAAGGGAGTAGGAGCCAGGCACTGTGGTGCATGCCTGTAGTCCCAACTACTTGAGAGGCTGAGGTAGGAGGATTACTTGAGCTCAGAAGTTTGAGACCAGCCTGGGCAATAGCTAGACTCCATCTCAAAATATAAATAAATAAGTAAAGGAAGTAGGGATGAGAACTAATACGCATTGAGTGTTGGCAGATGCTGTAAACTGTATCCCCAATAGCTCTTTCTATTCCTTCTTCCCTGCCACATAATCCCAGTTTGTTCAGTTACTGAATTAGAGTCAGCTTCAGATGTGTAGGTCTGTACCTCAGCTTCAAGGCATGAGTTATGATTGGTGTAGATCAGTCATGGCAAACTCCTTACCACTGGGCAATAAATGCTCTGCAGGGGGAGGGAGGGCATTGCCCAGTTCTGACGATGAGCAGTAAGGGGAATTTGGTGATGGCAATAGTGGTGGAGCAGGGAGTAATTCCCTTCCTTATGATAACTTACAGATCACATTTGATAGTTTACTTTAAAAGTAAACAGGCTTCCAAACTAACCCACCTTGGGGAGGTCTTATGATTCATGGAGATATCCTGTCCCCAAGGGAAAAAATCTTATCCCTGAGTAAAGAATCTTATCTGAGATCCTCATATTGTTGATATACTGATTAATGTATGACCTACTACGTGGAAAGGGATGCTGATTTGTTTCTGAATTGTGAAGTTTTGCTAATTTGTTTCTGAATGATGAAGTTCTACTGATTGTCTTGCACGTAAACATTGTAGCCAATGATTGTAACTTCTGTATTGTACCCTCCAATGAAAAAGGACAACTCTGATATGATGAATTCCCCTCCCTTCTCCTAAACTTTCTTGCAAAAGCCTTCCAACTTGTAACAGCTCTGGAATACTTCCAAATTTATCTTCCCAGGTCAACCCTCACATTTGCCTTCCAATAAACCTTTATCAAAGTATTTCTGACTCAACAGCCTTAATTTCTGTCAATATTTTATAGACAAAAACTCTTAAGAAAGAAGTACTTTTTCTTCTAGCTTTAAAGGCAGATGTGTCCCTGGAGCTGTGCAGCCATCTTAGAAGACATCAGTCGTGACACTGTTGAATTGCTGAACCAATCCAGGCAGCTACCTATCTCTGGAGTTCTTGCAACATGGTAAAAGTACACCTTTATTTAAAACATTGGAGTTGGTACTCCATAAATATTTGCAATTGTTATTTGCCAATTAAAAATAAAACAAAAAATTAGAGTTGCATTTTTTCCTTCCCATTACTTGTAGCTAAACACAATTCTAACTCAGACACATACTCTATGTCAGGTACTTGGGGTTTTTTCTTGCCAGGTTCTACACTTTCTGCCTGTGTATTTGACTTCAGTTTCCAATTCTGTAAAGCAAGGTAAAAGCACCTACCTTATTGATGGTGAGGATGAAATAAGCAGTCCATGCAAAGAGCTCATTGCACATCCTGCCACATTGGAAGCTGTCAGAAGTGTTAGCTACCATTATTAGTCAAAAGCATTTGCTTTTAAAATATTTTGCGAACTACATGAGGCTGAGTAGTGAAAAAGGAAAAAGAGTGAGAAAGTCAGCAATGGAACCACTGGTGGCAAGAAGACAAGGGGGCTGGAAACATAGACTAGGAAACACTGTGAGATTGGAATAGCTACCAAATCTGACTTCGAAGGCCCTGGGTTGAAATGAGGGAGCAGAATGGCAGAGGTGAGGGAGAGAGTTGCGTTGTGAGCGTGTCCGACAGAGCTACAAAACTGCAAAATAAGCAAAGGAAGGCATATGTTTATGATGCTGTTTGATGGGGGTGGCATCAAAAAAGAATGTGATTGCCACAGTCAATTGGGATAAATGTCTGAATATTCTTGCTATACTTCTCTTTCAAAGAGCTCTATATATGGTTGATAGAATGGAATGTGGCTTAAAACAAAACAAGAAAGAAGAAAAACAGAATTCAGAGACAAAGAGAGAAAGGAGGCCAAGGCTGACATGAAAGGGATGGCCCTGACATCAGCATGGTGGAGAGGAGGACTCCCCAGAGCCTTTGCATCATTCCTTGTGGGTGTTCTGTTCTATCAACAGTTAGAGTTAACTCTCCCTGATCAGAATTACTCAGAGAAGCCTACTCACCTCCGGGTTCTCACAGAGTGCAATGCATCATTACAAACCGATCTTTCCCAATCTTGGTGTATTCCTTCAAACCACAAAGTAGCAAGTGTGTTCTCCTTAAAGATGGCCATACTAAGGCCTTCCTGCCCCAACAGAAAGGGTGCAGATGATAATGGTGGCCCCTTTCACTTTAGGGCTCTCAGCATAAACACCCAGCAGATCTCAGACATGAATCAAAAGTGTAACCAATCTAGGCAGTTGGAACCACCCCAGTTCTGAGCTGTCTTGGGTGCTGGATGTCCATGCCAATTGCATTCTACCATGGAAATCTTTAGGAAAGGCTGGTCTTTTGGAACTGAGAGTCATGTGTGAGGGTCACATGGTTTTGAGTCTTCGTCACATGCTTGGTGACTGGACAGATTCCCGTTATCACCAATGTATTCTTGAGACTGTATATTATGATCTGTAAATGTTAGTCTCTCCTTTTGTTCCTGATCCCTCCCTGGGAACAAACACATGAATTTATGGGACTTTTGTAGGCCAGGAATATTTCATGCTGAAATGAGACCAGCTTTTATAGACAGCAGATAGCATGGATGCATGTATGTATGCAAGCATGTATGTGTGTGTTGGGGGGGGTCCAACTGTCCATCTTCTCTCACCTGGATTATTGCTATGGTCTATGGTCTCCTTGACTCTATTCCCCCTAAATCCATCCTTCACATTGTAGTCTGAATGAGCTTCTTAAAATGTAAATCTGAGTAACAGCCTCTCCTTTGCTTACAGCCCTTCAACATCTTGCCCATAAGATGAAGTTCAAGCTCCATAATGTGGTTTGTCAGTCAGATGATCTTCACCCTGGTTTGCCCAGGATAAGCTGTTTCATGCTTGTTGTCCCAGCATATTTATTACCAGCATCTTCTTTCACTCTCAAAAGTGGTTAAATTTGGAAGATACATATGGTAGAAGATAAATCATGTGTGCAACCAACCTGTCTATAAGGTCCCAAATTTTCCACCCCTAGTTGTCCCCTCTCCACCTTTCTATTCCATGCTCCAGCCATGAAAAGCACTTTCAGGTCTCTAAATTTTCCATATTTCCTCTTGCCTAGGAACCTTTGGATGTGTACTCTTTCCTGCCTAAAATTTATCCACCCCTGCCAACCACATTCACTTGGCTAATTCCTACTCATCTCCAGAAGTCACTCACTCTGGGAAGCTTTTCTGAACCCCCAATTCCCTTAGAGTTAGATGCCCCTCCCTTAGCCTCCCATAGTACCCTAAACTTTCCTGTCCTCAGCTAATCACACCACTCTGAGATTGCCTGCTGTGGGAAGACTCTATTATCCCTCTCAGTTAATCACTGGCTTCTCCCTAGGTATGATTTATCCCTGCCGGATGCCTTGCAGGGTTTCATGAGGGAGGGCTCTTGCCTGCCCCAGTGACGTGGAGCTTGGCCATGTGCTTTGCTATGGCCAACAGAAGGGAATACAATGTACATTAGGTCTGCTGGACAGTTTATGAGCCTCAGTGTGTTTTCACCAGCCCCTTTGCTTTTCCTTGGCCATAAGAACGGATTATACCATGTAAAAGTTTCTTCTTCAGCCTGAATCTCACAATAAAAAGGGATGTGGGCAAAGTCACATAACATCACATAACATGAATGAAAAAAACAGTTGTGATTGTAAGCCACCTGCAATTTGGGGTTATTACTGCAAAATAACCCAGTAGCCCAGGAAAGGCTGGCTGCTCTGTGCAATCATCTTTATTTTTTGGTACAGTAAACAGCCTGAGGTCAGGGGGCATGTCCATTTAATTCACTCTTGTATCAACAGTTCAAGAGCAACACCCAGAACTGTTCATTCTTCATTAAGTTTTGTTCAATGACATTATGGATATGTAGCTCTTGTTTTCTTAAATATTAGATTAAATATCAATTTTGCCAAGGTCCAGATTGGTTACATCTTTAGGAAACATCATGCTTCCCACACAAACATTCCCACTTTCTACTTAATTTGATTTTCACACACAAGTCTGTAAAATAAAGAGGCATCACCATTTTGTAAATGAGAGAACCGATGTCAGACTTTTATGTCTAAGATCACGCAGTTATTTAGCAAAGAAAGAATGGAAGATTACACTTTCTGGCACCCAGTTCTGAGTTCTTTTCCATCTTGCCCTTGAACCTAATCCCAGAGAAGACAGAAAATAAATATTCCTCTTTACCCAAAGCCTTCTTAGTGTAAGCTTTCGTCAGCTCACTGGAGCCATTCTTATGGGGAGACATGTTGACACCCATCATCCCCTTCCTTTGGTATTAAGAGGGAAATGAGCCAAAATGTCTTCTGTGTTTTAAAAAGAGACCATTTAAAGAATAGAAAGAAAGACAGAATCACTCAAATTTAGTTCCTGTCTGGTCTTTGTAGATTTCAGGTACGAATTCTGAGCTCCCACAGAGTGAATGAGGTTTTTTGTTCTACACAAAGGTTGTGTTCAAGAGAACAAGTTCCAGTCTGCTTCACCAACCCAAATTCTCTTAAAATTTCAATAAAGAGTAGCTCTTATTTTTGGTGGTTTATTTAAGTCAAAGCTGATACTTAAGTGTTACATCTTCCTACAGCAACAAATATTTATTGATCACCTCTGTGCACAAGGCACTGTGCTAGAGGGAGTCAAGTTAATTTTAAGTGCTTCCTCATTGCCCTCTGGGTGGCTGAGGTTAAGGTAATTCTTAATCAAAACCTTTGCATCTGTCTTTACTGAGAAAAATGTAAGGGCAGTGCTTCTCTACTTGGCTGCACATTGAAATCACCTAGTGAGATTTTAAAAATAGTGCCTAAGTCTCCCCTCCTGTGTTCTCATTTAATTGGTCTGGGATGTGGCCTGGACATTGGGATTTTTAAAAGTTCACCAGTGTATCTTACATACAGCCAAGGTTACAAAGGCTACATTGAATTAAGGAGAGTCTATCCCCAAATTATTTCCTGTAGAGTGGTGATCAGAATCATTAGCTCCAACAATGGTGAGCTCCAAGATCTTCCTGACGTAATTCACCAGCTGGATATGAGACAGGCTGGTGGAGCAGGGGAGAGACCCCACAGAGGTGTTCAAGAGATCTGGGCTCCAGATCTGGCTCTGTTCTAGGGCTCCCCGGAAATGTCATTTATTGCTCTAGACCTCAGCCCCCTGGTCTGAGAAATAAAGGAATTAGACCAGATCAGTGTTTTCCAAACTTTTATCTTCAATGACTACCTTTAAAAGCCTCTCTTCTTAAGTGGATATGTTTTTATAAAAAAAAATCTATATCTATCAAATGTCATGTATTAAATGTCAATTAATCCCCCAATTAAATACATTGGAGATATTGTCAGAAGTTCACAGAAGGAGCTTAAATCCTACTGCATGCCACTTTTCTTCTCCACATTTTGACCAATCCTGTGTAAATTCAAAGTATGAAGTTAAGTGGGCATCAAATGTTATCCTTTATTTATCTTAGAAAACATGGCTGGGATGCTCACTGGGGCTGGGCATGGCTGGACCATCCTCACTTACCCCTCCACTGCCACCTCAGCCTCAGCCAGTGACCACCAGGGAAGACAAAGGACAGCAGGGCTGGGTTACTTATCTCTTGGGATAAGCACAGGCAGCTCCAGAAGGAAAGCTGTGACAAGAGAACCCATCCCCAACGAGACAACATTTAACACACTAACCCTGCCCAACAGAGAGACCAGGCCCCAAAATAGGACTGTCAGGCTCTTGCCAATGTCATCAAACAGACTCCACTTTCTCTTTCTGTGCAGAGGCATAAATGAGGGGATGTGAGGAGGGGTGAAAGCTGCCTCCACAGCTTTCTGTAAGAGAGCCAAAGCTAGCAGAAGTTCCTTTCTCTGAGGACAAGGCAAGAATGTGGGAAGAAAAAAAAAGAGTAGACTCCTGTGGTAATCACTGCCCATCAGATCATCTGATTAATGCAAAACTGCCGGTGTTACTGTCAAACAAACAATGTTTAAGCCCAAAGCAAAGAAAACTGATGTGTGAGCCCCTGAGTTTTATTAGAGATGGATGTTGATTTTTGTTTGGCTTTTTAAAACAATGAAGATAGCTTATAGATCCCATGGCTAGCTTTAAAATTAGGAGATGGAAACGAATGGTTGGGACTGCTTAATTAGATAGTTCTAAGATTCTTTTAACACTAAAAAAAGTTCAGTCATTCAAAAAGTATAAATAGAATGGAGAGGTTTTTTTTTAAAAAAATTCTTGGTGGTGGTAAAGAGGGACTAATATTAAAGAAAAATTGTAGAATTTTGTTTTAACCAATACACATGCTTTGAAAGTGCTCAAAACCAACTTATGGGATTATGGGAGGTGACTTTTTAGGAACTAGAGCTGTGCATTGTTTTAGACAGACCACTCAGAGAATTTTCTTGCAGAAAAAACATTCTGTTTTAGCTGAAATCCTTTTGTCTGATCATCTTAAGCAACTGGAGTAGATGTTGAAAAAACCAAAAATATGCATTAAGTAATATTTTTATACTATGTTAACTTTTGATTACTTAATGGCTAATTATTTCATTTGATGACTACCGAGAACTCTTGCTTCCCTCAAACCTTATCTGGATGTTGCCTTTTAAATATTATGAGGCTTCACTATTTTAGGGGTTTGGAGTATAAACCTTACAAGAGGCTAGAAGAATCCATGCTGGTATCCATGGGCATCTCTACAGCAAGTGCTCCTGGCAGGTAAAGCACAGGTGTGGTGGGGGAATGGGGCCGAGAGGCCAATTTTCCAGCCATGCTTGATCTCTCTTCTTCCTCCAACTGCCCTGCTTACACACAAATGGAATCAGTCCTTCATGCTACATGACCAAGCCACAATTGATCAGACGAAGGGTAGGCAGCTAATTAAAGGGGAATCAAAACACTGGGTGGGTTAAACCAGATTTTTCCTTACAATTTGAAGGAAGAGACACAGAGATAGTAATGAAAGAGTAATGTCCTCTCAATCTCAAAAGTCATAAAGAGTCAGGCCCAACATTGTCTCCAGTCTAAGTCAAAATGTGAGCTGACATCATGGGTAAGCAGAAACTATGAGCCCTGCAGACAAAGGCAGCATGCAAGGGAGTGGAGCTTCTGCAGGGAAGGGCAAAGATGAGAGGCTGACTGTGTAGCCCCAAAAAGAGCAAGCGAGAGCTGCAACATAAAGACTTACCAGTATAGCTAAGCGTGCTATAATTTAAACTGTATAATATTCCTCTTAATCTGTATCATTTCCATAACTATTTTTTTACTGGATCTCATTTGAATGAGTTGCTGTCTTGCAACCAAACTACCTTGACTAGAACTGGCTTTGTTAAATGTCTAGTGGGGGAGAAATTCTAATTGTTAACTATATCACTGTGTGAAGATTATTTGGGGTTTCAATGTTTTCACCCCTCTCACCCTTCCTCCTGCAAATACCTCTGGCCTGCATTCTCTGTTGCTTTGGTTAAATAAGGAATGGCTTAAGTAAAACACACCAACCTGTTTCTCTACAAAACTACAACACTGGTCCCTGTAAAATGCTCAAAGCAAAAAAGAGTTTTGTAAATCAATAATTTGGTCAGTGCTATATAAGTCTTTCTTGGAGTTCAAAATTCACATTCAAATATTAAAGGCCCTGAGAAATGAGGAAATATTTTTGTTTCTTTATCTAATGAGTTATAGAGTATCTCCAGCATGTAGGTGTATCAGCTATGTCTGCCTCACCTATAGGTCATGTGATTCAACAGGTATTTAACAATCCACTATGTGTTCAGAATAAGAAAATATCTCATGCCTGGAGGAGTGCATCATCTGAGGAGACACACATACACTATCAGCTGTTATAGACATTAAATTCATTCCTCAAACTTTCATTTAATCTCATTATGAATCCTATAAGTGATTTGTGGAAAATTCTATTGGAATGCAGAAGACTGTGTGGGTCCTTCTGACTGGAGAGTTGAGGAAACCCTCACAGAGGTGAGAGTAAGCAGCAAAAATGGTGTCGTGTGTCGAGTATACCATGTTATCCCAAGTGTGTTCTGTGGAACACTACTTCCATGAGATGTAACCGTGTATAAATAAATAGATGGATGGATGAATAGATAGATAGACAGACAAATAGATCCATGGATAAATAAGTTTCAGAAATGCTAGGTTTAACAACATTCACAATTTCTTTACTATAGGCCTTTTCAGGAAATTTAATGTTCAAATGTGAATTTTGAGTCTCCAAGACATATTATATAGCACTGCCCAAATTATTGGTTTACAAGACTCTTTTTCCTTTGAGAATTTTACAGGGACCAGTATTTTGCAGGTACAGATGGAAAAACTGTATTTTGCTCATTTCTGGTTATTTTTTACTCCTGTTATCTAGAATAGTTAGAATATGGTTATCATTTTGGAGTCATGATATTTTTAATATCAAAACTTGCTTACAAATTCCTTAAAGGATCTATCAATAGTTATTCACAAAATTTCTGTTTTACTTTAATAAAAAATTGACTCCATCTGACTTAAATAAGAAGATGCCTTCCCAAGATTTTTGGATCATCTTCTTTTATCAAGTTGCTGACACTTTGTCAAAATCAGATTTCAAGGACAACAGGCAAGACGTAAGGCCCCATAAACCTTGGAGGCCTGGGCCATGTCAGTGTGCAGAAGTATTAGAGTATAGATTTCACATACCTCCTTGCCTGCCTGTGCAGTCAGGTTGCCATTAGCATTCTGAGATTAATCCCATGATCACACAACTGGCTCCAGTTCCCTGCATCCTGGGTGATGTTTGTTCAGCACAGATGAGAGAAAGTTCTTGCCTCAGAGCCAATAGCAATTCAAAGCCCTGACTGTCTTGTGTCTCAGCATGTTTAAATTCAACTGCTTAATCTGAATCTTCAGTGCTTTTCACTATTGTGTTTGTTTTTCTTCTTGCTAATTTATGAGCAATGAAATGACCTCCTCGAAAGCCTTCATTTGAGAGCTCATTAAAATTCTAAGAAGTCTTTCATTTGCTTGTTCCTTTACAAGCATTAATTTGCGTGATCCAACATAATAAGAGGGTTAAGGACAACGTGGAACTACTTCACACAGCATTTTACTCCTAACCATTGCTACTACATAGATCAAATCATCTATGTGGGCCCATGATGCCATTGGCCATCAGGCTTTTTATCTTTCCTGCCATATTTTATGTCAGTTATTAAAGAGAACACTACACACAGGAAAATCACTTGTTATGATTTCTTTTTTTCCTATCACAAATGACAGAAGTGGAAGAAAAGATTAACAAGGCAACCTCTATAGCAGCGTCCTTAGCTATTTGATTCTGGTCAAACATTACAGTTTTTACTTTATAGTAAAATTGAAAAACACTACTCTTTGACACCTAAACAGCTTTGCCTCCCTGTAAATTACGAGTTTTCTTTCCAACATTGCTAATTTATTCTTCTTCATAATATCCTGTTCTTGTTTCAGAACTTCCACTTCTTGTTTCACAAATGTAATTCTTTCTTTTATCTCACTGGGGATTTTAAATCTAATTATTTTAAATTCCTATTCTGACTGCTTTAACTCTGTTTCTTTCTATGTATTTTCTTTTACTTATTTTTTTAATCTATCCTCTCTTATGATATTGACTTTCTTCAAATCCTGGTTGTACACACATTTTTTTTTTTTAAATAGATTGCTCCAGTGGCCCCAGGATGGAAGATTCTTGCTACTGTTACTTAAGCTTGATATTTTTTCATGGAGATCCTTCTAGTTTCTGGTTCTCTGATATGCCTTCATTGTTTAGGGGTGTGTGGGAGCATATGTTGCAGGGAGTGCTCAGTCCACCATTTTGTACTAAAAACAAGAGTTATTTTATGCATGTCCTTACTTCCCTGGGAAATATTGTGTAGAATATTTTTTAATAAAATTCTGGGCTTGCCCTAGAGGCTGTCAGATTCAGTAGTCAGTCACCTTTCAGGTTGGATTTTTGCCATGGCATTCATTCACATTTCAAACATCTATTTATTGAATTTCCTGTGTGTTTTAGAGTCATAGTTAGTTACCAACACTCACTTCCACACTAACTAGGATATGTGGTCTTGAGCTCATTGAATCGCAATTCTCTCATCAGTGAAACTGGGATAATAATTCCCACCTTATGTGGTTAACATAAGGATGAGTTATATATGAAAAAAACTAACAGAGTGCCTGGTACACAGTAATTATCCACAAAAATAAAGAAAAAAGACTATGCCTTTCTTACCCACATATTAACCAATTCTAGTGCTCTTTATTCCTTTTCATATTTGTAGATTTCCATCTGGTATGATTTTCCTTCTGCCTAAGGACTGTCTTTGACATTTTTTATAGAGCATATCTGCTTGTAATGAACTCTTTTCAGCTCTTATATATATTAAAAGGTCTGCATTTCACATTAACTTATCAAAGATATTATTGCTGTGTATAAGATTCTAGATTGCTTTTTATTTCCCAGTACTTACAGATGTTGATCCACTGTTGTCTGGTCTGCATTACTTCTAATAAGAAGTTTGCTGTCATTCTTATCTACATTCCTTTTTACACAATGTTTCTTTTTTCCTCTTGCTGTTTTTAAATTCTCTCTTTATCACTATTTTAAAACAATTTGATTATTAGGTGACTTGGTGTCAACCTCTTCAAGTCTCTTGGGTTTGAAAGTCAACTGAGCTTCTTGGATCTGCAAGCTTATGGTTTATAATTTAGAAATTGTTCATCCATTATTTCTTCAAATATTTTTTTTAAATCTCTACAGCTCCTTCAGGGACTTCAATTACATTTTTTTCAGGTTCCTTGAAGTGGTACCACTGATTACTGATGCTCTATTCGTTTTATTTCAGTCTACTGTCTCCCCATGTTTCATTTTGGACAGTTTCTATTGCTATGTCCTCAAGTTTATTAATCTTTATTTTAGCAACATCTAACCTGCTGTTAATTCTGTTCAGTGTATTTTCCATGTAAGACATTGCAGTTTTAATCTATAGAAGCTCAAATTATGTCACCTATGGATTTAAAGAAGTATAAGGTAAAATTCTTATCTGTGTATGCACTCTTTGGTTTTATCCATTTGCACATCTCTGTATTTTTATATTCTACTTTCTTTTTAAATCAGTAATTTTATCCTTTCCAATACATTTTGCTGTGTTTCCTTTCAGTTTTTGGAAAATTATGTTTAATATTTCCATATTCTTTCATTCATTGCATGCATCTAATTTACTTATTCCTCTACCAATTTTTAGTAATTTGGTTTCTTGCAATTTTCTCTGCTGTAGATAAAACCAAAATGTAATATCATTGTGTGTGTATGTGTGTTAAGAAATCATGAAATGAGGTTCCTCTGCAATTTTCAACAAGGAGGTGGATCTTAAAAATGTTATAAAGTCAGAGCTCCATTTGTTTTCTCTACAATTTTCTTCCTTTATTTCCTCCTTCCAGTCTCTCTCTCTCTTGCTCTCTCTCTCTCCCTCTTTCTCTTCTTTCCTTCTTCCCAAAAAATACTTACAGAACACCCTCTATGTTCTAGGTGCCGTGCTGCTACATGAGGTACCCCTGTGGACAAAAGCCAGGATTCTTGGCTCAAAGGGACTTGTGGTCAAATAGGGGGCAGACAGAAAAATCAGCAAGTAAAAACAATATATAATAAGTGCTCTGATAGGGGAAGTTCATTTGAAGAATTCAAATAGCATCAGTGCACACAAATTTCACACATCTCTCACAGAAGAGCAAGAGACAGAAGGAAAGAATAGGCACTCTGACTAGCCTCTCTTTGCTAATGATGTGGTGCAGGAACATGTGGGGAATTTGGTATCTGACAGGCCTGAGTTTAAGACCAGGCTCTTACTCCCTGGGTAAGCCTGGGAAAGTTATTTAACTTTACTCTGTCTGACTTTTAACATCTAAATAGGAGTCATAATGCATATTAGGGGTGCTCTGAGAATTATATATGAGGATAATATGTGTAAAATGCAAGGCACATGGAAGGTGCTCAGAAAATGGTAGCTGTTGTTATATTATTATTAATAGCTGTTTGACATAGAGCAAGACAACCCATTGCACTTCAGTTTACTTATCTGTAATATAATTATTTGGAAAGTCCATTTCTCAAGTTCTGCAGAGGCAATGAGTTTGAACAAATGCCTAGCACGGGTCTATCTTCTCCATTCTCTGTTACACACTGAAGAGTTTTTCAGAACTTTTTCTGAGCCAGGTAGTTCTCCTTTCTTTTCCTTACTCTGGTCCTGAGCTTAGGCTGTTCTGAAATTAATTGGGGATTCTTCTTTATCTGGAAACCTGGTCATCATCAGGAAACAACCCATTGGCCAGATGTCCCCCTGACAACCACTAAAAAGCCTGGCATGAGCCTTGGCTAGCAGTTCAGGCTCTGATTTGAAACAAACAAACCAAAATTTTATGTCAAGGGGAGAAACTAACATGCTAAAGAAAGAAAGAAAAATATCCAAACATCAAACATTTCCCATAAGAGAAGACATAGAGAGTATTCCAGGTCATCTCTAGTAAGAATATAGAGAATAACTTAGATTTTAAAAATTTTTCTATTTTCCAGAAGTATCTACTTTTAAAATTTCACAAAATGGAAACTTCTGTGCACTCCTAAGCATAAGGTCCTTCTCCTGTGAAATATTCTGGAGGCCAAGCGCAGAGCACAGCACGGTTCTAAACTGGGTTGAGACAACCCTTGACTTGGAACTCTCCCTTTCTGGCTGCTAAACATTGAGGCAAAGCTCTTCCCCAGCATTTCTTTCTTGCAAGTGTATTTTCCTATTTCCTAAACCTATGCTCTATATTTTACAAATTCCAGGTGTTTTGCCTGCATTATTGAGAACAGTAGTCACTGGGGAGTACTTTATGACTCATCAAGACCAACCTCTTTGCTTTACAGATAAGGAAGCTAAAGCCCAGGTTTAAAAATAATAATAATACTCAGCGCATGTGAATGAAGAGAAAGATGAAGGAGAAAATGAAAAATGAAATGTTCCTAAACCATTAGTCATGCTCAAAATGGTCTGTTTGTGAGCTGTTGGAATCATGCTGCTGTTAGAAGAAACTGGGATCACTTTTAAGCATCTAGGTCAATATCATATGTCAGATCCAACATCACTTGTTGCTAATTGTTTTTCAACTTCTAAAGCTGAGATTCAAGGTCTTCAACACAGCATACTAGCCAACTTTACTGATAGATTTTTTAAAAGAGAGTTTACAAACTTTTAAAAAATTTGCCGTAGGTAACATTGCTAAAAATGAGGCAAACTGACATCACGTACCTGCTGATATGATGCATTAAGGTGGACATAATTCCACTTATGTAGAATTCCTGCTCAAAATGTACAACCCGAATCTAATCACGAAGAAACATCAGACAAACCCATATTGAGGGATAATATACAAAACAACTGACCTGTGGTCTTCAAAAATGCCAATGTCATAAAAGACAAAATATTAAAAGGCTGAGGAATTATTCCTGATTAAAGGAGACTAGAGAGACATGATAACTAAATGTAATGTATGATTCATGATTAGATCTTGGGCTGGAAAAAATACTATGAAGGACATTATTGGGACGTGTATTAGTCAGCTCTGGCTGCATTAACAAAATACCACAGGCTGGGTGGCTTGAACAATAGAAATTTATTTTCTCACTGTTCTGGAGTTTGGAAATCAAAGATCAGGGTGCCAACATGGTCTGGTCTGGTGAAGACTCTCTTCCTGACTTGCAAATAGCACCTTTTGGCTATGTCTTCGACCTTCACCCTTCACCTGTCAGGAAGGGACAGAGCAAGCTCCCCAGTGTTGCTTTTTATAAGGGCACTGATCCCATCTGACCATGCCCTCATCTATACCTAATTTCCTCCCAAGGGCCCCCTCTCCAAACACCCTCACATTGGGGGTTAGGGCTTCAGCATATGAACTGGGGGAGGGAGACATAATTTAGCCCACAATTCAGTCAAATATGGGCTAACTTTACATATTAATATTATAACAATTTAAATATTTTGAATTTGATAATACCAAATATGTAATTTGGTTATATAAAAGAACATTCTTCTTAGGTAATACACATTAAAGTATTTAGGGACAAAGGAGCTTGTTGTATGCAATTTATTTCAGACAGTTAAGAAAAACAATTCTGTACGTGTGTGTGTCGTAGACAGAGAGAGGGACAGAAAATAATAAAACAGGGCAAAATGTTAACAATTGGTGAAAGTATGTAAAAGGTATGCAAAAGTTCTTCATACGACTCTTGTAACTTTTTTTAAATTGAAATTATCTCAAAATAAACATTTTTAAATATTTACTTAAAGCTCACAAGTATCTTTTCAGGGTAGGCTGGGGAGCAGAGTGCTGGAATGAAAAGACACACACATGTGCATATGGAGACACCAACTTGTGTCCTGATACATTATCAAGAGCAGAAATTGGCGCGGGGTGGAGGTGGGTGGCGGGGACACAAGAGTGATGTCAGTCCCTATCCTCTTGGACAGATGATTGTGTAGTGGCTGATTTGCAAACAGACTCTCTCTAATTTTATTTCAAATGGTATTTCAAATTACCTGCTAGTATATCTACAAACCAAATGAACAAAATGGCCTCTTTGTTAAATTCCCCATCCTTTCAAAAGGGTCATATGTAACTGATGCCTTCAGTACTATGTGTCATGTGCCAGGCATATACCAACTCATAAAAGTGTCCTAAGGCATTAATTATCACAGCTAAGGAGAGTAAAGACAGCGGCTCCTGCTAATTGTCAAAATCCCCTCTGTGACTGCACACTGCCACACACACAGTTGGAGCTTAAGAAACACGAATTGGTGATGAAAGTTGCCATTCTTCTTCCTTTGCAGGCAGCAGCAATGATTAAGTTGGGGGGACACATCAAAAATCCCCCTGTGCCTACTCAGGCACAAACACTGCAGCAGAACTTGGATCCCAAGCAAGTGGCGGATGCCCTGCAATAGTGATCAGCAATTCTGTTTGATTTAGGAAGTGCTAATCAATAACAAGTCCAACTTGGAAAACAGCACTGGCTTAATCATTTTGCATCTGGTATCCAGGACTGACACACCCCAGCTGGAAGGGAGGGACAGAGGCGGGGGTGGGGAGAGGGAAGAAGTGGGGCTTAGGTGGGGGCAGGGGGACATGGGAAACAAGTTCATGAAAACCGAGTAAACCTTTCTGGAGTTAAAAATCGTTTCAACTTTCAAAGACGAAATCTCACCCCCAAGTGAAAGACATGACATAAATGCAAAGGCAAGTGAAGATAAACAAAAGGCCCCACTCAGATGTTCCCGAGGTGATCCGTCATTGTCAAGGAATTCTTTACACATCATAATGATTCCGAGCACCCTGCCAGCTTGTCTCACATACTATTTCTATATCTTACAGAATTTTTTTTTCTTTTCTCCAGTAAACAGCAATTTACAACACAAGATTTGACTGTAATTTTCATCAAACTGCAACTTGTGCAGGTTTGTGAAAGAAGCATTGTTACTTAAATCCAGCTGTAATGCTCTTTTACCTTCAAGGGCTGTTCCCTTGATACATCCTGTCAGCTGAGGGTGGCAAAATAACAATTAGCCTGCAAGTCTATCCATTTAAATTAAAAATAAAATGCAGAAGGATTGCACGCAGGGTGTGTTCAAGGTGGGTCCAGCTCTCCTCCAAGACCCAGGACACAGGAGGCTGGACTCTGGGTGCTGGCAATGGAGGGGAGGAGGAAGGATGCAGACCCGGCTCATGGGCTGCAGCTGTGAGCCATCCCCATGGAGGCAAATCTGCAGCTGACATAGATAGAGGCTGATGGTCCAACTGGCCATCCATCTGAAGAAGCTAGGCACTGGCAGAGGCACAGGACGGGGTGAGGCAAATGGATGGAAAATTGAGAATAGGAGACCCCGGCAAGAGGATTCTGAACAAAAGGCTAGAGGTAGAGCCTGGACTGGTTTCCTGAGCCTTTGGGTCTTCCAGGGCTCATATCATCAGATGCTTCTGACAACCACTAAGAAGAGAGGGGCAGAAGGGAGGGAGGGAGAGCTTTTAAGGGCCCCAAGGAAGCCAGGATTCAGATAAAGGGAAAATATTGAACCAACTTTCTTAGCTACTTCAGTATTAATATTTTGGGGCTAGCTAATTTCTTTTTATGAAAATGAAAATGGACCCATTTATATAGTGATGACTCTTTTGGCAATTTTCTCGTGTTTTGGTCAGGTTGTTTTCTTGATTTATTGTTTTTCCCAAAATCAATGCCTTTCGTGAATGAAAAGAAGACCTAAACAAGTAGAAGCAGCACTGAGATATCACTTTGCACCCATTAGGTGAATATAAACTAGTTCCCCATTGGAGAGCACTTTGGCGGTTCCTAGTACCACTGGTTTACCAAGTTTCACTAGTTTATTGAACATTCTAGTCTCACTGGGTTATAAATACGATGTGATTTTATTCTCTTTGACAAATGCCCTAACTACACCACAATGAGTCTCCCTGCTGGCTAAGGAACATGCTCCCTTAGTAACCTTTGGCCAAATTCTCCAGCTTTTAGCCACTTTTGCTTATTGATGTGTTTAAAACTCAGGCCTGAATGTTTTAAAGCTTGGACCTCTTATCTGATGGAAAGCTCCTTTCCGCCTCTCTCTCAGCTGAAGCTATCCCTAGGACTCTCTGAGCAGGTGGAGGTGGACTCACAGCCAGCAGACTCTCGGATACCACCTTCTGTGTCCCTTCTTCCTCCCCTTGCGTTGGGTGGGGAAGAAGAAATGGAAAATGGCTAAGATCTTTCTTGTGTGATTGGGTGAGTGTTCAGTCTTCTCTCTGCAGACTTCTCTCTGTGGTGTTTCCTGCTTCTCTGGCCATGCCAATGAGCTTTTGATCTCCTCCTGCTCAATGTGGCAGGGGTGGGCTCTCCTGGGGATAGGAAATGTCACACCAAATTCATGATAATGGCAGACTCTGAGGAAAAGGGGAGCTAGGTTGGGAAAGAATACAGAGGGAACAGCATCTTTATTAGTTATGTTTTATTTCTTATTATAAAATAAATCTGGATACCAAAGGGCTCCATGGAGCCCTGTGCCCTGAGCTGTTGTTTCACATGGAATCTACTCTGTCTTAACTTCTTCCACCCTGCCTCAGTGTCTCCACAGAGTACAACCTTCCCCTAGAGGATGGCACTCTTGTGGGAGTACCACCCAGGGGGCCTCTCAATTCACGCAGACCAATGTGGTATGTGTCTTTGCTATGCTAAATGGTGGAAGGACAGGCTGCTCTCTCTCAGTCCTGCCTCCTCCCCTGCCTCTCTCTCCATGCCCTGGCAGCATCTGGCACTCTGCAAGTCCAAGCTCTCACCCAACTTCCCGTGACAGAGGACCAGACTCTGACTTAGTTCATATATGGAAGAGAAGAAGAATGATTCTGACAGATGATCAGAAAACCTTTATCAGTGACTATCTTTGGTCTTCCTTTCTTGGCTTTCATGGAGGATATTGTGGTCATGTGAAGAGAGGGAATATCCTCTCTTTGTGAACTTAGTACTCCCCAAAAGACTCTGTCCTCTCTGCCTGTTTTCCCTTGAGGTTGGCTTGGGTGGGAGTGGTTAGAGAAAGGATCTATCCTTAGCTTTGGTGCCTCTCAGCATGGCCTCCTGGGAGGTAGCTGGTCACGGCAGCTATGATGTCATAGTGGTTATATGGAACGTAGGGAACTTAAAATCTTTTGTCCTCATCTTTAGGCCTTCACCACAATTCTGATACAACAGGAAAAATAAAATAGAACATGTGTGTAGCAGACCACCCATCAATTCTATGCCTAAGCATGTATCCTAGAGATGTTCTCACACATGTGCATGAAAAGATTGTTACAAGAATATCTCTAGCAGTATTGTTTATAATAGTGAAAAATTAGAAGCAATCTAAATTCCACAGTAATGGAATGAGTAAAGGAAGTCTGGAAGCTGGGCTGGTTTTCAGGCAGGTGTGTGCTGGGACACACAGGTAGGCACAGGCACCCAGAGGTACCGTAGTTTATGAGGAGCGCCCCTGTATGTTGGTTGGTGCCAAAGCTATGCCAGTTGTTAAATGTTTTGAATATCACTTCATAATCACTTTATTCAATACATTAGAGCAATGAAAACGAATGAAATAAGTCAATTTGGATCAACATGAATGGATCTCAAATATGGGCTCAAAGAAAAAAGTACAGAAAGAAAAAAGGATGCCATTTATGTACAATTTTAAAAGCATGCAAAATAATGCTATTTATCATTTATGTACATATATGTGCATATGTGTATCAAATATAAAAAAATGTGGATAGGAAATGTTACACCCAATTCATGATAATGGCAGCCTCTGAGGAAAAAGGCTAGATTGGGAAAGAATACAGAAGGAACAGCATCTTTATTAGGTATGTTTTATTTCTTATCATAAAATAAATCTGGATACCAAAAGCAAGAACAACAAAAGAAAAAGTAGATAAAGTGGACTTCATTAAAATTTAAAACTCTTGTTTTAAGTTTAAACTCTTATCTTAATTTAAAGCTCTTGCATCAAAGGACACTATCAAGAGAATGAAGAGATAACACACAGAATGGGAGAAACTACTTGGAAACCATATAGCTGATAAGATTTTAACATCCAGAACACATAAAGAGCTCTTATAACTCAACAACAGAAAGGCACACAACCCAATTAAAAAAAAGAAAAAGAGTTTGAATAGACATTTCTTCAAAGAAGATATACAAATGACTAGTAAACACATAAAAAGATGCTCAACTTCATTAGTTATTAAGGAATGCAAAGCAAGACCACAAAGAGATACCTCACTTCACACCAACTAAAATGGCTATTAAAAAAAAACCCAAAGGAAAAAAAAAACAGAAAATAAGTGTTGGTGAAGATGAGGAGAAATTGGAGCCCTCATGCATTGCTTGTGGGATGTAAAATGGTACAACTGCTATGGAAGACAATTTGGCATTTCCTCAAAAAGCTAAACATAAAGTTACCCTGTGACCCAGTAATTCCACATCTAGTTATATACCCAAAGGAATTGAAAGCAGGAATTAAACAGTACCTTGTCACAAGTTCATTGCAACATTATTAGCAATAAGAAAAGTTGGAAACAACCCAAGTATTCATCAGCTGATGAACAGATTTTTAAAATGTGGTATGTACATAGAATGGAATATTATTTGACCATAAAAAGAAATGAAGTTCTGACGCATGCTACGATATGGATGAACCTTGGAAACATTTTGCTAAGTGAAATAAGCCAGACACAAAAGAAGAAATATTGTATGATTCTACATACATGAAGTATCTAGAACAAGAAAATTCATAGAGGCAGAAAGCAAATTAGAGAGGCAGGTGTGGTAGTGTGCACCTATAGTCTCAGCTACTCAGGAAGCTGAGGCTAGAGGATCCTTAAGCTCAGGAATTTGAGTCTGCAGTGAGCTATGATTGTGCCTGTGACTAGACACTGCACTCCAGTCTGGGCAACACGTGAGACCTTGTCTCTAAAAAATAAAAATTAAAAAAAAATTTAAGAAAAAAATGTAGGTTAGAGATTACCAGGGTTAAGGGAAAGGGGGAATGGGGAGTTTCTCAACGGTTACAGAGTTTCTGTTTAGGGTGATGAAAAAGCTTTGGACATAGTGGTGATGGTTGCACAATATTATGAATGTAGTTAATGCCACTGAATTGTACACTTAAGAATGGCTAAAATGGCAAATTTTGTGTTATATATATTTTACCATGATTTCAAAAAATAATGTAATATACTCAAAACCATTGAATTGTACACTTGAAAGAGGCAGACTGTGGAGTTATGTGAATTATATCTCAAGTCTTTTTAAAAAAAGATCTGAAGGAAATATGGCAAAATACAAATGTTTGTTAATCCTCAGAAAATGGTAAAGGTATTTTTTTTATTCTTTTTACTTATCTAAAAGTTAAATAATATTTTTCTAAATCAAAACCAGAAGACAAGAAGCAAGTAGGTGAGGGAATGACATCAGCACGAGAATACAGATAAGCATTCAAGAAGAGGGAAATAGAGCAGGCAGCATTCCCCTCTCACTGCATTTGGAAATGCTTGTGCATTTTTAAGCAAACCATCTATTTGCCCAAAATTTATCTCATAATGGTGAAAGAAGAAAATATTGAGCAAAAAAGGATTTATTTTTCCTCTATTTTTTACTTGCACCATAAAAGTACTAAGAGGCTGGGGCTTGTTTATCTAGAGATCCTTATCTGACAAGCTCTGCAATGAAGGGAATGGAAGTCATTCTCTGCTAGTGGAGAGGGACCAGCAGATGAGAAGCACCTGGGGGGTGGTGGAGCATTCACAGTTCACTTACCCCATCGTAGGATTCTGAAGTAACACTGTAATTGCTCTTCCTGGGGACTCTGATGGTACCACTCATACCTCAGCATCACGGAGTGGCCCTGATCTAGAGCAATGCTCAGAGCAATGATCTAGGCAATTCGGATACTCAGCTCCAAATGCCAATGACTGGTCCACAAACTTCTGGAGAAAAGGCCATGCTAAACGGCCCTGCCCTCCTGCTTGGAACTGTGGGATGAGTAAGGAAAAAATGATGCTGCAGGCATCACTGTCTGTGTGTGGTCGGTAGAGATTTCACGGTGCATACAAGGATGAGTTGGGGTTGGGAAATAAAAGATTAAGAGTTCTATACCTCCAGTGTTCAGGTAAAGTTCCCATGAAACTCATTTTGTAGAGCCTGAGATTCTCCAAGCAAGTGCCGCTCTGTTCCAACACTTTTTTGGTGCCCTGCCTCTCTGCTAAAGTGACTGAAGTTCATGGCCTGAAAGACACATCTTGCTGATGCAACCTAATTGCATTAATACTACACCAGTCTAGTAGCTAGTAGCGAATAGCTAGTAGCCAATGTTGTGTTTGAAAAGTTAGTGTATGAATGGCTTTTTCTATAAGCTTTTAAAGGATTTGGGATTTATCTGGACTGAGCATCCTGGTTCTTACCAAGCCTCAATTATGGTCAAGAAAGGACCTGGTTGTCTTGGAGTTCATAACGCTAACAGAAGGGGTCCATCCCTCCTACCCTCCTACACCGTCAGCATGCCCATCCCCTGCCTAAGTGGAGAGAAATCACAGCTTTGAGACTCGTTCTGTTCCAGATCCTCCTCTTCCTTCTCCACTGGCACCGAAGTCTGCTTGTGTTTCACTCATGACCCATGGATCTGGGTTCCCTATACTGAGGTCCACTCATTTGGAGGGAAAGTAATCGCATCTAGCAACAACTCCTGGAACTAGAAAATTAGTCCTTCTTTGTTAAGATCAAATGTTCTGAGTTTATTCAAATTCAGAAAAGTTAACACCAAAATGATCACATTCAGTTTATTATTTTATGGATAGCTGCTTCCAAATAAACCAATATCATCTCTGGGTTACAGAAGCCTTAATTGAATATTACATTTTTGTATGGGTTTTAGGAAATAAAAAAAAATCTTTTGAGGAGGCAGTATAAACTGAAAAGAAAAATAAATGACATCTAAAAGTAAGAGTAATTTCCCCTGAATCTGATATTTGTCCTAGAAGCTCAGTAGCCATAAGGATTAATGACAGTAACAAACATCTTTATAGCTCTCATCAACGATGGAAAATTCAATTAGTCTAGTTGGTGTGTTTCAAATATTTAACCAATTCATGCATAATTTCACATCACTTTGCTGTCATAAGGGACAATTTATGATATGCCAGCAATTGGTTACAGTCTGTGAAGTTTTCAATATTTCAAGTAATAAAATCAGGTCAGTATGTTAGAACATGGTCTCCCTATCCTACAGACATGAGGCCATAACATTTATTCCCATAGAGCATAGACTAAAGAGAAAAGATATTAAGTCGCAAAGTCATGTGCATAGTAATCGGGCAAACATATAGACCCTGGCATCAGGTCTGGGTTTGAATCTAGCACCCATCACTAACTAGATGAGATTGGGCAAGTTTCTCATGTATGAAATCAAGGTCATGTCATAGCACCTGTGTGTATTAGTTTTCTAGGCTGCTGTAACAATAATACCACAAACTGGGGGACTTAAACACCAGAAATTTATTCTCTACAGTTCAGGAAGCTAGAAGTCCAAAATCAAGATGTCAGCAGGGTTGGTTCCTTCTGAAGGCTCTAAGGGAGCATCTGTTCCATGCCTCTCTCCTAGCTTTGGTGGCTGCAGGTGATCTTTGGCATCCCTTGGCTTGTGTCTGCGTCACTCCAATCTCTGCCTCTGTCATCACATGCCCTTCTGCCCTGTGTGTTTCTGTATCCAATCTCCCTCTTTTTTTTTCTCTTATAAGGACACCAGTCATTGAATTTAGGGCTCATCCTAATTCAGTATGGCCTAATCTTAACTTGATTAAATCTACAAAAATCCTATTTCCAAATGAGGTCATATTTATAGCACTGGGTGGTTAGGACTTGAACATAGCCTTTTGGGGGACACAATTCCACCCCCTACACCATATCATGAACTTGTAATTAGTATTTCATCTGACAGTTTAAGGAAGCATTTAGCACAGTGCCTGGCTCATAGTAGGTATTCAATAAATGCTACTTCCTTTCCTGGCCTGTTCAGTAATCAGCATAACCATCAGATTGTGTTTCCAAATCATAGGCATAAAACTATTATTTGGTTGGAAATCTGTGGATTTCCTATTTTTCACTTTCTAAGTATTCTTTCATTTTTATATTTCATTTAGGAATGAAATGAGAAAACTATGGCAAAATTTAAATAAATAGCTGAGACTCAGCTATTTCTTCTAGTGGAAGTGAAACTGTCTTTTAAAAACAATATGCTACAAGTATTTCTCACAGCGACCATCTCTGCCATGTGAACAAATCTGATCTTTCCTGTCTGCCTGTTTATTGGTAAATATTGAACGGCAGTTGGTCAATGAGACCAGTGGTGCTTTAATAATAGTCACAAAAAAAAACCTATTTAGGAGAAACCATAGAAAAAGTACATTTTTAAATGTTTATAAAGGGTTAAGAAATATAACAGAAGTGCAAGAATTTAATAATCTCACTTGATATTAGGAAAACACGGGCACTGTTTCTTAAATTTTCAATTTCATTAATTCAAAACCTTACCCAGAGTAAGAGCAAAACAATATGCCAGATTCTGTGGCTAAATCTTTCATTGTCAAAGTCTTGAATTATTGCAAAGACCTGAAGATTTCAAAATAATGATGATATAAAGCAGTAACTTTCTATCACTGCACAAAATGTGCAGAGCTATAAATCTTATTATAATAGAACATTGAGTTCTAGAGATTCTTAAAATCCTTTTAAATACCAGCTCAGCTAGTTGGTGAAATGTAGCATCCGTACTTTATTGATAGACAAACTAAGGTGAATGACCTCACTGTAATCGTGGCAGAGGGAAGGGTGGATTTGCTTAGCTAATTACACTACAACAACAGATCTGGTCCACAACTTCCTCTGTAATATTTATTTTTTAATGAAATATACAAAAGTTTGCAAACATCTTGTCGGCCTTATAAGTGTTTCCCCTAGGACAATTTAAAGATCAAAAAAGGAAATTTCAATCATGCAATCCGGCCAAAAAAAAAAAAAAAAAAGTCAAGGAAATAACTAAAAAAACGCTCTATCTACAGTAGTCAAACCACCAGCGAATTCACTCTTATTCCATACTCTTCTACTCTTTCCTTGCTTGGTCAATTCAGTTATTTAAGGAATGACTTGAAAACTATCGGCCTGAGAGAGTCTACCTGCCCCCTCCCCTTTTCAGTACCTTGTTTCCAGGCTCATGGGCTACCTTCTTTTAACACAACCATTTATGACGTTTCCAAAATGCCCTGTCCCTTTGCTTTCTGATCTTCACCCCTGTTCCTTAGCTGTCCAGCACCAGGTAGATACACAATCAATGCTACTTATCAATGCTGACAACTCCTGGCTCCCCTGTTCCTACCTTTCTTTTGCTGGGAATACCACTTAAGGGTACAGCTCATCCAGAGGAAATATATTCTGCCTCTCTCCTTGTCCTGCTCTTGATATAGATCAGCTAAAAGCAATTTAAGACAGTGGTGAGTCTCCCAAGAATCCTAACGCAATCGTCTCCCGAAAGCTGGCCTGTGGGAGAATCTTGGAGCCCAGGGAAACGTGCCCAATGCAGGTTTCGCTCATGTCACTGTTTACCCAATGCCCCCATCCCAATCTTTAAGGATTGAATGTGGTGGCAGAAAGAAAGCTCTTCTGCAGAGAAATAGACCATGTGGGCTTTGTGAGTCTGCCTGATATACATTCCTCTGGAATTTCAGTTAATACAGACAACACCAGCAATACCAAAACAAACGCAGAAAAGACAAGACCAAATCCACCACCACAAAAAAAAAAAAAAAAAAAAAAAAAAAATGTGAGGCAGGTAGAGGCACCACCTGGCTTTGTAAGTCCAGGAAGAGTTTATCCTAGAGTAGAAATCACAAACACTGATGCAGATTTGGGGACAGGGACCTAAGGAGAAGAGTCTAACACCGGATGTTTCTAACTGGTGAGAGGGGCAGGTCTTGATCTGATTCACCAGCTTTGACTGGGAGCTGCACTTCCTTGAAGATGTGGCCTGGAGCACTCCCAGGGGATACGGCCTGCTGGTAACTGTAACTCAAACTTGAGCTGGGAACAAGGTCATGACAAAGCTGAACCCTAAGACATCAGAAAATCAGTGAGGATTAAGAACAGTGGCAGCTGATGTTGAGGTCAAACTCCTGACCAGAGGGAGATGGTGTGAAGCTGTCGGCTTTATGAGCATAACATGGAGGGCCTGGAGTTTGAGGGCTTGGGGGTAAGGGCTTGGGCCCTCCCCAACCCCTGTGTGAGAGCACCCTCTTGCCCTGGCCTGCTCCATTCCAAGCTCCCTTGGCTGAACTGAAAGGGAAGGAGGTGATATCCGCATACATAGCAGGGCTGGGAATGGGGACAATGCTGGGAGAACACTGTCCAGGCCTCCATCCCCTCACTGTAAAGTGGCACGGGTGGGCACAGCGTTTTAAGAATTTATCACCCAATGAGAATGGCGGTGGAGAAAGACAAGGTACAGAAAATCAAGCATTTCTGTTAGCACATTTCTTTACAGAAAACCCTGCCCATCATGAATCCAGCAGCCCAGCGGATGGGATTGCACTTACGTGTATTTTACACCCAAATTCTTGGCGTGTGAAGAGGATGCTACTCACCCACTGTCTTAGACCATGTATGTTGAGCTTTTGCTACAGATGGAGTGAGGAACCCTGATAAGTCATTTATACTCTCAGTCCCCGTTCTTCTTGATTCCAGGGCCTTCATTTTTTTAAAAAAAATAGATGTCTGGTTGGCATAAATGCTTGTGAAATAGAGTGAAGCAAATTGATTAAATATTTGCATTGAAACTATTCCTTTGTACCAGTTAACATATTCCAGTTAACTAAACTTATCGACCATGCAGGTTTATAAATGTGTATGTGTTTCTAGTATTTTCTAATACCAAAGAGCCAGTATTGGTTTTGAATTAATATAGTATACCAATGTTTAGCCCTCTTTTTTACCAAGGTTAATTGTTAATTATTCCAAGGCAATTATTTACGTGATTGAAAGTGTGTTTGCTGAGCCTGAGTCCTCAGTGTTATGTGTTAAGATTTATAAGAGGCAAATACACTCACATAAAGGCAAATTAATTATTTAGGGAGGAAAGCCTTAATCAAGGCAGTGGGCGACTGCAATAATTAGACTTCAGAAAAGAAAGCCAGCAGCAGCACAATCCATAATTATTCATTGTTGTTCCTCCTCTGACCTGAAAATAAAAAACCAAAATGCATATACACCCCACAAATACTCCAGAGGACCTGCTACTTCTCTCTCTGCCTCATACCTTTTCATTATTACAGCCAAAGGACTCTGAGGAAACAGATCACTTACAGCATTTTAGAGCAAATAATCCACTTGGTCATTCTATAAGGCTCCAAAAAAATAGACCTTTGAACAATGACAGCTGGAAAATCCTGAGGCATCAGACACAGCTAATAGAGGATTCTCCTCCTGCTTTCAGGAGTCTTTGAAAACCAAAAGGCATAGTCCACAGCACAACATGTGACAAGACATTTATTTTCATCTATTTGCTGTAAGCCGTTGAAAACTAGAAATATCAAATTAGATCAAATGTTTTTAAACAGGTTAAAATCGATCCTTTCCTTGCATTTTGGGTTCTGCCCAAAGAGTCCTCAGATTGGGGCCTCTGCAGCATGAATATATATTTCATCATAAGAGGAACACAAAGTCCCTAATGGTGATAATTACTGTCACCAAAATAGAAGGCTAATTGTCAGAGGAGTTCGCTCTTCTCTGTGTGATGAAGGGCTAGGCAGGACTAGCCGGCGTCTTTGGGCAGAGCCATCTTTCCTTTCAGTTCTTTCAGGATGTTTAAAATCATTTCATCTGTGGACACAGACTAATCAGATAAAAATCTAGTGAGAATTTTGTGAAACAAAGGCTTCATTATGAATTTTGTTTTGTTTTGTCCCTGCCAACGCTCTTTGAGGAATAGAAAATGTGGAAACCCACAGGACACGGAGCCCTGGCAACTTTGGCCTGGATTGCTGGTGCATATTTATTCTATTTGTTTTTGTGACTTTCATCCAAAGGTAAGCAGCACCTTTCTTAAAGAAACTCCAGACCCTTAACTGCCTTTCTCTCATCATTAATCCTCACAACTTCCCGGAGAAGCCAGGAAGAGACAGGTCTCTGCACCCTCCGTTATAGATGGAGAAGCTGAGGTTTGGGAAGGTTAAGTGACTTGCCCAAGGTTATTTAGTAAATTAGGGGAGGCCACCTGAGAATACAGCTTTGGGTTCTTAGGTTCTGGGGTTGCAGCCAGGAAACCTCAGCCACAAAGAGGCTCTTTTGTGTTTGATTTTGTTGACATATCTATTTTTGTAGGAAGAAAATAAGTAAATGTTTCAGTTCTACTCTGACCTCCCCTGTTATGCCACATTGATACACACACACACACACACACACACACATGCACACACACACACACATGCACACACACCATTAGCCGGGGGGCGGGGAAAGAGATAGCCCTGGCTTAGAACTTGCAAATAAACTCATTGATTTGCTGCAATGTTCTCAATGTATTCATTCTATTGTTTTAGATTCTATTGCATGGAGCTGTAATTCTTACTTCCTGTCCTCACTCTGAGAACTGGGCTCATATATCTCATTGTGGCCATATTTAAAGAGTTGGTTCAAGAACAACCACTCCATTGATATGGAATTTCTTTAAAAAAAAAACTTTAAAGATGTATTGCTGTCATCATAGAAGAGAATAAAGATGGTGTGTAATTCATGGAGAAGAATGAATGTCCAGCAAATCAAGATACTTTTGCAGGCTGCGTTGGATTAGCATCCAGGAATGGGGCTTGAAGATGCGGAGCCTCAGTGCTCAGGAGTGAGTAGTGTCAAGGCAGGGAAGAGAAAGAAACCACATCTTAAGGTACACATTTTTCAGTCACAGGGTTAGGAATAGAATAATAATACTCTAGAAGTTTAAAAAGGTGAACTCACACAAAAACACAGCCTCTGGGGATAAGTGACCTGTCCTGAGGAAAGAGGAAGAGGTATATGAAAGTCTGGAAGAAAAGAAAAGAATACCATCTTCAGGGCAAGCAGTGGCTTCTCGCAGGTTTGTAAGCACAATAGATACTTTAGTAAAATGCTTGTACCGCAGAGGCTGAGGTTTTTTTAAATTTTTGAATTGCAAGTGCGCCATCTAGTGGTCAGTTTCTAAAATAACAAGTTCATGGTGTTACTGATGTCATCCTTTGGATGCAAATTACTTAGTTCAAGACTTTTTTTTTTTTTAATGACTAATGCCTGCATCAATCATAGCAAGCTATTGAGAATTTAACTTCCGGCAGACAGAGTTGGCAGTGGCTTCCAAGAACTAAAAGTATCTGTATATCGGCAATTTAAATCACAGCATTTTCCACTGCTGAGATAAACTTCCCTGACTTATTATCTAAAATGTTATTATCTTGACATTGTTTGGGAGGGTAAATGAAATAATCAGTCAGAAAATTTACCATAATGTATACTTAAATTCAACATGTACTCCACCGAGAAAATGAAGGAGAGTTGGGCATTTATTGGGCATTTGGTCACTAAACAAAGTGTCCATGAAGATTTTTAGCTAATAGCCCGGGTGGGGCTTGCTGGACAGGGAGAGAGGAGGAGTCTGATGACCTTTAAGGACATGCAGGGACCTGGTGTGGTAGCAGTGTGGACTGCAGTGGTCTCAAAGTGTGAGAATATACTACTGATTGAAATGGAGAAAAATACTTCTAAATGACATAAAGATGACGTTAGATAGCATTGGAATCAGGTCCAGAGTCAGTTTTAGTTTAGTCCCATGAGGTCTTTAACACCTCTGAAACTTGCCAATTGTCCTTTATAATCAAAGAGAACCGACTTTAAGCTCCTTTTCTTTGCCAGACAATGATATGTAGTTATAACTTCATATAATTATGTTTACATTGTCTTTAGTTATAACTTTCTATTAAGTGCAAGTGATACTGCCTTTTCTGCAATGATATAAAATTTCCCTGTAAGATAAATTCACTGAAGTAAAAACACGAGTGAATTTGAAGCAAAAGTATTGAATAAGTAATAATAGAGGAAGTACATAAATACAGGGAATGTCACAAAGATGGACATGGGTGCAGGACAGTGGCAACACAAGCAGAGGAGAGACTCTGCTCTGGGAACACCTGAACCTGCCCTCTCCTCTGTAATTACCTGGGCATGTTACTCAATCACTGCCAACCTCCATTTCCCTCACCTGTAGAGTGGCGCTTTGGGTTTAGGTGAGCTCAAAGCAACCAATCTAGAAGAAACTAGAGCTTATTACAGCAATTTTAAAAGTGGAATTATTCTTTGCCTGAATTCAGAAGAGGGGCATAGAAATAAGGAAAAAAATAGAACATCCTAAGAAAATCTTCATCAAGAATGAAGGAGGACACGTGGAAGGCCCGAGGACACAGAGTGCTGGTGAATTACATCCAGCCTCTGACTTGTACTTAACCACAAGCCTCAAATTACAGTCATATTCTCCAAAATTCTAGCTCATGCATACTAAAGACCCACCAAATCAAAGAACTATCAAAATATATTATTTCTTATTATGGGGTATCAGGAACAGAGCAATATCCTGCTCCTTAAAGCCAGGCAATGGACTGTCCAGTAGGAATACAATGTGGCTTCCAGCCCCCGTGCAGACAGGCTTCTCCTAGTGCGGAGGGGAAGCTTGCTGGGGAAAGCAGGGCCTTTATAGCTAGGGAAGCTTGAGGCCTTCACAGCAAGGAAGCACCACGTGTGAGCAGAGCAGAGTCCAGTGTGTGTTCACGGGACCCTCTGAGGCCCGAGACGGAGCTCCATCTTCCCCTTTCACTGAACCCCAGGCTGGGCCCTGTGCCTGTGGTCCATGTACACCATCTCATCCAGTCCTCACACCAGCCCTGAAATGCAGGCCTGTTACCCTGTGTTAGCAGAGGCGGAAACCAGGGCCCAGAACCTGTAAGTTCCTCGCCAGAGGTCACTTACTTTATAAGTGGCAACACCACATTTGAATCTAGGTCTCTGTGATCCTGGGAATGCTGATTCCTCTGCCAGGGGGGGACAGGAGGCCTGGGCTCCACACTGGGAACTGTGGCTCCCCGTCTCCTCCACCACAAACAAAAGCAGTGGGGCACAAAGAGATTGGCCTTCCCCCTCTTTGGGACATGACTGGGAAAGTTAATCAGTCCTGATTCTGCCTGATGGTCCTTTGGTCAGCCCTGAGGCTCCAGCATTCATGCCGTGATGCCCCAGAGTTACCAGTTCCAAACCATTTCTTTTCTCTCTCCTAACTCACTCCTGCCCATAACTCCCATCAGAATCGTGGCCAGTCTTGCCTAGGCTTGAAGAACTGGAGCCACTGCATGATGTGCTGTCCCAGGTCACCGATGGTCACATGGAGGACTGTCCCCATCCCACAAGAGAAGAAACGGTTCCCTCCCTTTCCTCCCTTTCTCCCTTAGGAACCTACAGGATGCTCCCTTCTGCCAGGACAGGTGTCTTCTGTTCACCTTAGACTTGACCTCTAGAAAGCAAAACTAAGTACCGAGTGAGAAGAACAGCCAATTGCAGGAAAACACAATGAGCAGCTGCATTCTCGTGCCCTCTGAAATGATGCTCAGTGTACCAGGTAGGTACCCTGTGTTGGGCACGAGGCAGGGTGGGGCAAAGGAAGAAACTTAGGACCCTACCCCTGCTCTCAAGACCCACGAGGGGAGACACAGAGTGGATATGACTTATTGCTGTAATTTCGACGTGCTCCCTCCAAAATTCAAGTGTTGCCAATGTAATAGTATTAAGAGTTGGGTCCTTAAAGAGATGACTAGGCCTGAGGGCTCCTTTCTGGTGAGGAGAGTAAGGCCCCTATGAAAGCAGCTTCCCGCAGTGCTGGGCTAGGCTTGCCCGCTCACTTGTCTCTGCCCTCTGCCGCGTGAGGACACAGCGAGCCTCCACTTCCGAGGATGCGGCCCTCACCAGACAACCAAACCTGCTGGTGTCTTGATCTTGCACTCCTCAACCGCCACACCTGTGAGAAATAAATTTCTGTTCTCTACAAATTACTCAGTCTGTGGTATTCTGTTACAGCTTCACAAAATGGACTAAGACAATGTCCATATTCACATCTATATATTGGTTAATTTTCCCTTGGAGAAGGAGTTTCAGTTCCTCCTTTTAACACAGAATGAAGGAATTCTAGGCCTAAAATATGACAGTTACTGATTACCCTGAGTCCTCCACCTCCCCACCCCCATCCTGGTTCTTGTTCAATGCCATCACATAAGAGAACGGCAACACCTTGGGGCATAGCAGTGTGGAGGCCCCTGGATGGAGCTGGGCAGAACGTGCTGGGATCCCTGTGGTGCCCCTGGGCGAGCCCCTCCACCTCCCTGGCTCTCGTCTCTTCATCTGCTCAACGGTGGGGCCCCCTTACCGTCTAAAATTCTTCTCCACTCTTAGAAAAGGCTAGTGCCAGCCATAGTCGTACAGTTGATTTTACTTTAATTCCCAAACCTTTTCCCTCATAGATAAGTCAGGAGAACAGATCTGAGACTGTGGGAAACAAAAACATGGCGAGAACAGGCTCCCAGTGCACCAGGAGCCACCCTCACACACCGGCCCTGGACGGCGCAGGCTTTGTGACAGTGGGGTGGCAGAGGCCAGCTCTCGGAGGGCAGCTGTTGGTCACATGCCTTTTCTCTCTGCTTGATCGAGCCCCAAACCCTAGGAACAAACCCTATGACTCTTTGGAAGTTTGTTTTCAAGGACAATTATCATCATCAATACCTTTATCAAATATAAAAACCATTTTTAATATCTCTGTCTTATTAGACTTGGATGATTCTGTGGAGCTTTTTATGGGTGCTGAGGACAGAGTCTCCTGTGGCCCCAAAACTGTAACTGGCCCCTCTGAAGTGGTGGGAACCAGGCCTCACGCTTAGAATCTGCAGGGAACGTTGGAGTGGACACTGGCCCTGAGGGACCCTTTCTCAGAACGTGGCATGTTCCTACGGGTACATTTACACACTGCCTGCCCTGCACTGAGCAGAGGATGCAAACTGCGACAGCGCTGGGCAGCCAGCTAGGCCCACTCACTAGCTAAGAAGTCGTCCCTGCCTCTCATCAACAGTGATCCAGATTCACCCTTCCTCAAAATAGCCACAGACTTCCCACTGCCTGCGCAGCATCTGCCGAGCATCTGCTGTCTCGCCTGACCCCGCAGGATCTGCCGCCCCGCCTGACCCCGCAGGATCTGCCGCCCCGCCTGACCCCGCAGGATCTGCCGCCCCGCCTGACCCCGCAGGATCTGCCGCCCCGCCTGACCCCGCAGGATCTGCTGTCCCGCCGACGCTGCCAGGGAGAGTGTCCTGCAGCTCTTCCCACCTGACTTTGCAACAGCCCTCAGCTTCCCGGCCCGGGCTGTATGGGAAGTGTGGCCCATACTCACGCCCTCAGCAGGCCTCAGTGGAGGAACGGAGACTGCTGCCCTGAGGGCTGGTTCGTGGACCCTCCGGGTGCGTTGCTGCTCCTGCAGCACCAGGGTGGAAGGAGCGAGCCCTTACCCGGCAGCAGGCGGAGGAGGAGCCCTGTGCGCCTGTCCAAGAGCCACCTGGGCCCTGAGCAGAGCTGTGGGCTCCTGTCGTGCACACTGCTCTGGGGATGCTGATGTGCTTCTTCAAATAAACCTGTTTTCTGAGTATCAGATCTGAGAGGGTGCTGAGAAGATTTAGGAAAGCTTCCTTTCATTTTCCTTTTTCCCTCAAGGATGCCTTTATGAAACAAGAAGCTGTCACCAGCCTTACCTGGATTATTCTCAAGAAAGAAAGACATCTGGTACTATTTCCTCCTCTGGGATGAATATTTTTCCTGACTTGTCAAAGCCAACATCTTTGGCCCCTTAACTCTGTGACTATGAACCTGATTTTGGATTTCAAGTTGAGCAAATCTTCTTTTGTGGTAAGTTCATGGGGGCCTTCAGGGAGGAGAGTGAGAGAGGAATAGGTACTATTTGCTTCAAATCCCCTAGAAGGAAGCTTCGTCCCTACCCTCCTGAGAATCATCACTGTTGTTCTTACATTTGGGGTCTTAGTCAGGTGCTCTGATATCTTTTTTTATTGCCCATTCCCTTGTCATCCTTTATCGAGGCTGCCATTGCATTAGATAATTATATCCACCCTCCCCGGGCTCCCGCTTCGCAAACCTTCTTGGAAGGCTGAGTGCATGACTCATGCTCCTCTGGTATAAAGTGACTCTCTGAATTCATCAGTACCTGACGCAGAGCTGCCGTCTCCATTAGGCACTGCATCAGTGACTGCTTGATTAGTCTCAGAATTTGGCTTCAGGTTATAAGAATGGCTGCAAAATTTTTTTGACATCGGGGTCCTTGAGCTCATCAGTTTATCCAGGATTCAGGAACAACCCCCAATATTCAATCTTAAGTACAGGCAGTCCTTGAGAATTCCTAGATGAATAACACTAGTAGGGAATGAAGCACAGAAATGGCCACCGCTTCTCCTCACCAACATTCCCACTTCCTTTTCACAGGGTCAGGCTGCCCTGGGGCCACTGGCCCCCTCTTTCTTTTCTAGACATGTCTGACCCTCTACTCTTAGCCAGAACAACAGCTGCTAGAGAGCCCCTCATCTGTCTTAGCCCTCTCTCCTTTTTCTCTCTCAATGGGAAGCCACAGAGAAAGCCTCTGAATTTTCCAAGTCAGAACACCAAGGCTCACAGTGATGACTTCCTCCTTGTCAGTCTGTGGTTTCCCCGGCTCTTCTCATGACACAGGTGCCATGTCCAGAGTCTCCGACTCTCCTGCCTATGCCACCATCTGCCATCCACTCCCACGGGGACCTCCACCCCAAGGGGGAAGCATCCCTTCCTCCAGCCCACCCCTCCTTTACCAGGAGCAGCCCCATGGCCTCAGGCCTTCCCTGTAAGAATTCATGGATGAATTAGTTTTGTGGGATGAGAACACTTTATTTTTACAGGGACCATGTAAGGAGTGAGTTGGTCCTGCATTCCCAGTTCAAATACAGGGTGTGTTTTCCCACAGAGGCAATATTTTCAAAGGAATGCCTGTTGTTTATTAATATGAGGAACAGAGTTCAGCTACATTCCACTATTTGTGGAATGGCCTAGACGGCAATCCATTAGTGCTCTGAAAACTGTCTGTAATCCAGTTTTGCACATGGGACCAAAATTCATACTGACTGAGCCAAACCTCTGCCTCATACTTGACATAAACCATCACCGACAGCATTGGACGTGGGGCGTGGATCAGACACCCCTTGTTACCAGCAGCTGTGCTACAGCAAGGAAGATCCTAGGACCTGGGGCCCGAAACTGGAGTTCAGTTGTTCATGGGTCCCCTTGGACATAGCTGTCTTCTGGGAGGCTCCGTGTTCCTCAAGTGTAAATGAGAATGGTCATGAAGATGAAGTGACATAATCATTGGGAAGAAGCTTGTGCATGGTAGGTATTTGAGAAGTGCTAGTTGAGAAAGAATTCTAAAATTTCTAAAAGAAGCATAAGCAACACCATGAGCTCCAGAGGTTATTTATAGACTGTGCAACTCTGGTAATTACTCTTTCTATTGTGAAATGCCATCTTTCTCCCTTTGAAGCCTCACTGTCTTACCTTCACACATCCCCAGATCCTCCTTACGTGACTGAGGTGCCCCTGCTGCTGTAAGCCTGGCACCCTCTGCTCTGTGCCAAACACTCTGCTGCACTGGAGACCAGTGCTTATAGTTCATCTGAAATTCAGACTTAATCGGGCACCCTGTATTTTCTCTGTCACCCCTCAGCATAGGGGGTTCTGCCCCTCTCAAATCGCTCCAGCCTCTGGCCCCTTCAAAGTGCAAGGCCTGTCCAGATCTGACTGTGGTTACTTGTCCTCCTTGTGGTCAGCAGACCCCTGTCCAAGCCTTGCTGTCCTCTCCCAGAGCGCAGTGAGTCCACATCATACAGACAACATGTCAAATGTCCTCAAGGCAGCATCATCAGAGCCACCAAATGGTAAAGTCTCTCCAACCGGGAGCAGATTCAAGCCCTCCCGTACCTCCGCTATTACTCACTTGGTGGTCAGGACATGCTAACCGCCTGAGGGCTCCTCTCAGCCCTTGGGGCCCCGTCATGCAAGGTCTTGGCTCCCCTCTCCCCAGAACAGCCCTCAGTCAATAACGGGTGGGAGTTGGAGGGTCCCAGTGGGACTGAGCCCTGACTGCCCACTGTGGTAACTGCTTGACAATGCATCCTCTATGGGCTTTTTTTCTTCGCTTCTCTGTCTCACTTTCTGACTCTCCTACCAATGTTCCCTGGGTCACCTCCCAAATAAACTCGCAGCACTCAGACATGTTTCTCATGGTAGGTCTCTGGGTAGCCCAACCTAAGACAAAGCTGAATGTCTTTTCTCTCACTGCAGTTTCTCCAGCCACCCCAGCACCCGCAGATCACCAAAGGTTAAGATCACAGGGTACTTCCCAGAAGATACAGAACGAGGAACCTAGCGATGAGGTCAGCATCCCACACTGTTTGCTGATATTTGTAAAGACCCTCACAATAGAACGTGAAAGCCCTTTCTAGCAGGGAAGACACTCCTGGGAGAAGGGCGCGGCAATAGTGTCTTCTTAACAGTTTGCCAAACCAGGAGCTATAGATCAGAAGAGGTCTGTGTTCAGTTCATGGAAGGCTCGTGCAGTTCCATTTCCTGTCCTGTCCCGTGGACAGGTAACACTGCCTCTCCTGCACAGGTTATCGCTGCTGAAATGTCAGAGCTGAGCTCCCCGCTAGCTTCCCTGCTCTCCAGGAGCCGATCTCCGAGGAGACAGAGGCCAGGGCCTGTGGGGTTTCAACTGGCCTAAGATACTGAGAAGGACAAGGGTTTTGAGGCCAAAGAAATCTCGGCTTAAGTCTCTCTCTGCCCTACCTACCTGTGTGATTCTGGATAAACTGAGCCTCGCTTTCTTCATCTGTAGAATGAGAGTAACGATGCCTCCTGGGCACTAATGCATTATTACATGAACTAATGTATGTTAGGGCCTAGCACAGTGAATGGCATCCCATGAATGTTGATTCCCTTCCCACGTGATAAGAACTCTCACTCTGTGTAATGCTGTCTGTGCACGAACAGCTTTCACAAACCCCGTCTCCTCAGTGGAGGTGTAAGCCACGCCAGGACCGGGTGAGCTCTGGTTAATTGATTCAACAGCTTTGACGGTCTAATCTCTGTCCCTCCTCCCACCATGCCTTTCTCTTGGTCATCAAGAAAGTTCTGCAAAGATTGCCATCAGCAAGGCCGTCTAGCCTTATTCTTGAGTGGATCACACCAGTAATTTGCTGTGATGGATAGAGTGCCCCAGACTGCCTGTGTAATTGTGGTGAGCAGCCGCCAGAGCGGTGGAGCGATTGCGTTTAGGAAACTCAGCTTGCAGAGAACACAGTGCTGCCTAAGCCACCGTCATTCCAAAATTAGACCTTTCCTCCACTCCATCATTACATGGGTAAGCAGTCAGAACACTTCCTGAATACGAACCACAGATCAAAAGTGATTTATAGAAACATCCACATGTGTGTAGATGAGTGGCAGAGGGAGGGAGGGAGCCCGGGCTTGGCCCCAGACCAGCCACAGACCTCCTCGGCCAGAGCTCCAGCGAAACAACTGCTCCCCCTCCACCACAGGGACAGGAAAGGACCACAGTCTCCTGGGAAAAAGAAATGTGAGGTTCTTTGGTTAACAGACTTGCCAGGTCATAAGGCCCACTTGTAACGCACATTAAAAATTCAGCCACCCTGGATCCTCTCTAAAGACACTGCTTTTGTGGGTCTAGCATGGGGCCTGGGCATCTGTACTTCTGACAGCCCCCTCCATCCATGGTTCCCAAACGTCTGCACATTTCAGTCTCCAGAGCAGCTTGAAAATATCTCAATGCCCAGGCCCCACCCCAGACCAACTAAATCAGAGTATGGGAGTGGGGGGCAGGGGCCCAGGCACTGGGGCTTTTTAGAGAGCTCTAGGTGATGTTAATGTGCAGTGAAGTTTGAGAACCAATGTCCAGACAATTAGGAAAGCCAGGCAAGTCTGAGGAATATAGGTTCAGGGGTAAAAGCCTACGTAGAGGAACAAAGTACCTCATTCATTTAGCATTATCGGACTGAAATTCAGAGCCCCAGCTGGTCTAGGCAGATAAAATAGGGTTACGGGGGCTGTTTTCAAGCAGTGGTTCTGAAATCTGGATGATCTTTAGAATCACCCATGTTATTATAATACAGTTGCCCAGACCTCAGCTCAGATCTGCTGAGCCACATCTATCTGTTTTGGCGGGGGGGGGGGGGGGGGGGGGGGGTTTGTGTTTGTTTGTTTGTTTGTTTGAGACAGAGTCTCACTCTGTTGCCCAGGCTAGAGTGCCATGGCGTCAGCCTAGCTCACAGCAACCTCAAACTCCTGGGCTCAAGCAATCCTTCTGCCTCAGCCTCCCAAGTAGCCGGGACTACAGGCATGTGCCACCATGTCTGGCTAATTTTTTCTCTATATTTTTAGTTGTCCAGCTAATTTCTTTCTATTTTTAGTAGAGATGGGGGGGGTCTTGCTCTTGCTCAGGCTGGTCTCGAACTCCTGACCTCGAGCGATCCTCCTGCCTCAGACTCCCAGAGTACTAGGATTACAGGCGTGAGCCACCGTGCCTGGGCTATCTACCTGTTTTTTTAAAGGATCACAGTTCATTTGATTGGTCTTCTGGGCCCGGAATCACTTACTTCAGAGAATTTATAAAAGGTCAAATCTTTTGACTTATAATTATGTAGGAGGCATGTTCGAGCTCTGCTACAAGGAAATTTCATGGTGACTGAGCATTTCTAGATATATTTTTATTTTTTTAAAAAAATTGTTAATAAAAGATGTTCGATTGATAAGTGGACATTATAAAATACATGTTGACCTTAATCTACAACCTGGTGTTCCCTTAACTCTTGAGCCCTCAAATCGATGTAGTAAGATAACTCAACCTCTCAGGTTAATTTCCTCTTATTAGTACAACTTGTAGCCAAAGAAGGAAAAGGCTCAAATCTCCCTCCTGGTCCCAGTCAGCACGACAGCGAAGGTGGCTGAATCCCAACCTCTGACAGGTCCCCGAGCATCTCCGTGGTGCTCTCGCAGACCAGCAGTTTCTTGGTGGCTCCCCCTGGTGACAGCTTCTGGGATAACTTCTGATTAGAAAAAGAGCCCTAGGCCCGGAGGGCCTTTGGGCGTCTTCCTGTCGTGGTCCGGGTGTGCTAGGTCTGGGTTTATCTCAGTCAGGGCTTCTCTGAGGCACGCATCTCTCAGCGAGACTCCCGAGAATTTTATTTTCAATCCTGCCAAGGGCAGATTAAATGGCTACATGAATGGGAAAATGCAGGAGGCTTTGAAACAGATGGTTGGCTGTGCGGGCTCAGTGACTTGCCAAGCACTGGATTGTGTTGCCATATGAATGAAAATCCCACCGCGGCTGGGTTTTTATTTCTCCAACCTATGGATGACAGCAGCTCCCTTGTCCCCTTGGCAGTGGGGCCTGGAGCAGTTACCTGCTATTATTCGCTGCCCATCAGGGCTCAGCTCCCTGCCTCTCTGGATTTTCCTGGTTCCTTTCTCTGAAAGGGAGTGTCATTCTAGACTAATTTCCTGATGGTGTAAATGATTTAGCAGGGCTGATGAATATCAATAGAGCTGCAGATGGGTTTAAGGCTCCTAATGAATGCGACAGTCACTAGTGCCAAATATTTTTCCAACTTGCATTTGCGATGAAAACAAGCTTGAATAGTACCCACAAAGGGTACTCCTTTAATTATGCATTATAAATTTTAAAGTCAGTAGTCAGAGGTGTCAGCAAAGTATGGCACAGGTGAGAAGCTGTGTACAAGTCCACGTGCTAAATGCACAGGAGCCAGAGAGATGTGGGTTTGAATCCCAGCTCTGCTACTAACAAGCTCTGTGAATTTGGACATGTTATAGAACTTCTCAAAGCTTAATTATAAAATGCAGAAAATAATTCTTGCCCCTGGGCATTTTTAAAATAATGAGCATGAGAAAATGTAGCATTACTGGCATTCATAATTCAACAAATAGTTATTAAGTACCTACTAAGTGGAAAAAGCTGTACTGGGTGCTGGGGATTCAGAAGATTCTGAGGAAATCCACAGGTGAAGGAAACAACTGGGTACGTGGTATGCTGAGGACCGGACAGAGGGAAGATGCACCAGGTGTAGACAATACTGGGTGTTCTGTCTGTAGAAAATTGAAAAACAGTAATAAAGCTGACTAAAAGTTGATCTGCTTTTTATTATCAACATGTGCCAACAATTCTAAACAATGTCATGATCAAACTCTATTTCCCCCCAAAATCTCGTTGGTCTAAGTTCCAGAGAACTGTTGTGGTTATTATTGAATTTTAATAGTGTGTGTGTGTATATATATACTATTATATATTTTATATATACTATTATATATTATATACTATTATACGTTTTATATAGACTATTATATATAAGCTTATATTATTAATATTTTGATTTTTAAAAAATTATTAATCCTTTAATAAACATTATATTCTTCATGGAAGTTAATTTTAAGAACTCCAAGTAATTCAAGGCACCGTTCTCCATCCTACCCCCAAAACAGGTGGACTCAGCCACAGGAATTTGTTATAGAGCAAGTTTGTAACGGTTTGAAATTGCTAGATCTGTTGGTTCCACTGAAGGTATTGTCTCCAGCCCTGGTGGTACCATCTTTTCCTGCATTTAAACAGTAGATTCAAAATAAACAATAGTAGCTCAGTGGTTGTAGAACCAAAGATACAAAGGTCTTGAACTGCATCCATTCCGTCATTTCTATGTAATGACTTGGAGGTTTTGTATTTCAAATTTAGAAGAAAGAAACTCTAAACTTTGAGGTATAACGATACTTTTGTTAGGCAAGTGAACACATGAAATATTTTACTGAATTTGAATATCTTTAAAATTGAAATTTGCTTTTCTGTTAAAATTGTTAGTTATTTGTTTTAAAACTAAGGAACAAGTCGAAAAAATAATTATTATTATTAATTATTATGTGATAATTACTGAAGATAGTTTTATCATATAAAAGAGTGAATATCAAAAATGATCCCCTCCAGGTGTCAAATGTGCTAGGTCTGTCACCGCAATGGATCACATACGCCGAAGTTTTTAAAACATTGTAATCGACATAAATGATGGAAATTCTAACATGGCACTCCTCTGAGATAGAAGGTAGAAGTTCATAATGGAAGAACTAAGTGTCTGTAGTCTCTTGAAAATCTGATTTTGTGGTTTAAAAAAAAATAATAGTAACTACTATCATTGAGCCTTACCTCTAGGTCAGGCATGGAGCTGGCGTCATACAAACATTAGTTAGTACTCTCAACAGCACTGTGAGGTGGGCATAATTATCCCAATTTAAAACAATGGAGAAATGAGGCTGGGAGAAGTGTGCTCCAGGTCACAGGGACTGTGAATGGCTGAGCTGGGGCTGACTGTGGATGACCTGGTACTAAGCTTGTTCTCTTAACCACGAGGCCATCAGAAGAAGCGGGTGCCGATGCTGAGATTTCAGTTCTTTACTAGATGGCAGGGCTGGCTTGAGGCCAGTGAGATTCTAGACTTTGTCTAAGCAACCATGCAATCAGATAAGACACTGACACTTGAAAAGCAAATCAGTCTCAGAGCTGAAATGCAACAGAGGAGTCATTGAGATCTTCTTCCTTCACAAGAGATGAAGCCGAAGCCCTGAAGGAATTATATCACCAACAACCACACTGCTACTACTGGGTGCAGAAATCAGGTTTTTATCTGCCTACACGATGCTACCTCTGCGCCTAAATTACAACCAGCTGCTTTTCCTTTCCAATTTTCCCACTCTCTTATTTTCACAAGTTTTGGCTTGGAAAAGGGAGATTGGGTCATATGAAGCTTTAGCCTGGAGGCAACAGGCTGATGGCGCCACTGGTAGAAAGGAGAACTGTGGGGGCCACAGTTGGTGCTGGTACTCTGGCTGGGATGATTGGGAAATCAACTTGCCTTCTTGGGCCACAGTACTCAACTTCCCAGTCACTGCTGAATACTGACTATGTGATAATGTGCTTACACCCTGGATAAAGTTTCAGTGATGCTCAGGAGGAGTTTGTGCAGAACCATGTTCTTTTATATTCTTTTGAGTCATTCTGTCATAAAAGGCTTTTGTAACTTTATTATAACCCAGTTCATCTGCCTGGCTTTAGAGAATTTCTATTATTTTCCACAAGTCTGTTTCCCCATCTGAAAAACGTGAACCCCTAGCTTAATCATTCTAAAACTGTAATGCATATGACTATTGCTCAGTTCAGGTTCCTCGGTTTTACCCCAGATGTTCTGATTCAACAGGTCCGGGCAGAAGACCTTGAATCTGCAATTTCCATGAAGGTTTGTTGTAGATCCCTCACTTTACAGGCCTCACTTTGAGATACTCAAAAGTAATGTCATGTTCTTCGATTCTTCCCAGTCCCTTCTGAATGACAGGCCCTTGGTAAGTGTCTGCTGATTGAAAATTAAGGTCACTTCTATCCTCTACTGCAAATATACACCATTTGGAAAATTTTGTGACTACTTCAGGCTAGGCTTATTTTAATGTGCACTGATATTGGTTTTAATGTCATCTTTCTCAGATCTGTTTATAGTTTTTATTTTATTTTGCTTTAAGAATTCAAAAGTTGTGTATAAAAGGAGAAACTATTTAATTAGCAGTCTTGGTTAGAAAGGAATCAGCAACATTTCATAAACATTTTATGTTAACTGTTAGGAAATAGGTTGAAAGGTAAACTGAGTAATCATAATCCATTTGTAGGTACATCTAACAACAAAAAAGATACAACTTAAAAGAAAACATTGAATTTCCCTTTCCTGATAATATAGAAGGCTTTTAGTATTTGCAATGTCAAAAGAATTGATTAGAGAGATTCATAAAACCCAAATCCAAAGGAAACCCAACAGTCATTTTTCAATAATGAGACCTCCCAAGCATAAATATAGGTGGCAGAAATTGGAATCTGATAAGAGTCTAGGAGATCTAGGATATTCTCTTAAAATATAAAATAACATCCCAGGGTTCGTCTGCCCATTTTTGTAACAGTCATTATTTTTACATTTACATAAAAGTTTTAAAAGATGAGGAAAACTATAGGAAACATGTGTTTCTCTATCATCTGTCAACAGTTTGTGACACAAACAAAAAAAGATTAGCAGAGGACTTGGTGATTTGCTCTCTCAGTCATTACAGGGCATCAGACAACATATTTATCAATTATAGCATCTCCTGGGATTAGTGGACTGCAGGAGGTTTTTACTCATTATTTTTCAAGAAATTCCACCTGGGAATTCATTTGTCCTTTAGGACTTCATAATCAAATTATTATATAGCCCAAAACAAAAGCACTTGAAGTTTGGCAAGCAAAAGTAAATTTATTTCCCTTTTAACTCAAATTTCATCTAAAAAACAAGGTAAGTCATTTTAAACTACCATTTGTGTGGTTCTAATTTCAAAATAAGAATAATTAAAGATTTAAAACACTCAAGAGCCTTCCTTCCCATGTTATTCCTACCATGCCCTATCCAAAGCCCTATGAACTTTGCATCTAAATTCTTTGGAGTTGCTACTGACCCCTGAGATGTCAGGGAAATGTTTTGCTGGTCATCTGCAAGACTGTCTCAATTTAGGCTACCCAAATGAGGAGTCAGATTAGGACCAATCACGTATCTTGGAAAGGGAAGCTCTAAATCCCAAGGTAAAAGCACAAAGACAATATTACATTTTAATTTCCCTTGATGTTAAAGAATATTCTAAAGAGATGCTAGTCTAAAAATAGAGCAAATATCGAGTATCCAGAACTTAAACACATTTATATTTTTTAGCATGAACCACGGATTCAGGAAGTAATCTCCGTGGCCCCCAATTTCTCTAGATCAGATCTCCTACCACTTGGGGGAAAGCATTTCTTCATAAGAAGTGCTAGCTACTTTAATGTTTTTCCATAAGTAATCCTGGATGTGAAGATCTCTGTCACCCATGTTTTCAGGAAAAAGAAAATGAAAAGGGGGAACATTATCTTGTGTTTACATTTCATGATGACTTGATATTCAATTTACTTACATTTATAGGCAAAACAGCCCTTTGGCAATTCATTCATCTAAATTAATGAACTGTTCCTTCCCCAAATGTATAGTATTGCTCTTTAATCATTTCCCCCTGACCAAGGATAAAGTGATTCCAGAAGACTGTACTTTTGTTCGGGCTTTATAATTGAGCCCCAAATGGATGTGGAGTTTCCCTGGGTCTTGTGGGATATTTCACTCTTCCTTTAAACTGTTTAACCCAATCTTTTTATTCCCTGGTGTTTGCAGGTGGTAAGAGCCATGCTGGAAACTGAGGCCTTGCTCAGAGACACTTGCAAGCTCCACCTGTCTGACAAGTTCCAGCCCAGGGCTGGCGGAAATCACAGCAGGCTGAGGGTCAGGGGATTTCTCCTAAGTCTTCCACTTTATGTGTGTGACTTTGTCCAAGTCATTTAACTCCCTGAGACCTCAATGTCCTCATCTGTGAAATGGGGAGATTGGCTCATTCCTTTTAATGCTACCTTTAGATTGTATGATATGTCATCTGCAAAGTACTTCCACTAGTCACAAGAGAGATACAATCCTCCGAATAACAGGAACCCGTATGATTTATAATGATTAACAGCTAGCATTCATGAAGACCTACCATTTGCCAAGCAAAATGCTAAGCCCTTTAGAACTACCACACTATCGAAAAATAGGAAGTTTTTTCTTAATTCCACACATTTCAGTGTAGAATACCCCAGAAGCCTTAATTTGCTTTTATATAAGCCGTTTGACTCAGCCAATATAGAAATTGTAGTTGTTATGATCTTTTCCATTCATACATCAACTTAACAACATTGCAAGTCAAGTTTCAATTCAAGATAAATCTTTAAAGTGACTTACAAAGCAAATCTTCTTTTAGAAATATGTATAATAATGTAGCATAAACAAATATAATATCAGATTTGCTAATTTCACTTACCTGAAGAAATATGAGCCATATGAAGGGCACAGGACCCCCAAAGCAACAATCCAGCCTTTTCTCTGGTGATGGAGTCTTTGAACAACTAAGGTTGGAACATCCTGGGGAAAGGAACATTGCTAATAAAATATTACTCAATGTTTACATTTCAGTTTCAAAGAATGCTTGTTTCCATCCCAAAATAGAATACCAACTTGCAAAGCCTTGTCAATATTCCATGGAAATTTTGATGAACTAGATTTGCTGAAGTCTAAAGGATTTTTAACCTTTTATGACCTTTTTGGCATATGCACCTCTACTCACTTAAAAAGTGTACCTGAGGCAGCTAGCACATAGCTGGATGAGATCACATAACTTTGCACACTTATGGTATTTATGGTAGATAACATGTTGCTAATGGAAAGTTTTTGACTCTTGAAAGGTAAATTGAATAACAAGTTATAATGAATTGCAAACACATATAATGATAATTATCAACCCAAAGTCTTTCATCAAAATCTAAAAAGTATATTTTAGATACAGTATGTTTAAAAAAATCCTTAAAGTTCAACCCAAATTGTAATTACCTTTTACACTACAGAACTAAATAAAACAAAAACTAAAGATTGTGGAGCTCAACTTCTTAGTCTTGAAAGGATGTGAAATTCTATACTTAGAGAAGCCATTTTAAATCACTAGTATTAATTTAGTTTCAAAATTTTATTAAACAAAAAGCAATGCACACATATAAGCAAGTGCATGTACCTCTTTGCTCCTTTCCCAAAACATTAAGCTTAATTACCCAGTTTCTGAGCTAGAATACAATAAAAAGGGAAAAGGTTAGCGTTAGAGTTACTTTTATTCTTTCCATAAGCTTTAAACATTTGAAAATATTAGCAATATTTTGGCTCACACCTGTTAATCCCAACCCTTTGAGAGGCCAAGGTGGGAGGATTGCTTGAGATCAGAAGTTTGAGACCAGCCTGAGCAACACAGTGAGATCCTGTTTCTACAAAAAAAAAATAGAAAAATGAGCTGTTTGTAGTGATGTGTACCTGTAGTCCTAGTTACTTAGGAGGCTGAGGCAGGAGAATCACTTGAGCCCAGGAGTTTGAGGTTGCAGTGAGTCATGATGGTGCCACTTCACTCAAGCCTGTGTGACAGAGCAAGAATCTGTCTCAAAAAAAAAAAAAATTATCACTTCAGATTTAGGCTAGAGAGGCTCAGGGACAATGATGGGGTAATGAAAAGAAAGGTGTTAAGGCAGAATCATGTCCTTTTATAGTGACCCAGCACAGCTATTTCTCTGCCATCTTCAGTCCCTGGCAGACATGTGACCTTGTGGAGATTCCTACAAAGGAATGAAAGTGGGTAGAGTGTTTTCTTGCTCCTTTTCCTCCAGGCCTCACCTACATAATTTATTGGCTATTCATATGCCAAAACTACGCTAACCACTCAGGAAAACACACATTTGCACATATGCAAGTGTGTCCTACCAGGCAGAGAGATGGGGCTCACCTACTCAAAAACGGGCAGACCCAGAGCAAGCTTTCCATAGAATTCTCATATCAGACCAGTAAGGTGTGTGGTGTGAGGGTCCCAAGAAAGCGTTCTTGCTCTAAGGACAGCCAGGGCCAAAGTTGGCATGCCAACTACTTTAACATTTGTACTAGAACTTGCTATTTTTTCAAGAGTACTTTTCTTTAAATATAGGGTGAAAGTCTAACCAGACGCGTGGGAGAATATATTCATTCATTGTTTTAATTTCAACAAATATTAATTGATGCTTACCATGCTCCTATAAGATGTCCTGGGAATGCAACAAATAGGCAGATAAATAAGCCACTGCTTTCATGAAACTTATTTGATATGAGGGGAGGCAAATGTAGTATAGGACATAACCAATGCATTTATGTGAATGAATTTTACCAATTTCTCCTATAGTAGTAGCACTTGGTCTCTTTATGTCCCCGTCAATGACATCATTCTGAAGTTGTGTATTTGCCACTAAGACATGTTAGAAAAACATTTAAACATTTGTGGCAAAAAAATAGTGTGAAGTATTTGATGTTTCTTCTTATTCTTTTTTTTTTTTTTTTTTCTGTGATGGTAAGGGGACTCCTGAGAACAGTGTAGTTATTAATCAATGTTTTTTCCCCTTGGTATCTCCTTTTTTACTAGTGGAGAGAAACGTAAATTCATATTGCTCTTTAAAAATACTTCTGTTAAGTCTCAGAGTTTTCCAAACAGGCTTATAGGGAGAAAGCTAAATAACAGGCTGGATGCTTTTTAACTAAATGAAGTCTAGACCCTTATAGAAGAGTAAAGTAACAGAATGAAGTTAGAGAGGCCACAGAGCTGGAGTGTGCATTACAAGTTTAGGTGAGTGAACTTGATTTCCAGCAATAAACATTCTATCAAATTCAATTTCCTTTCACAAACTTATAGTGAGTAAATGCAATTTCCCATTCCAAGCAAACATGTCTCTAAGATTAAAGTTATAGTCCATATAAGATAAAAATAAAAGTTTAAAGTCAGTATTTCTCCAAGGAAATTATTGCAAACTAGTCAGGGAATAATTTTATGACAAGATACAGAATAAATATAAACATGAAAAAAACACTTTCACCCTAACCTTGCTGTTTATATTCTTAGTGTGTTAAAGGTAAACATCTTATATTTCCCAACTATTATATATGAAGACTTTCTGGCTAACTCAATGCTTTGTATTCACCAAGTCCTGTGCCAACAGTCTCTCGTTCTTCAAAATTGTGCATTAAACTGATCACTGAAGCTTGTGATTCTCTGGCTTTGGCCACAATTTCAGCCAAGGCTAAATCAAATAAATTTCAGACAAGGTCTAACTTTCTATTCCCATTACTCCTTAGTGCTACCCCAGGCTTTCAGCTGAGTGCTTTACTACCTCTGGGAACAAATGATGGTGCCTAAAAGAAAAAAAATAAGGCATCTTCTCTGATTTGTTCAGAAGTCCAATCCTCAAAGGAAAACAGAAAGGACACCTGTGCATAAACAATATAACAAATTTGCAATAATGCTTGATCACATGAGTGCAAGGTTTCCACCCTAGAGTTTAGGAAACATTCTCCTTAGCAGAGGGAAAGGCAGCAAGGAGTTTAGCCAGAGGGGCCTGCAGTTGCAAATGCACAGAGGTTGGGGGCTCTATAGAAGAATCTCATCCTTCTCTCCTGGACAAAGCTTGGGTAGAAAAGGCTGCCTCTTATACCAACATAAAATTTCCAGAGGCAACCACATACTTTACCCCTGCCCAGGATGGCGAGGAAGCAACAGGCTCATCCTCTCATGCCCAGGAGATGCACAGAAATTAGTGGAGACCTAAAGAAGCCTTGCAGTGGGGTGTGACGTATGACAAAGCAATAAGGACCAGATGGGAATGAGGACATTTCAGTGGATGCCACCAGAAAGAATAACTCAGATCAGATAGACAGCCTCCCATCCACCCCCACCCCTGTGACTTGCTATGATTTAAATTAACAGTAACTTACTGCAACCCCTGGGAAAGAGGTAGAAAAATACTCTTTATTGACTAAAACTAAGATTTTGCCACCCACTGGAATGGGAGCTTGAAATAGCAATAAAGTTATAGAAAAATAAAGTTCTATTTCTTGCACACCTAAGTTTATGGACAACATTCTCATCTGCTATATTTTTATAAGGAGTTTGGTATTTTGGTTTAATTGGAATTAATTGGGGGTGGCCCTGGGCAGGGACTTGTTTTGGTAAACAGATTTTATGTCTTGTATTCAGCTGGTTTTGTTTCGTTTGTTCATTGTTTAGAGTTTGGGGGAATAAGGAGGAAGAGAAGGTGTCTCTTTAAATTAAACCACACAGAAGTGGCCATTTTGAAGTCATTAGTTGGAATCCTTGATTGGTGAAGACTTTTTTTTCAAGATAAGCTGATAAAGTTTTATGAAATTAGAATTATAAGCATTAAAATATAAAAGTATTTGGTATTAAATTTAATTTTGCCCTCAGAGCTGCTATAAAAGTCTAAAAAGTTGCATATAATCAGTGATTTTTCAACCCTAGCAATATGCCAACATCATCAGTGGAATTTTTAAAAAATAAGCATACCAAGGCCTTATCCCAGATGTGCTGAATCAGAATATTTCCTGGTGGGGCTTTGTTCTTAACTGAGCCTTTTCTGGGCAGTCATTTTAAAAATGGCACAAATTTCTAGAACAGTTAGTGTCAATTGATGACTGAGAAACCTCTTCTAATGCAACAGGCTACAAACATCAAAAAATATGGAAATGATCATTACTGAGGTCACTCAAAAATATTTATCAAGCACCCATCATTTGGCCCTCTAGCAGTTGCTGTCTCACGTGAGAGACAAAAGGCTGTTTCAGCTTCAACGCCTCAGTGTGGGAGGTGTCACATAAACCCGAAGATGAGCTACAGCCTAGTTCCCCACTTATGGGTTGGGCTGGGGCTTTTATCAGAAGACCAGAGCCAAGCACACTTCCTGAACTCTGCCACTCACATTGTCCACTTCCTGCTCAACTGAGAAGCAAATAATGTCAAGAAGCCTGGCAAGTCTCTCTTTTTGAAGGCGGAGGGATGGAAGTTCGGGAAGGCAGTGATGCTTTCTCACGGTTCTGCCCCGGGGAGCCCCGACCCTCTCCCATCCGACTCCTGCACAGTATCGTGAGCCACGCAGGGAGCCAGTCACACCATGCCACCAGCAGGCTCAGAGGACTTCAGCGTGTAGCAGGCAGCCTTCCTTGACAGCTCTGTACAAGACAATGTCTCCAAAATGCAGCTTTGAGCGTATCGCTGCTCCAAAGCCTTCCGCGAGTCCCCACTGCGAGTCCCCGCTGCCCACGGATGTCCCTAAGGCCCTGAGGATCTGAATTGCCTCTTCTAGCCAACTCTTCCACTGCTTCCCTGTTTGTTCACTCCTCTAGCCAAGTGGTCTGTTGGTTTTGTCTCAAACACCCACCCACCTCTCATCTTTGTCCTTGCTCTTCCATCTGCCTCTAATCCTGTTTCCTCTTATCTTGGGCGGCTGGTAAACTACTCATCCTTTAAAGCCTCTGTATTCTTTTGTTAGGAACGCTATAACAAAGTACCACAGATTAGGTGGCTTAAACAATAGATATTTATCTTTTTCAAGGTTCTGGAAGCCAGAGCCCAAGATCAAAGTGTCAGCAGGGTTGGTTCCTTCAAAGGGCCTTGAGGGAAAGATCTGTTTCAGGCTTCTCTCCTTGGCTTGCCGACATCCATTTTCTCCCCAGGTCTTCCCATGGTCTTCTCTGTCCATATCTGTGTCCAGATTTCCTCTTCTTGTACGGAGACCAGTCACATTGAATTAGCCCACCCTAATGACCTCACTTTAATTTAATTACCTCTTTAAAGACCCTCTTTGCAGATACAGTTACATTCTAAGGTACTGAGAGTTAGGACTTCAGCATAGGAACTTTGTGGGGTCAGGGGGAGACAAAATTCAGCCCATAACTGTTTGCTTCTGTTGCTCATTTCAGCCAGAAGTGATCTCTCTTCCTCTGTGCTGATAGTCTGAACTGCACACAATACTTAGCAGCAATTGTACTTCCATCTTTGTGCCCCAACTAGGGACTATCACATAGCACAATACATACTAAGGATTTACTAGAGTAGAAGCTGCTTTAAAGACCCCCGCTTAACAACTTCTGCAGATGAACTGTCTCTCACATGCCCTCTGCAACCCCCACCTCCTGCCGGCCCCCAGGACACGGAGGGCCCATAGAGGGCACGACCTGGGGAGCTTTTGTGCTTCTACTCTGGCTAGTTGAGCTGTCAGTTACCAAGAATCAGTTGTGTTGATCCCAACTCCGTGTATGCCCTGTTGGACAAAATATATTTAAACGATTTAACTAAATATTGTGTAATGTAATGAAATATGAGTATAAAGGGAAAGAACTATTTATATAAAAATGAAGATGGCTCCTTTGAAAAGACTTGACACAAGGGAGCTCCTAAAAGTATTTTTGAATTATGTGTGAGTTAAACAACTGTAAAAGTCAGGAGAAAATAATAATTACAATCTGGAGGCTCTGTTCTCAGATTACTCTACAAGCATCTTCCAGTTTTTGGTCTACTCTAGCATAATCATAACTTTAAAGAAACCAAAAACTGGAAACTGCAGATGATGTACTATAAATGTGGTTTATGAATACAACTCCAGGATCAGACCTAGAGTCAAAGAAAAGACTTTGGCCTTCCTACATCAAATGATTTCTGAATGAATACACAGTTTTATAGGTTAAGTTAAAAGAAAATGCTTATGGTATATATATGTATGTATATATTCATGTTTTTTTAATCACTTTTCCTTTAACTTTTAAATTAATGATCCAATTACCTACCCCTCTTGCATAAGCCAAGAGGGACCGTACAGAAAAAACTGTCGTGCCAATGAAGGATTGTTCCAAGGTGTGATTTTCATAAACAAAGAAGGCACAAGAGCCACATTTAGGATTTGCTAAATTCTGGGCAGCAGCTGACAGACCTAGGACTTGAGGAATAATAAAGTTTCTTTCCGAACAAAGAGCTCAGGGAAACTGCCTCTGAGATACAATTGTAACAGAGACACACTGTCTGGATCAGTGGCTGCAGTTTCCATCACAGCCCCTCATCTTGTTGGCTAGGGGAGGGATGTACGCACTGGGGCCTCCTCCCAGCCATGCCCACCCCCACAGGTTGGAGTCTTCTCTGCGGTACTTCCTCCCATATCTGCAAAGGGCCTGCTTCAGCCAATCCTGCCTTGAAAATGCTTTGCAATCGTTCCCAGAATGAGTTCAATCCACAGCCCCCAGGAAATGAAGCATTTTATAATTACCCACAATGGATGTGCAACACCACTCAACTCCAACCTGCTTTAAAACACCAGTGCATCACAAAGAACACACCTGAGTGTTTTTTGCACATTAAAAACATAAGAACTTCTGCTGGCTGTTGGATAAAGTTATAGACAGAGATAGTAATTCCTACAGGTTTTCAGATCAACGACACTGTACTCTGTTACAGAAAACCTTGATGGGAAACACGTTCTTTTTCTGTTACCGATACATTTGGTTGGAGCAGAGTGTTATAGAATGAATGTGCTGCAAGGAAAAAAGGCATCAACTTCACCCAAAAGAGCATCAGCACAGCGAAGTTCCTCACCACACCATGGACAGAGGCTGGGTTCACACTTTAGGATTCCTCTTCATTAATCAGCAGTGGCTCCCCTTCCAGTACCAACAAACTGGGTCACTGTGGTCTCTGCCCGTAGTACAGGAACTGCGCAGTCGCCTGGTGTGTCATTCTTAAGGAAAAAGTTAATGGGATTATTAATTCTGGCACTATTTACAGAATTACACTGCAAATCGTCAGCTCTTTCCCCTTCATATTAAATCTGAGATACAGGAAATTAATCCGCCTCGCATAGTTCTCTCACCCCATTACTTATCTATAAGCTTATTTCCTTTCATTCTTCTCCAAGTTCTTTTTCACCCTTGTTTCCCTTTCCTGATCTTTGCACGCTTCTCCCGTTCCCTGCCTCACTTTCTTTCCTTTAGGTCCTATAACTAAAAGAATTAAAACAAACAACAAAAAAATAAAAAGACAGTTGAATAGAGAAAATAGACAAAGAATTCTAAAGCTGGAAACACTATTAAAGAAGATCTAATTCAGTTATTTCCATCATTGACAAGCAAACTGAGGTGCAAAGAGGCAACAGCTAGTTCTGGAAGAATTCTCTGGCTCTATTTTTTCATGTTTGTAGCTCCCCACCCGGTTGCTACTGGTACAGGGACTTGCTAAAGCAAAGAACAGGCTGTGCTCTCTTTGAATTTGCCTAGTGCCTGTCCTCCAAAAACCAGCAAGTCTCAGATGTCATGTCTAAAACCACTTTGTCAAGTGAAAAACTTTTTAGAAATACTGTTAATCATCAATATACTGGGATGACATTTGCATCTCAATTCTGAAGTCACAACTAGGTGAAGTGAGGTCTTGTGAGACTGAAAACTTCATTTAATAAGATGTCTAGTCTGCATTCTCACTGAAAGGAGTTAAATGAACACCTGCATAGCTTGCACACTTTAAGAGCTCTCACATTTATGGAAAAGCCCCAGAACTTTTAGGAGAGCAACAATAAGACAGAGGGCATCACGTGCTAGGACTAAATGCTATTCTTGTAAGCTCCATGGATCACCTGGGAATCCATTCTCTTTAGGAAAATGTACCTTTTCCTCAGTCTAAACAAGAGGAAAATTCGTAATCAGAATACTCTGAGCATCTCTTCTCCTCCATTTATTTATTTATTTAGCTTTTGCTTCATACTGAGCCAAGTCACTTCCTGCCCTTGTCCCCAAATCTGCATTTGGCCCAGGAATTTCTAGAATTAATTTTATAGCTGTTCAGTGTTCTCCAAATGCAAAATTCCAAATTATGGTACAAGTAATGGAAAATACTACACAGAGCTTCTCAATCTTTGTCATCTGGCAATTACCCGAGGGATACTGCATTCATTGCTTTATTTATTTAAAATAAAGGGTAAGTTTTGCTAGTAAGAAATGGAATGAAATTGTACTAACCTCTCCTATCTCTTTCATCTTGAGTCATACAGACAGTGAAAGGCTCTATGGCCCTGGCATCAAACGTTAGTTCAGAATGAGATGATTCATTGAGAGGAGGCAGTGAGGGTAGAGACAATCCTGGTTACCTTTCAAGATGGTTGAGCTCAACTTAACATCTCCAGGGCCTGGAATCCTTCTGCCACCCTTAGCAGAGCTGCACCATCCTGGCATAACATGAACACAACATGGGCTATAGAGGTCCCACCGGATGCTCGGGTAGGCTGCCACAGAATGAAGGGAAGAGAGGCACTAAACGCAGGGGTGAGGAAGGAATGGAATGAACATTCTTAATCTTAGCCACTGAATCAGGAAACAAAGCAGAAAGCTGGGGAAAAAATGAATCCAAATAATCTCATTCGTTCTCAATTTAAAAGAATTTTTAAAAAGAGTTCTAAGAGCATAAACTGCCACCAAGAGTATTGAAGTCAGGCTAGCTGTGGTCTGTGACTGGTCTAACAAAGGCTAACTCTTACCCAGATGTCCAATAAAAACACTTAGCAAGTATCATTTCCATAAGTCTTTGTCTACTTGAAACACAAGCCAATTGTTTGGGTCCAACTTATGAAGCAAGGTCTTACAAAGGTTATAGGGTGAGGAGGCCTGATGACAACTAAATTGCTTTAAATGGAGCTCAAAATACCACCTTAAACATTCTCCTCTCCCAAGAAATGCTTAATCATAAATCATGTGGCTCAAAACGTATTAAAAATGACAAATAGAGCAAGCACTTACATCTCATTTTTTTTCTTTTAATTCACTGATGCATCAAAGATTTCTGAAGGATATTACTACACACAAAAGAGATGAAGTACACTAGGAATGCAAGATTCTGGGGATAAAAGAAGAGATTAAAAATCAAATGGTGGACCAGACTTAATGCTAAAAATTATTCTGAAAATAGACATACTCATTTTAAGACAAGAAGATGAGGACTGTCTGCTCTGAACTTGTAAGGAGTGGTGAATCTCACAATAATTGGACACATGTTTTTCATCTTTGAAGAACTTATGAATCCATTTTAATGCATTGAAGTTCATAGGTACTATTTGTCCACAAGTAAGTTTCCTCCTCCTCTTCCCAACGTGCATTCTTTAATGGGGTTTTGATTTCAGTGCGGAAAGGGGAACCTTCCAAAACTCACTAGTATTTTCTGAATTGCCATTAGGCTAATTTTATTACTGGAAGGAGTTTCAAACAATGTGCTAAGTGAAACTTTCTGTGCAAGAATCCTTAATATTCCAGTACTTTCGAACAACAAGTTATTTTTAATGTGTCCCTTCCACTGTATAAAGAAATTAATTCTTGGCAATAGGAATTATTAAGTGCCTTACTCAAGATGCAAATTTGTTTTAGCCTGGAATAGATTAGAAAGTGGATCAAGCAGAAAAGTCCAGCCTGACAAATCATAACACACCTCCTTAAAAGACACTGATTCCAAGCACTTGGAGAGCTCAATGTGGAAGGAAGGAAGAGCAAACTCTCTGAGAACAACTCTTATTTCTGTCTTCCTTATGATTACAAATACCTAGAGAATTCAACCAATTCACAAGGCAATGAGCCTGATTTTTTTTTCACAGCCTATTTCAGTCTACTTGGAAACATCTGTTTTTAATCGAATTTGGATTTGAAAACTAATTTCGGGTGAGATTGGGTTCAGGCTCCAATCAAGTTGGAACTGAGAGATTATTGCTTATACACGTATCCCCAAAATTCAGGGAGGCTTCAGGCCAAGGAACCACACTTCCTGAATGCATGAACGAGGCACATGCATTTAGAAATGAAAAAGGAATGGCCTAATTCTCTCAGGGAAGCTTCTTTAAGGCCAATGATTTTGGGTTTTAGGTTTCAGCTTTTAGACTTAGGATTCGATTTTGGGAAAGGTCAGTTAGAGGACAATGCCCTCCCATGTGTTCCGTATCTGGAGCAGGAGATTAAGCATTCATATGATTAAGTCAAAATAAAAACAGTATTTTGGGTTGTTCACTGAAGAGATCATAAATCTACCCTAGTCTGCCAATTCGGAAGAAATTGAAACAAGTACAAGTATTACCTAACCACAATTTCTCTGCTAGTCTCTCAATGGCATGAAGCCCTTCTCTGCACCCCTCCCCCTACTTCCCACTGCCCAATTTTCAAGACGGGTGGAAAAAGGAGAATGACTCAAGAAGTATTTACCCAAAGGGAAAAAAAGACATTTTATAAAAAAGACACTTGTACTCAAATGTTTATAGCAGCACAATTTGCAATCGCAAAGATGTGGAATCAACTCAAATGCCCATCAATTCATGAGTAGATTAATAAAATGTGGTATATGTATATCATGGAACACTACTCAGTCATAAAAAAGTGGTGCTCTAGTATCTTTTGTAATAACCCGGATGGAACTGGAGGCCATTCGTCTTAGTGAAGTATCTTAAGAATAGAAAAACAAACACCACATGCACTCAATCCTAAATTAGAACTAATAGATCAACACTTATGTGCACTTATGAAAGTAAAACTCAAGGGAAATCAAGTAGGGAGAGAGGGAATGGGTAAATTCACACCTAACAAGTACAATGCACACTAACTGGGTGAAGGGGACACTTACAACTTTGACTCAAACTGTACAAAAGCAAATTATGTACCCCTGCAAAATTCTGAAATAAAAAACAAAACAAAACAAAACAAAAACTCCTAAATAAATAAGAAAATTACATCATTTAAAAAAAAAAAACAGTTCTGGTAAAGATAACACCAGAAAAGAAAATTATAAATAAATTTTACCTATGAATAAAGATAAATTTTTTAAATTAAAAAAAATAACTCTCCTTTGTACTGGTTTTGGGACTATCTGCTGAGTACGGGGGCTCAGAAGTCATACTGACCTTGTGTCTATCTCAGTTTATTCCTAGGCCCTCTGCCTCAAAGTATCCAATTTTAAATGAGGTTCTTATTTTTCTGCTTCTCAAAAACGTTTCTGGAGTACTCATTAGTGATTCATCACAAAGTAATGAAAATCATAAAGAGCTGCAAGTGGCCATTTTTATTTTTCTTTAATAATTGAGTCCAAAAAAAAAGTAAAATTCATGCCAAGAATTCTTAATTATTTGATACTTTGTTTGACAATCCAGAAAATGAGCCTTGAATTCCTTACTTTGCAATCTGACTCACAGCTACTGCCAATTTTATCAAGCTGATCAACAATATTCACCCCTATGTTTCTTGAAACTCAAAGTACCAATGAATAAAAGAACACAAAAGTATAATATCTTTATGTACATTTTTAATTATTATAAGAACATAATAGTTGTGTGTCTTTATAGGGTACACATGATGTTTAGATACAGGCATACAATGTGAATTAATCAAATCAGGATAAATGGGGTATCCACCACATCAGGCATTTGTCATTTCTTTGTGTTAGGAACATTCCAATTCCACTCTTTTAGTTATTTTAAAGTATATCCTATAGATTATAATCACTTTGTTGTGCTATCAAGTATTTCCATTTGACTATGTAACTATCATAAATTTTAGCAAGCTTAGATATTGAGAACAAAGAGTACTCTCATGCTTATTCCCCGTGTTCAAAGAATGTGCTTGGTTTTAAATGCTATTGCCAATTTTCATTAAACCTGTTAACCAATTATTCTAAATGTTTTGTGTACCAAAAATTATTAATTCCTGAGACTCATTTTTATTGATGAAAAGCAAAGGACCAAATATTTGTTAATTATAAGTGTTCTCTGCAGAGATTTTCAGGGGTAACATGGCTTTTTCTTTATACCTGCTACAATAATCTTACTAGAATTTAAAATCTAAGGTGTCAATTTCAATGCTTAATCTTGGCTCAAATTTTTAAAATCTGATGAATCAAAGATACCCAAGAAAACTGTATCTAAATTTGTAACTAGAAGACCTTGGAAAAGAGGGAGCTTTCTTTATAAATTAATATTTCAAATATAATAATGAAATGCCTATACCATTAGCTATTCACACTTCTTAAAAGAGGCAGTATATTAATATTAAGTACCTGTTTATTCCCAAGTGGCATTCTGATGGCAAAGGATACAAAAAAGTCAAGAAATAAGACTCAAAAACTTCCAATAAGCCAAGGAAGGTGGTGAACAAAGTAGGCATTCCTGTGACACTCGGCAGCTGGTGCCTTTAAAACTACTCTAAGTCCATACGTGCAATTCCCAATCATGGCCAACACAATAGCAGAAATGAAGGCCCTTCAGTAGATTTTCTTTGGAACTAACTAGAGGAGCAATGATGATATTACTTGTTCTTTTCTTTTCACTACACAATACACAGCTTCCCAAATAGCCCAACTTTCAAATTGTATTTCATTAGTATAAATTACATCTTCTGATCGTAAAAAAATAATGTACGTTCCTTGTAGAAATGTTGGAAGGTGTAAAAAACCATGAAGACTAAAATAGTATCACCCATAATCCTGATACTCAGAGATAATATTCTGGTTCATTTCTTTCTGTCTTTTTATGCAAGGTACATGACTAAATACACAGTATACACAATATTTCATTATGTCCTTTTCTCCAGTATTATATATTGTAACAACTTTTTCATGGCATTAAAAGTTCTTTGTCAACATATTTAGATTCTTTCAGAATGTATTGAGCATTTGGGTTGTCCCCAGTCTTTTAGATAGCACTTTGACAAATTCAACAAATTTCTCAGTACATACATCTATTCCCATTTTTCTAGTAATTTCCTTAGAATGGTTATCTAGGTGTGAAATTCATACTTTTAAAGGCTCTTGACACAGACTGTCAAAATGTCTTCCAGAAAGGCTTTAGCAACTTACATATCTGCTCGGAAGGGTATGAATGAGCAAACAAATCTTGTTCTTATCAGCTTTGATTCCTATGATTTTTCATATTTGCTAATTTGATGGACTAAACAGTTGTTATTTTATTTTGCATTTATCCAATTCCCATAGAAGTTAAATTATTTATCATGTATGTACTAATTATTTCTATTTCTGCTTTTTTAAATTATCTGTTTTTGAGTCTTATGTAAATTTTTATAGTTGACTGTTTTTTCTTTTCAGTTTATGGAAATTCTTTTTAACATTCTCTTATTTACCATATGTAATTCCAAATCTGTTCTTTATGTTCTGGTTTTATGTCTATATTTGACGTACAGACATATCAAATCTTTACAGTTAATTCTATAAATCTTTTCCTTTCTCATCCATTTCCTTCAAGATTAGATATCACTAAGATTGAAACATTTAAAATATTTTCTATGTGTGATATTGATGACAGTTAATATCCTTTTCATAACTTAGCTCCAATATTGGATTGGGGGTTAGTAAATGCTAATCTACCGTAAAGCTGCCTCTTGGGCTCATTTTCAAGGCAATTCTGAGGGAAAGACCATAATAATCTCCTCTTAAAAAAGTGTTGTTTCCACGAAGCTTCTTTATTCAAGGCCTGCAATGTACTTCCTTATTGTTGACTCCTGGTTTATTTATTCCTCTTGGTTTATTTTTTGTCTTTTTCAATATTTCATTTCAAAATATTGGCAAATATGTAAGAATATTTGGGCCAGATGAAAAGGTCAAATGTATTAATTAGAGAAAAATACTACTTTACTGTCATTAAGCATTCAGAAATTCAGTTTCAATTTCCAGGACCTCAGACAAATGAAAGAATGAAAGAATACACAACTGGAAATTCAAATAAACCATGAATGGTTGAAAAATCATAAAGTACACATGTGCATATTGGGTACATTCTAGTTTGCCAAAATGAAGTATATTAGCTGCAAAGTGCAAAGGAATAGTGGCTTTCTCACAAGTTGAAAACAACCACAATATCCATGCCAAATGCTTTGTATAATTTATTGTGACTTCATTATATTGGTGTTAATATGCAAACCCAGCAAAATAGATTTAGACTGCAATTCTGTCTGTTCTAAATTCTGCTACCTAAACTGAAAGAGCTTAAGAAACAGCAAAGAAAATATGAGCAAGAATCAATTCAACACTGTAACTTCCATATTGTTGGTCCCAAAAGCACTACTCAGGATATCAGGTATCTTCCAAAGGTAGACACAAAGTGATAAGAAGCACTTTTGATTGATCAGAGGATACAGAGCAAATAAAGTACTTACATTTCTATATAGCTGGGGAAACCGAGATCCCAAGTAGAATAAACAAGATACATAGCCACCAATAAAGCCTGACATTTCAATTATGCCAAGAGTATCCTAAAGTCAGTAACACAGAAAGTGATAGTATTAAGGGGAAATCTAAGCATACATTAGGATTTAAATATTTTAAGGGAAACTAGGAGTCACTAGACAAAACTGGGATTGAAGTATTTTTTCTCTGTGTCCTTGTTATTTTGGAGACCAATGACTACTAAGCACCTCATTCTAGGATGGGTAGTATTCCCTAGTCAGGTAGTAAAATCACTTATTTATGCACTAAGATATGCTAAGTTGGTTTGAATAATGGCAACTTAAAACTTTTTTTGAAATAACTTCAGCATAGATTTATTTACAGGGTTTCTATCTGGATTTGTGGTTGGGACCCAGAGAACCCCTTCTCTGGCTGGAATATATAAAGTAATCTGTCTGTTAGAGGGCCAGGAGGGCAGGCTGGCCAGCAGGATGGGGCTCCTCAGTCTGGGTCAAGCCTTCCTGCCTACCAGCCTCTGTCCCCTGCAGGGAGAAAGTGCTCTCTGGACTTCACCTACTGGGATCTTGCTGACTCCTGATCAATTCTGGTGAAGTGAAGTGCACTGCCTATGAAGTCCCAAAGGCTTTAAGTTTCTTAGATGTTTTTCCAAAAGTTAATAAAAATTCTTTCTTGAATTTTTACTAGGAGAACATGGAGAGGGGTGAGGATCCATTCTCAGCACACTTGCATTTCTTTTTTGAAATGAAATGTTTTCTGGGCTAACAGCACTTCTACAACATTTTTGTAGAGGTTATGATATTAACAACAATGTAAAACTCTGAAAAAATGTTTCTACAGTGAGAAAAAAGGATCAAAAAGAAAGAGTTTATGGCCTCCTCAAATGAAGATTACCTTTTTTGTTTCTGTTGAAGTCCCATGTTGATTCTCCATCAATAATAGACTTGACATTGCCACTGACAGCACAATGCACGCCAGTACCCAGATCACACATAAATTCTGCAGACTTTTATTCCCTAGTGCTTAAAAACAAACAATGCAGTGGTGAACAAGCATCACAAGCTACTGAACTGATATCTAATGGCACACCAAAAGAAATTACTGTAGCAAAATATCAGGTATTTAATCTCCAGAATACTTGAGTTTCCAGAATGGTTCCACGATAAAAGGTATTCATAGAAGATATACTTTTTAGTTAGAAGTCAGTACCACTAAGTACATCTGAGAGCAGGTTAGCCACAGGTAGTGCCTGATGGGCTGTCTTGATTGGCTGGATCAATTATAGAAAATGTAAAGTGCTATTTTAATTGCCCAGCTACACATTTACCAGCTCCATGCATCCGTCCTAGTGTAGACAGGCCTTGGGAGGAGACAACAGACAAGAAAGAACACTACAGAGATTAAGTAGGAAGATAATGCAGAATAGGATTAGAAGAGATTAAAAGTGGTGTCAATGGCAATAGTAGCCACCAGAAATTGAAAGCAACAGTAAGAAGTTTGATTGAGGCCTCTGAGAAAAGGAGAGAGGCAGCAAAAAGCCCTGAGCTTGTGACAAATAAAAAGCAAAGAGACAATGAGAAACCCAGGCATCACTGGAACATGCCAAGCAGAGGTCCTGAGATGGGAAAAGAGGAGTCATTTAACCAACAAACTCTTCATAAACACCTCCATTTCTAGGAACTAGGAATGCAAAACTGAATAATTCAAGCCCCTGCCCCTAGAGGCTATAAATTAAGTCATTACATCCTAGGGACCAACTCTCCTATATCTGCATCTAGATCACTCAGAGTTCAAGTCAGCAGAGCCAGCCATTTTGGAAAGCTCTCCAAGAAAAAAAAAAAAATCCAAAAGCATCTGGTCCGTAAACTGTTAACCATACAGAATAGAATGATTGATTCATTTGTCATGGGCACTGGCTGGCTATGTTCTTACTTTATCGGGTAGTAATAAAAGCATGAGAACTTCCAGGAGTGATGATCAAATTGGACACTCTTGTTTAGGGAGCTAGGAAATACTGGAATGCAGAATCTTCGTGAATGTACAAGACAAAGCCAAAAAAACACAACAAAGACACACACCAAAACCTACGTTTAAGTAGAAAACTTCGTTCCTTATAAATCAGATAATCAACCACCATGAGTTGCTAGGGACAGGGTAAGTCCATGCAGTTTTAACCTCTGTATTCTATTTTTAAGTTTTTAGTTATGCTGCATCTATATTAGGGTTATCGTCAGCAGACATCAGACACAAAGACATCTGACTCCAAGATTCTGGGTAAATCATTCCCACTTGTTTAACATCAAAACTGATGAAACATTTATTTAAAAACATTTGTGGAGTTACACCTGCAAAGGTAGAACTCATGGTTTCTTACATATTACAACCACATGTTAAGACAATAGACTTCAATAAAAAATTATCTTCAAACACATTTTGTATATGGGGGATTTGCTTTATCCCTCAATGCTCCAGGTTAGGGAGCCCATCGAGCATACGTTCCTTCACGAAACTTAATTTTTTTTTGAACTCTGCAGTGACCCCAAGTTTAACAGCATTCCAAATTCAGTCTACTTTGCCCACACAAGATATTGCTGCTAAGCAAACCTCTGCTCCAAAAACCTCATAAACCATGTGAGCTGCTCATTTTAGGCCTGAGGGAGTAAATTGAAGAGAGCTGGCTTGTCATACTATTTCAGACTGTTTGCCATAGAAATTCAGGGTTAGTTCTATACTGATGCAACTAGTTATGGTGGTGACTAAATATATATAGTTATATGTGTGTGCGTGTGTATCCCATTGTTTTTTGTGACCTTTTACTTTTACTTTAGTTCTTGATGACATGCTTTATGTAATATACTTAAGGCGAGTTGTAGGGGAAGACACAGGGGAGGAAACTGATTGGGTGCCCTTTAAGTACCAAGTACTTTACTGAAGACTTCCGCATATTATATAATTCATTCATCCCACCACTATTCACTGGATGCCTGCTGTGTCCCAAGTACTTGAGACTCAGTATAGAACAAGACTGAGATAGTCCCTGTTGTCATGAAGCTTATCATTCACATGACACCAGTTAAACTGTGAGTCAGACTGATAAACACCTGATATCACTTTATGTTGATTTTGAAATCTAATATTGCCTCCACTCACTAGCTATGTGACCTTGGTCCAGTTTGCTGATGCCTCAGTTTCCTCATCTGTAAAATTTATCATAAATAAATCAGTTGCTATCACAAATACATGAGAGCAAAGAGCACATTTTAAAGGCCTTGCACAGTGCCTGGTACACAACTGAGAGTCCTCTCCCGGCCTTCCTCACACTAGTACCCAGTGGAATTTGTAGCTGATGTGTAAATTTGAGTAGCTATTCTTGCGCTTGTACTAGTACAGCCACCAGGGGGCAGTAGAAAAAAATGTACCTCACCAGTTCCAAGGAGAGAAACGAGGTCACCCTCACTGGTACATAGCTAAAACCAAATTTCATTGTTGTGCTGGCTCATAAATACACAAATGAAGAAACAAACGGTCATTTAAGAAAACAGCAATTAAAATTAAAATGAAAATAATAGTATTCAGTTATTCCGCAAATATATGTTGAGGGCCTATTCTGCGCCAGCCTCTGAACGTAAAAATGGTACTCGCTCCACCAGGTGCTCTGAGGATTAAATGAATTCCAACAGGACTGACAAGCAGCAAGCACTCAGGAACTATCTGTGGTTATGATTTTGTGAAGGATATGCTTTTTAGATTAGCCACAAGAGGAAAAGTGGTACTGCTTATCACTTAAAGAAATCTCTAAAAGTATTTGACTTTTCCTGTCAATCTCTCTGTACCTATAGGAACGAAAATTTTTCTGATTTATCATTTATGTTCAATTGGTCATTCAGACCAATTGAAATAAAAGATAGTTACATGGACTCTAAATATGCGGCATCCAAAAATTCTCAAAGGACGCACTGGGATGCTTGAGAGAAATGTTTTGTCTTATCAAAGTATGCCTTATCTCATTGCAAAGAACTCTAAAATGCTCTATTGGCTTTTAAATGAGAAAATGTTTTCTTACAAATAGAAGTATTAAACAAACTGTTACTGATCTTACATTTTTTCTTCTGATTCTTTAACTTGTAATATGTTATGAGGGCATGATTATATCAATGTTCATGTAGAAAATGGCTGTAAAAACCTGGAGTGGTAAATAAGGATGGGCATCCATGAATGTAAAATCCAAAGCCACCATTATCCAATATCTATAATGTGGTATATGAAGGGGACAACGTCATTGACATGATTAAGTACAATAACAAAGTATTCTAAAAGCTTACAAATCTTTCACTTAATTTTTTCCATTTGAATACTGCTATAGAAATGTTTGCCTGTAGCCACTACCTATATTTTTAATGATTACTTTTATTGTGGACTATGAGTCAGCATCTGTGGATTACTGTTCACCCTTAGTATAGAAAAGAATAAGCTATCCCCTAATGGCAACATTTCATGTTCAGCTACCATGAGGCAAGAAAATATTAAAACTAGATGAAGATAAGAAATTAAAACTGGATATGGATTTGAAAACAGACAAGCCTCTATTCTACTCTAAGCATGTTATCGCATTAAGAGAGTTGCCAGATAAAATACAGAACATCCATGCAATATTTAGGATGTGTTTATACTAAAAAATTATTTATTGTTTATCTTAAATGCAATCTTAACTGGGTGTCTTATATTTTTATTTGCTAAATTTGGCAAATGAAGCCTTCCATGGACACATAACCCAGAACCTTCACTCTTGTAGCAATACATCCTGAGAAAGGTTTACCTGAATAGGCAGTTGGTTAGTCAGGTGGCAGCCTACTAGGGCAGCCTACAAGGCAGACCTTGTTAGGTCTCCACTATCCAGCAATACAGAAAACCCAGAGAGACTGCTTCAGCCACTTTTCCAGTTTCGTAGGCTACGTGGAGCTGACTGGAAAGCACCTATAGACAAATAAACACTTGGAGCATAGACCTTGATGAGCTGACACAATACCAGATACAAACAAAACTGATGATATACAGCAATAAAACATCTCATTCACTTCCAGTTGAGGCTCTAGGACTGTTTATGACCTGTCTTCATTCACGGTAAGCAGCAAACGCATCTAAGACCTAAAAGAAACTCAATGGCAACTCTAAAACATTAATCTGCCTGTTCTCTTATCATTTCTATAGATATTCATATATATGTCCTAAGTACATGTTTATGTTTTCTTGGCCTCATAATGGGGGAAGTTACTAAGTCAGATAATTAGAGAGACTAAATATATCACTGAAACATTAACAAGACTAGAGGTTCAAAATCTTTATCAGTGTTTATATATTAAGCCAGTATCTTTTTCTTTTAAATTCACTTCAAATTAAATTACCCAGATGTACTAGTATAGAGAAATGAATGTGAAAATCTATTTGACTCCCTAACAATGATACCTTTTGTGTGGAATAGTAAAAATCATATTCGACCCTGAGGCCCAAAAGACCTGAAGACATGACTATCACCTGTGGGACATCAGACAATTACTCAACCTCTCAGAATCTCAGTTTCTACATCCATAAAGTAAGATTAATTTTTTTTAACCTGCTGGGAGCAGTGGCTCATGCCTGTAATCCTAGCACTCTGGGAGGCTGAGACAGGAGGATCGTTTGAGCTCAGGAGTTCAAGACCAGCCTGTGCAAGAGCGAGACCCCGTCTCCACTAAAAAATAGAAAGAAATTATATGGACAACTTAAAAATATATATAGAAAAAATTAGCCAGGCATGGTGGCGCATGCCTGTAGTCCTAACTACTTGGGAAGCTGAGGCAGGAGGATTGCTTGAGCCCAGGAGTTTGAGGTTACTGTGAGCTAGGCTGGCACCACAGCACTCTAGCCCGGGCAACAGAGCCAGACTCTGTCTCAAAAAAAAAAAAGAAAAAAAAAGAAAAGAAAAATTTTTTTTAACCAGAAGTGATTATTGCAGAAATTTGACCAAGGTTTCAATTGGGGGCCCCAATTGAGACTAAATGATGACAACTACAAGCCAGTGGTAGAAAAGGGCATCCATGTAAAGCTCCTGACTCCAAGAGTATGATTTTTTTCACTGCTACACACACTACCTAAAAGTTAATATTCTCAGAACTCACGTCTGAGACTATAAACCCACTCACATCAATGCTGAGTCATTCCCTCATTAAGTGGTGGTGAATGGTATACCAATGTGATTTTCAAAAGGCTTTTCACTATGTTTCAGATTTCCAATGCATCTGTGGACTGTGTTCTGTACCTTTCTGCAGTATTTTATAAGCAGATGACCTACCTAGACACACATAATATTTTACAGTTTCCTTTGAAGCAGCTCTCTCTTGTTAGAGATATTTTCTATAGTAGATATAGTTGGTATCTGACTTCAAAATAAATAAACTTAGCAAGAATGGAAAACTTTGCCCTGCAAAATTAAACTGCTTGGATTCCTTTGAAAATTATCCCCATGCCCATGAGGAAAGAATAGCATAATTCAGCATCTCACTAAAGATTATTTAAATTTTTGCTCTTATCAAAGAATATTCTTAAAAGCATTTCAACATAGGATGGTAAAGAGGTAAGCTACATATGCTTTATTGCTTTTTTTTTTTTACAAAATATAAAAGATTTGTATATCTTAATCAAGAAAAATTTAGTCAATGCATTGTATCAACAATCTTGTTGTTACATTCCAAAATGTTTTAGAATGATACTCTTTAGCACCTTCAAAATATACAATACAAATAGAACATTTGTTCAACAGCAAGCTCAAATAATTTGAAATGTTTAAAATACTTAATATAAAAATATTTAAATGTTTTAAAAAATAAGAACATTATAGACAAGAATATTAAATTATAGACTTGAAATCCAAGATCCTTAACTTATGGCAAAGCTGCAAACAGAAAACATAAAATGGAAACAAGTTCTATAACCAAACTCCAGTATTCCCAGGAATTGTATGTATATTCTTGTAGGAGATACCAAATCGATGAGGTCACATTCACATAAGCCTTCCTGTCCTCAACTAAGGAGATACACAGGTGCACATTGTGATTGCATAATTAAAGGCTGGATGATCAATGGTGCTGGTTCTTGGAAAATGCAATTTAATATTGGAATGAACTCTTTCCCTTTAAAAGAATGTTTTGATTCAGACTCAAGTTTGGTCACAGATTATTTCCAAATTTGTAAAGATTAAATATAAAAATTAAATATTGTGTAAAATATTTTTCTTAGGAAATATTGTTGAATGAAATTAAAGAAGATCTAAACAAATGTGAAGACATCTCATATTCATGGATTGGGAGACTCAATATTGTTAAGATGGCAATACTACCCAAAGCAATCTCTAGATTCAATGAAGTTCTTATCAAAATTCCAACTGCCTCTTTTATAAAACTGTACAAGTTGATCCTAAAATTTATTTGGAATTGCAAAGAACCTCATATAGTCAAAACAATCCAGAAAAAAAAAAGTTGGAGAACTCACACTCCCTGGTTTCCAAACTTATGACAAAGACATGGTAATCAAAACAGTGTTGTATTGGCATTAGAATACACACATAGATCAATAGAATAGCATTGAGTGTCCAGAAATAAACTTATATTTCTATGGTAAATTGATTTTCAACAAGGGATCCAAGACCAGCAAGGAAAAAATAATTTTTCAACAAATGGTGCTGAAACAACTAGATATCCATATGAAAAAGAATGAAGTCAGACTCTTACCACACACCATATACAAAAACTAACTCAAAATAGATTAAAAAAAACATTTAAATTTAAGAACCAAGCCTATAAAATTCTTAGAAGAAAACATAAGGATAAATATACAGAGCTGGGATCTGGCAATAGAATGACACCAAAAGCATAGGCAACAAAAGAAAATATAAATTAGACCGTATCAAAATTGAAAAACTATTGTGCATCAAATAACATTACAAAGAAAGTGAAAAGACAATCCACAGAATGAGAGGAAATATTTGTAAATCATATATCTTATAAGGATCTAGTATCCAGAATATATAAAGAACTTTTACAACTCAACAACAAAAAGACAATTATTACAATTATAAGGGCAAAGAATTTAAACAGACATTTCTACGAAGAAGATATACTAATGGCCAATTAACACATAAAAATATATTAAATATCATTAGTCATTAGGGAAATGCAAATCAAAATCACAATCAAATACTTTACTTCACACCTACTAGGAGGTCTATAATAAAACAAAATTTTAAAAAAGTAAGTGACAACTGTTGACAAGGATGTAGGGAAATTAGAGCTGTCACGTATTGCTAGAGGGAATGTAAAATGGTTTAGCCACTGTGGAAAACAATGTGGAAGTTCCTCAAAAAGTTAAACATGGAATTAACATGTGACCCAAAAATTCCATTCCTAGGTATATACGCAAGAGAATTGAAAACAGATATTCAAAGAAAGAGTTGTAAACAAATGTTCATAGTGGCATTATTCATAATAGCCAAAAGGTGGAACCAGCCCAAATGTCCATTAACAGATGAATGTATAAACAAAAAGTGGTAAATCCATACAATGGAATATTATTCAGTCATAAAAAGCAGTGAAACACTGATACATGCTACAACAAGGACTTCCATGACATACACTTAAGGCAAAGGACATGCCTCCCACTTAGACTTTCTCTTCTATTTGCTGAATGATAGGGAGAAGCAATGGCAAGTAGTAGAATTCATCTAGACCACAAGATGAAATTCATAGGTTGAAGGTGGCAGAAGAACTAGAAAGAAGAAGCCAGGGTTCTCACACTGGCTTTGTTAATATAACTGTTTAACCTTAGATTATGACAGGGGAGAGAAATAAAATTCCATTTTGTTTTAGCAGATATTAGATCTTTGATATAGCAGTTGAGCCTTTAATCTAACACAGCAACCCCTAGTTTGCTTATACAGTTGCTTCCAGCAATGTTATCCAAAGAGGTTTATGTAACAGAATGATTCAGAGTGACTTGGAGAAACCAATCACTGTACCATCCTGAATAACTGGAGTGACTAGAAATGGGATAGGCAGTCACTCTTTGCTAACATCTAATAATAAAAAAGAATGGAGTGCCAAAGGAACAATTCAATGTAAAATCAATAAGTCATGCTGTCTTTTATGTTATCCAAACTCCTACTATGTGCAAAACTCTGTGGTAAGCCCAGTGAGGGATACAATGATGAATTGTATACATAAATAAAATACACACTAAATGAAATATAGAATAGATGTGGTTAAGCCTCTTAGAAGACACAAAGAAAGAACAATATCAAAATGATGAAGCCCCAGACCCTCTTTCCCCCATGAAGATACCAATTCAAAAATACATAGACCAAATCCCTTTGTGAGAAAGCCACAAAACAGATAAGATGATTCTGCACTCCGGCCACATCAAAGCCCATAGGAAAATTTATGACACTCACCAGCTAGAGCCCCTCTCTCCAACATAATACCACATAATCAAGGGGAAACTCCCAACTCCCAGCTTCTCATTTTCCTTCCCTGAATGTATGTCTAACATTCAGACACTTCAAGGGGCTACCTGAGGAACTGGGTCTTATTTTGACTGGATCTAAGCACTGACCAATAAAGGATGCCAGGTTGGGAGCTGCTGAAACAAAGGCAATGGTTTCAACTAGCATGTACTCACTAGCCATTGTTTCTTCCCCCATGGTCAGCATGGATCTAGCAGGAGTAATCTTCAGTTCCCTAGTTCTCATGGAAAGAGAAAAAGTTGGAGCATGTGTTCAGTGTTCCAACTTTTCAGGGGCTGCCAGAGGAACTGCTTTCTATCTTCCCTGACTCATATTTTTGATGGAATCTAGTGTGCTCTAGATGAGAGTCACTGAGAACAAGAAAGCTGGATGGCTTGTTGCTACTCCAAGAACTTGTGGTAGAGCAAACAGAGGCCAATGCAACTTGGTGGCTACTAATTTGGGGCACCAGGGAAGAGAAGAGTAGAGCATGCTTCCAATATTACAGCTTTTCTGGGGTCTTCCCAAGGGAATGTTTTCTGTCTCACCTGACTTGGAGCACTGAAGGATCTTAGCATATTCTAGATGCCTGGGGGCCACTGAGAACAAAAAAGAGTTAGGTGGCTTATGGAAGCTCCAGATAATCTGCAATACTGCAGACCAATGCCAGAAGGAGTAAAAAACTATGAGCTTCTGATAAAAGAAACTGGCAAACACTCTTTAACTGCAAATTCACATGCACAAGTATAGAGAAGATGTATTCACAAAAAAAGATTCTAGAAGCTACCATAATCTTTAACTAGGCTGAAAGTCTTTCCCTGTATGAAATCAGTAAACAAAAACTGGTGGAGGTGGCTGTTTTATCACATGTGCAGATCTCAACACAAAGTAATAAAGAATGTGAAGAAACATGAAAACATGACCCAAACAATGGAACAAAATAAATCTCAAGAAACTCACCCTAGAGAAATGGAATGTATATGAATTACCTGATAAAGACTCAAAATAACCATCTACCTATCTCCAGGTAGATTAAAATGCTCAACAAGCTCAGGAAAATGATGTATGGACAAAATAATAATATCAACATATAGTAAATATAAAAAAGAACCAAACAAATTTTTGAGCTAAAGAATACAATAATTGAATTTAAAAATTCACTAGCAGAGTTCAATAGCAGACTTGAGCAAACAGGAGAAAGAATCAGTGAATTCAAAGACAGATCATTTGATATTATCCAGTTATAGGAGTGCGGGGAGAAAAAGAATAAAGAAGAGTGAAGAAAGCCTAAGAGACTTATGAGACACTGTCAAGCAGATCAATATATGCATTGTGGGATTCCTAGAAGAGAGAAAGGGGCATGTGATATTGTGATTAATAATATACATTGTACCCATTTCCTGACACTCAGCTATTACAACTATTGGAATCTCCAAAGTGATGTGTCATTTTTTATGTTAATAAGATGACTAATGGATGGCTTGGGGCTCCTGGAAAGCCTCAGGATAGCAGCTGGCTGTCAAGAGAACTAACCATGTGATCAGCCCCATGCCCCCAAGCTCCTGGGAGAGGAGAGAGGCTGGAGGTTGAATTTATCATCAGTGGCCAATAATATAATCATAATGCCTACATAATGAAGCTTCCATAACAACCCAAAAGCATTGGGTTTAGGGAGCTCTTGGATAACTTAACAAGTGGAGGTGACTGAAGGGTGGCACACCTGGGGAGGGCATGGAAGATCCATGCCCCCTTTCACATGACTTGCTCTATGAGTTTCTTTCATCTGGCTATTTATCATTGTCCTTTGTAATATCCTTTATAGTGAATGGGTAAATGTAAGTAAAGTGCTTCCCTGAGTTTGTGGGCTGCTCTATCATTAGATTAATCAAGCCCAAGAAGATGATCAGGGGAAGTCCAACTCATAGCTGGCTAGTCAGAAGTATAGGTCACAACCTGGCATCTGAAGTGGGCGGCAGTCTTGTGGGACTTAGCCCTCAACTGCGGGATCTGACACTATCTACCTGGAGGAAAAAAACACTTTGCTTTACCCTATTGCTTATGATAAAGCAGAACTCTCATTTGATGAAGTAATGGCCAAAAATTTCCCAAATCTCAGGAAGGTAATGGACTTCCAAATTCAAGAAGCCCAATGTACCTCAAGTATGATGAACCCAAAGAAGACCACAATGAGACACATTATAATGTAATTGCCAAAACCAAAGAGAGAACTTTGAAAGCAGCAAGAGAAAAGGGTCAACATGGGAGCCTGCATAAGACTATCAGCAGATTTCTCAACAAAACCTCACAGGCCAGAAAGGAGTTGGACGACATGTTCAAATTGCTGAAAGACTAAAACTGCCAACTAAGAACACTATATTTGGCAAAACTATTCTTCTAAAATGAAGGAGAAATAAAGACTTTCCAAAATAAACAAAGCTGAGGAAATTCATCACCACTAGACCTGCCTTACAAGAAATGCTAAAGTGAGTCCTTCAAGTTGAAATAAAAGGATGCTAGGTGGCAACATAAAAAACTATGTAAGTATAGCACTCACTAGTAAAGGTAAATATATAGACAAATGCAAAATACTGAAATAGTGTAATCATGGTGCATAAATAACATTTAATGCTGGTATAGAATTTAAAAGACAAAAGTATAAGAAATAAATATAACTATAAAAATGTGGTAAGGTATATACATCATAAAAAGGTATAATTTGGAAAACTAATAACAGAGTCTTTGGGGTAGTAGAAGTAAGAGAGTAGAGTTTTTGTATGTAATTAAAGTTGTTATAAACTTAAAATAGATTGTCATAAATATATTTTATATAGGCCCCATAGTAACCACAAAGAATATAGCTATAAAAGCTACACAAAAGAAAAGGAGAAAGCAATCAAAACATGCTAGTAAAAAAAGTTCGATGAAACACAAAAGAAGATGAAGGTGAAGAAAATGTGACAAAAATGTTACAAAATAAACATAAAACAATTAATATAATGTTAAGAATAAGTCCTCCACTATCAGTAATCACTTTAAATATAATTGGTAAATGCATCAAACTCTGCAATCAAGATATATAGACTAGCTAAATGGATTTTAAAAAATAAACAAGAGTTGACTATATGCTGTCTATAAGAGACTCACTTTAGATTTAAGAACATGCATAGACTGAAAGTGAAAGGATGGAAAGGGATATTCTGTTCAAGTGGTGATTGAAAGAGACTGAGGTGGCTATATTTATATCACACAAATAGACTTTAAGTCAAAACTGTCACAAGAGATAAAGAATGACATTATATAATGATAAAAGCACCAATGCACCAAGAAGATATAACAATTATAAGCATATATGCATCCATTCAGGACATCCAAATATATGAAGTAAATATTGACAGAATTGAAGGGAGAAATAAGTAGTTATACAATAATAGTAGGAGATTTCAATATCCTACTTTCAATAATGGATAGAACAACTAGATAGAAGATTAATGATGAAACAGCAGACTTGAACAAGACTGTAGACAAAATGAACCTAACAGACATAGACAGAGCATTCTACCAACAAGAAAGGAATCCACATTCTTCTCAAGAGCACATAGAACATTCTCCAGGATAGAGCACATGTTAGATTACAAACAAGTCTTAACAAATTTAATATTGTAATCATACCCAGTACCTGTTCCAACTGCAATGAAAGGAAACTAGGATATAATGGCAGAAAAAAACTGGAAGAGTCACAAATATATGGAAATTAAAGTACATACTCCCAAATAACCAATGGGTCAAAGAATAAATCAAAAGGAAAATTAGCAATTATCTTGAGCAAGTTAAAATGAAAACACAGCATGCCAAGATATAATGGGATGCAGTAAAAGGAATTTTATAGCAGTAAATACCTACATTTAAAAAGAAGAAAGATTTCAAATAAACTGCTTAACTTTACATCTCGAAAAGTTAGAAAAAGGAGAGCAAATTAAGCCCAAAGTTAGCAGAAGGATGAGAATAATAAAAACTAGTGCATAAATAAGTGAAATAGAGAATAGAAAAACAATAGGAAAAAAGTCAACAAAACTAAGGATTAGTTTTTTTTGAAAAGATCAACAAAATTTACAAACACTTAGCAAGACTAAGAAAAATATGAGAAGACTTAACTAAATAAAATCAGAAATGAAAATGGGACATTTCAACTGAAATCACAGAAATAAAAAGGATTATAAAAGACTACTACAAACAATTATATGTGAACAAACCGGATAAACTATAAGAAATGGATAAATTCCTAGAAACATACAACCTATCAAGACTGAAATCTGATGAAATAGAATATCTGAATGGACCTATACCTAGTAAGAAGATTGAATCAGTAATCAAAAACCTTCCAACAAAGAAAAGCCCAGGACCAGATGGCTTCACTACAGAATTCTACTAAACATTTAAAGAAGAATTAATGTCAATCATTTTCAAACTCTTCCAGAAAAAGGGCATTATGCCAAGTGAAATAAGCCAGTCACGAAGCACGAATATTGCATGATTCTACTTATATGAGGTATCTAAAGTAGTTAAACTCATAGAAGCAAAACACAGAATGGTCATTACCAGAGTGTGAGAAGAGAGAAATAGAGAATTGCTGTGTAGTGAATATAGAGTTTCAGTCATGCAAGATAAAAAAAGTTCTAGAGGTCTGCTGTAAAACAGTGCATATATATTTAAAAATACTACACACTTAAAAATTTGTTAAAAGGGCAGATTCTATGTGTTGTCTACTACAATAAAAAAAAGACATGAATAAATATTATAGCAGTGAGAAACAATGATTATAGTTCAGATTTCCAGAGAGGTGGAAGCTATGTCCAAAAAAGAGCTCCAGAAATCTGCATATAGGTTACCTGTATTTTTGACTGAATAGTAAGGCAATGTAGGGCAAAACTCTTTGAGGCCAGGTAGAAAACAACTATCAGGGAAAGAAAAACTACCAGAGTACCACTAACTTAAAAAAATACTGATGATCACACAGGACTAAGACACATTTGAGTTCTGATCAGGCAGGGTGGAGACACAATGTTGACTGCTAGAAATCTTCATAGAAATCCAAAAAAACTGCGCCTTTGGAATAAGGGTAAACTAGGTTTAGAGGTACTTTACACCTACTCTAACAAAGTTTACAAACGAGACTTAAAATAATCAAACTGATTTTCAAATAAAGTAGCTGCTTTCCCAAACAAGCACCTACACTCTTTAAAGTTTTAAAGGAAGACTGTCACACTGCTGAGCATAATGTCCAGCATCCAATCAAATATTAAAGAAATGCAAAGAAGCAGGAAAATGTGACCAATGATAAGAAAAAATAAGTCAGTCCATAGAAATAGACACCAAATGACAGAGATGTTGAAATTAGCATCCATTTAGTTGTTATATTCTCTGTATGTTGAAGAAACTAAAAGAAAACATGAGCACAGTAATAAGAAGGTGGAAGATATTTAAAAGATTCAAATGGAATGTCTATATATGAAAAATTCACTGCCTGTGCTTAACAATAGATTAGACATTGATGAGGAAACTATCAGTATCCTTGAAGACAGCAATGGAAACTATATAAATTAAAGCACAGGAAAAAAAAAGGCTGAAAACAAAATGAACAGTGCTTCCGTGGCCTGTGGAATAAAACCAAGTGGTCTAACATCTGTATAATTGTAATCTCAGGGAGAAGGGCATATTTGAGAAAATAATGTCCAGAGACATTCTATAATTGATTAAAAATGTTAGTCCACAGATACAAGAACAAGAAACTACGAAGAAGGGTAACTAAAAAGAAAACATCCTAAGCCATGTCAAAATCACAGTTTTGAAAACCAGTGATAAAAATGATGAAGTGAAAATCATAAAAGCAAGCACCAAGGCAAAAATAAAAGCAACAATAAAACAAAATAAAGAAGATACTTTACATACAAAGGAACAATAATAAGAATTACAAGTGACTTCACACCAGAAACAATGTAAACCAGAGCCACTGGAATGATACTTTTAAAGCAAAGCATGATTTTTTTTAAAATAAATAAATATATAATAAAATCCCTTCTTGTCATACAGTTCTATATCTAGCAAAAATGTCTATTAAAAAACAGGAAAAATAAAGACACTTTTAGATCAACAAAGCCTAAATAAAATAAGTCATTGCTAGCAGATATGCTCTACAAAACATGTTAAGTGAAGATCTTTAAGCTATTTTTTCATGTTGAAAATTATTTAAATATAACTAACTATTTAAAGCAAAAATACAAACAATGTGGATGATAAAACATGTAGAAATAAAATGCATGGCAATAATGGCATAAAAGACAGGAGAGGAAAATAGAAGTGTTCAGTTTATATATAAAGTAGTATAATATTACTTGTAAATAGATTGTATTTAAATAAAGATGTATTTTATAAATGTAAACCCTAAACCAGGGTTTCTCAGCCTCATTACTATTGACATTTTGACTGAATAATTCTCTGTTGTGTGAGGCTATTTTGTGTGTTATAGGATGTTTAACAGCATACCTGGTTCTACCCACCAGATGCCAGTAGCACCCTCCCCCAGTTGTGACAACCAAATGTGCTTACAGACACTATAAAACACTAATGAAAGAAATTGAAGAGGAGACATAAAAATGGAAAGATATTCCATATTCATGGATTAGAGGAATTAATATTGTTAAAATGACAATACTACCCAAAGCAATTTATAGATTCAATGCAATCCCTAGCAAAATACCAATGGCATTCTTCACAGAGATAGAAAAACAATCCAAAAATTTGTATGGAGCCACAAAAGACCTTAGACAGCCAAAGCAATCCTGAGCAAAAAGAACAAAACTGGTGGCATCACGTTACCTGACTTCAAAATATACTACAAAGCAATAGTAACCAAAACAGCATGGTACTGGCATAAAAACAGACACAAAGACCAATGGAACAGAATGAATAGAACCCTGATATAAATTCATGCATTTATAACCAACTCATTTTCAACAAAGTCACCAAGAACATACAATGGAGAGAGGGCCGTCTCTCCAATAAATGATGCTGGGAAAACTGGATAACCACATGCAGAAGAATAAAATTAGAACCCTATCTCTCACCATATACAAAAGTCAAATAAAAATGGATTGAATACTTAAATATAAGCATGAAACTAATAGAAGCAAATCTTGGGGAAATGGCCCAAGACATTGGTCTAGGCAAAGATGTTTTCTGTAAGACCTCAAAAGCACAGGCAACCAAAGCAAAAATAGATAAGTGGGATTACATCAAGCTAAAAAGCTTCCACTAAGTGAAGTATCCCAAGAATGGAAAAATAAGCACCACATGTACTCACCATCAAATTGGTTTTACTGGTCATCACCTAAGAGCACATTTGGCAATAACACTGATGGGGTGGCGGGCAGATGTGGCAGCGGGGAGCAGATGGGTGTGTACCTACATAATGAGTGCGATGTGCACTGTCTGGGAAATGGACACGCTTGAAGCTCTGACTTGATGGGGGTGGGGGCAAGAGCAATGTACATAACCTAAACTTTTGTACCCCCATAATATGCTGAAATTTAAAAAAAAAAAAGCCAAAACAAAACAAACAAAAAAGCTTCTAGTCAGCAAAGGAAACAATCAACAAAATGAAGAGACAACCCATACAATGGGAGAAAATATTTGAAAACTATACATCTGGCAAAGGATTAATAAACAGAATGTATAAGGGGCACCAATAATAGTGAAAAAAACAAATAACCCAATTAAATTGGGGAAAAGATCTAAGTAGACATTTCTCAAAAGACGACATAGAAATGGCCAATATGTCTATGAAAAAATGCTCAACATCGCTAATCATCAGAGAAATGCAAATCAAAACCACAATAAGTTATCATCTCACCTCAGTTAGAATGACTTTTATCAAAAAGACAAGCAATAATGAACAGTGGTAGGATGTGGAAAAATGGAAACCCTTTTTCCCATTGTTGGTGAGAATGTAAGTTGGGATAGCCACTATGGAAGACAGTACAGAAATTCCCCCCAAAACTAAAACAGAACTACCATATCCAAAGGAAAGGAAATCAATATATTGAAGAGAGATCTCCACTCCCATGTTTATCATAGCACGATTCACAATAGTCAAGACATGGAATCAACCCAAGTGCCCATACATGGATAAACTGATAAAGAAAATATATATATACAATGGAATATTATTCAGCCATTAAAAAGAATGAAATCCTATCATTTGCAGCAACACGGATGGAACTGGAGGTTAATTATGTTGAGTGAAATAAGCCAAACATAGAAAGTCAAATATTACATGGTCTCAGTCATATGTGGGAACTAAAAAAGTGGATTTCATGAAGATAGACAGTAGATTGGTAGATACCAGAGGCTGGAAAGAATAGGGTGGAGGGGGGATGAAGAGAGGTTGATTAATGGGTATAAATATATGTTTAGATAGAAGAAATAAGACACGGTGTTTGATAGATCAGTAGGGTCACTACAGTTAACATTAATCCATTGTACATTTCAAAATAATTGAAATGTTGCTAGCATTAAAAAAAGATAAATATTTAAGGTGATGGATATCCCAATTACCATGATTTGATTTTATGAATGTATCAAATTATCACATGTATCCACAAAATATGTATATCTATTATATAGCAATTAAAAATTTTTTAATGTTTAAAAATAAACTTAAAAAAAGATTGGTTCCTTCCCTAGCTCTATGTCCCACAGACAACAGGAGTCAAGTTTCAGAAACCCCACCACTCTCAGTGATATGGAGAGAGTGTCTGGAGAGTATGTACAGGGAATGCTTAGTATTACATTAACTTCAACATAAACCCAAGTCATAACCAAGGAAAGAAAACCATCAGCCAGGGGAATTCAAGAGCAAAATTCTATTTAGAAGATAGAAACATTCCCTATGAAAAATTCATACTTATACCTTGATTTCCCCTTGATCAATCCTTTATCTCCTGTCTGGGGCTTCTCCCAAGGGGCCACTTGGCCAAGCTCTCAACACCCATCACCTGTGCTGTTGCTATTAACATATACTGAAGTTTAGTTCCTGCTTACTAAATTGTGGTCTTCAGACCAGCAGCTTTAGCAATATCTGGGAGCTTGTTGGTGATGCAGAATCTCAGGCCCCAGATCAGACCTATGAAGAATCAGACTCTGTGTTTTAACAAGATTCCAGATGATTCCTGTGCACATTAAAGTGTGAGAAGCACTGCTGTAGTTCACATACTATGCCAGTTGGGCACTTTCTTATTTATGTCAGTTTAGGCTGTTTGCTGAACACCTATTATGTGCCAAGAACTGTTAGATACTTTGTATCTATATCCTTTAATCTTCAAAAAAGTAGGAATTATTATTACTAATTTGTATATGTTCAAACTGAGGCTCAGAGAGTTTGAGTGTCTTTCCCAAGCAGTCAAGAAGAGATCTTAGGGTCTCTCAAGCAGGACTTTATCCCTCAATTCTAGAGCTGAGGCTCTCAAAAGAGTTTAGGAAATAGAGTCTTCAAAATTGTAATCTCTCTGACAAGCACCACAAAATATAAGATATGTAATTTTATCACATGAATGAAGAGTGTCTTTACTGGCATGGTATGGAACTAAATTATGTATTACAATATCAAAATCACAAGCTGGAGCATGAAAAAAAGATACGAGTTGTCATACCGCACAGTTAGCTGCTTCTGAATCTTGCTGTTAACAGTCATGTGCTCCTTGGTCTGCCTTCTACTCATATCCACAAAGCAACAAGTTGTAACAGGAATCAAAGCTTTAGGAAATGCGTGTGAGGAAAAACTTAAAAATGAGAAAATTTTGCTAACTGAATTTTCCCCCCTGTAATTTGGAAGATGACCCTGCCTGCCCTATTTTGGCAGTCAGATATCACTAGTTGTAGCTCTTAGTATTAATATTTCCAGGAGAGAAGTTTGAGAGCTATTGGCCTAGAAATTCTTCTAGGGAAGGATATGTTGTAGAGAACCACCGTGCAGCCCCTTTGTGCTAGAAACCTTCATGCCTAAATAGGCCAACACAAAATGACATACTTTCTGTACATCTCCATCCCCTGAAAGTACCCACAGCCATCATATGCCATTAATGGCAACCAGGTGAGATGATCTCTCTCTCAACACCCATAGATGTTAAGTCCCTACAGGCCAGGAATAAAATCTAAACCATGACACCCCCTCTTCCCTCTCCATCTCCCACTTTTCTCCCTATTTCCATGCGTTGATATAAGCCCCTATTCAATGAGGACTTATTACATAAGATAACAAGGTAATTTAATGATACTATTATCATTTATTGAGTGCCTGCTAAGTGCTAGGCACTGCATGACATATTTTCAGAAGCTATGGTCTTCGATTCTCATAGAGATAGGAGAAAACTCAGGCTTGGAGGGGTTAAGTGAGCTGCCCAAGGTCATAGGGCAAGCCGTGAGCTCAAATTTAAACTCCTGCACACTCTGCTGGGCCACAGCGTCTCTGAAGTCAGACAGCAACACAGACTCTTTGGGAAAAGAAGACTTTCTTCCTCCTCACCAAGCTCTCTACAAAGATGAAAGGGCTCCAAGAGTTCTACTGGGCTCAAGATTGTCTTATGTTTCTACAGCAGGATTCTCAAAGTTTGACCCACCTGGACCTGCACCCTAGGCCCACAAATCTGAATTTTCCCCAAGTTCCCACCTTGGTATTCTCAGAGGCCCACAAGTGAGATTCAGAGTTGGACTTCGGGGTGGGGGCGGTCATTCTGCACAAAGCTGGTCTTAGGTTTCCCATCAGAATACCCAAGTTACCCAAGAGAATCCAGGGAAGCCCAGGGCCAATTTACCGACCTCGAGGAAATGCATTGGGCATTCGGATTCGGGCCCAACCTCAGGCAATGAGAAGAAACTCGTGAAGGAGAAACACACAGCACGCGCGCCAAGGCTGCCCTGGGTTGGCCCGCAGCAGGCATCTCCCACAGAGCAGGGAGGAAAAGCTGTCCAGCCTGAGCTCTCGGGGCGGGCCCCACAGCCCTCCCCTCCCTCCGGGGATGCGGTGGGGTGGGGGTGGGGGTGGCACGCTCCCACCAAGCTCGCTGCCAGGTTTTCGGGGCACCACCCTAACAGGGTCCTGCCACTCCCGCCATCACCCCCTTCGCAGGCCGAATTTAGATTTTCAGGCCCTGGACCTCCCAGCTCCTCTTCTAGGCCCCTGGGACGCGCCCTATTTTTTTCCACGCCCAATGAGTGGTTGAGAGGACTTGGCAATGGCTGCCTCAGTCCGGAACAGGATTTAAGGTCCTGTCCAGCCTATCTCTTCTCTGCAAACTCCCCAGATTCACACCGAACATCCAGGAAGCGATCCACAGCCCTGCCCCTATCCTGCAGGCAGCTGCAGTTCGCACCCAAGGCCGCTGCCAGCCCTCCAGTTCCGCACCTGCCCCAAACGGCCGCTGGCTTCATTGCCTTCACCAGGACCCACCAACCAAGCGTCCCGAAGAGGACAAGTCAGGGGGCACAGGATGGCGCGATGCCAGGACTGGACAGTGGCCCCTGCAGTGGGCTGGAAGGTAACCGGGGCCAAGGACCAGCCTCCTGGCAGTGCAAGGCACAGACCGTGCTCGCCCCCACATAGTCACAAGCACTGCCACCCCGACACCTGCACACACATGCATAGTTGCATGTACACCAAACTCGCACGCGCTACGCTCAAACATGCAGTGGTAAGCACATTCACATAGTCACATGCACAGATGTGCTCACCCTTGCACACCAACACACTTTTTACTGTGTACAATCAAAAGCTAGGCTTTCTGTTGTAGGCAGAGTAATGCCCTCCAACCTCCACTTCAAGGTATCCAGGTACTACGCTTGGAACCTGTGAAAGTTACCTTATAGGGCAAAAAAGAACGTTGCGATGTGATTAAATTAAAGATTTTGAGATGGGAGATTATTCTGGATTACCCACTGGGCCCTAATGCAATCACATGTATCCTTATAAAAGAAAGGCAGAGGGAGCCTTGACATAGAAGAGGAGGAGGCCTCGTGAGGAGGAGGCAGAGATCGGAGTGATGTGGCCACAAACCAAGAGATGCCAGCAGTTACCAGAAGCTGGCAGAGGCTGGGAAGCAACAGAACCTGGTGAGGTATGACACCTTGATTTCAGCCCAGTGAAATTAATTTCAGTCTTCTGGCCTGAATGGCCTACACATGCTTCCATTCACGACCGGAAACATCCAGAGGGCAGGGTCTATGTTTGACTCCCCGTGTCTCTCTCATCCCTTACCATAACCCCAGCCTGTATCTACACAGAGCTAAATCTTTCCAGAGTGGACTCTCTTCTCTCTGCTTCCTATTCCACTTCAAGCAGTCATTCCGTCTCTTACTTGAGTAATTTTGAAAACCTAACTTCCCCTGACCTAGCTTATAAGTGACAGGGCTGAACTCAGGCAAAAACCATCCAACCCCAGAATCTATGCTCCATCTAAATTACTTTACTAGCTTGTTCTCAGCATGCATCTTTTCTCCACACCAATATGGCGGGACATGTCAGAAGGGACCACCTTAGTCTACTGTCTCATAGAGACACCACTGGATTTTTGGATGGGACAATTCTTCATAGAGTCCTGCTGTCTTAGGCACTATAGGACATTTACCAACCCTGGCCTTGATCATTACATTTGAATAGTACCCTACTGTTTGTGACAATCAAAACTAACCACACATCTCCAAACAGAGGTGGAGGACGTGAGGTTGCATGGATGGGATAGTCCTTACGGAGCTTTATTTTTCAGTTGAATTTAGCCTATGTATTTCCCTCCTGTTACATCTAATAGTGCCTGATTAGCTATAGGTATCCATAATCATCACCAAAGCAAATGCTCAAGAAAATGCAGTAATTTTAAAAGTAGGGAATGTTTCCAAGAAGTACAATGTATTCTGCCACTCAGATTTCAGGCAAGTTGCTTAACTTCTCTATGAGTCAATTTCCTCAACTGCAAAATGGAGATAATAAGGGGATTCAAGGATGGATGATTCTTATTCCCCTTCCATAGTGTAGAAGTGTCCTGTGAAGTGGCTGCCTTGCCCAGAACTACTTTTTTGGCCCCCTTCACATCTATGTGGTGCTATGTGATTATCTCAATGAAATGTAAGCAGAAGTGATATATGTTGCTTTCTGTTCATGTGTTTAGGAAGTGGGTACACCTTCTGCACCCATTCTTCCCTCATTTGCTAGCTAGACGTCAGTACCCAGAACATCCTAGGAAGCCACACATTGGAAATGAAGGAGGAAAAAGGTGTGGCAGGAGCCTGGGCCCCCCGGATTTCCATTTGGGGAAGAACTGCCTGCCTACAGGAATACTTATATTAGACTTCGATTGGTAAAAACAAAACAAAACAAAAAAACCTTCTGTTGTGTTCAAGCCATTATGCATTTTGGAGTTTGTTAGAGCAGGAAGCATTATCTTAACTAATACAAATATTTATGTCTTGTGATAGATTGAATAATGTAAAGCACTAGGGAAAGTCCATGGAACATAGTAAACACTCATTAAATGCTAGCTATAGTCATTATAATTATTATTATTGTCTCCCTAAATTATTTAGCTTCTATAACTCATATGGTCAGTATCACATTTTGGTAGTTATCATACATGGTTCTATGATTCATTGTTTAATTTGATGTATATGGCTTTATTCACTCAAAAATTGTTATTGAGCACCCATAGTATGCCAGGTACTAGGCAAACAACAATGAGCAAGGCATGATCTTTACCCCTATGTTCTTGATAGTAGTAGAAAATTTCATACTTCAGTGTTTCCTGTGTCTTCCATGTTGATCTGGAAGCACAAGGTGAACATTTAAAAATGTACCTGCAATAGTACACTTGAGGATATATTTGGAAAACAAAGTCACTATCACACAAAGTCAGTTTGTACGCGTTCACCCATGGTGCCTCAATCCTCATTCTTAAGTGCTAAAATAACCCCAAGTGGAAATCTCATCACTACAATTGCACCAGGAATTCCAAAGTGACAGTTCTCCATCAGGTGGAAGGACTCCCAGTCATTCTGGATATCAGGTGTATTCATGTGTTTTCTTCCACAGAAGAATATGCCACCATTTGTCTTTTTTCTGCAAAGAGATCCAGGACGTTAAATCACAAAGGAGAGAAAAGACAGGAAGAAGAGTGAATTTAAGAAATCACTTAGTAATTTCCTTAGGACTTAGCACATAGAATACACAAGATAAAAGAACATGAAGACACAATCACTTTTAGTAGTCCCTTGGAAAAGCACTCCAAACGTCCTTCACTCTTGTTGCTATTTGTTGAAGGTTTGCAAAGCTGACTGAGAGTGTTTTATGCTAATTGGCTTTATCTGACATCCCTTTATCATTTGAAATTAATAGACAGCCTACTAGATACAAGGTTAATGGAATGTCTTCTCCATCTCAGATTTGCAACTTGGCATTTTCTCCAAAACACCACTTTCATCTTTATATAAGTGATTGTGTCTATAAAGTCTTCCAAGAAAGGCATGCTGTCTAATCGCATCAGCCCATTTGTGAAACATTCCAGAGGGAAATTGTTCACTGTCACTGTAGAAGCTGTTCTGCTCTTGGCATGCTCCTGAATGCTGCACAGATTTGACATCCTCTTAGCATGGTGGGGAGATGGCAGTCAGATGTGCCAAGCATCAAGCAACAGCCATGTAGCAAAGCTCCTGCTTCTCTTGCACTTTGGAATGATGCCTTCTGAGCAATGGAAAGCTTAATGTGAAATAGACCGAACTCCACCCCAAGGTGCAGAGATGATAGAGGTCCTCTCTCTTTTCCTCCTGCTTCTCTCTCTCTCTGGGAACACCAGCTGAGGTGACACTTGGAAAGGAAGTATAAAAATTTTATAAAACTAGAAAGACTTTTGGCTGAAAGGGCTGAAGGAAGGCTTCTCTGAAATTCTGAATATCACTGAGAAGCAAGAGTAAGGTAGAGGAGAGGCAGTATATGAAGTTTTGGCCTTTAAGGAAAAGAGTCAAAAGAATCAGTGGGTTTACTTGTTTACCCAACTCCGATCACCAAAGAGCAGGGAGACTTGAGAGAGGCAGATGGAATGCAGAGTCCGTAATGATAACTCCATATGCTTTACACTCCAAGACTTCCAAAGGCTTTTTTTGTTTAAATGGCTTAAACAGTATTATGTCAGTAGTTAAGACATACAAAAGGCATAAAGAATAAAACAAAGCATAATGCAATACAGGTGTATATATATCTCCCATCTCCTTCCCCTGTATCTGAGCCCACAAGTAATCACTATCCTAAATTTGTGGTGTGCCATTGTGTGCTTTCCCATGCTTTTGCTACATTCTAGTTGCTTTACATGTTTTTAGACCTTGTTTACATCTGTATCTTATGCACATCTGTATCAGATGTAAATAGAAAAAAAAAGTATATCTAACAGAAAACAACAAAATGACAGCAGTTTAAACAAAATACAAGTTTACTCCTTTATCACATTAAGGAAATCTGGAGGAAGGCCATCTAGAGCTTTTATGGTGGTACTTAGGAATCCAGGTATCTATTTTCTGTATCATCCTAGCTTATGGTTTCCATTTTCAAAGTCATATGGCCACATTGCTGGCTAGAAGGAAAGAAAAAAGTAAAAGGGCAGAAAAGGGTCATTAGCAGCTGAGCACAATCATTTTACTTTACAAAGTTCTTGAAAGTCTTAATCATCACTTCCACTTCAGCTCATTGGCTAGAACTAGATCACATGACCACACCAAGCTGCAAGGTCCCTGTTATTCTGGGAAGCAACTTGCCAAGTAATATTGGTGTTGTATTACAAAGTAGAAAGTAGAGAATGGCTGTAGACAGCTGTATTCTGTGCAAAGATTCATACTGTGTATATGTTTGTTTTAGCTTAATTGCATTTGTGAAATTCATCCATGTTGAAAGATATAACTGCGGTTCATTAATTTTCACTGCTGTATACTAGGTCATTGTGTGAATGTTCTAAAATTTATTTACCCAGTCTCCTGGGTTTTTTGTTTTTGTTTTTTCTCTTTTTGGAATGGTTGAGAGGAAGGGTTTACAGAAATGATGCTGTGAATATTCTTGTGTATCTCCTGGTCCATATATGTGTGTATTAATTTAGGGTTTTTACTAGGGAGTGGAATTGCCATGAGTATGTACTTCTTCAACTTTACAAGATATTGCCAATTTTTTCTCAAAGGTGATAACACACTCTACTAGAAGTCAATGGTGTCCTCTGTGCTCCATTTCCTCAACAACATTTGGTATTGGGACAGGTTTTAGATTTTTGCCTTTGATAAGTTTGAAATGGCTTTCCATTGTGGCTTTCTTTTGCATTTTACTGGTTGAGCACTTATTCTGTACAAGGATTAAGATGGGGTCTATCAAGAGGTTATTTAAATCTCAGAAATATTTCTAAAACTTAAATGAATAAAGTGTTCAGTTAGTAGTAAGAATAAGCTTGTGTTCAGTACTTTGGCAATTTAATAATTTAACTCTTAAAATCTTAAGGTTTTAAGAAGAGTTAGAGGCCAATTTCATCTCTATGATAGTGCTAAACTCTAAGATGTACAATAAAAAAGGAATATCATACACATCAGTATTATGGAAAATACCCTTGTAGGAAAGAAAGATCAGCTACAGAGATACATTTTAGACACAAATTGAAGAAACAGAGAAGAAACATAAGCATTGTAATGCTATCTTTGGAGAAATAAGGACAAAAATTACTGCCAATAATAAGGTTTTTAGTGCCCTTAGAATTTGAATTTTTTTGTTTTGTTTTGCAATTTTGGAGTTAAATTCAATACAGTAAGCTGCAAGAAAAAAATCATCTTATGGAGGCCTGGATAAAGCTGTTTTTCTGCTATTTTTCTCACTGTAAATGATTGATAAAATCATGATAAAACATGATTGTACCCTCTACCCTCTTCTGACTGTCCTAAAAAGAAGCAAATATTCATTTTCCTAAATTATTTGTGTTTAGCAGTGATATATATATATATATATATATATTTCCACATATAAGAAAAAAAAGAAATCTTTCAAAATTTTCCCAAAGTATATATATCTTATTATTTTTAATATTTTGTAGCTAAACTCTCTTGTCTGACTCAATTGTGTGTGAAAAGCCAGAGAAAGCAGAACCTAATTCTCTAAGGGTAAAGGGTAATAATACTAAAGAAAAAGTACGGCAGTGTTCCATGCCAGAGAGAGGAAGACGGATGGCTGAGAAGTGTCCTTTAGATTGGGTGAGTAGGAAGCCACTGGTGACCTCAGTGAGACCGATTTCAGTGACATGAGGGGAGAGGACAGGCCTTTCTTGTGCAGGGTGAAGGAAGGTGAGGAGGAGAAGACAGTGAGTGTGGACAAATTTCCAGCAGAGAGTCTCCTGCTGTCTATTCCCAAATTCCCTCAGGGGAGTTGGAGTCTCAAAATTAGTGTTTCCCAGATGCCCATTGTTGATCCCGTACAGATTCATAATAAAGTTTTCACTGGTCCAAATCAGAGAGAGAAAGGTACGGACTACATAGGAAGTTGTTCATAAAACTAAATTTATTCACTTTAAAGAATTGACTTTTACCCTGAGATAATGATCTTCCAAAGCATCTCCCCCCTTTTGGTGGAGGTGGGACAGGAATAGAGATGGGGAGAATCCATTAAAATATCCTTTCTTCTATGGGAAAGTAGATAGAAAATTTTAAGTTGTGGATTTTTTTGTAGAAGTGTCCTAAACTTAGTAAAGTTTTAAAAATTGGCAGTCATATATTAGTTTTCTTTATTTTTTGTTATTGTTTTGCTGGCCTGGGATTCCAAAGTCTTGGAACCATATTCTTTTACCTAGAAGAGAAACTTCCTTGAAGACATGATCACCACAGCAAACCCATCTGGGATGCTTGGGCTGCCTTTCATGTACTTGTCTTCTTTCTCCCTAAATCTGTCCTCCCCAGCTGTCCTAGCCTAGGGAGCATACAGGGTCCCACATGGAGGGCTACTTCCTTTTCTTCTCAGCCCAGCAACAGAGAGCAATGACAGGGAAGACGGCATAAACTCTCCTCATTAACTGTGGGATTACAAACTGCCAACTCTGGGCTATTCAGAATCCTGTGCAGTTGTTATTGGGACATCTGTCTATAGTAGCTGCACCAGGTGTAGCAGTATTTTTGCAGTCATGGTGTGGGCAGTGAACTCTTGTAGAGTTCCTGCTACTATCAATTAGTTAGCTTTTTCCTATATGCCAGTGAAAAAGGATCATTTAATCTTATCTTTTTTTTTTTCTTCCAGTTTGTACTACTTTTGAAAGAATCTAAATTCTCAGTAAACCTTGAAGGCCTACTCATAGTCTACATTGTCTTGTAAGAGAGATTATAGAACAGTTTAATGGAAGAATTTTGGAAAGTATTCTGCTCATGGAGAAGACATTATAATAAACTGATTTCTATAAAGAATATAAACCATCATTCTCTTATATTTTGTTATAAGGAGTTCAAAGAAATCTGTCAAGTGGTTATCATCATCCTTGAAGAATCAACCATAATTGTGTCTTTATATAGAAGGCTTGCGGTGGAATCATCAAGTGAACTATCGAGGATCAAACACTCAGAAAGAGGGTAAAGAATGGATCTTGTCCCTCCAAATTTGTGATCTGGTCTGTTTATTTAGTTAACTGCAGTTTTCTGACAACATTGAGCATATATTCATTCATTTATTATTAATTTTTAAATTTACAAATACCTATTTCAAACCAACAATGTACCAGGCACAATACTAGTGTAATGGAGAAATATTTTTAAACCGTTAACATATGTGTGTGTGTGTGTGTGTGTGTGTGTGTATTCTCACCTTATTTTTAAGCTCTTTTCCCCAATTCAGTCAGTTAGGCTTTTTGGGTTCATAGATTTAGGGAAGTGGTGTGAAAAGAGAAAACAGAAAAAAGAGTTTCCCTTTGCTTTTAGGTTTCAAAAGCTTAGGTCCTCAGAGTAACACACAGGACTTGATATAGACAAAATATTTGGTGAAGCGACCCCAAAGCTAAGAGCGAGGCTCCTATCTATCGCCTCCCCTCTTCCTTTTAGGAAAAGATTTCCTGGAGTGAGAGGATAGGAGAGTTGGAAGCGAAGAATAAGAATGCAGATGTTGATGGGTCCTGAAAAAGGAGCCCTGTGCCTATCCCCAGGTAGGAATGACTGCAGAGTCGGATTGAGACAGAGCAAGCTTCACCCAACAGCATGATCTGTCCAGATCTCAGCAAGGTGCAGGAGCTACAGAATAATGTGTCTTGTACCTGATAGAAACAGTGGGGAGAACCCCTGGAAGGAGGAGGCCTTGTGACTGGGAAGAGTATGTCCCTCTGGTGGCCTTTATGAACCACTGACAGAGGCCTGGAAGGACAACAGGTGTCCTGGCAGGTGCTAGTTTGGACAGAGAACATGGAGTCTTAATAGGGTACCCATGAAATCCCCCTACAAATTGGGTACAACTCCAGGGAAGTAGATAGGAGACCATCTGGATTTAGATTGAATTTCTTACCTTGGCAGAATGGGAATTTGTAAAAAAACTCATATTTTTGTATATGTGTTTTATGAATTGTGAGTTTTATTGACTGAACCAGCTTTTGAGATTACATAGTTGGGGCGAGAGATAATAACAAATGAGTAAGTAAATAAATTAATAAAATATTTATAGGCTGTGAAAAGTCTCAGGAAGGAAATAATCAGGGTACTAGAAAATAACCAGGGATGACCTAGCTAGAGTGGTCAGGGAAAGCCTGAAGGAAGAGCCCGTACAAAGGCCCTGGGGCGTGAGAGCACATGGCCTGCTCTGGAACCCACAGGCCAGCTGGGCACACTGAGCAATGGAGCAAAGCTGGACCCAGGGCAGAGACCAGGATTTACAGGGCCTCATGGGCCACAGTAAGAGCTAGGATTTATTCTAAGTGCAATGAGACGCCCTTGAAGGGTTTTAAGCAGGAGAAATAATTGTCAAATCTATATTTTAAGAAGACTAATCTGGTTTCTGTGTGGGGACTGGATTGCTGGCGAGAGGAACAAGAATGGAAACAGAGCTCCAGTGAGAGGCCCCTGCCGTGGTCCAGGCCAGAGAACCTTGAGCTTAAGTGGAACATGAAATGGAAAAAAAAAAAAGTGGAAAAGTACAAGATTTAGATACAGAATCAAGAAGACTGGCTGATGCATTTGAGTTTGGGAGGAGGCAAAGGTGGATGTCAGGATGATTCCCAGGTGTGTGGTTTTAGTAACCAGGTAGATATTAGGGCCATTTCCTGAAGTAGGGAAAAGGCGGATGCTGGGAGGATGGAGATGCTTTTTCAGGGCTGTGGTAGGAAATCAATTGTTTCATTTTGGGCTTATTCAGTTTATTATGGCAAGGAGTCATCCACATGAATCTTTCAGGAAGGTATTAAGATAGGAGCCGGGGGATATATGTGAGAGGAGAGGCCTGGGGAGATATTCAAAGTCCTGGGAGCGGATGCGATTGCCTAGGGAAAGAGTGTGATAGGGAAGAGAAGAGAGCCTGGAACTAAGCCGGAAGGATTCCCAGCATTTAGAAGTCTGGCAGGTAAGGAGGACAAGGTAAGCTTGACTTTAATGTGAAAATTGTCCTTATATTTCTTTATTCTTTTTTTGTTGTCATTTGTTTGTTGGAGACAGGGTCTCTGTCTACTGGACTAGAGTGCAGTGGTGTCCTCATAGCTCTCTGCAGCCTCAGACTTTGGGGCTTAAGTGATCCTCCTGCCTCAATCTCCCGAGTAGCTGAGACTACAGGCGTATATATTTCTTTATTCTTTTTCTTTCTCTTGTGATAGCTCTGCTTGGTGACTAGTGTGGCCTACAGAGAGCCAGTGAGAACCAGCCCCGGCTCCCATATGTGACTCTTGTAAGGCCTGAGCAAGTCTCCTCATGCTTTAGTGTCCTCAGCTACACAAAAAGGCCACTGTGGTAGCAGCCACCCCCTTCCTTACAAGGGTCGGTGAGAAGTGTCAAGATGGAATTAAGCTCAGGCACAAAGATTTACATTCAAATGCCAGCCATTTTCTCAGTCTTTATGAATAATCCATACTTTGTATTTGGGGCCTTTAGGCATAGTAATAATGCAAAGGGAATCAAAATCATCATTCATATTATTAACAAGCATTTTTGAGTAATGTTTTGAGTAAGTGCCTAATAAAGTTTAAGAAATAAAAGTAACTCATGTTTATTAAAGAGGAATTACTAGGTTTCCATTCATAAGCTTCAATATCCTGCTTAATGGATTCCATACAACCTAACACAGAGATCCAGTGAATGAATTATGGTGAAACAGTCCACAAAAATTATATGGTTTCCTTTTTTACTGTTATTTCCCCTCTATGAAATAACAATGAGGAGTGTAGCTTGAATAAAGCCATTTCTTATAGCAGAATGAAAGCATTAGGGTGATGCTGGTTGTATTTCAGCTGACTGGCGAGAGCGTCAGAAACTTCATGGTCAGAATGTGCCCCCTTGTGGAAGATGTGGGTAAAAAGATCTTGCGAGAAAAGTGAAGGTGGGAGAGGCCTGAAGAGGCAGGAAACGGTGAATAAAATGCCTGTGGAGCACACTTTGTGAAGAGCCCTGTAGGGAAGAAGTAACTCTATCAAAGAAGGAAAGGAGTGTAGCTGGGTGGAAAGGAGAACACGGGTCAGATCAGCTCGCAGTCTTAGGTTCTAGAAAACTTGAATCATTTATAATGAATTTAAAAGCCACTGAATGAGGCATTTCAGCGTGGTGGAGGGGTGCTGTCCCTGAGCTCAACCTGGCTGGGTTCAAATCTTGGCTCTGTTAGTAGCTGTGTGACTTTAGGGAGTTTTGCTGTTCTGCAAGCTTCAGTCACTCCATCTGAAAAACAGGGTAATATCAGTGCCTTTTCAGGTGTTGGTGGTGGTTGTAGGCAGGGTTGTAAGAAACAAATGAAATAATGTATAGAAAATGGTTTTCATATAGCGCTCACTGTACTAAATTATTATCACTATTACCTGCAAGTGTGTGCATTTTAAGTCAGTGAAAAACATTTGCCTTTCTATTTTTAAAAATGGCTCCCAGACACAGATTTTCACCAACTAAGGCGGAAAGCTCTGTGGCTCTATGAACGTTGTGAGGCTGAAGATTGGTGAGCGTTTCCATAAAGCTGCTCCAGAGATGGAAACCAGGTTCCGCTTGACTCATATTCCGTGTGTGAGGACAAACATGTCCAGACACATTTGGATCAGTGTGACCAATTTGTTTTTATACAGTTGAGGTGAGGTCCGTCAGGGGCTGGGCACTTGACTGAGCAGGGCTGTTTGGGTGGGTGGTGTGGGACAGGGTTCAACTTCCTGTGAGTGACAAGTAAAGGCAGACATGGGAAGACATGGGAAGTGAAACCAGGGCCACAGAAAGGGTGTAGCTAGGTCAAATGGTAGGTCTACTTTTAGTTCTTTGAGGAATCTCCACTCTGTTTTCCATGAATTAAGGCCATTTGCAACAATTTGGATGGAACTGGAGACCATTATCCTAAGTGAAGGATCTAAAGAATGAAAAACAAACACCACATGTACTTGCTATTAAATTGGAATTAACTGATGAGCACACATGTGCACAGAGGGAAGTAAAACTCAGTGGAAATCAAGCAGGGGGGCGGAGGAAGGAGTGGATGGGCAAAAATCTACCTAATAGGTACAATGAACACTGTCTGGGTGATGGGCACACTTATAACCTGGACTCAAGCATAACGGAATTGATACATGTAACCAAAAACATTTGCACCCATGTAATATTTTGAAATAATAAAAAATAAAATAAAATAAAAAGGATGCAGCTATACTCCAGGAAGACATAAGAGAATGTGCGCAGGGCAGTCACCTTCTCCACTCAGGCAGCAACATGGTGCCAGTAGGCAAACAGAACAGCAGGATAATTATAGGAAGTTTTCTGAAACTTGCTTTTTTTAAAAAAAGTGTTTGCCTTTTAATTTCCTCAAATGTGCTGCCCCCAAATCAGGTATTTGAAAATATCAGGAAGCATTGGTATGACAAAGAATCTCAAGCTGGGAAGAGCGGCTATAAGGGAAGGAGGTCAGGCAGATATGCCTTGGGTGTGAGGGCTGCGCCAGGCTGGGCGGAAGGGCTCTCCTTTAGAAGGAAGCCTAGGGGAGACGTGCTGCTGGACAGGTCTGCCCTGTCTCTCATTCAATGAGGGCTCCACAAGCTGGATTTCAAAGGAGAATTTTATGAAATAGTTATGGGATGGAGAATTCCATTTCAATTAACTAACACTTGGAAGTTACCTTCCCTCTCTTTAATCACTATAAGGCATAAGCTACTTTTGTTTTTCTCCTATCACAAGATGACATCCCTATAAGCCTTGAAAATTAATTTATCCTAGTGAATGTTATGATATGAAACAAAATCAGTTCATTGACTCTAATAAAGCATGGAAGTTAGGCTTCCAATACGTCCCTGCAGCCATCCCGTCCTCTGGCTTCACTCAGCTGGCTCCTTGGCCTGGGTCATTACTGTCCCCAGAGCACTCTCTCTAACACTGTACAACCCCTTCTTCACTGGCTTTCTGCAACTCCCACCTAGCAAGTTCATGCCTCTGGATAACTCACACTTTATGTTTTGTCTTTTCTGGATCTGAGCTGCCAAGCATTGCTTGGGCAGTGGGGAGGGAGGGTAGAATCCTCAAATAACACTGTTAGAGTCCATCATGTATTTGTGCTCTCAAACTTTGGTCCGGGACCTCAAGGCCTCCTTCAAATCTTTTATTCATTTCTTCTTGTTATCCATCACATTTTCCACGGTGTCCTCTGTCCCCAGGTTCCCAGCCCTAATACTACCACTTCCTGCTGTCAGGAAACCATATTCCTTCCTTTACTTTAGAAGGCAATGTAGGGTTGGCTAGGCACAGTGGCTCACACCTGTAATCCCAGCACTTTAGGAGGCCAAGGCAGAAGAGGATCACTTGAGGCCAAGAGTTCAACCAGCCTGAGCAACATAGTGAGACCCTATCTCTACAAAAAAATTAAAAAATTAGCTGGGCATGGTGGCGTGCACCTGTAGTCCCAGATACTTGGGAGGCTGAGGCAAGAGGATCACTGGAGGCCATGAGTTTGAGGTTGTGGTGAGCTATGATCATGCCACCACACTCCATCCAGCCTGGGGAACAGAGTGAGACTGTCTTGCTGCCTGCCTCAAGAAAGAAGAAGATCTGGAGTAATTTTTCTTGGCTCTCCTTTGTCCTCAACAGACTGATTTTTGTTATTACTGTAAGAGAGTTTCTTGTGTGTCTCAGGGAGTAGCCTTTCCTTCCCGCCAAGGCTGGCCCTGCCCTCTGCTCTGGATTGTGTCCCTTGGAGCCCCTTCCAGCGCCCTGCTCCATCACCTGTCCTGCTTCTCTCCCCTTGCGAGTCACTTCCTTTATGCTTCTGTCCATTTGGTTCCAGTTATACTTACCTACTTCTGCTTCTCTTTCAAATTTTCTTGAAATAGATCTGTTTATCCCAGTGACCCCTGTCCTCACAGTCTAGCACTTTCTTGGGGGCCACTGATGACCCCTTTTTAGGCCTTATCTTTCATAACCCCTCTGGAAAGTTCCAAGTGGCTGACCAGCCTTACTTTCTTGGTACCCTCCCCTCCTTCTCTCCCCATGATTCTGCCCTCTCTTGAGTGTTTCCTTTCTGAGTTTTTAAAGCACTGGTTTTACGTTTTGCCCCTCCCAATCTATTCTCCATGTGTGGCCAGAGTATTCCATCTCAAATGGAAATCTGTGTATAGATACCATATTTTCTTTATGTATTCTGTTGTTGGACACTTAGGTTGATTCTATATCTTGTCTACTGTAAATAGTGCTGCAGTAAACTTGGTGGTGCAGGTATTTCTTTAACGTACTATTTTATATACTTCAGTAGTGGGATTAATGGATCATATGGTAGCTGTACTTTTAATTTTTTTAAGGATCCTGCAAACTGTTTTGCATAATGGCCATACCAATTTACATTCCCACAAACCCTGTATAAGAGTTCCCCTTTCTCCACAGCCATGCCAGCATTTGTTATTTTTGCCTTTTTGATGATAGCCATTCTAATTGGGGTGAGATGATATTTCACACAATGGAATAGTATTCAGTTATAAAAAGAATGAAATCTTGTCTTTGTGGCAACATGGATGAACCTGGAGGACATTATGTCAAACGAAATAAGCCAGGCACAGAAAGACAAATACTGCATGGTCTCACTCATTTGTGAAATCTAAACAGGTTGATCTCATACAAGTATAAGAGTAGAACAGTGGTTACCAGAGGCTGAGGGTGCTAGGAGGGTGTAGGGAGAGATTGGTCAACAGATACAAAGTTACGCCTAGATATGAGGAATAAGCCCTGGTGTTCTATTGCACAGCAGGGAGACTATGACTACCATTATTGTATCGTACATTTCAAAATAGCTGGAGGAGAAGATTTGAATGTTCTCTCCACAAAGAAATGATAAATGTTTGAGGTGATGAATACATTAAATACCCTGATTTGATTTTTACACAATGTGTACCTGTATTGAAACATCATAAACATCACTGTACTCCATAATTATGTACAATTATCATGTGTAAATTAAAAACAAAACAAAAAATGCAGATTTGATCATGTCATCTCTTTGCTTAAATCTTTCAAGTTTCCAGTTCAGGATTGACCCCAAACCTTTACCATGGCCCATGAGGTTCTACCCACTTTATAGCTTCTCTCACCACTTCCCTCTACTCAATGGGCCAGTTGTCCTCAACTCTTCTCAGGCTGTTTCCTCTGACTGGGCACCTCCTGCACCTTTCCCGTGATGTCCTATCCCCCGCTGTCCCCTTTGACTGGCTAAGTCCTGCGGGCTTTTCTTATTTCAGCTGAGCTTTCATTTCCTCCTAGAAGCCTAGTCTGACCTCCCAGGTGTGGATTGGAGGTCTCCACTATGTGCCCCTGAGCCTTCCCTTCTGTAGAAGTTACCATATCATCTCTCTATATATAAAATAGTACAATCATCAATTTTGTCACCTCCGACTCCCACCATTCTATTCTGTGCCATGACAAAAAGGCTCTGACTGGTTAGATCACCACTGAAGACTCAGAAATGATACATAACAGAGGCTTAATAAATATTAGTTGAATGATCACAACAATGAATTAACTGGGTTATACAATTCAAATAATAACTAACACTAACAAAATTCGCTAATACTTCTACAGTACTTGCTATGTGTGAGTCATGGCTCTAAGTGCTCAAGTACTAAGTACTGTATTAATTCATTTAATTCTCCTAACATCCTCATAAGGTAGGTATTATCATGTTTTCATTTTTACGGAAGAGTAAATTGAAGGATAATAAAATACTTTTCTAGACCAGAGGTAAAAAAAAAATATAGCCCTTGGGCCAAATTCAGCCAGCTTCCTGATTTTATAGATAAAGTTTTATTGGTACAAGGCCATGTTCATTTGTTTATGGCATCTCCTGTGGCTGTTTTCCTACTACAATGGAATCGTTGAGTAGTTGTGACAGAGACCATATGGCTTACATAGGCTAAGATATTTATGATCTGGCCCTTTATGGTTCATACAGGTGATCTGCCTAAAAAGTCTTCATTTGAAGCATGCTGAAAAATCATGTTTACTTATGCTATCTTTTTATTTCCTAAAAGGACAGTTCTGCTATTCCCAAGCCCCATTTTTAGTTTCAATTTTCCATTTTTTATTATTACTGTGTTTTGGTAGTATATTAAAGCAAAATCTGTCTATAATGTAAAATAATTTCCCTTGGTAGAGATGTTTTTAAAACCCATGATCTGGCTATTCCTACTTTATAGAATTTAGAAATTGAAGGTGCCCATGGCCTCTTCTACATTTTTAAAAAACAGACTTGGCAAAAAGAATCTGAAGATCATGATTTATTTGCTAGGAGTCACATAAGTGGTCTAGTGTAGGGTCTGCACAGGAACCCAGCTCCCCTGACCTTTGAGGAAGGCCCTAGTGGCTCAGCTCTCTGCCTCCTCATTGGTGGAGGCCCCTGCCTGAGGAAGCCATTTGGAGTCAATGGCTTGTGGTCAGAGACAGCAAGGTCAGACGATTTATTTTCCAAATACATAGAGCTAATTCTTAAGCTCTCAACATCAACAGGATCCAGAGAGTCTAGCTAAATATTGCCATTATCTTTCTGTTTGACCTTGTCTAGACTTACTCCCTGGCTTCCTTGTTATCTCATTTATGCATGGGATGCGTGTGTGTATGTGTATGTATGTGTGTGAAGTCCCCAGTTTTCACTACCAAATCTTAAGCAAATGAGAAAAATGCCTTAAGGTCTAACTAGGGCAAATGCTACTCTAATAAATATTGGTTTTGATATCATCTGAGCCCTAGGATACGGAATACGAAATTTCCAAATGGTTATTATTCAGATTAATCAGTAAAGAGCACATCAACGCCTCAGCGGAGCTGCACAGCTCAATTAGCACACACGGCATCCACTCTGCACTTCCTGGATGCAGCTCACATCACCCAGGACCCTGCGTGAACAACACTGTGGTTAAGGATATGTCACAGCGAATCAACAAAATATGCAGTTTGATCAGCGCATTTTGAAAGCAGATCATTAAAATATGCAGCCAGATCCCCCAAGTGCATGAAAAATTAACTAACAAGTTTTGTATCTTGATCATTTTAATGAGTGAGAAGTCATTGAACAAGGGTGTCAAATTGTACAGTCTGGCAAGGGGGCAGACAATTGTCTGCGAGCAGCTGGGAGGGCCAGAACTAAGACTTTTGGTTTTCAAAATACCGATCCTTAAAATGCAATCCCAGGGAAAGCTGATTAGTATTAAGATGTTGTCCAGCCTGTGTCCAGCAGAATGTGATGCAATGTAGAGCCTTCTGATGAATGAAACATCGATTCTCTCTTTCAGGCTTCACTAAGTCTTAATAGACTCAGCCATGCACCTGGAAGGCCCTGCCAATGGCATCCTATACACACTTAATGGGAGTAGGAGGCAGTAGCAGCCTTCTTGAAATATCTCAACCATCTGACCTTGAAGAGCAACTAAAAGGAGGAGGGAAAAAAAAAACCCCTCTTTAATAAAACCGGATTATAGATGCCCCATGCCATTGAGAAGAAGTAGGATGTAATAAACCTGGAATGCCCAAGCTAAAAAGTCGGTGGAGAATTTGAGTAAATTAAGTTCAAGTGGTTGATGATCACCGAGGAGATGTGTGAATCGGATTGTCACAGAAGACTATGGGGCCTGCTGTCACTCTGCTATTGGCAGGATGCTGATGGGGATGTTGACAACCTACTCTTAGCACAGCCACACACGCCCCTAGTGACTTGGCCCACGTATAAACAGGGACTTGAGCACCAGTCTGTTAATTCTGCTCTGCTACTTTATCTTGGCCGAACGGCTGCCCTTGCAGCTGCAGGAATGTCGGGTTCCCAGGGCATAAATTTACCCTCTTTTATAGTGAGCCGGGCAACAGAAAGATGGCAATCCCAAATAAAAGGCAGAAAGCAAATCCAAATGGGAAACATGCTGCGGACAAAGGGGAAGATTGGCAGCCTGGCAAATGCTGAGGCCAAAGCTGGCTGCTGGTCGCCTTTCTGTTGAGCATGAACTATTGGAGCAGAGGAGGTGGGAGGAGAAGCAGACTTTTTTTTTGGTCTTTAAATTTGATTAAACTTTTCCAAAGTGTAGCACATGGGCATACCTAGAATGACCTTTGGTCACACGTGGTATATGGAAAACTTTTAAAAATGTTAGTAGTTCTAATTCTATTTTCATGAATATCAGATAGAATAGGAGTTGCACATCAAACCCATGATTTCAGTAATATTTCTAAGAGTAGCAAAAATGATTCAAATTAAAGTAAATTTAAAGAAAGTACTACATATATAATAGCATATGTGATAAATGGATATCTCAAAAGTTATAAAGGGAATTTCAAACGGCTGAGGTTTAGGAAAATTTGGGCTAGAGTATTTTTTTGGATAAGAGTTTTGTGCATTTCAGTCAATGAAACAGTCCTGTGTATGTGTTGAAAAGATACAGATTGAGCTAGATAATTTTTAACCGTAAAGGAGGATTAGAAATAAAAGAAGGGTCTCAAAATTTGTTCCTTACCCCACTTTCATTTGTCCAGGGGGCTAAGGAAAGCTCTCCAACCATAAGGCTGGGAAGAGAAAAAAATTCAAGGATCATTAGATATTTTCTTTTCCACATTGTGTTTCAATGACACATACTACATGTCACTCAAGGCTACCATCGGGGCCAGACTCAGGTCTGAATGAGGGCCCTGCAAGGTTTCATGAATCTTTTTCTAGGATCAATCAGAAAATGTTAATTTAAAAAAAGTTTATAATACACAGGCAAAAGAATCTAAAGCACATCCCTGGGGTTAGGTTATTACCACACCATGTACAAAGATACAAAATAAGAAACTTAGACCTAGAACGCACTCCTGAGCCTAACACATTAATGAGCCATCATGAAACCAAAAAAATACTCCTTGGATTGCCAAAAAGTAATGTTCAATAATTAAAAGTTTTAATTCAATTGTACTGTTTTATTATAAATGATATCATACATCAAATGTATGCATAGTAAATATGTATGTATGGCATGCTACATATACACACATGTACATATATTTTTAAAACAATAAAACAAACATACATGTTCCCTCCAGCCAACTTAAGAACTAGAAAATGACTAATATTTCCAAGCTGCCAGTGTTCCCTTCCAATAACAACCCCATTTCCCTCCGTTCCCCAGTAACTGCTTTACTGAGTTTAATGCTAATCATTCCCTTGCCTTTTTAAACAATCCTACCAGATATGCATGTGCCCCTAATATATTTTAATATAATATTTTCTGTCACTGTATTTTATATTAAAGGAATCACTCTATATGGAACTCTTCTGTGACTTGCTCTTTCTCTCAACATAATTTTAATATTGATACAAGTTAATGTATAGATTTAGTTAATTTTATCGTATGTACTATTCCAGTGAAATACCACAATAACTTATCCACTATACTGTTCACAGACATTTGAATTGTTTTTGTTTTTTAATATTAGGAATAATGTTGTTTTTACAAGTCTCCTGGTGCTCATGGGCAAGAGCATCCTTTGGCATTGCTAGGTCCTAGGTATAGTCTTCTTCCACTTCATAAGGTACTGTCCCATTGTTTTCCAAAATAGTCTTATCAGTTTACATTCCTGCCATTGACAATAGCAACAAAAATAAAGTACTTAGCAAAAAATGTACAAGTCAAATATGAAAAAAATAATTTATTGAAAAACATGAAAGACGACCTAAATAATTTTGAAATTATGGCATGGTCATGGACAGGAAAATTTAATACTGTAAAAATGTTAATTCTCCTCAAATTAACTGTAAATTTCATCTGTTTCAACCAAAATTTAGAGGGTTTTACATGGAAGTTACAATCTGATTCTGAAGTTTACATGGAAATTTAGAGAGCCAAGAGTAACCAGACTCATTCTGAAGAAAGAAAAGATGAGGCAACTTGCTCTACCAATGGTAATTGAGACAATGTGGTATTGGTGCAAGGATAGACTGTTTTCTAAAATAACAAAACATGGAGCCCAGAGCAGACCCTTCCCTAGAAGGAAATGGTATAGATAGAGATGGCAGTGCAGATCACTGGAGAAGGGACAAACCCCTAAAATAAATGGTACTCTGTTGGTTTACTATATTTTATAAAAATATAAAGTTTATTATATTTTAAAAAAATTTTAAAAAGATCCTATATCCAACCACAAACAATAATAAATTCTTTGTGGATTAAGGACTTGAATGTGAAATGCAAAACTTTAAAAACCTTTATGAGATAATAAAGGAGAATATACATATAATCTCTGTGTAGGGAAGGATTTCTTAAACAAGACACAAAAAGCACAAAGCATAAAGGAAAATATTTATAATTTTGACTATATTAAAATAAACATATCAAAAGATATTTTAAAGTAATATAAAGAGCATTAAATTCAAGCCACAAACTGGGAGGACATATTTGCAATATGTGTATCTGGAAAAGATTTCACATCAAAAATACATATAAAGAGATCTCTTATGAATCAATAATAAAAGATAAAGAACCAAATGGAAAAACAGGAAAAAGATGTGATAGGCATTTCACAGAAGAAAAATATGAATGGCAAATAAATAGTAAAAGATGTTCAAGCTCACTGATGATCAAGGAATTACAATTTAAAACTAGAGTGAGATATAATTTCATGCCAGATTGGCAAAAATTAAAAAGTCAGGCGACATTAACTGTTAATGATGTAAAACAAAGAATTCTCAATCACTGAAGATGAGAATGTAAATCAGAACAACTACTCTGGAAAATAAATAAGCATTTTCAAGTAAACTGGCAGATTCACATATCCCATGACCTAACAACTCCATTGCCAAGTACATACCCTAAAGAAACACTTGCACATTTTCACCAGGAGACATGTATAAGAATGTCCAAAACTGACTCGCTGTAATAGCAAAAAACTGGGAACAAGTCAGATGTCCATTAACAAAGAAAGGATAAAGTGAGAGAAAGGCACACAGTGGAATACTATACAACTGTAAAAAGTAAATCAACCACAGCTTCATGGATGAATCACAAGAATAGAATGTTGAAAGAAAAACATTGAGTCACAAAAGAATATGTGCTATATTTCACATTAATATTAATATATCAAAACATTTAAAATATTTAGGTAAATACACAGGTTATAAAACTATTAATACAAAGAAAAGCAAGGGAATGATGATATATAATTCAAGCAGTGTATTATTTTTGGATGAGGAGAAGAAGGGAAAATTGGGGAGGCACACATTCTAATTGCAGTTATGTCTATTTCTTAAGCTTAGTAAGTGCAAGCATGTTAATTTCATCATCCTTTAAATTATATTTACATAAATATACATTACATATACTCATTTATATATATTGTATAACTCACAATAAAAAAGACAAAAGAAATTATATAAAGTGACAAATACCACAAAAATTGTGAAGGCATCACTTGACTGACCAAAGTAAGGGTCACTCTGTGCCAGAGAGAAAAAGTAGCTGTGACTGCAATATATGCACTGCCAAAGGTCCCATTAGTTCTTTTGGGTCACCAGTGCATATGTAAACATTTGGCAGCTAGCATATAGTAGATATTTAATAAAGTTGGTGGAGGAAGGGAGGAAAGGAAGGAAGTAATGGGGAGAGGGAGGAAGGGAGGGAGGAAGGGAGGAAGGGAGGAAGGAAGGGAGGGAGGGAGGAAGAAAAGGTAGGAATGGAGAGATGGGGGGAGAAAGGCAGACGAAGGCAAGAGAAGGAGGCTGGCTCCTCTGCATTTGTGAATAATTGATTCTTCACAATAAATAGATTCCTTGTTGTTTGGAAAGAGTTCAGTGCTTGTTTTGACTGAGGGAGAGCTGTATTCTCTTGTAGAATTTAGTCCATTGTGTCTTCACGTTACTAATGCCAATACTGACAGCTATAGTACACCACTGAGACATGCTTGTCAAACATTAACTACTATGCTGTGTTATTATAGATTTTTTTTTCTGGTAGAGTAATCACTACTACTTATGTGGAATGACAGAAGCTGCCTTATGGTATTTAATCTAATTCAAAAATATAAGAAATATCCCAGCTATGTAAGACACAGAAAGAACCCAAAGGGAATTTTTTTTTTAAGTTAGGACAGGAAGGGAAGCATTAAGCATGTAACTAAACTCTGACAGACTGTACCTTTTGCTTTGGTTTCATGGGAATTGGGGTTGTAGGTAAATAATCCAGTATGTTGATTGCATGCTTGAATCTGAATTTTTAAAAGTTGAATAAATACAAAATAATATTCACAACATATTTTTAAAATATACAAATAATGATAAAAACAAACATGTATGTACATACCACATAACTTTTAAAAAAATATAACATTAATGCAATCTTAGAAACTCTTCCCAAATCCTAGCTTCTCCACTTTCCATTATCACATGATAAGTAATGACTATCCTGAATTTTATTCATGTTATTCCATGTTTCTACTTATAGTGTTATATGTTTGAATATATTCTTAAGCATTAAATTCTTTTTTACACAGTTTTGAGTTTCATATATATAATCATACTGCATTTTTCTATGACTTGGTTTTTTCATTCAGCACTCTGAGATTCATTCATGTTAATAATGTATGTCTCTATTATTCATTTTCATTGCTCTCTATACATCACACTGGATGAATATCACAACTTACATATCCATTTTTCCTATTGGTAGATATTTGTTTCCAGTTTTTTGTTATTATGACACTGAATTTTTGTGAGCATGTGTCCTGGTTTACATGTGCAAGATTTTGTAGTACTATACTCAGGAGTGGAATTATTAGGTTTTAGGACATGCGCATCTGTAACTTTACTAGATAATCTAAGTAGTTTTTCTAAAGCAGTTTACTGACTTGTACTCCCACCAGTATTGATTGAAAGTTCTGGCCAGTGGCCAGGCCTGGTGGCTCACACCTGTAATTCAAGCACTTTGGGAGGCCACAGTGGCAGGATTGCTTGAGGCCAGGAGTTCAACAAGCCTGGGCAACATAGCAAGACCCCGTCTCTACAAAAAGTTAAAAAAAAGTTTGCCTGGTGTCGTGACATGCACCTATAGTCCCAGCTGCTTGGGAGGCTGAGGCAGGAGAATCATCACGTGAGCCCGGGAGTTTGAGGCTGCAGTGAGCTATTATCGCACCACTACACTCCAGCCTGGGCAACAAAGCGAGGCTCTATCTCAGAAAAAAAATAAATTCCTTTTGGGACCAGTCATTTTTGATACTCTTTATGGGTTAGTATTCATCAAGTTCTCTTATGTGTCCACTTATACTTTTAAGTAACTATAGCTGTGATTTAGTTATTATGCAAACCGTACACTTAGATCTATACTCACCATTTGAGGTTAGTGGTCCATTTTGAATTGGGCCATGGTCTTTTCTGGGCATTTAGCAAAACACAAGACTTAAAAAGGTGGATAACTCTTATTTTTCCAATAAAGTGATGATTGACAAATATGAGGAAAAAATCATGATGTTAGTGGTAGAAATGAAATATTGTATTTGGCACTGTTGAGAAATCACCCAAGATTTGTGGGTTTCTGACTTCATAACTACAAGATATTTGGATCAAAGTACACTTACTTTAGGTGACATATGAATTCATAATCCAAGGAAAAAGCCTCATAAAAATAACTTAACATTAAATATATCTTACAAAAGAACCATTTAACTTGGCAAAATATTAATGAAACAAAACACATGGGTTAGATTTTCCTTAAAATACACACAGGAATAAAATTCGCTCAGCAAAATATGCTTTGGCTTTTGCCAAACTAGAAACATCTGAAAATAACCTAAGAGATTTTCTTAAACCACAGCATGTTTTTGGCTTTGTCCACCACTTAATTAAGTGTTGTTTTAATAATGAACATTAGGGATGGGGGTTGTATCCAGACTACAAACCATTCTTTATAGGGTAGTAAAAATGAAGACAATAGTACCTACATTAAAAAAAAAAAAAAAAAAACATTTAATTTCATGGTCTTACCTTCTTGCATATGTTTTTTATCAGCCTTACTAGTTGTTTTCTGAAACTCCTTTCAGTTAAGAAAGTTAGTCATTGTTTTGTCCCTGAAATTTTGGTGGAAATTTATTTATGATAGCTCAAGGATAAAAGAACTGGATAAGGTGTTTCCCTGGCAACACTAATACTATCTTTTATAAAGAACTGGATATATATAGGCTGGTGAAGCATAATTTGGAGTTTAGACATTTTTCAAGGCAAGTTATTGTTTACTTAATGTCTTCACAATGTGAACTCTTGAACTTTTAAAGCTAAATTTGCAGAAATTCCACAAAAATATCCATAAATGCCATTTTAAAACAAATATATTCAATTTCAGTACAGTCCCATTGCATATGTAGACTAATTTTCTAAGTTTGTGAAAAAATAGTGCATTTTGAAATAAAAACTTACTGCTTCAGAATTCTACTTTCAATAAAGATAGGCTAGATAAATCTGAACAACTGTTATGCTAAAGACAATAAAATAAGGGCAAAATAATTTTTTAAGTATGTGGAAAAGCAATTTGCTTCGAAGTTTTAAAAATCCAAAAAGTTAATAAAGTATCAGTGAGTCAAGATGTGAAAGAGGATCAAAGCCCAGGAAGGTGAAGTTGGCTTTGGGGTCACTTTTTCTCAGTGAGCTTTACTGATTCAAGGGGAACCTGAAAGTCTAAGAGGCTGAGAAGTGGAATATTACTTTTCACAGCTTCACAGAGAAAGGGTAGTGGTCATTAGAGTTCAGAACCTATAAGAAAGGGAAGGGGAGTTATAGACACCCCCTGTAGAAACTCTGAGGGGCTGTATCCCAGGGACAAGATAAACTGGAAATGGGGAACTGAGTTCAGTTGAACTTAACACTTAAATATATACCTACATGATGGGTGCAACGCGCACTGTCTGGGGAACGGACACCCCTGGAGCTTTGACTTGGGGGGACAGGCGGTACATGGGCAACGTATGTAACCTGAAATTCTGTATCCCCCATAATAATAAGATGAAATAAAAAAAAAAAAAACACTTAAAACTGGATTGAGATGATACCGAGAGATGCTAATGTCTCCAGGTACCTGGCATAAGCAAATATAAATCCTCTTCCTGAGAACATGACATCTTTAGCATTAAATTATTTCTGCATTGGACATTGCAAATACAATGTCCATTCACATGCATTCACATACGCACACTCACACGCACATAAATAACCTAGCATGCAAGGAAACAGCAAGATATGAATTAAAAACTAGGAAAAAACCCAGCCAACAGAAATGACTCACTGGGTCTCCAGATATTGAAATTATTAAGTACAGCCCTTAAAATAATTATGCTTACCATGTTGAAGGAGGGGAGAGAAGGATGCAATTAAAAATTTGGCAGAGAATTGGAATTTTTATATTAAAAAGAAGCAAGTACAAATTCTAGAAGCAAAAAAATACAAGAACTAAAATTAAAACTTTTGTGGATAAGAGAGTATATTAGTCATAGTTGAAGAGAGACTTAATAAACTGGAAGACAGATCAGAAAAAAAATTAGAATGAAGCACTGAAAGTCAAAGGATAGAAACTATAAGTGAAATTAAGAGACATAAATGGTATAATAAAGAAGTTTATCATACATGTAATTGAAGATCAATGAGGAAAAGAGAAAAGGAAATAGGGGAAGAATCATAATTTGAAGAGACAAGGGCTATGAACACTCCATAAATGATCTTAAAACACAGATTCAAGAAGCCCTGTGAATCCTAAGGGGGATAAATTAAAAGAAATTCACACTTAGGCACATCATAATATTACTGTTGAAATAATGTCTTGTGGAGATTGCTCTGTATGTATATATACATACTCTTATTACATATATATGTATAATATTGCATACACATATACATGCTACATTCTCTAAATAAGTGCTAAAAAATAGTAAATGAGTATATGATTTCTAAACTTATTGAGGAGAACAGAGGAATAAAAATGCTTAATAAAACAAAAGCAAGAAAGCAGGGAAAAAAGAATAATAAAACAAACAGAACAAATGGAAAACAAATACTAAGATGTTAAACTTAACCCTAATCCCAAATATATAAGTAATAAGAGTAAATAAAAATGATCTAAATATTTTAATTAAATGACAAAGACAATCAGATTGAAAGAAAGCCCAAGAACCACATGATGTTAAATAAAAAAGAAAGAGACATCTAAAACATAAGGATAAAGAGGTTAAAATTCAAAGGATACTTAAAGATATAGCATGCAAATATAAACCAAAAGATTGTGTAGTTATATTATTATCACTTTTTCTTTTAATGCTGACTTTAAAAGAAAAAGTATTACTATCGATAAAGAATGCTTCATAAAATAAAAGTTTTTATCCACCAGGAAGATTATAACAATTCTAATTTTCTATCCAACTATAACAGAGACTCAAAATAGATATAATTACAAAATAGACCGAACTTCAAAATAGACGTGAGAAAAAATGGACAATTCCAAAACATTATAGGAAATTGTATTCATAATATACCTCTAAATATATGATAGGGGAAGCCATATAAAAAGTAATATTTGGAAAACTAATTTGTAAATTTGATCTAATGTACATAAATAGAACACTAAATCCAACATGCAGAACATTGTTTAAATGATATGAAGCTCTGACTCGGGGGGATGGGCGGTACATGGGCAATATATATAACCTGAACTTTTGTACCCCTATAATAAGCTGAAATAAAAAATAAATAAATAAATAAATATCTTGTTTATAAAATAGGTGAATTAAAATACCCATTATATTGTTATGACATTTATAAATAATTAGTGACTATTTTACAACAAAAATAAATATATAAAGTGAATTAAAAAAATGATATGTTGAGATATAAAACAAGGTTCAAAATATTTGAAAGGATTGAATAGAGTGGGCTCTTTGCCAACAGTGGGAGAATAAAAAAGTAACTAGAAAAAATATCAATATGTTTGGCAATCAAACAATAGACTTCTAAACAATTCATGAGCCAGGAAAAAGTCACAATAAAAACAGAAAATATTTTGAACTCAATGATAATAAAATATATCAAAACTTATGGGTGGCAGCTACAGCCATGCCTATAAGGAAATTTAAGGTAGTAAGGCAAACATGAGGAAAGATGAAAGGCTGAAAATCAATAACCTGAACTTCAAGCTCAAGAAAACACAAAAAGAACAGCAAAATAAACCTAAAGAAAGTAGAAGGAAGAAAGTAATAAAGATAAGAATATAAAATCTGTAAATACAATTTAAAGGAAGTTTTTTAGGAAACCAAAAAAAGAATATGAGTAAGCTAAGTAGTCATTCCAAGAGACTAGCTAAAGGAAGTAAACCCAATAAAAGTTGTAAAAAAGAAACAATAGAGATAAAAGCAGAAATTAGTGAAATAAAAACTACAAAAAAAAAAAAAAAGGCAGGAGGGAGGCTGACCAATAAAACAGAATCTGGTTCTTTGAAATGACTAACGGAAAGATGGTTTGGAAAAAAATCAGAAGGGAGTACAAATGAATTTTGAAAAGAAGTAGGAGGTATATGAATTAAAAAAAAGATAAAATTGTATTTGCAGATGATAAGTTGCCTATGATAAGAGAATCTATAGATAAACATTTAGAACTAGTAATGGGGTTCAACAAGGCTGTGAATAAAGATCAATATACAAAAATCTTTAAAGTTTCACAACACAAGGCATAATAAAATAGAAAATGTAATAGAAAAAAACAATCACATAAAAAAGAAATAACAGCAACTGAACTATAAAGTGTCTAGGAATAAACCCTGTGAATGTGTGTATTAACTTAATGGAAACAATATGTAATAGTTTATTGAACAACATAAAAGAGAACTTGAATGAGTGGAAGTTTTACCTTGTTCATGAATTAAATCAACATTGCAAAGATAGCAATACTTCCCAAATAATCTATATATTCATTATAATTCTAATCAAAATCTCAAATTTATTTCTATGGTCTATGATTGCATGTACAATTTATATGGTAAAGATTGCTAAGACAATTTCAGAAAGAAAGAACAGAAAAGGGGTACTCATTCCACATAATTTCAAGATATTAAAAAACTAAGATAATAAAGACAGTGTAGTATTGGCACAGAGGAAGAAAAACAGACCAATGGAACATAGTAAAGACTCTTAAAATAGACCCAAACATATATATAAACTTGGAATATAACAGAGCTGGTATCATAAATCGATAGATAAAAAGCATACTATTTAAAAAAAATTTGTGTTCAAAAAATTTGTTACCTATATACAGAAAATAAAACCAGATTCCTATGTCACATTATGAACAAAAAATAAATTTTGTATTAAAATCTAAATATGAAAAAATCTCTACATGTTCTAGAAGAAAATGTAGGAGAGTATCTATGTTTATGAACTTAGGGTAAGCAAAGATTTCCTAAATAAGACAAAATATCTGAACCATGAATGGAAAGATGAATTTTTTTAAGAACAAAAAGCATTCAATCTAATTTATTGCTCTATTTTTAGGAATGAAAAAATATTAAAATTACCCATATGCCCATTATTAAATAAATGATGGCACATCTGCACAGTGGAATAATATGCAGCTTTAAATAGAATGAGTAAACTCTCCACGTGCTGAGATAGAAAGAGCACCAAGATATATAGTTAAGTGATTAAAGCAATATGCAAGACTGAATGTAAATAGCAAATAACCATTTATGTAAAATTGTGGAAATAAAATATATACTTGTATTTTCTTGTGTTTGAATTAAGAAATTTTGCAAGGATACATGTTGTTTGTTTTGGCGGAGGGGCAGCAACAACACGCTAACACAATGGAGACCAGGGTTGGGTATCTTTTCACTCTACACCTTTTAACATATATTTTTAAAAATTTTAAACTATATGAATGTATTACATTTTTAAATTTAAAAAAACAAAACTTTTGTACAGCAAAACCCCTCAAAATAAAGCTGAAACACAAATTAAATATAATTACAATGTATGTAGCATACAAAGCTTTATTTAATGTTAGTATATAAAGTACTCCTTTAAATCAGTAAGAAAAAGACACTCTATATAAATCCATGAAAATAATATGAATTTGAGCAGACATTTAACAGAGAAGGAATTAGAGATATATTCAGAATTTAAAATATGTTTACTCTCAACAGCTATCAGGAAAAGGTAAATTAATACAAAAAGATACCATTTTCATCCATCAACAGGTAAAATTAAGGAGTCTTTGTTGAACAGTGTCAGATATGTGACAAAAAGGCATCCTTCTTGTGAGAGTATTGGTTGATGCAGACATTTTGGAGTGTAATTTGGCAGTGTTTAATAAAATTAAAAAATTGCATTCCCTACAACCAGGAAATTTCACTTCCAGATATGAATCCTAGACAAATTCCTGCAACTGTGCACAAGGAAGCACTTACAAAGATGGTCCTTCTGGATTGTATTTAACAAACACTCATGTAGCACTTATTACATTCCAGTCATGATTTCAAGCACTTTACAAATATTATCTCATATAATCCTCATAACAGCTCTAGGAGGTAAGTGCCATTAATTTCCTTGCCTTATAGACTTAAAAAAAAATCTAACATAACATAAAGGTTGAGAATGTTGTCCAGGGTTATGTGGCTAGTAAATGGTAGGGCTAGATGTGAACTTAGACAGGCAGCCCAACCCAGGTGTGCTCTTTCAACCCCAAATGAACATTATTTGTCAATAAAATTCTGCAAACCACTTACAACTTCATCAATAGTAGAATGGATATATATATAATAGAATGTGCTGTATTCATAAGGTGAAATGCTGTCAGCCATTAAAAGGATGTCTATCTACCCTACCATCCATCCACATGTAGCCACATTCTTTATGTATAAATAGCTCTCAAAGCACAGTAATGATTGAAAAAATTTTCATATATAAAAATATTTACATATGAATATAAATTATTTATATATTAATAGCTCTCAAAGCATTGTAATGAATGAAAAAATAAGATACAGACAATTGTTAGTATGTAACACATGACAATTTGTAGAAGTTACTAAACCCACTCATGCAAACCCATACTATAAGTTTTTATGCACCTATAAGAGTGCAAAAGTATAAACATTTAATGTGATACACCAAACTAAACTCATTATGGGTTTTGCTCCTGAGTGAGTGAATATTGAGTGTATTTGTAATTTATCTAATAGAACTGGAAACCAATATGACAAAGTATTGGTACTAATTATGGGTAATGAAAATATTTTCTTTAAGATTTTCAGGTTTTTTTTTTTTAAGATTTCATATTTTCATGGGGCTCAAAAATTCTAGTGTAGTAGTTTTATCATATGAAATATCTGTTTCAATAAATTTCTTTCAATTCTAAAAGCATTGGTAGAAATCTAATTTCATGACGTTTTCAAATCAATTGAACTTTCTATCATGACTTTGCATTGCAAAGACAAAAATTCAAATCAGGTCAGGAGATTTTCTTCTATAGCTGAGTGAATTCTAGTAATTGTTATGTAATTTCATTTTAAATTTATTAATGTTAACATGTTTTTTCCTATTTAAAAATAACATGATTAGGTCAGAAAAATCAGTCACTAAGGGGAAGTAAAACAAGGAAAGAAGGCATTCCTGTGATCTCATCAGAGTAAATATCTACTGTTAACACCCTGGTTTATCCATCTATCTATCGTTTGTTTATCTACCTGGATATTTATCCGTGAAAAAGTGGCCCCTGTTTTTCTTGTATGACTAAGCTAGTCTGAGTAGCTCTACTGAGCAGATATATTTTTTCAGGTAAGAGTCACTTGATTCTTTACCTTAGTTATATAATGAAGAATGAGAAAGTTCCCAATGCCCTTGGGGAATTTATCATGGAAAATTTTCTGGTCTGACAAAGGCCACTCTTCACAATATCACTTGATATGCAGGCTCCATCCTAAGAAGAGATGGATCAATTTCTATAAAAAACCCAGGAAAAAAACAAAATATTCAAATGTTGGAGCATGGTTAAGATGGAAAAAATATGATATGTTTATAGAATATACATGGAATATTATCTATTAAAGTGATAAGACAGATGAATATTATTGATCCTTTATTCACAACTTATGTGAAAAGAGAAGATTATAAAATAATTTCTTCAGTAAAAACACATCTTTCCTCCTTCTTTGCCAGTACTAGGCACAGTTTTTTAACAACTTTGTTGAGGTGTAATGAACATAATTCCACGCATTTAAAGTGTACTCTTTAATAGGTTTTGACATACGTATACACTTGTGAAATCATGCCAATCAAGATAATGAGCACACCCTCACCTCCAAAAGTTTCTTCATGACCCTTTGCATAACTCCTCCCTCACAGCTCTTGCTCCCCTCTCCAACATTTCCAAATAACCACGGATCTTCTTTCTGTATCCATAGATTAATTTGCATTTTTCAAGAATTTATTTAAATAGAATCACATAGTTCTCTTTTTTTTACTGACTAATTTCACAGTGTGTAATTATTTTGAGATTCCTCCATGTTGTATCTAAATATTTCAGTCCTTTGTGCTACTGAGTAGTATTTCATTGCACAGATATACCACAGTGTTTATCCAGTCATCTGCTCATGGACATTTAGGTTTTTTCTAGTTTTAGACATTATAAACAAAGCTGCTATAGACATTTATGTACATTTTTACAGACATATGTTTTCATTTCTTTTGGATAAAGATATAGATATAGAAAGGCTGGATCCATACACAGGTTGAGTATCCCTTATCTGAAATGTTTGTGACCAGAAGTGTTTTGAATTTCAGATTTTGGAACTGGTCTTTCAATTTCTTAACAGTATCTTTTGAAGAGCAAAAGATTTTAATTATGATGAAGTTCAATTTATCAACTTTTTTCTTTTACATATCACATTTTTGCTACTATATCTAAGAAACTGCTGCTTAAGCTAAGGTCATAAAAATTCTGTTGTATATTTTCTTTTAAAATTTTTATAGTTTTAACTTTTACTTTTATATCTATTATCCATTTTAGTTAATTGTTTATACCATTGTATATGGTATAAAATATGGTATTAATTGTTTATACCATTGTATATGATATAAAATATGGATCAAAGGTTGTTTTTAAACATATAGACATTCATTTGTTACAGCACTGTTCATTGAAAGACTATTCTTTCTCCACTGAAATGCCTTTATATAGAGATTAGTTGTCCATATATGTGCAGGTCCATTTCCGGTCTGTTTTCATCCATTTGTCTATCTTGATCTGACACTACACTGTCTGGTCTTCATATGGTGGGTAACAGTGGCTTCATAGAATGACTTGTGAAATAAAATAAAGTTTCTGAAATAATTTGTGTACAATTGGTATTATTTCTTTCTTAAGTATTTTTTAGAATACCAATGAAGCCATATGGACCTCAAGTTTTCTGTGAGTGTTTTTAACTATAATTCCATTTTTAAAGTAAATTAACTTAGGGCTATTTTGGTTATTTAGTTTTTCTTGAGCGAGCTTTGACAGTTTTTGTCCTTTAAGGAATTTGTCCATTTCATCTAAGTTGTCAAATTCATTGACATAATATTTTCTTATTTTTATTTTAATATCTATAGAATCTGCAGTGACATTAGCTCTTTTATTCCTGATACTGATAATTTGTGTCTTCTCTCTGTTTTTCCTATCAGGCTGGTTAGCATTTTTTGGTAAAAGGATATGTCCCCTTTCTTCCTCTTTGCTAGTACTGGGAAAATCAGAATTTTTTTTTTTTTTTTTTTTTTTTACCAATTTGACAAGGAAAAAATTGTATCTAAGTCAGTGAGTTTCTTTGCTATCCCTTTCTTTCCTTCTGCATTAGAATTATTTTCATTTGTAGAATTATCATTTCACTGATGTTTTTATAAAGGAAGCCCTTCATTAATGAATTTTTTTATTGAATTCTTCCTTTGTTCCAATAGTAGACTAGAACTGGAGTTCCTCAGATGAATTAAAACTTGGTCCCTGTCCCTGAGAATTTGTCAGCTAGTGGGAGAGAATGAGAATAATATGGTAGAGGTCTGGATAAGTTACCCGGTGAAGACAAGGGAAGATATGATCAGTTCTACTTGGAAGATGTAAGAATTATGGTTAAAGGATGAGTTGGCATTTTATAGACAGACCAGGATGTTTCAGGCTGAGGGGATGGCAGGATCAAGGCACGGAAGCAAAAGGGAGAATGATGAGTATATCATCAGTTGGGGTTTTTGAATTGCAAGTGACAGAAGCAGTTCTTGGCTGATTAAACAGAAGTGGATTTTGTTAAAAGGATAATGGGAGTTCACAAAATTGCTTGGAGAACCGAAGAATCAAAACCACACAGGAAGGCCAGGCACAGGTGGCTCACACCTATAATACTAGCACTTTGGGAGGCCAAGGCAGGAGGATCACTTGAGGCCAAGAGTTCAAGGCCAGCCTGAGCCACATAGCAAGACCTCATCTCTACAAAAAAAAAAAAAACAGAAAAATCAGCTGGGCATGGTGGCGTGCACCTGTAGTCACCATTACACAGGAAGCTGAAGCAGGAGGATCACTTGAGCCTAGGGATCTGAAGTTGCAGTGAGCTATGATGACACCACTGCACTCCAGCCTAGGCAGCAGAGCGAGACCCTGTCTCGGAAAACACACACACACACACACACACACACACACACAAAACCACACTGGAGAACAGGCCTAATGAGAAGCCCCTTGGTGATCCTGCACTAAATCCTATGGAAAACCACCACGGCCCCCACAGTTGCCACTGCTGAGCTGGGAATTCGACCTACAACCATGTCTGCCCATGAAAGGTGGAAGTTTCTACTACTATCAATGACAAAGTGGTTTCTGCACAGTTATCCTTCATCAAGTTGTTCACTTCTAAATCACAGTCTTGCAGAGAGAGTATGATTGAGCTATAATTACCTTCACTTATTTATTCAAAGGTTATTCCAACAACTCAAGTCTATACTATATCCATGCCCAGCCAGACACCATGTCAAACTCTAGGAATTAACTAAACAAATAAAGTCCTTTCCCACATAAAGTTTATGTTCTAGGAAGAGCGGTGAGGGAGAAGGAAAATAAAAAAAGAAATGAGTGAATATATGGTATGTCAGTTGATAGTAAGTGCTATGGGCAAAGATTTAAAAATAAAGCAGGAAATGAGGCATTCTGAGAAAGGAGGGAGTGTTGCAATTTTATATAGAATAATCAGGATAAGCATTACGGGTAATGTATGGGTAAAGATATGAAGGAAGTGAAGGAGCAAGCCATATGGACCTCCGGGGCAGGAGCCTACCAAGCAGCAGGGACAGCAAATGCAAAGGTCCTCTGGTGGGAATATATTGAGTGTGTCCAAGGAACAGCAAGGAAACTCTGTGTATGTCTAGTATAACTGGAACAGAGAGGTCAAAAGCAAGAGTGGTAGGAAATGAAGTTGAAGATGTGGAGGGAGAAGGAAGAAGCCGTATCATATAGGGCTTTGCTAATAATCATTGAAAGGACTTTGGCGCAGGGTGAGATGGGAAGCCTTTCCATTGCAGAATACAGAGCAGAGTCAGTTCTGATTTGCAGTTTGATAGAATCATCTGGATGTTCTGTTTAGACTATATTTTAACACATCAAATACTGAAGGCAGAGAGCCATTGCAATAATCCAAGTTAGACATGAGATGATGGTGTTATGACCACAGCAGCGGTGGTAAAGATGGTGGAAGGTGACAGATACCTGGATATATTCTCAAGGTGGTGACCTCACTACATACAGTTGTGTGTGCATGAGTGGTGGAAGCAAAGATGGAGAGATGGGTGCAGACCAAGATTACAAAGTCCCTTGTGTGCCAAGCAAAAGAATTTAGATTTCAGCCTCAGACTATGGGTGACACTTACAAATTTTAAGTGGAAGACACACATCACAATTAGAAAGGTGATTTCATGGCAAATTGAGAATGCAGTTGAAGGGGCCATGTTGGAAGCAGTGAGACCTTGAAAGATACTGCTGTCAATATCCAGGCATGAGAGGATGAAGAATTTATGGAAATAATAGCTATTTATCTATGACAGTGGACAGGGGAAAATGGTCATGTATTCGTTTTCTATTGCTATGTAACAAATTGCCATAAACTTAATTGCTTAGAATAGCACACATTTATTTATTATTTCATACTTTCTCTAAGTAAAAAGTCCAGACTTTGCTTAGGTGAGTCTTCTGTTCAGGGTCTCACAGGGCTGCAGTCAAGGTATTGGCTGGGCTATGTTCTCATCTAGAAGCTTATCTGGAGCAGGACCTTCTTCCAAGTTCACTAAGGGTGTTAGAAGAATTCATTTCTTTGTGTCTGAAGGACTGAGGTCACTAGCTTCTTGCTGGTTGTTGGCTGGAGGCCACCCTTAGCTCCTACAGGCCACCCATAGTTCCTTGCCATGTGGGCTTTCTCAACATGGCTGCTGACTTCATCAAGGCAGCAAGGAGAATCTAGAGGGAGGTTGGCAGCAAGACGGAGCCTTAGTAATATAAAGTAATCACAGGAATAGCATTCTGTCATCTTACCAATATTCTATTGGTTAAAAGGAAGTCACAAGTCCTACACACACATGCGTGGAGAAAACAATTATACAAAAGGAATATAAACACCCGAAAATGGATTGTTGAGGGCCACCTTAGGATACAAAATGGACAGGACCCAGAGAGTAACTGGATGTGGGTGAGAAAAGGAGTGGGAGGAACATAGGTCAACACTCAGCTTTCTTGTTTGTGTACTTGGTGGATCACCAAGATAAGCACAGTTGGAGGAACTAGTTTGGGAAAATTATGAGTACTCTCTAATTTGGGAGTAAAAGATATTACTTTTAGTGCCACACTTTTAATCAAAATATTCTTTATTACAATGAAACATAATGAATAAGCCCTAGCCATAGATTTTGTTCTTAAAAAAAATTGACTCTCACAGTTCCAGCCACATGCTATTTTGCTAAGCTGAGAGAGAGTTCCTGGCTATGTCTCAGTCTCTGTACCTGTAACAGACTCTTCCAAAGGTGGAGCTCTGACTGCAGAAATGGTGTGCCTGAAGGAGCATCAGTGATTTCAGGTAGGAAAATCTATTGATAGAAAGTGAGATCATTCAGGAATTCTCAGGGCTCATATGTAATTCACCTATTTAAAGTTGCCTTAGAATTTACCTATTTTCTGTAAAGAAAATGTCTTAGTCTGATTTTTTGGTTAGAGATAATGTTTTATTTCAAGTTTCCCAAGGTGGGGGAGGGATTTGTGGGAATTATGCAGGAACAGAGAGGGGGGAAATACAGGTAAAACAATACACTATAAAACTAATTACCCAAGAAAAAGTTCAAAAATTATACATGAATGAATGAATTCCATGACCAGCTTTATTGAAGTCATACAGTATGTGGCTAGCCACTGCCAGGCAAGTCTAGGAGGTTAAAGTGGAAGTATTGGGCAAGTCAACATGTAACTGGTTAGGAACAATGAATTTGGAAAGTGCCATTTTCAGGTTCACTGAATGGCTGCATTCCTTCCCAGGCCTTTCCTGCTTCTACTAGTTGTTGGTGGAACCTGTGCTGCTATTGGAGGGGCCCGTTTACCAGAGGCATTTCCTCGTGCGTCTCTTAGTCCACTTATTCTTCAAGTAGCTGCACCCAGGAGAGTCCTCCCACAAGCCCGGGTTATGCTGATTCTGTCAGGTGGGAATTTTTTGATGGTAAATGACAGAAAACTGAACCTAAAATCACTAGATCTTGCTGGCTCTAGGGGCAACTGGTTTAAAGGGCCCAAATGAAGTCACCAGGTTTCTTAGTGGCAAGATAGTGATAAAAACCAGACCTTATATAATATCTTCTTGTCATCAAGTCCAGCACCAGAGACTTTTCCCCTCAAAGCTGAATATTACCTTTGTCCTCTCATTGACCTGGAGGTGATCACCTCCCCTAAATTAGTCACTTTGATCAGGGGTTTGACTAAGACCAGCTGGGCTCATTTATGGGCATCAACTCTACCCAGAGGATGTGGTTTCCCAAAGGAAATTTGGGTACAGTTCTGACTAGAAATAGAAGTGGATGTTGGGTGATAAAAATAGGAGAAAAGTAATCTTCACCCCATGCGTATGGCTTTTAATTGAACCGGCAATTTATTTGCATGCCAGCATGATTGCCAGTGACATGGAAATATTGGTATTTCCAGCTGTCCACCTTACACCTGACTCTTCCCTGCTGTACCCACCCGCAGTACACTCACACAGTTTGACCAAAAGCTCTGGCTGGGAGAGGCTCAGAAATGTTCTATCACTTTATGTGTCGGCAAAACCTCAGATCGATAAGGGAAAAAAGCCTGTGCCATACACTTAAAGGGAGAGAAGAGCCTCCAGATATAATAATCCACTGGGCATCACCTATTAATTTATACATTAGAGGTTTTGAAGTGCATGCTCCTTAAGGAAGAGAGATGTGAGGAGATGTGGGACTGCTTGTGAGAGACCCCCAATGAATTAGAGGAGGAGTGCTATATCTGGATGATAAAAGGAAGTGAGTTAGCAATTTGAGTGGTTTTAAGAAGGAATCATGCTGGCTTGGAAAAGTCTCTAGTGCTGCTTCATTTATTTGTTCAATGTTTCATTAGCAATACCAATGACATAGTAAGACTTTCGCTCCTTCAGACTTGGCATTTTGCTTCTCTTGTATTTTTCTTCTATCATATTTGGCTTAAATACCATCTCATTCTACTACTTCCCACCCTCCATCCCTCCCCAATCCTTTTTCCTGATGCCTGCTAAAAGGCTCCATATCTGATATTAATCTAAAACTTCCTTGATTCCTTAAAGTGAGTTATTCATTAACAGAACCTAAATTACTAGTTGTTAGGCAAATCTAATTCTTTCCAACTACAGATCTGCTCAGAGAAATCTGTAAATCTACTGTAGAAATAAGCGAAGCTTTGTGCCAATTGTTAGGTCTAAGCAGAAGTTTGAGAGAGGGAGGAGAAGTTACTCATTTGCCCGATTCCTCACGGTGAGTCCACGGGGAGGGAATGAAGTGCACCGCTGGCTTGACAAGCGGTGCGCGGAGAGGCGCGGCTACAGCCCACAGGACGGGCAGGGGCTGCAGGACTGCCTCTGAGCATGGCCATGGGTCCCCGCCGAAGTGCTCTAAAGATCAAGCTTTTTGCCTTCTATTTCCTATGACGGCCAGAGTTTCCTGTGCTAAGAGGTATGGCTGTCTCCTTTCCAGTCCTTTTGTTCAGCAAAAACAAAAGCTAATTAAAGTAAATGTCAGAAGCTGCATGGAGGAGGCAAGGAATGGGGCTAGGGGAGTAGAGCTGAGAGACTTCCAGGGGCTGGCTGCTTATGCAGATAAAGTGCATTTGGGAGCTGTGGGTCTAGCCATGCCTGCCTGCATTTCAGTTATTAGGGCAAAAAAGCCACTTCTCTGTGGGTTATTAAAACATGTCTCTAGGCCTCAGAAGCAGAAAGCTGTGCTTCTAGATTCATATTATGTGCATTTTTGTTTTACTCTGTAATAGTCTAATCTCATTTCTATTTCATACTCTTGTTTATCTCGAGAAATATTTTGCAACCAGCAAAGAAACTGGCCCTTTGTATGATTTTTGAAGAAAGTAAAATACTGTAGCATCATTGCCGTCAGTGGGTTGGACAGAGTAACCATTATTATTTGTTGTTACTGTTGTTTTTTTCCTTTGATATTTCAGATCTCTTACAAATCATAATTGAATACAACCACTTTTTTGTTCTTTCAGACACATATTTAAATTGTTGTAGTAATCAACCGTTGGATTCAATGATATTTATATATATTTTCAATTTAAAGAATAGAAAAAATACTCAGGAGATTATTTGAATTGGTCATATAGTTGTTTAATACATGAAATTTAAATGTAAATGAAGATATTTTTAACCTTGAATTTTTGTTATACTTTGAGTATGTTTTCTGGAAAAATAAACCCACAGAATTTGAATTTGGACTATTTTTTAGCAAGCTTTATATCATTCCAGGGCAAACATGACCTGCAAAATCAAAATTTACAGGAGAAAATGAATACACAATGAAATTATTATGACAAGTCACAAAATTCTTAGCTTTAAAGTTTCTTAAGACTTGAAAATAACTATCTCATCCTCCTTGAAGGAAAATGTTTCTTTTTGTATTTTGATAAGCTGAAATATATATTCAAAATTAATTAGATGTTTTGAGCTCTTGCCTAAGTAGGCCATCAAACCTATTTTTTGTATGTGCTTATGGTAATAAGCTTGCTACAAACTTAGACTGTATGAGTTCTAGCAAAAAGTCTGAGGGCTGAGTCCTTTAGCATCATTTGGAATAACCCAGCCTCAGAGGCTTTCAGTAGAAGTGAAGTGTAGCAACACACCACAGCAGAGGAAACTGAGAGACATCCAGGGAACAATAGACATCTTGTGGAAAGGGCTGAAATGTATGCAGCCAATTCCCATGGGAACGCCTGTAGTCCTTTCACACTGTGTGAAAAAGATGCTCCTTCAAAAGAATCTTTAATCCTTTCTTTCAAGGGAAAATCTATCTGAGAACTTTATTTTAAAGTTTCTAGAACCCAAATGAGTCTAAGTTAGTCAATGGGCATTTTTATTCACGTGAATAAAATGAAAATGTTTTGATGCAGGTAAATAAAATATTGCTATGCTAGAATTTTCTGAAGTGAGGAAACCAGGGCATATCCTAATCTAAGTTGGAAGCTAGAAGCTGAATTCTTTAGCATAAATTGGCTTCTTAATTTTGATGATTGTAATCCTTCCCCCCAAGAACTTTAGTTTTTACAAGTGGTATCCCAGTAGTGGGAGAATTAAGTCCTCTGGTTCATACATATTTTCATTTTGCAGAATCTACAAATGTGTAATAGAGTAAGCCACCGATATTCTATTAGAGTACACTGGATGTGGGTCACCTTGAAAAGTCGTAAAGAAAGTAGCTGGTGCCCTGGTGGGGCACTCCCTTCTCACTAATAAACATGGGAGCTAGTACTGCACTTACATGGAAAGCTCTGGTATTTGGATTACCCAGTCACAAAAAGTCTGAGATACATTGTTTTCTAGTCCATTTCTGCTCTGTAATAAAATTCACTGTTATTGTTCAGCCTTGGTGGGGGTAGATCACGGTAAGGCTCTCTCTCCAGGGAACAAGATAAAGTTGCCAAAAAATCAACAGGGACACATTCAAGATAGTGAATTTTACAGATGAAAAATGATCTACCCAGGTTTAAGACTGAGGAAAAGAACAACTAAGATATAAATATGGCACAAATGGAAAAGACCTAAGCATCTTTAATGCAGTGAACTCAATTTACTTAGCAGTACAGTAGTGTATTAGCTTTTAAAAGGTATGACATGAGGCCATGTTAACAGGGGAATGACCTATAATAATAATAATAATAATGTTAAGGGTGTGATTGCTGTCACTTGTTTTAGGGTTTCTATACGCCAGGCTCTGTGTTAGTAAATCTCCCAACAACCCATACCATAATCCTCCAGTGCCAATGAGGAACCTGAGGGCAAGGGAAGCTAATTAATCTGCCCAAGTTTGCACTGCAGGCAGAGCTGAGCTTGGAAGCCAGTTGTGTCCAGGTTCCCACGCTTTTACTACTACTCTGCTCCTCGTACTGGAGTCCTATAGAGTGTCCAATCAAGGACCCTACACTCTTTTCAAAATGTAAGAAAACTGGACAAAATATAGGGATAAAAACCAGTAATGACGAATAGAGGATAATGAGGGAAGGCTAAAGAAATATAGTGTATTTCATTAAAAGGGAAGACTTCATTAGTATCTTATAAATCAGAAAATACTAATGAAAGAATACTCATGGATGACTGGATTCTACATTTGTATAAAGGAACTCTTCAAGGGAACAGTCCTCTGTATGTGGAGGCATAAAAATATGATTGATCACCAAGTGTCTGGGAAGATTTATGAGGTCATTCTCCTAAGCAAATGAGCTGGTTTAATTGTGGCCACCCTGAACGCACACCTTTGTGGGGCAGCACTCTCCAGGAGACATTCACAGAGTCCACGTCTAGTGAACATGCAGATGGATTTACCTGGAGGACAACCACCTGTACGCTCTGCCAGTGGAAAGATGGTCTGATGACAATAGATCTACCACAGGAACAGAAAAATGAGGGGTAGGGAAGAATATAATTGAAAAACATGGTTTTATAAATGCCCTGTCAACTGTTTAAACAATAAAAAAGACTCTTTTTCTCCATTAGAGTGTCAATAGATTAAGCGGGATAAACATTTGCTGAGTGTTGCTGCAATACTTAAAAGTACAAATTCAACATGTCTGGTCCACGTGGATTTTTATGAAGAACTTCCCAGCAAACAGCGTGTTTGTGAAGTTTGTCCCATTTATTAGCACTTTCCTGCATCTTTAAACTTTCAACAATGTTAATCTAGAGGCAGAGCAAGGGGATAGTTTCTTTAGGAGCTGTGGCTCTTACTGGACAGTGTTTCAACTACATGTGTGAAATCTTGTGGGAGAGGGAAGTGTTAATTCAGCAACAGTTCTCTCTTCTTCCCCTGGGACTTTGTGAGATGGCTCCCTGTAGCCTTTCCATTCACCTGCTGGAGTTCCTGGCGAAGGCCGTGTTTCCTGCATGGCTTACCCCACCCACACCCCCCATTCTTCCCTGGGAAAGTATAGATTTTCATGAACACAGGGAGTTTTGTTTTCTCTGTTAAAAACAACTCTCCTTTACTGGAGCAGGCTTTGTGTTTCACCCCAGGAAACAGAGGGTTTCACTCAGAGGTAACTCTCTGCTGGGTGAGGTGCAGCCTGTCACCTGACTGGGCTCCAGAGCTGCCCGTGGCATCAGGCTGCATTCCTTGAATTCTTCCACCCGGCACCAGCACCGCAATGAACAACTTCAGGTTCACTGAGCTGAGTGGATTCCACTCTCTGTGCCCTTGGAGTCCGCTGCCTGAATCTCCTGCCCAGTCTCAAACCACACAGCTGAGTACAGTGCGCCTTTGAGGAGTAGTACGCAGGTAAACTGAGTCTGCAGGGGACAGCCGTGACTCTGAAATGTGCCCTGCTTGGTGCGGAGTCATTTCTCTTTTTGTGGTTTCTGTTTCTCCTTACAGAAAGTTAACTCGACAGCCAATACCTGCTTTAAGAAAAACAAATCAAAAACAAAAAAGAAAACTAAATAATGAAAAGGTGGTCCTCAGATTAGAATCTTGTAAAGGTTAGGGAAAGAAATTATAAGGGACACAAATTAAAGGTGGGGAGTAAGAAAGAATTTTATAAGTCAGGGTTTTTTTATAGTACCAAAAGTATGAGATTTGGAGTCTGACCTACCTGGATGTGAATCTTGGCTGTTTGTGTAACCTTGGGTATGATACTTAACCTCCCCAGTCCTGTTTCCTTTTTGGTAATAATATCTATCAAGTATTTGAGTGTGTGCACATATGTGCATGTGTGTGCACATGTGTGCTTCTGTGTATATGTATATATGTATATAGGCCACAGGCCTATGACAATTATAAGAGTAGGGAATTTCTCAGAAAATGAGACAGAATTTGATCTAGCTCTGACCTTCTGTGCTATTGTGGAAAAACCAGCAGGAGAAGCAAAACACCTGAGCAAAACATCCATCGATGTGAGCTGCTGGAAGATAACTAACATGTCTTGCCAATCCTTATCTAGGAACGGATGTACAGCATGGAGGCCACTCATTAAATGAGAGCTGGTGAGAAGGGAGGTAGCTCAATAATAATTATCCCACACAGTCATGTATGTGACTATACAAAGCTCTGAGTGCACTTTGTCTCGGGAGACCAACTGCCTTCGATCCTAACTCTGCAACTTGCCTTCTAATGCCTCTGGGCCAGTGGTTACTTTCCCCTCTGATCATCAGTTTTTTATTGCATGGAATTGTGGTGAGAATTAAGTGACTCTACTTGGGAAGCACTCAGAGAAATGCCTGACACAAGGCAAACACTAAATATCAGCTGTTGGTGTCATTATTTTCAAAAGGCTCTTTTATGCATTATCAACTCTGCTATTCAAAGCGTCCCAGTGGATAGACTAGGTGTCCATTAGCCCCGTTTTGCAGATTAAGACAACCAAGGCTCAGGGAAGGGAAAGCATGAACTAAAGGTCCCACAACCACTGTGTGGCTAAGCTGGGACTTGAATCCCAGTCTCCAGACAAGCTGCTGATTTAGTATGTACTCAGCACATGTGCAAGCGGCAAATAAAACCTGTAAAAATCTTACCGATTCTGAAAGGTGCTGCTTAAATGCCATTTCCTCCGCAAGCCATTCCTTATCCTTTTCTCCTAGGAGTGGCCTCTCTGTCCTTTATACTTCCCCAAACTTCTTTTTATAGTGCCCAGGGTACTTTTCTCTTGGTTGTCCACATGTTGTAGAAGGTTTGGTGCAAGTCTCATTTCTCCTTATGGCATTCCTAGATTTGCAAAAGTTTTCCTGTATGGCTGTGTATTGAACAACTTGGTGTTCCTACTCAGGGCCCAGAGAAATGTTTTGTGCATGATGGGCCCTCAAGAGTAACAGCTGAAGTTGGAAGCATGAATGTGGGGCTCCCTACCGAGTGTCACGTAAGCATATGAAAAAGGAGCCCCGGGAAAGCCTGGGGGTGCTCCTCTTTGCCAGCAAGTATTTCTCTGCTTGAAGCTCCTGAGCTGATGTGTCTAGGGCAGCTGAATCTGCTTCATGAAGTGCCAGATACTGTCCAGCAAGCTGACTGGTCAAGGGGAAATCATTTCTGTCCAATTTTCCTGAATACTGTTTCACTGCAGAGATTCTGTTACTGCAAATATCTGAGACTGGGGGAAGAATGTGTTAAGAGAAAAATTCAGGAAAATACTGCCATAATTTTTTTTTTAGATAATTGTAATTCATCCTTTCACATCTGCCAGGGTGCAAACTACTTTGTCGTACCCTCACTCTGCCCTTCTTCTATCCGCTGAAATCTTACCACTCTCCTTTCCTTTTCCTCTAAGCTCCATTTCCTTGTGACTCTCCTGCCCTCTGGTTGGCCTGAATTCTAGGGCATAGATGGGCAAGGATGCAGGATCAGTGTAGGAGGGAAAAGGAATTCAATTTCTCGCTTCATGACCCTACCCATGCCTTCATCCCTAAATGCTCATCTGAGCACCTCTACTCTTAACATTTTACATGGAGTTACATGGCCTCACATTTTACATGGAGTTAATATGTCATAGCAGTTGTGAACTCTTAGCCTAACACTGGGTTCACATCCCAGCTCTCCAGCTTACTAGCTACGTGGCTTCGGCAAGTTATTTAACTGCCTCAGTTTCCTCACTTTAAATGGGGTGATATATCTTCATATAGTTATTATGAGGATTAAATGAGTTAATATTTGCAAAGTGTTTATGCCTGGCACATAGATAAGGGCATGTAAGTATCAGGCATCACATTACAAAAGCTGGTAGATAGTACAAAAATTGCATATTGGCCAATACTGCTCTTGAAATCCCTAAAATGGCCCATGACTTGCACCATTTGGAATACTACAAGTAGCCTATTTGGTTGAATGCCTGATGAAAGATTTGGCTTGTGTTTAGAGAGCATGTTGTGTGGAGGGTATGTATCCTTAAATTTGAAAATTGCATTCAGCACAGCTATAGCTCAGAAGAGAGGTCTGAAACTGCCCAAGGAAACAACAGACTCCCCTCCCGCTTTTCACATGCATTCTGGTGAACACGTTCAGACTGAAATGCTAAGCAGAATTGCCTATTGCTTATATTAAATAATTAAGTCTTGACTCTATGTAACCATGTGGCTGCATTTGTAAGTTACCTGCATGTATGAAGTAATTTTCACTCCACTGGCCTGAAATCAGGAGAACAGCCCTGCCAGCTACTATGGGACCTCAGAGAAGTGATTAAACCTCCCTGGCCATTAAATGATGGCAGAAGTCTCTACCAGTATAAATGGTCTGTGATTTTATTAGGCCCAGAAGGGAGCTGCTGAGAATAACCAAATATCTAGCTTGTGCCATTGCCCTACTCTCTGTGGACTGTGAATTGGATGAGAAGTACAGTGGAACTTTATTATTTCAATTGTGGGAATAGAGGGAGGATCTCCTGATCTCAAAGCCCTCCTCGTTAGCCTGCATGGAAATGCAATCATGCTCAAGTTCATGCCGGGCGCAGTGGTTCACGCCTGTAATCCTAGCATTCTGGGAGGTCAAGGCAGGAGGATGGCTTGAGGTTAGAAGTTCTAGACCAGCCTGAACAAAAGCGAGACCCCATAGAAAAATTAGCCCGGTGTGGTGGCACATACCTTTAATCCCAGCTGTTTGGGAGGCTGACGCAGGAGAATCACTTGAACCCAGGACTTTGAGGTTGCTATGAGCTAGGCTGATGCCACAGCACTCTATCCCAGGTGACAGAGCAAGACCCCATCTCAAAAAAAAAAAAAAAAAGAATTCAAGTTCACGTTTACATTTGGTAGAGATTTATCTAATTCCATATTCCTAGGCAGCATCCCTTATTCCGTTGCTACTTCATTAGAGAGTACATAGGAGTAGAGTAAGTATGAGGATCACCTTTTACACTGGGCTGGGGGACTTCTATTGCCAATACAGCAAGGCAATCCAGCCAGGAGGGTAAACGCTGGTTTCCATGTCCAGGTTCTAGAAAGAAAGAAAGGTTCTAGAAAAGCCCCAAGCCGTGGGTCTAAAAGATGTTTCCTATACTCTTTCCTTTCATTCCCCCTTTGTGTTTGATTTCCATGAGAATCTGTTTGGGGAAAATCTGGCAAGTGTTGTGCATGTTTGTTGCTTATCTGCTTGTTTTCTTATGGCATGGAGAAAAGGATGCAGAAAGGAGAACACAGGAGAAAAATAAGTATGGGGCTCATGAAGCTTTTTAAGGTTCAAATTAAATTCTGAAGAATCCTAATACTTTCTGACAGGAGATTTGAGACAAAACTAAGGAAAGAGCTCATTTGAAGATCATCCAGCCAAGATCTGGTACTCTGTGAACATGTTTCTAAGTATCTTTTTTGTTTCCTTCTTTCTTTCTCTGCTGGGCACCAAGTTCATAGTCTGAACTCATACCATACTGCCAATGGCTATATTATGTCATTTGTTTCCCTTGCAGAGGGTGTCAATGAAGACCTCAAAGTCTGGAGAAAAATGACCTTTCATGGAATGCAAAGTAAATCTCCTGCCATGTGTTTTTGCCTTGCTGACCTCTGATAACTGAAACACATGGCCCTGGATCTGTAGAAAGTCAACTAATCAAACTCTTCCACATCATGCATCAACTGTTCAGACTTGTTTTGGGACAAAAAGATCTTTCACGAGCTGGAGACCTCTTCTCCTTAGATGACTCTGAAATTGAAGACAGCCTGACAGAAGCTTTGGAGCAAATTAAAATAATTAGCTCATCTTCAGTAAGTAAACTGGTTTATAGACTAGATCCATGAAATGACCTATCTTAGAGCCAAAGGTTGGTATATGTATCCCAGGGAAAGGAGCTTTGCAGGGGAAAGAGGAATGAGCACTAATACTGGTCTCTCTTAACTCTGCTTTGTGGTTTAGTTGGCGTCTAAAAAATAACAGCAGGGAAGCTGTTGGTTTAGGGGGCAGTTAGGCTACCTTTTGCCCACTCACAGAGACAAGGACTCTGGAAATTGCAGACCACGATGGAATTCTCACAAAAATATTATTAAGGGACTATTTTTACGTCCTTGAAATGACATGGAGAGGAGAGGGAGCAAATTCAGGGAAAGCAGACCTGCCAAGCTGCACAAGAGCGTCAGTAAACAGAGCAGGATGTGTGGTGGAGGCTGAATAATGAAAGAAGGCAGGATGACACCTCCTGCCACGCAGGTAATATGAGACAAGGACAACGAGATCGCTCTGCTGCCAGAAGTGACAGTTGCCCAGGGCTTGATAACGCTTATTCTGTTTCCTTCTGTATTGCCTCTATTTTTTATCTTTGCTTTGCTCCTTTTCCTCCCCTCTCCCCCCATTTAATTCCAGTTATCCATTATTAGTCCCCAGTATGATCAGACAGATTTAAAACCTCCATCAATCCTCCTATTCCTTTGCTTCTCCTCAATGTCGAGATTACGAAAGCACCTCCCAAAGGGCATGGATGTGGAGTGCCCAGCAGGGTTTGATGTTGACCTTCTTGGTTGTACTTAGACCCTCCCTGAAATTGGCTCCACTTCAAAGGCCTAGGCCACCAGGCATCCTCTTACATCCTCCAAGTTCAACAGCATTTGCCAGCACTTGGCACAGACACCCACTGGGAAGAGGAAATTGGCAGGACCTAAGCCATAAAATACTGAATTGGCAAATGTGTACATATTTCAGAGATAACAGCTCTCTTCCATGTTACAGAGAAGAGATGTTTAAAAGGCATACAGGCAACCAGTGCAACCTCCTCGTCAAGCCTGTTAGCGTGTTCTCTCGGTGGCTGCTGTCAACATGCCAAATTCCCCAGTGACCAATGAAGTCACTCTTCTTTTCTGCCCCAACACTCTTCTTTTCTCAGGTAATGTTCTCAACAGCAGTTACGTGTCCTCATTTTTTCCAGAACATTAATCAACTTAGACTCAAAACACAAATTTTTCTGGTACATTTCCACTTTCTCAGTAGGGTTTTTGTGCTGTTTCCAGCAGCCCCTTCCTTCATACTCCTCTGCAAATAAATTGGCTGAAAATGCCACTGATTTTCATCTTCCTAACAGGAAAAAAACAAAAAACATCTAAGTTCCCTAAAACCTATTTCCACTAGAGGTCACTAGTGGCCAGTGATTTCTTTTGTTTCCTTTGTTAGTTGTTTTGCCTCACAGGTGTCACATTCAGAGTTTAGGACTGGTGAGTTCTGTTCTGTGTCGGCACTGGTTAACTATTCAGGCTGGCAGGTCCCTTGTGATTAGGAGCATGTCCATCCATGGCCTCCAGTCAGCCTCCCTCTTGGTCAGCAGGGCTGGAAAGCCAGGAACTCGCGCATCTTCTTCATCTGCTAACTTCTATCACATCTTACTTCTTCCATGGCATAGAGTAGAAGAAAGATGGTAACTTCTTTTTTTTTTTTTTTTTTTTTTTTGACAGAGTCTCACTCTGTTGCCTGGGCTAGAGTGCTGTGGGGTCAACCTGGCTCACAGCAACCTCAAACTCCTGGACTCAAGCAATCCTTCTGCCTCAGCCTCCCAAGTAGCTGGGACTATAGGCATGCACCACCATGCCCAGCTAATTTTTTCTATATCTTTTTAGTTGTCCAGCTAATTTCTTTCTATTTTTAGTAGAGACGGGGTCTCGCTCTTGCTCAGGCTGGTTTTGAACTTCTGAGCTCAGACGATCCTCCCGCCTCAGCCTCCCAGAGTGCTAGGATTATAGGCGTGAGCCAACTCGCCTTGCCGGTAACTTCTAATTTAGATATATTCAGTTTGAGTGACCAATACCAGCAGCTCCTTATCTTCCTTTTCTGGTTAGTACACTGAACCACCAGGCCTACTCTACAGCTTACTCTCCTGCTAGCTGCATCCCATTGTTCTCTTGGATCTGGGCCCAGCTCTTCCTTATTAAGTTTTTCCAAATGACCTTGGATCTCAGTAATCAATTCCACTTCTCAATTCCTCTTCAGAAACATAGAACAGGAAGGAGCCTTCTACATCGCCTTTTCCATCTTCTTTCTAGCACAGAAATACCTTCCTTTGGATTGCTGATAGATAGGTGGCCTCTTCTGCACTTACAATGATGAGGATGTATTAGGTTTCTAATATTTTCTCCAGCTCTTCGATTTGCCTTTAGTAAATTACCCCTTTCCATTGCATGAAAACTTGGTGGGACCTTCATCAAAGTTTCCTCCTATTGATGACTCCTTACCCTGTTCTACCAGGAGAGGGGGAAGGAAAGAGTAAGATATCTGACCCAAGCTTGCCAATCAGAATTTTTTCCCCAGTAATTCTAAGAAAGAAGTCAGTAGAGGGTGATTTATCATGATGATAGTGCACCAAAGAAATAGTCATTTTTTTTCCTGCCCCTCTCTCACTGTAGCTGCCTTGCTCACTGCCTCTTCTAAAACCAGGTACTTCAGCTTTTCCTTCAAATTCATGAGCCACCTCGTATCTTTTAATTATTATTATTATTATTTTTGCTATAGTTATCCAGACTTTTTCAGTCACTTATGATCAAAGAATCAAAGAGATAGCTGTTCCATTGTTGGAAGTTTAAATGGTTAATATGTTCCTCCTTTTAGCCAGATGAAATCTTACTCTTTGTACTTTCTACCAATTGTTCTTTGCCCCAACAAGCAAGAGTCTAACCTCTGTTCCTACAAGAAAAACTTTAAAACTTTGAAGATAAGCATCAGATGTCATCTCTGGCTTCTCTCTTACCGGCTAAATATCCTTAGTGTCCTTGGGTTTTTCCACAACAAAGAAGGGGCCTATGTCAAGGAAAGGTTACACAACCTCACATTGTGGCCCTCAATTCTTAGGTATGGAAAACTCAGTTTTGCCAGGACATGAGAAATGTTATTGAAATCATGCTATCCAAATATAAGACTTAGAAATACAGATTGGAATGCTTATTTATTGATTTATAATGAAAATTATAACACACATGGTTCAGTGTTCTTGTGTGCTTCCTGCTGTTCTCCCCAACTCTATTTACCCTGTCTTTCTCTACATGAGAAATATCATTACTGATTAGGTTTCTTCCTCTTCCGTTAAAATCACATTCCAGCCCTTCCTCCCTGAAATTACATCTAACTCATCTGCAGAATCACCCATGGGCACATAGTGTCTCTGTTTAGGCCTGTAGCTGGCTAATCCCACTCATACAAGTGGACTTTATTAGTTTAATCCTCAAAGGGCAACCTGGTTTCCAGCTTGTTTGAGAATGCCTCATTGAAGCTCTTAGTACTGTCTACATTCTGGTTACCCTCCTCTGGAATGTTCCTAATTTATTATTGTAATTTATCATTGCAAGTACTTGGACCAATTGCTTAGAACAATTACTAATACTAGTCAGATACACTGTTTTTAAAATTTCTTTTTAATAGTAACATTACAAAGTTATCCACATTTATTCTGTGACACGCTAAGGCCCTCAGGTTGGATCAAAATTTGTAATTAGATCATTTTAAAAAGGCTAAGTGTATTATGACACATTTTAAACCACTGCACAAATAGTCTTGTCTTACAGACCCTCATTCCAGCATATTCATACCTCTTAAACATTATGATTCTGTCCAATATATTACTTATCAGGCTCACCTTTGTGGAATCCAAAACTTTGGCAAGCAAGCCTCCAATACTTCCCCAAAATCACTCACAAAATAATTGAACCTTACTAGATTTCACTCTCTAGTCTCTGCCCTCTTTTCCCACCAGCTGCTCCAAAACACTGCGATACAATATTTTGTCCTTGTGCTTTGCTTTGAAAATGTGACTCCTCGCTCAAAATTCTTTCCAAGTTCCCAAACATGCCTTTCAGTTTTGTCTTTTCAAGAACTTTCTGAACTACTTTCACCTAATCATCATTTCCTGTACGAAGTTGGCTTTTCTCCCAGACTATTTCAAGTGAGATTGTCTCCTTACCCACTCATCCACTTCTGCCACCTATCCACTGATGTTTGCCCAATGCCCAACCAATCCACCCACCTTCCAATTCTCTTCAATTTTTTTTTTAAACAATGAAACACATTAGGCACACAGAATTACCCAATTTAAGAAGTTAGATACAACTGAAAATCCCTTGCATGTCTCTCTTTAATTTAATTCTCCTTTCTTATTGTTTCCAAGGTAACTAATATCCTGATTGTGGTATTCATCCATGCATGGTTGGTTTGTTTTGGGTTATGTATTTATTTATTTATTTTGCTACATATGCATGGCTCAAAAATTATTCATAGCATTGTATTTCATGTTTTTAAACTTATATAAATGTTTTCATTGGGCTTAACATTATATTTTTGAGATTTATCCATGTTGGTACATGTAGTTCCAATTCATTTATTTTTACTAGGACAGACTATTTCATTGTATAAATATGCCACAATTCACCCATTTTTTTGATTGACATTTATTATTTAAACAGTGTTATAGTAAATATTCTTGTATTTGGCAATTTTGGCAAATGCATATCTCTAAAGGACACAGTTAAAAGTGAAACAACTAGATTTGGGGATTTTGTGTACTTCCAACTTTATGATGTACCACCAAATTACTTTCCAATGTGGTTATGCCAATTTCCACTCCCACTGGCATTGTATGACAGTTTCAGTTACTTTATATCCCCACTAATGCTTGCTTTCATTGAATTTTAAAAGTCTGGCCAGACGTGGTGGCTCACGCCTGTAATCCTAGCATTCTGGGAGGCCGAGGCATGCGGATTGTTTGAGCTCAGGAGTTCGAGTCCAGCCTGAGCAAGAGCGAGAGCCCATCTCTACTAAAAATAGAAAGAAATTATATGGACAGCTAAAAATATACATAGAAAAAATTGGCTGGGCATGATGGCACATGCCTGTAGTCCCAGCTACTTGGGAGGCTGAGGCAGAAGGATTGCTTGAGTCCAGGAGTTTGAGGTTGCTGTGAGCTAGGCTGATGCCACGGCACTCTAGCCTGGGCAACAGAGTGAGACTCTGTCACAAAAAATAAAAATTTAAAAAAAAAAAAAGGGAAAAAGGAGAGGAGGGTGAAGAATATAGGACCTTGAGAAACCATTGGAGAGTTCTGGGTGGAAGTAACATGATCTGATTTTTCTTTTCCTGTTTTGGGAATAATCTTGGTAAGGCAAGGGTAAAATCAGGGAGGTCAGTTAAGCAGCTACTGCAATAATCCAGAGAAGCAGCATCGGAGACTCTGACCTTCATGGAGCAATGGTGGTGATGAGGTGATTCTGGATATACTTTGAGGATGGAACCAACAGGATTTGCTGATGTGGGTATGGAGAGAGAGAGAAAAAATAAAAAAACAACTTAAAGACAATGATGAAGCTGTCATTAAATAAGATGAAGACTGAGGAAGGAAGAGATTTGGGGAGGGAGGGTGAAGGAGAGAGTGTAGGAATCACGAGTTCTGCTTTCAACTTGTAAAGTCTGAGCTGTCAGGTTCTGATTGGAGGTGTCGTGTAGGTATTTGGATATATGTGTCTGGAGTGCAGGAGAGAAATCTTAGCTGAAAGTTGTAATTTTAAAATTCATCAGCCTTGAGACTTGAAGGAGATCACCAAGGGAGGGAGTATAGACAAAAAATAAGTCCAAAGACTGAGTCCAATACTCAGAGGTCAAGGAGATGATGAAGGATCAGTAAAACAGACTGAGAAGAAAAATTCAGTGAAAGAGGAAGAAAGCCAGAAAAGCATGGTGCCTGGAAAGCCAGGTGAAGATACCGTTCCAGGGACAGAGTGATGTCAAATGCTGCTGATAGGTTAAATGAGATGAGCACAGAGAGTTGACTGAGATTCAGACATCATGAATTGACCAAGGGCAGTATCATTGGATGGGTCAGGGTGAAAGCCAGACTGGAGTTAGTTGAAGACAATAGGAGAAGAATTGAAGAAAATGATCAGTGACAATCCAGGGCATTTTCCCACAAAGAACAGAGAAATGGGCTGGTATTTAGAAGACAGGGAGAGAGGAAGCTGGTGTTCAGAAAGATGGGGGGAGAGGAGGAAGTCAAGAGAGACTATGTTTTAAATGGGAGAGCACATTCTTTGGAATTTTTTTTTTTTATATACAATCATCACCTTAAAATAATGATGGTGTTTCTTCCTTTCCACCCCTTGTGCCTTTTATTTGATTTCTTTGTCTCATTGTCCTGACTAGCTCTCCAGAACAAGGTTGAATTGAATGAGTTATCCTTCTTTCATTCTTTATTTAAAGGAGTTTTCTGATTTTTCAATGTAAGCGTAATGTTTACTCCAGGCTTTTGTTAATACCCTTTATCAGGTTAAGGGCATTCCTTTTTATTCCTGTTTCTCTAATAATTGTTTAATTTTATCAGTTGCTCTTTCTACCCTGAGATAATCCTATCTCCCCCTTTAATCTGTTAATGTGAATTACAGTAACAGATTTTTCAAATATAAACCTGTTATTGCAGTCCTGGCATAAAGTTAAATTTATCATTTATTTTAATGCATTTTAATATTTGGTTTGCTATTTTTAAAGAAGTTTGGAAACTATGTTTATTTATGAGATTGGCCTTTCTTCCACTGTCTTTACTTGGCTTCGATATGAAGTTATACACACTAGTCTCATAAAATGAGTTAAGAAATTTTCCCACAGTTTCTGTTATCTACAAGAATTTTATAATGGTGTGATGATCTAATCCTGGAAGAGTTCATCGAAAGCTATTAAACTCTCTGGCACCATGAGGTTTTTTTTTGTTTTTTAATTAATAGATTTTAAAACTACTGATTAATTCTTTGAGAACAATAGGGCATTTTGCTTTAGTCACTTTTAGTAAAATATATTTTCTAGGCAATTTTATATTTTATCTGAGTCTTCAAATCTGTTGGCATAAAATTGTTTGAATTATTTTTGTCTTCTGCTCCATCTTTATTTAAACACATTTTTTCATTGATAGTTTTCTTTTGCCAATATTTGCAGAGCTTTGTCTTCTTTTTAATTTTTTTTTTTTTTTTTTTTTTTTTTTTTTTAGACATAGGGTCTCTCTATGTTGCTCAGGTTGGTCTCAAACTCCTAGCCTTAAGCGATCATCCTGCCTCAGTCTCCCTCCCCCTTTTTTTTTCATTTTGGTTTACTGATCATCCATATAGGATCTCTTTTTAAACTCATTAATTTCTTTTTAAATCTTTATTATTTTTCTTTTTATGCTTTGTCTGGCTTTATTCTGCTATTCTTTTTCTAATTTTCTCAACTATATAATTAAGTTATTGATTAATTTGCTAATATAAGCATTTCTAATATAAGCATTTAAGACCATAAATTTCTTGCTAGGCACCACTTAGCATCATTCTATCATTCTACAAGTTTTGAGATATATTTTCATTGTGAATTCTAAATATTTTCTTACTGTTACTGCGATTTCCTCTGATTCATTAGTGATTTAGAAGTTGGTTTTTTAATTTCTTGAAGAATTTTTATAATCTTTTTGTTAAGTTAAAAATTAACTGCATGTAGTTAGAGAATGTAAAGTGATGATACCAGTTGTTTGGAAATGGTTGAGACTTGCTTTGTTGCATAGTTTATGGCTAATCTGTGTAAATAATAATAACTAAGACTTATGCAGCACTTTCTATGTGCCAGAAACTGTTCTAAGAGCTTTTCACATGTTAATATATTTATTACAGTTAGTTTTTGAGATAAGTATACTAATGTTATCTCCAGTTTATAGATGAGGAAACTGAGGCACAGAGAGGTTATTAATGTAACTTGTCCAAGGTTACATTAAGTAGAGTAAGTCGTAGAGCCAAGAATAAAGCCCAGAGTTTGACGTCAGAAACTATATTCTTGGCCACATTATGCTGCCTCTTTAAATGTTTCATTTGTGCTTGAAAGAAGTGTGTATTCTCTATTTATTAGGTGTCATATATTAAGTATGTTGATTAGAGAACTCTTGTTAATGATATTGTTCAAATTTTCTATATTTTCAATAATTTTATGTTTGTCTTGGACTGTCAATTACTGAGACTTTTTTTTACATTTTCCTCCGTAATTTTGGATTTGTCAATTTCTCCTTGTAATTTTGTCAAGCTTGCCTTGTAAATTTGGGGGCTTTTTAATGATGTATGAACAACTTTAGAATTGTTATTTCTTTCTTGGAGAACTTTTCCTTTTATTAGTATATTCTGAGCATCTTTATTCCTAGTAAGTTTTCCCTGTTTTCTTTGGGGTAGTAGTTGTAATACCTATTTTCTCTTTTTCTATCATTTTACTTTCACCTTTCCATCATTATGACTTAAATATAATTTGTAAACACTATGTAAATAGATTTTTAAAATAATCCAAATTGAAAATATCTGTTCATCAATATAAATTTAGCCAACTTGCATTTATTGTGATAAGTGATATATTTGGATGTATTTCTTAATTTTATGTTTTTATATTTCCTGATTTTTCTACATTTATCTTCTTTTCTGCAATTTTTTTATTAAGTTTTTGTCATTTCATTTACCACCTCTATTGGGATTAGTGGTTTGAGGGTTACACATTTTATTTCTATTCTTTTAATGTAGTTGCCTTTAACATTTTAGCAAGCAGTCACAATATTTCATCAATTCTAAAATAGATATTTCTTACATATTAATATTCCTGAAACAAATATGTGTTTTATAATTGATAGCAATCTTCTGATTGCTGTTGGTCAGATAGTAAGCATATGTAGTTGCCATTGTCTACATGTGCATGAACTTGTCATATTGCTCCTTATTTTATCATTCCAATTGAATCAGATGCATCATTGTTCCTACCAATGTTGAGTTAAATATTCATTTAAAATGTTTTCAAAGCTACTAGACTATAATGTGGCACTGAAACACAAATGTATTGTGTACGCAGAAAGGCATGGAAAGATAGCATGAGGGTATAAATTTTATATTAGTGAATCAAATATTCATCATTGAGGGAATGACAACAATTCCATATTTTCTTACAAGGCAATAACTGAGTACATTATGGAACCTTAAAAAATGATATTTTTTGTTACTGAGATAAAGGATTGGTAAAGGATCACTTCTACACTACATGTATTATAATTGCATTATTCATAAGTAATACAACTGAGACCAGGAGAAATGAACAATTTCCTTGAAATAAATGAAAAAATTTCAGAGAAAAAAAGAGTCTAGTATGATCAATTCATGTCTTGTGTAGGACTCTCTTTAAGGCATGATGCCACTCACAATGTAATTGGTAGTCTTTTTCTCTTTCTTTGCGATATATGAAATAATAGTTGATCTTATCATTGATATCTTCTTATGTTTAATTGTATAATTATGTCTAAAGTTATTCAGGAACTCTCTTCTCCTCCTATTCCTAGAATGATCTTGGAACACTTTAGTGGCCATCTTATATGTTATTAACCAGCACTTTTATTCACTTTGTTTAATATCCTTGAAATTATTCTTTAAAATGACTGATTATTTAAAACAGCCAATGCTTACTTTAAGTACCTAATATTTCCCTGTTTCTTTTTTCACTTATCATTTTTTTCATTGCCTTTCTTTTTTACCCCCTGAATCCAAGTTCTTATTTTCTGAAGTATACATTTTAAAAGTCCGTCAGCAATAGCATGTGCCTATAGTTCCAGCTACTGGGAGGCGGAGGCAGGAAGATTGTTTGAGGCCAGGAGTTCAGGGTTACAATGTGCTATGATTTTGCCTGTGAATAGCCACTGCGCTCCAGCCTGAGCAACATATCAAGACCCCATTTCAAAAAAAAAAAAAAGTCCCTTCACTGAAGGTCTGGTAATGATAAACACTCTCAATGTTTACTTTTATGAAAAAGTCCTTATTCTCCCCCTTAATTTTGAATCATTACCTAGAAATAGATTTTTAGATTGGCAGCCATTTCTCAGTAATTTTGATTATTGCTATTATGAGATCTGCTGTCGACTTAATTGCCATTTCTTTACATCTGATCTACTTTTTTTCTCTGTTTTAATATTTTCTCTGTGTCTTTGTTGTTCTGTGGCTTCCCTATTACATGTCTAAATGTGAGGTTTTTTTGTATATTCCTACTCAATCCTCATTGTGTTTTGTGAGTTTGAGGTTTTCTTTTTATCAGTTTTGGAAAGTTCTTAAGCATTATCTCAAATATTGCCTTCTCTATCTGATCTCTCCTTTTGGAGATCCTATTTATTCACTCATACATTCAACAAATATTTATTGAACACATGCTATCTTTCAGTAATATTCTACACATTAAGAATATAATAGTAAATAAAGCAGACAAAATCATTGCCCTCATATCCTTGATATTCTACCCTATTTTATCCTTCATGTTTCTTGATCTTTTGTATTTTCCATTTCTATGTGATACATTATTTTTCATTTCCTCAGCTCTGTCTTCCAATCCATTGAGTTTTTCCTTCAGCTATATCTTATTCACTGTTTCATCTATCTATTGAGTTTTTCATTTCTAGAAGTTTCTTTTAAAATAACTTTGCGGTTTTCTCATAAAAAGAATTTTTCTTTATACATTGAATGATTTTGAACATATAATTTCATAATTTGAGGTCAGTAAGTTCATTATCTGAAGTTTTTGAATACCTAATCTACTCTGTGTTTAATATGACTTTTGCTTGTATTGGTAATTTCCTTGAGTATTTTATAATTTGAGATTTTTAATTTAAGTTTAAATAGGATTTTACTTATGTGAATACTGAATGACCTGGGTTGAATGTGTTACACCCTGAAGTGATATTATGGTTGCTTCTATGAAGAATCCCAATACTATTATCAGCTCTAGGATGACTTGCTGTTGTTGTTGTTAGTGTCTTGGTTTTGGAGATTCTTGGAGTGATAAAATAAATAACATAATACAAATATGCGTGCTTTTAAAAGTGGAAAGAGTGATGCAAATATAAAGGTTTATTAGTATGGATGCCAATGTAGAATACAACTATAAGAGAGTAATAACTATGTAGTCTTTATCCTGTATATTATTAAGTGATTATGAAATAGATGTATAAAAATATCAATCACAGGAAAAAATATTTGTAACTCATCGTATGTTCTAAATCTAAGGCTAGCTTTTAGGGTTCTGGTATCCTTAAGGGAAATAACAAAATAATACCTGGCATTTATCTGCACTTACTATGTGCCAGACACTGTTGTAAATCCTTTCCATGTATTAATTCATTTAACTCTTACAACAGTCCTAGAAGGTAGACGTTAATAATATCCCGATTTGAATAATTAGGAAATTGAGGCATAGAGAGATAAGAGATTGCCTGAGATAGCAGAGCAGAACATAGCATTGAGCATGGGCAGTCTCACACAGCCCATGTTCTTAACCACTATGCTATGCTGTCTCTAAAAGAAGGAAGAAATAATTACATCCTCTGCCTTGGGATATCTCCGTCTTCTCTTCCAAACTTCCATTTCCATGCCAAATTTATTCTTCCCATCATGAACTGCTTTATCTCAGGTGTTCCTCATTCCCTTTGCTAGTGGGCCATTCCCTGGAGACTTGTTTTCACATAGAGAAGGTGACTTAAAAGGTTAATGGATGCTGACATGGAGGATAGTGTCTGTGGCTAAGCCGGAGTGAGCCATCCTGATAACTAGGCCTGAAACAGCATGATCTGTGGCTTTTTCATTGTCCTACTTCTCCAATTTGACATCCTTACCACTTTAGGATAAATTACTTTGAAATTGACAATGACCAGATCACCGTGAGAATGAGTCTCTAAATATTGTTTGGTGGGTTTGACATTAAATAGCTCTGGTCCTTAGAAGCTGCTCATTTGAATATGCAGATACTGACCCAGTATTGAGCTCAAACATAAACACATGTGCACACACACACATATTTAATAAGAAGAGGATATTTTCTTTTTTTTTTTTTTTTTTTTTTTTTTTTGAGACAGAGTCTCACTCTGTTGCCCAGGCTAGAGTGAGTGCCGTGGCGTTAGCCTAGCTCACAGCAACCTCAAACTCCTGAGCTCAAGCGATCCTCCTGTCTCAGCCTCCCGAGTAGCTGGGACTACAGGCATGTGCCACCATGCCCGGCTAATTTTTTCTATATATATTTTTAGCTGTCCATATAATTTCTTTCTATTTTTAGTAGAGATGGGGTCTCGCTCTTGCTCAGGCTGGTCTCGAACTCCTGAGCTCAAACGATCCGCCCACCTCGGCCTCCCAGAGTGCTAGGATTACAGGCGTGAGCCACCGCGCCCGGCCGATATTTTCTTGAATGTAAATCAGAAAACCCTAATTGCAAAGCTGATCCTTCACCAAAAAGCTTTAAACTATTCAATTACACAATTAAAACAAGTTTAAAAGGTTTTTCTTTTTGTCTTTTTGAATATTTGTTGAAGGAAGCAGTTAACTGGTTATTCAGATTTTTCCCCTTTTTTGAAGGAAATCTCTTTTTTGGAGAATATTTTTTCCTTCATATTGTATATAGTATTTAAATATATAAAATTGTTTAAATTGAAAAATCTCTTTACTTTTTAGTAAAGTGCTATGGAATATGAAATTCATAGCTTTAAGACGTTCACAGTAACATTAACGTTCATAACTGATGTATCTATACCTGGTATTGCTATATTAGCTACAATTATGGGCAATGTGAAGTAATTTATCCTTATGGGCAGCTGCTTAACTTTTCTAGTTAGAAATCATAGACTATATTCCTTATGTTCAACAATCTCGCTGACATTATTCTGAACCCACGAGCCTCATTCCAGAAGCCCCTTTCAAATTTCTCTGATAATCCAGTACTTTCTTAGCATGGAAATTGAGTCTTGGTGTTCATGATCAAGACACAGAGGTATGTCATGTATTTTCATTGAGTTGCACCTTCAGCTTTTATTGAGGCTTTTTTCATCCAAATGAAAATCTCTTTGCCATTTATTGTTTTTGTTTGTTTGTTTGTTTGTTTGTTTGAGACAGAGTCTCACTCTGTTGCTGTCAGCCTAGCTCACAGCAACCTCAAACTCCTGGGCTCGAGCAATCCTTCTGCCTCATTCTCCCTAGTAGCTGGGACTACAGGCATGTGCCACCGTGCTCGGCTAATTTTTTCTAGATATATATTTTTAGCTGTCCATATAATTTCTTTCTATTTTTAGTAGAGACGGGGTCTCACTCTTGCTCAGGCTGGGTTCTCAAACTCCTGAGCTCAAACAATCCACCCTCCTGGGCCTCCCAGAGTGCTAGGATTACAGGTGTGAGTCACCGCGCCTGGCCATATTGTTAAACTGTTAATATTATCTCGATATGGTTTACTATGCCTCTCAATGACATCTATATAAACCCTGTTGTAATTAGGTTATCAGGAAAACAAACTGTGAAGTGGTGGTTAACATGTAGGAAATTTACAGGGCAGTGCTCTTAGAAATAGTACCTACTGGGGGGTGGATGAAGAAGAACTATGCAGAGGGAGAAGTTGAACTGTGATGTAGTTATGAGAAAAAGCCTCAAGCAATCTCAGAGGGAGCTCTGGAGCTGTAATGACCCCTCAGAATCATCCTAAGACAGGGAACAGGTCTTCACATCCACACCTGGACTAGTCATTGGATGCAGGCTGTCCAAAGGGAAGAAGAAAACATTGAATGAGGCCATTCCCTTCAACTAAGGAAAGTTTCTGCAGACAGACTTAGCTATAAACCACCAGCTGTGTAAATGAGTGCCTCTGTTCATCCCATATGGAAATAGCTTCTCTGAGATGCTGATTCATCTCTTGTCCTGAGAAAATTTGCAAGAAGGAGGTTAGTGAGAGGATCAGGCATCTCTGTGATTGATTGGTTTCCTTGAGGGATGGTGCCATTCTGAAGGCTCAGTGCTGGCCTCTGTTGCTGCAGACTTCACATCAAGGCGGTGTTGGGTGATGCACAGCTTCGATCCCTCACCACAGTTACTCCATTTGTGCACCCCCTGGATAACACTGGGGTGGCTGATGACAGAGGCTTCATTGATATCACATGGCTGAATCATTCTATTTACTTTGATTTTTAGCGCCTCTTCTGTGGTGAATGCTCTCATGGGCATTAGCATGGAATAAAAAAGATATTTACACTTTGTGCCCAATCTCATGTGTCTATCCACACTCCCAGAGTCCCTTATCTCTGAGTTCTCAATCTGAGTCTCAGGCCTCAGTCCCAGGCCCTTGTCCATTCAGCCAAGCCGTCCACCACTGCCTATGATTCATAGCTCTTACCTGTACATTTCTCTTTCCACACAAAGGTGCAAGGGCTGAAGCTCTGCCCAGTGGGAGAATGTTCCCTCACTGCCATGTTTCAGGGCCACACCTGAGTATACTGTAACAGCAGTCAAATTTTTACTTGCACCCAGATACCCAGCCAACCCAATAATAAATCACTTTGAGACATTTTCCTCCTTTGTCAGCTGGTCATTAGGGAAGCCTACATGTGGCCGTTAAGTGTCACCTGAATGTAAGGTGTCATTTCTGTAGTAGTAAATGATATAGCTGTCTGGGTCACCTGCTCACACAGCTTATGTGTGCCCTCTGGCCTTGCTTGTGTGTCTGAGCCAAGATGTACTACTTCCTAGTAAAATATTTGAACTTCAAAAGTTAAGAAAAAATAAAAGCATAATATAAACTAACATGACATATAATATAAATTAATATGACGTATTTAAGGCCAAATATATCTATCTTATCTCTTCATGTAAATGAGCAAAAACTCACCTATTTCTTTTAAAAAACACTTTTCAATTGAATCACAAGGGAAAATCCAGCAAACAAGAGACATATTCACTAAAATGATTTAGAAAATATTTTTTAAAAGATGGAAAGTTAAACAATAATTTACTTGATTGTAAAACATGCTAATAATTCAAATTTAAGAAGTCATTTTAATGTTTACAACAAAACCATATCACACATTCAAACCTAATATATGGGCTCTTTTGTTTTTTGCACTATGTCAAATTACCAGATAGAACATAGGAAAAATGATACTCTGAGATAGAAAATCAATGCTGAGTAAAAACCAATCCTCTTTGCTGAAGACTGTGAGAAGGAGTTTGCTCACTCATTCAAATAAAGGGTTAACAACCATTTATTTGATGCAACATAGGTTGTAAAAGAAATTTTAAATAAAAATAGAATGGGCAAATGATTCTGGGCAAATGCAAATCAAAAGAAACAGGGATCATGATCTTTATATCAGATAAGAAAAAATTTGTGCTAAAAATATTAAATAAAACAAAAAGTCACTTTTTTTGCCAAAGAATTCAGTTCATAAGAGTTATAAAGATTATCTATGCATTAAATTATATAGCAACAATATTTATAAACCAAAAATTCCAGGAGATACCAGGAAAAACAGATAGACATATTAGTTGCAGGAAATTTTAATTCACTTCTCTTGGGCCAGGACACATTAAGGTCAAATAATAAGTAATAGTATAAAGAGCTTAAATCTTCTAAAATCCTTTTATAAAATTAGCATAAAATTGATAGGAAACTTGACAAACATAAAGACCAAATATTGATGCAAAAATTTTAAATAAAATAGTAAAAACAGAATTTACCAGCACAGTAAAAACTTATTTCCCAGAACCCAGTAAGATATGTTCCAGGAACACAAAGTTAACTAATACTGGGAAATTTGTTTCTATAATTTATCAAATAGATTGATCTATGGACAAAACTATGATATATCTATAGATGCTAAAAAGGCATTAAATGAAATTCACCATCCATTCCTGATTAAAAAGTAAACTCAAGTAGTAAATTGACACTTCTTTAATAAGTTATAATATTATAAAATATCTATCTCACCCAATAAAGCCTGCAGAATGCTTATTAGAGAAGTTAAATCAAATATATAAACTTTGAAATAGAAAGTGATGCATTCTATATGATTTAAAGCATTTACTGTATTTTCTTATTTTTGACCATAAAATTTTATATCCAAAATCAGCAATTCATAATAGGAACTAAACCAGTATTCTTGCTCCAATTTTATATGGAATAGCTTAGGAAATTCTACCTGAAATAACAAGCCATGAGATATATAAAAGTTATAGATCTCAGAAAGGCTGCATAAAATGCAGATATCTTTTTAGAAAACCCAAGAGAATGATCTGAAAATGTATTATCATTAAGAGTAGTTGAGCTAAACAGCCGGGTACAAAATACATACAAAAAGCAATAGGTTCATTCAATCAGCAGTAACTAAGAGTTCTAATGAGAACAAAAAAATACAAAGATTATGTTAACAGCAACAAAAAGACATAAAATACACTCAGAAACACCTTTAAAATTTTTTGGAGTTTATATAAGGAAAGTGGCAAAATTAATATCGTAAAAGAATTGAGAAATGGCACATACAGACAGAAAAGACAGCCTTGAAATAGAGCCTGATGTGTATAAAAACAATTGGGAAGAAATGAATTATTCAATAAATGATGCTGGGAAAATTAGATTAGCTATTTAGAAAAAAAATACATCTTTCTTTACTTCTATAAATACCAGATAGATTTAAGAGCTAAGTGAATGGTTAAAAGATTAATTTCTAAAATAACAAATGTTGAATGTTTTGTCAAGTTTTTTTAATCTGAAAAAAATAGAGGTGACTTTTATTAAACTTTTGAATAAGCAAAAACGTTTTTTTGAAGTTGGAAAAAGCTGTTAAAGGAATCACACCAAAAGAAAGGAGACTATAGGTGATGTCTGCATGTGTTCAGAATGTCTCCAGAAAAATATGTAAGGAATTGCTTAGGCTGGTTTCCACTGGGAAAAGGAATTGGGGGGGATGAGGAACAGGGCTGAGAGGGACACTAACTTTTTACTGCAAACCTTTTCTTTACATCTTTTGAATTTTCATACCATGTATTAAATAAATAAATAATTTAAACAACTTAAATTTCCAGTTTAAAAAAAAAACAATGAAACTCCAAATGATTGACAGATTTGATTATCTAAAATTTTAGCATTTCAATGGATAGCAGCAAAAAAAACCTAGAAATAATAAAATGTGGAGACATATTTGCAACCAAGTGTCAAATGTTAACTTAATACCCTTAATAGAAAAAGATATTGCACCAAAGGAGGACCAAAAAAAAAAGAAGTCATCTAAAGAAAAATAGACATAAGATATAGTGGGCTGTTCCCAAAGGAGGAATTACAAATGGCCAATAAGCATGTAGAAATATTCATCCTCACTTTTAGCCAAGGAAATTTCTAAGTAAAACAGCTATAAGATACTTTTCTTCATTGATTAAACGAGCCCCAAAATTAAAGATACTCTGTTCTTGCAAAGGTGCAATGAGGAGATCCCAGCTGACGGGAGTTTAAATTAGTAAGACTTTTCTGGAACATAGCTTAGCTCTATGTATCATGAACCTTTAAAATGTTTCTGTCCTTTGTCTCAGAAATTTCTGGAAAATTTAGGCTATAAATAATTTGAAATGTAGAGATGACTTCATGTACAAGATGTTTACTGCCCATTAGTTATAGTAGTAAAAAAAAAAAAAAAAAAGATTGCTAGGGCTGGATCTTACAGTTGGACAGAAAAGCCCCATCACTTCCCATCTCTGAAAGCACGTGACGATATAAGGATCTAAACACTTTGCTGCTCTGTTATGTTTTCAGTTTTATGAATCCACTATGTGAAGTGCACAGACCAATTTTCCAAATGAAAGTGACAGGCCTGTGTTGCATATTTATATGTTTTGTAGGGTCCTATTATCTCTCAGTAAAGATGACGAGATCTTTGAGGGGAATAGGGTGAACTTTAGTTGGGGAAAACTGAAATGGATTTGGGAGAGATGAAATGATGTGTTCCATTGTGTCCCGAAAGAGAAAGAAAGCTAATGATGAAGGGAAATTGGAGGGTAATTTGAAACATTTCACAAAGTTTCCTGAAATGTCAGAGTTAAAAGTAACCCCTACCGTTAATGGACTTAGAATCTGAAATAGCCTGGAGATTAAACCTACCCGCAAGTGAATAGTTGTGCTCCTTTGGACTCTCACTGCTCCCTGTGTATCAGAGACAGGGTGAACCTGCTCCATTTAAGCATGTTTGCATACCTGCCTCTTCCACAAGATCACGATCTTCAGTGAAGAAGGCCCTTACTGTATTAGACTTTACACCCTCACTCCTTAGCACACAGCCTGGTGTACCCATTTTGTAATAGACTGAGTTAGTATTTTGTCCTAATCTAGAGTATTATTTAATATGAAGGTTTTTTTTTTCTAAACAGGATTACCAAACCAATAACAATGACCAAGCAGTCGTTGAAATCTGTATCACAAGAATCACAACAGCCATCAGAGAGACAGAGTCCATTGAAAAGCACGCAAAGGCCCTTGTGGGGCTCTGGGACTCCTGCTTGGAACACAACCTGAGACCCTCCAGGAAAGACGAAGACACTCCTCATGCAAAAATAGCATCTGATATCATGAGTTGCATTTTGCAGGTATGTCAGCACTCAATATCAGGCTATTTGAAACTGGGTTGGCAGGTTAGTTGAACACACGGTGTCTCTGAACCAAGAGGTGGTTTCTGTAGCCTTTAGATACTGTAAAAAGATACCACAAATCATCAATAGCTAAGCTGGACAGGCTGGTAATTGACAGCGAATGTTCTATCAAGCCTCTATTATATGCAAGACACACTGCAGGGAATTCAAAGGAATACCACAGCAAGCCTCTAATCTATTTGGAGAGATAAAAAGTTAGCAATAAAGCAATATGTGCCAAGATCCAAAGTAGGAGTACTGGAAAGTTCAGAAGAAGAGATCTCTTTCATCCAAAGAGGAAGCAGAGACTGAACTGAGGGTAGTGAGCTCAGGGAATGTGGGAAGAAGTGACTAAGTCATTTTTAAGTGTATTTCTATATATATTGTGAACACTCCATGATGACATTTGCCTGTTCTGACCATATTTAATTCCCTCCTCTGGTGTACACTTGAATTTGGAATTTTGGCTCAGCCACAAACCAGTTGTGTAACATCAAAATTAGGGCCAGTCACTTAACTTCTTAAACCACAACTTCCTCCCTGTAAAGTACAAATTAAATGACAGTATCTATGACAAATTTACCAATCAATGATGTTGATAGGTATTTCTCAAAAGAATTTCTGTTGGGAAACACTGAACTCAATTTTTCCCTTTTGAGCTATCACAGTATTTCACAACATATTAAAGTTTCGTCAAGTCCTACAGTGAAGAAATTTGGTCACCTTTGTTTAGGCCACGATTTTGCAATTTGATTTGACCATGGAAGCTCCTTTCCCCTCCTACCCGCAACACAACACTGATGAACATCCCTCAGAACTGGTGTTCCACTGAGCGCAGTTCAAGAAATTCTGGTTGTTAAAGTGCTTAGCACTGTGCGTGACAGCTGACATTAGCTTCCTTTTGTCTTCTTTATTTCTGTCACAGTTGTGCATGCTTTGCTGGATTTTATTTCACTTTATCTGCTCAGTTCTTGGTCAACTCAACAAAAGATTCTACATGCACACCACAATGTTTCTTCTTCATCCCCAGGATTAGGGATGGGTGGGGAGGAAATGAGGATTTCAGCAAAATTGATGGAAGATGAATATTGCTTGAGAAACACCAAAGACCTAATATTTGTGTTCTTTGTTATCTTGAATATATTATTGATATACATCAAAAACAGAGATTATTTCACTCTAAGGTGCCATTCCACAGACATTCAGAGATACTCACAAATAAGCTGTACTTTCTAGCTCCCTCTGCAGGTTCAGAACCACTGGTCTGGACTCTAGAGCAGTGCTATGGGATGGAAATATAATATAAGTCACAAACACAAGCCACATGTGCAATTGTAAATTTTCTAGCAATTGCTTAAAAAGAAGTAAAAAGAAAGAGAAATTGATTTTGATAATATATTTTCCTTGGCCCAATATATCCAAAATATTGTCATTTTAACATAAAATCAATGTAACTAATGAGATAGTTTTTTATACTAAGTTGTGGATAAATATCTGGTGTGTGTTTTAGCACATCTTACTTTGGACTAGTCACATTTCATGTGCTCAGGAGCTTTCTCTGGTTGGTGTCTCCTGTGTTAACACAGTTCTAGAGTCAGGGAAGGTCTTCTGGAAGGAGGTCATGTTTGGAAATGGTAATGAGTAGTGAGCAGGAATTTCACCAAACAGGCAAGGTGGAATGAGAGAACATTCTAAGCAAAAAAAAGAAATAATAATAATAATATAATAGCTTGTACAAAAGTACAGATTTGTGAAATTAGGCCAGGGTCAGAGAATTATAAGCATGCTCTTTTCCAAAATGCCCAAAATTCTAACATAAAGGGATGTTTTATTCTGGGTAAGGCATTATATCTCTTGCTTAAAGGTGGTGAGGGTAGGACATGGAATCAACTTACTGATGATCACGCTCAGTGTCAATGAGTTTGTAAGACTGCTGAGAGCAGGGTCCTGAGGTCAAGGACTGATATTTTGGGAAGGGACAGAGAGAAGGGCTGAGGGAGAGGCCTCTTGGTAGAGCAGGATGGGTAAGTAACAGAAATGGGCAGCAACTCCAGCCTGTAGGGCCAGTGTGGGCATGGAGTGTCCATCGTGTGCCCTCAGGAGGAGACAGAAGCTGCTGTAATGGAAGGCAGGAGGCCCTAAAGGCAAGCTCACCTTTCAGCAAAGTTCAGCATCTTGTCTGGCCACCTCTGGGATGTGGTCCCAGAAAGTCAGCCCCAGGAACCAAAGACAAAACTGTAATCTCAGAATTTGTATTCACCTTTTATCAAATTTGAGGGGAACTTTTTGGCTTGCCGTACACGTTGAAAAGATGATTTTGTACTGCTTGTAATTTAGGTTCTTGTACTCATTTTGTTCTATTTTTTCAGTGAAATAAAACAGTAGACCAACTTTCCAAAGTTAGGTACTCAGCATTTTTAGCTTGCACAAAATGAAAGGACAAAAAGAGTGACTCCCTCTTGACCCCGCCCCACCTCCCAAGGCAAGCAATCCCAGTGTTGTGTATCTGATCAGGCGCACCCAGCCATTTATTTTTCCCACACTCTTGGCCATTTCATTAGATTTTTTTTTTTCTGGCCACTTGACTGTCATGATAAGCAAAATGTGTTCACACACACACACACACACACACGCACACACTTTTTTCTTTTTCTCCCCCAAATTTCTTTTTTCAGCTACCTTCAAACCTACTTCAGGCAACCATTCCTGTTCCCTTTTAATTGGTAATTATACTGAATTCCTTCTTTTCTTGATCTCTAAACTTATGAATTTGACACATTAACCTTAAAATAACTTTTAAGATTCCAGAACTTAATTTCTACTTCCTCAATACAAAATCAGTACATGGGACATGCACTTGTGAGTTCTGTCTTGTTGCCTTGGGCCATATACTTCTACCAACCCTTACTGTATCCTTAGACAATTCTCTCAGATTGTCATGGATAAAACAAAGACTTGAATCAGATCATCTCCCAGTCTAAAATTCTGACGGCCTCAGGAGATGTTGAGAGGTAAAACAGCAAAGAACTTTAAATCTTGAAGGCTTCCAAGTCATATGGATCTTGGTCTTACCAAGATGAGAGATTGGCAAGGTATTTTCTCTCTCTTAGTCTCTGTTCTGCCATCTGCAAAATGGAGGTAACAATAACTACTGCTCGGGACTGTTTTAAGGGTTAAAGGTGATATCACATATAAAGTGTTCACATAATACATTGCTACATAGTAAGTGCTCAATAAAAGTAGTGATTTGTGGCTAGCAAATAAATCCAGTCTTGTCGAGCAGTGGAAATAAGCATCCAGCTAGCTCCACTCAAGACATCAAACCATTGAAGTCCAGTACTTTTAATTGGTGCTGATAGGTGCACATGAAGAGGATCTTTTAGTACAAAAGCAATCTCCATTTGTGGTCTAGCTGCTATATGGAAGTAACTAATTCAAACTACAGCTTATCTAGGGTTAACAGCTTCCTCTGACAGCACTCAACACTTTCTTAAAGGTATTGATGTAATTATTTATTGCAGCCAGTGTTTATTGCGTATCTCTCTTCTCCCCAAATCATAAGCTCTCTTTTATTCACTGAAGTGGTCCCAGTGCCTAGCATAGTACCTGACACACAGTAGAAACTCAAATAATATTTATTGAATGGTTGAATGAATGAATGTGCTCAGGAGACGTGACTGCCCTCTGGCTTCCATAGCAGATACACTTCTCTCCAGAATAGACTTCAGTAACTAATCCTCAGACAGCGGCATGAAATGGGAGGAGACCGGAATACACACCTGTCAGAAAATACACTGGGAAAACTCAGGCATATGCGCCAATTAGATTTTACATGTAGCTATGCTGAGAAGAATTGACCATTTTATATGTAAATCCAAAATTAGTTTGACTGTGCTTGACGATGCTGAATGAATTATCCAAGGAACCCTATTTTAATAAATGAAGTTTGATATTTCTTGAGCTTAATCCTTTTTATAGCTTTTAGTTGAATTCAAGGCCTGAGAGCCAAGGAGCTTTTTAGCTGCTATCACCTCATCTTTTCTATTTAGCTTTGTTCGTTTCAAGTCTAAAACACTGGGAAACGTTCCCAAAATGCATTTTCAAAAGGAAAAGTTCCACCACAAGCTCAAATTGGTGCTAATCTAGTTAAGAAATATAATTCTTGGCATCCATAAGACAAGGCCCTCTTGTTTCACCTCTACAGCTAGATATAACTGTCCCCATGAGCAAGTCTTTATTTCTAGATCATGCTTCCCTGAATCGTTCCCTGGGCACCAAACTATGTGTAAAATGATACTCATACCAACATTCTCACGTCTGCACTGAGGGGCAAGGTTGGCCATAGGCTCTGGCATTATCAGCTGCTGTTAAAGTGATTTATTTGTAAAACCATAATCATAGGGCTTTCTCTGCATGTGTGCCATTAGCATTTCTGTGATCCAAATAATTCTAGGGAATAAAATAATTCCATGGGCCTGAGATCTACTGCATTAGCAACTCCTTTTGCTGCCTTTGAAAGTGAAGCTGTACCATTGAAAGGAGGCTTGTTTGGTCATTGTTAGATCTGTAGGACCCTCATCTGTCCAGTCTCATCTTGGCCTCCCAGCCCCTTGCCTACATCCTATTGCCATCAGCAGTGCCCATGGCTTCTTGCACTAGAAACTAGCTAGATGGTTTGCAGGCTGAGAGTCTTTGGTGGCAATTTTGGGGGGGTTGTATGAACTATTTGCTCTTTGCTTAATGTTTCACTTTTTATGTCATTTGAAAGATTACCAAATGACATATGGGAGGAAAACAGAAAAATTGAGTGTGTCAATTTTTTTAAAAATAATAATGACATTATATGTTTTGGGGGGATTTTATACACTTTACTTGGAACCATACTTCAGAGGCTTAAATGGCTGCCCACTATTTTTCTCTAAAACATCTAGAATTATAAAAGAATATGATCAAATTTGTTAAGATAGCCTGTTCTTCCATTACTGCTGGCAATAGTGGTTTACAAACATCAGTTGATGAGAATGCTGATTTCCATTGATCTGTCACTGTGCCTGTCTGTGTTCACAGGGAGTAGGGAACACTTCCCAATGCCACCACCTTTGGTCTGGTTTCTCAGAAAGTTATAGGTACATGTGCTTGAAGACATTCCTCTGATGGAAGATGTGTACCTCTCTACCTGCAAGTTGTTCTTGATGATAGACCCAGAGTAGATAAAGTAAACTTAGGCATGGAGTTCTTTGTTGAGAAGAATTATGTGATTGTGTTCCACCTTCACAATGAATTAAAGGTGGGGCTTTGACCAGTCATGACAGGGACAAAAATATGTCATCTAAAAGTTAAAATGGAAGAAGCCTACGTGCAGTGGAGAGATTGGCTTCCTATAGGAGTAACCCAAGAAATTATATAGGTGAGACTGAGGGGTTTGGGGAACACCTAATGCTCTAATAAGTAACTTGAATATAACTCAAGGGAGCAGAGATTGAATATAATTGAGAAAAATGGCCACATCAATTGGCTTTCCTAAACACTATGTGTTTGAAGAGTATGTTAAAAAGAGGATGCTCAAGGTGGAGTCACTATCTTGGCATGTTTACCCAGCACTACTGGGGAGGGAGGTAGAGACTGAATCTAATGAATGGAAAGTTCTAGTCACCAGAGATGGGGATTCGGTTATAGGACAGGAGTGTTATTTTAATCAAGTGTTGCCATGGTCTAGATGAAATATCTCTAAGGATCTCTGTCTGCTCTGATCTGATTTTGTGCCCATGAGTGAACATTCTGGTTTCTAATGTGGCTCCTTGGTCTCCTGAAAATGTGAAAATGATGCCTTAGGTTTGAGCTAGGAAAGCCCCCCACTGTGGATGAGTACATTGTCATGCTTGGTTATACACCAGCCTTTTAGAAATTCTGTGGTGAGTTGACCTCAGTGAATCCAAACAATTATATGTGGCCTGACCAAGCACATACCCAGACTTCAGAAGCTGAGGCTAACCCCTGGGGAAGGGGAACAGCCAGCCTCACAGAGAGGTCTCATAGTTCATCACATCGGTAATGGCCCAGTCATATCAGGCCCAATTAAATTCACTGGAAGGGAGGACAATGTAGAATTATGTGACTGTGTTCCACCCTCAGAACTGGGGCTTTGACCAGTCATGACAAGGACAAAAATATATCTTCTAAAAGTTAAACTAGAAAAAATATATCTTCTAAAAGTTAAACTAGAAAAAACCTACATACAATGGAGAAATTGGCTTCCTATAGGAGTAGCCCAAGAAATTATATAGGTGAGACTGAGGTGTTTCAGAGAAGTCATCAGAGAAGACTGGCTGGAAGCCATGGTCCTGGTACTTTGGTGGTGGTAGGAACTCTTAGATAGTACAGAAACCTACTGGGTCTATATAGACCCATGATTTGTCACCAAAGAATGGGGTCAGAGCTTTCAATATGGCTGCCTCAATGGTGGGATATCAAGTTAGGTTGTAGAACACCTATTTTCTCTGCTCAGAAGTCAGATTGACTCCTGCATCTGGAAAATGGATGAAACTCCAGGGATGGATTAAAGATTTATCAGTTCTATTTTTGTTTCTAGTGACTGGGGCTGGGAGAAAGCTTAAGCAAAAGATACTTAATTGGCTTGTTTAGAAAATTTAGTGTTAGAACTGGCCTCAGGCATAGTCTAAGGCATGGGGCTCAACTGATAATACAAGGACCTAGTTTCTCTCAACTTTTCTCTCAGATAGATCCATGTTTCTCTGAGTCTCATGCAGGTTCTCTCCTATGGCTGCTCCTACAAGATGGCGGCAGCTACTCTTAATCTTCCCTTCTCAGTACTTTAAATATAGCAAAAGAGAGAGAATCTCTTTCACAGAACCTTTCATGGCTCCTTAATTATAATTTGGTAACTTGCCTATCCTTGCCTATTGTTCGGACCAGGAAAATGTGATTTTCTGACTGGTCAGGTGGAAATGCCTTCATTAGAATTACTCTAGAACAGTTCCCCAGAAAGGAATTAGGGTAGTCTCCAGAAGAAAGATGAATGGATGTTGGGCAGGAGTCTAGTGGCTGATGGTTTGGAGGTGGGTAAAAACCATAGCAATAACATTTTCTGTGACTTCAGGAAGGATTTATAGATTCAACATCAAAATGCGAATGTTACAATGTAGTCATCACTCACAAGACTCACTAACTCTCTCAAGAACATACATTTGAATGCCTCAGTTATCCCATAATATTTACTTTACCTCACTCCCATTCCCATATCAGTGTGAATAAATGAGTCATCTTCCTGACCCTGTCACCACCATTTTTATACTCTTGGCTTCATTGAATCCACTGTTGCATGTCATTGTCATTCAGAAAACCCAAAGACAAGGTTTGTTTACATAATACATGCATACAACATTCAATTCTGTATTCATACTAACTTTTGAGTCCACTTAAAAGAATAGCTGAAATCTGAAATTATACATCTATACTTCTTTTTCAGAAAAGAGGTCATATTATCTTTGGATAAATTTTCACTAAATACAACTCTGTAATCAGAACCCAAACAAAAATTATTGATTAATGAAATTGAGCATATTTTCATGTTTGTGGATATTTTGGTGCCCTCTTTTGTGAAGTATCTGTTCAAGTCCTCTATTTTTTTAATTTGGTTGCCTGTCCTTTTCTTATTGATTTGGAAGAGTTTTTATATGTATATTCTGAGTACTAGTAGACTTTTGTTGTAAAAATATATTACAAATATGTTCTTTCACTAGTTAAATTATCTTTTCACTTTCTTAATGATATCTCTTGATTAATAAAAGATCTTAATTTTATTCACTTTATGACTTTTTCTTTATGTTAATACTTTTTTAGTTAGGTTTGAGGAAATCTCTGCCTACTGCGAGGCCATCAAGATGTTCTCCTGTGTTTTCTTTTCTACCATTGTTGTTTTATATTTCACCTTTAGAGTTACAATCTGTCTGGGATTGATTTTTGTTATGGCAGATATAGATGTCAAGATATATTTTTCTCCCATATGAATATCCAATATGACTCAATTGTCCCATTTCTAAGAAGACACATTTCCCAGGGATCATATGTAATCAATGACAATTTTTGCTTCATGTCCTTTCTTTTGTCCTTATTGTAGGGTGTGATGCATAAATATGGAATTCTAAATTTCATTATATAACTTTCTCTTTAAGCTACAGAGGAAAGTTGAAGAATGAACATGGCCCTGCCTTTGCATTGTTTTAATCAGGTTACAGGCTTAGCTGCTACAACAAAGATCTAAATATAACAGTGGATTAAGCAACACAGAACTTTATTTGTCTCTCATCAATCAATTTAAGAGCATCAGTCCAGGGCTAATTTGATGCCACCATGGTATCACAAACCCAGTCTCCTTCTATTTTCTCTATGTTACTCAACACAAGGTTTCTAAGTCATGGTCTGCTTTACTCTTTGATACTACATACTCATTCCAACCAGATTAAAGTGAAAAAAGGAATAAGAAGCCAAGTTACTTCATGGTAATAGTAACCTAGAAGTTGAACACATTTCTGCCACTTCTATCCCACTAGTCAGAACTTTGCACGTGGCCACATCTAATTGCAAAGAAGGCTGAGAAATGCAGCCTTTAGCTGTATGGTCATATCCCAACTGAAATTCAGGAATATATTACTGAAAGAAAAGGAGGTAAATTGTCATTAGTGGACAGTTAGTAGTTTCTGTCATAATACTCTTGTCTACCATTGTAGGTTTTCCCTCGATGTTCTCAATCTCATGCAGACAAACTTAGATATTGATTACCCGAAGGTAGATCTCTATTTGGATGGTAGTCATTACTTGACCCTATTTACAAGGTCAGTGATCCCTCAGCAGCCTAGAAAGTCTCCCTGTGACAGGCAGTTGATGTCATGTCTGCTTTGGGTTCCTTTTATCAAGTCTTTTATCAAAGACTGTTTGATTGGAAAAGATGATGATAATCACTTTTACAAGTGACACATAGAGAGCTGGATGATGTCTCCATGATCACCTGATAACCTGCAAGATGGTGGCAGAGCTGAGATTAGAATCCAGAGTCTTGCCTTTCCGTCCAGATGCTCTTCCCACCACATTATGTTCCCAGTTACAACTATCCCAATAGATTTACATTTTCTTTATTCATTAATCAATTTGGCAGATATTGAATACCTACCATAAACCCAAAATTGTAGGAGGTACTAGAGGGCATACTCCATGGGTGGAAAGACAAGCACTTTTCACAGGGAAAACAACCACTTTTCATTTATAATATAATAATATGAACTGAGCTCCCCAAACACATTGTGCACTGTGCAACTTTTTCTGTATAGCCAGTCTAAAAGGTGGTTTGATGGTCAGAGGTAGTAAATATGTACCATTCATTTTTAAGGAAACAACTTGTATTTTCCAAATATGATTCTCTAATTAGGTAACTGAATGCTGATAGCACTATTTTATATGTAAGGACATATAAAATATGTTCAGTCTCAAAGCAAATCAACAAGGGAATTATTTTAGGATCCAGCATTCCTTTAGTTTTTAGTCTTATGTTCATTTATTTTTTTCTTCCAAATCTCATTAGCTGAAACTTTAGGTGTTTTTTTGTTTTGTTTTGTTTTGTTTTTTATTTCAGCTCATTATGGGGGTACAAAAGTTCAGGTTATATATATTGCCCATGTCCCCCCATCCCCCTGAGTCTGAGCTTCAAGCGTGTCCATTCCCTAGACAGTGCACATCGCACTCATCATGTAGGTATGCACCCATCCCCTCCCCCCACCCCATCCCCCCCAGTCAGAACTTCAAGCGTGTCCATTCCCTAGACAGTGCACATCGCACTCATCAAGTAGGTATACACCCATCCCCTCCCCCCACCCTCCACCTCTGTCGGATACCCAATTGGTGTTATTCCCATATGTGCACTTAGGTGATGATCAGGGAAACCAGTTTGCTGGTGAGTACATGTGGTGCTTATTTTTCCATTCTTGGGATACTTCACTAAATAGAATGGGTTCCAACTCTCTCCAGGAGAACCAAAGAGATACCATATCACCATTATTTCTAATAGCTGAATAATATTCCATGGTATACATATACCACATTTTGCTAATCCATTCATGAATTGATGGACATTTGGGTTATTTCCACATCTTTGCAATTGTGAATTGTGCTGCTATAAACATTCTGGTGCAGGTGTCTTTTTTATAGAACCACTTTTGTTCTTCTGGGTAGATGCTCAATAATGGGATTGCTGGATCGAATGGTAGGTCTACTTGAATCTGTTTAAGGTATCTCCATATTGTTTTCCACAGGGGTTGCACTAGTTTACAGTCCCACCAGCAGTGTATGAGGGTTCCTGTCTCTCCGCATCCACACCAACATGTATTGTTTTGGGACTTTTTGATAAAGGCCATTCTCACTAGAGTTAAGTGATATCTCATTGTGGTTTTGATTTGCATTTCCCTGATGATTAGAGATGTTGAACATTTTTTCATATGTTTGTTATCCATTTTTATATCTTCTTTTGAAAAATTTCTATTCATGTCCTTTGCCCACTTTTCGATAGGGTTGTTCGATTTTTTCTTACTGATTTTTCTGAGTTCTAAATAGATTCTTGTTATCAGTCCTTTATCTGATGTGTAGTATGCGAAAATTTTTTCCCATTCTGTAGGTTGTCTGTTTACTCTCGTGACAGTTTCTCTGGCTGTGCAGAAGCTTTTTAATTTGATCAGGTCCCATTTATTTATTTTTGTTGTTGCTGTGATTGCCTTAGGGGTCTTGTTCATAAATTCTTTGCCTAGGCCAATGTCTGTAAGAGTCTTTCCTACATTTTCTTCTAGAATTCTAATAGTTTCCGACCTAAGGTTTAAGTCTGTTATCCACCGTGATTTGATTTTTGTGAGAGGTGAAAGCTGTGGGTCCTGTTTTAGTCTTCTACATGTGGCTATCCAGTTTTCCCAGCACCATTTATTAAATAAGGAATCTTTTCCCCAGAGTATGTTTTTGTCTGCTTTGTCAAAGATTAGATGGCTATATGAGGATGGTTTTATATTTGGATTTTCTGTTCTGTTCCACTGGTCTGTGTCCCTGCACTTGTGCCAATACCAAGCAGTTTTTATAATCACAGCCTTGTAGTATAGTTTGAAATCTGGCAAATTAATACCTCCCATTTTGTTTTTGTTGCTTAAAATTGCTTTTGCTAAACAGGATCTTCTCTAGTTCCAACCATACCATGCTCATGGATCGGTAGAATCAACATTGCTAAAATGTCTATACTGCCCAAAGTTATCTACAGATTCAATGCAATCCCTATTAAATTACCAACATCATTTTTCACAGATATAGAAAAAATAATTTTATGCTGTGTATGAAACTTTAGTTTTTAAGGTACAATCCAAAAGCAACTTGTTCAAGATTCTTTTGGTTGTTTTCTCAAGTATAAATCTGAAGTTATACCTCTCATCAGTAACTCCCAATTTCCCTAAAGATCAATTCCAAACTCCTTAGCCTGGCATGTCAGACGTTTTAGGATCATGCCCTGTTGTACCTCTCCCACCCCTCTCCTCCCCTCCCTCCCCCCACAGTTTCTTGGCACGTACCACCCTCCAACCACGCTGAGCTGCTTACAACTCCCCAATGCACCAAGCACTCCCTGGCGTCTGTGCCTTTGCACATGCTCTTCCTTCTTTCTGTCTGCTCTTTATCCAGCCATCACCCAGCCATCTCCCATTCATCCATTAGGTCCCAGCTAAGAGATCACTTCCTCCAGGAGGTCTTTCTTGACACCCCCAAAGACTGGATTGGGTGCTCCTTCTTTGCTCCCTTAGCACCCTGCGCTTTGTCTGTCACAACCTTCATCAGCCTAGGCTGTTAACTGCCTGTTTGTCTTAGATCTCCCAAACAAGACCAAGAGTTCCCAGAGTTCCCCAATACAATGTAAACAGGGCAGGGCTGTGTTTTCACAGCTGCACTCTGGGGGCTTAGCTCAATAAATATTTTTTGAATGAATGAATACCTGAATAAATGAGTCACTTATTTGATGCTTTCTTATATTTCCTCAGAATTACAACCGGCCCCCTGTGATGGCATTAGCCATCCCCATTGCAGTGAAATTCCTCCACAGAGGCACCAAGGAACTGTGCAGGAATATGTCCAACTACCTGTCCCTAGCTGCAATTTCCAAGGCGGATCTCCTGGCTGATCACACGGAAGTTATAGTAAAGAGCATTCTCCAAGGTATGGTGAAAAGGCTTGAGGACATGTGTTAGGAGTCATTTAAAAGTATTTTCAGGAAGCATTTATGTTTGGTGGAAGGTGAGATATTAGAGGCAAGTTAAATTTTCTGCTTTGCCGCTAGTTGACTTGTGAACATGCAAAAGGTCACTTGGGCTGGCTGAGTCTGTGTCTCTCCCCAGGGCAGATAAATTACTTGGATTCATTAGATGAGTTGCAACGTTCCTTCCAACTCTACATTTCTCAATTTGGAGAACTGTGTTTTCCATGTTTCTGGTCACCTTGCCCAACTACCAGCTGTGGAGAGCTCATCTCTATGTACTGAGTGGAACATGTGCTGCAGCTGTCAGTGGTAGATGGAAAACCTCCTCTTCATTTGGTTTCCAAAAGCAAGAAATGCCTTTTGTTAGAGAAAATACACCAGAAAGTGTGTAATGACTTCTTAAATGTGGACGTGATTTCAGACTGATTTATAAATGCGTTAAATACTAACGTAAAAAATCAAATCAAGACACCTCTGTTAATTGTTCCAGTATTTGAATGAAAGAGGTCGTTAGTCCATGCAAAATATTATCCTTGTCTTCTCTTTTTTCCCTTTGGTTTCAGATCTATCAGAGACCATGTATTTTGGATTTAGGGTCAGAGAACAATAGATACTATTATTTTATATGCATCCAAATGTCCGCAGTCCTCATTTAATAAAAATGCATCATGTCCCCGTGAGTATCTCAGCCCCAGTTTACTGACACAACCCTTCACATACCTAGGTTGAGAATCAACCCCCTGTAAAGTGCTTTCAGTCCAAGTATTTCTTAAGGGCCCTCTGTGTGCTCTCTTCCCGAGGTATCCAGAGCAGTCTTCAAGCCCATGCTGCCCATGAGCTTCTACCCATGCTTCCGGGCACAGCACGCTGGGGTGCTGTCCTCCTTCACCACCCTGAGCCTGGCAGAGCCTGGGGCCACTACTGTGGAGGTCCCAGGAATGGACTCCACTCCTGGGGACTCCATGCTGCTCTACCAGTGATGGCAGCCTCTGCACCCCTGTGCTGAGCCAGCTGAAGCTTGCAGAGCCACCAGTCCTCAGCTCACCAGTTGCATGTGGCAGCCTGTGGCAGGGTGGGAGAGAACACCAGTCTTTGTTTTTGGCGTTACACCTTGGTAGAGAGGCCCCAGAGCAGTGCCAAACTGTGTTATCACATTTGCAGTAAAATAGTTGGTTCTGTTTTACCTAAAATTCTCTTTCCTTTCCTTGGGACTGAGTTATCCACCCAGGAGTCTGGGTTACCAGCAAACTGGTATACAGTTCTCAAAATGTCTACTGCCTGCCAAGGGCTAAGGTTTTGTTCCTAACTTAGGTTCATTGTACCAGGGATTCCTAAGGAGAGTTCTCAGCACCACCCCAAGACTTCTGATCAGCCACTCCAATGGTCTGCTGGATGCCCAGATGGGTATGAACTCTAGCATAATGGTGGAAGTGTATCACTCAACCTGTGCTCCCCTCTGAAGATTTGTCATTAAGAATACTAGTTAGTATTTTCATCTCTAATTTCCTTTGGCTACAGGATTAAATTACTAATTTTACTCTATACATGATATTAAATTTGCTAAAAGTCTAGAAAAGCAATCGTGCTTTTTTTCATCAACTTAGCTACATTTTTGGAACAGATTTTATAGGAATTACAAACACTTACATACATCACACATTTAAAAACCATAATAGTCAGACTTGCAAGTAACAGATTTGTGAAAAATTGCATTAGCTCTTTACAGCTGCCAAGAACTTAGCTCATTTATTTGGCTTTTTAAAAATGCTTTTTCAATTACAAAGAAATCTTTGAAACACAAAATACACTTTCTAAATTCACTGCAAGCATTTGTAATAAGCAAATGATTTGGTTGATTTGATCTGGCACTATGAAAATTACCATAAAATGAATGGTAACTTGACCTATAAAAGGTTGGGGCTACATATTTCAGGATTTAGATTTTTTAAGACTGATGTGACTGTAAAACTCTACTGTCACTTGCATGAGCCCATGACACATTGAGTTACAAAGCAGAAGGGATCTTGTCACTGTCTCTGAGCAGTAACTTTTCTGCTTTGCAAATATGTCTTATGTCCTTGCCAAACAGCCTTAAGAGTCATTGTTGGGATTTTTCTTCATTACCTATAGTTTTTCTCCCCTTTAGACCTTCTTTGACTTATACTATACCAATCTTCATTCTCCCATATTTCTACTTCTACAAAAAACATTGAATGTTCAACCATTCAATGATGATAATTACTATTATAACAACATTAAATACAATGGATAAAATTCACTGCACACATTCTTTATGTCAGATACTGTATTAAGCCATTTACATTCATTATATTATTTAATGCCCACAAGAACCTCATAACAGAAGTCCTGTTATTACCCATTTTACCAGTCATTAGTATTTGAAGTAACAGAACCCTCAGGTATGAATGGCTTGATGAAGAAAAAGGAGGAGGAAGAAGAGCAACAATGACACGTTATTGGCACACAGGACTGAAAAGTCCACAAGTATATCAGATGTCCCATATGGCTTGATTCAGGGCTCAGTGGTGGTCCCAAAAGTCACTACTCAGCTCTGCTTCCTGTGGCTTGGTTTCTCTTTCATGCTTCATGGTGTGGGGCCTCCACAGATTCCAGTCACATCATCACAAATATCAACTAAGCAAAAGAAAGTCCATATCTGGTCTCACTTTCTCTGTTTGACATGACAGAGGCCACATGACCACTTCTGAACCAACCCATCATCGTTGCCAGGGGACACTGTACTTCAGTTGGCCAGGCTTGGGTCATGAGCCACCCTCAAAGCAGGAGATGAGGGTCAGCTGCAGCAGAACCACGAGGACGGGGAGTAGAGAAGGGGTAGATCCCCAAAAGGAATCCAGGGCTGCTGCCAGCAGTGGAGTGAATGAATATTGGGGACTGAGAAACCAGAAATGTCCACCATATCATTTTATAAATGAGTAAGTTAAAGCTCAGAGAAGTTAAAAGCAAGATTCAAACCCTTGTTGTTTTACTCTAAAAACTACTTTTACAATTAAATCTCAGCTCCACCAAATGCTAGTTATATTTTTGTCTTTCTGAGACTCTGTTTCCTCACTTGTCAATAGAGATGTTGAGACAACTAAATGAGATAATGTCCCAGGATACAGTTAGCTTTCGATAAATATTAGCTAAGATGGTGGTGATGATAATCATGATTGCCTCCTTAAATTGGAATCCCTTTAAGGCTAGGAAACTCCATTTCCTGTGACAACCCACTTTATCTCTGGACAAATCTGAGTATTAGATACTTTTTCCTTTTGTTGAATTAAAACTTTTCTTTCTGTGGCCTCCCACTTTTGACTAGGCCTCTCTCCTTAGGTCCTGAACCCTACTTTCTCTTTCACATGACAAGCTTTCAAAAATTGGGCCACAACTTTCATATCTTACCACTCCTCCCCTTTGCACTCCCCTCTTCTCTTCCCCAGGCATTACATCTGCAGTTTCCCTCTCAGTTCACTCACTGAGCAGATGATGACTTCATTCTGCATCCATTTGCAAGATGTACCTTGCCCCCTCCTTCACTTGGCTGCCCTCCCCTGAATGTGCTCTGGATCTCCTGTGGGCATCACACACTCTGGAGTCCATGGCTGAGCGCAATATTCCAGGTTCAATCTTGCCTGTGAGGACTGAAATGGATTTATCCTCCCTGTTGAGAAACTATATTTGCCTTAATGTAACCTAAAATCAAATTCACTTTTTTTTTTATCAATCACAGAATCACATCTTTAACTTCTATTCAAAATCTCTACAGTTTTCTTTTTTATAAAATTGTTTTAGCATATTCAGCAGTTTCTGCCATGCTGTGCATTTAGTTTGTTTTTTGAGTCTTACGTAAGTACTTACTTTTAATCCTTTACCCTTTTTCTTATGAGATGCAGCCCACTGCTTCGGTGTGCCAAAATCTTATTGGATAATATTTCTTCCATCTCAATGTATCTGCAGTTCTTCCAAGGTTTTTGTCACCTGTAAATTTTATGAGCAGAGCCACTTTGATCTTCATTTTAAAATACTGATAAAAAATGTTGACCAGATGGGGTCAGGTGAGCCTTGTGGTGTACCAGTGGCGTTTGCCCCTTAGACTTGGTTGCTACTATTTCATTGATCATATATATATATATATATATATATATATGAGACAGAGTCTTGCTCTGTTGCCCAAGCTGTAGTACAGTGGTTCGATCATAGCTCACTGCAGCCTCCAACTCCTGGGCGCAAGTGATCCTCCCACCTCAGCCTCCCAAATTGCTAAGATCACAGGCATGAGTCACCATGCCCAGGCAATTGATCATATTTTTTACAATTCTACTATATATATTTGTCTATCCCTGATTCAAAACCAAATGTGCACTTTTTGCTTATAAGTCAGTCATGAGAGAGTTTGTCAAACGGGCTATGTATTTATCCCTGACGGCAAATATTTCCATACTTCTAAGCCAATTTTTGCTACCTCTCATGATTAATGGTTATATATAAGTAACATCTACTTTTACATTAAATGTAAATGCAAATTCATTTCATTCAAATTGTTTAGACTCCATTTATTTGTTTTGTATTCTCTGAATTCTCCCAGTGAGAAGGAAATTGTAAAAGGGACTTACTTTTGGAAAAGAATTAAGGGCATAATCAGAGTGTTATCTTGATTCATACTTAAGAGCTAAGGGGATAGAAAATCTGAATATATCTACATCAAATAAGATAATTGCATCAATATTTTTAAATCAATCCACCAAAAAAATTTAACAAATTTTTTAAAACTGTCCCATTTAGCTTCATAAGTAAATTATAACAAATATACAAAGAATAGATCATTATAATCTTACCTAAATTCTTCCATAAAATTGAAACTGAAGTATGTTCTCCTACTAATTCTACAAGGCTAGCATAGCCATAATATCAATACCAGACAAGGACAGTATGAGAAAGAAAAGTTGAGGCCCATCTTAATTATGAACATAGATGGGCAAACCATAAATAAAAAATTTTAGCAAAATAACTCTAGCAGTGCTTACAGAAAATAACAGTTAACATTTGCTGAATTCTTACTATATATTAGGTACTGGTCTTTTAACTCATATAATTCTCCCCCAGTATCTTATGAGAAAGGAACTATTGTTATCTCTACTTTATAAAATGCATAATAACCAATTTCAGTTTATCCCAGGAGTAGAAGATGGCTTAATATTCAAAATGTAATTCCTTGTCATAAAAGACTAAATGGGAAAAATTATGTGATTAGTAAAATCATCTCATAAGATTCAATACCCATTCGTGAAAAAAAAAATTGCAAACTGGGAATTTTGGAGAAGTTCCTTAGCTCATTTAAGTGTGTGTATGTTTGTACACATATATATATACACACATATATATACACACACAAATATATGTGTATATATAATGGTAAAATAGTAGAAGCATTCCTTTAAAGTCAGGAATGAGACAAGTACTCTACATACTTCTATTTATTATGGGCACTAGAAGTCCTAGCCTAGACCAAAAAGATAAATGAAGTTATAACAATCAGAAAGGAAGTGACAAACAATCATTATTTCTAGAAAATGTGACTGTTTATAGTAGAAAATACAAATACTGTCTAGTAAATCTTTACACATAATTAGAGAAATTCCAGTTAAGTTGCTGGAAGTGAGATTAATTTATAGAAACCAGTTGTTTTCCTATAAATTGAAAATATAATATTAAAACTATTATTTAAAGTAGAAAATATACAATGCCTAGAGGGAAATATTTTTGTGGCTTCTGAGGATTAAATCATAAAAGTTTATTGAAAGCAATTAAATAAAGGGTAAGCAAATGGAGCAATATACTATGTTCATCGATGGCAGAACTTGATATAGCAAAGATGTAAGTTTTTAATAAATTCAGTGAAATTTTAATAAAATGCCAACAGAGATTTCCATGAATGATGACAGGCTCATTTTAAAATTCACAAGTTAGATAAAGTGAAGCAGGTATCCAAGACAATTTCATAGGATAAGAAGATGGGAGCTGCTGGAGAAGAGGAGGGGGTGATAATTTCACCACCAGATATCAAGACATTGTGAAAGCGTAGTAATTAAGACAGTGTAGCACCAGTGCAAGAACAGGCAAATAACCATGGACTAGAATAGAGAAGCAAGAAACAAACCCATGCATTTATGAAAACTGATATGCCAGGGGAATCTTTGCATTAGAGAAGAATAGACTGTTCAATAAATGGTTCTGGGACAAGTGTGCATATAACGCCATGCATAAATTAATATCAGATGGAATAAAAACCTAAATATATAAGGCAAATTTAAATCTCTCCTTCAGTCAAATTCAGAGTCTATTTATGATAAAAAAAAAATCTCTCAGCAAACTAGCAATAAAAGGGAACATCCTTATTCTGATAAAGGGTATCTACAAAAAACTAATCTAAAATTATACTTACTCAGAAAATATTGAATGCTTCCCCTTGAATTAAAAAATAAGACAAGAATGTCACTTGGGCAATGAATTTATTTTCAGCTTAAATCACATCAGGGGTAATTTGATGTTTTTTAACACAGAACCTATTCAGAGGGGAGGTTCTCAGAGGGGTTGTTTTCCAGTGTTCCTGAACAGTGCTCCAAGCTTCTTTTTTGCCATATGAAGATGAGCTGTAATACCTGTTCAGTATTGGAAAATAAAACCACAGCCAATGCTTAGTGCAGCATGAGTTAGCATATCTTTCACCCAAGAAGCTAACAATATTATTGAAGACCCCTAAAATGAGAGTATCCACAACTATCAGGGATTATCTGAAAAAGGAGAAAAAAGGAAATCCTTTTCCAAATTTTGATTTGGAACTTTGTGATGCAGTGCACACCATTGCTATCAAATCTAATTCCTTTTTCTGCATTTCTGAATCAGTGATAAAAGAAATATGCCTCTCCTGTGCCTTTTACATGATCCTCTGGCACAAGTTACAAGATAACCTCAAATGATTTGAAACTTAAGTAGAAAGTCTTTGGAAGGAAAATGCAATATTATCTCAGCTAGAGTCCAAATTCCTTTCTGACTGGCAATAGCCTGGAAAAGACTATCTAGTTAATTATGATAAATTCACCTCATTTCTTTCTCTGTGTGAGACAAAATTCAAACCACTGATTGGTGAACTGTCTGAGAAAAATGGAGATAGAAAATTGACATCCCACATTTATTATGTCAGTAATATGTACCACACAGATTGGATAAGGCTTATGTAGGTAAAATATCCACACTTTGCACAATACTCAGCCTATAGTTTATCAGTGGTTACTATGATTCCTCTTCTTATCATTATGATCATCATCATGGTGGTTATTGTCATCGCCAATTGAGCATTTGCCATGTACCAGATCCATATTATTAATAAAATATAGGAGGCAGAACCATATCCACTCATGGAGTTTGATAATCTCTAGGGAGATGCTTAGCCATTAAAAATTCATGATATGATTATTCTTAAAGGAAAAGGTTTTTAAATTCACCATATTACAGGTTGTTGGGAAAGAATTTATTAATCAAATATTCTAGGAAATAAACTACTAAGGAATCTTATTAAGAATATTCAAACCTGAATATTAATACACATAGGAAAATATTAAATGTAATGTTATAAAAAGGCAATCCAAATACAGATCAAGAAATAGAAACATCTTGGAATAGAAAAGGACCCCTTCTGAATTGTTAACCAAGTCTTGGATCTGATTTAAATCAGAGTTTGCACCTTCTTGACTTGACCAGCAGATGTTGCTGTGAAGTAGAACAAAGCCTGCACAGATCTGGACATCCATGTGCTGAATTCAGAAAATGACTTACCCCCAATGGAAGAGAATCCTTATATTCATTATTTGTATTTTTTTTGTTTGCTTATTTATGTTTTAATCCACTGGGAACAACTTGGAAAAACATTTTTAAGATAACTATCTTATTTCAAATATTATTTTATAGTCTAGAAAGCACTTTTATGTATGTTATTTGCTTAATAACCCTTCAACAAGGTAAGCAAGTCTTGTTATTCCTAATTTCCTGGCTATTTGAGACTCACAAAGATTAGCTGACAGGTCCAACATCTTATAGTTAGTAAGTTAGTAGGCAATGGTGCCAGGATTTTTAAACACTAGATTTCTGGCCCCAAGCTCAGCAAACTTTCTTCTGCACCCCAGATTTATAAAACTGAATGCAAGGGTCAGCAATATGAGTTCTCATGCTCATTGAATCCAAGAATATATAAATGAAAATGCACAATTGCTTTAACCAAGACTTTTAACCTTAGGAGTTCTATTTCTTAAGTGGATAAAATACAATTCTGGAAACATTTGGCCTTAGTAAACTTCTCAAAGAAGAGCTTTCTGTTATAAGATTTAACAGGACATGAAATAAAAATCAATTATAATTTCTTGGGTTTTTTACAAATCTAATTATTTGTTAAAGTCAATTAAGTAATTGTAAATAACTAAGCTCTAAAATTATACAATATATGCTTAGTAATCAAATGTTCTGAATATATTTTAAAGGACTTAATATTTAAAAGCCAATTTCTATTGTAATGGACAAGAAAAATATGTCAATTGTGTTTTGTTCATATATTAATATCTCTGCAAAAACATTACTTTACTGGACAGACATACAAATATACTAGAATGACAGACAGTTTGCCTGGGACTGAGGGGTTCCCAGGACGTGGGACTTTCAGTGCTAAAGCTGGGACAGTTCCTGGTAAACCAGGACAGTTGGTCACCCTAATGCACACAAGTAATATTTCATACACATAATGCATTATGTATTAGTTACACATACATGTTTTTCCCTCTAACTGGAGTCATCTTGCACAATTATTTTACTATGCCATAATATGGTGATGCTCTCAATAACTATTCTGGTGAATGAAACTGTGTGCCAGTGTGCTAAACTAAGTTACCATGCTGATATTTGTTTTTAGATATTTATATCAGTTTTACACATTTCTTAGGTCCTCCTTTTGCTGACACTTGTATAGTCTCAAGCTCATTAAATGTTATTGGTTAGTAAAAAAAAGTCAGATATCAAAATTTCTGGGTATCTGTAAAATATATTTTCTGAGTTTAGGCTATGAGTATTTTGGAGAGAATAAAGTGCATGGTCTTTTTAATTAAAAAAATTACAGGTTCAGGATTAGCTTGGGTGATCAACTAATAATGGATTAAATAAGACAAAAGTATACTTTTCTCTCGTGTAAAAGAAATCTGGGGCAGGGAGCCCAGCGCTGGCTAGGTGACTTCACAATCATCAGAAACCCAGGCCTCTTCTATAATGCTGTTTGGAATCTCATGGTCTAAGATGGTTGCTGAAATGCCAGCCATCAGTACCATATTCCAATCAGACAGAAGAAGAAAGGGAAAGAGAATCACATACTATATTTGAATATTGATCAGAACTTAGTCATATGGCCACACTTAGCTGTAAATAACGCTGAAAAATTTAGATTTTACTCTGAGTGGCCACGTGTGCCACTAAAACTAGAATTCTGTTACTAAGAAGAGAGAAAATAGATATTAAGGAATAATTAGAGTCCCTAGAACACCTATGTAAACTTACAGCTAGAGCAGATGAAATTTCTATTTTTATAATCCCAAAATTATTTTCTTCTGTTTTTTCTTTAACCTCAACATGTAATTGCTAAAAAAACAAAAAGCAAAAAACTTAAGTTTCCTTACATTTAATTCTGTAAGCATATGAGTTTGCATTTATGTTGGCCTGCATCATCTGTGGTCTCTTAAACAGATATAACTCATGCTGAAAGGTGGAAAGGAATTGAAAGCATGCTTAATTTTCTGCCAGAGTTTGGGTTCAGTTTTTCTTCTTCTGGCTAAGAGTTCAAGTGGTGTAGACCTGTGTTTCCCAACCCCTGGGCCATGGATCCTCACCTTCACCCCCTCATCCCCACCTCCATCCATAGAAAAATTGTCTTCCATGAAACTTAGAAACCAGGGTGCCGCACAGCAGGAGGTGAGCGGCGCTGAGCAAGGGAAGCTTCATCTGTATTTGCAGCCACTCCCCATCACTGCCATCACCACCTGAGATCCCCTTCCCCCCTGAGCTGTGTCTCCCACCTCCCACGACTTCACGTCTATAGAAAAATTGTCTTCCATGAAACCAGTCCCTGGTGCTAAGAAGGTTGGGGACCACTGGTGTAGATGATGGCTGGACAGGGGCTTTGCATGTGCCCAGTGTCCCTACAACTTGAATTATGTAATCTCCAACAGTCTGAGACTGGCCTATCAGCTCATAACTACCAGTGCTTTTCTTAGAGACTCATCACCCTGGTTTTGTGGGTCTCACAAGTGGAATGAAGCCGTACTTATATCATGAGCATCAAGAATTATTAGATTCACGGAATCGTATTGCCAAAAGTCACTAAGAGTCCAATCCTCTCCTTTTATTGAGAAGATCCAGAAGAGTTAAGTAACTTGTCTGACAACCAGCTAGTTAGTTACAAAATATAACAAAGGATACCCAGCTAGTTAGTTACAGAATTACTCCTGGCCCCATTCTCCAAAACTTATGAACAGGAAATGACCTGTGGTTATCTAGGCCCTATCTTTAGGAGGACACATCATTCTTGTGGTTCTACCATATTTCAGAAATGGCTTTTTAAGGCCCTTCCACCAGCCCTTGCATAGAATGTCCAGGAGAACCCTAGTGTGGTGTGAAAGTCTTACTGCCCATCTACAGTGTGAAGTGGCTTGACTGTCCTCTCCTTCATGAGTAAGAAAATGCACTGTGCTTTCATTTCCTTTTCCAGATTCTTAGATCTCTCAAATAACAGTCCTAAGCCACTACTTGCAAGCATCATGTGTATCTGGGGAACTGTTATGAATCATGTTTGATTTTTTTTCATGTTATACGGTACAGAAAGTTGTATAAACTCTTGGAATCATCAAATTGGAAGAGACCTAGACATCATTATTTCCTCAATTCTTTAATTTCTCAGTTAAGAAAACTAAAACCCAAATAGATGAATTGACTTGGCCAAGGTCATAATATTTCTTGCTTATGATTTATAAGAAGACAAAGCTTAATACAATCCTGTAGTTTATTTCTAACGATATTAACTATTGCTATTTATATGATAGTCTCTGAAAGCTAATTGCCTACTTTAGATGTAAAAAGTGTGGGTTTGCTCCAAAACATCTCTTAAATTTATAATTAGATGACATTAGCTAGTTTTATAAAATATTTTATTTACAGTAGAGCTTTACAAAAATAGTCTTAATAAAATTAATACAAACCCATTTTACAATATAACTTATATGTCTATTTTCTCAAAAATGACATTTGATTATAACACATAACCTACATTTATATTTGTTAAGTCATCTTGTAGTATAAATATGTTTTATCATCATTTTTTGTAATAAGGTACATACCAATAACAATGAACAATGGACAACAAATCTTTTTTTGTTACTTTTTCAATATAAAATTCCTCTCTGGCCAAACAAAATTAACCAAAGAAAAGTAAAACAATTGTACTTCTGTTCAACAATACAGTCCTTTTAAATTATTTGAGAGTTTATCTGACAAAGACACAGCATTAATCTGAAAGCACCATGGCATAAAGTCTAGTAACAAAATTCCCAAAAGCTTTCTCCAATGTGTTACTTTCAACTGTTTATTCAGCATTTTGCCAAGATAAATAAAGATTGAACTCAACTCTCTCCTTCATTAATCTCAAGTGTTCTTTTTATGCATTGAGGTTTTTAAGACCATCCCAACTGGCATATATTTAAAATGTTAGTTTCTTTCTTTGGCTTCAAGTAGAATTTCACAACACTTATAAAACATACTGAGCTCCTCCATGTGGCTGAATCTCTGTGACTCCCCACCCAACAACATTGCCCCGGATGTGACAAGACTCTGCTCCTCCAGTCTCTCTTATCTCTTCATTGCTGAGAACACGATCCCAGATATTGAAGCCTGTGAGTCTTCCAGAAAAGGCTAATGTTTCATCAAAGCTATGCCCCACACAGCAGCCATTCTTTTCTTGGCCAATCTGCAGGATTCCTCCCTCTGGAACAATGTGACCTCTGGCCATCTCGACAGTGGTAGCCACCAGTTCACCATTTACCCACAAGGATGTGAGCCCTTTCTCTGAATTCCAGGTGCCACACAGGTGGGTCCACCTTCCCAGGGAAACCACAGTATCAGCAACCAGTTTGTTCTCCTCTCCACCCACCACAAACACTATGGACTGATAGCTGAGGTACAGCTGGATCTCATAGGGATTCTTCTTTGTGCCATAGGAAAACAGGATGGTCTTGTTTAATACATCGGTTGCTTTGACCCAAATGCAGGCACTAAAAGACTCAAGCTGCATTGGTCTCACAGGATGCACACTTCCAAAAATCTTCTTGGAACGCATTGGGAATAAAATAGCTGTTTCACAACCTAGAGTACCAAGAAAGTAAGAAGAAGATGAGAGAAAATATAAATGCATTCAGAATTATTCTGGCATTTAGTTATTTTAACATCAGCATTTTAATGACTACAGTTGAAAACTACATGCAACATTATATTAATATTATAACTTAAGGGACCTCAAGTATAATCTCTGTAGAGCAAAAATGAGAATAAGGGAAGCCAATTGCCTTATTCAATGAAGTATCTAAATGGAGAAGGTATACAAATAAAAGAAAGAAAGAGTCAACTAGTCCAAACCCACAAAATAATAAAAACCATGACTACTTCCCCTCCCAATTAGCATATTTTCTTTGTTATTGCTTTTTAAAAAAATGTTGAATCACTATGAATTAACATCAAACAATGATTCTATAATTTCCATAAATTTAGAGCCCAACCTGGTTCTCTGTGCTTGTCTCCACCAAGCTCCTAAAATAATAAAACTATGGGCCGGGCATGGTGGCTCACGCCTGTAATCCCTAGCACTTGGGAGGCTGAGGCAGGCGGATCGTTTGCGCTAAGGAGTTCGAGACAAGCCTGAGCAAGAGCGAGACCCCGTCTCTACTAAAAAAATAGAAAGAAATTAGCTGGACAACTAAAAATACATAGAAAAAATTAGCCGGGATTGGTGGTGCATGCCTGTAGTCCCAGCTACTCAGGAGGCTGAGGCAGTAGGATTGTTTGAGCCCAGGAGTTTGAGGTGGCTGTGAGCTAGGCTTATACCAGGGCACTCTAGCCCGGGCAACAGAGTGAGACTCTGTCTCAAAAAAAAAAAAAACCCTATGAAATTCAATGGATCTAGTTCACTCCATTTAGCTATTATTAACATAAATTTTGCAACAAAATTCTAGAATAGTGATGTTATTATAGAATACATTTTAATATGCCACATGTTCTCAGGTATTTGTAAACTTTGCAGAGTTTTTAGAAAACTACCTTTGAAAGGGAGTAATGTATAATAATGATTAACACTTACTGGGTACTCACTATGTACCAGACACTGTTCTAATCCCTTTATATGTCATTTTAATACTCATAACAACCTTAAGAGAGAGTCTTTTTATTACCATTTTACAGACAAAAAAACTGAGGCAAAAGTAACTTATCTATGTTTACATAGCTGATCAGTAGTAAAACTGGAGTTTGAACTTGTGCAGGCTGGTTGCTGGTTGCAGAGTACACACCCTTAACCAGCACACTACGTTGTCTCTTAATAATAGAACCCCTGGATTTGGTTAGGAGGGCTGGAATTCAGTTTGTTTTACTACTAATGAGCTGGGCAGCTTTGGATGAGCACCACAATCTTCCAGGGTTTAGTGTTGTCTACAAAAGCCTTCTAATATTCTGCAAGTCTGTAAGCAACAAGTGTATGTAGCACTCAAGAAGAACTGGGTAGACCAAAGATATACTCAAAAATTCTTATTTTGTCCACATGCTTATAAATACTATATAATTAGTAATAGAAAAACTTTAAGAGGAGTAAATTCTTGCAAGGGCCTGGTTGGAAAACATGTTTCTGATAAAGACCGCTCAGAAGGAGGAGTCTTTCAGACTTGAGATGGAAAGTTCAGTAAGCTTCCACCTCTGTGCATCTCAAGGCAACATGGCTAGTTGAGGAACTGGAGATGCTGAAATAAGACCTTTTGGTATGTCTGTGAAATGATGGTGCTAAAACTTTTAACAGGTGAGCTCTGTGTTATTTTATACATACGTTATTTTGCCAAGATAAATAATAAGAATTTTATTTTATTAAAAGAAAGGATTTTTTAAAAAAACTAAATTAGGCCTAAGTATTCACATTATAGCAGCCTAAGGATTTGCCATAAGATTCCTTTGAAAAGCAAACTCCCAAAGCATTTAAAGACTAACTGGTGAAGAGACAGAACTTGCAGAAACCAAACATCCGTGTAAAGTGTGTAAACTATGTTGAACTCCTACAAGTGGCTCAGGGTTAGGCTCTGTCCTGAAAACATTAAACAGATGTGGACTTTATCCTTTAGTAATAGCCAAAGAAAATAGGGAGATTCAGAAAATCGTAAACGTAAGTATACCACTAAAGCACAAAACTGGTCCTGTTATTCTTTGGTATTAACCTTTTCACTGAATTATTTGAATTTTTAAGATTTTTTTAAATTAATTTTTTCATGAGGCATTGATTCTTTTTTTCAAATGAAATTGCTAGGTGCATTTTTTCTCGCTATGTTAATTAAGTAAAAATCGTTAAACAAAAATTCACCATACCCATGGGCATTTGAGATATTCTCTATGAAGTTTCAGTGGTGTTCGAGAGGGCACCCACTGCAATCTAATTAAGTGATTTCCTGTCAAAGTAAGCCTAGGCAGTCAGGATTGCATTCCAAAGCATTTCTTGATTGCATCTCAGAGACTCAGTTCTCTCCAGGCTGCACTGGCCACACAAGTTCATGGAGTGGAACTGCATGTTGGCAATTTTTTTGTGGTCTTCTTTTGGGGACCAGTGACTGAGGCTCTTGATACCTCTTTAAAATGTCAGGAACTCTCTCATGAAATGACTTTTAACTAATAGGTTTTTCTGATTGTATTATCCAAGACCATACAAAATTAAAACCAGGTTCTTAGGAGGCTGACAACAGAATGACTAGGAATCCCTTAGAAGCCAAGCCAGCAGGAGACCAAGAGAGAAGAAATCAAAGCATGTGGGTAAACATATTATTGGCTGTAATAAGAATGAACATCTTAGAACTCAGAAATACATCTCTCTTCTGCTCCAACTAATATGCAGAGGTGAAGATAAAAAATAGGGTAATTCTTCAGTTTTTCAGGTACATTATATGCACAATGACTTTGCACGGTTTGCAAAACAAGAAATCACATCCATTAAAATAGCTGCAGAATTATAATTTGTCTCCTATTACATTAAGGATTTACTATGGTATATTTGATTTTATGCTTTTTCTTCTCTGAAGCCCCATTTAATATTTAAGGAAATATGCTCTGTACTGATAAACAGATCTCAAATATTTAGAAAAGACTAATATTCTGGTATGGTTTCTGTAACCTTAAATGAAATATGCTCTCAAGCATGTTTATGATTCTTCCCTCTATCCCATCCAATAAGAGTTGTTTTACTGGAAATATAGGGAAGGATGGCATTGTAATTGTTTTCTGTTTCTGAGATTTTCAGGAAAAGTGTAAGTTATATTTTCTTACCCAGGACACTGACTTTCTAATATAATCCAAAATAATTCTCACACCACCATTTCTTAGAAATTTTGGCTTATAAACGAGTATTACTTGGCTACAAATCTTCTATTTCTTTCTTTTAATTAACCATCTATAAAATGTATTATTTCGGGAACACACGTTTGCTTGGCAATTCATGGAGTGTCACATGGGACTTTGACAAGTTGGATCTGGTTGGAACAGTCTCTCTCTCCTGTTTGGCCCCATTCTCGGAATCCCTGGGGTCGGGCTGGAGTCGCTTACAGGGCTCCTACACCCGACTGTTCCACGCTGAGTCCCTAACTGCACACTCTCCCACCTCCACTGTCGCGCTAATTCCACAGACCCAGGAGCTAGAGGACCCCTGAGGAACTCCGCTGAACCCGAGATCAGATTCAGCCTCAAGCCTCTTGCTCGTAATGGGGGGGGGGGGGGGGCCGGGAGGAGAGGCCGGCCGAGGGGCCCTAAAATAGCGCGGGAAACCAGAGCTCTTCTAAAGACAGAGGCAGGATAAAATTAGAAGACGTGGAAATCCCTAACGGAGGGAAGCTGGGCAGAGAGAGGGGTCACGGTTATAACGGGCCAGTGGAACTGCTGCAACGCCTGGTCGGATCAGGTGTTAGGGGCCCTGCACGTCTATTTCAAGACCGTGATGGTTACGTCCACAGCTTTCTTTGGGGTCCCTCAGGGCTAAGGAATACTTTTTAAAGCCAATTTTCCCTCCTTGTATGGTGTGTCTGAGCTCTGTGACCGTGCATGCAGAAATAGAGGTCTGTGTGTGCGCTTCCCCATTAAAGCTTCTCTGAGAAGGTGGCCTGACTTGGCTCGCCGTTACGCGCGCTCGCGGAACAAAGCCGCAGGGGGAGGTCCGGCTCGCTCGCAGTCTTACCTGCCGGCTGCCAGCGCCGGGCCGCCCAGTCCCGCACCGCGCGCAGGTCGGCTCGCGTCTGCCGCAGCTCCTCCAGCACCGCGCCCAGGGCGCGCCCCGCCTCCTCCGGGCGCTGCGCCTCGGCGCGCTCCAGGAGCGCCAGCCTGCGGCCCGCGTCGCGAGTCGCCTGCAGCAGCTCGTCCAGCGCCGGGGCCAGCCTGGCCTCCTCGGGGGCAGCCGGCGCGCACTGTCTCGCCAGGCTGCCCGCGAGCCGGCCCAGCTCCGCCCGCAGCTTCTGCAGCTCGCCCCGGAGGACGTCGTCCGTGGCCTGCAGCAGCATGCCTTCCCTCATTTGCGAGTTCTCCAGCATGATGAAAAGCTTGTCCCACTCGGAGTGCTCCCGACTGCAGTCGCACGGCGTGGCTAGGGCGCGGAACACACACGTTACCAGCCCACCCAGGGGGGAATATGCTTTGTAAAAGCTGACCTCCCTCGGTGGTGCCAAGTTGCAGCCCGTCCCCAGCATCCTCCTTCCCTTTAAGGACACCTCCGAAAAGCAACGTGTAAATATCTCAAAGAATGACACAGAAACTATTCATTCGGGTATAGATTTAGTTGTACTGTATGAAATTGCCATTTATGTAGCTCAAAGCAGTAGAATATCGGCCATTTCATATGGTTCAACCCATTATGTATCTGTTACAGAAATAACTTTTTGAAACCTCCCTCTTTCCTCAAGTGCTTCCTACTTTTGCAAAACAAGCTATAGTTTTTAGCTTGTTTCGTTGGCTACAAAGTATATGTATATTATTCAGACTAAAAGAGGTGGATATGCAGTTAGGGTTAGCAGAGAAACAGTTAAAAGGAACTTACGGTCCTCGGTGGTGGGATGGAGTCCATTGTCTATTTCATTGTCCAAATTCACGTACATGAGCTCATAATCATCCGAGTTCTCAGCCAACAACGCAGACCAGAGAGCACAAAACAGAATCCCAAAGAGATACATCGCTGGAAAGAGGCAAAGTTCCTTCCACAACTGGCAGGAGGGGAAGAGGCAAGAGGCTCTCAAGTGAGCTGAGTTTGAGCAGAGGAGAGGGAGAGTGAGAGGCAGGGGCAGAGAGCCCTTAATAAATGCTGGGGAAAGCCTGAATGGGGATGAATGAGTAATGCTGGTGGCACTGCGGTAATGGGAGTTCCCCTGAAGTTGCGGGGGAAGGGGCTGGGTGGGAGGGCGAGGGAGACGTGGAAGTTACACAATATTAAACCGTAAAGGTTTACACTGCCTCAGATTAATTGGAGGAGGGTCAGAGGGGAAAGAGGAAACTGGGCTTCCACCTTCCCCTTGAGGATTAGCTGTTATAACTTGAATTGGTAACAAAGAGGGGTAAAGGCCGAGTGGGTAGGGGGAGAGAGAATTCACCCAGCACTGACATGTGAAGGCAAATCATCATTTCAGCATTTTGTGTGAGCTCTTATTTCACAACCCTTTATGTACAGAAAATTTTTTTTTTCACTTTTCCTTTATACACTGTTTTGCAGGTCTAAGCTGTGAAAATGACTCTGAGTCCAAAATAAACCAACATATTAAGCATTTCTATGATCCTAGACGCCAGGTCCATTCCGAGTTATCCTTTCTTTAATCCTGGAGTTGCAACTGTACTTTTATAAACACATCTTTTTAATGACAAACAGTATAGTACAACTGGGTAAACCTAAAATGGGAAAGAGCTGGGGAAAAGGAATAAACTGATTTTTGGTATGCTTCTTTTCATAATATGGTATTATGTAGATACTATATTATTCTATGAGGCTTAGAGGCAAGGATCATGTTATAAAAGTAAATTTAGGGATTTCTGCTTCTGAGAATATTTAGAGGTCTGTATCGGCTGAAAACTGTCCTGTACAAAGCACCGAGAAATATATTTACATTTTAATAATAAAAACTTAAAAGGTACAGATGAGGTCCCAATGAAGTAAGGGAACTATCTGGGGGCCAAAGAGAGGAAATCAAAAACAGAACAGTAAGCCCATGAGTGGATGCTAGGACTACTCTGGAGGGGGTGAAGAGGTGTAGGGTTATTAGTTCTATCACCACCACGTGTTCATGACCACGTGGGAGCAATGCTTGGGCTCAGAAAAGTGAGAGCCTCACTAAAACCAGGACCCTCAAAGGGTTATATATTAGATTTCACTAGGTATTATCTGACTCTCTGCCCTAGCACAAGAAAATAGGAAGCAATCATGTTTCTCTTTGAATTCTACGAGGTCCCTAAGAGTTTGTGACTTTGGCCCTCCCCTCACACATATTTGGAATTTAAATATGTACTATCTGCCACAGTAAAGAATGAATTCACAAAGATATTTAATCACACGAGGCAACAGGCCATCATAAATGAGAATCAGCAGAAACCAAAAAGGATTAGACACCCCTCCCCAACTACTTCATTTATTTAAAATATCAGCTAAAAACTAGAAAATAAGTGTGTTTAAAATGATTTAAGATCTAAAGAAGTAACTGGAAATATGAGAAAAGAATAAGAATAAGAACAAGACATCAAAAAGAGAAAGGCTAGGTGGATTTTTTAAAAATAATCAAATATAATTTATAGTTAGAATTCTAAAAAGCTCAAGGAATGGATTGAATGGCAAATTAGGCAAAGCTGAAGAGAATATTAATGAACTGGAAGACAGATATAAGATGTACTCCTTCTATGTTCAGTAAAAATACACTAAAATCCTTCCATTGTTCAGAAGGATGATAAATAAATTAATTTTTTAATTTTGCTTTGTTCAAGAATGTTTGTTGGCTGGGTGTGGTGGCTTATGCCTGTAATCCTAGCATTTTGGGAGGCTGAGGTGGGAGGATTGTTTAAGGTCAGGAGTTCAAAATCAGCCTGGGCAATAGCATGACCCCATCTCTACAAAAAGAAAATAAAAAGCAAATAGTGGGGTATTGTGGTATGCATCTATAGTCCCAGCTACTTGGGAGGCTGAGGCAGGAGGATCTCTTGAGCCCAGGAGCTCAAGGCTGCAGAGAGCTATGGTGATGTCACTGCACTCCAGCCTGGGTGACAGAGTGAGACTTTGTCTTAAAAAAAAAAAAAAAAAGTTTGTTGTAATTTTAAGAACAACCACCAAAACCCAAAAGGAAATAGATACCCAAATAAGGGAAAGAGAGGGAATTATAAAAAAAAAAAAAAAAAAAAAAAAAAAAAAAACTTGATCTCAATAGAAAGCAATGAAGGAGGAAAGAAAATCACAAAGCGAAATAAAAAGCACAATGTAATGTGGTAAAAATAAATCCAAATATGCCAATAATAACCATAAATGTTAATGAAACACAGTTTCCAGTTAAGAGACAAAGGTTTTCAGATAGCGATACTTTAAAAATCTAGCTGTCACTTATAAGAGCTACACATAAAACATAAGAAAGTAGAAATGTTGAAAGTAAAAAAATTAAAAGGAGGGTATGAGAAGAACATGCCAAGGAAGTGCTAACATAGAGATAATAGTATTAGTCAAAAATAGACTTAGGCAAAAGGGGATAATTAAATTATGATAAAAGAAACACTTTAACAGGAAGATATCTCAGAACTATCTGGTAACATAGTTTCAAAAAATATACACCAAAGATTGACAGAATTATAAGGAGAAGTTGACAGATCCATAATCATGGAGGGAGGTTTTAATATAACTAATAAGTCCACCCCATCATGACTGATCATTCAAATGCCAAAAAAAAAAAAAAAGCCGCTAAAGAATACAGAAATTTAAACCACATAAAGTTTGATATTTTGAAATATATAGAGCACTGCCCAGATGGTTTGATACCATGTTCTACCAAACACTCAAGGAACACATAATCCCCATCTTATATAAACTCCTTCTGAGAATAGAGTGTGCAGGAATGCAGTAAATTCTTTTTATACGTCTAGCAAGTGTGATACCAAAAAGAGACAAGGACAGTGTAAGAAAGGAAAACTGCAACCAGTCTTATTTAAGAACATAAATGCAAAAACTCTTAATAAAGTATTAGCCAAACTCATTAATAATGCATAAAATACATCATGTTTATTTCAATACTGCAAGATTGATTAAATGTTACAATTACATTAACAGTTTAAAGGAAAAGAATCATATGATCATGTCATCAAATGAGAAAAAGCACATGGTAAAATTCAACACTCAATGATCAAAGTAGGAAGCAGACAGGAACTTACTTGAACTGACAAATATAAACTTCAGATCTATAGAAACAGATAGATATGTAATTTTAAATCCCTGGAAACATACTCTTTAAAAACAGGAATAACACAAGGATACCTGTAAACATTCTTTCTATTTGTCGAAGTATATATTGGAGGTCCCAGCCAGTAAAGTAGGACATGAGGACACAAGGAGAAGAAGTGCAAACAACGGGATGGAAAGAAAGAAACAAAGCTATTATCAGTCATCATGAATTGATCACCTATATACAGAAAACCTAACAGACTCAAAAGACATTATTAATAAAAGAATTGAGCAAGTTTTGTTGGATTTTAAATCAATATACAAGAATCTATTGCTTTGTTATTAGCAGATAAGTTAAAATTTTTTCATTTACAGTAACAATATCAATTTAACATAAAATACATAAGGCACAGCTAATTACAAAACTTTATTGAAAAACATAAAAAAGATCTACACAGAAAAGATAAATCACGTTCTTGAATGAACGGGAAGACTCAGTTTAACAAAGATGTCAGTTATCCCAAATTAGTCTATATATTCAATATGGAAAAAAAAAAAAAAACCCAGTCTGGTTTCTCAAGGAAGTTGGTAAACTGATACCAAAATTTGTATAAAGCAGCCAAGAGTAATTTGAAGAAGTAAAAGGTGAGGAAATTTTCCCCATGAGATATAATGATTTTTTGTAAAGTTGTTGTAAGTAAGAAAATGTGGAACTGATGAATGGAGAGATAGATGTCCAGAAATAGAAATTAGAATTAGGAAAACCTGGTATATGAAAGAGGTGTTGCAAATCAGAAGAGTAACAATTGACTCCTCAATAAATGGTGCTGGAACAACTATTTATGCTCAAAGAAAAAAATATAATTAGATTCCTTCCCTATATGGACAAAAGCAAATTCCAGATGGGTTAAAGATGAATACCAAGAAATAAACCATATTGATTTTAGGAGAAAATATAGGAGAATGTTTTTATTAACCTAGAGCATGGAAAGATTTTTCAATAACAAAAAAAAGCTATAAGGTAAAAAATTCAAAAAAAATAAACTATTTTAAGATTATAATTTAAAATTGATAAGCCAACAAAAAGAATGGTCTCCAGAAAAAATAAAAAATTTCTACAAATTAATAAGAAAGTAAGCATCCCAATAGAAAATGGGCAAAGATATAAGTGGCCAAATTACAAGAGAGGAAATGACCTGTAAATATATATAAAAAGAATGCTCAGCCTCACAAGAAATTAAGGAAGTAAAAATTAAAACAAACAAAAAAATGAAATACTATCTTACATCCCATCAGATTAGCAAAAAACCAATGTCTCTCAAGACTAAATGTTAGCAAGAATGTGGAGCAACAGAAACACTCATGCTGCTGGTGAGAGTGTAAATTGTCATAATCTCAGTGGTAGGCAGAATAATGGTCCCCCAGAACCTGTGAACAGGTTATGTCATATTGCATTTCGGATAGGATAATGTTGCTATACAAGATAGGGAGATAATCTTACATTACTCGGGTGGGTCCAGTGTAATCATAGCGTCATTAAAAGTGGAGAAGAGAGGCAGAAGAGAGAATCAGAGGGAGAGATGTGATAACAGAAAAAGGAGCAGAGAGATACCATGTTGCTGACTGTGAAGATGGAGGAGAGGCCACAAACCAAGAAATACAAGTGGCCTCTAAAAGCTGGAAAAGGAAACAGATTCTCTCCTGGAGGCTCCAGGAAGAAACTCAGCCCTGCCAACAACTTGATTTTAGCTTAGTGAGACTCACATCAGACTTCTGAACTACAGAAATATAAGATAAGAAATATGTATAACTTCAGGCCATTAATAACAATTGCAATAATTTCTTATGGCAGCTATAAGAAAACTAAAACAACCACTGCACAAAGAAATTTTGGAATGTCAAGAAATTCATCTCCCAGGGACATATCCACTACTTTGCCACTTAATTATGTGGTCCAGGGACCATCAGCATCACCTGAGAGCTTGTTAGAAATTCATATTCTCAAGTCCTGCCTCCAACCAGGTGAATCAGCATCTATGTTTTAACAAGATGTCCAGGTGATTTCTAAGCACATTAAACTCAGAAACACTGCCCTAGGGAATATCTGCCACTTACACATAAAGAGATAGGTATTGTACCAACTGTAGCACTATTGGTAAAAGCAAATAATAATAATATCAATAATATGATGTCTTTCAACCATAGAGTATATGAATAAATTGTTGCATATTTATACAATGGAATACCATATACTATGAGAATAAATGAAGGAGAGCTTTGTAGAGATAAAACTTCAACATAACATTGAATGAGAAAAAAATATATTACAAAGGATATGTACAGTATGATGCTATTTATATAAAATTCTAAAGCAGGCAAAAGAACACTATAAGATGTTTATTGATACACATGTAATTAAAGTGTAAAAACACTCATGAGGACAATAAATACTACCTTTAGGGTGATGGTTGCCTATGAGGGGAAAAGGAAACGAATGGGAAGGGAAGTAATTATGGCACAAGGTTAAGTTTTTACAAAGCTAGTTAGTGAGCACACCAGTGTCCCTTACATTATTGCCTACATTTGTCAGATGGCTTGAAATATTTCATAATTAAAAAGACTATATTAGTTATGAGTGGAATTTATAAGATTTCTACACCCTGGTGCGTTCATCAGTTTATAATTCAAAAAAAGTTCTTCCTCATTTATTTTTGTATTACTTGATTGAAATTGTAGTCAGCTGAAAATGACTAATCTGGTATTTTCCCTTTCAAGGCTCCCAGGGACTTTAGTGAGTGTTGTACCAAAAAGCCTTACATCAGTTTCCTGTCTTAGATTCCAACTACTGTCCCATTTAACATAACTTTTTTCAGCAATTGATCAATATGTCCACATGACTAAGTTCTACAGCATGTTCTGTACAAATTGGGTATTACATTAAAAATTCCTGATCCTTTAAAGAGAAGCTCTTAGTAAAAATAAACAGAAAACAAACAATATAAATTGTTTAAAATTAAATTGTTGAAAATAAATACTGATGGACACAACATTTTTTGAAAGAAAACCTGAAATATTTTCACCGTCTTTTACTGTGTGGGCATGTGACTAAAATTTGTTTGACACTAATTGTATGAACCACATGTGGAAAAAGCAATTCTCATTATTTATTGTCACCCAAATATGTTCAATTTGATTCAAAATCACCCTTTCACTAAATTTAGATATTGATATTCTGAAAATCCTGGCCTTCATTCTTTTAGAGTCATTTCTAAATGTCTTTTATATATGGGCATGTTGCCACTACTAATGAAAGCCCACATATGTGTAACTCCTTATTCAATTCTTTCTGTGTATGTCTTCTATATACAAAGCCAGATTTAAAGTAAAAGTAAAGAGAGTCAAGGAAATTCTTGTTCAAGAAATCCCTAAAAACCAATTCCCCTGAGACATTTAAGTACTTGAGAGGATTTTGAGAAAAAAAAAATCCATACCATAAAGTGATAAGCAGATGTTGCCCATATGTTGTTTGCAGATAAGTTCCTATAGCTAATGTAATATTTTTTCTTGAGGTTTTGCCATTGTAAAATCCAGTTGTCTATACATGTCTTTGAGGCAAATCACATATGACAAACAAGCTGAGCATAAACTTCCCTAGAAATAGTGCAGAAATTGGGGATTTAAATTTGCATTGTTGGCTTTTTAAACTATCGATAAAAATAAGGCATAGTTTCTATAAGTCGGTTGTCTAAATCATGCCTCCGTATGTCTCAGGAATGTGAATATTCCTCTGCACTTTTTTTTTTTTTTTGGTTCAGCCTCATTTAGGTTCATGCTTATGGCACTGCTTAATTTTCATTTAATCATCCAAATGTTGTCTCTCATTACGAATTCTTTATCGGAACTGTTTCATTTTAAGGGTGTGGTCTGGTTACTGTCAAAGTTCCTCTATCCCCATGGTGTGTTACTCAGGAAAGTGTTTCATTAAATAATGATGCTGATCATATCATAAAATATTTTTTATGAAATCAGTTTATATTATGCTTTAGTGATATTTTTAGCAGAAAACTTGGCCATCAGTCTCTGCTATTTAATGTGTAAGTGCTAAGGTTATTGCATTGACAATAATGTTATTTCTATTGCTCATGGGCTGATAAAGTCATCATTCCTTTTATTGTTCCTTCAACAGGTAATGTCATGTTGTTGAGGGTGCTACCTGCTGTGTATGAAAAGCAGCCTCAGCCAATTAACAGACACCTGACAGAACTCCTGGCCTTGATGTCTCAGCTGGGACAAGCAGAACAGTACCATCTACTACGGCTTTTGCATGTAGCAGCAAAGAGAAAACAAATGGAGGTAAAAAGTACATTATGTATGCAAATTTTGCCTCAGGGGGAAGTAGGTGTCATGAAGTCCCACCAAGGGAGTAGCATCAGGGCCAGACCCAGAAGAATGCGGCGTAGTTTTGTGCAGGTGACACAAGGTTGGGAGTCCTGGACATTGGAAAACACGCTTCACAGGAGGCTTCAGGGGATGAGACCAGGAAGACAGGCCAATGCCCGAACCTCACCCCCAGAGATTTTGGTTCAGTAGACCTGGGGTGGGGACCTCAATTCTGTCTTTTGAACAAGTGTTCAAGTGGTGCTGCTGCTGTTCCTCCGGGGATCACATGTTGAGCACCAAGGCCAGAGCTTGGGCAGAGGCCTGGGGACCTCTATGTTCCCAGTATGCATCTTTGTTTTTTCCCTTAAAACAATATATTGTCATTATTTTTGCATGTGTGTCTTATTCAGTGCACTGTAAATTTCTTGATGTGCACAAGCCTCATGCCTACATATTCATATGTACTCCATAGCATAGTGCTGAGCACATAGCAGGAGTTCAATAAAAAGATTCAAAGAGGTCTTGTCAGACTCCTGGATACAGCCCTTCTGTGGCTGCCCAGAGACTCAGGACAGGGCTTATGAGGCCATTTAAAATCAGGCCTCTGATCACTACCTGGCCTCATAGGGCCCCTCTAGCCCCAACACCTTGAACAACTAGAGTCCCCGGAACTCGCTGATGGGCACTCTCTCCCAGGCACACATGCTATATTCTCCACCTGGAATGTCCATCCCTCACCACTGCCACCCTCTCTTGGCTGACTATTCCAGTCCTTTAGACAACAGCCTAGATGTCACTCTCTTGCCAGAAATCCTCTCTGCTGCCTTCTTTCCCCTAGTCCCTGCCATGGCAAATTTCATATTGTGATCAATTTGTCTGTGCGAGGCTCTCCTTCTGGACCACTTTGAGGGGATACAAATGCTTAAGAGATGAGAACTGTTTTGTCCACCACCGTGTCCCCACTGCCCAGCACAGTACCTGGCACACAAGTTCCTTCATGAGTATTTCTTTACACAGATGAGTTAGTATTAGTACTATTTGCAAAGATCTTAGTCATTCACAAAGGACTTTTTTTTTTTTTTACCTCTAATAGCTCTTTAATCCTGCCAATAACTCTATGATGTGTTATTTCTTCTTCATTTTACATCAGCCAAAATGGATGCCCTCCGAGGTTGACCACTGTCACACAGGTAGTAAATGGTAGGACAGCTCCAGGATTTTGAAACCAGGCCCTCTGACTCCCAGCTGCCTCCTCTCTTGGCCTAGAGAAGTCACTGAGCAGCTTCCACTTAAGAAGGGTACAGGGGGGTAGTTCTCCCAGTGCTGGCTCCAGTGGGTGGGAGTGAGGGGGGCAAAAGGCACTAATGGTGGCTGAGCTCATACCATGTTCCAGGCACTGTGTGGGCATTGTATATAGACATTATATCATTTAATCCTCACAACAGCTTTTTGTTTTATAAATGGAGAAGCCTGAGTACAGAGAGGTTGAGAACAGTGCTGGTACCAAGTGACTCAGTAAGGTGGTTTGTCACACCTGCCTCGTCTTCATCTCCCCTCTAATCTTCATATGGGCAATGTCCATGTCTCCCCCTGGCCATTACTGCCAGACTACCCTCCCTAAAACTGTCCCGTAGAGATATCCTGGGCTAGGTAGGTCACATTCCAAAAGCCAGACAGGTAAGAACAAGCTACAACACAAACCCAGTCTAATTCCAGCCAGTAAAATCTTTGACCCCAGCTCAGTAAAGAATGGAGGCTATAGGGCTGTGGTTTGTGGAGCAAATGGGAGTTCCAGAGGATATAGCAGAAGGAGAGGGAGACAGGACAATCAGAGGGTGAGCTAGACAAGAGAAGGAGGAGAATGAACAGAATGAGGAGGAGAGGGTGAACGCATATTCTGGCAGGTACTATGGGTGCTGAGTGTGGATCTCAGAACGAAGAGGCCAGGGTTTCGGAAGCACCTATAGTGATGTGAACAGACCCCACCGTGTGGGATCCTAACAAGCAGGAAGAAGCTGAAACAGGGGAACCACTGCCACAAGCAGTGAGATATGAAACTGCCTGATTCATCTCCTCCCTTGCCCCTTCCTTAAGTAGGCAGTGGGCAAGGAGGGCAGGAGGAACTATGGAGAAAGGGTTTATTGAGAGAGAATAATGAAACAAGTGGCAAAAACCAGAAATGCAGACTGCAGCTTTCCATTCATTTAAGTCTAGTTAATTTCATTTAGGATGACATAAGGAGCTAAATAAGGAGATTTTTGACCCTGTGAAATTTGAATTGAAGTGGAAATTTTATTCTGCACAAAAGCTTCGCGGATGCTCTGTAACTCAGAGGTAAACTGAGTGAGTTCTCCAGTGAGGGCAACATGCAGGAATGTCTCATATTTTCTTGAAAGCCCTTCTCAATACCCACCCTCTGTAACCAGCCATACCAAGGCTCTTCAGAGATGGACGCTCAATAGTTAACCCTTGAAAGAACTATTCCTCTACATAAAGCCGACTAGTCCATGAGGTTGCAAAGATTGTGTAGCTTTAACATCGCACACCTGTGAACTCCAGGATGTGGCTAGGTGAGCAAGTGGATCCCCTTCCTGCATCGTTGCCCTCTGGGCATCCCACTTTTCAGGAAACTATCCTTCGTAGATGGAGGGAGGCAGTTCCTGGTTAGTGATTTGGGGTTGGTACCTCCAGAGAATCCTCAGGATCCATTTATAGGAAAAGACTGGGTGGTCAATTTTCCAAGTGGCCTTTATGAGAATCAATTCTGTATTCTTGGCTGCCATAATGATGCTGTAATCCGGCCAACAAAAGGAACAGAATTTAGGAACACATATGAGCACATCTGTTATTATCCCCAGGATGTGGACTTCTAGCCCCAAGCACACAGCAATGAGTGACAGAAAGTGGCAAGGGCAGCCCTCCACTGATGGATGCTCAGACCCAGAGGGACTGCTTTTGTGATCGGGTCCCTAAAGGAGAGAGTCATTTTCTAGGATTTTTTTCTCATCAGTGTAGAGCATTCCTATTCACATACCTAATCCTACAGGACCTAACATAGCATCACCAGGCTGACAATACTCAGAGGTCACTTTTGGTATTTACTTAAAATAAGACATCATTTACAGAACATTAAGAAGATGGAGTGCTGGAGTATATAGACTGTTTTGGAGCAGTCTTTGGAGCAGAACCATGGTTTTTGGAACATATAATATTTCTCAGTATGATGGGAATAAGTAGTAAAGGAGAGCAGCATTTTGTAGATTTCTAAAGATTAATAGATTCTTAATGCTAACTAAACTAACTAAGAGAGAAAATTGGGCCTCAAGACTAGTAAAAGAGAAAGTCTGAGTGTGTATGTGTACTCTACCTTTTATTCCATACATAAGAATTTAAATGTCATTTGCTACCATTAAGTTGTGGCACTGTTTTTAGTTGGCCAGGGGAGATGTATCCATAAAACTTCAATGACAAAATGCTAAACCTGTGAACAGCCTGCTGTAGGAGCACAGAAGAAAAAGTGACTAATTCTGCTCAGGAAAAACCAGAGAAGTCAAGCCTGGGGCCCTGCCCTGGGCTACTTGCTTTTGAGGATTCTGTCCTGGCTTCCTCTACTGGTGCCCCTGGTTCCCACTCGCCCCCTCGCCTGCTAAGATCAGGTACCTGGGACTTCGGAATTCCTTTCCTAGGTACCTCAGTTTGCTTCCAGGCTTGTGAAGGGCTGGTCCCTGGGTCTGTTCTCCTGAGAACAAGCTGGCCAACAGCTGACCCCATATTCCTGAGGGTGGCCTAGAGGAGCATGCATACGTGGGCTGGGCATTCACATTCAGGGCAAAGCCAGAGGTAGGAAAAGAAGAGAAAGGGTGGGGCAAGGAATGAGGGGTGGAGAGCATCTCTCCCTATTCCCTCTACCCCTCTACCAAGGCCAAAATTTCTAAATTCAAGTCAAGTATCACAGATTGTTATAAGGTACATTTGTCAGGTAGGAGGATAGCCATTTTACATAGCTGCTGAATATTTGGATGTGTGGTATGGGAGCCTCTGCTTTTACTCTAGCTCCAGGTCCTGCATGTGTTAGGATGGGCTGGAGAGAAGGCTTCCCAGAAGCAGAGATACCTGAGATCAGATTTGAAAGTATGAGATTTGTGTCCATGTTCAAGCCACTGTGGATGATCAGTGCCATGTAGCTGGGTCATGGAGGAGGAGTGATGGGCATGTAGGCCCATCACTGAAGACCCTGGAATGCCATGGCATTGGGAATGCCATGGGCCATGAGAAATCTTTGAAAGTCTCTAAAAGAAACTTGATGTGAACAGATCAGGCCGTGGGAATGATGACTGGTGGCAATGAGGAAGCTGAACAGAAGGGAGAGAGACTTGAGGCGAGGAGGCCAGTTCAGCTGCTCTTCTAGCAGTCCATGGGATGGGGTTTCAGCTTCTCTCTGCCAACCAACTAGGTTATCTTAGTGGCTACTCTGCTGTCAGCAAACACAAGGCTTTCCCTGGGACATGAAGCTAGATCCCAGTGAGGAAGCACTGAAGACACCAGCCTAAAGAAATGCCCTGTGTTTGGAAAATAAAACTCCTCCTAATCCAAGTAATCTACCTAAGGCCCAAAACACTACTTTTCTTTCATATGTGTGATAAACTTCAAGAAATATTTATCTTTTCTATCACCATCATGACAAACTTTGGGCTATTAGGAATTCAGAGTAATCAACTTTTGTTTAATTTGTAAAATTGCTATTCCTTACTTTACATTATTCAGGGCTTCTCTTTGCTCTTTGTAGAAATTAAACTGTGTTCAGGTGTATGTATTTGCCTTGAGTGAGTAAGCCTTCCTGCTTTCTTGATTGCTTGCTGCTCGCTCCCTCCCTCTCTCTCTCCCTCCCTCCCTTCCTCCCTTCCTTCCTCCCTTTCTCCCTCCTTCCCTCACTCACTCACTCACTCTTCCTCTCTTCCTTCCTTCATTTCCTTTCTTCTTCCTTTCCTTTCCTTTCCTTTCCTTTCGTTTTGTTCTTTATGGGGTGACAGATAAAACACATGCTGTGTGGCTTGGGATGTATGGCTGGATTTAAATTAAAAAATAAAATTGGCATGACTAGAAGCACATGTCACAGAGACCTTGGTGTTCCAGGAATAGGACCTGAAGAATAAGCGCTGGGAAATGGAATTTTTTAGAATGGGGAAGGAAATGTGTAAGCATTTTCCATTCTAAAAAACTCAAGTTAAGTGTGTTGCCCTCACCCAGAGCAGCTGGCTGACACTTCTGCTGTATGTGCCAGGGACCTCTCCTTCTTCTGAGGACATAAAATCGCTCCTGAATGCACAGGCAGCATTTATAGAACTGGCCATTCATATATGCCATTCACCAGAAACTGACCCTGTGCTTTCCTCCAAAAGTACTAGACATGAATATAAAGTCTGAATCTATATGTAGGGTAATTTTAGTTAGCTCGAAACTTTCTTCTTTTATATCCCTGTTAGTCATGTTGTATATGACACATGACAGTATATATGTTTAGACACTACGTACAACTTTTCAACTACTTTGGGATGGGGGAAATATTTTATTCAAATGACACCCTGTAAAGTCATTTAAAAATTTCCTTTCTTTGATTTGTTCCTCAAATACTCATTAACTCACCTCTGGCCAGGCTCTCTACTAGGCATTGGGTATACAAAGGTCTACAAAATAGACATGATGCTGACCTTGTAGAGCTCTCAATCCTGCCCGAAAGACAAACATCTAGATCAGCAGTAAGAAGGAAGCATGAGAAGGAGCTGCTCAGAGCCACTTGGGGCACAGCAGGAGCTTCAGCAGAGGCACTAGACTGAGAGGAAAGAGGAGAGGAGTTGAGAATGGCTTTTAAAGGACACAACAATTCATCTGAGGCCTCAAGAATAATTAGGAGTTACTCCAGCAAAATAGGGGAAACAAGAATTCCAGGCAGAGTGAATCACGTGAGTAATATCCCAGGTACAAGAGAAAACTTAGCGGTGCAAGAGAAAACTTTGCAGGGCAAGAAAATGTTTTAAGAATTCAGCATTGTTGAAGTGTGACATATGGTGGGGTCTGGATGGGGAAGGGTGGAATGGGAGAGGGGGTTGAGTATGGGAAGAGGGACAGGAGTCAGGTCAGGGAAGGTAAGACGAGTTTCTGTCTTGACAGCAAGGGCAAGTGACTGAAGGGTTTTCAGAAGAGAAGGGACACCATTTTGACCATAGGGGGCGAAGAGATTGGGCAGGCAAAACTGAAGGCGGGTAGACAGGTTAGGAGCCTGTGGAATAATCTATATGCAGGATGCCTGGGTCAGTAATATCAGCTTCATGTCCCCCTAAGAGAGGCCTTCTCTGACCACTCCCCCACCTCCACCAGCCTAAATTAGGGCCCTGAGACCATCTCTGACAGATCCCTATATTAAAATTTATAATTGTGCATTTCTGATGTAACTATTTGTTTTACTGAATGTCTCCTTTACTAGAGAGTGGATTATTCCATGATGGCAGAATCCTGTCAGACTTAGCATCTACAGTAGCACCTTGCAAATAGGAAGGACTTCATCGATATTTGTGAATGAGGGAAAGGATAGATGAATAGAAATGGAGGGGAATGGACAGAACTGTGGTACACTTGGGTTGTGGAATCAACAGGACTTGGTGATTGTTCATGTACGGCTGCTGGTAAGGGACAAACAGTAGTAGAGAGTGACTCCCAGATTTCTGGCTTGAGTGGCCAGGTGGATAATGGTATTGTTTATGGAGAAAGGAGACACTTGGGGCCAGAGGGAGTGGTGGGAGAAGCAGGTTTTTGGCAGGGGGTAGATTATGAGTTCAGCCTTGGGCAGATTGAGCTGGGCATCAGATTTGGTTTTAATACTGGAAGCTACATTTAAAGTATTCCTTACCAAAAATGTAACAAATAAAAAAAGCAAATCCATAACAAACAAAAGAAATAAGCATAGCAGAAATATAGATGAGCAAATCTTTTTTACTTTTATTGTTCACTTTCCACAGTTTTCCCTTTATAGTTCTTTTATTTTAGCAGACAAACAATTCATTAAATTGTTTGTCAGTATGTGACATATTTGTTTATTAACATAGTGACCCCATGGCCAGGCATTGGTGGCTCACACTTGTAATCCTAGCACTCTGGGAGGCTGAGGTAGGAAGATCGCTTGAGGTCAGGAGTTCAAGACCACCCTGAGCAAGAGTGAGACTCTGTCTCTACTAAAAATAGAAAAATTAGCCGGCTATGGTGGCAAGTACCTGTAGTCCCAGAGACTCCAGAGGCTGAGGCAGGAGGATCACTTGAGCCCAGGAGTTTGAAGTTGCTGTGAGCTAGGCTGGTGCTGCAGCACTCTAGCCTGGGTGGCAGAGGGAGACTCTGTCTCAAAAAAATAAAAAAATAATAAAAAAAAAAACATAGTAATCTCATTCCACATGAGTTCCATTTTTTAATATGAATTATTTCATCTTTGTATTCATAAAAGCATAATCAAGAAAAAAATATTAAATAGGGAAATACAGTATAAATCATTTTGCTTTAATAATTTTGTCTTATTAACATTTTGTGACCAAAATGGAAAATTGAAGAAAATGTGGGAAATCTTTCCTGCTTTCTTATTTTTATTATTAAACATTTCTAAACAGTATTTCTCCAACTTGAGGCTTTGAGTAAAATCAACAAGAATCTCATGCATACTTATATTTTCCTTTAAATTATAGCTTTCATGGTGGTTGGAGGAAATGTAGCATTCCTGATAAAGATATATGCATCAAAACTTGATTTATGAGTAGAAGCATTAAAGTATTTTATAAACTTCACTCTTCCACAGCAGGGCATAGATTTAAAAAAAAAAAAAAAAAAGAAAGAAATTAAAATCCCTGAAGATTTTATTGTAAATTTTAGATTCCACATTTGGGAGATTTGCTTGAGTTCCAACAAGGGTACTTATCCCAGAATGTGTTGCATTCAGAAAATTGGAAAATTGAAGAAAAACATTTTGGTCACAAAATGTTTGCTTTCAAAATCAATTCTGACTTAATTAACTTTTCTCTTTATTTCTTCTTTCTTCCTTTCTCCTCTCTTCTCTCTTTATAGGTAGTTCAGAAGTGTATTCCTTTCCTCATTGGGCATTTGAAGGATTCAACCCATAATGACATCATCCTAAACATCCTCATAGAGATAGCAGGTTATGAACCAGTAGCTTTAAACAGTTTTCTTCCAATGCTGAAAGAGATTGGTGAGAGATTCCCCTACCTCATTGGACAAATGGCAAGGATCTATGGAGCTGTTGGGCATGTGGATGAAGTAAGTTTGGCTTTTTTCTTTCCATTTCCCTAAATTCCAATCATACTTAATCTACAAGCTTTGGGAATTCTGAAAGTTCCCATTTTCCTTCCAATCCTGTTGCATAGACAATATCCTCTGGGTCAAGGTGGCAGGGTTATATGGAAGGATTAGAAAGTGAGGATTTTATTGCTGGAATGTTACTTGAGGAAGGAGGAGAGTTAAAAGGAAGAGAGCACTATGATAGATTCAAGACCACTTTGTAACAACAGCAGCCAGTAAAACAGCTTTATCTCATTTCTGGTTGCAGTTTCTCTTAACTCAGGAGACCATCAGTAAGCACAGAATTAGGTTTCAGAGACTACTGGTTAATGAGAGCCCAGGGCTATCCTGTCAATAAGTGCCTGGGCTCCATATGTTTTGAGCCCACTGGATGATGTTATTTAGGACATTGAAATAAACCTTCATGGATGTTTAAAAGTACTAGCCTAAATATTTGCATAATGAAATCTTTCAGTAGAGACAGCAGGATGCCTTCTGAGTTCATAGGGATTAGGCAACTAAGAAAGTTTTTAGAAATTCAGGTTCTGAAGACGTGTGTCTCTCCAATGATTTTATATTAGGATTTTGGATTTTTATCTTTTAAAAATGAAAGCAAATATATAATTGATCAAGAGAAGATTTTCTCTTAATCAACTTACATATAGCATAATTAGCTATTAGATAAATCATATAAAATTGTCCATCTTTTAAAAGTGATTTCACAATTCATCAAGTTCAACCCCTTGATTCTGCACTGGATAAAATTAAAAATCAGAAAGCTTATGTGACTTACCCAGACTCAGACTGAGTGAGTTAGTGACCAAGTTGGAATGAGATTTTTGGTACCCTTGGTATTCACTTTCAAATTTTGTCTTAAAATGGATCTTTGGTGCTGTTTTATTTTATTTTTGCTGAGAGTTGTGGAGAGTTCCGTTGAGTCCTGGGTTTCTTCTTGGCAGAGAATCTTTCTCTTCTGGCTTCCCAGAAGAAGGCAGGAGAAGGGAACTCCCAAGCCTGCACATGTCAACATGAGGGTGGATCTAGAAAGGGAATTTATTTCTTTGGTGCAGACATGCTGCTTAGTATAATCTCTTTCTGTTCACTGCTGTTAGGAATGTCTCACACCTGCTAAGGTCTGTCTCTGGTAGCACTTTCCCCTACCTGTCACCTTTGCTGCCAAGAGGACCTGCTGGTATGCCCAAGTGTTATTAGGCCAACTTCAGCTGGCAGCCATTTAACTGAATCTGCTGACTTCGCAGATCTTTGCAAGGACCAAAAAATTCAACCTCTGAGGTGTGAGGCCTGGGAATCTTTAAAAAGTGTACTCTTTCTGTACTTTAATGATAGTTCTTTTTGTCACAAATACATTTATGATTTATTAACATATAGTAATGCACATTGGAGTTGACTAAACTTCCCATGGAAAACATAATATGTAAAAAAAAAAAAAGTCCAAAACACTAGCCACATGCAATCTAACCACATGCAATTGTGTCACTGTAGGTTTGGCTAAGGCTAGTTTGAAAGAGTGGTCTGTTAGGCCACATTTGACATCCATGAGACTCTCAGTGGGTGCAGGGAAAAAGAGAGGTGGATCCAAATAGCCTGAGAAATAAATTATTTCAGAATTCAAATTTATTTGCTTTTTTCCCCAAAACAAACAAATTGTTCTGATGGTCTGATTCACCCACTCTTCACCCCCAGCAGAGAACAATTGTAGATCAAATAGTTACCAAATATATCTGGATATCAGGATTACATGGGAAGCTTTTAAATAATGTCTTGGGCCCCATAGAATACCTGCTAAATCAAAATCTCCAGGAGAGGTAACCAGGAATCTGGATTTATGGGAACCAGAGTAATTCTGATGCAGCTATTTGTGGATCAGCATTTGGAAACTTCTGACAGAAAATATTTAAAGTGTTTTCTCTCTTAGATTTAGAATCAGGCCTTGCCCATCACCCATACTGTCCTCTTCTATCAAGGCATTGCTAATCAACTGACAATTTTCTAGACTACTGGTAGAGCAGTTTAGAGTTGGTTTGGCTGAGAGTAACAGACAAATCCAAAACAAGAGTGACTTAAACAAAGATGGACATCTATTTCTCTCACAGATAAAGAACTGTAGAAGACAGTCAGTCTAAAGCGCCGTATTTCAGAGACGCAGGCTCCATCTACCTTGTTGCTCTTCCATCCCTGAGCACACCAGACAGCACAAGGCTTCCATTTCATGATCCAAGATGGCACCAGCTCCACCTATCTTGTCAGAATTTCAACCATCAAGAAGGGAAAAGCAGAGAAAAACTCTTCCAGACAGTCAAAAACAACCTTTATTTACCTCCCATTGGCTAAATAAAACAAAGCTTAGCATGACCATGTCTAACCACAAGGGAGGCTGGGACATGTAGCCTGGATTCAGGTTGCCACATGCTCAGCTAATCAAGAAAGAAGGGTAGGAAAAATGATGGAGGACAAACGGTCTCTGTTGCAGCTGGCCAAGGCATTTCATTCTCTGGATCTGTTCTCTCTTCTCAAAAATAATGGCTTTACACTGGATTAGCTCCCTTCTGGCTCTGATATTCTTTGATTCCATTATTTCATTTCACTTAAAATTGGTCTAATGAAATTACCTATAAGTGTCAGGCAGTCTATTTTGCTCAGATATAATGCCCCTTCCTATTCATTTCTAATGCCTAAAATATTACTATTAGAAAGTCCTTTTAGTTTTAAGAAGTGCTAAAGTCCAGATGTTCCAAGAATCATTGTAGTAATCTAAGCAGCTAGTAACTGCTCAATTTGAGTGACTTCGTTCAACTTTCTAAATAAAATCTGATGGAACAATATTCCTAAAGACCAAAACCAATAGGCAAAACATGTATATATGTATATTTCTACCCAACCTCTTTCACAAAGAAACATTAAAAGGTGGGCATGAGAGAGGAAGTCCAGGGTGGGGTCCTGGGAAAGGAAACTGCAATAAAGAGAGAGCAGCAAAAATTTTGCCCTGAAAAAGCCCCACCACTTTCTGTGTGGAGAGCTTGCTCTATGGAAAGGCGATGGGACTCTATGAGACATGGGCTTTTTGCAGTGTTTATGATAAGACAGCCACAGGACCCTGGTGATATTTGGCCCACGGATCCTCTCTCTCATCCTATTCTGATCTCATCTAAAAATTGACTTAAGTTGACATTTTTCTCTTTAACACAAAAATAAAACCTTCAGTTGTTTTCAGGGGTTCAAAGAACCAGGTAATTTCGTTACTGGGATTTAAATGATTTTTGAAATACAGAAAAGTCAATCTAACTTTGAGATGCTCCGATTTTTGAAATGTACAATCTGTGACTGATTGGACCCGACTGTTAGACCCCTCCCTTGTTTCCTGGCTTGCAGCAAACCCCATGGTTTTTTATCTTTAAGAAGAAAAGGGGAGTTTCCTGTGGGTATACAATCAGAGATAGCCACGGGGTTAGTCAGCCCAGAATCACATAATTGGCTTATGCCTCACCTTCTGTGCTTGCATGAAGCCAGGTGTAAGAACTGCAGGGCTGTTTATTGGGAACCAAGCGAGTGTGCCTGTCTTTCAAATCAGGGCCCATCTGGGTGGGCAAACTGTTTTTAACAGCTTGATAGCAGTGTCACAATTTTTCCATCTGTATTACACCCAGAGTTGTATGTGTAAAATGAAAAATAAATCCTACCAATTCTTATTTTCTCTATCTCCCAAATTAACTCAGGGATCTTTTTTGCCCAAACTTAAATGAAGTCATGTTTAATAGCCATGTAGTGTTTGTGTCACTATGGGAGGCCATGATGGCTCACAGAGCATTTCCAGATACGTGGTGGCATCCAAAGCACATTTATTGAATACGAATGCAACTGGAAGGACCAAAGGGCAGAAAAAATTGCTTCTGGAGCAGTTGATGAATTGTTGCCCTTGAGGTGCACCTTTCTGTCCAGTTAAGGTCATATCCAGTTCTTCGTAATGTCAGGATTTACCCCACTTCTGTGGTATGCTCAGGTGAGGCAAATTCATAAATAAGAAATAGTATTTTATCAGGTATGTCCTAAATGTAGCAAAAATGCATGGTTTCTTTTGTCTTTCTCAAATAAGAAGATTGCAGTGGAGACCTCTCAGACAACACAGCAGAAATGATTCCCTAGTAGCTCCTGTGGTTTCCCCAAACATACATCCGGATAATTCATATAAAACACTTCACACAGTGCCTGGCATGTAAGTGTTTGATGAAATTTCAACTAACAATAACAATAAAATAGCAGCAGCAATACAATAAAAACCTACGTAGCTGGAAAGAGCCAATGAGAGAGGGAAAAATGCAAGTGGGATCCTACTTCCTTGCACAAAGTCTTCTGAAGCCTGAACTTCTGCTTGCAGGTTACTATCTGAACTCCTTGGCTTGGCTACAGCTTCCCTCTCTAGCTTCAGCTCTTACCTGCCCAGTCTGCTCCTGCCCCCTACATTCTGTCTACTAAGGATTTTACATCTTTCCCTCAACACACTTTGCTCTGATGTATGTTATGATCTTCATAGCCTATTCTGTTTGGATAGTTTTTACCCTCTTCTACTTATCTCTCCTGACTGAGCTCAAATCTTACCTAATCTGTGAGTTCTTCCCAGCCCCCTTAGCCAAAGTTGGTCACCACCTCCCACCCCCACCGCTGTCTATACTCCCATATATGATCACTTTGGTGATAACTCAAATGTCATACCAACTGTGCCATGTTGTAATTTGCGAGTTCATGTCTATTTCTCCTCCATGAGTCTCTGAGCTTCCAAAGGAAAGAAATCACATCATATCCAGCTGAGTTTACCTGTGCAAAAAGAATGAATGAGTACTCAAAAGTACTGGTAATTGAAGGTTGGATTCTCACTTGAACTTTCTTTCAAACGTGTCTCTGCTACCTATTCTAGGTGGCATAATTATAACTTAGAGAGGAGAAGGAAATATTAATGTGGCAAGAGCTGTATACTTCTGCACCTATACAACTTATCTCTGATGTCTAGTAGGTGAAAGATGAGAATGAGGTTGACAGGGGAGCATGGGCTCATTATCCAGAAAGCATATGATGAGGCCTGGCCATCCATGATTCTAGTAGATCCTGGCTCCTAGTAGGTGACATAAGTGAAAAGTGAAACCAAATGGATCATAAAAAGAGGTTTTTAAATATGAGGCATCAGCAGGCAGCAAATTGGTTGAAGTACAGGTCCACGAAGGAACATTTACCACTGTAGACTGAGCAGTGATCACTACCTTGGATATGTCTGGGCAAGATTCCATCACTTGAATGAGCTGGCTTATGGTAGGGGCAGCCATCCAGTATAATATGCTGACTAAGAGCATGGCCTTGGCGTCAGACTCAGCCACTGACCAGCTATGTGAACTTGAGCAAGTTCCATATTTGACTCAGTTTCTTCATCTATAAAATGGGAATAGTGATATTATTCACCTCATAGGTTTGTTGTGAGGATTTAATGAGTTAAACCACGTAGAACAGTGTTTAACAAATGGTAAACATTCAATAAATGTCAACACTTTAATACTTTACTCATTGTTGCTTAAGGCTTTCTTGTTGCTTTTATTTGTATACAAGCTGAAACTTGACCCTAACAGACTGAAATTAGGAAAGATGGCAACTAGATAAATGGCTTACCTTGTCCCTGCTTCTGCAAGGAAAGTGGCTGAATGGATGGGTGTATGTGGGACAAATCAAAATTAGGACAGACAGAACTGGAATGAGGCACCATAGAAAACTGCATGTATCATTAAAAGTGGAAAGAAGAACTGACTATAGCTTTTCTCTTTTTTAGGAAATAATGGGTTTATGTTGATTTTTTTTTCTCAGGGTGGAATATATATCTGCTTTATATTACAGAACATCATTCCTGGGGGGAATAAAAATAACAAAAATAATAAAGATCCATTTCATGAAGTTTTATAATTTAAAATAGGCCTTTTTTCCTTGGGGCCCTGGAAGTACATTGCTTTTCACAAAGGGCAGGGGGTCTTTACCTCCCCACCTATAAAAACAGCTCAAATAGGTTTTCGGCAATTTTTTTTTTTTAAAGTCTCATTAATGAAATCTGAAGTGGTTTACATTAAACCCAAGCCAGGTTGACGTTTCTTGTCCACGCAGGATTGAAATAAATGTTTGTTTCAATTTTAGAGGATTTCATTTTTTTTATTATTTTCTTCCCTCATTAGACTCTCTCAGCCATGCAGTGGTCTCAGCCCACTTGTGCGGGTATTATTATAGCCCTCTTTCCTAACATGGGTCAACATGGAAAATATACTATGTTAGGAATGGCTTTGATATTTTTAAGAGGCAGACTTGAATTCATGCATCTATCCACCTAAGTCTCAAATAAATGAACTGAAACAAATTTTAGTTTAATGTCAAATTCACCTTACTTTAGGATCTGGCTCATTAGAAAGCACATACTAGTGTGTAGCATGCTCTCCATCACCATGTTTTGTCCCCACTCTGTGAAGACCTACAAAGCAGCAGACTTATGGTGGAAACAGAGATGTGGTGCTTAAAAATGCACTTACAAATGATCTCATAGCACATGGAAGGATGCTATGGCCACTTGTTTTCCTTAGCTGAAGACCAACAGCCTGCACCTGTGAAGAATCAAATGCTGTGCCCCTGAGTGCAGCCACTGCCATTGTGGGTGTTAAATCCTGTGCCCTCTGCCTTGTTTTTCAAACTGGCTGGAACTTGCTGGCCAAGCACCAGGATGTATTTATTACATCCTCTCTGGGCTCAGAGTCATGGAGACTTTTTAAGTAAAGAAGTGACACACATCTTGCCCAGGTCACATTTCTGTGACATCCGGCAAGCCTACAAAAACACTTTCATGAGGAAAAGGAAAAGAATGACAAAGGCAACTGAGAGAACCATATTACTGTCCTCATCCTGACTGTTGAATAACATCCTGCGAAATGGGAGCTGGATGGATGATTTGCACATTTAACTTGCAAATCTAGACTAAAGATCATGGGGGCCATTCTACAAGAGGAACGACCTGTGACTTAAAACCACAATTTCTCCAGGGATGATGAATTTTTTTTTTATTTCATCTTATTGTTATGGGGGATACAGAATTGCAGGTTACATACGTTGCCCATGTACCGCCTTTCCCCCCAAGTCAGAGCTCCAGGCGTGTCTGTTCCCCAGATAGTGCGCGTTGCACCCTCAGGGATGATGAATTTAATTAAAACTTTGATAGGCTCAATGGCTTTGGGGATTCATTTTCTCAATCATTTGTTGGTTCCAGGTGGATGCTACTTATTACTACAAAATTGTCATCAATTGGGGAAGACTTTTTTCCAAAATGAAAATAGCATTATTTTTTTATATTGTAAAAAGTTTACATGCTAGCTGTAAATATATAATACTAATAATAAACTTTTACAAAGTGTAAAGAAAACAAAAACAAATTTTGAGAATATACAACTCTGTTTTCAAATAAGAATGCTGATATTGCATATCCTCCCACCACCAAATGACACAAGGTTGAGTTGCTGGTTTTTCCTGAGTACAAGACCCAGTGCTGGTGATGGGGACACAGGGAGGAAAAAGACATGTTCCCTGCACTAGAGGAGTTCACAGTGAACGGGGGCAGAGGAGATGTACAATCAGAATTTAATTTGGTGCTTGCTATTCCTGACTTTTGAACTGGACCAAGAAGGAAAGAACTAGCCCTGTGTGTGGGAGATTTGGGAGAGTGTTATAAGTTTGGTTGTACAATGAGAGGGTTATGTCACGGGACGAGGAGGAAGGTATCCGCGGAGAGGTCACATCACATTCAGTGGCCATCAGCTGGGAAAAGGCCTTCAGTCTTCTAGAAACCACGAAGAGTTTCAAATGCCTGGAGCATAAGATGAATAATGGAGGGGAGGGAGAGATATGGGGCTGGACAGTGGACTGGGGCCAGATTGTGAAAACTCCTCATTGATTCACACACAGTTCCTGCTTTCTACCTTCTCTCTCTCAGCTGATTCATTACCAGGACCCAGGTGATCTTGGAAGAGTAGCTTGTTTCCCTTCATAGTGCCGACAAGTAAATGTGATCCTATGTACTTCAGAGTTCCCAGGAAACTAAAGTACTGGTAAAAGGGCAAACAGTCCCCACAAATAGTTGCAAATGTACAGTAGCAAATAATGGTTACAAAAGTTACATGTTGCAACAATTTTCAACAATGTCTTGTAATTATCAACTGTAATTTGGCCTGACTGACTGAACCCACAATTGGCAGTCCCACAACGCTTCAGCAGCATGTACCGGGGTATCTGCCTGACCAGTCTCCCCTCAGGATCAGATCCTACAAATGGGCAGACCTGATCCCACTGACCTGATCTTCCTCTTTGCAGACGGGGACCGTCTGACATTCTTACACAGGTGGCTGTGAGGAAAGTAGGCATGTGCCTGGCCCAAGCAAGGCAGAAAATTGTACTTAGTGAGTGCCCTTTCTAGACATGAGCAGATTCAACAGAAAGGACAACTGGGCATTGGCAGCAGGTGGGTTGAAGAAGATGAAGTACTTGCTAATTCCAGCTCAAGTCCTGTGATTCTCTTAAGACTGTAGCAGCAGTCCTTGCCCTGCCCATGGCCTTCAGATCTAAATCACTTTAATAAGAGGCAGCTACTTGCAACTACTAGCATTGCATTTCTTTGCCTTGTGATTTCCCCAGTTTCACAAGCCATTCCACTAATATACGTGGCAGGACACATACGTGAGGAATTACTGCTCCCCCAGACAGCCCTCAACCAGTGATGGGAGTTGGTGTATAAATACCCCAACTCCTGTGCTCTTTGAATAAGATAAACTCTCCCCTAAATTTCCCAGGCTACTTTCTGAGCTGTTTCCCTTCTCTTTCTCCCTCTTCTACTGCCCTACTGGTTTCCTGAAGTTTCCAGATAAACAATTTGCACTTAAATCATCTCAGATTCTGTTTCTGGGGAGCCCAATCAAAGACAAAGGCATTTCTATGACCTCCCCAGACCACTGGGATCTGCCCTGCTCTGAACATTTGAGAGGGTATATCTGCAACACAGAGTTTAGCATCTGATTGTCTTCTGGTTGCATTTGCTTTCCATTCATTTAGTGAAGGAATGCACACATTACCAACCCACTGTAAGCACTCTGAAGGAAGGAATCATACCTTACACCTCCTCATACCCTATGGCACTACCCATTCAAGTAATGGGCTCATAGCAAGTGGTCCACAGATACTTGCCAACTAACCATTATTGTAGCAATTGGGACTTGACTGAACGTCAGTGTCTTTTTCTAGTAGATGGCATCTGATGACTTGGCAGGCTGTGTTTGAGGAGGGCCGGGAAAACTACAGATGTTAAGTTCTAGGCAATAGCTGTGGCCACTGATTTTGAGGATCTGTTGGTCTGTATCTTGTGTGTTGCCCAAACTGTGGTCCTCAGACCAGGAGCATTGGGGGTCTCTGAGGAACTTGAATCAGAATCTATAATTTAATGAGATCCCCAGGTGATGTGTGTGCATGAATGTGTAAGAAGCACTGCTCCTGAAGGTCTAGGCCCCAGAGGATTTATCTGCTGTAGAACACCCCTGAGGGTCTGGACATGCCCACATACGGACATGTATGCGTGATACATATATGTTTACAGACACACACGGCCACACTCCCATAGGTTTCTTTGCGATACCCATATTTTTCAACATAAATGATGAATAACCTTTAAAAAATTACCATCTTTGGCGATGTAAGTATAAACAGGAGCCCAGAAAACATCAAGCATTATTTATAATACAGCTTATGAATATTTATCACACACTCGCTAGGTGCAAGGCACTGTACAGAGTGCAAAGTTAAATAAGATTCAATCCTTCTGCTGTTGAGAGGGGCTTTGTTTATTATTCACTTAGAAATGTTCCTTCACTGGGCAAAAATTGTGATGCATTAACACTTTCTGTATAATATTCTTAGAGTTCCTCACTTCATCTCCTCTCCTATAGAAAGAGGGAAGGTGTTCCTAATTAATGGTTTCATACAGAATATCATAGGGAATATGTACAAGATTTTCCTATTGCTTAAGCTTTTATTTTTTTAGTGGTGCTTGGTTTGTTATAGTTCAAGCAGGCTCTGGAAGCGTTCCCAAAACTCCCCACAGCATTTGACACAGGGATGTTGTCACTATGATGTAAAGTTGCATTACAATAGCACTCTCAAATACATATGAAAAGAGCACTTGAAAGTAAATGAATTTTGTTGTGAAACTTGACTATACTTTTTTGGACTTATATTTACATTTCAACCTTCATTATTTATCCAAAAATTTAAGCCTGAATTTATTTTGTAGTCAGTAGAAGTTGGGGTCTTGGTGCTGGTTTAAATGGACAGCACTAAAGCCCTTTAAGGAAAGATGTATCTGAGAGTTGGCTTGTCAGCAATGGACCATTGTACTGAAATGTTCACACATTATAGTTCATAGGATTAACCAGAATGATTGCTATTACCTACATGAATACATGCAGGTAACATGTAAGAAATTACACTGAGAAGGGTATCTTGACATCAGCTTATTTCTTGTTAAGTAATAAATAAATCTAAAGTACATAAATAAATAGTTGTTATTATTTAGGATTAATAAATTTGAGATGAATGGGAAACAAATGTTCCCAGAACTGTGGATGAGTAAATGGAAGTGGTCTGGGTAATGTTTCTTAACCTTCAGTGCTTTATATAGCCCATAGACGTTCAAATATGTAGCCATTCATTCAGAAAAGTGGAAAATAAAGTAGCCCTAACTATCCCACATTATTGAAATCTTTACTTACTAAGTATGATTGATTTTAGAAATCCCTGGATTAGACTAAACTCCCACTCCTCTTCCTTCTACTGCTTTCTGCTTTAGAGGGCAAACTTCCTTCAGCTGTAGGCAGCATTCTCCTGTGATGAGGGTCCCTATCCATTTACATCTTCCTTTCACCATCCAAACCACTTCCCAGAGCCTGCCTTCTCTGTAATAGCTACACATTCCTAATGCACTGTTTGGCTATCAACTTCTTCAGGAATAGTAAGTACAAATTAAAGTGCAGGGGGTAGGGTGCTGATGTGGGAAAACAGTAAAAGTTAGTAATGTTTTTTGAAAAATATATTCTGCCTTCCACCACCACAAGAAGTGAGAATGACCTCAAAGGCAAGATGCATGGATTCTAGTATCCCATGCAGTAGATACAACGGGGATTATAGTTACAATGAGGTGACTCATCTGTTCTTCTATTGAGAAATGGCAACATTAAAGCATGGGTTCATTCGAGATCTCGACACAACCCTATCTGAAAATCCTAAACTGTTTTATTCTTTTTCTTTTTCCACTGTTTACATTAAGGTGAGATCACAAATGAGAGGAAAGCAATTTAGAGAGCGATTCTTTTCTCCAGGCAAGCATATTTCAAACTTTTTCTTTCAAGGGCACCCTAGCCAGGGGTACCTTCACAACTCCATCTGATTCACCTTCATTCATTCATTCATACCTTCATTCCCTGCTTACTTCCAGAAAGCAATTAGGGCAGTTCACAATAAGAACACCGTTGCCAGGAGACACACCCCCCCCCCCAAAAAAAATTAACTCAAGGCAAAATCCAGGAACTAAAAAAGGGAGTGTTGGAAGGATTGGTGGATAAGTATCAGAGAAATTATATCACACTTTCCTAGCTAAGGAAATCACCAATCCCAGGCAAGATTTACACTTTTGCAAAATATATTTTTCCATTTCATTGTTCCCTATAAGTAACGAAATAATACCCAAATTCTTCTGTCTAACTTGTAATTGAGGAGGTACCTCTCAAGTACCATGAATAAATCATTCTGGCCATTTATTTTTAAAACAAGTAGGTACAAAGAAAGATAGGCACCTTACATCTAATTATGTAATGAGTAAATTAGGTCATGTAATGAGTAAATTATGGAAAGTTCAATTGTAGCTGATGTGTAGTTCATCTGCGTCAAATCTTACCATACACCATACCGTTCCTTTTTCTAATGAGCAAAAAGCACATTTTTTTCCCTGGCAAAAGTTTCAAATACAATCTATCTTTCTTTCTTTCTTTCTTTTTCTCTCTTTTCTTTTGGACCCATAACAAACATCTTTCTTCAAAATAGTTTCTAAGATTGGGCTAGAAGGCCTGTGGTTACTTTTTTCTTTCACTCAGTGATTACACCACATTTGCTAAACAGATATTGTGTAATTAAAGATGGGCTGCTTCTTTGAGTTCTCTAGAAATTTTTCAATGCTAAAGTCCCCAGTGGTCTTTCAAAAAGTTTGTTTAATTGAGGCAAAAGAAATAGTGGAACCATTGTTCAGGATAATCAATGAGAGGTCATTTACATGGGGGACCATGGCATAGTGGAAGAAGAAATTCTGGCTCAGCACAATTCATTCTGGGTCCCTTGAGCCCACACAAAAGATTTACCTTTAAGAGGCTAAGTTCCCAAGCCCCTAGTTTTTAAAGAGTAAGTCCAAACTATAGAACTCTAAATCTTTTATCAATCCACAAAATAACACTATGTTTGAAGCTCAAATTAGATAGAATTCTACAAGCTTTAAGATTTGTAAGTATTTGGGGATCAATGCAATGAAAAGATGCTAGAAAATAAACCCTCAGCACAAATGGAGAAGGATTTGGGTTTTAAAACATAAACATGGCCACATTGAATGCTATTTGGGGAAAAATATTTTAAATTAAAACATTTATTTGATAGCAGACCATTTCAAGTTTTCTGGTTTTTAAAAAAATCAATCAAACTAAAGACACAATTTATTTGGTTACATTATTGTCTCAAATAGCACAGGCTATTAAGCTGCCTCTCATATCCTCTGATTTCTATTTTAAATCCTAAATCAATTTCATTCAAACACCTTTTTGAGGAAGATATACCAAGTTCTACACTTAAGTAAACCCAAGCCATAATAGCTTTATAAATACAAAAATTATCCTCATTTTTTCCACAAGAATAAGTTTACTTTGTGCCAAATGCATAGTGTTGGACTGAGTCCAATTTATCTTTAATTTTTGCCATGTTACAAAATTTGAAGTTCATACAAAACAAAGGATACATCTGTTTTTATCCACTGTTTCTTAACTTTTATTACTGGCATTTATTTTTAAGAATTGTTTTGCCCAGACAGCATTGTTTTACTAAGCATGATTTATTACTCTCCCATGTGCCCACAGAAACTGTGATTTAGTTCCTGAAATCATGCAAACTGAACCAAAAATAATAAAGGATGGAAACTTATTCCCTTTACATGTGACTAAATGATCATTTAAAATATGTGAATATGTTTAAATTCTAATAGAGTTTTTCTTTATCAATGGGTAGAAAAATGTATTCAATTACCCTAAGCTGATATACAGAAAAATTGAGACATTCATCCTTTGAGGACAAAAGAAAGAATTGAAGAATGTGGCTTTTTAGAATGTTATTCTATAAATCAGCTCAAAGTTGGAGGATTATCTACCTAAGAAAGATATTAACAAGGTTTTTCTTTATTTATTCTCAGCTTTGTTTCAGAAAAGAAAGATTTCAGGCAGCTTGCCTTCTCAATGGTCTGTTAAAAACATTATTAAGTGTTAGTTTTCAAAAATGATAAACTAAAATTTGATGTCTACTTTCCTTGCAAGCATGTGTGTATATTTTTAAGGCTAGAATAGCACATCCTTGTCTGGGTAGCATAATTTTAAAGAATGAAATTTATTAATTATGCAATTATCTTGGAACTTATAGATTCCTAGATAGCTTGACCATTACTGGCTTGCTTAAGTCAGTGACAGCAACTTTTTGCAGAATTGAAAATGTTATAATATTTTTTCTCCATAAACAGGAAAAAACTGAAAAAGACTAAGGAATGATTGCAAAGAGAAAAAGATCTAGATATCTATAGATAATGAGCTAAAACTGGGTTCAGATCACTGGGAAAATTTTAAATTCTATGATGTTTTGATGTAATTTTTTTTAAAAAGGAAATTGGATTTCTCAGTAAAATATTGAGCATATTTCGCTTCTGGGTAAACTGTTTTTTTCAAGTTATCAAGACACTGGCCCACATTTGTTTAAACTGAGTTGGTTTGGGGGTTTGGGACATTTCTAGAATTTCCAAACTGTTATTAATTCACAAAATAAATTCACTGGGAAAAATTAAGGGTCTATATAGCTTCTAAGATGGCTTGTTTTAGTTTTTATGGCAATTCAAACATTTCTGTATTCTCATTTAGAATTTTTGACACTCAAGTAATAATAATAGCTAACTTTTATGTAGCATTTATGTACCAGGTGTTGTTCTGAATGCTTCGTGTTTTTAACTCATTGAAACCTCACAACCACTCTATGAGGTAGGTAACATGATTAACCCATTTTATAAACTGAGCCATGAAGAGTTACAGAAAACTTGCCCAAAGTCCATGACTGGTTAGTCACAGCTCCAGATTCAAACTCTGAAGGAGCTTCAGAGCCCACTCTGTAAACCACCATGCTACTGCACACACCTGCTCAAACAACGTACAAGTGTGAGGACACTACATGGTACCACCACCTTTGCATTTTCTGAAGGTAAAATTTTCCATGTTAACATTTCTCCAAAGAAAATATTTCACATATACTGACAATCTGAACAGTCAACACTCTCTTTGCTAGTCCTTTACTTACCAATTCTACTTTGCACACAGTAAATAAAGCTTCTTGAAACCCAAATACCTAATCACATCTCTTTTTCAAGGGAAGATTTTAGGAAGTAGAACTATTTAAGCTGTTGCTGGAAAATGTCTGAGAAAGAGCTGTGAATCTCCAGCGTGGGTGCAGTTTAGTAGGCCTGAGCGTGGCTGGGGAACCTTAACACGCTGCTCAGACAGAGCAGCTGAATCCAATAGGAGAGCAGGGTTAGCAGGATTTGGTGGCTTGGTCTCAGTTACAGTTCTGGATCTTCTAAAGAAAGTAGCTCTAAACCCACCAGTCAATGAGAATATTAAAATATTATTTTAGAGGTTAATATCTCAAACTCTGAACAAACAACTGAATAAGAAGTACCAAAACTGTTCCAGTATAATAGGACAAAGAATTATATACCTCCAGTGGGTAGAAATTTACCCCTTTCAGAGTGATTTCCATTGGTTAAAAATGGTTTTTAAACACTTGAAGGTGCTGACTCGGGAAAGGGGGGGGTGGGGAAAAAAATATGAAACTATTGTTTTTAACTTGCACTGTTCACTTAATAATTTATCATGAATATTTCCCATATTATTTCATATCATTGTACAAGAAATAATGTATACATTATGAGGACATACTGTATCTAACAAGATATACTGTTAGACTCTTTGATTCTGTAAAATTAAATTAAAAAAAAATATATTAAAAAAAAAATAAAATGCCAAAAAAAAAAAAAATGGTTTTTAAAAGTTGATAGAGGTTTCTCTGCAAGGGAGATATAGGGAGGAAGGAAGGGAGATGGGAGAGGGAAGGGGTCACAGATGCCATCACAGAAGATTATTGACAATCTTCTGTTTCATTACTTACACATATTTATGTATATTCTTTCATATGTATACTCCATAGTGTCAAAAAAATAGAATCATTGAACATCTACTCTGTGCTGGACAGTATGCCTGGCCTTGATAACAATAATCTTTATAATGAAACATGCAGTCTCTACCAAGTGACTTATTCTTTTAATTCATTGATATTTCTGGCATCATCATATCATATTAAAAATAACATTATAATAATAATTACTATCATTTTTTAATCACCAACTCTATGCCAAATTCTTTACAGTTATTATTTCATCATTCCTTACAACATCATAAAGTATTTATGTCAGCTGAGTTTCGTAATACCATAACCAACAAAATCTGGTTCAGCAATAAGAATATTTATTAACTCATATAACAAGAACCCTGGAAACCATGGTCAGTCCAAGGTTTGTTCAGGAGTTCTATAATGTCATCAAGAAGCCTTGATGATAAGGCTCTTTTCATTCTCTCTCCATTGTCTTCAGTATATTTGAATTGGCTGTGTAAACATGCCCCTCACACTTGCAGGTGGCTGCCCCAGATGCAGGTAGGCCATGTAGATACAACAATGTCTGATTAAAGAAAAGGGATATATCCCTCCTTCTCTTTTTATTTTGGGAAAAAACATTTCCCAGCAGTGTCTCACTCCAGAAAACTTTACCTCAAGTCCAGGTGCCCATCCCTAGTTGCAAAGAAGCCTGAGAAATCGAATAGCTGTCATTTTCACTTTGTGGCAGGATGCGGGTTCTACCAGTAGAAAGCAGTGGCAATCAAATGTATCTGACACTGAACTGCTAGCTCCAGTTTACAGATAAAGAAACTGAGGCTCAAAATAGTTAAATAGGATGCTCAAAATTTTACAGCTAATAAAGGACAGAGGCAGAAATCATTCCAAGTTTGTCTCAATATAAAGCCAACCATGCCAAAAGAAAAACACATCTAAACAAGGAAGAAAGATAAAACCCCCTACTTTGCTGACAGGCATTAGGTTTCACCACCCTCACAGTTCCAGAGCTGGGCCCAGGACTGCTGGGAGTGCTGGTGAAAATTTCTAATAACAATAGACATTACTCTATGCCAGGAAATGTACCAGGCATTGGAAATACAAACATGAACACAGCATGGTCCAGCCCTCGAGGGGCACAATGAAGAAAGAAAGTCAACTTGACACAAAAATTCCAGGCAAGGATGTAAGACACCAACAGAGGTCTAAGGAACACAGAGATAGGAGCAATCAGCTTTGGCTGGGTGAATCAGGGGTGTTTTCACAGAAGTGACATTAGGATTGGTTTAAAGATGCTTATAGGAGTTATATTAAGATTCTCCAGAGAAGTAAAACCAATGGGAGAGGGTATAGATTTGCCCTCCCTCTGCCTTTGCTCTATCTGGGCCCTCCATGGATTAGATGATGCCAGCCCACATTGGTAAGGGTGGATCTTCTTTACTAAGTTATTGATTCAAATGCTACTCTTGTCTGTAAACACCCTCACAGACACAGCCAGAAATAATATTTTACCAGCTATCTGGGTATCCGTTAACCCAGTCAAGTTGACACATAAAATTAATTGTCACCGGAGAGCACAAGGAAGGGAAGGAGAGGAAGGTCTTCCAGTAGCCAAAGGTCTGCCCTAATGGAAACCAAGTCGTTAATGGAGGGAGGGAAATAGAAAAATACTTTAGGGGTATTATTTTAAAAATGGTCACAAATAACCAAGTCACAACCAGCTCCTAAAATTAAATGGATTCCAATATCTCCAATTAACACCACTTCATAAATGTCTTACCAAGCATATCAGATTCCATTAAAAAAGGATTAGAAAATAAGTTTCTCCTTTGACTTTCTCATGATTACAATTCTCATTCAGGCATAGTTCATTGTTTCAAACCAATGGATCTTTTCTTTTAGAAGATGACATTATTCAAACATCTTTTTTTTTGCTCTTTTACTGGGAGAACCAAAGAACAATAAAAGGATTTCAGCATATGCCGTTCGAACCACACTTTTTGTATTCTGCTGTAAACAACTGAGTTGTAAATGAAAAGCAAATAGTTGTCCAGAGTCTTCAATCTGCACACCCAAGTTAGGTCACAGCTACAGAACAATCTGTAATGGGGAGAAGAGTTAATATATGGATGGAAAACAGCGCTTGCATTTATAGTGACTTGCCAGTGAAAGAAATGTCCAATTAGTGTGAAGGCAATAAAATCTGCTGATGGTGGGAAGTACAGGGAAAGACAAACTGGAGGATATGCTGGACATCTAAAACTCGAACACAATTTCATTTGACCTCAGTAAAGCTGACATTGCATTTCTCCAGGCATGATTGCAATGACTTCATAGAAAATCGTGTCTTAACAGCAGAATGTCTTTTTCCTTTTGTAGAAGATCTACAAAGATCTGAGATCCATTGATCAGTTGGTCTATCTACCTACCTACTCATCTCTATCTAGCTATCTATCTATCTCAATGATTTCATATTTTCAAATTCACCTACTTGCTAAACTGTCTTTGTAACCCTGAATCAATACTCATGGAGCTTTCGTGATCATTCATAGACATGTGCAGAGTAGCAAAACATTTTAGTTGTTCCCAGCCAAGGTTGAACAAGGCGATGCTCTGCCTTCTGTTTCAGCTCTCACACTGTAAATAATTGTCTATAATTCTTTTCATGGCCTATTTAGTGCCTTTTTGGTAGTGATTTCACTGTTTAAAGTCCCAAGTGTAATGCTAAAGTGCTCTCTAGTGTTCCTAAGCACAAGAAGATGTGATATGCCTTATAGAGAAAATACATGTGGTAGATAAGCTTTGTTCAGGCATGAGTTACACTGCTGTTGCCTGGGAGTACAATTTTAGTGAATCAACAATATATATTAAAGAATATGTATTTAAGCAGAAACACATATTTTTAAAAAGGTTATCCATTGGTCAGTTGATGAAAATGTTGTGGCCAGAGATTTGCAGTGAACCTAACCCTGTGTTTCCCCTAGAAGCAATACTTCAGTACTGTCCAGTTGAGTGTTTGTGGTAACTTTATAGAACATAGCTACTATAAATAATGAAAATTGAATGTACGTGTAAATATATTATATATACATCCATCCAGTTGTCCCTTGGTATCCAAGGGGGATTGGTTCCTGGATCCACAAGGATACCAACATTTGAGGATGCTCTAGCCCCTTATATAAAATGGTGCAGTATTTGCATAACCTACACACATCCTCTCCTATACTTTAAATCATCTCTAGATTACTTATAATACCTAATACAATGTAAATGCTACATAAATAGCTGTTATACTATATTGGTTTTTTGTTTGTACTATCTTTTATTGTTGTATTATTATTTTTATTGTTTTTTCCTGAATATTTTTGATCTGCAGTTAGTTGAATCTGTGGATGCAGAGCCCAAGGATGTGGAGGGCCAACCATTTATATACAGAGAGAGGTGTATATAGTGATCGTATTCACCTGCAATGTGAGTCTGTTGAGCAGAGTCCTCTGAGCTGAAATAATTTCCTATCTGCCCACAGACTCCAGAGTAGGGTGACCAGCTGTCCCAATTTGCCCACAATAGAGGAGTTTCCTGGGACAAGGGAGTTTTAGGGCTAAAACTGGGAAAATCTCAGGGCAAACAGAAAGAGTTGGTCCCCCTACTCCAGAGTTTCCTGCAGCCAAAGAAGAATTGGGGTGGGAGGAGGCAGCAGTACAAACCCTGTAACTCTTAGTCTGGAGCTAGCAACCTACTCCCAGTCATTAGGAAAGGGACTTCCGTGGAGTAAATATACCTCCAAGTAGTTGAGCACCACAGGCCACCCACAGGCTCTAAGAAAAGCCTGGGGTCACCCTGGCAAAGTCCCACTGAGAAAGCCTTAAAACTAAGTTCATTTGCTTTACATTTTCAATGGCCTCTGCAAGTATATCTCTGATGAGTGCAGAGACTTCAGAGTTGAACTATGAAGAAAGATAATGTTTACATCAAGAATAACAGATGCCCAGGAAATAAAATACTTTTATTCAGGCAACCAAATGTATTATTTTCTATTACTTTTGTGAATTGACAAAGGATAGAGAAGAGAAAAATGTGGATTATAGGACCAAATCCATATTTCCTAAATCAGCAAATTCTCGGATTTTTGGAGATTTAGGACTCTACATAGACCAGTGGTTCTCAACCCTGGCTGCACATTAGAATCATCTGGGAGGTTTAAAAGTTCTTACACCTGGACTCTGCCATTGCAATGAAATGAAATAGGAATTGGGAAGCGCCCCCGCTTTTCTGGGCATTAGCATTGTTCGAACAGCTTCCCAGGTGATTCCAATGTGCAGCCAGGGCTAAGAACCACTCATGAGGAGAATGGCATTGAGAAAGGGTCAACTTCTCGGGTCAGCAGGGAAGAGTGCTGAAATCAAGGGGTGACGCCTGCCATGGTGGAGGAAAGAAGGGGGGCTGCAGAGACACTAAATGGTCTTGTATCTTAAGAAAAAGCACTTGTGTTATTGGCCTACCAGCTAAACTAACCACTTTTTTCATGGAATAGTTTTTGCTTGAAATAATGACTGACAAATAACCTATGATTATTTGGTTTCGGCTATTTGGTAGAAATTATCTGGGAAACGAATGAAGTAAGCCTTTCACTTCAAGCAAAACTACTGCTATTAGTATTTGTTGCCAATGATACAATTTGAACTTGCAAGTGAAAATTAGAATTTTGGAGAATCTGTATCTACTACTGTAAACTTGGAAGTTTCCTAATACTTAAAAGACTTTTCTAATGAGATCAGTAGTGACAATAATAAATGCAATGTTTTGATATCATATAATGAAATGCATCAACCTTTGGAAGATACATCTAACTCACTGAACCAGTATTTTCCCAATGACCAATGCTTAACATTACAAAATCATGCATGGGTAAAAGATCTGTCCCAAGTGTAAGACAGACCAGTGGATTTTAATGTGATAGGGTACAAAAATTTAATGCTGCATATTGCAACTGACCTTTAAGAAACTACTGCTTGTTGAGTTTTGATGTAATGTCCAAGAAGAATATTTACAATTATCAAGGCTATTTTGAAAATAGCCCTCCTTTTCCCAACTACATGTCTTTGTGAGGCCAAATTTAACAGATCAAAAACAGAAACAGATATGAGAATCCAGATGTTGTCCATTAAGTAGTTCCTGAAGAAATTTGCAAAAACGCAGAGGAATACCACTCTTCTCACTATCTTTTCTGTTTTAGAAAATGTTATTTTCCATGGAAATATGTTTATTTAATTTTTCAGTTTTGATTTTTAATATGGTAACTATAAATAGATATAACCCAGGAAAACAAAAACATTTTGGAGTCTTCAATAATTTTTAAGAGAGTAAAGGGGTCCTGAAACCAAAAAGTTTGAGAAACTTGATCTATTTTGTATTTATAGAGTATTTATGATGTTTAAATAACTAAATTAAAAATGCCTAAATGAAAAGGACCATATCATTCTGATGATGAATGAGTTGCAGGAAAAAAAAAGTGGAACATATGTGCATGGGTGGGTTTGTGTTTTTTGATGGGAGAGGCTGGCGGCATAGCCAGCGACGGTAGAGATTTAGACAGAGAGGGCAGATGTGACCTTGAGCCTTGAGCAAGTTGGTCTCCTCTCTCTGCCCAGTTTTCTCCTTGTAAAATGACAGCAATCCTAGTACTGACCTCATAGAATTATTTGGAGGATTACGTGAGTAAATACCTTGCAAGTATATAGAATAGACTTGGCCTTCGGACTAAGTGTTCTCTATGGGTCAGAAGGGACAGGGTCGGGCCCACAATTAAGGCACACAGGTGCTGCAGCCCCTATTCCCACAGTGGATGACTAAGAGCAGAAAAATGCAGTCGCTAGCCTCCAGAGACAAAATATTACCAAGCCCAGAAAGAAATCAGAATCTCCTAACCCCCTTCTTGCCCTCATATCGCACTTTCTAATCCAAAATCACATCTGTTACCCCTGTGAGGTACGTGGATGTGCTCCAGAGTTTCAGAGCAAACGATGTGAGGTTGGCTTGGTTTCATACTTTAGTTCCAGAGCAGTTATAATTTTTCTTGTTCCTGCCCTGTGATTGATTTCCCTTCAGCTCAGTTTGGCTGCCAGAAGATCATTCAGAATTATGTTGTTTTCAGCAAATCTCCACACAGCCACCTAATTCACCTTTTAGAAGGCATATGCTTTAAAGAAGGGGCTTGCTAATTTCTATAGTGAGAAGGATTCTTTATGAAACCTTGGGGACATTTATTGGATAAGCAAATGAAGTGTTTGTGAAATAGCTTTTAAAAATGCTCAAGAAGAATCTGATTCTAAAGGCGAGGAAGTTACCTGAAATTTGAAATTACATTTTCAGTAGGACAAACAATAGATAAAATGCCCCATCTCATGTGTCCCAGTTCCTATATCTTCCTACCTCCCTGTATTAAGCAGAATGAATTTCACTACAACTGTTTTCTGAGAATGCTGGGTTTAGGTTCTGAAACCTCATGGAATTCAAACGTTCCCTTCTCTCTGAGATGTGACATGACTAAACTGTTTAACACTGACACCCCCCAACTCCCCCTCTGCTTCATTTTCCTTTGAGGCACATTTCTCCATCCAACACACTATACATTTTACATAGGTATTTTGTTTATTTTCTCTCTGCCTCATTATGATAGCAGAGATTTTTGTCCTTTTTCTTCAGCTCAGTGTTCCTAACTTTTAGAATGGGGCCTGGCATATGCTAGGGACCCCCCACATCCACTTTTCCCTTTACATGGGGAATAGAAAATGCCCCTGTGGTTCGTTGCATACTATAAATTCATGTATAGAGACCTTGTATGAATAAATGAGTCTATATTAGAAAAAAACTCTTGGATCTAAGAACATTTCAGTGTCATTCTGCAATCTGGCAATTGTATGAGCCAAAATATGAAACAGGGGCTTCCAGGAACACGTGCCAATGGTCTTTACTTTTCATTTAACTAATATTGTTATCCTTTAACAAATAAATATCTTCAGCTTAAAGTAGCTGTCCAGCTTATGAAAGCACAAGCCTCTGTCCCACATACCCATAGAGCTCTGTGCCCTAGTGGGGCTTAAAAACTAATTAAAGACTTGATTGGCAGATGTACCCCACTTCCCCCAAAGGTGTGTTCCAGTACAACTGTACATGAAGTCTTTAAAAATTAAGTATTCCCAGCCTGAGCAAGAGCGAGACCCCATCTCTACTAAAAATAGAAAGAAATTATATGGACAGCTAAAAATATATATAGAAAAAATTAGCCGGGCATGGTGGTGCATGCCTGTAGTCCCAGCTACTTGGGAGGCTGAGACAGGAGGATCGCTTGAGCTCAGGAGTTTGAGGTTGCTGTGAGCTAGGCTGACGCCACGGCACTCACTCTAGCCTGGGCAACACAGTGAGACTCTGTCTCAAAAAAAAAAAAAAAAAAAAAATTAAGTATTAAAGACTAGGGGACTTCACTACCCAAGTCTCTTCTGTAGTAAACATTTCTTGTAAAGCACAGAATTCCTTTGCAACTGCATACTTTCTTTACAAGGTCAAATTTTGACACATAAGGTTTGCTTAAATCAGTGAATTGAGACACACACTCTGGGTGCAAAATCTACAGGCTCAAGTCTGTGCTAGGTTGATGATTGATGAATGAGAAGTAACCCTTTCAGGAGACTTGACTGACACATGTAAACATTAGAGAATTAAATGAAAGGGGGAATTATGAGTCCCTTAAAGGTGTTCACCTTTGCCATCTAGAGTCTAGCACAGGCATATTATAGGCATGCAGTATCTATTTGGTGATTGAATAAAAGCATGGATAAGCAAATAATCAAATGCAATTAAGTACTAAACACGATTTTTAAAAGAGTCTATAGTGCAGTGAAAATTCACACAGAATTCCCCTGAAGAAAATTAAACTTCAAATGCTAGAACAAAGGGTAAATAATAATTCCTAACTAGAATACTAATTTAAACCCATGTACCAATCAGTTAGAAGGACTTTGAGCAGCAACCACTAATACATATTTATTTATAATTATACATATGTTCTATAATACCAACATTATAAAAAAAATTTAACATACACAAGAAATAAGACTTTACAAGGGAAGTTAAAGATGAAATAAGCCATACTTTAAATTGTTATTTTTAAATTAATGGTATACCATTATTTCTGTTGGGTACAAATCTACATTTCAAATAACGTTATGGATAATTTTGAATTTGTTTTGACTAACTTCTAGTCATGTTGGATTAGATCACGTTACCTACAAATGTGGCCAATGAGGAGCTCTAACAGATGTAAGAGACGTGTCAGCTGAGCCACTTTCTTGTTATTTCCCCATGCCTAGATTATTCATATTGTCCTTAATCTTCAGTTTCTCTAAAGAAACTTATTTAAATTACTCATGAGAGTTAGGTTGTTTAAAGCTAGATAATATAATTGGCCAAGCACATAAAAACTGTAATATGTTGAAAGATGCTTAAAGTGAACAAAGGAGTAAGAATACCTGTGGGAAGGAAGTAAACTGCACACAGCAGTGGGATATGTGGCCATCTGACAGACAGATGCATCGAGGGAGCCAGGGTCAAGGCTCACTTTGAGGCTGCTGACGCCGCCTGAGCCGTGTAGGTGGAGTCAACGATTCACATAGTTGGGAAGGGGGGATGTGTGGGGTCAGATCACTGATGGTGCTTGGGAGGTTTTGACCTGGAATGACAGGCTAATAAGAATATTTGCATATTAGTTTATTTTGGAAATCAGGAACAAATTTAAAATCTCAAAGAAGCAGATTAAGAGGAATGATGAATGAAACTTATTATTTAGCTTCAGCTAGCTCCCTAAGTCAACTCCCTATAGAATTGTCATCTGCTGGTCATGGGACTACTCGGATTTTCTTTTAAAACATAGACCTGTTTTCTTCATTGTTCTTGGCAGGAGAGAGCCAGGAGCTGCCTGATGTACCTGGTGAGCCAGTTGGCCAACATGGAGCATTCGTTTCATCATATTCTCCTGCTGGAGATTAAGAGCATCACTGACACCTTCTCCTCCATCCTGGGCCCTCAGAGCAGAGACATCTTCCGCATGAGCAACAGCTTCACCGCCATTGCCAAGCTCCTTACCCTGCAACTGGAAAATGCCAAGGCTGGTAGTGAAAGGTGAGCAGGAGTTCCTTGCGATTCAGGAAGTTGTTGAGAACACATGGAGGTGGAGCATAGCTAAGCTTTCCTTTGTAGGCATGAAAGTTCCCAAGAAAAGCCAAACTCACTATCTCAGCAGAGAATAATGTCTGAATAAATTATGGTACTTGCCAAATATTTTTTTCCTAAATCTGTGTAAACCAGAATATAACAACAAAAAAAAGAAAAATCAAAAAAGTGCACAAAATATGGTAAAGGAATAAGAATGTAATACAAATAATAATGTTTTATAACATATATGTACTCAACAAGCATTTAACAATTTAAGTAGTTAGACTGAACAATTTAAAAAAGTTTACTATGTGCCAGGGAGCTAGACATACAGAGAGATAAAACATGTTCCTTGTGCTCAGGGAGCTCACTGTCTAGTAGAAGAGATAAATATTTAAGTGCACAATTAGAGAATGGCAGGAAGATCATGCTAATCAAGATGGGTTCAAAGAGTTTAGAGATGGGGTGTCTACTGCACTTCTGTATGGAAGGAGGGGGAGTAGGAAGCTGGGATCAGGAAAGGTTTCCCAGAAGAGGTGATATTTTGAACCAAGTATTGAGAGATGACTGAATTGCACCAGGCTGTCTTTTGGGCAGCATGTACAAAAACACTTTCTGGAAACAGAAGTCATTTTGTTTGACTAGGGTGTATGCTACAAAGAAAACAACATTAGGAGACGGTGATGAAGTGGTAGCCAGGGACCAGAGGATGGTGGGCCCAACAGACCTTACTAAGGAGTTTGAATTTTACCCTGTAGGCAGTGAGGAGTCATTGTGGGGTTTTGTACATGGCAGGATGTAATCAGGATCCATATCTCAGGAAGCTCAGTCTGGCCTCAGTGCAGAGAATGTCTCCGGAAGAGGCAGACTGGAGTCAGATCAAATGAGAGAAGGACGGAAAAGTGTCCCTGGGTGGTGGCCATGAGGAAATTATTGATGATTGTGGAGAGGAAGCTGCCAGTGGTCTGGCTGGGCATAAAACAGGATATCTCGGTTTAAAGAGAGAGAGAGTAGACAAAATGCACAAAACTGGCCTTTCGAAGAAGTTTGTCCTTGGGGAAAAAAAAAGGAAGACTTTATGGTTGGGGGAGTATCATTTTTTTGTTTGTTTGTTTTGTTTTGCTACATTTTGAATAGTGAGAAACTTGAAAAGCTTTATGACTTTTAGAATTAACTACAAAGTGATTTCAAATACATAATCTCATTTGATCCTCATAACTGCCCTACAAGACAAGAAGGGCAGATATCATTATTCCTACTTTACAGAAGAAGAAACAGACGCTCAGAGACTGCTTAGATAAATATCTTCCCAATGTTACTTAGTGACTAAGCGGTAGGGGATGGACTCAAACCCCACCTTCGCACTTCAATGCTGAGTATTTGAAGGTATGCAGTTCTGGAGGAGGGGCAGGGCCCATTTGAGACCAGTGTCAAATTGGTGGGCTTTTGGCATAACAAATGATGCACACCATTTCCAGTATGAAACAAGGATTCCCAACACAAGAAACCATCTTGATACAGTAGTGAGCCCTTAGTCACAGTGTCTCCTTTAGGCTCAGCATGGCATAGAGCCTAGAGATCTTGAGGGACATGAGACAACATCCCTGCCTTTAAGGGGTTCACAGTCAGGGTATGTGATGGGGTTTTGATAGACATGCATACAATGCGTTATGGAGTAAGAGAGATGCACTGATCTGATCGGCATCCAGGGAATTGAAGAATGTTTCACAGAGAAGATGAAATTTAAGTTCATTCCTTATGTATTGAGCATCTTCCATGTGCCAGGCATCTCTCTAGGCACCAGGTTAAGTTGCACAGGATGAATGAGAATTCCCCAGGTAAGGGTAGAAAGAACATAACAAATGGAGGTAATAGCACAGGCAAAGATACAAGAACTTAGGAGTGTGTGACCCAGACTAAGGAAAAATAATTTGTTCAGTGTGGCTGAGGCAAGTACATCAGGGTAGGGCAGGAGGGTAAGTTGAAGAGTTAGGTTAGAGGCAGATTATCAGAGACCTTACATGCTGTATCAGAAGTAAGGGGCTTATTCGATAAACATGGAGGTTTAGAAAGATTTTAATCCACGAAATGACCTCAGGTCTTAGCACCGTAATTAGCAGATAGTAAGTATTCAAATATTTTTTTTACCAAGGGAATAGGTGAATGAGGAGTGACTAACATTGTGGAGCACTGAATGGATTTGGCTGGAGCAGCAGGCTGATAACGAGAGAGAGAGAGAGAGAGAGAGAGAGAGAGACACCAGGATGCTATTATTGGAGCCTAAACAAAGGGAGGCCTAGACAAAGTCAGTGATGGAAGCCTAAGAAGTCAGCGCAGATCATTTTAGTGAGAAAGCACAGAACTCTGAGGAATTGATCACCTATGGGAGGTGGGGTAAGGAGAACGAGAAGGGAGTGGATGAAAACCCAGAGCCACCTAGCTTGAGTGACTGCATACACAGGGAAGATGATACTGATAACAAAGAAAGGAGGTGGCAGAGGGGAGCCCATCTGGAAGTGTCTCTTAGCCCCACTACAAACAGAGAATATTACCTGACCAATACGGCCATCAAAGTCAATAATAACTATTCATCAGAAGAAGACTGATTGCAAATGTCCTTTTCTCTCAACACAAGAGGTTTGATTGAGCATATAAAAGGTTGTCAGCTGGTTCAATATATAGATGTTTCCATACCATGTTTTCTCAACCTTGGTGCTATTGATATTTGAGCTAGATAATTCTTGGTTGTGGGGCTGCCATGTGCATTATGGACTGTTTACCAGCAATGCTGGCCTCTACTCACTAGATGCTAGTAACAGCATCCCTTCTCAGTCGTGACAAACAAAAACGTCTCCAGACAGTGCCAAATGTCCCCAAAGAGACAGAATTTCCCCCAGTTGAAAATCACTGCTATACATATGTATATACACACACACCATTCAAAAATAGCATTTTTCCCAGACCCGTGACCTGACTAGAAACAACCTAAATATGGCAGCATCCAAAAAACTCAAGGCCAGCTTCATGAAGGGATTTGTCATTTATTTATATGCAACCACAAAGTCACCGTGGGCCAACATTCATGATGTGGTTTCAGAAATTTGGTTTACAGTCTCTTTGGGGGAGCCACTGTGTGCCGCGTACATGGCCAGGCTGCTTGTGTCTCCTCCCAGCCACGGAGGACACACATCAGAGGCGGAAGCTTGAGCACAAGTCCTGGCCAGTGCCCACCCATTCTCTATTGCCCCTACAGGTGCAAGGTTTCAAGAGACCAGCTGACATCTCTGAGATTATATGTGTAAAAAAAGTTTATATAAAGGAAAAAAAATGGTATACAAATGTGTTACGTTAGGCATCTTAACAGGAAAATTAATTTTTAATAAGTAGGCCCAACCCAATTAGCAATAAACAATTTACCCATGAAAAGAAGAATTTAGGAGATATGTAGGGAAAAATAGGGTCTCACAATCAAGATGAGTCTGAATATATGGGAATGAGTTTACGTTCTCCTTCCTCTACTATTTTTTGGGGTGGGGGACAAAGAAAGCACAACTAAATGTGAAAAGATGAAAAGGTCACCACTCACCTCACACCCCCACCACTGTCATCAGCAGCGGGACCACTCTCAATGCAAAATGCTCCTCTCAGCTCAACCTTCACTGTCAATCTTCTTCTAATCAATTGTAATTATTCGGTGGGAACCTCAAAACGCTGGTGTGGACAGCCAGCCTTTTGTATTAACTGCTCATCCTTTCTGGGGTGGTTGCTAAGGCTTCTCTCCCAACATCTCTTCCTTGAATAGCCTTCATTGTGACCATTTAGCTTCAGTCATTTTAATCTCTGCCCCCCAAAGCAGAAAGGTCTACACTTTTGTCTAAAGCATACAGCAAAATCTGATCCTTACAATTAAAGGGGAAATGAATAAGTGAAGAGAACGTGAAAGAAAATTAAAGATGATAAAATTCAAAACAGATGTCATCTAATTTATAAATCTGACACATAGCCCAGCAAGCCAGATTTTAGACTTCAGGCCAAAACTACAAGATTATCAAAAGAAAAGCAATTAGCATCCTAGAGAGAATGAAAAACTGAAGCAGACAGGAGCCTTCCTTGTGCCAAATGACTCTGAATAAATGGGGCTGGTTTTGTTAGTTGCATCAGGTGAGCACATTGTACTTTTCCTGTTCCTCTGTTTTAGAAAGAATGTTTATATCTAAATAATAAACCAACAGAGGCTAAATAACAGAACAGCCAAGCAAAGCATTTAGATTTTGAAATTAATTCAGGAGAAGAAAAAGGGGTACAAAAACAATCGTGGATTGAAAAGGATAAGGTGTCAGGGTAGGGGAAGAGATGTGTACCTTTCACAACCCTATCTAGCCCTCCAGGCAGACCCAGTCATCTGGCTGTTTGCTTGCCAGGACCCAGTGGAAGCTGGGGAAGGAGAGAGTGAGCTCCTGGCAACTCTGCGAGTGGCTGAGCAGAGCAGGCAAGTGATCATTGACTGGAAGATGCCTTTGCCAAATGAATGTGGCGCCAGGGAGGCTGCTCTAATCAGGCGCCATCAGAATGGGGGCAGTCTGTCACAGGTGATCTCAGTAGGAGGTTAGGCTAAGGCCCCAACTGGGAATGGAAACCTTGGAGGATGGAAATTGTGGAAAGAAAGCAGGAATGGGGAGACAAATAGCAGAAATAAGAACAGATAGGGAGAGAGGATGGTGATGGCAAGAGGCAGAAGGAAAAATCAGATGAAACAGGAGAAAGGGTCCCTGCACACAGCCCCAGGTCTCAGGCTTGGGGTAGAGGAGGGGGAAGGTTACAATTCCTTCAAATCCAGCTTTCAAACCCTAGCCAAAGCCATCAAAGTCATGGGCGGGGGGGGGGGGGGAGGGGGGAAGAAGTTGTTTGTAAGAAAAGTTTAAGACAAAGTGTGTGATTAAAGTTTACCAAAACTTTGGCTTAATTAAATGGGTAGTATTTCTTTTATTGTTTTGGTGGTGATGGTGGTAGTGATGATGAGATTTTGTGTTTGCTCTTTGTTTTCAAGAATCAGGCCTGGCCAGGCACGGTGGCTCATGCCTGTAATCCTAGCACTCTGGGGAGGCCGAGGAGGGAGGATTGTTTGAGCTCAGGAGTTTGAGACCAGCCTGAGCAAAAGCAAGACCCCCCTCTCTACTAAAAATAGAAGGAAATTAGCTGGACAACTAAAAATATATAGGAAAAATTAGCTGGGCATGGTGGCGCATGCCTGTAGTCCCAGCTACTCATGGGGGGCTGAGGCAGGAGGATTGCTTGAGCCCAGGAGTTTGAGGTTGCTGTGAGCTACGCTGACACCATGGCACTCTAGCCCAGGCAACAAAGTGAGACTCTGTCTCAAAGAAAAGAAAAGAAGAGAAGAGAAGAGAAGAGAAGAGAAGAGAAGAGAAGAGAATAGAATAGAATAGAATAGAATAGAATAGAATCAGGCCTGAAAATAAAAAAAAAAGAGAATGCAAAGTAAATTATAGTAAAAACTGATTGGTCAGGTGTAAATCTGATTTTGGTATAAGTGGAAAGAAATGAAACAAGGAAATAAAACAACAGCACATGGGGGAGAATAAAGGGAAAATAGAATAAGAAGATTATGTTCACGGAAGAATGACTTCAGGAAATCTATCCTCCTTGGAGTGGGCCCCAAATTTTGGTTTACACCACATTCCATGCACTGGACATCAAAGAAATGGATTATAGAGAAGAGCCAGGGATTTGATTCCATGTGTGGCCAAAATATGTAGTCAGACAACATGGCCTGTGAAGACTGTTTTCAAAGTGTGAGACCCTATCGTCCCAAAGTTCCCATCTTGACATCCTGGGAGTCATATCAGAACCTAACCCTGGTGAAATACACAGTTCCTCAAGACATTGTCCAAGAGTTTGAGAGTGATGGCTCTTCACTGAGTCCATGACAGAATTTTCAGGGAACAGGAGGCTAATTACTTCTCTACAACATTGCAAAAAATGCTGCATCCATGGGACTGATTAAACTTTTAACCAGCTCCTACCACATGTCAGATCTTGTATAAGGGCTTCCACCTCTGTTATATTGTTTAGTCCTCACAATAAAGTCTTTTAACCTGCACTAGGATTATAGAGGCTTCATACTAAGGCGTAATGGAGTAAACCTTGTGGACAGACAAGAACAAAGTAAAATTCTCTCCCACCCCGCTGTAGGCCCATGGTGATTCCTGGAGGGGCAATAGTGTAAATGCTCAAATATCAGTTCATTGAGTTTTCTTTAATTTCTTCCTTTGATCTGGTCCAATGAATCTCAAATTTTAGCATGGTCAAGAGTTACACTGTTCACAGTATTTCATAGATAATTCAAAAGAATTTGAAGGAATGTCATGGGTGACTTTTGCCTATTCCTCCCAAAAGTTGTACCCCACTAACCTTTACCATTACCTTCTAGAACACCCTCTTCATGCCTCTCTTCCCATGGAAGGCTGCCATTCTCCAAGACTCCAGTTTGGTACCACTTCCCCATGAGGCCTTCCCCACCCATCCTCGCACATGGTGACCTGACCTTCCTCTGAGCTGCAGTAACAGCTCATGCTGCCTCTCCACTCCTCCACTACACGCTGCCTGCCTGGAGGTGTTAGTTTTCTTTCTGTGTCCTTCTTGTCTCCCACGAGCTTGAAGAACTAATATTCAGAACCTGGGCTCTGTAGAAGGAAAATAAGGAGGGTCTTAAAAGTGCTTATATGAACTCCCACTTTTTTAGAAAAGACACGTTTATACAAAGGGAAATTCATTCTTTGAGAGCAACTTTTGGCTGAGGGAGTGCACGCGAGTCAGGACCTTAATTAAAAACATGTGATGTTCTGGTCAGTTTTGCCCCTTGCTTGGAAAAAGCTGACTATAATTTCGCCCCACCAAGTTAACTTTTAAGAATGAAGCCAGAGTTTTAATAAGAAATGAGTGTATCTTTTCTACTAGAGAGGTCAATGGCAGTCACTTGTATAAAGAAAATCGTAGCAGCCATTTGTGGCAGTAGCTGTGGCTGTCGTTACCCCTGTGTGCGTAGGAAAGGCAGGAAAGGCTCCAGTTGCTCGCCTCTCTTCTTACTGAAGAGGTTAAGTCTGACATGTGGCTCCATTTATGTTCCATCTGTTGTTCATTTACTCCACCAGTTGTCCTTCCTTAAAGCAGCTTTAGGGTGTTGTGGAGGTCTTTAAAGGTATTTCAGGAATTCATTTATCAGCAAGAGATGCAGGTAGGGGACATCATTATCAGCTCTGGAGACAATGGAGCCAGCCCAGGGAGTGTGAGGCCCCAGAGGGGCTGGCTCTGCTGTGTGTGGACAAAGGGGGTGGAGATGGGGGCAGGCAGCCCTGCCATGGAGTGTGAGCAATCCAATTTCAGCTTCACCGGGGGAGCCAGGCCCCTTTCCTGTATCATAGCAATGTTCGAAACACAGTGCACACAAAAATGGAAGAGGGTCTTTTGTCTGGCGCCTATGACCTGGCTTCCCATTTCAAACAAGACAGAGAACACCAATGTTCTAGTAGGAAGAAGTGCCCTGTGGAGCAGAAGTGAGAGGAACTGACCCTCTATACCCCATGCAGAAGGGGTGACAGCTGGTGCTCAGATGTCTTACTGGACCCTATGAGCTAGCTGTTTGCTATTTTGATTCCCTAAATGCTCCCTGTTCCTTTTTTGGCATCTGTCATGATTGAACTTGAAAATTGCCATTTGCATGACATTTTAACCTTTTTGTTTGGGTTAAAAGAGGGTGCCAAAATTCATTTTTCCAACCAATGTGAAGAGTCAGTCAGTGACCATACATCAACTTTGTTCTGGTGTCTGGTTCCCACAGGATGTTACTCAGAGATATTAGGTGAAATAATTCTTCTTGATTACTGTGCTATCACCAATCCCGTAATATGTATTACTTATTCCTGGGGTAGAGTCAGATGCCCTGAACCAAACACCAATTGAGAGGCAGTGTGGAGGGCAGGTGGGCGTGTGGGCTCTGGAGGCAGACACCTGCATTTGATGCTGGGTTGACTAAGTGACCTTCAGTAAGTTACTCCACATCTTTCTGCCTCAGTTTCTTCATATGTAAACGGAGCTACTAATAGGTACATGAGAAGTAATTCATGAGAATAATTACATGAGAAATAATTCATGTACAGGATTTAGAGCAGTGAGTACCTACACTCAGTGAGCCCTCAGTACATGTCCATTATCAGCATTAGCACTTTGCTCCAGGTGGGCATTAGAATAGGTGATTTTACTTGATATATCCACTAAACCAGTGCCCATCTGCAAACTGTTTCTTATCAGACTGTGACAAAGTTATTATGGAAATTGAAAATGAGAAAATAAGAGGTTAGAACTTTTATAGCAATTTGACATTGCTGCAATATCCAAGTGCATGATCAGTGGACACTGTATTTTTTTTATTCATTGCAATTCTCTGATAATTTACTTTTACTGTTTTTTACAAAAATACTGGCCTGTGACATATGCAAATTCAAAAAACAAAAAAACAGCTTTTTGCTACAGGTAACTTGAAAACCATTGCATTAGATCCTAGATGCAGCTGAACCCAGAAAAGTCTGAGACCTTTCTTTAATATCTAACATTTTACCCCCAAACTTTCCTTTGAGACCTAAAGTAAAGAGATTTAGTGCATGAAAGATGGTGAACACACACCATTTCAGCCGTGAGATGCAGGCACTGTGGGGTGGGTTACAGCTGAGGCAAAACAGTTCTTAATATTATTCATATTTGTCATAAGGCAAATGGTGGACTTTCTATTAGTTGGTAGCCTGAGGACTGTTAGCTAGTCTTTACTACAGGTAAATGCTGAATTCTAGGTAGACTAGAAATTGAATCACAGGATTTTGCACGGAGTTCTATCCCGGCTCAGTCATTGATGTGTTTTTGACAAATTATATCCCTCCATTTTGGAGTAGCTACGTTTCTATCTATTAAAAATGAGGTAGGGTATTGTATTTGAGGTGAAGACTATGAGAGAATATATCAAAAGGAAAAATTTTACCCAATCTTCCTGCTCCTCCAGTGTCAAATGCTGGAGAGGGACAATGTTTTAACTGCTTAATCCTCTCGTCAGACCCTATTGCCTGCTCTTGCTCCCAGACAATGAAGTCAGCCTAGATAGAGAAGAGCACATGCCTCACTCCTGATTCCAAGTGCTTTGATGACATTGCTACTCTACGTTTTATACTCCTTTATAATATACAAAGTGCTTTTGCAGCTTGTGCTACATCCACGTGGCAATTTGTTAGGATGGGGCAGGCTACTGTTAAGGCTGCTGCTCACCTGGGCTGCCCGGTCTAGTCTCGGGAATCTCGACTGAAGATTCGGGGTCTGTCTGGACCAGTATCTATCAGTGGCAAAAACTGAAAAGATGCCTGTACCTCAGAATTTACAGGGACCCTGAAATGACTGACGATGACAAAGCTCATCGTCAGTAATGCAGACTGTTTTAAGTCTCTCCTCACTACAGAGTTAGTGACACCCTTAGCAGTCTTGCTTGATCGAGGGAAAATGCCTCTGCCCTGGTCTGCTTCGGATGCTGTTCTTCATTGTCTGAGCCAGTGCTTCTCCAACTTGAATGTGCCACCAGACGCCTGGGGATTGTGTTAAAATGCTCATTCTGACTCAGTAGGTTTGGGGCAGAGCCTGAGATTCTGCATTTCTGACAAGCTCCAAGGCAACGCTGACACCACTGGTCCAGGGACCCCACACTGGGTAGCAAGGGCAGGGGCTTTGCATTTTTTACTGATCCTTTTTCCATGTCTCATTCTTTCCTGTGTTGGTTGAATGACTGAAACGTGAGCAAATGACTGAGCATCTGCATTAGGAGGGTCACTGCCTTGTATCGGGGCTTTTATACTTTTATTCAAATTGCAGGAAATTCTATGTCTTCAGTTGCTCAGAATTGACACTTGAAGTACAGAGATTTTTTTAAATTAATGAATTCCCAGTCCTTGTGTGCTCACACAGTGGGCTCTCTTTTAGTACACACTCTCTAGGATGCTACAGTTGGAAAAGGGATTATATAGTTCTCCCTGGCTTTGAGCAGGAAAAGCTCATCTTCCAGGTTTGGTGCCACCTGCACAAGCCTCCCTCTTTCAGTGTCAAATGTCCACACTAAGCAGCAGCCACTCAGAGTTTTACCATGGCTTGACATGTCTATTCTATATGGGCTACACTGTCAAATCCATTATCTTATATAATGCCTTGAGCAATCTGATGATGCAGTATCACTAGTCCCATTTTTATATGACAAAAATAAGACTTAGTGTTATAAAGAGATTTGCCACATCACAAATAAACATGAGATTGGAGTGATGAATCTAGATCTTTCCCCTGTGAAGTCATGTTCAGTCCATTTCTCCACAACTGTCTCTTTTTGAAATCCCTTCAAAATTGTAGTGTGAATAAAATGCCATAGAGCCATCTTATTTCAGCAAAGTTCTACCATTGGTATGAGCATATAACCAGGTGCCTGCCCATCTCTGCTCTTGCCCACTGAGCAGGTCACAGGCAGAACAGGTTGCCGAGAACCTAGACTTACTGTTGTTCTTTCCCATGATATTCCAACATAGCTGTAGGAGCAGCGTTGTTCTTTGCAGCCCTGAAACAGATGCTAGCACTCTGGACCTGGGGGATCATCTCTGTCATTCTTATGATGATTGATGACCCAAGAAACTGCTGAGGAGTAAGGAACATAACATTCTAAGAATTTAGGATCCCGATGTGGATTTGGTTCATTACCTTCTCCTACTTCTCCTCTAACAAGCTTAACTCTGCAGGAGTACATATTGTAGACATGGGATCATACGCCAAAATCATCAAACATTAACTAATATTATTATTTTTTTTATTTAAAGAGCCAGAAAGAGAGGCTGCCAATCTCCCCACCCCTGCCAGTTTTGTAGTCTCATCTCCCAGCTTAGTGAGAGCAGCCAGCTGTCCAAGGGCCGCTCTGTTTCTAAGGGAAGTCCTCAGGAGGGAGGTAATTAGGCCTCCTCCTGGGCATCTTTAGAGGTACCTTTAAAAACTTTACTTTGGCAACAGAGACCAGAAACCATTCAGACTGGAAATTATCTGAGCCTCTTGTAACGTGGTGTGTTGAGTTAAGGCCAAGTTAATATTTAGAGGATTACAGAACCCTGGCAAAGATTTCTATAAAATTACCTCTGGGGTTAAAAGTGACAAATGGAAAAGAAATAACAACCCCCTTCATGAGCCCAGCCTGCCGGCCCCACCCCCACCACTCCACAAGTAAACACACACGGGACCAATGGCTGCATCAGTACTTGCATATCAGTGATATGTTTCCTTGCTCTAGAAGGAAAGCAGAAGGGTTGTTTATCTCTGGAAAAGGTCTTCTCTCCTATCGTTTTCTATTAAATTTAAAAAGGAAGAGGAGAAGTAAAGGAGCAGGAAATGTTTATTACAAACCCAAACAAACCTTCTATTTATTAATGATACCATTTCCTGACTTTCCAACCCATTGGAATCAAAATTTGTCCTACCTCCCTGCCAGCAAAACTCTTTGGCATGCCCAGAAGGGTTGATGGCCACAGACAGAAAGTTCTCTTTGATCCGTCTGGAGGCCTTGGCTGCCTCAGTGACTCTTATTACCACTCCTGATCCCTGACTTCTGTGCTATACAAATTTCCCAATCATGAAAACAAGCGAGATGGTGTAGATGTAGAAAAGAAAGTCTTTGCGGTAAGAATTCTACTCATCAGCAACACTCATCAGCCTCATATCCAAAGAGCATTTCTTTGGCCCAGACATTTTATTATTGCTTCTTCACTCTTCTTATTTGCTCCTTTGCAAATTCCTCTTTTTGCTCCCCCTCTGGCTCCCTGCTTCTCTACAAATTTCGTATGTACCAAACAACACCATGCCACCCCCACCCCTGCTGGGCCAGGAGGAGTGGCCAGTGCCTCACAGGCGTCTGGTAGACCTCTGGAGGGTGGGGGTTGGGGTGAGGTTTGCAGGCTAACTTCAGACACCACTCAGTTCACTTATTCCACAAAGAGTCCAGGTACCCATGTGTGCCAAGCCCTGTGCCAGACACGAGGGAGCAAGGATGAGCAGTACAGGTCCCTGCCCGCCGAGCAACAGGGGTTTATTCCAGAGCAGCGTTGCCAAATTTAACAAATAAAAATATGGGACACCCAGTTGAATTTCACATAAAGAACAAATTATTTCTTAGTACTTTTTAGTGAAAGTATAATAATTTTAGTATAGTATAATACATATTTAGTATGTCCCACTAGGGACATACCTATGCAAAATATTTGTCATTTATCTGAAATTCAGATTTGGCTGAGTATCCAATATTTTAGTGACAACCTAACTCTAGAGGCACCAAACCTGCGCCTCTTGGGGTCAATGGATGTGTAGGGATCACCCCATAACTTCTCTCATGCCCAAAGTCTTCTCAGGAGGATGCTATAAAACAACCAGAGAGTGAAGGAAGGCTGCTCCCATGGAGCTCTGACTCCTTCAGGGTCTGGGGCTTAGTAACCAATACCCAGTCACTGGAGACGCAGGCAGGGAAAGGGGCCTGAGTGAACATCCCCTCCTAAAGCCTGATAGTAATAAAATCTGGTGTCTGTTGAATGCCCATTGTGTGCTAGGAACAGTGATTCACACTGACTCTGTCATTTAATCTTTCCAACAATCCCTTGAGTTATGTACGGTTATTATTTCCATTTTATAGATGGTGAAATTGGTATAAAGAGTATAACAAGGCCAGGCACGGTGGCTCACACTTGTAATCCTAGCACTCGGGAGGCCAAGGCAGTGGATCGTGTGAGCTCAGGAGTTCAAGACCAGCCTGAGCAAGAGCGAAATCCCATCTCTACTAAAAAAATAGAAAGAAATTAGCTGGACAACTAAAAATATATAGAAAAAATTAGCTGGGCATAGTGGCGCATGCCTGTAGTCTCAGCTACTCGGGAGGCTGAGGCAAGAGAATTGCTTGAGCCCAGGAGTTTGAGGTTGCTGTGAGCTAGGCTGACGCCACAGCACTCTAGCCCAGGAAATAGAAAAATAAAAAAGAATATTCAAAAACAAAACAAACAAAAAAAAAAGAGTATAACAAATAAAAGATCTCTGTAAGTAAGAAAAATTTTTTAAAAATCAAAAGCTGATACAATAAAATTATCTTTATCCTATAATTATATGAAATTTGAAATTTTGGGGAAGAAAATGTGATTATTGTAAATATTATTATAACCCAGAGCTTTGCACAGAGAGAAAAAAATTATAAATTCATGAGAAATTTATAACAACTCATATGTTATAAGATTTAAAAATTGGTATAACTGGGCACATTGGCTCATGCCTACAGTCGCAGCTACTCAGAAGGCTGACGTGGGAGAATCTCTGGAGCTCAGAAGTTCAAGTCCAGCCTGGACAACATATTAAGATCGCATCTCTAAAAAATGAAATGAAATTAAAAAATGTTAAAAATTGTATAATGCTCAATATCTGAGATATACATTTTGGGCTATGCTTTGTGCTTTACAAATTTTTTAAGTTTTAATAATTCCAACTTTAGAAATTGTTAAAATAAAGATATCTTTCAGTTTTGAAATGTGATTAAGTTACAAGGAACCAGAGAAATACTTTAGTATTTAGTACAAGGACTGACATGGATAAAAAAATAATACTCCCCAAAATTTCTTGTGTTGAGAAGGTTCATTAGATCTTTTAAAATTAACCTTGGTAATCATCATGGTTTGTGAAATACCATCCAGTGATAGCATTATCTTGGTTTCCTTTGTAATAGGAACAAACGTCTAGAATGTTCTGGCTAAAAGATGTCAAAGCCTCCCATCTATTTGTGTGCAGCCGGTATCACGTATATGTTAGAAAAAAAATCATTTTCAAGATTAGCCTTTATTCCCGTGTACTAGTTCTTGAAATCTACTCATGTATATTTCATTCACGCATGGTGTGGGCAGATAAATGAACATTATGTAAAGCCATAGGAAACCTATATGAATTATGTAAGTAAAATATTTTTAAATTTTAATTTTAAATAAACAACAGTTTATTAGGCAACAAACAATTGCCTTGTTACCTAATAGATGATCAACACTTCTTCCCACTTGGAACCATCAGCAGCTGTCCCTGGGCTGGACTCACAGGTGGATTCTGACCACCGAGGGTCCGTAACCACAAACCTTCCCTCAACGCCAGGACTGCTCTCTGAGCCAGACAGGAAAACTTCGGTATCCAACCCTACCAGTTCACCTTCACCAGTGCCCACTGCAGATACAATGCCAGGATGGGCGGAATAGTCAGCAGCCCTTCTGCATTGGTTCTCCCTGATAAGCAGTGCTGTTTAAAAAATAATCGTGTTTTTCCCTCACCCTGACCCAGCTATGCCAGATTCACTTTGACCCTTCAGATAAAATAACCATATTTTTTAAAAAGCTAGGATTTTTCTGTAAGTCTCAGGCTCTTTCCTCAACATCAACGAAAAATACTAACGAGAGCCAAGTAAGTACACACAGACAAACCAACAAAATCATTAAACCATCTTGGTGAATGCATTTTGGGGGATTATCATGTGGAGTAATAAAAAAATAAATATTTTGTCTTTGTCCCCAGTTCCTGGCACACAACTCCTAAACCCTTGGAATCTCCAGAGTGATGAGTGTCTTTTGTATGCTAATGAGATGACTAGTGGCTGGGTACCCCTAGATTGCTTCAGGATGGGGTCTGTTTGCTAGAAAGACCAAGGCATCATTACAGGGCTGGTAATTTCAGTCCTTCCTTACCCCCTCATCCCCAACCTCTGAGAAGGGGAGAGGAGCTGAGTCAATCATAACGGCAATAATTTAATCGCTCATTCCTGCATAATGAGACCTTCATAAAAACCTGTAAAGGACAGGATTTGGGGAGCTTCTGGGTTGATGAACACATTGAGCTTTTGGGAGGGGGCACAATCGGAGAGGGTACAGAAGCTTTGTGCCCCTTCCCCTCTACCTTGCCCTATGATCTCACCCATTTGGCTTTTTTTTTGAGTTGTATCCTTTATAATAAACCAGCAATAATCAGCTAAAGTGCTTTCCTGAGTCCTATGCGTTGTTCTAGTGAATTATTGGACCATGGGGGTGAGGTGGTTGTGGGAATCTCATGACTTTATAGTCAAGTTGGAGAGAGCCTGGGTAAGCTGGGCACCCTGTACCTTCAGCTGGCATCGGAATTGGGCACAGGCTGTGGAGTCTTAGGCTAATTCTGGGTAGTTAGTGCTGGGATCAAATGGAATTGTAGGACACCCATTTGGTGTCCGGAGACTTGGAGAATTGGTGTAAGGAAAAAGAAACCTACACATTCGATGTGAGGAGTATGGTGAAGGAAAACAGTTCACTTTACCTTTGTTTTTATAAGGAAAGAATTAATCCTAACATGACATGTTATGATGGGTAGCAATTGCTAAATAAGAATTAAAGTAGTTCTAGGCCAGCTAATATTAGTAGACAGATCAGGGAGGATAGATGCATATTACTCTACTGTAATTATTCACCACCTCAGTGAGCATCAGAGAGCTATTTCTGCAGCTTATTTGCAGGCTCTTAGCTATAGCCAAGGCACTGTTAGTCTGCAGAAGAATTCCAAAATTATACCACATGTGGCCTCCACCTTAAAGGAGGTAATTTTAATGACCCACAGAGTGGTTTATAAACTCTGCTATAGAAGATATTTGGAACTATTAATGTCATTTATAGAAAACCTCCTTCATCCAATATCTTAAAATTCAAAAAGATATTTCTTGCTTCCAAGGTGAAAGTTATGCTGATTTCCATAAAATTAACAAAGCCATGAGTTTACAGTCTATATGAAATATTCTTATTCTATCAATTTTAGTACAAAATTGATAGTACATATCAGCACATACAAATTTTCTAGAAAATGTCTGGCATGAATTTTATGTGAAAGCCATACATAGGAGAGTTTCTAGATGAGAATATGGTAGATGACCATAAAAACTGTTTTTTATTCTTTGAACACTTCAAAAAGTATTTCTAATACAAAGTTGACATAAACACCACAGTTTCTAAATTTCTGATGAAATAAACTACAGAAGCAATTTCAAAGACCTATGCCCAGAGTAAGTATTCAATAAACATTTAGTATGTGACTAGTGACAAAAAAATTATCAGGCAAAGTTTTCATTTCTGAATAAGAGACAGTCAAATAGAGAGTAATACTGTTCTGAAGGGTGTATTTTACTAGCATCTAATGCAAAGATTTCTATTCCTTTAGGAGAAAAATCAGCTCGGAAATTGAATCCCCTGAGAGAATGGAAGAAATCAAGATCATGGTAGCTGAAAAAGAAGACCATGAAAAGCTCCAAGTTAAAATCCAGGCTTTTGAAGACAAAATAAATGCTGAGAGCAATACCCCTGGCTCTATTAGAAGATATAGTTTGGGCCAAGTTTCTAAGGAAGAAAGAAAAAACATTAGATTTAACAGGTATAAGTTTTGTTTGGTTAGTTTTTTAAAGTATGCACTTCATGTTTGCTATTGGTTTTGTTATCCTGCTGTTATGGGGGGCATTTTATATATCTTTTACCTATGGCCACCCAAAGTTCTGTCCTTTCATGAATGAAATATTTTTCACAATGTTCTCATTATCCAAAGAAGCTCAATATTTTAAATGGGGAATACAAACGGAAAACAAACCTATGGCTTAATTTTTTAAATATAAATATGCCAATATGAAGAATGGCTTCTCTTGGTTTCTGATGAAAAATCAGAAGCAAAAGTAAAAAAAGAATAAGTCTACCATTTTCCAGCCAGTTTTGCCATAGAATTTATTTTTAAATCTTTGTTTTGGAAAGTGACCTAGATTTTCAAAGGTTTGGTTTATTACCTAATTTATTGGTGGTCTACATTTTATCAAATCTGTTAACAGTTTCACACTCCAGAAGAAGTAACTTTTTGTCCCAGTGTTATTACTATTTCTTTTCCTTATCAGTGAATGATAACTTCTTTAACTTTCCCTGTGTTTGTCCTCTAGGTCAAAAAGTTTGGCTTTGCACACTGTGCTCACAAAGGGTGTGAGTTCAGATGATGGGGAAGATGTAGAGAGTGGAGAGATACCAGCCAGCATCTCTCTTTCAGAAATAGACCCACTTAGCCAAAGAAGTGACAAGTTACCCTTTAATACAGACACTGACAGATCACAGCTGGGAAATTCTTCAGTTTCACACCCAAATATTATACATATAGAATCAGAAAATTCACCAGAAACTATTAAAGAAAACTTCCAGGAAGAAACTCCAGAGACACCCGCAAGTCCTACAGAATATCAAGATAAGCTCTACTTGCACTTGAAGGAAAACCTCAGTAAAGTGAAAGCATATGCCATGGAAATCGGAAAGAAGATTCCAGTCCCTGATCAGTGTACCATTGAAGGTAAGTACCATGAAATTCCCAAACCTGAGGAATTTCAAAAGTCACACACACACACACACACACTCAAACTCAGATTACATAAATTGCCATACTGTTTTCTGGATCTTTGGCAAAAATGGATAATTTTTAAATATACCTTGTATTATTTTAATTATCTCTTTTTTTTTCAGTAAAGGTGATCATCTTCTTGATTCCTATTTGAATCTGCTTAGGTGCACCTAAGTTCACTGACTGTCTGATTTTTGCAAACCTCAAGACATATTATTTCTAGTTCCCTGTCCCCAGGGTTCAGGAAAACCCTGTATAGAGGTCTGTGGCCAAGAAGCAGGCTCTGGAGTAGGCATCCAGCCAGAGACATGTTCCATCCACATAATCATGCAAGAAAGCTGTGCATGACATTGAGCATCAGCTGCAAGAGCTTTTTCTACTATTCAACTACCATGTGCCAGGCACTGTGCTAATGTACTCAAGATTCAGCTATAAACCAGACACCTCCCTGACCTCTTAGAGATTAAAGTACAGATGCTCCTCAACTTACAATGTGGCTACATCCCCACAAACCCATTGTAAGCTGAAAATACCGTGAGCTGAAAATGTATTTAATACACCTAATTTACCAAACATCATAGTTTAGCTTAGCCTACCTTAAACGTGCTCAAAACACTTAAACATTAGCCTATAGTTGGAAAAAAATAATCTAATGCAAAGCCTAACTTATAATAAAGTATTGATATCTCATGTAATTTATTGAATACTGTACTGAAAGTGAAAAGTAGAATGGTTGTGTGGGCACTCAAACTACGGTTTCTACTAATGAGTATCACTTTCACACCATCAGAAAGTTGAAAAATCACAAGTCAAACCATCTTAAATCAGGGACCATCTGTACAGAAAGAAAAGGACAAAACAGTAGGTAGTCAGGAAGTGACTTAAGAGGTAGGAGGCAGAGAGGGTGTGAGCTAGTCAGAAAACAAAGGACAAAGTGAAAAAAAAAAAAAGAGATGTCAGGGGCAGCCAAGACCTCCCTCAGGCAGCACCAAAAAAATCTTAGTAAAGTTTTAAGTAATGACAGGATCAGTAACAATGTCTTACTGAGCCATATTGGGGCTTGAGGCAAAAGGAATCATTGGTAATATCGATCCTCTCTCTAATTACAATTTTGATATTTTATTTATTATAGATTTTCTGCACTAATTTTCATTTTTAAAAATGTCTTAATTACTAATTTTTTTTCTGGCATGCCTTTACATTTTGTGCCCTACTCCTTCCTAGCCCTAGGAAAGGTAATGGGTTTGAGACACAAGTCCTAAAATGCCGTAGCACTAGGGGCAGGCTCACTTTTCTGGTAGTGCATTGAACAAGTCTGGACAGCTCAAAGGCACTACCAGGCTCATAAGATCTTTCCTACAACAGTTTTTAGACAGTAGCCATGTTCATTCTTTGAGATTTATGTGATGGTCCTGGCACTCTGGTAGAACATGTCATCTTCTCACAGACTACAGCCCTCATAGAAAAAGCCAGACAGCTCAGCCTCCAGCAAGAAACCTAGGGGGAGGACAGGGAATAAAGTCATATTCACCCACCCACTGGCTGTCAGGTTTAGGAGCTGGGAGAGAGAGTCCTGATTTCCCTACTCTACTTCCTATTCCTTCTTCCACTTCAAATCAGATGGGAGGATGCATTCTCATGCTAACAAAGGGAAAGGCAGGCGATTCAAGCATTTGGTAATGACATTATATTATCACTTAGCATGTCTGTGTAGAATCTGACACTTTCAAAGGTGTTTGCAATAATTTGATTAACCTTCTTAAAACTATTTTTAAAATGGTGACAATAAAAGTCACATTGCTTATATTTAAATATAAGTATAATTAAATAATAAGTATACCAGGGCTAGGAAATAGCTAAAATGAATAAAGCTCAGTCAAAGTAAACACTTTACAATTGCCCAATATGCTAATAATCTATGTATCTAATGCACAAGTTGGAGAATTTAATGTCAGAGAAGTTAAGTGAATTTCCCAGTTTAACAGAGGGAGTCTATAGCAAAGATAAAGTTAAAATAGTGTTTGTTTTTTTTTTAAGTTTGGCCTCAAGCATTAAAGGTTTGTTATTCTGTTAGTATTAACCTTGTGGAAATGTGGGGTAAGTCCTGTAGAGTTACTTCAAGCATCTAGTTGTCAAAAACACATGATATTTCTTTTTGTCTTAAATTATATTGGGAGTTAAAATTATATACTGTCCCTGATTTATGATGGTACAACATGATTTTTCAACTTTACAATGGTGCAAAAGTGATATATGTTCTGTAGAAACTGTACTTTGAAATTTGAATTTTGATTCAAAATTCTTTATAATAAATCTATTATAAAATAGGCCTTGTGTTAGATGATTTTGCCCAACTGTAGGCTAATGTAAGTGTTCTGAAGACATTTAAGGTAGGCTAGGCTAAGCTATGATGTTTGGTAGGTTAGGTGTACTAAATGCATTTTCAACTTATATTTTTTTGTTGTTGTTTTTTAATTTTTTTATTCCAGCATATTATGGGGGTACAAATGTTTAGGTTACTTATAGTGCCTTTTCCCCACCTGAGTCAGAGCTTCAAACTTGTCCATCCCCAAGATGGTGTCCATACCCATTAGGTGTGTATATACCCATCCCCTGCTCCCCACTCCCAACTGCCTGACACCCAGTGAATGTTATTACTATATGTGCATTTAAGTGTTGATCAGTTAAAACCAATTTGATGGTGAGTACATGTGGTGCTGTCTTTCCATTCTTGTGATACTTCACTTAGTAGAATGGGCTCCCACTCTATCCAGGATAATACAAGAGGTGCTAGATCACCACTGTTTTTTGTGGCTGAATAGAATTCCAAGCTTCTGCACAGCCAAGGAAACCATCATGAGAGTAAACAGACAACCTGCAGAATAGAAGAAAATACTCTCATGTTACACATTTGATAAAGGGCTGATAACTAGAATCTATATAGAACTCAGGAAAATTAGCAAGAAAAAATCAAACAACCCTATCAAAAAGTGTGCAAAAGACATGAACAGAAACTTTTCAAAAGAAGATAGACTAATGGCCAATAAACATATGAAAAAATGCTCAAGACATACCCCATTGTAAATTGAGGAGCATCTGTAGTTTGAGAGTTAACAAGGTAATTGGTTTTTTCCCCCAATATTGAATAAATCCATTATCTTTACTTTAAGAAAATAGTAGAGTATTTTCTTTGGATATTGATGTTTTATACCAGAGATGACTTAAAATTGAATATGTATTTTTTTTAAATTGACATTCATGCATACTTTTGTAATTTCCTGGGCAATTCCTTGCATAGAGATATGTGTGAGGGATAGAAGATTCATATGACTCACAGCTAATGTATCCACTGAGAAAGGACTCAGGCTGATTGCAGGGGAAATGTTAATATTTCAGAAATAGTGTAAACCATTCAGTGAAACACCAGCAGTCATCTGGCTGACACAATTTTGCTTATTGTCATAAGATCACTTGGCATGACAATATTACTTTTCTTTCCTTAAAAACTTACTGAAAAAAAATTAGGCTTAATTGTGTAAGGTTTAATGTGTTATTGATATATAAGAAATATATTTGATCTTTATGCACAGTAATCAAGAAACAAAGAGAAGAAGCATAAAAACTACTTCTAAAACATTTAAAGTTAAAGAGACAAATAGCTGGCAGGAAACAACAGCAAAGTGTTATGAATAATTTTGGAATGCTGTTCCAAAGTCCATACTGTAAGAACATGATAAAACAATCCTTGAAAGAAAATCTTTTTGTATTAAGTTGGTCCACATGAAAAAATTGATATTTGACTATTTTGATCTATAAAAACATCAATTTCAAATGCTTCAACCTAATACTTTAGTAATAAACTATGTTGAAAGAATAGGAACCTCACTTGTCACTGCACAGCAGAATTCGGTATGAGTAGAGTTGAGGTCACAAATAGCATTCTTAACCCCAGTCAGCCATCTATTATTGCATGATATTGATCACACTGGGGACAGGCAATGGAGTGTAATGCAGTGTAAATGGATCAGTGCATATTTATCATCATGTCTGGAAAAAATGTCAAACCCCAGGTCTCATTGAGGTTGAGTCAGCAGTGTGATTTTGGATATAAAAAAGCCTCTTATGGCCGGGCGCGGTGGCTCACGCCTGTAATCCTAGCACTCTGGGAGGCCGAGGCGGGTGGATCGCTCGAGGTCAGGAGTTCGAGACCAGCCTGAGCAAGAGTGAGACCCCGTCTCTACTAAAAATAGAAAGAAATTATATGGACAACTAAAATATATATATACAAAAAATTAGCCGGGCATGGTGGCGCATGCCTGTAGTCCCAGCTACTCGGGAGGCTGAGGCAGGAGGATCGCTTGAGCCCAGGAGTTTGAGGTTGCTGTGAGCTAGACTGAAGCCACGGCACTCACTCTAGCCCGGGCAACAGAGTGAGACTCTGTCTCAAAAAAAAAAAAAAAGAAAGAAAAAAAAAAAGCCTCTTATTACCAGGTTAGTAATTCACTCCTGAGCCTTGTAGGCCTCTGGTATTTGTGCAGGTTTACTAATCACTAAAACCTATGTATTCAAAAGCAGAGCAATGGTCTAATATCACTGCCTGTTTATATTTATATATGACAGGAAGAATTTTAATAATTTTTCTTATTTAAAAAAAATTTTTTCTTTAATAGTAGAGATGGGGTCTCACTCTTACTCAGGCTAGTCTCAAATTCTGAGCTCAAGTGATCCTCTTGCCTTGGCCTCCTAGAGTGCTACAATTACAGGCATAAGCCACCGTGCCTGGCCAACAGGAAGAATTTAGTTTATCTGCTAAAGGGAATTTTAAAAATCTGAATCATTGGTATTCATTTATGTGAATAAAAATGATTAGAGCTTAAAAAAAAACACATGATATTGAAATAAATCCTTGAAAATCTGGCCCATCACTGGAGATCCATAGGGATGATATGAAAGCTTACAAGAACCCATCAACGTTACTTTGAAGTATTTCCTGACTGGGTGAAAATGCATTCCATCTGTAGAGCATATCAGCAAGCCTGACTTTCAGAAAGGTAATTTTTAAGCTAGTAATGTAGTCCTTTCCCAATTAGACCCACATGAGTTGATTTTTTTTTAAATAAAATTCATTATAAATATCAAGGAGTGGGCATTGTTTTCATGATTAATTACAATGAATCTTCCTTATGAAAATTTGCATGTAGTCAAGTCCAACCTCAGTATTGGGGTGACTGTGGGGTCCTTACATCCTTCTTGTCCAGTTGGTCCAATCTGGGGAATGACGATAATGTTCATCCACTCATCCACTTAATGGTCCTGGGGGAGGTTCCTTCCTTCCTTCCTTTCTTCCTTCCTTCCTTATACATTGGTCTAATCACAGAATCAAGATAATTTCTCCATGAGTTGAAGTTGTAAAATTTGGAGTCAGAGAAGGATCCTAAAGCTTTTTCACACAATTTGAGAAGGAGAAACAGCAAATAGGAAGATGCTACAAATTCCCTGGAGCCTTATTTCATTTAGGTGGTCTCTTGGGCCCCTGTTTGAAGGACACTTATTAGGGAAAACTTTTTTAGAGAATTTTTCTTAATGCTTTGGGAATTTTCTTGGATTATCTTACTCATCAGCTCCTATGTCTCCAAAGAGTAGAATTTAGTTGACAGAGGAGGACATAACAATGGCTGGTTTCTACTTTGACTTTCTCCTGCCACACATATCCTGGTCCCAGTCATCTGCAAGAGCCCATGAGAGATATCCAAATAACAGTATTAAAGGAAGATCTACAAATCCTTTTGAAAAGAACTTCTCCAAACTCTTCTACTGAGTTAATGTCAGATCACCGCCCTTCTACCTCCCTAGCCAGAAGTAGGTGCAAGGCTCAGGCACATAACCACAAATCACTAGTAATGTTAGGCACTTAAATCCACAACTTAACATGTTGCAAAGTTCCAAAAGAGGACATCAGATCATTTTATTTCCTATTAATTATATTTTCAAAAGCTCTTCTTCAGAGAAAAAGGTTTGCTTTTCTTTGAACATTTCAATAATTAAATAAAAAGAACATTGTTTCTTACAATGCTGTTGTACAAAGGGGTAGATGGCTTGTCTTTATCTTGGGTTACCTGATACTTACCTACAGATGAGATACATATTCACCCAACTAGAAAATAAGTCAAAGTATAATTAAGCCAGTGAGCACATGTACACATTTAGGCCATTTTGTGTGAAGATCCAGAAGGGTTTATCTGACTCTCTATGACACGAGTCATCCTAAACCTTGAAAAGATTAGTTCCCCTAATATAGCGTCCACCTCAAGGGTATCTCTAATTGACTTAAAAGGACCTTGCTAACAAATAAACAGCGGAAAAAGTAAGTACATAAACAGGGCAAAAATGCGCAGAAGTGTATCTGAATATATCTCACTCTAAAGGTCAACATATTAAAGGACCTTTAATGGAGGAGAAAGAGGCGGAGGAGTTGGAGGTGGTGTGAGAGTAGTAGTTTGCTGTGGCATATGTTTCTAAATGTATCATTTTTAAAATAGAAGGTTCTATGGCAATGTACCCTTAAATCCGCAGTCAGTATTTTTATACTTTTTTAGGGAAGCTCAGACTCAGAGATTATTATCAGTCATCCATTACTGTCATATGGGCACTGTCTTTACTCCAAAGGATACAATGCCTTACAAAATGGTCCTGAGCCACGGACGGTCCCCAGAAGAGTACATTCCAATCCAGTTTCCCACAAACCAAATTTCAGTAAAGTGAATGTTATTGTTCCATTTACTTTCATTATGATACTGGCAGTATATGCCCAGTAGGGAAACAGACTGGCCCCTGGATATCGTCAAATCTCATTTAAAAACAGAGTCAACAGAACAAATCCATATTTTTGAGCTCTGTTGGTGATGAAGCGTTGGTAGCCAGGAAACTGAAAAGAGATCATCTGTCTGGGTAAAGAGTTTTGATAAGCCAGAGGAAAAGGCAGGGTGAGAGAGGGTACATAATTTCCTCCTGTTTGCTACACAGACACTGTCAGTGTCAGATGATGGAGGATATTTAAATATTTTTCCAAAAGCGTAGGCAGTTACATAGTTGACAATCAGGAATCCAGGTATCTGATAATTTGGCAGGCATTTATCTGTGCCATAGTTCATTTTCAGAGAGGTACATATTGACCAATAGCAGACGAGTCTGCTGAAGCTGACAGGGCCTTGTGTCACATTCTGGCAGGCCCACTAGGAGTGAGCAAAAAGGAGCTAAGGAAAAGATAGCTAATTCCTGTGTCCACATTTTTGCCCTGTCTACATTAGCTACTGGTGAATGAAACACAGGTTTTTTCTTTTCTTATAAAAAGATTCAACAAATTTTTAAGGATAAATTGTTTTATAGAAAATAATCATTTTTCAGATAAAATATTTACATCAATTACTCCACAGCCATTAAAATATTATGCTAGCGTTAAAATAAGACACAAATGAAGGAAACATAATACCATCACAGAAACTCTGAAAGTGTAACTCTGTTTCTCATGTGAACCCCTATAGTTTATAAGTTTAAATAAATTTTTTTTTTGAGACAATGTCTTGCTCTGTCATCTAGGCTGGAGTGCAGTGGCACAATCATAGTTCAGTGCAGCTTCAAACCGCTGGGCTCAAATAATCCTCCTGCCTCAGCCTCCCGAGTAGCTGGTACTACAGGCACATGTCACCAAGCACAGCTAATATTTCTTATTTTTTGTAGAGAAAGGGTCTCACTACATTGCCCAGGCTGGTCTCAAACTCCTGGCCTCAAGTGATCCTCCTGTTTCAGCCTCCCAAAGTGTTGAGATTACAGGCGTGAGTCACTGCCACCAGACAAAAACTGCTTTTTACAAATGATCACTTAAGTTTAGTGCTTGAAGAAATGTTAATCTGGGAAGTAATATCTTGTCTGCATGGCTAGGGACAATAACAAGTGATCGTGTCTCCCCAGCAAGATTTCCAAGGCCTCTGGGCCCAAGAACCTTGTGTCTGTTTCTCTGGTGTTTGTGCACAAAGCGCCTGGTGTTGGGCCAGGCATGAAACGACTCAGCCAGCCATCCTTGGGTTCCCCACTCTCTCAAAGGTGAGGAATTGGTTAATGATGACCAAAAAGTCCTTTTTTATATGCTCTGGATGTGCTTTGGAGACCTGTCTGGGGACAGTGGAGGTTGCCATGCTCATTTATGCCTTCATTTATGCCTTCATGGTTTCACTCATGAACCTGTGTGTACTGGGCACTGTGCTGTGGGCAGGGGACACAGTTGTCCATTGTCCACAAAATAGTCACGGTGTCTGCTTTCATGGGACTTACATAAGTGCATAGTTACAAAGTGACATAAGTTATCTTCAGGAAATAATATGTTTCTGTGAGGTCACATCACATGGAAGCTGACCTAAACTGAAGGGACAAGGAGGCTTCCCAGGAGAAGGAAGGGACTCTTGAGGAAAAAAGTGAAGGGTAAGTAGAGGTGTGGGGGCTGGACAGAGCCGTCTGTCAGAGAAAAGAGCCTGTGCAAATGTCTCTCCTGTGGAGAGAAAGCATGGTCCACTCCAGGGACTGAAAGCCGGCCCCTGGGGAGCACTGAGGTGAGGTGAGGTGAGGGGAGAGGGCAGTTCAAGGCAGATGGGGCCAGACCCCACAGGAATCTATCCTAACAGAAAAATCAGATTTGAAAAGATCCCCCTACCTGCAGTGGGGAGAATAGTCTGTAGAGGGAGCTAGAGAGAGGTAGCTGCTATTCTACAGGCAAGAAATTCATTCATTCATTCAACAAACATTTATTGAGTGCTTACTGTATGCTAGGCACTGGGGCTATAGCAGCAAACAAAACCAAGTCTCCACTGTCTTGGAACTTATTCTGTGGGATGATATAGACTAAGAATAAAAAAGAAAATATATAGCACAATGTCAAGTAGTGATAGACAGTATGAAACAAAACAGAGTTGGGGATAGAGAGATGGGGGAAACGGGACTGCTATTTAGGCAGAGTGGTTGGGGGCAGGCTCTCTACTGAGGCAATTTTGCAATGGAGACCTGAATGAGAACGAGAATCTAGGATGGCACAGTGAACACTAAGCCGTAAAGGACACTTTATGTGTGGGAACTTGGACTACAGGTGGTGAGAAGAGTTCACTCCAGATATATTTCAAAGGAAAGTTGTCAGCAGTGCTGGTGGGTTGGGCCTGATCATGCAATGGATGGAGGTGTCCTTTACTGAGACAGCTAAGACCAGGAGAAGAGAGAACATGTAGGGAGATAGAAATCAAGAGTTTGGTTTTAGACACATGACTTTTGAGATGACCACTCATTTGTTTTAATTAATAAACTTTATTTTTGATAACAGTTTTAGGTTCATAGCAAAATTGAGGGGAAAGTACAGAGAGTTCCCATTTACCCCCACCCCCATACAAGTAAAACTCCCCCACCACAGCGGTACATTTGTGCAATTGATGAACCCATACTGACATATCATTATCACCCAAAGCCCATAGTTTACACTGAGGTTCACTTTTGGTATTGTACCTTCTAGGGGTTTTGACAATTGTATAATGACATGTATTCATCATCATAGTATTATATGGTGATTGTAGAATTGTTTAACTTCCCTAAAAATCCTGCTTTTCCTCTTCATCTTGACTATTCATTCTTCATTTATCCATTCATCCATTCATACTACAAATATTTTTGAGTGCCTACTACATGCCAGCACCATTCTAGGAACCAGGGAAACATCACTGATCAAAATAGGCAAATATTCTTGCCTTCATGGAGATGGTTCTAGTGGGAAAAGACATATGATAAATAACAGAAATGATAAGTAAGCATGTAGGATGTTAAAAAGTGTTAAGTGCAATGATAAAAAGAAATAGAGCTGGCTGAGAAGAGCCAAGACAAAGAAAAGGATTAACATATATGCATATATGTATAAATTTGGAGGGAGTAGGGAAAGTTCTAGAAGGATACACATCAAAGTACTAGCACTAGTTTTCCCTGAAGAATCAGATTGATGTGAATGGAGGAAAGGGGGAGAGGGAAGGGGAAATGTGCACATTTTAATATATGCATTTCTGCAAGGTTTGGAATTATTTAATAAGAAGCATTGGCTTCGGTAATAGAGATGCAGGTAATTAGGACCCAGAGTTATTACTTGGGCTCCCAGCATCCCATCTAAACTGGGTTCCAGTCTCAGCTCTGCTGTAGGGCAATTCCAATTCCTTCAACAGGTTACTGTACCTCCTTGGGCTGCCACTTCCTCATCATTATCCCAAGAGTATATGATGGTGTCGTGGGTTTTCAAGCTGTCATCCCTGAAGGCTCTGACGGACCCCTTCAAAGGGGCTCCAGATTCCCCATTTTCCTCGCTCCCCCTGCCCTGCAAACAGAGCAGCTCTAACTTAAATGGTTTTATACATAGGTCTTCCTGATGGGTATTTAAAACAAGAAACTTAAAGAAAGCTAAAAAACACTGGGCTGGATAATCTTCAAGGTCCTTTGTGTTCTAAATGCATTTAATTCTAAATATCGTATGGCAGCACTGACAAAATATAAAACTTTAAATATTTGGCCAAGTTTTTCATCAGCCTCAAACAACTTGATTGGTAATTATGTTAATTTATATTTTATGTCTGTATATCTATGAGATATTATGTATATCTCTAATATAAAGTAAGAAGAACCTTTTCTTTCATATCAATTTCCTGCCCTTTCCTCCAAATATCTGCCTTCATCAGTTTGCTACAGTTGGGAGAAAATAGGCCAGATTGTTCAATACTCTCCATGCAGGAGAGAGTGCTGTGGAGACTGGGTGCCTCCATGCTACTCTCCTGGGCTTCCAGTCACCATGGGATGTGCATCTCCACCCACCTACTCCCACCTCCTGCTGCACTCCAGCCCTCTCCCTTCACCATTTGAGGGACCTCTCAGCTATGTGTCTACGACCTTAGTCCTTTATTATGGCGGGATGAGCACCAGGTATCTCTAGTCAGCCATCCTGCTCCACCTCAGCTCCTGGAGGCCTTCACTTCTTCCAATAGGAACTGATAATCATTGTTCTTTGGGCCATCTTTTCTCCACTGAATCTACATGATTTTTTTTTAATTATTTAAAAAATAACCTTGAATATACTTAAATAAATGCTATCTTTTCCAATAAATGCAAACAAGACAGACAGTTAAGATTATTCCTACATTCTTATTATACCTACTGAGATTTTATTTTACAGTCACACCAGCTCATAAATACAGTTACACCATAGGGCTTTTTGTTTGATTGTATTTTTAACAAAATCTTTAAACTGTAATAAACAGGTAAGTCTACTATAAAAGAAACAAGACAAGCATAGATATTCTTTATATTCTTGCAGTATTGATACTGTACAATCTCTCAGTATAATGTCAGTTATACATTAAACACAAGATGTTTGTTGCTGTTTCTGGAAATTTTGTCATATTTAACTTTGCATTCCCTGGACTCTTGTGTGATTTGAATTTATTTGCAACAGCAAGGAGGAGAACTATTCTATCTTCTTAAAGTAATTCAGTAACTATATAAATAAAAGGGTCTAATTGAGAATTTAAAGCACCAAAATATGAGGAAATTTCCAAAGCAAAAAATAAAACAATGGCATATTTCCATCCTTGATTAGTGAAAGTATTATCTGTGAATATGTTTAATGTGAGTTAAATTACCCTAATGGGTGAAAGAACTCATCTAAGTTCAACTTAAGAACTGGTTTTTCAAACACTTAAGAAATTCTCAAAAGCATTTAGTCAAGCATTACTACTGTTAACTTTTGAACTCAAGCACATTTTTAAGGAAATGTAATCCACGTGTTTCGAATTCATTTTCACTTTATCCATCAAGATATGCTTTGTAAGTTCCTCCGATCCCTATGAGGTGTTTTACTGATAATAGATAACTCATCGAGAAATGACCTTTGCTGATCTTAATAAGGAGGCCTGAACCCAGATTACCATAACGATAAACTTAATGAATTTTGAAGCAAAAGTAATCTTTTTCTGGTTTTAGTCACACTTCTTTCCTTCCATCTCAAATACAATGAATAAAAATGAAAATAACCTGACACGGAATCAGCAGGTTGTGGGCAAGTTTTGTGCAGGGAGATGTGAGTAGGCCACTCTACTCATTCACTTTAGGCAAGATTGGTCTGGAATACCACTACGATAAAATAATGGGGGAGTAGGGGAGATTAGGTACAATATATGAATCAGAGGGTCTACGAGGAATTCCCCTTCTCTTTTTCAATCCAAATTCTACGCCCTCACCACCCCACCTTCTTGGAAAGAGGCCTGAGATAATTTCTATTAGCAGTGCATTCATTTGTGTTCCCACCTCTGTCACATTCTCTAGACAGATGAGGGTCTGGAGACATAGGAGAATGCAAGGGGGAGTGAGGGAGAGGGAGGTCCCCAGTGAGTGGGCCAGTATCATCAGAGCAGTGGAGCCCCCAGCTGCCTTTGCCCTGCCCACCCAGTGCAGGGCCCAGCACTTGGCAGCACCAGCCCAGGAGCAGGAGCAGGGTCGCCACCTTTGGTGGCCAGCTGACCAGGCAGAGAACTTGATGCAGCAACAGATCCAGCCACAGTCAGCCCCTGCAGCCAGCATATAGGTCTTCCCAGGTCACAAGTCACTGCCTTCACAGATAAATGACTTTCCTAAAATACTTCTTTGTCCCCCGAGAGGGGCTTCGTGGAGACTTCCACTACCCTCATATGAAGTTCCCAGCTGGGCAAGTAGAAATCCAGGGCACTAGATATAGTCTTCTTAGACCCTGTGGGCCTCGACCAAGCTCAAGGTGGAACAGGAACAGCCCTTGGAGCCTGGAGAGATTCCCTGGGCCCTGAAGTAGGATTCAATGTGCCTTGTTTAGGTTTCCAATAGCCTTGGCTCTTAGGGCTCTGTTTTAAATAATCTGGTTATCTAACACCTCCCACACACAAATACTTTGTGGGATACCTACTAAGAGTGTTGAAGGGTTGGGGTCCCAGAGCCAGAGCCAGAGTGGAGCATCCCAATCACAGGTGTCAGCACCAAGGTTCTGAGTCCATATCCTTGCTATATTACTGAAGGGTCTTGACCTTCCCTATCCCCAGTGCCTAGCACAGTGCTGGAGACAGAGCAAGTGCTCAGCACTGCACACGTCAGTGAGGGAAAGAACAAATGAACAAACAAATGAAGAGCACGGAGCAGGCCTGCCTAGTAGATGATGTACACACTGTTAATACACAGTCCTGGATTGCAACTGAATCACAATCTTTCTGTAGGCTTTAACATTGCACATGACTCTTCACTTATGGTTATAATAACAGCCCTTATTTAATTAGGAGAAGTTCATTGAAACATAAAAGTGTGAAAACTCATGGAAACTGTCACAAATAAATTATTCTTTAAGCTCAGCATTGAAAAAGAGGCAGAATGGTAAAGATGTTAACCATTTGCTGGGAATATGTGCATGGTAGCTTTCAAACATTTGATATGTTGAAGAAAACACAGAATTAGTGGAAACTGATGGGACCTGTTAGATGATTTTTAGTAAATAAGCTTCGCTATCATTATTTATAACAGTAGAGAAGTGCAGGAGTGAGCCAGTTGGGGAGGGGAGTCTGAAGCAGGGTTTCCAGCAGCCAGGCGGGAGCCAGAGGCTTCGGCTTACAGACTGAGCCTCTGCATCTCAGTGTCTTCTTCTGCAGTGATGGCCAGTGCATCGCATATTTGAAAATTAATGAAGGGAAGCATCTAAAATGTGTTACTTCTAAAAGCTCTTACTATTTTTACTTCTAAATTCAATATTCACATTATAGGCTCTAACTATCATGGACATTAATTACACATGGATTTTCATCTGTAGGAAAATGTTAGGGGGAGGGGCATTGTGTAACTCCTCCCCACCCCCACCCCCAGCCCACCCATATCTAGGAAAGGCCTGGGTTGAAGAGTGGACCTGGTGAAGACTTCTCCCCCGAACAGGTACACATGTGGTGGCACCTTATTCTCCAAACTAAAAATGGGAGCTGAAGAAAAAATAATTTAAATATCAATTTATCTATACCCAATGATCTTCAGACACAATTCTTAGTTTCTGCGTATTTAGCACATCTGAGGCTGGTATCAGCTGAAATCATTTTATATATAAAACAAACTTAGTTGATCACTTATCCTTTGGAGGGCCAGCCCACTGTGATAATAATGTTGTGACAATTGATAGGTTAACTGAATCTATTATAATAGCACAGCCCGATTCTTATTTCCTGTTGGAAAAAAATTTTTAGTGAAAGTAATTTTTTTTACAATTATAAAAGTATAATGTTCATTGTAAAAACTTGGAAAATGAGACAAAACTAAAGAAAATCAGCCTTTCCTGTCATTTTAATACTGTTAGGAACTTTATGTATTTCATCCCAGGATTTTTTTCTATGTTGGGAAATATTTTGACCTTATGAGGAAGGACTATTTTTCAAAAATGCTTTACTTTTTAATCATGATGGTGAAAATTTAGGTTTGAAAATATGGAATAGTTTAGAAGTACAATTTAAAGATCTAAACTAACAATGTTCAGCTATAGCTTCCTTTGCTGCAAAATTTTAGCAGTATGATCTTTGAAATGGAATTTTTTTGTTGAAACACTGGAAACAGACCTGTTAGCTGGCATTTTATTAATTTTATATGTAAAGAAATGTTAGATTTCTCTCTATGAGAAACATTTATCTCACTGCTATATTGGATTCAAGATGTTGTATTTAGATTGATACCTTTCTTTAAGAAGATATTCTTTTGCATTCCTTGGTGAAATGTATTTCTTTCCTGCCTATGGCATTCTTTGACAATAAAAGTAAATATAATAGTTCCCAAAATTTTAACTTTCTTCAAACAAGTTTAAAATATAGAAAACTGTTTATATCCTGTTTTACAAATATTATTCACTGTTAATCAGCTTGTGTTCCAGACCAAGGGTTGGCAAACTTCTTCTGCAAAATGCCAGGTAGTAAACATTTTTGGACAGAGACAGGTCATGTGGTCTCTGTTGCTGCTACCCCACTCTGCCATTGTTTGTGAGAGCAGTCAGAGATCACACATAAGTGGATGGCCATGACTGTGTGCCAAGAAAACTTTGTTTAAACAAATAAGCAGTGAGTCAGACTTGGCCCATGGACAGTAGTTTATCAACTCTTGCTCTAAGCCATCATTTTTTTCCAGTTGCCACATTCATCAGGAGTTTTATGTTAAATGGCATTTGAGAGTTTTTGACCCTCCTTGCAAGACTTGGAGTCAGCATGGCTGATTGAACATATGTTCATTCTCCACTAACACCTAAATCTCACTTAAACAATTAGCAATGCAATTGAAAGGTATAAGCTTAGGAGAATGGGGGAGAAGACAGCAGACAAAGGATGTCAACAAAGTGTCTGGCACAGGAAAGCAGATGCAACAGTGTTCACTGACCTAGCCCTAAACAGGGCCCAGGCAAAACCACCTGTGGTCCAAGAGAGGCACCACGTAAGACGGATTTCGTACAACTCTGCTGAGGTCTTTTAGCCATCATTGGAGGGGCTGCAAACTGCTCCTCGGTAAACCTGGGCCCTGTCGCTGTTGAGCTACCACACTTAGCTCATTTGTAAAACTCAGAAGTAATTGAATTGGGGAGGGAGCTGGCTCTAACTCTAATTATAAACATTGTGGTATTCAGAGGGCTTTTGGAATGAGGAGAATAGCGCCAACAATAACTAGCAGTTTAACATCCGTTGCTTTACTTCTATTAAGCTATTCTGAAACCCTCTCCCTCCAGCCAAGGGAAATATCTGCTAATATTTGCAGTTACTCTTAGTAGTCATTGATGAGGGAGGGACAGAAAATGGGAAGACAAGAAATGCCAGAAAGGCGGCTTCTAGGCTGCTGATTTGCATGTCAGGGTTTCTGTCCACAGAAGGAAGTGGCTGGAGGAGGGAGGCTGGTAGCTATGGTGCCCACTGGGCTATGTGGTGTCTCACTCCACCACCCTGCTTGAGCCCAGTAAACAAAGGCCCTGTGTTAGGAAGCGGTGTGTTTGGTTGTGACAGATGCAAACTTCAAGGGTCGCGGGGGTCATATACAACAGGCTTCACTAACTTTGAGCCATTAACTCTCGTCTCCTTTTCCCAGCAGAGTATTCGGAGAATTGATGAGAAAAAAAACACATGCACAGTTGACTGGTTTTTTTTTTCAGAGGTGAACGCTTTTTGTACTCTGTTCTCTCTTTTGTCCCACAGCAGACGCTGGTTATATTCAGGTCCTGTGTGCTCTATTCAGAGGGAAAAACATTTGTACTTCTTGGGCAGGATTATCTTTCCTTTGATTTGACTTCCTTTACTCATAGTAAATCTTCCTATCCTCTCCCTCCCTTTGATGTTCTCCTGTCCTGTCTCAGTTCCTTGTGTTTGCATTTCCTTACCCCATGTACATTCCTTTCATTCTTTATGCTGCTGGTCTACTCTACTTGAGAATGTCAAAGAAAAAACACCTCCCAATGTCCCAATACCCACAGACTTTGGGCTTTTCAACGGAAGCTTTTCAGAGAACATCTCATTGACTTTGAGCATCATAATATTGATGAAGGTGATGAGGGAGGGGGCTGGTTACTGATTTTCAGTTTTGACAGAATATAAAGTTAAAATCAAGTAAAAGTCAGCAGCCCCTCCTCCCCAAGTGGATTAGGAAAGACATGAAATACAGGCAGCCATGACCCTTCCCTGGCGGTGCAGCATGGTCTCCGCCATCACTGTTACCACTAGATGCTGTCTGCTCCTGGATTTTACCTTAATGTGGATACTGAGGGCACCTGCACACCCAGGACCCCTGCAAGGACATCTGCAGACAGCCCACAGTATTTACCCTTGGATTTATGTTAAGTGGCAGTTGTCTGGGGGCAAAGACCACCTCAGCAATAGCAGAGAGAGGTAAAATTGTGGGCATTTGCCATGTTGGCCCTGCAGGAAGAGCTTTGGGCATCTCGCTCAGAGTGAGGTGCACAGTGGTTCAAACAGGGAGGAGAAGTTATAATCTTAAAAAAAGAAATAAAATTGACCAACCTCCTTTTGTTAAACCCTTTATTACCATTTTATTCTTGAAGCAAAATGCAGTCACATCGTTTCCTGTGAATCACTGAGTTTGATGTAAGTTGCTTTTTGGGAATGTGATCTCCTGAAGGTGGGACATGGAGGGAGGTCTTTTCTAAGTCCTCCTCCTGTGCATGCTTGGAAAATAGACTGCCCCTGTTGCCAGAAATAGTTTTTAGAGTTCTATTCCAAGAGTTGCCAGGGGATCTTAGAGGGCATCCAGCCTAAGTTGACTTCGAAGTCATCTATCACGGTCAAGGTCTTTACAAATTTAAAAACAAAAACGAAGGCCACCAGGTCTGGCATGGTCTTTGAGGACTGCACAACTGAGCTCCTACCCCTCTCCCCTCACCACTGTGCGCCAACCCCACTGCCCGGGTTCTTTCCCACTCAGGACCCAGATCGGGACCACTTTGGCCCTCACTATCCACCTTGCTCATTCCCACTTGTCCCTTCCTCAGAGCAGCTGTCTTGGGCCCCAACACAGTCTAAATTTTCTGCTCCTGTATTATTCTTTGAGGGTTTTTTTTTTTCTGTGTTTTCTTCCTTCATGGTACTTGTCACATTTGTATTTTTGTATATAATTTTTTATTGTTTTTCTCCTCCACCAGAAAAAAATAGGTAGCACCTCTTTTATAGACTACTGCATATCAAATGTCTGCACCGTAGGAACTCAGTAAATACTTGTTGAATGAGTGAGCTTTTGAAAATTCTTATGAGATTTTGTCCATATTATAATAAACACCTTTTAATAATTTTTTTTTATTTCTTAGAAAAAATCTTTATAAAGTGTACTATTAGCCCATTTTAACATTTGTATGCCTGGATATTTGGGATTTTATTTTTACAACTTTTATGTTGACCACCTTCTTCTTTACTAACCCCTACCCCCTCCAAAAAGAAAACAGAAAAATAGGGAATTATTGTAACTTATTGAGCAAGAAATTTGGCACTTGATCTTGGATTGCTCTTTTTTTTTTTATTTAATCTATTCACATATTCCTACTATCTTGTTTTTAAATTGTAAGACTCTTGATAAGTCTTTTTACTGTTTTAGCCCCCAGTCCAATGCCCCATTCTTGGTAAATCCCCAAAGTATTTGTTGATGATGAAGACATTGGACATTTCCCAGTACAGGATAACAAATGAAATCAACCTCCCTCAAGCTTAATGGCTTTCCTTGTTATGGCAACTATACTGATGAAAAGTAATCTGTAACATTTTTCAGAACTTGTCCTCTAAGAGTACAATTGAAACTACCTTCCCCAGAGACTTTCAGTCTAACTTGTAGCCTGAAGAATTGTGTTTCCTTTACACTAGAATTATGTTCTAAAATTGGCTTTCAAATTCATGGCATATCCCCAGAATTGGCTGCACAAAATTAGTTGCTTTCGATCCAATGAAACCCCACTTAGCAGCAGCGAATGAAACAAGATGCCCCCTAACTTTCTCATGTCAGCCACATGATCATGAAATCAAATTAGAATAAATGGTGGGCATCTTAGGAGACCAGGCTTGGTTAGAAGTTGCTATAAGGCCACTTCTATTATAGTAAGGGCTTCAGAGAGTTTGATATAGTTGATATACACTACGTGGAGGTCCTGTGCACCCTGTACCCACCTGTCTGACGTAATCAAACCTCCTGGTAAATACATATCACTCTACCATGAACATTCTCTTGAGGCCTGGTGGTGGCCAGGCCAGAAGGTCTTAGTTCAGCATTGCCAGCTGAAGAGAGCAATGTGATGGATGACTCATATATAGACAATCTTAGGCTCATCCTTCCTTCCTCGAGGAAAAAAAAAAATGTAAACAGGCCCATGTTAGTGGAGTTTAATAATAAAATTTCCTAAAATTTTCTGTGCCCCAAATCTGGTTGCTGTTACGCATTGTGTAGAATTGCAAAGTAATTGGTAGCACATGGAATGGTACCTGCAGGGGATCACGGCTTGCCTGCCTTATTTGCCTCTGTACGACTTTTGATAAATCTCTGCTTGGTAGAGCCAAATGTTTATTTATAACATCTGGGCTTCCACTGACTCAGTGTGACCACAAAGTGACTCTGTATCATTGCCAGAAATCAACTGCATTACCATTATGCAAAAAAAAAGTGTATGTATTTGATTTAAAATTCATATAAATTCCAAAATTACTTTCATGTCTACAAACTGTGCTAATTCCTATGAAAAATACCCCAGATTTATTTCTGATCATGTTGGTATTGTCTACTTTGTATCGTTACTGTTTGGACATCCTACTTTGTATCCTAACTGTTTGGACCATCAAGAGTGTGTGGTAGGATAATGTTGAGTTATTCCAAATGAACTTCCCTGGAGGTTTTATGATTGGATAAGTAAGTGCTGCATCAAGTTCCGCTTCCCAGAGCTGAGTGAGACTCATTGCTGTTGTTGGAGAGCGCATTCTTTCTAGTGGATACCAAAAATTCACTGGAGAAGTAATAAAAGTATCAATATAGTCATTTAAAGATAAGTTCAATTTTGTTAGTTTCACAATTTATATTTCATATTCCTACTTTGGGGGGATTATTGGCTAAATTCCTGAAAATTTTAGAAACAACACTGAAATTAATCCAAAAATTTGAACAACTTTGCCACAATAAACTTTTTCTGTAATTGTAAGCCGTGAGTCACCCAATCAGAAATGATCCTGATTTGAGCACTGTTTGTAAGAGCTGCTGCTCATCTATCTGTACAATAGGAGACCAGGAAAGTGACAGCAGGTATCACTATTCAGAAACATCCCCTTCACAACTAATATGACAGTTTTGTTTTTAAATTTGGACATTATAAAGATAAGGAAATAATTATTTAAAAATATATGACCACTCCTCAACAAGTTAGACATGGAATTACCATAGGACCCAGCAAGTCCATCCTGGGGTATATACCCCAAAGAATTGAAAACAAGTGTTTAAACCAAAGCATGTACATGAATGTTCATAGCTGTGTGACTCCAATAACCAAAAGGTGAAAACAACCCAAATGTCCATCAATGAATGAATGGATAAACAAATGTAGTATATCCATACAATGGAATATTATTCATCCACAAGAAAATGAAATACTGGTGCATGCTACAACATAAATGAACCTTGAAAACATTATACTAAGTGAAAGAAGCCAGACACAAAGGGCCATTTGTTATGATTTCATTTATTTAAAATATCCAGAATAGGCAAATCAGTAGAGACGAAATGCAGATTTGTAGTTGCCAGGGGCTGGGAGGAGGGGGAATGAGGAGTAACTGTTTAATGGGCACAGGGTTTCCATTTGGGGTGATGAAAAAGTTCTAGAACTATACAATGTTGATGAGCACCCAACATCATGAATGTCCTTAATGTCACTGAATTGTACACTTTAAAATGGCTAAAATCATAAATTTTATGTTATGTGTATTTTACCACAATAAAAAAATTTTTAAATATATGACCACACAATCTGTGACAAACTCCATACTTAATTAGCAGCAGAACTTCCATAAATAAATACAAAAAGCATAATTATAGAGTGGTGTGTGTTAACCTTTCTATGTTAACAATAGCAGCTAGCACTGTGTACTAGGTAGTCTACCCTGTAAGCTAGGTATTATCCCCAAATTACAAAAGTGGAAATTGAAATGTAGAAAACAAAATTTTCCCAAGATCACATAACTGGCAGATGGTAGACCTGAGATTTGAACCCAGGTTGTCTAGCAGGAAGGTCTGTGCCATTATCCTCTAGCTACAGGGTGAACTGACTTTATTCTGTGATAACAAAGCTAATGTACAATGGCAGAGGGCTCTCAATCTCTCAGAACAATGTTGGTAACATTTCAGTTCTTAAAGAACAGACTGTTTTTATTTAAATCTCCAAAGTACAAGCATATTTCTATTTCTTTTATTATGTATTTGCCTAATTACCATTGAACATACACATACCATGAAAAAACTGCAAGAAGTATGGTTCCCTCTCAGTGCAAATTTACGTGCTACGGAAGACCATTGCTGTGGTCAGAGGTGTCCTGTGGCCCTCTGCAGTCGTCTTCTGTTGATCAAGAGTTACATCCAATTTCTCAAAATATATCTCTCCCTCCCTGTCTCCCATTTCTGGGACTAGAGTTAGTAAGCTAAGTGAGGTTTGGTTGAGTCATAAAACAGGGTCTTTCTTTGCCACAAGGCATGCAGGGGATTGAAAGAAGTAAAGAATATCATAAGCACAGGGAATGGGGGTAAGAAGTGATGAATGAAAAGAAACTAACTAGAATAGAATGTCAGCCTCCTCCAAGGATAGCCATACGGTCCCAGATCACATTGTCCTAGGAATGTGGCTCACTTGCATTGGACTCACAGAGCCTCTGTATTGCCCCGCTCCAGAGGGCACCATTTATACTGTGGTCTGTGAGAATGACACCCCTGCCCCCAAATCATGCAGTGGAAAGCCTATGTGGCTGTCAGCAGTGACCCTGAAAATGAAGTCCAGAGTCATATTTAAAAAGATGAAGCTTGCAGGGCAGCAAGAACTCTTGGACAGATGCAGTTCTTGGCTGCAAATCAATGCCAAGGTCATGTTTCCAGCAAGGTCCACCAGGGTGGACAGAGGGAGATCCACACACAGGCCAGTGCCCAGACAGGAGGGCACTGGCAGCAGCTGGCAGGGTTGAGAGATGGCTTGCATTCCAACAGCGACATGGGGTGGTTCTCACCAGTGGAGAGAATGAAAACCCATGGCTTACTCTTCATGTATCTCCACCTCTGTTCATCCCCAACCTGAACTATCTGCAGCCCATTCACATTAGTGGACTCAGAGCTCCTGGGTAACCACCAGGTCCGCCTCTCTTGGTTCTGCATGTGGCCGAAGAAAAGCCTCCCTTGGAAAACTGTTGTTCTTGATAGGTGACCAGGGACAACATAGGCAAGAGCAGGTTCCACAACCCCTATACCTGGAGCACAAGGGCTTTTCAAGCTCCTCATAAGTGCTCATGGAAATAGTACTTTAGCTACCTCTTGCCTTTTAGCCATCCAAATCCTGGGAAAGAGCCCTCGTCATGTATTGCATTTGCTGCCACTTCTCTCAGTCTAGCGGGGATCCATTAATAATGAGGTGTTTTTTGTTTAGAGTTTTTTTTTTTTCCCCATACAGAACAATACCAGATACTGTGTGGTTGCTCAGATGGTTCTATGTTCATGAATGTGAAAGGCCCTCTCCTGGGGGTACCAGCCCAACAGTTTTCTGCTAAGAGGTTTCCTTTGAGCAGGAAGCTGTCATACAGTGCAGGTGGGTTTTATATATCTCAGTCCTTCTCGAGCAGGCTCTGGGTCATAAATGCCTTTATCTTGACTGTCTGATTCCCAGATTCCCCTATCACAAGAGAGGGCTCTCGGTGAAGCAGAAAAACTAACAATAGAGGCCTTGCTAATGTGGAAACATTGTATTTCATTTTCAAATAAAGTCAATATGATCTAAAAACATGGGGGAAATTGAATTGTGAGCTTCACCATGCCTTTAAGTGTTTTGAATCTCAAGATTTTAAAGAAAAGAAGAGCTTTCAGAGCTTGTTCTCTTGCAATCCTGCCTTATAGGAGGGAGACCACCAGTCAGTGTCTCTTCTAGCTCTGGGACTCTATGATTTTGAACTGGCCCTTGGCGTCAGATTTCCCCCACAGGGCAAATTTCTGAGATGTCAGAATTTCTGGGAGCAACAGGACAGTCCTACAGCCACTGTTGAATGAACGCTGTCTTTGCACCCAAAGTTCATGCTGCCCCAAGGACCACTGGGAAATAGCCAATTGAGGCAGGGAGAATTCAACTCTATTTCATTTTAGTTTTTCAATAGGTCTTTCTGTCTTCTTCTATAGAACAAAATATATAACCAGCTGTTTCAAATTTACAACTAGAAGGTTGAGTTTCTGAAAGCTGATTAACATGGCTACTCTATTTTACGATGTAACCATTTCTCCAGGTAGTAGTAAGAAAATGAATGTAGAAATAATTAACCAGAAACAGTAAAAATGTCAACTCTGTTTAATGTTAATTATGATGATTAATATCATCATGGGATTTTAGGTCACATAAGAATGAAATAAGTTACACATAAATATAACTTGAAAGAAGCAAGAACGAAACTAAGACTTTCAAAGATATATGGACCTCTGTCATGTGAAACATTAATTTATTAAAAAAATAATTTTATGGTTATGACATTTGCTTTTACTATGTTCTGGTTTCCAAGGCTAATCCCACAGAGGCACTTTATTTCTTTTACTTGTTTCTTTGATTCCTGATGCCTTCAGTTCAGGTGGCTCCCACTGGGGAACAGTAATACCTTAAGTTGGGATTTCATGGGTCAACCACTTGGGCTTCCCTCAAGAGAATTTTGGGCATGGATGGGAATGTGCCACATAATTCATTCAATTAGATTGTAAAGATCAAAACTGCAACTAAAAGCAAAAGTGAACTATCACTAAATCTCTAAATACAGTGTAAATGAAAGTGATATATAATTTATAAGATTTAAATAATTAAAAATAGTTGGGTATAAATTTAATCCCTCCTTGACTTAGAATGTTAATTGCTGCTGCATCTAAAGCATATCCCTATGTAGGCTGTAGAGTACAGTGGGCCTGGAGTGAAACAGTCTGAGTTTATCTTGATTGTAATTTACTATGTGACCTCATGGAAATTATTTGATGCCTTTGATCTCCCAGATTCTTCCTCGAAAGGCATGAGTCTTAAAAGGCAATACACACATAAAGATCTTAGAACAGTGCCCAGTACATATAAACCAACCAATCAATTAATGTCAACTTTCTTTCACCTTATTCTGCAACAAAAGAATGTCTTCCTCTCACTTATAATGCTTTGATTACAGTAAAGACTTAAATATTTCCTTAGAGCTTCCTGGTGGCATTCTTGCCACATTTCTGTGCTTCAGACTCAAAATGGCATGGGCATCAAAAGCCTCACATACACATGGCTTGGAGTTTTGGAACCTTGGAGAATCTTGGAGAGAACAAGGTTTCAAGCACTGTTAAAAGATCTTCTTTCTTGCTAGATCTTGTACTTTTGTTCTGACCCCAGAGAAATTTCTTTCAGTTGCATATTAATAAAATTTGATTTCAGCCTGCATGTCAACATTAACTCTGTGTAGTAAGTTCATTTTAAAATAAGCAATTAGGTGAAAATTTCAGGACACTAAGGAACCTAGATTCCATGGATCATTATGCAGTCCCTTTACTCTAACCAAAACAGCATTATAGCAACATTCAAACACTTCCACGTGGCTGAGGGATAATTTTTTCTTATTTTTCCATACACAGTAGTAGTAATACTCATAGTAATAGTGTTAATAATAATGATAAAAAGCACTATTAAACACTAGCTCTGTGCCAAGCACATGTCTGTCTGAGAGCATCATATGAATTAATTCATTTATGCTCACATTAACTAGAGAGACCAACTCATCCAATTTGCCTGGCACTTTCCTAGTGACAGCACTGAAAAACTCAAGTCCTGGGAGCCACCTTAGTTCTGGGCAAACCAGGATGGCTGGTAATCCTAAACAACCCTTAGAAACAGGTATTATTTTTATTATCCACAATTGAGCCACAGAGAGGTTATGTAACTTACCCAAAGACACACAGCTAGTAAATAGGAAAGTCTAGCTCCAGAGTCTGTGCTTCTAACCAGCACCTTGGAGGAGAGTTGGACTTGGATGAGGGGTGTAGGAAGTTGGGCCTAAAGTGGATTCTGAAAGGAAAAGCTCTTCAGTCCCTCTCTCAGAGCAAAAATATTGGTTGTGAGAGCATTCAAGGTTCTCCATCACCTGATTTGAAGTAGGTTGATGGGCAAGCCTTGCTTTGTTCTTTAATAGCAACATAAAACAGCAAGCAGACACAATTTTTAAAGAGTATTCACATAAAAATTTGCATGTATATATGTACCAAGGGATACTACATACCACTATGTGTATTAGATTTCAGCCTTCACATGCAAAATGTCCAATGTCCTCCAGCAAACCTCTACCCTCTGGTACAGGACTCTTATAAGTGTGCCCAAACGCCCTGATTTTTTTATTAGGACAAGATTTCTTTCTCTACCTGAGTGTTTTTGTTCACTGTGCAGTAGTTCTATTCTCTGAAATTACTTTTTCACTTATTATAAGATTACAAAATTTATTTTGCATTACAACTTAGATTTGCAGAGAAAATGTACCATCATTTTTTCTAGAGCTGATCATGAGTGACCAACTACTGGTTAGTGAGGGGGGGAATTAACGAAGAGTCCCTGTTTAAAGTTAATCCCATCTGATCATTTGAATAGTACTTTAAGGAGACAATCTCTCATTTGGATGAAAATGTTCTTTCTCTCACCCCTCCTAAGCTTATCTTGCTAAGGTGGCATCTGAGGGCATGTGTTACTAAAGCGATCATTTGCAAAAGAACTTTATTTCATTCTCTGTATTATTCAGAACAAAAGCATCTGTCATGTCTATTTAAGAACTGACTAGAATTTTTGCCATGAGGGGGAAAGGAGTGTAGTACTTTTGCTCTGGGCGGGGACACAGGTGCATGTGATATGGCTAGTGCCCAACCAGCTGCTGCAAAGGAACCATGTATTTTTCTACCAATAATGTCGTAAGTAGACTAGACAAAGTCCTCTTTCCCATTATCTTCCTGCCCTAGATTCTCATCATATGAGAAATTTGATAGTTTTTTCTTAAGTACAGATCAGTTTAGCTACACACATTTCTGAGCACTTCTACAGAACTGAGCCCTCAAAATACCAAGATGTCTACTCCTGAAAAATTATCTAAGTTCAAATAGTCATTTCAGAAATTCATCTTTGCTTTTGAGAATCTAATTTTGTTTTATCTTAAAATATCTTTTCTTCTATTCCCTGTATCAAAGTTATGAAATAATTGCTATTCGGTTCAAAACTTCTAAACTTTAATTGGGGGGTGAAAAAGAGTACAGTTTTAGTCAAACATAATATATTTTGCAAATCATTTGGTATTAAGTTTGAGCTGGGTGTAATAGCAAGATCCTTTAGTCCCAGCTACACAAGCATGAGGATTGCCAGAGTCCAGGGGTTTGAGGCTACAGTGTGTTATGATGACACCTGTGAATAGCCACTGCACTCCAGCCTGGGCAACAGAGTGAGACCTTGTCTCGAAAACAAAATAATAAATTAAATGACAGTATTATTTATTCATTGTGTCAATATTTTGAATTCCATGTCTTTGCAATACATTAAAGGATAATTAAATGGGAGATTGAAGAAACAGCTTCAGAGGTTTCTGTCTGGCTAGCGACAAGTAGGAGGAAGACTATTCTAACAGATCCTGTTGTCATCCCTCCTGTCCTGAGCTCCAAGAGCAAGGCCTGGTAGCCCTGGACAGTCATCACAGGCACATTTCTTCATAGGCCTCTCACTGAATCATTGAATTTTGGAGATGAAAATTTCATTCTAATATGACAGCTCCTCAAAAAATTAAACATAGAATTACCATATGCTCCAACAATGCCACTTCTTGATATATACCGCAAAGAATTTAAATCAGAGCCTCAAATAAATATTTCATATTTATGTTCATAGCAGCATTATTCACAGTACCCAAAAAGTATTAACAACTCAAATTTCCATCAACAGATAAACGAATAAGCAAAAAATGGCATATACATACAATGGAAAATTATTCAGTCTTAAAAAGAAATGAAATTCTGATACAGGCTACCACATGGATGAATCTTGAAGATATTATGCTAAGTGAAACAAGCCAGAACAACAAAACAACTATTGTATAATCCCACTTATATGAGGTATCTAAAGTAGTCAAATTCAGAGGGACAGAAAGCAGAATGGTGTTTGCCAGGGGCTGGTGGGGAGAGGGGACTGGGGAGTTTAATGGGTACAGGATTTCAGTGAGGAAGGATGAAACAGCTCTGGAGATGGGTGGTGGTGATGGTTCACAACAATGTGAATGTACTTAACACCACTGAACTGTACATCTAAAAATGGTTAAAATGGTAAATTTTATGTTTAGATAATTTACCACAATAAAAAATATCCTTACCCTCATGGAGCTTACAATCTTGGAGAGAAAGATAATAAGCAAATAAAATGCAAATTTTTAAAAAGTAGATTAGTTTTTTTTTCCATTCTAGATCAGCTTTTGGTTTGCCCCCATTTTACAGATAAAAAGCCAAAAGACAGACAAGAAAAGTAACAAAGACTACCCACTAAGACTCTGCTTGTCTGACTCCTTGGCCAATCATCTTTCCATTGAATCATACTTACTTTTTGAGGTACTTCTATTACCATTATTTTATCTGAGCCATTCAATTATGTACTGGAAAGAGAATAGGCTCTGGCCCCTGGGTTCAAACTACAGCTCAACTGCTTCCTGGAAGTTTGACCTTGAGATTTCTTCTTCAGTAAAAAGGAGATAACAAAGCCTACTTCAGAAGGTTAAATGTAATTTGTTACACTTAACATCTAGGTACAAAGTAAGGAGTCAGTGAAAATCAGCTCCCTTCCTAAATCTCTCAAAATGCCTTCTTGTTTTATTTATAAGCTATATTGAATGTGTGAATACTTTTAGTCTAGCAATTTCAGCAAACCTGTTCCTGTGTTTGAGTTTTTATAAATCATTCTCGAAATATAGTTTAGATATGAACAAGACTGGCTCATTGTTGAACACCCCGGGAAACAAGCCAGATACATTTTATTTGACTCTTATTTAGCTGGGAGGGAACTTTCAAAGGATAAGTTTGGTAAAGAATTCAAAATAAGAGCTAACTTATCCTTCCTTCCAAAAAATAAAGCCAACTCTTTGATATTTCTACTAGCTATTTTAAAATATCAAAGCCATATTCCATTTTTAATCTTAAAAGGCACTTATCTCTAAACAAAAACTATGTGGTGGCATAGACTGTATATAAATGGCTACCCTGGGAGACGGATTACAAGAGGACAGTCTCCCAAAAGAACGGTGTGTTTCTCAGATGTGGCAGAGTGAATGCAGGGCAGGAATGAAGGTGTCTCAATGGCACTGCAGAAGAAAAGTGGCAGAAAAAAAGAATTCTAAAATGATTCTTAAAGATTTTGACTCCCAGCCTGAGCAAGAGCGAGACCCCATCTCTACTAAAAATAGAAAGAAATTACATGGACAGCTAAAAAAATATATATATAGAAAAAATTAGCCGGGCATGGTGGCATATGCCTGTAGTCCCAGCTTCTCGGGAAGCTGAGACAGGAGGATCGCTTGAGCTCAGGAGTTTGAGGTTGCTGTGAGCTAGGCTAACGCCACGGCACTCACTCTAGCCTGGGCAACAGAGTGAGACTCTGTCTCAGAAAAAAAAAAAAAAAAAAAGATTTTGACTCAAAAAGATGACCAAATGTTTTTGTATTTTTGTGTCATGTCTTTAAATTTATCCAACTGTGTAATGTCTATATTTGGGTTTTTTTTTTTTTTTTACCATATTATACATTATATAGTACTATTTTTTTTTATTTCAGCTTATCATGGGGGTATGAAAGTTCAGGTTATATATATTGCCCATGTCCCACCCATCCTCCCGAGTCAGAGCTTCAAGCGTGTCCATTCCCCAGACAGTGCGCATCGCACTCATCATGTAGCTATACCCCCATCCCCTCCTCCCACCCCCCACCTCAGTCCGAAACCCAATTGGTGTTATTCCCAAATGTGCACTTAGGTAATATTATCAATGCTCATATTGACTTCAATCTTTATAAAGACCAAACCAAATCTTTTGATTTTTTAGAAAAAGAAGCCACATTCTAGCAAAAGTAAGGCAATAACTATCAGATTTGGTGGAATACGGAAAGCATTCTATACTTAAGAAAGTATGACTTCCTCTCTCTTCAACATTGAGTCTAGAAAAATAAATAACCCTTTGGGTACCAATTATATAAGTGGAAAACACTTTAATGACCCACATACACTAAACATACTACCTGAAATTACGTTGAACATACATGCCTTATGTGATTTTTTTTTTAGGGTCCCCTACACTTAAAATGTTCATCTCCCTCACACTTTTTCTAAGTTCAAAATTGTGGTCATTTTTCAAGATCCACCTCAGATATTTCCTCCTCCCTGAGGCTCCCTTCTTCGCCAGTCAGAATGCACCGCTCATATCTCTGAGTAGTCACAGTTGTGTGTCCCTCCATTATCTCATAAACATAAAACAACGTATAACCATTGTGTACAGACGTTTCTCCCATTTGGCTATTAGCTTCTTAAGAGCAGGATCGACATCACAGCCCCTACTGCTCTCAGCACCTTGTCTGACATTCATTCATCCAACAGCCATTAATTGCACGCCTACCATTCGATACCATGGAACGAACAGGAGGGAAAAAAATCATAGTGACTAAACTATATGTTAGACAACTAAATCTCTATGTTGTAGGGAAAATTTTCCAAGCTAGGAAAGCTCTTTAAAAAATGAGAAGAAAAATGTTGATATCGACCAGGTTTACTGAAAGCATTAAGAAAAGTCGTATAGCACAGAATGTATTTATTTTTATAGCCAGTGTATATACTTCTAAGTTAAAGATCTTTCTCTTTTACCACTCTGTCCTTTTTATGTAATCTGAGATCCCTGTAGTTTTTGTATAAAAAGCTAGTACACTCAGGGTGAATAAAATAAATCTAATCAATGTTTATTTTCAAATGAAAACATAACTGAGCAGTAAAAATTTGGAGCAAAGAAAATGATGAAAACTACTTCTTAATGGTAAAAGCCTGAAGTCCAACTTGCAACTGTCAAGCTAACTGCATGGATTCTTAGAAAAGAATTTGTTCCCTTTAGAAACTTTTTATTAAAACAAAACACATTGCTGTCTCAATGTATAAATTACACCTAGATTTATTTCAAATATCATTTTTGTGTGTAAGCTCTTATGAAATACTTGGTTTCCTATTTCTTTGGCATAGATTAATTTAAATTCAATTTTTCAGAGCATCAGTGACATTTTTTTTTTTAAATTACCATTGTCAAACATTTCTGATAGGGCAATTTTAGGTTAATATTGTACTCCATTCTATTTTCATAGGTCTTTCTCGGTGCCAGGCCTACTGGTCTATCCAATGAAATGTCAAGCACTCTACATCTCATGATCCATTCACCCACAGAATACAGAAATGATTTCTGATTTTATGCAAGGATATTGTATGTTCAACCTAAAATTTTTTAAATTCCCGAAAACAATTACTTTCACAAAAATTATTCCTTTTCCATACCAGTATTTCAGAATCACAGAATGCTATTAATTATTAAGATTTCTGTATATATCTCTAACTTGCCCTATGGCTTTATTGTTTTGTTTCCAAGGCCTCCTCTTTTAATCTGTCATTGGCCACTCTCCCTTAGCTTTTCTAAATTTTTCCTGAAAATCCTGTTTCTTCCCTCACACCTGACCTCTGATGGAACACTTACTTCCTCCCCCATGCTCTAGAGAATTCAATACACTGTCTTAGGTGGGGGCTGCTTCTGTGACCCTTACTAGGGTCTCCACCAAGTTTTAATAAGCTCTTGTCCATTTTCATTTTTTAAAGTAGGGCATACCAAATCTATTAATTTTTAAAACTTTTCATTTAAAAAGTCAGGTTAAGGCCAGGCGCGGTGGCTCACGCCTGTAATCCTGGTACTCTGGGAGGCCGAGATGGCAGATTGTTTGAGCTCAGGAGTTCGAGACCAGCCTGAGCAAGAGCGAGACCCCGTCTCTACTAAAAATAGAAAGAAATCAGCTGGACAACTAAGAATATATATAGAAAAAATTAGCCGGGCATGGTGGCGCATGCCTGTAGTCCCAGCTGCTCGGGAGGCTGAGGCAGAAGGATTGCTTGAGCCCCGGAGTTTGAAGTTTCTGTGAGCTGGGCTGACGCCACGGCACTCTAGCCAGGGCAACAGAGTGAGATTCTGTCTCATCTTTAAAATAGAAACAACACCCATCTTGTAGGGTTGTAAAAATTAAATGACATCAAGCACATAATGCTTGTGGAAATCCGTCAATGATAACTATTATTAGCCAGTACTTAACATGGTGTCTATCACATAGAATTTCAACCCATATTTGCTTCATTGATTCATTCATTATTGACTGTCCCTATATATGCCTCCTCATCACCTCTGCTCTATACCACCCATCCACCATTTTCTTGTCCCTAAAGGATAATCTCATTCTGTCTCCCTGCTGGAAGCTCTTCAAGATGAAATGACCTTTTCAAACCAGACCAGGCCAGTTCACAGGAAGCCACAGCTCAGCCAGAGTTATTCTGGAGGCTGTCTCCCTGCACAAATTTCCTCCATCCATTTGTTTATTCTTCCCAGATTATCACTTCAAGGTGTCCAATCAGATCAAAATAACATGATATCTCTCTTTTTATTGTTGAGAAGTTTTTTCTTCCATAGGATTGATTCTTCACACATTGCTAATTAGAACAAGAGAAAGATGGATAGAATACAACCTGTTTAAACCATCTTCATTTAAATCTACATTCCATGAAATGGATCCCCTCCCAAATGCATAGTTGTTTGGCGTTACTAGCTCACAGTCTGAAAACTGAAGAATATTTTCCAAAGGTGTTTGTGTGTTGAAGGATAAAATGTAACTCTGGTAAGAACCTAATGTTTAATGCTATGTGTATTTGTTTCTAGATACTGTTAGAAGTTGTGTAGCAAAGCTGTTCTTCACCTGCTCCCTGAAGGGTCATTACTGCCTATACAGTAAGTCCAGTTTTATTCTCATCAGCCAAGAACCTCAGCCATGGATCCAGATCATGTTTCTATTTCAGCAGGTGTGTATAATTTGTGCTCAGCAGACTCCTTAATTAGCTGATGGGATATGAGTCTATAATCATTTTTATTCAATTATTAATTCTTTGGCCAGAGTTAATATGTAGATAATGACAATATAAATATTTCATTAATAATTTTTAACATGAATTTTCTATATTTTAAGATAGCTTCCCTATAAAAGACTCTGGATTGTTAATCAACAGACCAAACATATTAATATCTTGAATATCCTTGGCTTTAAAAAAGAAAAATGAAAGGGAAAATACTTTTGGTTCAACAACAACAACTTATTTGGGGGAATAGCTTTCCTTATGTAGCACTAACCTTTATTTCTAGTCTTCCAATCTCCAGTTGGTATTAGTGTCAATGTATTTCTTTTGACATTGCTAAGATACTCAAATGCCACTTTTTTCTATAGGAATATGTATATAAGTGAAACTATATACAGAGCAACTTATAATTTACCAAGGAAGAATTTGATGCAAAGATATTAGCATCAAAAGAGATTCTTATTTGGAAATAGTTATCCTGCATGCATTAAACTTTGACATAAAATTTGAATGTAAATTATGTTATGTTAGTAATATAAGGAATCTTAGATATCATTTTTACAGACAATAAGGGCAGAACTCAAGTCATCTGACCCCTGATCCAGTGATCTTTTCATTGTTGTACCTGTGTTGAAAAATAAAATGGGAGGATGCAGCTAGAAGCAGGGACAGTGAAGGCAGAAAAAACAAAATGAAAATGTTATCATATGGTTGAAAATTAAGCCAAGTGATAAGATAATGTATTTATTTCTGTTAATAAAATATTTCTATAATGGCTCCTATAAAAATCAACTAGACAGTTATATTTCTTTATAAAGTCAAGTCAGGCTTATTGAGAAAAAAATGATTTTTAATTCTGAATACATCATAATCATAAAGTAGAACTATAGTAATTAAGAAAAGAGACAGATTGGAAATGCCTTAGAAATACAATTTTTTTGATAGCAAATCTTCTTAAGAACACTCAATAATGTCTTAGAGAACAACTCACATTTTGATGTGAACCAAATTGTACATGAATATATTATAAAAAACAACATTGATTTTTCTTCCTTTTCTTGAACTAATGACCTTATTTTTCTTCTATTTACTTATATTTTCATATAGTTTTCATCAGTGATTTATATTTGGTTTCATCTTTGGCTTTGTTCTTAACAGCTGTCAGTTTTTTCAAAACAAACCAAGAAAATTTGATTTTTTTTTTTTTTTTGGCCTTCAGTCTTATTTTATTGACTTAGCCTAATTCTTTATCTTTCTCTTTAAGCAAAATCATCAAAAAGTATATATTTATGTTTTGTTTCTTCTGTGTTCATTTTCCTATAACGGTTTCTTTCTTTTTCTACACCTTTGATATTATGTGATCTTAGGGGTCAATCCTGGCTTTGGGTGAATAAAAGTTAAACTTTAACTTGATATTACAAACCCAGCACTAGTATGTGCACTGGGCCAGACTTTTTCTCTTTTCTGTTAACTTCACACATTCATGGAGTTCTCAACTTCACAGATGTCAGTCTAAATGCTCCTGTTTAGACTGATGATTCATTAAATCAAGTCCTATTCTTAAAATGGAAAATTGTATGCTGCATAAGTTTCTGATAATAATCAAGAAATTTCTAGATCCACATTACGGGTTGCATAATCAATCTATCTGTTACCGGCTTTTATGGGTTTTAAATCTGTGGCCTACTTAGTTAGAGTCTAAGATCCTTCACATTTTCCCTCCCAGTACTAGAAACAGCTCTTTTTGATAGTAACAATGAGATTTTCTGAAAAAATGTTTATTAATCCTCATTCACTAAGTAGAAGTTTTGTACACACAGACCACTTAGAGAGCCTCATAAGTCAGTGCTTCTAGTCTGCCATCTTGGCCCCTTATATGACTTTATAAGCCAATCTCATTATGATATATCATGCATAAAGGTTTATATATATACAAACACTATTAGGTGCATAGAAATAGTATTTTATACCCCTTATAGATATCCTATAGGTTTTTAAAAAATGATTCCCTTGAATTAAAAAGCTTCTCACATTTACACGTATAACATCACAGCATATAAATGATTTTTAGATACATCATTGATTAGTAAATATATCAAAACAAGTTTAAATCTTTGTTTGAAAAACTGATTTTGATTGGTGTAAGTAAAATATATGTAAATGTTATTTTCTTTGCATTAACATTCTTATTGCTCAACACAGAGAAATTATCTTAAAGCTCTAAGAATATTCACCCGTAATACTTTTAGGATTAAAAGTGTTTTTGTGTTCCCCACACACCCACTAACACTGTTGATATTTGAGTAATTGTATATGAACTCTTAGTTATTTAATTTATATTCCTCATGATCTACTCTATGTAAATAAACTGAATTTTTGTACTCTAGTTTTAATTTTATCCCTTAATCCCCAGATCTTTGATAAAATAAATATGAATATTTATATTAACCACATTCCAATTAAGTAACATTCTTGGGAAATCATTGAGATAAACACTGTATTACAAAGGTTAGACATATTTATAGAGATCACTATCAACTGCTTTGAAAATCTTATTAAATAATTTTAATTTTCTGTCAAAAAATGAAAACCTGAAACATGTCATATGTTTAATCTTTAAGATAGATCTTTTCCTTGTACCATTTAAATTTAAATCATGTTAAAGTTCAAACCAAGCCTAAATAATACCACAAAATCAAACAATATTGTTGTTGGGGGCCAAGGTGGCAGACTAGAAGCAGCCTACACATGCCACTGTCATGGAGAGGATCAAAAGTGGCAAGGAGATATTCACCTTCAGATTGATCACCTAAGAGAGAGCATTGGGAATCAACAGAGAAGTGAGGGGAGTCTCCCAAAGTGATGGAAAGAGAAGTGGAGCAACCTGCTCGGCAGGATCAGAGGTACCCGGGGAAGGTGCCCAGACATGGGGAAGGAACAGAGAAGAGAACTCAAGAGCTCCACACTTCCCTTGAGGACATTGCAATCAGAGCTGCGTGAGGGCCCTTCCACCACAGCAGGCTGCTCAACTGACACCAGGAGCTGACTTGAGACTGTGCAGGGGGCCTTGCTCTGAAGAGAAGGCACAGCAAGGTCCTGCTGGCTTACAAACCCAGGGTGCTATGGCAGGCACCATTTTGAGGTCCCAGCCCCAAAATGCTGTGTCTGCCTGGGGTTAGATCCATTGATACTGCCTCCACATCACCCCTGCCAGGGTGGGGAGGGAGCAGAGAAGCCAGGCACTCTCATGGGCAGGTGCTGTGCACTCCCTCTGCTGCCAGGGAACCCAGGCAACCCTGCCAAGCCAGAGCTGCTGCGGGACTCAGACAGAGAGAGCACCCATGACCCTGGGTGCCTGCCACTGCCATCTGAGTGTTACAGCTACTGCCATTATTGCCTGTTAACACTGCCACTGATGGGCCTGGGTGGGGCATGCACTCAGACCACATGTGCCAACCACCAGTGATTACCACAGGAGAGCAGGGAGAAGCAGGAAAGCAGCAGTGTTAAAGGCTCACAGTGTATCTGCGCCTCTCCTACTTGGTAAATCTTCCTGAGTAGGACTCAAGCATGCCATCCAGGGACCTCTCCCTCCCTTTACTGAGCAACAGAGTTCCCAGCAGCAAAGAACCAGTGTACAGCAGAGCTATCTGTCTTGAGCTGAGGGGAAAGGTTGCAGATGAGAAAGAATCAGCATAAGAACTCTGGCAACATAAAAAAGCAAGCTGTTTTGAGACTCCCAAAAGATCACAATAGATCTCCAGCAATGGACTCCAACCAAAAGGAAATGTTGAAATGTCAGAGATGGAAGTCAAAGTGTGAATGGCAAGTAAGATCAATGGGATTGATGAGAATGTTGGAAATCAACACAAAGAAACAAAAAAATTCAGGACATGAATGAAAAATTCTCTAAGGAGATAGATAATATAAGAAAAAATATAACAGAAATTCTAGAAATGAAAGAGTCATTTAGGGAATTTCAAAATACAGTAGAAAGTTTAAACAACTGACTAATCAGCAGAAGAAAGAATTTCAGAGCTTGAAGTCAAGGCTTTTGAGTTAACCCAGTGAGTCAAAAATGTAGAAAAAGAAATCAGGAAGAATGAACAATCTCTCCAAGAAATATAGGACTATGTAAAGAGAATGAATATAAGAATCATAGGTATTCCTCAGGGAGAAGGAGAAAAAGCAAAAAGCATGGAAAAGCTATTTGAGGGAATAATTGAGGAAAACTTCCATGGTATTGCTAGAAATTTAGACATCCAGAAACAAGAAGGTCATTGAACTACCCGGAAGGTTCATGGCAAATAGGACATGACCAAGGCACATAGTCATCAGTCTGGCCAAAGTCAAAGTGAAGGAGAAAATTCTACAAGATGCAAGATGAAAGCATCAAGTAATATACAAAAGAAAACCTATCAGACCAATGGCAGACTTCTCAGCAGAAACCTTAAAAGCCAGAAGAGATCGGGGTTCCATTTTTAGTCTTCTTAAACAGAATAACTGCCAGCCAAGAATTTTGTATCCTGCAAAACTAAGTTTCATAAATGAAGGAGAAATAAAGTCTTTTCCAGATAAGCAAACACTAAGAGCATTTGTGACAACTAGACCTGCCCTACCAGAGATGCTTAAAAGTTCTTTATTCATATAACAGAACAATCAATTCCACTAGTGTAAAAACACCTAAAAGTTAGAGCTCACAGCTCTTAGTAAACACTAACACAAGGAAGAAAACAAAGCAACTAGGAAAAATCACAATGATGAACAGAAAAGTATCTCACATATCAATACTAACATTGAATGTAAACAGTTTTAATGGCTCATTTAAAAGATATAGATTGGCTGAATGGACAGAAACTAAATAAAAAACAAAACATAACCCAAAATATGCTGTCTCCAAGAAATCCATTTAACTTGCAAAGATTCTCATAGACTCAAGGTAAAAGAATGGAAAAAAATATTCCATGCAGATGGAAACCAAAAGCAAGTAAGAGTAACTATTCTCATATCAGATAAAATAGACTTTAAGTCAACAATAGTAGAAAAACAAAGATGGTCATTATATATGATAAAGGAAGTAGTTCAGCAATAAAATATAACAATCCTAAATAAATGTGTACCTAACATAAGAGCTCTCAGATTCATAAAACAAATTCTACTAGATTTAAGCAAGGAAATAAATAGCAACATCATAATTGCCAGGAACTTCAACACTCCACTAACAGAACTGGACAGATTATTGAAATAGAAAATCAACAAAGAAACACTGGACTTAAATGAGACTCTAAAACAAAGGACCTAACAGACATTTACAGAACATTCTACAAAAAAACTACAAAATGTACATTCTTCTTATTAGCACATAGGACTTTTTCCAAGATAGAGCATATGTTAGGTCACAAAATAAGTCTCAGCAAATTCATAAAAATCAAAATCATACCATGTATCTTCTCAGACTACAGTGGAATAAAAGTAATAATCAATTCCCAAAGGACCTCTCAAAACTACAGATATATATGGAAATTAAATAACCTGCTTCTAACTAATCCTTGATGACAAAATCAAGGGTTGATGACAAAATCAGGATGAATTCAAAAGATTTTTTGAATGGAATGACAAAGATGACACAAGCTTCCAAAATCTCTGGGGTACCAAAAGCAGTGCTAAGAGGGAAGCCTTAAATGCCTATATCAAAAAAAAAAAAAACACCACAGAAATATTACAACTTAACAATCTAATGTCACACCTCAAGGAATTAGAAAAAGAAGAACAAACCAAACCCAAGTCTAGCAAAACAAAAGAAATAACAAAGGTCAGAGAAGAAGTAAATGAAATGGAAACCAAAAATCAATACAAAAGATCAGTGAAACAGAAAGTTGACTCTTTGAAAAAATAAAATTGATAGACCACTAGCTATATTAACCAAAAATAGAACAGAAAGAACTCAAATAAGTTCAATGAGAAATGAAAAAGGATAAATTGAATCAATACACATAAATACAAAATATCATCTGTGAGTACTATGAAAACCTCTCTGCACACAAACTAGAAAATCTAGGGGAAATGGACAAATTTTTGGAAACATACAAACTCCCAAGTTTGAATCAGGAAGAGAAATCATGAACAGAGCAATAATGAGCAGTGAGATTGACACCGTAATAAAAAATCTCCCAACACGGCCTGGCAGGATGGCTCACACCTGTAATCCTAGCATTCTGGAAGGCCAAGATGGGAGGATTACTTGAGCTTAGGAGTTCAAGACCAGCCTGAGCAAGAGCAAGACCCGGTCTCTACTGTGCACCTGTAGTCCCAACTACTCGGGAGGCTGACGCAAGAGGGTCACTTGAGCCCAGGAGTTTGAGGTTGCTGTGAGCTAAGCTGATGTCACAGCATTCTACTCAGATTCTGTCTCAAAAAAAAAAAAAAAAATCTCCCAACAAAAGAAGCCCCAAACCAGACGCATTCACCGCCAAATTCTACCAGACATACAAAGAACTGTCACCTATATTACTGAAACTATTCCATAACATCAAGAAGGAGGAAGTCCTCTCTCACTCATTCTATGAACCCAGTATCACCCTGATACCAAAGCCAGGATAGGACTCAACAAAAAAAGAAAACTACAGACTAATATCCCTGATGAGCACAGATAAAAACATGAAACAAAATACTGGGAAACCAAATCCAACAGCACATGAAAAAAGATCATTTACCATCATTAGGTGGGTTTCATCCCAGGATGCAAGGGTGGTTCAACATATGCAAATCAATAAATGTGGTTCACCACATAAACAAAATTAAAAACAAGAACCATATGATTATCTCATTAAGAAAAAGCGTTAGATAAAATCCAGCACCCCTTCATGATAAAAAAAAAAAAAAACCTCAACAAAGTAGGCATAGAAGAAACATACCTCAAAATAATAAAAGCCGTGTATGACAAACTCACAGCCAATATCATACTGAATGGGGAAAACTTAAAAGCATTCCCCCTAAGAACTGAAACAAGACAAGGATTCCCACTGTCACCACTTCTATTCAGCATAATATTGAATTTCTAGCCAGAGTAATCAAGCAAGATAAAGAAATAAAGGGCATCCAAATTGGGAAAGAGGAGGTCAAACTATCCTTGCTTGCCAACAATATGATCTTGTATCTAGAAAACCCTAAAAACTCTACCAAAAGACTCCCAGAATTGATAAATGAATTCAGTAAAGTCTCAGGTTATAAAATTAATAATGTACACAAATCAGCATTATTTCTATACACTAATAATAGTCAAGCTGAGAGTCAAATCAAGAATTCAATACCATTTACCACAGCTTCAAATACAGTAAAATACCTAGGAATACACTTACCCAAGGAAGATATTTGTGAAATATCTCTACAAGGAGAACTACAAAACACTGATGAAAGACATTGTAGGTGACACAAACAAATAAGAAAACATCCCATGCTCATGGATTGGAAAAATCAACTTTGTTAAAATGTCCATATTGACCAAAATGACTTACAAATTTAATGCAATTCCCATCAAAATATCAAGGTCATTTTTCACAGATCTAGAAAAAATACTCCTAAACTTCATGTGGACCAAAAAAAGAGCCCACATACCCAAGGAAATCCTACCAGAAAGAACAAATCTGGAGGTATCACATTACCTGACTTCAAATTATACTACAAGGCACTAGTAACCAAAACAGCATGGTACTGGTATAAAGGTAGCCACATAGACTAATGGAATAGAATAGAGAAACCAGAAATAATGCCATATAGTTACAACCAACTGATTTTTGACAAAGCAGACAAAAACATACACTGGGGAATGGACACCCTATTCAATAAATGGTGCTGGAAAAACTGGATAGCCACATGCAGAAGAATGAAACTAGATCCCTATCTCTCACCGTGTACTCAAGTTTACTCAAGAATGGATTAAAGACTTAAATGGAAGACCTGAAACATTAAAAATTCTAGAAGAAAACATGGGAAAAATTCTTCAGGACATTGGCTTAGGCAAAGAATTTGTGGCTAAGATCCCAAAAGCAAATACAACAAAAACAAAAATAAACAAGTGGGATTTAATTAAACTAAAAAGTTTCTGCACAATGAAGGAAACAATCAACAGAGTAAATAGACAACCTACAGAATGGGAGGAAAATATTCACAAACTGTACATCCGACAAAGGGCTAATATCCAGAATCTACAAAGAACTCAAACAAATTAGCATGAAAACAATAAATAACCCCATCAAAAAGTGTGCTAAAGATACGAAGAGATGTTTTTCAAAAGAAAATAGACAAATAGCCAACAAACATATTTTTAAAAATACTCAACATCACTAATAATCAAGGGAATGCAAATTAAAACCACAATGAGATACTACCTTACCCCTGTCAGAATGGCCATTATTAAAAAGTCAAAAAACAATAGATGTTGGTGCAGATGCCATCAAAAGGGGATGCTTCTACACTGTTGGTGGGAATGTAAACTAGTACAACATCTATGGAAAACAGTATGGAGATTTCTCAAAGAACTGAAAGTAGACCTTCCATTCAATCCAATAATCCCACTACTCGGTATCTACCCAATGGAAAAGAAGCCATTTTATAAGAAAGACACCTGCACCCAAATGTTTATCACAGCACAATTCACAATTGTAAAGATATGGAATCAACCTAAGTGCCCATCAACTGATGAGTGGATAAAGAAAATGTGAGAGAGATATACACATATATTAATATATACCAGGGAGTATTACTCACCATAAAATGAATGAAATAATGTCTTTTGCAGCAACTTTGATGGAACTGAAGACCATTATCTTAAGTGAAGTATCTCAGGAATGAAAAAAAAAATACAACATGTTCTCACTTATAAGTGGAAGCTAAACAAGGGATATATGTGGTCATAAAGCAGCATAATGGACACTGAAACTAAGAAGAGGGGAGAGTGAGAGATGATGAGAGATAAAAATATACCTATTCTGGTGATGGGTACACTGAAAGCCCTGACTTCAGCATTATACAATTCATCCATGTAGCCAAAAAAAAAAAAAAAAAATTGTACCCATTGAATCTATTGAAATAAAAAAATATTGTTGGGACAACAGATAATATATTATGTTTCTCTCTTTAATACCCTTTCAGAGCCTGTTTCCTGAGCCCCTGTCCATACAGAGTCGTTCTGTGCAATTCCTCAGAGCTCTGTGGGAGAAGACCCAGGCAGGGGGTGCTCACACCTTTGAAGCAGCCATGATGGAGTCCACGTTTCCACAGCAGAAGGTAAATTCTTCTTTCTTGGATGCTTTATTTTAAGCCAAGATTCAAGATCACCTTTGTACAGTTTGCCTTTTTCTTAACAGTTCTTTTTTTCCTTCTTTCCTTTACTTCTTTTATCATTATCAAAAAAACATTTATTAAGTAATTATATTCATGTAGTGCCATAGTGGACTCTGGACAGAGTGGCATCTGTAGACAAGATCACTGCCCTTTGAGATCCATAGACTGACACAATACAGCCCACTCAGAACCACACAAAAACTGCATGCACAGCGTGAAATAGAAAACATTGGTGGGGTATGGTGGCAGCTCACGCCTGTAATCCCAGTACATTGGGTAGCTGAGATGGGAAGATCACTTGAGGCCAGGAGTTTGAGACTAGCCAGGGAAATATAGTGAGACCTTGTCTCTACAAAAATTTTTTTTTAAAAAAACAAATTAGCCAGGCATTGGTGGCATGTACTTGTAGTTCCAGCTACTGGGAAGCTAAAGTGGGAGGAAAGCTTGAGCCCAGGAGTTCAAGGTTGCAGTGAACTATAATCATACCACTGTACTCCAGCCTGGGTGACAGAGAAAGACTATATATATATATATATATATATATATATATATATTAATTACAGAAAGAGATTGTGGACTCAAGGACTGAAAAGGACAGAGCAACTGGAATCAGGCTCCAGGTTCCTTGGTGCTTTTCATTTCTTTCCTCCATACTTCCTCTCATTCCCTTGTCCTGTATAATCACCATAAAGCAAAAGAAGAAAGAGAGCATGGTCAGGGTAAAAAAGAGCCCTACAGAGGTAGGCAAGTATGACATGAGACACAGAGCATTTCAGGAGGGTGCAAACAGGGCTTCACTCTCAGGGCACAGTTGACTTAGCCTTCTCGGCAAGCAGTGAACTGAGAAAAGGCCAGAGTGTGGAACCAGATTCATTTATTCAAGAGAGTGAAACCGGCAGTGGAGGTACATGGACATGCTCAGATTTCACCATGAGAAAAGTCACAGGCCTAGGTGCAGCAGGGAATAATTAGAGTAAGCCTGACTGGAGACAGGAAGGCTGCTTAGGAGGCTATTGCTGTTGTTAGGTAGGAAATGAAGATGCTATGTCCCTCCAAAATTTATATGTGGGAACTTAAACCTCAAAATGATAGTACTATCAGGTGGGGCATTCAGGAGGTGAGTAAGGCATTGAGGATGAAACCCTCATAAATGGGATAAGCAACCTTATAGAAGGGCTGGAGGGAACTAGCTAGGCCCCTTGCCTTTCCAACTTCACTGTGTAAGGATGTAGCATTCAGTGCACCATATTGGAAGCACAGGTCCTCACCAGACACCAAGCCTTCCTCCTCCTTGATCTCCCAGCCTCCAGAACTCTGAGAAATAAATTTCCAGTATTTATAAATTACCCAGTCTCAGGTATTTCATTATAGCAGCACAAACGGACTAAGAAAGAAGGCCTGAATTAGTTCTAACCTTAGAGTTGGAAATTGTAGGAAGAGGATGGAGTGGAGAGCTATTAAGGAAGTCAAATCAATAGGACTTAGTGTTTGATAAGGAAAATGGAAGAACCCAGGATGACTCCAGGTGCACTGTTTAGCCAAAGGGATGATGATAACATCTGGAAAAAGAGAGACCACAAAGGAAGCCAACAGGGGTTTGGAGGTTAGAGATGAGAAGATAAAGCATTCTGGTTTACCTGTTTTGAATCCAAGTTAATTATTTGGATAACCAGGTAGTGATGGCAGTTGAAATGCTAGTGTGGAGTTTAGGAAGAAAGCCATGCCTGGAGATGAGGATTTGGGAGTCAGAAAGTAGCACTTGATGTCATAGAAGAAGATGGGATCACTCAAGGGGAATATGTATATTGAAACAAGAGCATGGTTATTGATCTTTTCTAGTAAATATTACCAGTTTCTCTCTTTAAGCCTTGCCTATAATCAAAGATTCTGATTATTTTTATTTTGCCTTTAAGAAATAATAGGTAATGGTTACTTACTTGGCAAACCAGAGATTCTGGAAATATGTGATCATGGTCTCCACCCATGTTTTACTGTTGAGAAGGAGAACAACCATGCTGATATTAAATAAGTTCAAAGTATAAGCAAGTATTAATGGTAAATTAACTTATCAGAAACTGTTATATTGTGAAACTAACTCAATAGCTTTTAAGTGCTGAAGAATTGTAACAGGATGAGAAATGAATATGATTAATCAGAAGTTTATTTATAATGGTATGTAAGACACCAAAGACATATCCAACTATTGCATCACTATTTTTTGGCTTTGGTTTAAGAATAGAACATGCAGTACTAAAAATAAAGGAAATGCCACAATTACAACAGTGTAAAATAAAATGGAATTCTTTGCACATTTTGTTCAAATTTTTACCTGCTGAATCATGTTTAAACACAATGCCTCAAGTTCTCATAAATTTTTCATTGTGAATTGTATTTTAACTAGAGGCAACTAGTAAATTAAAACTTGGCAGGCTGCTTCAAATCCTAAGAGATTAAAAAAATTTGCAAACCAGTTTTATGCATGCTTACAAGTATAGTGATTCATATTTCTTCTATTTCATACCAATAAATATTCCTCTAGGGGAAAATTAACTGTAAACCAAATTTTTTGAAATTTTTAAAGTTTTATAATTTGGGTTTATTCATGAGTAATAGAAAAAACATTGATATCTGGAATGTACATTATGTGCAAAGTTATCTGCCCAGGTATTTCTCACATTGATATTCTCCTATTTTTATGAGGTGTTCTGTGTACTGAATTTAAAATAGCTGTGAGAACGGTGCAAAGTCTCCTTTATTTTCGTGCTATTTGACAATATATACATACATAATGATCTAAAAGAGATGATCATGTGTATATGCTTTTGTGATGAAGTTTCACTACAGCCAATTGGATACACAAGGAAGAAGGAAGAAAGTTCTGATAAAATACCTGAGTATCTAGAATGTAACATTCTGGAAGTCATGAAGATAAGTTTGTTATGGTGGTTGCTCTTTAATAGAATCTTGGGGCCGGGCGCGGTGGCTCACGCCTGTAATCCTAGCACTCTGGGAGGCCGAGGTGGGCGGATCGTTTGAGCTCAGGAGTTCGAGACCAGCCTGAGCAAGAGCGAGACCCCATCTCTACTAAAAATAGAAAGAAATTATATGGACAGCTAAAAATATATATAGAAAAAATTAGCCGGGCATGGTGGTGCATGCCTGTAGTCCCAGCTACTCGGGAGGCTGAGACAGGAGGATCGCTTGAGCTCAGGAGTTTGAGGTTGCTGTGAGCTAGGCTGACGCCACGGCACTCACTCTAGCCTGGGCAACAGAGTGAGACTCTGTCTCAAAAAAAAAAAAAAAAAAAAAGAATCTTGGGATTTTAGACTGAAAATTATCAGTAAGATCTCTATTAAATTGCAAACTGCTTGAGGACGGGGATTTCTCCATGTTTTACCTTTGTATTGCCAGGGTCCCAAGGTGTTTGGCACATGGTAGGCTCTCAATAAATAATAGGTATCAATTGAAGACATAAAAAAAATCCTGTCATTTTCCAGATGTTAAAATTGGAAGCAAAGGGACTTGTTGAGGTCAGTAGCAGAGCTAGAGCTGGGTGCCTACCCCGGTGACATCGGGGCCATCACTAATGATCGGGCACATTAGAGGGTCACATTTCCCTGCCTATTGAAGATGTAGCCATGTAACTTGCTTCAACCAATGACATAGGAGAAGGCTATGTGTCACTCCAAGTGGAAGCTTTTTAAGGCCAGTGTGCCATCTTCTTTGTTCCCTCTTTTCCCCACCATGGTGCTTGTAGAAGCAAAAGTTAATATTGAGTTGCCAGAAGATGGACACAGCCAGGAATTCAGAGCCAGCACATGGAGGACGGCTGTTCTGCAGAGCCAGCCCATCCCACCACACACTTCACATGAGAAAGAAACAATCCTTTGTGTTTCTAAAAACTGAAGTTTCAGTGTTAGTTATGGCAGCATAACCTACCTTTCTTGATTCATACACCTACCAGAATAGTTAAGCTGTTGGTGCTGAAGCCAGATCACCTGGGTTTAAAATCTGGCTCTACTACTCACCAGTTCTGCATCATTATCTGTGTGCCCCGGTTTCTTTATCTGACAATGGAGATTATATTAGTACCTACCTCATAGAGCTGTTTTGAGAACTGAATGAGTTAATACGTACAAAGCTCTTAGAACAGTGGCACAAGATCTCTCAATAAATGTGAGCTAATATTCTGATTCCTAGCAAGCGTGGCACTCTCTGCTCCCACCAAATAACAAAAAATTCAAAATCTGTGTTAGATGCATTGAAAGAGGCTCAGAGTGAAGGTAAAAAGACAAACCTGAATAACAACTGTACTCATTATTATACTTTTCTAGAATAATTTGTTCAGACCAACATTATCAGAAAACATTCTACAAATTTCAAACATGAATTTTCAGTATAAAATTCAATCAAATTACCACTTGCAAACTATGTATCACCCCCACACAGGGGTCAAAGTGTGAAAATTCTTATGTAATATAGTGCTATAATATTTTTAAGTTACACAAATATAAGAAAAGTTTAATACTAGTACAACGCATCAATTCAATAGTTCAAATAAAAAAGTGTTATCATCTCTAGATATTTAAATGACATTTGATCAAATCTAACAACCATTTTAACCACACAGTTTCTATAAAAATTATATTAATGTCTGTGTCCCCAATTAGACTAGTTTTCCATGAGAACATATTCTTGTCAGTGTACACGCAGCACCCAGAGCATTACCTAGCATACAAATGACACTCAATATGGGTTGACTAAATAAAATGAATGAGTACTACTACTAACTAGTGGTGGAAAGATGTTTTCTTAGAATGATAAATATTTGTCTTATAACAAAAGAAAAATTGTGCTTAGTGGTGAACTACTTAATATGTTTTTGCTAAATACTCAAATAAAAGAGAATACCCACTTTAACCTTTACAATTTAATGTTGTTCAAAAAGCATGAGCCAACATGAGAATATAAGCTCCATGAGAACAAGGATCTTGTCTGTCTTGTTCATTATAGAATTCAGGATATTGACAGAGCATGCCTGGCTCATACTAGGCATTTAAAAATAATAATAGTGCCATGTTGAACAAATAGAATGCAAGATAGAAATAAGGAGTATACTACTTGAAATAAGAAGATAAAATCAACATTACTTTCAGATAATATGAGAATAAAGAGAAACTATTAGAATTAATAAGAATAATAGTTTTCTGGGCACTTAGAATGTTCCAATCACTGTCCTTTTAACACTTAATATTAATTATTTCACTGAATTTCAACAACAACACTATGAGATAGATAGCATTATTATTCCCATTTTACAAGTGGGCACACTGAGCAAAAGAAAAATTAATTTTCTCAAATTTGCAGAGCAGTGAAGAGAAATAAGACTTGAATAGGCATAGTAACATACCAGGTTCCTGATTGGGAATAACAAATATTACAAAGACATTAGTACTTCCTAAGTTAATTAACAGGTTAACTGAGTTCCAATTTAAATTCTAGCAGGATGATTTTTGATACTTTATAAAGTGATAGTAAAATATAGCCAGAAGGCTAGATAGATAATACTAATTTGAAAATTTTTGAGAGAAAATAAAATAAAAGAGAACATTCCTATAATTATTAAATCATTCTACTTTTATGGAAAGAATTAACATACCGATAAATGTAACAGACTAGTCCAGAAACCAACATAAATATATACATATAATCAGTTGCTGTGTATATGTAATTGTTTAGGCCTGGCCCAGTGGCTCACAGCTGTAATCTTAGCACTTTGAAAGGCCAAGGAGGAAAGATCGCTTGAGCCCAGAAGTTTAAGACCAGCCTAGGCAACATAGTGAGACCCTGTTTCTATGAAAAAAATTTTTAAAAATTAGCCAGGTGTGGTGATGTGCACCTGCAGTCCTAGCTACTTGGGAGGCTGAGGGCAGGGGGATATATATATATTACTTTCAAAGAAAATCCTTTCTTTATATAATTGGTTTTTTATATATAATTGTTTAACTATATATAAAACAAGTTAAATCCTTTTTTAAAAACCTACAAAAAAAGAGAATACTATCAAACCCTAGGGTTAACTTTATACATATAAAAAAAATTTAAAGGCATAATTCAAATTAGACAAGGATGCCTATTATCACTCTCAACATTTAACATTTTACTGGAGATCCTGTGACTTTCCAGACTGAAAATATAAAAGTACATCCCTCTCAGACACTATGTAGATCAATTAACTCCACATATACTAAAGACCTAAATGTAACCAATGAAATCTTACAATAATTAGAAGGAAACATTAAAGCTTATCTTTATGACTTCAGGATAAGAAAGTTTTTAAAACATAGATAAGCAGAAATCAAAGGAAATACAAATAAATGTGACTACACAAAAAGCTTTCTTTTCTATATGACAAAACACTATAACAAAGTGAAAGACAAGCACAAGCTGGGAGAAAGTATTTGAAATATGTACAATGGACACAAAAATCTACAAATCAACAAAGAAGAGACACCCCAAGAGAAAAATGAAAAAGAACATGAACAGAAAATTCACTGAATAGAAAACTCAAATTGCCAAAACACACAGAACAAGATGTTCAGATTCACTAAAAATCATTGAAGTAATTGGTTTAAATTTTTAAAATGTTGTGCCATTTTATAATGCAGACTGGCAAGAACAAAAAATTGTGACAAGTCTTGTCAAAGATGTGAGAAAAATGGGAATGTTCATACACTATTTATGGAAATAAAACAGTTATACCAACTTAGAAAAAAGTACTTAAGAAAAAATATATATAATCATTAGACTCATGAATGACAGCTAGCTGACTGTCAAAATGGGAGAGTAACTAGCTTTCCAGAAGTCTTAATTCCATTTAAAGCTTATCAGAAAAAATGCTTAAGCACAAGAAAGTTTTGTATTATAACATACAAAAATGTTCTATCCTAGACAAACTTTAAAACAAATTTCCATTTATAGCTTTCTGCGTACAGCAATCTGGCAACTGCTGGTTATATTTTATATTCATGTCCCCTATTGTTCTGCAATTCTTTTTTTAGATGAAACTCTTAATACATGCAGCAGGAAACATGTACAGATACATTAACTGTTAGCACTGTTTGCAGCAAAAAATTAGGAACAATACAAATGTCTGTCAGTAGGGAAATGGAGAAAAATGCGTGATATAGTCATGCCATACAGGCAGTAAAAGTGACTCAATTAGACCTATATGAAATAGCATGAGATAAATCTTGAAAATATAATAATATTGAGCTTTAATAAGCAAGCTGTAACACTATGATATGAATACTATGATAGCATAAATTTTATTAGATAAATTTTTAAAAACATCAAGCAGTGTTAGGCATTATTTATGGGTGATAAAAATATACCATATTTAGAATCACACCAAATTCATGATGGGATTGCCTTTGGGTAAGAAGAAAATGGGAAAAGGAAGGAGGAAAATGTTATTTGGGAAAGGAATTAAGAAGATCTCAATTTCATCAATGATTTTACTTTTAAATAATCAGAACCAAAATATCAGCATTTATTAAGTTTGACTGGCAGGTACATAGTACATTATCCTATGTACATTATTTGCTTTCTTTCTTTTTTAAATTTAGTTAAACCTTTAAGTAATGTCACAGAGTAGAGAATTGGTAGATTTGACTATATAAAAATACAGAGTTTATAAAGAACAAAACCTGTAATACACAATAATTTAAAATGAAAATATTTGCAACAAGCATGGTTACAAGGTTTAGTATCCTTATGATACTGCTGTAAGTTCATGGAAATCAATAATCAATGGGCCAAGAACATGAGCAAATACTCAGAGGAGACTAAGTCTAAAAAACGTATTCAGCCTCATTAGCAGTCAAAGTAGTCAAAGTTACAATAACAAGTCACCCTTTTTAACCCATTTTTAAAAATATAATAATCAGTGCTGGCTACAGCAAGAGGGTTTAGACACTCATGGATTTCTAGTTGGAGTGTAAATTATTTCAACATTTCTAAAAAGCAATTTAGCAATGCAGGTCAAAAGTCTTAAAAACGGTCTTATCCTTTCACACAGTGATTTCATTTCTAGGAATCTGTTCTAAAGAAATCTGAAATGGGTACAAAACTTAAGTATTGCAAAGTGGTTTGTAAACGCAATGTCTAAAGATGGGAGAATGAAATTATTATGTATCCATATAAAAGAATATTTAAAACCATGAAAAATCATGTTTATGAGACATGTTTAATAACATGAAACATACTTATGGTAAATACTATATATTTCAGGATACAAAATTATTTTATATAAAGAATATCATTTGGAGGATTGCCTATTAAAACAACCAAAAGAAAATATACTAAAATATTAACAGTGGTTAGCTCTGGCTGATGGGATTAGCATTTTCTAATTTTTCTCTATGTATTTCTTTTATAATCAAGGAAAAAATATTACTTTAAGTTACATTGTGTTATGTAAATGAGAGGTTTACTTAAAGAAAATCCCATTCTAAGATAATCAATTTCCATTATAAAATAAAAGTTTTTAGAAAGAGGATGGAAAGCCATTTGATTTATTGAAGAAATGAGGAGAAGGATCTCCGCGGAGCAACTAGAGACTATTATTAATAATTCCATTCAGTGCATGTGCTGCCCAACCCTTCACAGAGAGAGGTGCTCTGATTATCAGAGGACCAGACAGCTGACAAAGTCAATTGGGGAATTGCTAAAGGGCCAGAATTTGAGAGAGAAAATGCCTTTATTGACACACATGTTCCAGTTCCCAAGGCATGGGAAAATTCCATATGCCATAGAAATGAGGTCTCAAAACTATGCCCATTATGGAAACAAAAAAAATTAAATTAAATTTTCTGCTGAAATAAAATGTGCCCCATCTGGCTAAGATTTGGAAATTTGTTCTCAGTCCACATTGCTACAAACACATTTGACAGTTCCCAGGGTAATTGGCTGAAGTGTCGAGGCATAAATAAAACTGAAGCACCAATTCTGGGTGGAATATAAGGAGACCTTATGATGCTCCCAAAGGCTTAGATTTAGTGTTTTGAGTTAAAGTGTTAATGTGCTTGAATAAATAAATGCATAAGTAAGTAAATAAAAAGTGGGCTTTTTATACATAGGATATAACAGTTCAAAGTCTTATTATTAGAGACTTCAGTCTACATGTGTGATGGAAATGACAAGTGCTGTACAAGGTCAGCCTCCAGGGAGAGCAATGTGAATCAGCGTTTGAGAGAACCTTATTTTCAGAGCAAGCTTGATAGGCATGGGGATGGGGATTTTAGAAAACCAGATGGGCATGGGGGCTTCTAGGCTTTTAGGCTATGAGCTCAGAACTAGGAAAATCTGATAGGCAGTATCTAAGTAGCAAAAGTGCCCAAAAGAGATAAAAAGAAGGTGTAAATAGAAATCTACCAAAAAAGCCAGGCCAAGGGGTTAATCCAGTGATTAAGGGGAAAGCTACATGGACACTGCAAATCATAGTAGGAACTGGAGGCAAGGGGTTTAAGAGAGAAGATTGAAGATGCAATGTGGATGTAGATGCAAATGTCTGGGGTACTCTTTGCTTAGGGAGGGAGCTAATTGGAAAGAGGCTGGAAATTACACAGTTTGGATTTCTTTTAAAAAACAAAAAGAAAAATAGTTCCATGTAAGAAGAATCACACAAGGAATAATATGGAGGAAACCAAAAAAAAAAAAAAAATCACAGTGAAATCATGATAAATATGAGTGTAAGTAATTCATTCAGTCAAAAATATTTTTTATGAATGCATGCTCTATGCCAACCACTGCACAGAGACTAAACATAAACAATTATAATTCCTGCTCTGATGGAAGCATTCAATATACTAAGACACAAATACAAAATTCCACACTGATAAATACCATAAAAAAAATAAAATGCCTAAAGATAGTTGAGCATTTGTTTTTTTTTGTTTGTTTGTTTTTTGTTTTTTTTTTTTATTTCATCTTATTGTTATGGGGGATATAGAATTGCAGGTTACATACGTTGCCCATGTACCGCCTTTCTCCCCAAGTCAGAGCTCCGGGCGTGTCTGTTGCCCAGATAGTGTGCATTGCACCCATCATGTAGGTATATATCCCTCCCTTCCCTACCCCGCCTTCCCGAGTCAGAACCTTCAAGCGTTACCATTCCCCAAACGGTGCGCAATGCACTCATTGTGTAGGCATACACCCATCCCCTCCCCCACCCCCCACCTCAGTCTGATATCCGATTGGTGTCGTTCCCAGATGTGTATTTAGGTGATGATCAGGGAAACCAATTTTCTGGTGAGTACATGTGATGCTTGTTTTTCCATTCTTGGGATACTTCACTTAATATAATGGGTTCCAACTCTCTCCAGGAGAACCATAGAGATGTCGTATCTTCATTATTCCTTATAGCTGAGTAATATTCCATGGTATACATATACCACAGCTTACTAATCCAATCATGTATTGATGGGCATTTGGGTTGTTTCCACATCTTTGCTATTGTGAATTGTGCTGCTATAAACATTCAGGTACATGTGTCTTTGTTACAGAATGACCTTTTTTCCTTTGGGTATATGCCCAATAATGGGATTGCTGGATCGAATGGCAGGTCTACTTAAATCTGTTTAAGATACCTCCATAATGCTTTCCACAGGGGTTGCACTAGTTTGCAGTCCCACCAGCAGTGTATGAGTGTTCCTGTCTCTCCACATCCACGCCAACATGTGTTGTTTTGGGGATAGTTGAGCATTTGTTAGATGGTCGAGGAAATCTTCTCTGAGCAGATAGATGTCAGATGAGTTTTCCTGGCAAAGAGAACAATTTGCACAAAGGCCTTTAGACCAAAAAAACAAAGCAACAACAAGGGAAGAATAAGGAAAAGGAAAAACCTTGGCATATTAGAGCTTTCTCCTCCAAATGTAAAGCATGCATTCTATCAAAAAAAATTTTTTGAGTAAGCACCTTAAATGTGTGCATATTTATTTATTTATGAACTATATACATGTGTTATTTACAAACTTGATTTTTCCTTATAAAACATATTCAAAAATATAAATTTTAAAGGATGAGATGAAAAATAAAAGTGAAAATTCTAATATTTTCTTTCTCCTACATCACATGCAACCAGAAGTGAGCACACCCACCTTTTCACAGCATTGGAACAAGTGAAAGGACCAGAGTCGAGCCAGTGAACAAAGCTGAGAGTAAAGACTGGACAGTTAGTCAGGGAGAATTCACTCCCAGCTTTGTAGGCCATGGCAAGGAGCTTAGATTTTATTGCAGTGTACAGGAAGACACTGTAGAGTTTTCAACAGCAGACACTACTCAGTGTCTTAGTTGATTTGGGCTTCTATAACAAAATACCATTAACTAAGTAGCTTATAACCAACAGAAATTTATTTTTCACAGTTCTGGAGGCTGGGAAGTCCAAGATCAAGGCATATTTAGTATCCGGTGAGGGCCCACTTCCTGGCTTATAGATGGCACCCTCTCCCTATGTCTTCACATGGTGGAAAGGACAAGCGGTATTTCTTGGACCTCTTTTGGAAGGGCATTAATCCCACTTATGAGGGTTCCATCTCCAAGACCTAATCACCTCCCAAAGGCCCCAATTTACAACACCATTACCTTGGGAGTTAAGATTTCCACATAAGAATTTGGGGGTGGGGGAACATAAGCTTTCTGTTCATTGTACCCAGCTTGTTTTCAAACATCACTCAAGACTAGATCTGAAAGGGAAAGGGCGGAATTAGGGAGATCACACAGGAGACTATTGCTAATCCATGTGAGAGAAGAGAGTAGCTTGAACATGGATGGTCCTGGTAGGGATAGAAATATGATACATTCAATATAAACGTTGGAGGTGAAGTGACATGACAAGTAAATGATGGTGTGTGAGGGTGAGGGAAAGTGGGGAATGGAACTTGCTGATGACAAGTTTCTGGCATGGTGGTACCCTTTATTACAGCAGGTAAAACTAGGAGAAAATTAGCTCTGGGGATGGGCAAGTGGGTGATGGAAGGGCTGGGAAGCAAGACTTTCAGACAGCCTAAGTTCCAAGTGCCTGTGAGATGCGCCCGTGGAGTTGTCCTGTAGGCAGTTGGATATGCAAATGTGAAGTGACTTAGGCCAGAAATACAGGTGAGGGTCTTAGCAGCACACAGGAGATGAAACCACAGGAAGACTGAAGCCATCTGGGAAGATGATATAGAGAAGGGCCCAGTTCAGGACAGAGTCCAGAGAGCAGCTGAGAGACAAAAGAAACTCAGAAAGTGTAGAAGTCACAGATACCAAGAGAGTGTCCAAGAAGAAGAGAGAAAGAAATTATATGAAATTCAGCAGCCAGATCAAGATAAGTGTCCATCCAGTTGGGCAACTCAGAAGAATGGTTTTAATGGAGTTTTAAAGGCAAGGTCTAGACAGAAGTAGGTGTAGGAACAAGAAGGAGAGAAGGAAGTAGGAAGCATAGCATACAAAGAGACCTGTTTTAAGAAGTTTGTTGCTGAGTGGTTGGTAAGTAGAGGGACTGTGGAGATGGTTAAAAATGGAAGCCTTCAGAGCACGCTTGTAAGTTGTTTGTGTGACGCAGTAGAGAAGATGAGACTGACGAGGCAGGTGAGAGAAAAGGTGATGGACGTAGAGCCAGATCAATTCACAGATTTGCTTGTGGAAAGATGAGTGTGTTTTTTGATGGGTTTTCAAATTTTTCAATGAAATAAGAGGTGAAGCCATCAGCCTCACCAATAACAGAGGAGACAGTGGGGTGGAAAGTGGGAAATTTGAGGAAAGAGAAGGTCTGAAATGGAAGCCTCGGAGAAAGGAACCATGAGCTTCCTAGAGAAACATACAGGGCTGTCAGGCAGTAAGGAGCACCCATTTGGGGCCTGAGGTTCTGGATCTGGAGTAAAGTAGGAGTCTGATTTTCTCCAGCATGATCGCTGTCGGGGGCTGCAATGGAGTTCATTTGGGCTTGGAGTTTTGTCTTTTGGTTGAGTGGTAATGAAATGGTGAAAGATTTCAAGATAGGGGCGATCTGTGTTTGAGTGGATAGAGGGTAAAGATGCAGACCAAAAGAAAAAATTTAAAATGCTGAAAAGGAAGCATCTGCACATAGGAAAACCAGTTTGGGAAACAGAAAGATTGTCTTTAGAGCCCAGAAAAAAACAAAGTTATTTTCTGAGTGAAGAGGGTGATGGATTTGTGCAGAGTTTCTTTTCACAGGAACCCTCTGCTTCTCCTTGCAGCCTCAACACACACTCTTCTATTCCCCTTAAATAACAACACAAGAGCATCCACCACGCAGCTGGCCAAGGTTAAGGTAGACAGACAACAGCCGCAGGGGTGAGATGAGGTTAATTGACCACGGTTGTGTTTACAGCATGCTCTGTGGATAAGGCTTGCAATGCTAGGTAACGCCGGGAGAGTTTCAGCTTCAGCGCAAGATGATTTTTATCACAGTTTAGGCAGCATCAGTAGACTCACACTCTCCCATCATAGCCACATAATAGTTCATCTGTGATAAATGTGACTAACACAAGAGAACAGGGTCACAGGTGAAGAGTTCTTGAGAGAAATGACATGGCCTTTAGAGACTTTTACAAGCATGACTTTTATTGATGCTTTAGGACCGCTGCGTTTGGAAGTACAGCCAAATTCTAAACTTCACTGCCCTAAATATCATCTCTACTTTCATTTGGATTCATTTCTTTCCCTTAACAGCTATACATCAGGGCCACTCATTTAAATGATTCTGTACAAACAATCTATTATGTTAAATAAGTGCATGAGATTTTGTAAACACATTGAATCTAAGTGACAGTTCTAGTCACTATTAAAAACACAGACTTCATTGTTATACACTGGTCTGTTGTTTTATAGTCCTTGTTTTTAAATCTTCTTGTCCCTAAAAAAAAAAAAAAATTCTTGTCCCTCATAGAAAGTTATTACCCTTACACTTAGCTAATTAATATACACTATTCATACCTCCCTAACCACCATCAACATATACTGTACTTATGCTGTACATATGCTTTTTAAAATAAATTTAAATTGGCATAGAAATGTTTTCTCAGTTTAGTTGAAATCCTGGTTTGTCATATGTATTGTATTCCCTTCATGTTTCACAAACCAGACTATCCTATAATAAGCCATGTGAATTTTACTACTGTCATGAACATTCCTTCACAGTCAGCCAGATGTTCTGCATCAGTCAAGGAAATTAAAAAAAAAAAAAACCTTTAGAAAAATAGTTAACGAAATAACTCTATTCCTGGGGGAACAGAGGTATGTAGTACCTCTGAAATGTCTGTTCTAATCTAATAGCAGTTTGGTTCATTTCTTAAATATTCAGTGCATAAGTAAAAATCTTTTTCTCCCCCTTGCTGCTATCATGGATATTGTGTGAATGTCACAAACCATGGACACTGAGCTATCAGAATAAGCAGTACCTCTTTTCATGCCACACCAAAGTGTGCTGGCTAGAGACTCAGGATCTGGGTTTGAATCCTGCCTCCATGACTGACTTACCAGTTCTGTTTTACAACCTCTCTGTGCCTCTTCTTCTTTACCTGCCAAGTGCAGAAGAGAATAATACCCACTTCACAGGGATGTTATGAGATTTAAAAGACATGATGCCTGAAAACTCTTTGGAACAGTAGCTGGCATATAGTAAGAGCTCAGTGAACAGTGGCAAGTGCTGTTTTATTGTACTTCCTAAGCAAGAGCCCCTCCAAACAAAATGATTGATCCCCTCAGCCATATTCCCATAACCTTTCATGCATATGTGAAGAAAGCAATCAGCAAACCCAACCACAGAATAGTTTGATTTTAATATCTTTGTGCCTCCCACAGACTGTGGGATCAGGGTCTTCTCATTCATGTCTGCATTCCCCAGCACCTGCCAGGGCCTGAGGCAGAGCAGCTACTCCGTAAATGTTTTGTGACTATTTATCCTCAGTTGTAACAAAGGTTTCAGCTTTTGAGAATGAGTTTTATTCTCATAAGTAGCCCAAAAATTATTTGGGCACAGTTATATTATAAAAGAAGACTGCTCAGACTGAATAATAAGTTTCCAGGTTAAGAGCTGTGTTTCACTAAAGTAATGGACCTTGTTTTCTTGTGTGGCTCACAAATACACTCTGAAAACAATTTCAAAAGAGACTTCTGAAAAGGTTTGAGCAGAGGCTGTGTCACTAAAATGTGAGTAGTCATCCGAGTTTAACGTTCATTTCAAAATATAAAATCTTGCTTTTACCGAAAATATCATATCAATTTAGATATCTAAACACTAAATATATGGAGAAAGAGAACAGGCAGTGGCACTATTTTTGTTTAATTTTAGAACCCTGAAAGTCATGTGTGTATTGGCAAACTTTTGGTTATAAGGGCACATTATCCTCTTCCCCTTGGAGATTATAGGACTATGGAGTGACTATTTTTTAAATTCAGTAAACAACTATTTTCTAGGTTCTAATTATTTTCAATACATTGTTTGCATTTTTATCATCTGTTCAATATAATTTTGGGTTCCTATTGAAGGCCAGTCTGAGGCAAAGGAGATTTAAAAAAAAAATAACTCTGCTAAATGATGCCTCATTCCAGGTTATTCCTTCTACTAATAGACAGTCCCCCTCGTAACCAATCCAAATTCCTCATGCTACATTCCTCATGCTTTCTTTATGATCTTTCACCAGAGCTGGAGGCAGCACTGAATCACCTCCACTCTAGCCCTGATCCTGCCGAGTAGTTCCCAGACCTTAGTGCATGCAAAGGTCCCTAGGGAACTTGTTAAAAATGCAAGCTCCTGGGGCCTCTGCAGAGCTTGCAAATGGTGCTCACTGCAGTAGGACTGTGACTCCGCATCTTTGACAAGTGATCCTTATAGTTCTGGGGCAAGAGGTCCCATGGCCTACTCTAAGCAAACACCAAAACAGAACAAAGACAATTGGAATCCAGCTTATTTGGCTTGAGTGACAGCCCCACCATCGACAAGCTCAGAGAACCTGGGCCAATCAGTTAACCTCAATGCAGCTTGATTTCCTCATCTATAAACTAGTAACAAATCCACCTCCCTCATAGGATTGTTAGGAAGGTAAAATGAGCAGAGTACCTGGCATAGAGTAAATACCCTATAAACAGCAGCTATAAAACTATTATTTCATAAACTTCAAGGTTGTGGTTAAATTACCTCTTTAGTCTTCTCCTTTCTGGATTTAGATATCTTTGTGACTCTGCTCTGAATTTTTTCCATTTTCACCTCCTCAGTAAGAACTGAATGCTATGGTCTGTGTCTGATCAGGCCCCGTACCTCATTATCCTCCCGAGTGTGTGCCTAATGATTCCCTAAATGGGTGCGCATCATTGCACCTTTTCACTCTAGCGTCTCATTAGAGTGCTCCATTGACCCACCTTGTTATTCCCCATCCCTTTACCAATGTCCCTTTTTTTCTGTTCCTCCCTTCAGTGCTCACATCTTCTTGTGCCTGTTTCTTTATTCATAGTATTAAATCCTTCCTTTTATGCTTGTCATTATTCCCTTCTTTCTACACAGCTCATTACACCCCTCCATCAATGAAATTCATTATGTCATCCTGTTTTCATCTCATTACATCCTCATCATGCACATGTTATTAGCTCTTCCATTCACGCTTACCACCGTATTCTTTGTGCTTCTTACCACAACCTGCACTTTCCACCCTCCCTATTTAATGCTCCCATTTGTAAATCACATTACACCCCCCCAATGCCTTTATCATTACACCTGTCCATTTATGCATCTCATTATACCATTACCCATAGACATTTCTACATGCATTTCTATTTGTACATCTCATTAAGGCCCCATCAAACATGTGCATGTAATTCCTCCCCTTTGAAATGTTCGTGTTGCATTACATCTCTCTCTGTTTGCACCTCATTGCATCCAGTTCTCCTAGGTTTGTCAACAAACTAACAGAAACAGATAAGTATGTTACTTGATTTTAGAAAACTAAGTATGTTTCTCGGGCACCTAATATCAGTGTTTCTTAAGTCATTCATTTCAGAAAGACTTACATATATTTGTCTAGCTCAGAGACAAAAAAGAAAACCCCACTATATTTTATATGCATAAAAAGGAGCTTCTTACCTTGCTTAATTCAAATCATCATCATTATGACGACTTTTTATTATTTCTCCACAATTTACAAACTAGTGTGATTATCCATGAATTGATTGTGGCAACAATGCCCTGAAGGAGACTGCTTAGGGATCACAGTAAATTTACAATCTGAGAGGCACTTTGAAAGGCTGAAAAATTAAGCTATTTTCCCAAGAACTGCTAATGAATGACATTGGCAGAGCTCAAACTTTGATCTTCTGGCTCCAAAACCTATGTTCTTCATAGCTACCACTTGCCAGGAAGTAGCTTATTTCTGACTATCACCTCTGTCATTTAACTCATTCTGTAATACTTCCCTAATGCATTAATAGAACCTGGTGTTAGCATGCTTTGTTTTGCTTTCTAAAACAAAATAGGACATATTTCAAACACTTTGTATTTCATGCTTGATTCTTTGTCTCCAAGTTTGAAGAGCAAGATTAAAAGAAACTGTAGGCCGGGCGTGGTGGCTCACGCCTGTAATCCTAGCACTCTGGGAGGCCGAGGTGGGCAGATCGTTTGAGCTCAGGAGTTCGAGACCAGCCTGAGCAAGAGCGAGACCCCATCTCTACTAAAAATAGAAAGAAATTATATGGACAGCTAAAAATATATATAGAAAAAATTAGCCGGGCATGGTGGTGCATGCCTGTAGTCCCAGCTACTCGGGAGGCTGAGACAGGAGGATCGCTTGAGCCCAGGAGTTTGAGGTTGCTGTGAGCTAGGCTGACACCACGGCACTCACTCTAGCCTGGGCAACAGAGTGAGACTCTGTCTCAAAAAAAAAAAAAAATAAAAAAATAAAAGAAACTGTAACATGGAGCTCTCTGACAAGATTAAGTGCAAAAATCAGCAGAAAGACATGGTCCTTTAATGACTTTCACCACCAAGTCCAGCATCACACAGGACAAATAACGAGACTTCTCTATGGGAGATTGGAGGGGTACCAAGGACCACCCCCCCAACATTCAGAATCTTCTACCTCACGGATTCTAACCCCTGCCAGTCTCTTTGCTTCACTGAACTGTGTTCTCTGTCTCACTTCTATTTTTATTAAATTATGAAATAGCTCATAAAATCAGAAAAGTACAGAAATATGATACCCATTCCCACCACAAGATAGAAGAGATGTTAACATTTCTTCCATATTTGCTTCAAATGTTTCCCTTTACAAAAAGGAAGAAACTGTTGCAAGTACCCTCCTGAGGATGGTGTGTATTATTTCCACGAATGTTTTTGCACTATTCTTTTAAAATTTTAACTAAATGTTATTATATTGCATATATCTTTTGCAATGGCTTTCTGCACTTAATGTTATGTTTTTTAAAAATATGTCTATTCATAGACCTAGCTCATTCATTTTAGCATCTGCAAAATTTTCCATTGTATAAATAGACCATAATTTACTTTATCCACTTCTCTACTAAGGGGTAGGTCAACTTACCACATCTTCCATTATCACAGTTATTTCACCAGTGCTTAACTCTCTGCTTTGTTAAATGCCTAAATGGAGACATCTAAAATTCCAATACTGTGGAAAGTAATGCCGTTGCTGTAAGTCTGTGGTAGAGTCGGTTGTATCCCTTCTGCAATGACTCCAAGTAGTAAGCATGTAAACAAAATGATAATTCTTAAAACTAGATCCTGGCCAAATGTTGACATGCATAAGTGTATTAAAATAATTATACCTAAAAATGGTGGTCTGATTCCCAGAATCTGGAATGTTTCTCACTAGCAAAGGCAATAAAGATGGAGAAAAATAGAATGATTTCTATTGAAGTGACATTGATTTTTCTCATGGCTTAAGAAGCAATCATGTAAGAAGTCATTGGAAATTGCTGCAAGCTCCTGATGCAATCAGACCAGTATGCTGAGGTTCAACAAAAGCATAGCCTATTTCACACTTAAGAAAGTAATTCTTCCAGAAAATTCAGAGCCTAGAAAGGCCTCCCATTATAATGTGGGAAAAAAAATTTTATGCTCTGCTGGTGGGAATGTAAATTGGACAGCCATTTTGGAAAGTGAATAGGAAGTTAAGGATATAAATAATGTTAGATTTTAATGTCTCATACAAGCAAGGTTTCTGGAGCATAGCAGATTATTATTTTTCACTTATAGCAAGTCACCTCTAAAGTTCTCTTTTGCCTCAGTCGTCAGCCCTGGGACAACACAATGAGAACCAGATATCATCCTATACAGCCTCCCAAAGTGCTAGGATCACAAGCTTGAGCCACCTTGCCCAGCCTCATAAACTGTTTTATTTAAACTCTTATCACATTAACTACCAATATTCTGCAGTCACATTATTTTTTCATGATTTTTAGGTGAATGTGAAAATTTGACTTTTTCAACTAAATCAAATATTCTATCATACATGTTAGTATTTAAAGGAAAATGTTCTTCAGAACTTCTCCCTGAAATGAATCAAACATCATGAGTGCTTTGTTCCAGCCACTTGTAGGAACAAGACCCATGTCAGAATTGCCACAAATTGCCAAGAAGAATTCAATTCTTCCCAATACACAGGGACTCAAAAATAGAAAGTTAAGTCTATTTAGGGATCTAAATAGTGATAGTTCTTTCATGCCAGCAGCCTTGCTGCCTCTGCTTATAGTCTGTCTCCCACCTGTCACCCACCTCCCTCCCCACACACCCCAGCCTTCTGTCAACTTTCAAATTAGGCCCAATAAGTTTGATTTTCACACCTCATCTTTTCTTTCCATAGTGCACAATTTGGAATAATAACGTCTCTGATTTTCAAAAGTAAAAACGTTGCTCTTGTGACCAGACTATGCATGTTGTCATATGAAACCAAACTACTGTGGAAAAGAATGAGCATATGCACGTGGAGATTGACAAATTTCTATTGACAAATTCCTCAAATGGCAATCAGTGGACACAGGTCAGCCATCCCCACATCTGTTCCCCAGGGTATAAGATTAATTTTCCAGTCAGTGCACATCAGAATAACTTGGGGCAGCTGGTTTAAAAATGCAGATGCGCATGCTCCACCACAAACTTATGTTAGGCTTCCAGGAGTGAGACCTGTATCTTGATGTTCACAACAAGTTTCCCAGGGATTCCTGATGCTAATGTCAACTGAGAATTAACAAGCTAGAAAAGCAGAGGCTCTTGAGAACAAGCAGTCAGCATGCTACATTGATGGATTCAGACAAACATTCTTCTTTAATTATTAGCATTTTATTCTAAAAACTTGTTAAATAAAATTGAATAAAAATGAATTCTTATAATACCCATACAGATGCAGGTATATTTTTTTAAAATAAAGGTATTCTGGAAAGTCTTAATAGTTTTAAAAACCTAAATGCTACTGTTGATATAAATTAGAGATAAAATCTATGTGCCTCAGTTAGTAAAAATTTATAATAATTCACTGAACATTTACTATGGGCAAGGTCCATACTAAGTATTTTCAGAAGCTACAAGACAAGAAAGAAGTCAATCTTCATGATAAGGAGTTTTAATCCAGTTGAAGGCCAAAGAGTCACACCAGAGGAAGCTTAATAATAATCACACCATGCCCCAGTGAAGGTGCATTTCCATTTTCTTCTGTGAGGAATCCTGTAGACCCAGTGAATCAGCTTCTTACTTCCTTGGAATGCAGGACTGTGTCCCCTTCATCTTCTTATCCATAGTTCCTGACACCAAGTGCTATGAATACAAGCATTATAAATTGAGTTCAATAGAAATATTTTTTAGAAATTGAAAGACACAAAAACTTGAATTATAGCATGGATATTCTTTTAAGTCTCCTTGCCAGTTTATGCAACATACATCATTTTTTACAAGACACTATGCCTGTGCAATGTAAGACAATATAAAGATGAGCTGTTAGTTATATTCCCTCAATAGATTTATTTCACACCCTGGATTCCATATAGTTAGAGTATGTGCACTAGAAATAATGATAAAGACATAAATTCTTTATTATTATGTGAAAATATTGGTGATTTTAAAAAATCTTGTTTCTATTTCTTGAAACACACTTAAAATATATGCCTGGAGTGATCTTATTAACCACAGGCACACAGAGAACACAAGGCAATCCTATGTTTGATATTTATACACAAATAGCTTTAGGACAGAATTTAAATGCACCAAAACCCAAAGTTCTTCCAGATGTATCCTTTCGCTGATTTCTGGAAAAATACTTCAGAACACCTTCTCTCAGTAGGTAGACCATGCTGTAAGACCCAGAGGCCACTATGCACTTTTACAGAATCAACTGGCGTTGACTCATGCTGTCATTTGATAGCAACATAATCTTGTAACTATCCTCTCATCTTTCTGTGCTGCCTGACTTATACTTTTTACATAGCCTTCCAAATTCCTACTCCCATTAATGACATTTTTTCTAAAACTGAAGAAACATTCATTTAACCAATTGTTTAAAAAGATCATTTTCCCTCCAGTGACTTTTCACCTTCTTGAACTAAATGATGCTTGTCAGGAAAATCCTTCTTAGTGCATGCCTACTATGGATTATGTACCTTTTATTGAGTCAATGGAAATTATTTGAGCTTCAATATTTTTCAAGTTTTATTGAGGCATGATTTGGAATGTAGTTAGGAGAATGTGATTCCTCTAAATAGAATCATCATTTTCACTGAGAGTTGGCTGACAGGGTGTCACTTTCCCTTCCTCTTCATGGCACAATCTCCGTAATAGCTTTCAATGCTGCATAACAGATCCTCACAAACCTAGCAACTTAAAACAACACGTATTTATTATATCACAGTTTCAGAGCGTCAGGACTACAGTTGTGACTTAGCTGGGTATCCCACCCAAGGTCTCACAAGAATATAGTCAAGGTATGGCTGGTTTGTGTTCTCATTTAGAGGTTAAAATGGGAAGGGTCTGCCTTCAAACTCACTCAGGTTGTTGGCAGAAACCATTTCTTTGCTGTTGTGGAACTGAAGGCCTTATTTGCTTACTGGCTATCAGCTAAAGGTTGCCTTTAGGTCCCAGAGGCCACCCATAGTTCCCTGTAGTTCATAACATGGCAGCCTGCTTCTTCAAGGCCAGCAGGGAAGTTTCCGTATGCATCTGCTAGCAAGATGGGTCGTGTGTGTGTGTATGTGTGTGTGTAATAATAATGGGATTGACATCCCATCACCTTAGACGTATTCATGGTTAGAAACAAGTCATAGGACCCTCCTACACTCAAGGAGAAGGGATCTACAAGCATGAACATCAGGAGGTGAAAGTTATTGGGAGGTCACCCAGGGTCTGTTTGCCACAATCTCATTAGAACTGAAATGCTTAGGGAGTGATTTAGAGTTAGATATAAATTATTTGTACCACTCTTCCAGAGTCTAGTTGTCTTAAAGGAAATTTATAATTCTGTAAACAAGTTGATTTTTCTTCTCTTGTTTAAAAAAAAAAAAAAAATAGTAGCCATATAACAATTCTTAGGCAAGGCCTGGGGAAGCTATAGAGCCTAAAAGGGCAAAGAAGATAAGTAGAAGAGAGAAATAATGACCTTAAGCTCATTTAAGAGGTCAAAATTCTAAAAATTTAGGTATCACTGGTTGTTAGTTTGTGTTTGCTTGCTTTGCAATTTATTTTGCTTTGATTTTCCACAAATTTGAAACTATATGCATTTCATCTGTCTCTCTATTCAAAGTTGGCTGTTGTTACCAACTTCAAGAGTTCATAGAACTACCATGTATCTTCTTAACTCAGTTCCCTTTGCACAACACCTAAATCCTCTGAAGAGGTAAGCCTGCTTTTGGCTTCAGAACCTGAACACTGGGATATGGCTTGCCATCTGTCTTAAACTTTTTAAGTAACTTTTTGCCAAGACAAGTGTGGATTATAGGCAACAACCTGGGATGTTTCTGGTCTCAAAACAAAAAAAAAAAAATTGAGGAACCCCTAAGTATTATTTTAAGTACTTTGTTTGCTAGTAGTGTTTGTGGTGAATGAAAAATTGATCCTTAATTGTGTAGGAAACAAAGAAGTGATCTGCATGCCAACCGCCAAGTACAGACTTCAGAGACTTAGCAGTTTTGAAACTGATATTTATGAACATCTGCTTTTTCTCCATAAATTTTAATATGGAGTTCATCCTTTGAAACCTACAAAACTCCCCAGTGCTTCTTCAGTCTTTATCTTGGGGAACATGCATTTTTTAAAAAAGTCTCCTTTATCTCCATTGTACATATTCAAAATCACTTTTGTTAAACAACTTTCCTATATACACAGTGCCTATTGGAATGCCCATAATATGGTTTGAAATATTAGTAACCTAGAATGCTGTATTCAGTATATTGAGCCTCCAAATTCTCCAATCCTAGAACACAAGTCATAATAGTCTTAATAAAGGATAATGAAAAATATTTATTTCTAGTCCCAGTATACGCCTTTCATTATTCCACAAAGATGTATTTAGTGCTCGCTATGCGACAGGCCACTTTTAGCTGCTAAGGTTACAGTGGGCAGCACAACAGAAAATTCCTGTCCTCACTGTGTTTATGTTCCAGGGAGTGTAAATATTCTCTAAAAAGAATTCCCTTTAAATTTTCATATAGTTTGTTGGAAAACAGGCTTTGCACTGGGCTTGCAAAACAATGTTAATCCATTCCTGATGCTGGACTAGGCTCTGGGGGTACAACTGTGAATGAAGTATTTGTGTATCTGCTCTCAAGGATCTTATAGTTGGGCATACTTCTCACCTCTATCAAAAAATGTAGAACTGGGAGTCAGGAGCTTTGGTATAGGATCTGGGAAGCCACTTGACCATTCTCTATTTAGCTCCATTATAAGCCGTGCAAACAGTACCTATGCTACTTGGCTCTTGAGAATACTAAGAACTGTTACTATAGGTAGTGAAGATAAGAGCATGTAGGCCAGAAGAAAGGAAATAAAACCACAGCTGAACAGAGGACAAATACATTAAGTCGGCTGGGCACATGCAAGACTAGCAAGAACATTAAATCTCTCTTAGGAGGAGTAATCTTATAAGAGTGCAGTTCTGACCACCCTGTACCAAAGGATACAAGTTATTTACATAATAGGAAAGGCTCAGGAGGACAGTACAGCTATTTAATTTGGTTAGGCTAATAGTTTTCCATCCATATACAGTCTAGTGGAACCTCTCTCCTCTGTCTCTTAAACAAGAGCATATTGGCAGAGTACCACAGGGCACATAAAACATGGGCAGTCTTCTTGATCATCAATTTTACTTAACCATTTGGAGAAAAAAAAAGTTAACTAATTTACTGATAAATAATGTAAGGCATTACCTTCCATTAAAACCAATACAGCTATATTAAGAAATAGCATGCAAAATTTGCATAGACTTTTAAGATAAAGCATAAGGCTAAAACAGTGCTGGAGGCAAGGGCTGAGAGATTAAGCCCACCCCCATATTTTCCATCAGCTCCCTATGAAGCCAACCTAATAAAAATGATATTTTTATATGGATAACTGGTTCATAATTTCATATAAAATGTAAATAAAAGACAAATCCCCCAGCAGCACTTCTTTTAGCCACACTGCCATTTGGATAGCCCTCCTTTTTAGAAAATCTGGAGCTGCCGCTAGATGCAAGAACATCCTGGGCACTTCAGACTCTGACACCTCAGCCCCCCACCCCTGACACCCAGCTCTGGAGGCCCTGCTCACTCCCTCTGCATTTATGAGTCCTCCCATGGAAGAGTTGGAGCGGACTGCTTTTTTCCAAGACTGGCCAAGAGAAGTTGTTTTCAATGCTCCCTCTTGACCCTTAGTACTGAGACTGGGCATTGGCCATCCTGATTCCACATCCCCTTTTTCCATCCTCAGAATGCTATGTAGCAGGCAGATCAGCTTATATTCTTTGTGCATTGTGTTCCTGAAACAGGATCTGGACCAGGTACAGCTCCATCTGGAAGAAGTGAGGTTCTTTGACGTGTTTGGCTTCAGCGAAACAGCAGGAGCATGGCAATGCTTCATGTGCAACAACCCTGAAAAAGCAACTGGTGAGAGACTCCCCCTTGCTGCTAAGAACGATTTGTGGCCCTTGGATTTACAGGGATCTGCAAGTCCTGCTGTTCTAGCTGGCCTTCCTCTTGCATAAACATCCTAAGTTGTAATAACGTGCAGGGTTGTGCCTGATCTCCTCTGCTTCATGCTGAGAAAGGCGTCTCACCAAAGTGGTCATGAGAAAAAGGGAAGATGTTGGAAAGGAGAGAGAAACAGTCCCTTACCTCTATGCGGTTATCAAGAAAGCAGTTTGGGCCATTTTGCCCTAAAAGCATTCTCCATTTCACCCAAATGACCCTGAGGGTTAGAAAAAAACAAGCATTCTGTCAAGGGGTGTTCCAGAACCTCAAAGAAATGAGACCATGCTAAATGAGTGAATGAGCACACAGACCATGTTGTCTCATAGCCATCCCTAATCTGTTGCTTCATGATTGAACTGTGTAAAAAGCAAAACATTAAAGAGGAAGGAATTATTTGAGGAATAACCACATGGTTGGTTATTTACCCTTCCCCTTCCTTTCTACTGCTCAAGGAATTTGGTCTACTGACCTTGACTAAAAATAATAATTGTTAGTGAATATGAGCCAAGCCCTATGTTAAACATATGAGATACCTCATCTCATTTAATCAGTCCTTGCAATAATCTTATGAGGAAAGCACTGATATTATCTCTGTTTTACTGATGGGGAAACTGAGGCACAGAAACATTTGGTAACTGCCCAAGATCACACTGGTAATAAATTAACAGCACCAGGATTTGTACCCAACCTGACTCGAAAGCCCAAGCTTCTAACCATTTCACCATTCTGGCTCCTGGTTACACTTGGCACAATCTGACCAGTGGAAATAGATTCATAAGAAGCCTATATCCAAAAAGTTATGCTGTCATTGGAAATGGAATATTTCATCACTCATCTGTCCTCTGAGAGGAGAGAGTTCTCAATGCTGCCACTGCTTGGGAACTGCAGTTTAGACCAAGGGAGCAATGTTAAACACTGCTGAACACAAAGCCACTTTGGAAATGAGCCATCCTCTGGAAAGCCATTGATTGTACCACCTGTACCTGGTCCTTTAATTTTAGGTTTTTATGCATCTTAAAGATTACCTATTGTGGCAGGTCTATCCTCTCGTTAACTGCCAAGATGTTGAGGCTGAATTGAAAAAGTGTATTTGTTTGGCCAGATGGAGATGTGAGGGGCTCACGGAGAAGTACCAATTAAAATGTATTACCCCACGGAAAAGGTGTGGATGGCAGACACTGGCAGTTAGGATGCCAGCCTTTGTGAGGCACCGATTGTGGGCTGATTACAGAGTCTGGATTGAGCTGGTGCCAGAGTGAACACCCAATTTTTAAAAAGTAATTCAAGCAAATAAGGAATTGGGGAATTGACTGTCTCCATTATAAAACTTTCTAATTAGACCTTATTTCACGTATGAAAAAGAGCATAAAAGAAACTTTATTTGCAAGCTAGTGAAATAAGGTACTTACCTTAGGTGGCTCTGAGAGGCCCTTAAGAGTTTTCACTCCAAGCAAGCGGAGTCTTCAGTTCAATAAATATTTAATCATATCTGGCTGAGGAAGGCCTCAGAAAAGGGGCTGAAAGCTGAAAACACAAAATGTTCCTTTAATATATGTTTTCTCAAATTCACTGCCATGCACTTAAAAAGTACATTTTGCACATTCACTCTTTCTTATTTGTGTTTCTCATAGTTAAATATAGACTGAGAATATATAGCTATAAAAATTCAAACAAGGCCAAACATTTTATGGCAGAACATATTGCATCAAAATGTTTGGCCCTGAAAACTTCAGTGGGTTTGGATTTCTCTGTTCATTTCCTTTTGCTACATGAAAGGGAATTTGAGTTTGAGAGAAATCCCATTTTAAACTGTTTTTTTTTTTCACCAAAACACTTTGACTTCTTGAAAAGTTTATGGAGGTTGTTGATTTCATCTTCTTTTTTATGTAAACATAAATTATATGTTTAATCTAAGTGAAAGGTCTAACATAATACTGCTGCCAAATATGTTATTCATGGAGATGGTATTTGCATTCATGTTCTGCTTAAATTCAAAGCTTAAAGATGATCAAGACATAGGAATAAATGTTTTATTGGTTATACGTAGATAGCATAGTGTTTGCAATCCCATTTTTCATTTATGCAATGCATATTTGTTGCATTGGTTGAGTAGCTTCTACAGGTTGACCCTTGGAATAGAAATATGAATTAGGTACAATGTCTCTGCTGTGAAAGGGATTCACAATCCAGTTAGGGCCAGAAGGTATATGAGAAAATCTACCATACTACCTTGTATGTTTTTAGCATATGATAAATATTCGTTGAGTGAATGAATGAATGAATAATATTTAGAAATGGCAAAGTCAAATGTTCTTGAATATTAAAATGTGTTATTCCAAGATTGTGATTATGTGCCAATAATATCAAATACGTCATTATACCATACTCAGGGTATTTTGAATCTGGCAAATGGAGGTCAGTGTGATTTCCTCTTTGAATATTTTTTATTTTATTTATTTATTTAGTTAGTTTTATTTTTTTGAGACAGAGTCTCACTCTGTTTCCCAGGGCTAGAGTGCCGTGGTGTCAGCCTAGTTCACAGCAACCTCACACTCCTGGCCTCAAGTGATCCTCCTGCCTCAGCCTCCTGAGTAGCTGGGACTGCAGGCATGCGCCACCATGCCTGGCTAATTTTTTCTATATATTTTTAATCATCCAGTTAATTTCTTTCTATTTTTTAGTAGAGACGGGTCTCACTCTTGCTCAAGCTGGTCTCGAACTCCTGACCTCGAGCTATCCTCCTGCCTCTGCCTCCCAGAGTGCTAGGATGACAGGCATGAGCCACCACGCCCAGCCTGAATATTTTTTAAAAACTACGGCCCAGCATCTCTGTGAATGAGGAAGAAACATGAAGCAATTAGAGAATTTCAATTAGACATCAGGAAAGACATCCAAAATATCAAACAGTATACAGACTAAGCCATGGGACTCCTTCAGAACTGACATCACATCAGCTGACTTGCATGGTCACCTCACATATATTTCCCTCCTCAGGTAAAAGTCTCATTACCATCTTCCCACCAACTTCACCATCAACACACAGAAATTCACAGGACCTTTATGTCTGGTGATCAATAAAACATTTTTTATCTAATTAAATACAGATAAAGTCAGAGGGAATAAAATGCTATAATAGTGTAGAGGCCCTGAAATGATTATAATTGCTAGCATTTACCATTCTAAATTGATCTCAGCATATATGCTGACATTTACATGCATTTTTCTCATTTTTGTCACCATTATTAACACCATTTTACAGATGAGAAAACTGAAAAACAGAGAGATTAGGTAATTTCCCCAAGGTCACACAGCTACCCAGCAGTGGAACCAGGATTTTAATCCAGACAGGTTGATTCTAGAACCTGAAATTTCAACCTCTAGGGCAAATCCAAGTTAAGGATATGGAATATTGGAAATTCCAAGAATAATAATTCCATAGTGTTACAATATATGATAAATACCTCGAGGCAGGTTTAATTTTTAGAAGTGATCTACCTCTTCAATGACTTATTGCACCTAAAGAAGAGCAGAGACTGGTATGATAACATGTGGGGAGTTATTACTTACAGGAAATGATTACATTAGAAGCTATTTTCAATCCCTCCAATTGCTGATTCAGTTTCTGATAATCATTTTATAAAAGTACAGAGTATAAGATTATAAAATCACTTTAATAACTCAATAATCCTTAGAGACTTGCCTTGTGGTGTTTATTGCAAATCCCATTACTCCATATGAATGAGAAAATAGAGATTGAGCAAGTAGATTTAACAGAACAGAACTTATTTCTGGAAAACCAAGCAAATCCCCGTTATCAGTTGCCCTTGAGTCTTGGAACTGCACAGTGCATGTTAACAGTAAGAGTTAGTCAGCTGGTCCGTCCTGGAACACATCTGGCTTTCTATTCAGTCACATTTTTTTTTAAGCGAGAGGAAGAACTAGGTCGTGACTTTCACTCTTATTCTCGAGACACATGGGATGCCTTTGTTCTTACACCCTCCAAAAACAACTTCGAGTTTTGGCACTCATGTACTCCTCTATAAATCTGAGCAATCCCATGTGATTACTCTCTTAGTCACCAGCATTTAGAATTTGAGTGTGATCATCAGTAGGAGGTCTCCTTAGGTTCTGAAAGAAAATGAAAGAATTTTTTCATGCAACCTTTTATCATGATTCCTCTTTAGAATTTGATTTCAAATGTTGTTATAAGAATATGATGTCCATTATATAACATGAGCAAATAGAGATGGTTTCAAAATGATGGTATGAGAAAGGCGTCCTCTGTCCAGAGATTTTCTTCAGACGGTAGAAACGACTAGTACCAGTAGCTGTGGCTCTCCTGGGAGGGGCACTCTTCATGTGAGCTGGATGACTTTCTGCTCCAGATGCCAGCGTGAAAACGGACTAACTGACCTCTGAAAGGACCCATCCTGTAAGGCCACAAATAGCCCCGTGAGTCCATTAATATGAAACTTTTCCATTTAATTTTAGTGTCAACTCTCACAGAACTTTAGAACTGATGAAAGAAAATCCTGTTTGGATTTAGGCAATGGTAGGTTTGTCTTCCCTCTTAGCACAGACATCAGAGCGCTGACTTATACGCTAAATGTTGGTAGAGTACCCAAAACAATGCAATGCTTGCTGTAAGATAACCACGTTTTTCACATTTCTGTACTGTTAGTGACTATTGAATAGGTGTTGATTACATAAAATTGAACCCCAGCTTTTTGTTCAAAGATACTTTGAATTACTCAGTGACAAAACAAGTATGCACTTATGAACTCAGATGATTTATTATCCTGAAACCTTCTTCCTTTTTCCCCTGTCCCCATCTTCCATCTTCCTGTTCTATGCCTCCGTGGCATGGGCATTTCTCTCTCTGTTAAACTTCCCACACACTCTCATTCTCTCTCTCTCTCTCTCTCTCTCCCTCCCCCCGCCCCACACACATATGGACACGCATATACACACTACTCCCAAGCAGAGTAACTTCCTCTCCTCCGTCCCATCTTTCTGTCCCCTGCCCCAACTTCCATACTGCACATGACACATGGCCATCAATCTCCCCCACTAGACTGTACAGGAGGAAGAACCATAGATTATTCATCTTTGTATGTCCTATCTAGTGCCTGGCACATAATATAGTGTTTAATAAGCATTGGCAAATAGATGGATGACAGAGTAATTCATGAATCACATAAGTGATAAGATAATTATGGAAGAAAATAGGATTTGTTTTGAAATGCCACTTTAAAATCTAACTTTAAAAAATGTAATACTTTCTCAAAATTAAAAATAATCAAAAATAATCTAACTGAATTGAACCTTTGAAATAGCATATGTTGGAAAATAAGCTTTCATAAAAAGAAATTGTTGCTGTGTACAAGGTTTCAACATGTTATAGAAACCCAATTTTAATATTATACTAAAATGTGTCAATATGCACATACACACAGAGCCCATGGTAAACTCGCTAATAACTTGTGAGCCTTGATGGGAAACAAGCTAAGATCAATGATCTAACACCCCCCAGGGGTTAACTTCCATTTTTCATTGAGCAACATTTTCCTATTCTTTCTGCCTTCCCATATTGGGTCAACAATCTTATCTTGACATTGGGTAAGAGTGTCTGATAGGCCTTATATTTGCAGCAAAACATTAGTCACTCTGTGATTATCCACAAACAAATCACTACACATGAAGGTATGTCCTTTTCCACAGGGAGAACAAGCTGAGTCAAGCTAATACATGGATGAGGAGAAGCTTTGGAAGGGCAGACTAAAGTGAGCAAACCAGTCTCATCATCATACAGGCTTAAGATGACATTGATTTCAAGAATTTTTGTTCAGTTTTTAAAATAAAGCACTTAGTATATTTTTAAAAGAGCTCTAGTCATCACCTTTAAGAGTAATCTTAATTTTTTTGTTTACCTATATAAATATATTAGGAATAAATTTTTTTCAGCTGCAAACGCAACCATTTAAAAGACATATTGTGGCCGGGCGCAGTGGCTCACACCTGTAATCCTAGCACTCTGGGAGGCCGAGGCAGACGGATTGTTTGAGCTCAGGAGTTTGAGACCAGCCTGAGCAAGAGCAAGACCCCATCTCTACCAAAAATAGAAGGAAAATTATATGGACAGATAAAAATATATAGAGAAAAATTAGCCAGGCATGGTGGCACGTGCCTGTAGTCCCAGCTACCCAGGAGGCTGAGGCAGAAGGATTGCTTGAGCCCAGGAGTTTGAGGTTGCTATGAGCTAGGCTGATGCCACGGTGCTCTAGCCCAGGCAACAGAGTGAGGCTCTGTCTCTAGATAAATAAATAAACGACATATTGGTGCTTTTTAGCAGTCACATAAAGTCATCAAATATCTCTATAGGGTAGTTATATTCCTATTCTCTCAGAAACTTCATAGTAGTGATTAATCTTTTTCTCTTCTCTATTCAATTTCTGCTTCCAGCTGAACCCTCCCATTAGCGTTTAAACATATTCAAGTGGCTTAACCTCTCCCTTCCCTCCACCTACTGCCTTATTTCTCACCTTGCCTTTAAAGCCAAGAGAATTGTCCCTCTCCCCACTTCTTGTCTCCTCCTCCTCATGACCCAACCCTCTAATCTGGTTCTAACCCCATCATCTCTCTCTACAGACATCAGCAACCTGCAAGTTATCCATGAACTGGACATGTTTCAGTCCTCATGCTACTTGCCTCTTAGCAGCATTCGATTTTGCTGACCTATTCCTCCTCCTTAAAACATTCTCTTTGTTTAGTTTCTGTGAGACAATCCTCCTGTGGTTCCCTTCTACTCCCTAGACACTCCTTCTCAGCCTCCATTCTGAGCCCACTTGCCTTTACCCAGCTACTCATTGTTGGGTTAACTCTCTTCTCCTCACCATACACTCTTTCCCCAACCAAGTTCACTGGTTTTACAGCAGCAGTAGCCACCTCTGTGAGACAACTTCCAAATACATCTATGCCATCCAATCCTCTTCTTGAACACCAGATTTATATCTCCCACCATCTACTTGACTGCTTCTAAGATACCTCTAACTCAGTTCATTTAAATTAAAAGTCAGGATTATCTTTCCTTTGCTCCCCCAAAACACTTGATCTTCTTCCAGCATTCCTTAGCTCGGCAAAACAACGTTACTCAATCTGTTGCACCAGCCAGAGACCCACTGCCCTCCCCTTCACCTGCATCCAATCTACCACCCCAAATTTGAGGATTTTACTTTCTAAATTGCTCTCAAATCTGTCCACCTCTCTCCACAGCCCTAGTGCAAGCTGCCATCACCTCTTACCTAAAATAATGACAATAGCCTCCTCCTTGAACTACTCTGGACTCTTCCAATCTGCCTCCCACACTACAGCCAGAAGCACAAATCTGATGATGCCACCCCTTGAGTGAAATCTTACATAACTTCCCATAGCTCTTAGCTTAAAGGCCAAACTGCATAACATGCTGTTCACGGTCTCACATGGGATGGTCTCTCCCAGCCTCTCCAGCTTCATCTTGCCCTGCATGCCGTCTTCTCTCTCTCTGGTCTGCCCAGAAGAACCTTCTTTCAATTTCCCACACTCCCCACGCTTCTTCCTACCACCAGGCTGTTATATGTGATTTTTCTTCTACCTGGAATTCCCTTTCTCCCTCTTAACGCAGATCCTAGCCTTCCGATCACAACTCAAATTTACAGTTTCAGGAAAGGCTTCTGTAACCTCCTTGGCTAATGCTAAGGTCCTCAAAGCACCTCAGACCTTTCCTCCTTAACGTTAGTTACAGATGCTGTCTTGCTCTTTTATGTGTGACTGTTTGGTCAATGTCTGTTTCCTCCAGTAAATAGTAAGCTCTATGAAATGGGCTCTCCTCATCCACCCGTCCTCAGTCCCTAGCATGCAATAGATGCTCAATAAATATTTAATAAATAAATGAATGACAAAAGTTTGTATCTTCTTAGAAATTTTTCAGTAGCGAAACTTTTGTCAGTCAAGTGGTGACACCAAAAAATTAATGAATTCACAGTGATTCATTTTAGGATAAAAAAATAGATATTCATATTATGACACTTGTAGCAGATCTTTTGTGCCAATGTATTCTTTGTATAAACAGTCTCTTCTTAAATAAGTTATTTTAAAGAGTACTATCATAAACAGATCATTGTATTTATCAGAATGTGTGTATTTACATATGTGTGTATTGATAACATACATATATATGTATGTATATGTACACATATTTGTGTGTTTATTCATATATATACGTATATATATAAAACATACAGCACATGATGGTGTATATGTTATAGCTAAAGCTTCCAGTGCAGACATTATAAACTTCTGTTCGTTGCCAAAAGATTTCAAGCCAAGTTGAACCACAACAGATGGAACTCTTGCTAAAAGTTGTAGGTAACATCTTAAAATGTTCCAGAATACCAACAATTTATGGGCAGGTGGGACAGTGGTTACAATGTGCTCACCTTATACAACTCAAACAGTGGCCCTCGTTATCATAGACCTGAAGCAAGTATATCAGAGCTATTTTTCCCAATTACTGGGCAAGCTTAACAGTGTCCAGGCAGTACGGAAAAGTGCTCAACATTTAAAACTAAAGTCCTATGGCCAGATGTTGCCAGTAATATCTACCTATAAGAACTTATTAATGATACTAAGTGGACCAACATGGTATATGTTTGTGAAACTCTTTTTTATTAAAACCTTAACCCTAAGTCTCAATCTTCTTTATTTTCATCCTCCTGCTCTTTTCCTATTGTTCTCTATCAGTCATTACTTGGTAAGTCTGGGCCAATCTTCTTTGATGAGTTTCTCATAAAGGTACAAAGGTGAACACACATGCTGCTCAGAACTGGTGACCAGGTTACCTTCTTGGAAAGTGCCCTTAGCATTTTTTCTCACTGATAACACAATAAGTCAAATTCCACAAACATTAATTCTAAACATTTTTTCTGTAACACTGTTGACTGAAGCCAAGAACATGAATATGATCTCATACTGCCTTCTCATTCTTTAATTTCATAGAAAGGTCATAACAATTTTCTCCCTACTTTTGGTTTTGCAGCTTTACTCTTTTGCATGTCATATGACCTATTGCTCTCATCCACCATGAGGATACTTATTATTTCCTAGAAGTTTTTGAGCAACGTAGAATCACCTGGGGACTTTGTTAAAATGCAGGGTCCCTCACCCCACCCCCAAATTTTGATTAGGTAGATTGAGGGTAATGCTTTGGAATATGCATTTTAACGAGCCAGCAAATAATGCTGCTATAGGTTGCTCTCAGAGCACACAGTTCTTAAAGCTTATAAAATAGTAGTTCTGCAGCTTTTTTGGATCGATACATCAGCGATTGATCAGAGAAGCCTAGAAAGCACACTGTTTTGATGGGTATGAAATTACTGAGAAGGAAGCCATTCAGTCACATGTGGCAGTGCCCTAAAAGGGCTACTGTCAAACATAGTTTGTCCTCTTTTGGTCCCCACCTCACCTTGTAGGATGTTACAACATCAGTGCTGATTATGCCTCCTTGTTTATTCACTACCAGTAAAGAAATATGGCACTCTAAAACACTGCCTGACTCTAAAACACTGCCTGACTCTAAAACACTGCCTGGATATTCACAAGTAACATACCATTTGTTACAACCCTGGCAATTTCAAAAACCACAGGCACTCAGTCTACTAAATGTGGCTCCTATGTCCCCCTCATTTAATGCTTGTATCCTTTTTTAAGTACATCCTCTGTAATTATAGTTGGCTTTCTTAGAACTGGCACACACACACATTAAAAAAAAAATCAGTAAAACCACGAGAGGGGATTGAAGTTGATTTGAAACTTTCTACATACACAAAGAAATTCCCCATAGACTATATAGGAGTCATAATTCTCAGAAGCAGTGATTTGAAGGGAGTAAAAAAATAACATACTGTACCTTTTTTTCAGTTCTTATTTAAAAACTAAGTATTTGAGGTTTATATTTTTTTCTTTCAGAATATGCCTTCTTTTGAAGCCATTTATCTTTAACAATCAGGAAAGGATATCTAGAAATTTAAATATCACAGATAAACTCATGACAGTCTCAAATATGAGTTACTTGTGCACAATGCAATACTTTTGAGACAAAATTGTCTTAAGTATAAGGAATTTCTGAGTCTGAATGGAAATCAGTGTGGCACGTGAATAGTAGCTATACTGTCTATTGTCACTCCTTCCAGCCTGTCACAAGAACAAGCAGGAAGTCTGGGAATAAAAGGGAGCAGCCGCAGGTAACATAGCAAATACTCCCAATGCAGCACAACATGTTACTGGGTTTGCTGGGAAATGACAGTCTTGGTGAATAAATGGATCAGTTACTCAAAAAAAAAAGTTTGCCTTTCTTTTGGGACTCTTTTAATTGCCTCTCACACCTGCATTTTTATTAAAGGTACAAGTTCAAAGTCTGCAGGCCTGGAATCTTAAAAAAATTCCTGGTCTTACTATGAAATCTATCACTTTTCCTAGCACTGTCATATGGGCCCTTAAGATACAATATTTCTTAAACCACCTGTTCATTATCACAGTAAAAGGATGATCGTGTTCATTTCATGTTGATCCATGGTCATGATGACAGTAGCTACCATTTATTAATCCCTTACTGTGACCAAGGGTCAGTTAAGCAAGGCCACTGTTAACCTCCACGGAACTTTCATGTGACTTCATTTATGTGGATGTGGTCCACTTGGGGATATAAGGCTTGACCTGCAAAATTCGGGATGAATTTCAGCCCCCATTAACCACCTTGGCCCAGTGCCCTTGTGTGGTGAACAAACTGCATAACCATTCGAGTCGGCCCCTTGTTAAGCGTAACAACCCTAGAGAACAGGAAACTGAAGCTCAGCGAGGTTGAAATAACTTGCCCAAGACCAGTCAGCTGATAAGTAGCAGATTCTGGACTTCAGTTGAAGTCTGGCTCCAAAGACAGTGCCCTTACTCTGTAAACTATAAGCTTACACCAGAGAAAGTTTTGTGGATAGACCTATATGATCTATTATAATCAGGAGTAAACATGGCATTCAGCACACTATGTTTAAGTAAATTATACTTGGTTAGAGACATATTCAGAATTGCAACAACTCTTCAAATAAAATGGTGACTGAATTATTGAACTCTTGTGCTCTTGAGATAAAAGGGATTGTATGACTACAAAAATTATCATTTTTCATTATGTTACATTACAAAGTTTCAGATTGCACTTTGCATGATGCCCAAGGCTCTTCAGGATCGACCTCTCGGTGAATCTCAGACCTCATCTCTTGCCTCTCCTTCCCCACCCTGCTCCCTTCCTAGTCACATCGAGTGAGTTACCATTCCCAGAGTGCATTTAGTGCCCCCTCCCTCAGCCTTGGCCCTTTGCTATGATTTTTTTATTTTTTGCAGAATAGCCTTCGCCTCGTCACCTTCATAACTGCTACTTACTTGTCCCTGCGAATTCAGCTCAGTGTGTTTCAGTAAGACCCTGTGCATGGTTCTATTCTGCTGTTTGTCCCACTGTACTGCAGTTGACTCTGTCCTAGCTTCCCTACCGCAATCCTCTACATCACAAAGGTTAAGACTGTCACATTTTCTGAGCTTTCTCCAGCCAAGCAGTCTGGTTCTCAGACTTTCCTCACAGCATGGCCCCCAAAGGCCAGTCTCCCCTCCCACCTCAAAAGTAGAAACCAAGACCACCTACTGCCCCAACGCTGGAGGACACATGGGCCTCTCTGGGCTGGCTGAAGAAGAAAAAAAGAATACCAAGAAGCAATTGAACATATTGATGAAGTACCAAATAAAGTAGACAGACTTAATGAACAAGCCAGTGAGGAAATTTTGAAAGTAGAAAAGAAATATAACAACTCCACCAACCATTTTTTCAGAAGAGGTCAAAATTGATCACCAAAATCCCAAATTTGGGGGTGACATTTGTCAGCCATCCATGTGCCTCATACATAGTAGGTATTCAATAAAGGCATTTTGAATAAAAGAATAGGAGAATTCATGAATGGTGAAGGGTATTAATAAAAAGCGGAACTTGGTCTTTCATGGCAAGAATCACATGAATGTTAAATTCTCTTATTAACTGAGAAGAAACCACTGGAGGCACCTCATTTACTGCTAGTCAGTTCCACCATCAAGGTATAAAAGGGATTTTTCTCTAATCTTTGGACCCATGGTCTTTACCCTTTTTCTTCTTTCTACCTTTAATAAGGCAATCCTCCATAATAGGACAATCACCACCATGTCTGTAGTGCACAGCTACTACAGTGTGGGGGAAAAACTTAGGTAGGCAAGTTGCAGGTACAAATACTTTGGTCCAGCCAAAACAAAAGCAGGTTGGTCAAGAACAAAAATCATGGCAACAGTTTTGGGCGATACTGAAGGTATTTTGCTTGTAGATTTTCTGAGGGGCCAAAGAACAATAACATCTGTTTATTATGAGAGTGATTTGAGAAAGTTATCCAAAGCTTTAGCAGAAAAACACCCAGGAAGGCTGCACCAGAGAGTCCTCCTCCACCGGGACAGTGCTCCTGCTCATGCCTCATCAAACAAGGGCGATGGGAAATCATTAGGCATCTGCCTGACAGTCCTGACTTGGCTCTTGCTGACTTCTTTTTGTTTCCTGACCCTAAAAAACCTTCAAAGGACACCATTATTCTTCAGTTAATAATATAAAAAAGACTGTACTGGCTGGTGGAGTGGCTCACATCTGTAATCCTAGCACTCTGGGAAGCCAAGGCGGGAGGATTGTTTGAGGTCAGAAGTTAGAGACCAACCTGAGCAAGAGCAAGACCCCATCTCTACTGAAAATAGAAAAAAATAGCTGGCACGTGCCCATAGTCCCAGCCACTTGAGAGGCTGAGGCAGGAGGATCGCTTCAGCCCAGGAGTTTGAGGTTGCAGTGAGCTCTGATGATGCCACTTCACTCTACTGGGAGCAACAGAGACTCTGTCTCAAAAAAAAAAAAATGCGTCTCCACCAGCCAGAGGACATCAGGAATGACCTATCAGGGGATGCCATGTTGGAACAGGATATGTATTAGACGTGATAAAAACAAGTCCAGGTTAACCAGATGAGCAAGTGAGAGAAAGTGCTCCTTAAACTCATCCCCAGTAAATTCAAAATGACAAAGAAAACCAAAGTAGACTGCACTGACATGGTTAAAATCCTAGGACCCTCTGTTCCTCAGGGATGGACTAAATGGCTGGTATCGTTGGTTACAAAAGTGTCTTGAACTTGATGGAGCTTTTATTGAGAAATAAAGTTTATGTTTTTTATTTTTACTTTTTAATTCCACTTTCTCACAAACTTGTGGGAATACATGAGGGGAAGTCTCCTCATATATTCCAACTTGGCCCAATTTGACACATAACCTGTGCTCAATCACTGCTATTCCCCATCTCTCCCACCCAGCTCCGTGTCCCACAAGGCTGCCACATGGTGCTGCATCAGCAGAGGTAAACTCTGGCTTTCAGTTACCTTCGACCACTGGGGACACTAGCTAGAGGTCAGAGGGAGGGAGGAGAGAGAGGTCGCATCATTTACTTGTGGGTTCCCTCCCTGCTCGGACACAGAGATCAACGGTGCCCTCTGCTCCAGGCCACAGCTCCTATCAGACAGTGCCCCCTGTAGAGGTCTTCCATTGCATCCTGACTGCTCTTTCCCCTCTCCTCTTCACACAGAGGGTGTCATGTCTGCATGGTCACTGGCCCCTGAAAGTACTTTTCCTACACCTCACTCACACCTAGTAAATAGTCCTTGTATTAACTCCCCTCAGTTGCTCAGCTTGTGATACCGTCTGTTTTCCACCCAGATTCTGCATGACACATTGCTATTCCCATCTGGGGTCCATGAGGCTTCATGCCTGTGCTGGCTGGACCCTCACGGGCTCTAGCCCCTCATTAGTCCTTTCTAGTGAAGCTTCAGAAAAGCTTCCCAATGATGTCCAATTTGACCTCCCCATGACTGATACCCAGTCTCTTTCCTGGATCTAATAACTAGAAAAGCTTAAATTGGCTCATACCCTCGGTCCTCAGCCCATGGCTGTCCCAGAGCAACTGCTGTATGCACTTGTTTCTGAGTTAATGGATTCTTCCTGCTTCTTTAGGTTCTTTTGTGTATTTTCCATCACACTTCTCTGTTGCTGCCTCTATCCTTTTCTGTACTCTTTCTGGAAAATTCTTTCCCCCTTCTTCATCAAGGGCCCAGTTTTCATGTCACCTCCACTCAACTAAAAGTGGAATTTCCTCTATTTGAATGTTATAACACTTGGCTTATACTTCTCCGGTAGTACTTGTCAAACTTCACGTTGACCTGGAGTTTGTAAAATGCTTTATCTCCCCCTATAAGATGATATTCAAGCTCCCTGTGAGTAGGGTTTTGTAACCCCTCAAGTCTAAACACAGTGCCTTTCAGCCCATCTGTATTCAAAAATACATGTGAGATGGATGAATGAATGGCTGATGGATAAATAGATGAATATTCCTTATTGCTTTATTCTTTCTGGTGTGGGCTTCTCTGCTCTAAGGGATCTATCTGTTAATATTGTACTCTCATTCATCAACATCATGTTAAGGAAGATTAGCACCTTCAAAATTCATTTTTTATCAACATAAATATTTTCAACTCTTGGTGCAGAAATGGGTACAATAGGCTGGGCGAGGTGGCTCACGCCTGTAATCCCAGAACTCTGGGAGGCCGAGGCGGGAGGATCGCTCGAGGTCAGGAGTTTGAGACCACCCTGAGAAAGAGTGAGACCCCGTCTCTACTAAAAATAGAAATAAATTAGCTGGACAACTAAAAACATATGTATAAAAAAAAAAATTAGCCAAGCATGGTGGCGCATGCCTGTAGTCTCAGCTACTCGGGAGGCTGAGGCAGGAGGAAAACTTGAGCCCAGGAGTTTGAGGTTGCTTTGAGCTAGGCTGATACCATGGCACTCTAGCCGGGGCAACAGAGTGAGACTCTGTCTCAAAAAAAAAAAGAAAGGGGTACAATTAATGAATAAACATTTGTATTAGCATTCTAAAAGCTTTTTTTGATAAACATGGTTACAGTTTGGGTTCCAACTTCACTTGAGAATTCAGTTTAATAATCCATACCTTTTTCAGCCAGTTAATATTTAAAGAAAGGAACAGATCCAGGTTAGTAGAGAATGTCTTAGCCAAACTGTGGTGCTTTGAATGAAATAATGTGTTATTAGAAAGTGAGAAAATGCTTGATTGAATATCCTGTATGTGCTACATGTAAATAAGATCATTTTAGGTACAAGATCATGCCACATGTTATTTTAAAAATGGAATATGATAATCCTTAAAAAATTAATTCTTTGTTTTGGTTGTGAAGAGGCCATGCTATTATATGAGAATTACTTGCTTACAAGGACATGCTATGGACAATACACCTATTAAAATGACACATGCCCAATTGTGCCTATGATAGACATAACTGCTAAAAAAATTTTAAGATGTGGGATTGCAGTTGGAAATATTTTAAGTCTTTTTTTTCTTTGTCTTTTGAAACTATTTTTTTTATTTTATTAATAATTTATTGTCAGTAAGAAAGACTGGCTGTCTTTTGAAACTATTTTAAAATTAATTTTACAACTACAAATAGCCTGGCTTTTACTGAATTATCTGAAGCTGACCCTTATGCCTAAATTTCGGCCCTAACATTCAGCTGCTTTAAAGTTCTGCTAACATTTCCTTCCTAAAACCCATTCCATGGATGTTTTCCCTGGGATAAATTTTTACTGAGCTAAAAAGGAAACTTTTTCTTAGTAGAATATCTCTGAAGTTCTTCATCCTTTGTTCTTAGTAACCCTATCATTTTGTCTTGAGTCTCTGTCATGGCCATTATATCCCATTCAGCCCTGTCTCTAGGGAGTCCTTCAACACTTTTGCCAAGGGCTCCTTGCAGACTTTGGTCCCACACACTCTTCAGGTGAAACATTTGGGTCTGCCTTGAGGAGACATACAGTAGCTAATCCACTATGTCAGATCCAAAAGGATACATGCATGTGCTTAAATATTACCTATACTGGTCACGATTTAAAGTCATTTCAGATATCATAAATATTTCAAATGCTTCTTGAATAAATATGAGAGACTAAGACAGGAAAAACGTACCATTATTAAATGGCATTACATCAAATCATCTTACCATTAAAACCACGGCAAGAAAGCAATGTGATTACAAACTGGGAAGGAAAGTCTTTACTAAAAGTGGGGGTGGGAGCAGTAGTGCTTTGTGCCTTGCTATGTACCTAGCATCCTCACAGAAAATTTTTTGTTTTGATTTTTGACCTCTCAACATCCCTGTTAAGTGGGAGGGGACTGTTTGTATTTAGTATTTGCTGATCAGAAAACGGTGGTTGAAAGGACTAATATCTAAATCTTCTGAGTTCATTCAAAATCCTTGAACATTACAATTAGATTAGTAATATTTTCTCATTTGAAAACACGGAAAATGAGTGTTTTTAAAAATGCTTAATCTCATTTGGGGGTTGGATTTTTTGTTGCTCTTGGTTTTTACGTATTTTCCCCCTTCTCCCTCCTCGTGGATCCTGTCTTAAAACTTTCTTCCTCCTCCCAGATAGACTGCCGCACTGTTTATGACTCCACAGCACATTGTTAGTAAGCACGTGCTGAGCCCCTAGCCCAGGCAGACACTGTGCTAAGGCTGCTCCTGCTCCCACGGAACGTGTAGCGCAGGGGGATGATGCAGTGTCATAAGTGCTTTAACTGAGGTCACTGCAGAGTGTGGGGGCTGCACCAAGCAAGCCACCAGTATGTTTATGGAAAATTTAAGTTTCCAAAGCACATTACTAGCTTTAAAAATGCTCTAAATCAGATGATTCCTAGTAAAGCAAAGCAGAACACTGAAATAATTTTCTTGAGATTGATTTTCAATTTATCCTTCACCGTTCTGCTTTCCCTGGCCTCTGCTGTACACAGTACTGGCCACCAGGGAGCTTCTCAGATGATGGCAGATACTTCTCATCGCTGAGGTCTTAGATCACATGTCACTTTGAATGTCCAAGCTCTTTCCTGACCTCTTAAATGCATGCACGCCAAACCGCCAAGTCACTCACTTCCTATTCTATTTTCATCTTAGCCCTTATCACTATCTAACGATATATTTGATACGTATTTTCAGTTTTTAGCCTTAATTTGGAGTTGCCAATGGAACAGCTGATTGAATAGTTGTCAGACTATTCAATTTTTCAAAAAACATTTTTTTTTTAAAGCCAAACTAGCCTTAATAGAACTTTGTTTATGAAAACTATACTTTCATTATTGTTATCCTAAAAATGCTCTGTCAAGGTGGAAAATCCTCCTGCATGAGGTAGTTATTTGACCTACATTAGAAAAAAGAAGCCAGGTACAGTGGCTCACATCTGTAATTCCAGCACTTTGGGAGGTCAAGGTGGGAGGATCTCTTGATGCCAGGAGTTTGAGACCAGCCTGGGCAATATAGCAAGACCTCATCTCTACAAAAAAAAAAAAAAAAAAAAAAACTAAAAAAATTAGTCAGGTGTGGTTGCATGTGCCTGTAGTCCTAGCTACTCAAGAGGCTGAGGCAAGAGGATTGCATGAGCCCAGGAGTTTAAGGGTACAATGAGCTATCACTGCACACTGCACTCTAGCCTGAGTGACAGAACAAGACTCTGTCTCTAAAATTAAAAAAAAGAAAAAGAAGAAAAAGAAATGGTAGCATAGGAAAAACAGATGTGTTCACATGATCAAACAGGAACTGTCCGTATTTTTTCCAAAGTGATGGAACAAATTTCATTACTTTCAAGGTGCTATGAAAATTGAACACAAATGTATATAAATAAATAAATAAATACTGTCCTACTCCAAATTGAGCTTTCCATTGTCCCTTTCTGCTAAAACAATATGCTTTCATATAAATTTGAAGGATGAATCTTATGTAGTTGGTAAGAAAAATGAAAATTTTCAGTTCAACATTTAAGCTTCTGACATTGTAATGGATCTTCTAATTCTATGATTATGTGTAATCATACACACTCTGCTTCAGTGTAAAATTAATCCATTCATTCAGCAAATATTTATAGGCTTCCTACTATTCACTAAGTACTATGTTAAATTCTTGGTGATTCAACAGTGAACAAACCAAAGACCCTGCCCTTGTGGACCTTCCAGTTGGATGAGAAAGAAAGATATTCATCAGATAAACACCAATACCTGTCTACAAATGATAATACCTGATATAAGAGAAATATACAATGTGCTATGAGAACATTTAGGGGGGAAGCCATTCTTCTCTGGATTTGGGGAAAGTTTCCCCAAAGAAGCAACATTTTAGTTGAAATATGAAATGATCAATTGCTGACTAGGTGAAGATAAGAATATGGAGAAGAGAGATTGTGGGTTCCAGAGAGTTAAATAGCATGTATTAATACAAAAGAATTGGGTAAGTTTGCCTTTGTAGCTTAATGTATGGCTTTAAGAAACATGCCTTTTGAAGTGCTGCATTGACTTTTGCTGCCAAAAGCTAAATATACTTGGTTTGTGATTATAAAGCTATATTTCTAGCAGTTCTTGTGTCATAAAGAATGGAAATTTGTTTTTTATTACCTAGTTACTGGCAAAATAAAAATGAAGGTTATGGTATACTAGGTATTTTATGCCAAAATTTCAAACTGTTCTAAATTGATCTGGTCATTCCAACCTAAGGAACAGAATACTATGAAACAAAGAAGCCAAGAAGCACAGAAAGCTGGATATCTGGATAAACTTTTAATACTGCTACCCAGATGCTCTTTCTGTGAACTAATTCCTTTTGAAAATCTCAATGAAGGTTTTCAACATTTTTTCATTATCATGTCTGAATTGTGCATTCTTTTAGGGACAAAGGAGAAAACATTAAGCAAAATCATAATTTATGAGCCCACTTTCCAGATATGCTTACTGGGTTCTGGTTCACTGTGCAATTCTGACTTTTGATCACTTGCCAAATATATAATGGAAAATAAATGACTTGATCATTCTGTTACCTTCCACAGTTGTAAATCAAGATGGCCAGCCTCTCATTGAAGGAAAACTTAAAGAGAAGCAAGTCAGATGGAAGTTCATCAAAAGGTGGAAAACTCGTTATTTTACACTGGCTGGAAATCAACTTCTGTTTCAAAAAGGAAAGTCTGTAAGTTCCTCTGTCATCTATTACACTTGCATTTTTAAGGTTTCGATCTCCTCCAACCGACTAGGCATGTTGTCTTGAGTCAGAACCCTGATAATTTTTTCCTTCTCCATTTTACAATATTACAGCATTATTTAGTACATATTTCCCTTTGTCTACTCTGTTCATTCCTGTGTTAATTGGTTCGCTGTCTCTTCAGTTTATTATGGAAGCCTGTTTTAGTTGACTTAAGTTTTAGCAGAGGGACTACGTGGTGGTCTGGACTCAAACACCATGCCTTTTGTTTCCTGGAGGGCCACCTACATAAATTTATGGCTTATGATATTGACTCTGATTTTTATTTATAACTACAGGTTATAATTTGGATGTAGGGGTCCAAGGAAGAGGGACAATAGGCAGGAAGGAAAGAATGAGGCTTATTTATTTTAAATACCTTTTATAGTCAATGAAGTTCAATTTTGTTTAGGGAAAAATATTACTATCTTTTACGCATTTAATATTCAGTTAATAAATAGGATACAATTCTAATAGAATTAATAAGTATTTATTTAGTATAATTTTCAATCTGAATAAGATGCTCTGTAGTTATCTGTATTCTGAATTTTCAGTAGGAAACCTCCTAAACAGCATACTCTATTGCTCCCCACGTATACTTAAAATACAGAGCCAATGGTAAACTATATTAGTCATGGCTCTTGACAGAAACAGAACCAATAGGATGAATATAGTTATATAAGAGATTTACTATGGGAATTGGCTCATGAAATTATGGAGGCTGAGAAGTTCCACAATATGCTGTCAGCAAACCAGAGAACCAGAAAAACTGTTGTAATTCAGTCTGTGTCCTAAGACCTTAGAATCAGGAGAATCAATGGTATAACTCTCAGTCCAGGCCAGGCGCGGTGGCTCACACCTGTAATCCTAGCACTCTGGGAGGCCGAGGCGGGAGGATCTCTCGAGCTCAGGAGTTCGAGACCAGCCTGAGCAAGAGCGAGACCCCTGTCTCTACTAAAAATAGAAAGAAATGATCTGGACAGCTAAAAATATATAGAAAAAATTAGCGCAGCATGGTGGCACATGTCTGTAGTCCCAGCTACTTGGGAGGCTGAGGCAGAAGGATTGTTTGAGCCCAGGAGTTTGAGGTTACTGTGAGGTAGGCTGACACCACAGCACTCTAGTCCAAGCAACAGAGTGAGACTTTGTCTCAAAAAAAAAAAAAAAAAAAAAACCTCTCAGTCCAAGGCCAAATGCCTGATAGCCCCTGGGAGCCGGAAGGGAGATGCTGGTATAAGTCCCAGAGTCTGAAGGCCCAAGAACCAGAAAGAAGCTTTGATGTCCAAGGGCAGGAGAAAACAAATGTCTCCACTCAAGAAGAGAGAGCAAATTCACCTTCTCCCCGGCTTTTTGTTCTATCCAAATCCACAATGGATTGGATGATGCCCATCCACACTGGTGAGGTTGGATCTTCTTTCCTCAATCTACTGATTCAAATGCTAATCTCTTCCAGAAGGACCCTCATAGACACACCCAGAAATAATGTTTTACCAGCTATCTGGGTATCCCTTAGCCCAATCAAGTTGACACATAATAAGCTTAACCATCACATACACCAAAGTGTGTCTGAATTAATGAATCAAAGGAGTTAAATTAGGTAAAAATGGCAACTCATTCTAGATATATGCACTATATCTTTAGAGTCCTCTTTTATAAAAATTTATTTGAACATTTTATTCAACTGGAATCAAGAATGATGTAACTGAATTATGATAAATTCTAACCAGTGCTCTTTTAATTAATGACTTCCTGTTAACTTTTCAAATAAAAAGAATATTTTTGTGACACCTACTTTGATCTCATGTTACTTTCTTCATCTAGGTAGATTATGACATACACAGATAGACTCTTCTGTGGCTGAAGATCTTTTTGAAAGAGAAATATAATAGTATGTTCAATTTAGACAGTTATTAGAGATTTAGAGAAACAACATTTTTTAAGCATAGGTTCACACTGAAACATTTTTCAAGTATTTAAAATGACCATATGAGTTTCCTGTTTTTATTCAAGAAATCAGGAATAGAAGTAAAGATGTAGTGATTTCTCAGATTCCCTTAAGACAAAACAGAGTTTAGTCCATAGGAATAAGTTTTTCCTGAACTCAAATAATGACCTTTATACTTCTTGATTCAGGGCTTTTTAATGAAGTTTAAAGAATAAGCTATTTCATAATTAGCTAACTTGTTTGACATCTTTATTAAGAAATAGTGGTTTGACATTCCAGAAATCTAACAGAACATGTGGCTGGAATAGTGAGAAATAATTTAATATAGCATGGGGCCACAGCAAAATACCTCTAATCTCCAGGGACACAATAACTACCAGTGGTCAGCAGTCCTGTTGAAGCTTCAGCCACATTGTAAAAGGCCCTTTCTTTCAAATAAAAGAAATGTGCATTTTAAAATGAGAACTGAGGTTGAAAGATTATAGTGTAATTTTTTACTTTTGCATTCCTAAGGTCTTGGTCTCCACCAACTAGCTAAGAAACAGTGTCCTTTGACTTTCTTTCTATTCTTAGTTGATTCGTTATTCATCTTTAAATTACTATGATAACTTTTTATTTTCTTTCTTGCTTATTCCCCTCAACCTAACATCAGGAAGGAAACTTTTTATTTTCTTGATTAGTTCCTCCATGTATCAATTTCTGTACTGTGGAAATACTATTCATATTCTATAGAAATACTATTCTATATTCTATTCTATATAGAGAGATATTCTATGCAAAGAAATACTATTTTATTACTATCAGATACTTATTATAAACCAAATTAGGCTAAATAAAGTATTGGCTAGTGTACATGTCTTCAAACTTTATCCTGTAAATCCTCTAAAAGAATTTTGAAAAATCTATGCAAGACCTTGTAGCATTTTAAGTTTCATCAACACTTTTTTTACCATGTTTAAACAGTTGCACAAACTGTAATTTCTGTTGAATTGTAAATATTGACACTTCAAAATAAAAAGATCACATCTCTTATTTAAACGTAACCATTGGAATAAAATACCATAGCACTTTGATACCTAACACCAAAAGATACATAAATTAGCTCTTCTTTAATAATAATGTTTATACCATTTCTTTTTTCTTTGAAATCATATTTCTGTTCTACTTCTCCCACATTGTTTTATCTTTATTTCCCTACCATTTTTCACTACACTAAAATTAAGTATATATATTAAAAGTTAATTGTTTTAATTTCTTGTGACCACCAGTCTCTAAGTGTTAAGACTTTTTTCTTATTGAATTATATTTTTGAAAAGTCATATCATTCAAGAAAATCCACAAGTATAATACCAAATTTAATAAATATTTGTTAAACATTAAAAAATGGAAATGCTATTGGAAATGCATTTCTTAATAAAATAGCTGGGGAGTGACTATGTTGCCTTGGTTGATGGACACTTTGCTGACATCAATATTTTCAATTGCTTTTTTGTTTGGTGCTCCTGAGATTTTTCCATGTTGGACAATACACTGTAGAAAGCATGGGGTGGGTGAGGAGGGTGCCTTTTCATTGCAAAGTGAAAGAAGGGTGATTATTATAAGAGGAGAGCTGAGAAAGGAGAATTGGCAAGATTCTCAGCCACAGATACATTCTCCAGTAGATAAAATGTATTTAGGGAGAGAATATATATTCAGGGCAACTTGAATCTATGCTCCTGGGTTGCAAACTCAGCCCAAATATACTCTCTGCTTAAAAAAAATTAAAAAATAGTCCAGGCATGGTGGCTTGTGCCTGTAATCCTAGCATTTTGGAAGGCTGAGGCAGGAAGATCAGTTAAGTTCAGCAGTTTGAAACCAGCCTGAGCAACATAGTAAGACCCTGTCTCTACAAAAAATAGAAAAATTAGCTAGGCAGGGTGGCGCACACCTGTAGTCCCAGCTACTCAGGAGACTGAGGCAGGACAATCACTTAAGCCCAGGAGTTTGAGGTTGCAGCGAGCTATGATGATACCACTGCACTCCAGCCTGGGTGACAGAGCAAGAGCCTGCCTAAAAATATATATGTCATATGTATAACATATACATGATATGTATAACACATGTATCATATATAACATATATATCATATACGTAACATATATATGAAGGAAAAATGAAGCAGGCAAAGAAAAAAAGAAGAAGAAATGTATTCAGGTAAAGACCTAAAATTGCTTTAAAGAAGTATCTGATCCCTTAAAACTATTCATGCTATAAAGTCAGAGCTAGACATTAAAATTAAAAAAAAAAAAAACTATTCATGCTAGCCTAGTGTGATGATGCTGGTGTTGTAGAGATCCTTAAGCCTCTGCTTTGATAACAGGCAAATATAACATCATTAAATATTCCTTCACTTAGTGTTTGTAAACAAAGCATGGTTCCAAAGCTACCTAGAGTTTCAAAAACAGTTTTATCTACTCAAACACTAGAACCTTGTTCATTCGATTAAGGGTTTGGCAAATCTTTCTTAGAAGTAGCACAAATGAAAATTAAATTTCAAGCCTTCCAAACTATCTGAAATTCTGAGTTAATAGTACTACAAATTGTACTGCTGCATTTTGCTCTATTAATAGTGTTAATATCGATAGAAAATGACAGAAAATTAAGAACTGTGAATTAAGCATTTTTCCCAAATCCCACTTTATAATAATATTCTATAAATTGGCTATCTTATTCCAAGTTACAATGCTATAACAAAGGCTCGATTGCTCACTCCTTCCATTATTCTAATAACTCTTTGAGGCCTTAGCACCCAAAATAACAAAGATCTCAAGCCATAGAAACCAAAAGGATTCTGGCCCTCTTGGAAAATTCTCCAGTAGTCAGAGACCCTTGCCTATAGTAAGAACCAGCTCATGTTCTTTCCTTCCCATGCATTTCAGAAAGACGATCCGGATGACTCCCCAATAGAACTCAGCAAAGTACAGAGTGTGAAAGCTGTGGCCAAGAAACGCAGGGACCGCTCTCTCCCTCGGGCTTTCGAAATCTTCACAGACAATAAAACCTATGTTTTCAAGGCCAAGGACCAGAAGAATGCAGAAGAATGGCTCCAGTGCATCAATGTGGCGGTTGCTCAAGCAAAAGAGAGGGAAAGTAGAGAAGTAACCACATATCTCTAGGGATTTACAAGCCATCCTCATGCAATTGTACACCACAGGCATTGCATTATTATTGCCAATGTCAAGAAAACAAGATAAATTCACCAAGCATGTTGTTTTTCACTAAATACCAGTGAAATAGTTGTCCCTAAGAAGCATCTAAAATGGCAGGATGCTTAGTAAATTTCATACTCTAACAGCTTATATTTTAACTCCAGAATATCTGTCTGATACACACATGGGAAAGGAGCTATCAAGAATGCCCTCAAATGGTGAGGGGCCAGGAAGGGAAAAGTCATTGATAAAGATACTTGTGTAGATATGTCATTTAAAATTGTAAGAAACAACTTTGAAAGATGCCTGAACTATCCTGAGGAAAACTTGGCACTTCTGATGAAAATCAGTCTGTCAAAGATATTAAAGGAAAAAGGGAAAAAAAGGAAACCTGTTAGAAAAGTTGAATTAATGTACACTGAGAAAACCATATAACTTACTAATAATTACATTATCCTTGCTTAATTCAAATGGATCTAACAAATTAAGCCACTTATGAAATTATTATAAATGTCTATCTTTCAGAATTATTTGTTTAATTATTCCCTTTAGGTTCATATAATATAATATAATATAAAGTTTAGATATTTGGATATATCTACTGCCCACGCCAGTAACTGTAAGATAGAATAAGCATAGAAAACCATTTTCTCTGTCTTCAAAATATATGCCATCTCCAGTAAACATTTAAGATTTTAAACTAAAGTTCTATAATTTCCTTCTGTGTATTCAACTTTTTAATGCCTCCAAATTACAAACATCTATTGGTTTTTTTCTATTACCCATATGTATTGTTTTAACTAAGCTATAGGAGACAGAATTCTAGAATGATTCCCAATGACCCATGCCCCGGTATAATCCTCTCCCTGTTGAGTGTGGACCGGGGCCTGTAACTTGCTTCTAACTAATAGAGTATGACAAAGACAATGAGATCGTCTTTCCCATAATTATGTTGCATTATACGGCAAAGGCGAAAAGATTTTGCAGATTTACTTAACATCCCTGATCAGCTGACTTTGAGTTAATTGAAGAGATATCCTGGCTGGACCTGACCTAATCAGACGAGTCCTTTAAAAGTTGGTGAGCAAGTCAGAGACTCTCTCTTCTACTGGCCTTGAATAAGCAAGCTGCCTCAAGTTCTACAGCTGCAGAGAAATGAATTTTATTAATAATCATGTGATTACAAAAGAAGACTCTGAGCCTCAGAAAAGAGCCCAGCCCCAGCCAACATTGTGATTATAGCTTTGTGAAGCTCTGAGTAGAGGACTCAGCTAAACCATGCTTGGACTCCTGACCCACAAAAACTTTGAGAAAATAAATGTACACTGTTTTTAACCGCTAAATTTGTGGTGATTTGTTACACAGCAAGGTCTAATACAAAATTTAATTTGGAATACATATATAGAAGAATTTTTTCTTGAAATTTATTATGTAGTATAGTATAGAAACCTGGAGAAATATTATAAGTTATTAACACCCTGACTCTACTGCTAATTCACTAGGATAAGAAATATAAAAGGAGCCATGTTTGAGAAAGTAAACTTAATTCAATTTTAACATGTAAAGTTTGAGGGTATTACAAGTTACAGAAGTTATTACACATTGGAAATAGAGTCCTGGAAGTCAAAGTTTCAGTTCATTGGATATATAACTAGACACTGAAGATGCAAAATTATATGAAATTACTCAGGAAGAATACGAAGAAAAAAGAATTAATAAAGGCTCTTTGAGACATCAGCATTTTAGTAAAGGCAGGCTGGGTTAGCTGATTAGTGCTTAGAGATGTGTACATTAGGGAAATGGTGTCACAAAAGCCAAATTAATAAAGATTTTTCAGGAAAAAAAGGAGAGGTCAACAATTTGAAATACTGAAGAGTAATCACTTAAGATATAGCCTGACTTTCACAATTAGAAAGCAACTGGTGTCAGTGGTAAGAATGATTTCACTGGAGTGATGGAGTTAAGATTTCAGTGGACTGAAGAATCAATGGGAGGTTAGGAGTTTAAAGCAGTAATTGGACTATCCTTTCAACAAAATAGGGCTAAGATGAAGAAAGTGTTTTCTTTTTTGTTTTTAGGATGAAAGAGACTTAAGGGAAAGCTGGAATTAAAAATACAGAAAAAGAAAAAGTAACTTTGCTTCAGTAACATTTCCAGAAGTGATAGAAAGGATTGAAACTCCTTTATTTGGCAGCTATTTATTGAGTGCATACTAAGTAACGTACCAGGCTTGGCCTGGAGATAGAAAGATAATAGACCCAGCTTCTGTCTTCCAGGAGTTTCAAGTATAGTGGGAGAGACAGACACATGCAACAAAAATGTAAAAAAAAAAAAAAAATGTGAATGTGTGGCAAGTGCCTTGATGAAGGTATGCACAGGATCCTGCGGAAACAGGAAAAGGCAGCACTGAGTGACTTTAAACTCAGCGCAGGCTCCCTCACTGCTGCCCGGAGGTACTAGAGAATGAACAAGTCTCAAAGAACTAGTAGGAATGCTGTGGACAAACAAGGAGCAAATGGTCAGTAGAAAGAACCACCACAACAAAAATGCAAAGGAGGGAGAGAGAACATGGTCCATTTGCAAAATGGCAAGTTCTTCCTTGGGTTGAAACATGAGGGGCCTACGGGGAAAAGTACAGAGTGATGCTGAACAGCTCTGTGGGAACATAGCAGGAAGGGCTTGGCTGCACGCCCAGGATCTTAAACGTTTTCCTTAAGATGGTGAAGCACCATTAAAAGGTTTTAAGCAGATTTGCTCGTTCAGAAAGATAATCTTGCTCATAGTACAGAGAGTAGATTGTAGGAATATCAAAAATCATAGCAGGGAGACCATTTCTGAGGCTCTCCTAAGGTGGTAAGGACCTGGACTGATGTAGTAACAGAGGAAATAGAGAGAAACAGGCAGGAAAAATGTTGAATTAGCAAAATGGACAGGACACTGGTGGATTGGATGGAGCTGGAGAATAAGAATGGAAAGGAGGCCAGGCGCGGTGGCTCACACCTGTAATCCTAGCACTCTGGGAGGCCAAGGCGGGAGGATTGCTCGAGGTCAGGAGTTCAAGACCAGCCTGAGCAAGAGCGAGACCCCATCTCTACTAAAAATAGAAAGAAATTAGCTGGACAACTAAAAATATATAGAAAAAATTAGCTGGGCATGGTGGCGCATGCCTGTAGTCCCAGCTACTTGGGAGGCTGAGGCAGGAAGATTGCTTGAGCCCAGGAGTTTGAGGTTGCTGTGAGCTAGGCTGATGCCACATCACTCTAGCCCGGGCAACAGAGTGAGACTCTGTCTCAATTAAAAAAAAAAAAAAAAAAAACAGAATGGAAAGGAAAGAGTCTCTGCTGGTTTCTAGGTGCTTGGGAAACTTGGGGGATGACGGTGGTATTCATTGAGAAAGAAAATTCAGAAGCAACCTGTTGAGAGGTGAGGCAGATGGTATATTTAATTTTGATGTATACATTCAGAGCATACATAGGGGACTCACCTTGGACTAGAGGGACATTTTTTCCTATGAAGTTGGGCAGAAAAAGGGTAAGGATAGGTATAGTTGTAAATGATTCTCTAAATATTGCTTTAAAATCTATCAGCCCATTCTTAAGGGTCAGTGAATAACTCCAGCTGTTTTAATCAATTAGGAAAAACTGGTACCAAATAGTCACCAAGTATTAGGTGACATTGCTTTAGTTATTAACAATTTGAATACCAACAATGTGCTCAAACCTTTCACAGCCCATAGCTTATGGTAAAACAACAGCTATGTCCCGATTGATTTTGCCCTGAATGCTTGGCCTAAGAAAGAAGAAAATGGCCCTACCAGCTCAATTTGTAGAAAAAAAATTATTTTTACTACTTGCTTCACAGTCCTTGTGATTTAATGAATTGGATGCCTCTAGTTTAGAACAGAACTCTCAGTGCCTTTGAACCGGATCTAAAAAGAAGTAAATGTATGAAGTATGAATAATCTTTCCAGTTTCATTCCATGATGCAGTAATTCCAAATGCAAGTAAATTCTCCTGGGTTCAGAATCACACTAGGAATTTCAGAGTCATCGGCTTCCCGCGTACATTTCTGGCATTTACATCCCTGGTGCCAGCTGGTTTACCACAGACTGGCCTTTCCCAAGAGAGCTGCCATTCCTGATCCCATCTAAGAAGAAACCACTTTTCTAAACATGCTTAAACCTTTAAAAATGTTGGTATGAATTAAATTATAATCATGCACAGAAATCCAAGTGGTTTTCATTTTTTTTTCCCTTCCCAGATAGCCTTGGAAGCATAAATGTTTATGTATGAAAATCTCATCTGGTTATTTCTTGAGAATCTGGAGTTTGGAAAAAATAAATGTTCAATACGTTTCTAATACTGAGTTTTGTTCCTTGGCTGGTCATGCCAAGCGCATTTACTGGGTCATCTTCAATTCACCTACTTTCCATAGGCACCCACAGGCCTATTTGTGGTGCTGACATATTCTCAGGCATAAAGAAAGATTCTGTGGCTAAGGAAGCATCACTCACTTTAGGAAACAACTGTGAGGTGAGGTGAGAGAATATGCGAGCTGAATTCAAGGTGCGTTGCAGAGAAATAAATATAACAGTTTAAATGAACTAGTAAGGATTTCCGGTCCCCAAGATATAAGTTTTTAGACGAAAAAACAATAAAAATAAAAGATATCATCTTGTTTCAGAATAACACCAGTGTGTAGACCCCTTGGGACCATGCCTCCCCAAAGATTCTCCTGAAAGACAAAGGGATTGGAAAATCAGAAAGACATCTACGGAGGTGGAAGAGTCTAGGGAATGTGGCACAGGCTCTGGGCACAGGTGTGTGAGGATTCAAGCCTTTGCTCCACCAAATCTAGATTATCAACCTGTGCAAGTTATTCATCTTTCACACTTAGATTGGGGATGATAATGGCTACAGAGGAGAGTTGGTGTGAGGTATACTGTAATGTAAAAGCATCCAGCAGAGAAGCTTTAACTTAATAGATGCTTGAAAAAGACAATTCAGTTTTTATCTACCCTTAAGTAAGGAAAAAATCCTCCAAGGAAACTATGATGTCATGTGTTAATGATGGTTCTATGAGTGGTTTTGTCACTTCAAAATGTCTTTTTTCTATTCTGAGGGATTTGGCAGTTTCTCCTGACTTTAGTTTAGGTATATGGCTCCGTGTGTGGAGAGGTAATTCTTTTGTATCCACTTCAACAAGAAAATGAAACATGGCTTTATCTACGTGTTGATGTCTTCCTTTCTTAGGCAAAACATTTGGTGGTTGCTTTGCAAGATCATATGGAACCATGGTCGCTTCTCCAATGATGGCTCCTTGATTCATTAACGTCACACTTCATTCCACTCCTCTGCTTCTGTGTACATGATAACTTCTTGTTTCAAAGTTAAATCTTATTGTAACATGCATAAGACAGTAAACAGCAATTAACACATGTAACATGTAGTGTCGACCATCCACATAAATCAACTGATGTGACAACACAAAGAAAGACCAAGTTTGCACATCAATAGGCAATTACAGACACCAGTCACAGCAAATCCTGGTGGACAGTGATGGCAAAACACTGCTGATTATAAAACACCTACCAATTTCAGAGATGTTAAAATGTGGGGGAAGAAAATGTAAACCAATTAGTAAAAGGAAGTATCAACAGTTTCACAAAGGTTTGTTTCACAGTAATCAAAACTGTATGTTACAGTTTTTGTGAACGATAAGGCATATTGCAAATGTAAGAAATTGTAAAAGATAGTGGTTAAAATGCCCCCAATGCACCCATCCCCAAAGGCAGGACATCAGCCATTCCTGTAGGTGTTTGTCCTCTCTTTTGAGAGGGCTGAGGATGGATAATGTCCACAAACAAGCCGTGTTTCTGTACCCTACTTCCTGTGCTCTCCTTTACCCAAGTCCCCTTCCCTGGCAGGGAAGCTGGGTAGGGAGTGGCCCAACAGGGCAGAGAGGAAGACAGGGAGCATGTGTGGGTGTGTCTTTTACCCACAGTCACAGACTAGGGAGCCCAGGGATAAAATTAGAATGATGTCTAAGGAGGAATTCCAGATCAAGTGGGAGCATTTCCAGAAAAGACTTTCAAAGTCAATCATACCAAAGACAAGAATAGGGAAGCAAGGTCTGGAGCCAGGTTGAAGTGGGAGAAGCAGGGAAGAGCAGAGGGAGACCTAGAGCAGAATGGGCGGAATGGGTGGTGGGCTGCATGAACTTCAGAGGAGCAGGGCAATCCCCATGGCTGGGTTTTGCAGGAACTTGCCCAGGTGAGGAGGGTCCTCTTACATGTGTTTTGATGAGGCAGATTTCCACCTCCTCATAGTCACCCTTCTGTTACAAGATTGTGCCAGGTCTACAGCCATGTGCTTGGCACAACAGGCAACCGGCTCTGGTGATAAGTTTAGCTCCTGGGTCCTGCCATGAGAACTCCAGCCTTAGCAGAGCATATTCCATATTGACATTCTTCTCATTCCTCCTCCCCTCCAATCCCAGTACATATTCAATTTGTCTGTTTCAAAGAAAAACTTTCTGGGAGTATGGGAAGTATGAGGGAATGGGAAATCCTGGAGCTTTCTTCTACGTTTTTCTACAAAATGATAATCAGACACATTGTGTTTACACAGCTCCTTTATGTCTTTATAGACAAACCTTTTGAAAGCTTACACTGAATAGAAAAAAATTGCATTTCCTCTGTCTTTCAATTAATAAAAGTATTAGAATTCACTTTGGTACTGAGAATCTGGAGGAGTTATAAAGTACTCAAATAATGTAAAAATGCAAAGGACTCAAACAAGTGGCAGATTCATTTGTTTCTAGATTAACAGTGCTCCATGAGACCACATTGGAAACTAAAGGCAAAGAGTGCTAATAATAATAAATTCTAATTTTCCCTTTTTTGAATTCTCTTAGAATTATTTTTGCCTTTTTTAAACTGTCAGTCCACTCATGTTAATATTAATATAATATCCATAGTGTACATCCATAAACATTTATGAACACATATACTTTTAAACAGGTGTTGTGATAACAAAACAATTGTTTTCATATATGCTTTGTAGAAATCAATCTTATTACTTCATTATCTTATCTTACATCTGTATTTCCAATCTCTCTCTCCTCTCACTCCATCTCCCTCCCTCTTTCTCACTTTCAACTGGGATTTTATATAATCAGAAGAAACTTTGTGTGTTTCACTGTTTTTAACAGAGATTCACTTCTACACACCAGATTTCCTTTGGAGATATTCTGTTTTCTCTTAATTCAGAGCTATTATATTATGCAAGAATTGGTCTAAATGTTTTTTCTCTTGAGAGAGAAAAGCAATGATTTTGTTTGCCAAACTAGCTTATAAACACAAAAGTCAGAATATGGTTCATCTTTTTTATTTAGCCAAAAGCACATTTTGGAAATATCTATCTTGGACAATTAACCATAAAACTGAAGGTATATGTGCCTTAAGTGCTGATTTGAAAACATTTTAATCAAGACTCACTCAAATATTTCATAGAAGGATATCTTATGCTTGTCTACACAAACACCTCATACCTACATATTCATGTTTTTGGCATCACTATAATATTATTATCTCCTGAAATCCTGCTGTTATATCATCCTCATGTGAATACAAATTAAATTCCTCTGCAGCCAGTACTCACAATGAGGTTCCAATGTAATGAAGCCACCAGCAGAATGTGAGGCAGCCAAGTAAACTAGGCCAAATTCTTCTAAGAAAGGCAATTCGACATTTATCACTCGGTTAACAGCATCACAGGCTATTGCAGTTGGAAGGATCTTACAGCTTGCCAGACTCAACCTCCCCTTCCCATGGAGAAGTTTCTCCCTTGTCATTATTGGCAGGTGTCATTCCCAGCTGCTCAAATGCTTCCAGGAACAGAGAGCCCATTACTTTATCATCAGTTCATATCTTTTTAAAATAAATTTTTTCTGATTATGAAAACAACATTTATTGTAGAAAGTTCAGAAGAAAATAAATAAAAAATAATAATAATTGTTTGTAATCATTCAAAACTCAAAAACGTTCAATAGAGGTGTTCAAATATGGTTCCCATTAGGATACCCATCACTTAAAATTTTTTTTTTAATTCTGCCTTTCCATAATTTCTAACCTTTAGTCTGGGTTCTCTCTCCTGCAGCCATACATAATGTCTGCTCCCTGTTCCCAAAGACAACCCTTCACATAGTTTGATTCAGGCATTCATTCAACAAACACTATTAGCCAGATGTGGTGGTGTGCACCTGTAGTCACAGCTGCTCAGAAGGCTGAGGCAGGAGGATTGCTTGAGCCCAGGAGTTTGAAGCTGTAGTGTGCTGTGATCGTGCCTGTGAATAGCCCCAACACTTCAGCCTGGGCAACATAGCTTTCTCTGAAGAAAAAAATACTTATTGAGCACCCAACATATATCAGATACCATGCTAGGGCATGAGGACTCAAAGATAGGTGACTAATAAATTGTCTATTCCTTTAAGAAACTCAGTAAGTACATGCTATGGCCTGAATATTTGTGTCCCCCGTCCCCCAAAATTCATATGTTAAAACCTAATCCTCAATGTTGTGATATTAAGAGGTGGGGCCTTTGGGAGGTGATTAGACAATAGGGTTCTGCCCTCATGAATAGGATTAGTGTCTTTATAAAAGAGGCCCAGAGGAGCTTGTTTATCCTTCCCCTATGTGAAGACACAGCCAGAAGGTGCCAGGTATAAGGAACAGGCTCTCACAAAACATCTTGATGTTGAATTTCTCAGCCTCCAGAATGGTGAGAAATAAATTTCTGTTGTTTATGAGTTATCCAGTCTAAGATATTTTGTTGTAGCAGCCGAAACAGACTGAGACAATAAGTACATTTTGTTTAGTAAGTAAATCAATACATAAAGCACCTCCTATGTGCAGGACCTGTGCTGGTCATTAGGAATGCTGAGGTGATCGCGATGTGTCAGACTGTGTGGAATACATACCCTAGTAGAAGAGAAAGATATTAAAGTCTTTTCTTAATTATGACATTGCAATACGACCTATCCTATAAAGAAGCACAGCTGATAGATTGTGATAGTTAGGAAGTTAGGATGGCTTCCTGGAGGAAGAGACTGAGATTGAGAGGAGGAGCAGGAGTTATTAGTCTAGGAGGGAGGTGGAGGAAAAGTAGACCAGAAGGAGAACAGAATGTGAGAAGACGCTGGGGTAAAAGGCACACAGCACATTGGAGGAACCCAAAGAGGCCAGTATGAAGGTGGTGAGGTCGAGAGGTGGGCAAGTCATGCAGGCCCTGGGGGAGCTACGGTCAGGTTTAAAGCAGGGATGATATGACCGGGTCTGCATTTTTATAAGATTATTCTAACTGCTGTGCAGAGAAAGTATTGTTGGGGAAGCAAGAATAGAAACTGGGAGAAAGATAGACAGCTATTACAATGTAGTCCAGACAAGAACTATAATGAGCGCTTGAAAGAAGGTAGTGGCACTGGAAAGGGGAAAAAATAGGGGGTTAGAGAGAGATTTTAGAAATACAAATTGCAGGACTTTGTGATTGGTAGGAACCTGCCCCCAGAATTCTGGCACCAGTGGATTGGTGGCAGCACCATTCCTGATAAAGAGAACATTCAAAGGGGGTCAGGTTTGAGCGGAGTCCTGTCTGTGAGAGACTCCATATATAAAGAGATCATGGCACCGTGATGTGGGGGCACGGTGGAGACAGGGGAGGCAGCACCTAGCGCTGCCCACGAGGGGTCAGCTAAGCCTCCACTGAAGGGATGACACGATCCTGGATCTTGAAGAAGAAATTGAATTTTCTTCTATTTTAGACCTCTCCTTTCACACTCTTATGATCAAAGAAGAGAAATCGCATGTGCCAAGACTCAGGATCAAATTTAAGAAGAGACAACACAAATGGGCAAGGGAGAGAACCAGGGCCACTTATTTTTAATTACTTATTTTGTGTCCTTGTTCCAAAAATTATTTATGATTTTTAATCTTTTTTTACACTATTCTCACAAGTGTGGGATTTGAGAAATATATACTAGATTTTTAGAATAAGTTTGGTGGGCACTGATGCATCACCAAGGCCCCTTCAATGAAAGAACTGATGCCCAGGTTGCTGGGACTGCTGCGGGCAGACAGCCTTAAGTAGCACGCCCATCAAGGACTGACCAGCTGCAGAGCACCACCTGGCCAAGGTCTCTTCCTCATGCCTCTTCCTGGGGCAGCTGACATCTAATGAATGGGTCGGGGCAAAGTATAAAGACCTGGCCATTCAGGCTTAACTTGGAACACCTCAGAGGGCTGATTCTAGCTGCAAGAGCTCCACATGTGGTCCACTTGGCGTATGGTTGGAGCTGCACTGAAGCTCGATTTCTCCCCCTCCCCAATCCTGATTCCTCTCCACTCCCTTCCACAGGCGTGGATCCCACGGGCACTCCTTTATAAGCATCCTGCTCATTAAACTCTGCCTCAGAGTCCGCTTCCCAGAGAGTCCAGCCAGACTGAGAGTAAGTAAAGAGATAAGGGCAAAAGGAAAACAAGGTGGGGAGACTAGTCACTGGGATGAGGTAAGTAGATGGGATGCATCCCACGAGGTTCTACATCCTCAGAGTTGACACAATGCTTCCATGCAGCCAGTTAACAGAGACATTTAATCAGATTCATGAGTTGCAGTTTCCCCAGACTAAAAATAAACAGTTACCCAGAGGAAGAAAAGCTCTCCCAATACTGAGACCCCAAAATTTTTCCTATAGAGCTGCACAAAGAGAACACTGTAATATAACAACAGCCTCAGTATCTCCCCATAAGGGCAAAGCATGTTTCATAAGGGTGTATAAGGGTACAAACCTTAGCTTACAAATTCAAACATATAAATAATGTAATCTTCTGTATTTCTTTATTTTCAAACTTAATTTATGTCTTGAGCCCTGGATCCCATTTCAACTGGTGGCAAAAAGTAATCTTAGTCAATTCAGGATAAACTCAGTCAACTCAGAGCATTCTCCATTTATTCAGGGTTTCCCAAATCTCCCTTCTCAACAAGGATTCTTCCAAATGTATTATTTATGCAACAAAGTTCATATCCTACTTCTTTTTTTTTTTTTTTTGAGACAGAGTCTCACTCTGTTGCCCCGACTAGAGTGCCGTGGCATCAGCCTAGCTCACAGCAACCTCAAACTCCTGGGCTCAAGCGATCCTACTGCCTCAGCCTCCCGAGTAGCTGGAACTACAGGCATGCGCCACCATGCCCGGCTAATTTTTTCTCTATATATATTTTTTAGCTGTCAAAATCATTTCTTTCTATTTTTAATAGGGACGGGGTCTCACTCTTGCTCAGGCTGGTCTCGAACTCCTGACCTCAAGTGATTCTCCCACCTCGGCCTCCCAGAGTGCTAGGATTACAGCCGTGAGCCACCGCGCCCGGCCATATCCTAGTTCTTCAAAGTTATGGATTTTTTAGCCTCAAAATCCTGACTTTTGGGACTTAAAACACTATTTTCTCAAAGTATTATCTCTGCTGTAAATTTCAGAAATCTATTCTGAAATTCAAACATTTATAATTTACTGTTACTTCTCCCTAATTTCTTTTCAACATCCCTTTTCTAAGGCAATGATGGTTTCTGTCTAGTTTGAATGATCGAGTGGGGGCCCAGAAGGAGGGCACAGGGGTGCCACAGGAGAGAAAATGAAAAACAAGGAATTGTTTAAAAACATATTGGTTAACAGATTGTTACAATTTTTTAAAAGTAGCATTCCTGAGTGAAAACCAGTAGCACAATGCCAGTATACCGAATGAATAAAAGTAATTGGGGTAGGGGCTCAAAACTATGTAGCCCAGACAAACAACATCTGGTGCGTCACAATTAAGTCGGGAATATATTTTGAAGTGGAAGAATGGAGGAACTGTTCAACTTTCAAGCAATCTTTCACAAAGCTCATCCAAGTGGAATCAGAGGTCTCCATAATTTATTTATGTAATATGTCCATATTTAGGATATCTGCTTCAAAAAAGCACGGGGGTGTGAAGGTTTTGTCTTTGTTGTTTATTTTAAATAAAAGCCCCTGAGAAAAATGTGATGTCCCCCTAAATGAAAAAGGCATTATGAAAATTATGTGTCATTTGGTCTCTGCCACCACTACACTGACGCCCAGCCAGTCTGTTTTAAATTTCAAAGCACTGGAAAGGACAGGCTCCAGGGGAATGAGTAGAAGTTCAGAGGCTGCTGCTGAGGTTATAGTGACAGGAGCAGAGCAAAGTGTGTCCACTTCAGGGACAAAGTTTAAGAAGGCAAGGAGCCAGCCTCTGAAGGTGGAACTAAAATAGCAAACGCACACAGAGCTCTGTCTGCTGAGAATGCCGAACATATCAAGGGAATAAATTGATGGTCTGGAACACTGTGCAGGCAGGACACAGCAGGCTCATACCTGCAACGGAGAAGGGATACTGAGAGATGCTTTATGTGACTGAGAATGGATGCCTTAGGGATAATATTAACCAATCTAAACACTGAATTTTGGTAGGCATGGTACCAAAGGAAAATAAGGAGACCCATATAGTGGAATTTTTGTGATATTACTAAGGGGAATTACACTGTTACTGAGAAGTTAGTCCCTGACTTTATAGCTACATGCTATAAAGTTTCAATACTAATAATTCACCTATATGACTGCTTAATTTCACAAAAAAGTATTTGAAAGAAAATGATTAAAGATAGTCTGCTCTTTATTATGAAATTCTTCAGAATAGAAAGAGCTATGAAGAATAATATAATGAACCCCTTACAACCCCCCCTCAGCTTAGCAGTAAAGCATTACAAATGCGTGTGAAGCTCTCTATGTCAGCGTCCCCAACATTTTTGGCACCAGGAACCAGTTTCACGGAAGACAATTTTTCCACAGACGGGACTGGCGGGCGTTGCGGATGCGGGGGTGGGGAATGGTTTCGATATGATTCAAGCACATTACATTTATTGTGCAAACTGCTCTGCTAACGATAATCTGTCTTTACAGCCGCTCCCCAGCGCTAGTCACTTCCTCAGCTCCACCTCAGATCATCAGGCATTAGACTCTCATAAGGAGCATGCAACCTAGATCCCTTGTAGGCGCAGTTTACAGTAGGGTTCGTGCTCCTATGAGAATCTAATACCCCTGCTGATCTGACAGGAGGCGGAGCTTATGCAGTGATGCCAGCAATGGGGAGTGGCTGTAAATACAGATGAAGCTTTGCTCACTCACCTGCCACTCAACTCCAGCTGTGCAGCCCAGTTCCTAACAGGCCCAGGAGTTGGGTACCCCAGCTCTATGTATTCCTCTCCTATCTCACACAGGTAACTACTGTCCTGAATTGGGTAATTATCATTCCAATACATTTTCATACATGCTTACTACCCAATATACGTCTATAAAAAATACATAATATTGTTTTGTATATATTTCAACTTTACATAAATGGTGTCATATTGCATGACTCTTTCTCTATTTTCAAGTCTCATGGTTGGTTGCAAGACTATCTATCTTGATATATTTCTCTCTAGTTGAGATACATAATTCCTTTGTGCATAATTCAAATTTGTATCCACTTGCTGGGGGATCTGATCTTTGCAATAACAAAAAAAATTAACAAAAAATCAAAATACTGGTTCTTTGTATGCAATGTCAAATATTTCTTTGGCCAACAATTTTTCAAGTATGGTCCAGAGACCCCTGATGGGCCCAAGACCATTTCAAGCAATTCATGGGACCAAAATAATTTTCATAATAATGAGAAGATGACATTTACCTTTTTTGCTGTTTTGACATTTATACTGATGGTGCAAAAGTAAGAGTAAGTAAAACTGCTAGCACTTTAGCATAAATCAAGGCAGTAGCATCAAGCTACACTAGTAATGATTGTATGCTTCACTACTGTGCACTGATAGTTTTAAAAACTCATTGAAGAATATTCATTTTATTAAATTTACACTGTTGCATAATTATCTATTTAATATTCTGTATATTAAAATGAGAAGTAAGCATGAAGTACTTCTGTTACATACCAAAGTACAATGGTTATCTCAAGAAAAAGCACCTGTGTGACTTTTTTTTTTTTTTTTTTTTTTGAGACAGAATGTCACTCTTTTGCCCTGGCTAGAGTGCCGTGGCATCAGCCTAGCTCACAGCAACCTCAAACTCCTGGGCTTAAGCGATCCTTCTGCCTCAACCCTCCCAAGTAAGTAGCTGGGACTACAGGCATGCGCCACCATGCCCAGCTAATTTTTTCTATATATTTTTAGTTTTCCAGATAATTTCTTTCTATTTTTTAGTAGAGACAGGGTCTCCCTCTTGCTCAGGCTGGTCTCTAACTCCTGACCTCGAGCAATCCTCCCACCTTGGCCTCCCAGAGTGCTAGGATTACAGGCATGAGCCACTGCACCCAGCACTTGTGTGACATTTTGAGTTGTAAAATGAACTACTACTTTTTTTCATAGAATATCATTTTTATTTGAAAGTATGACTGGCAAACTGATTATTAAACTCTTGAGTATTTGGCAGACATTTTCTCGAAAATGAATGATATGAGCCTGCCAGAAAACTGACAGTATTTTTGTTGATGATAAAATTTGACCTTTCAAAAAAATTAGAAATTTTGAAAATTTGAATCTAACACTGTGAGCTGCACAGCTTCTCAATGCTTCATTATTTCTCTGATGAAATGGGTGGTGATTTTTCGGATATTGTATAAGGTAAACATATCAACATGTTGAAAATCTATAAAATTCAGTAAACCAATATTTTCCAAATGACCAATACAAAATGTTACAAAATTAGGTATGGATAAAAAGTCTACTCAAGATGCAAGATAAACCATGGATTTCAATTAACAGAGTATTAAAAGCTCATTGATATGGTTTCAAACTAACCTATAAGAAACTACCACTTGTTAGTTTTGGGTAAAGCATCAAAGAAGAATAGCTACAATTATCTGAAAAGGCTATTATAATACTCCTCCCTTGTCCAGTTCCACATCTGTGTGTGTCTGCATTTTCTTCATATACTGAAATCAAAACAATATACCACAAGAAACTGAATGCAGAAACAGAATCCAGCTGTCTTCTATTAAGTCAAGCATATTTGCAGAAGTGTAAGATAATACCACTCTTCTTGCTAAAATTTTTGTTTGGGAAAATATAATTACTTTATAAAATGTGTCTTTCATGTTAACATGTAATGGGCTTATTTTTGCTTGTTAAGTGACTTAATGAATTGTATTTTTTAATTCCTCAATTTTATTTTCTAATATGGTAAATATAAATAAATAGGTACAACTCACATTTTAAAAAATCTCTTTTATATTCTCAACAATTTTTAAAAGTTTAAAAGGATCCTGGGACCAAAGAGTTTAAGAACTGCTAACCTAGGGTATACCCAAGAGTGAAATTGCTAGATCATAATTTACCTTTACTAAATATTTCCAAATTATCCTTCAAAATGATTGCATAGATTTATCTTTTTTTATTCTTTTGTCTTTTTTTTTAAAGGGAAGGACAGGGGAGGGGGGATGATTGTATCAATTTAAACTCCCACTTGCAGTGTATGAAAATGCCCATTGCCTACATCCTTGTCAGCATTTTGAAATTGTTTCAGACTTAATTTTTTTACATATTTGATAGCCACCAAAGTGGAGTTGTTTTCATTTGTATTCCTCTGATTTCTAGTACTTTCCACTTTCCATGTATTCATTGGCTCTAAAAATTTTCTCTTCTATGAAATTTCTGTTTATATTTTGTGTACATTCCTTTATTAAGTTATTTGCTTTTTCACATCAATTTTGGGGGGCTGGCCAGGAGTGGTAGCTTATACCGGTAATCCTAGCACTTTGGGAGGCCGAGGTGGGAGGATCACTCGAGCCCAGGAGCTTGAGACCAGCCTGAACAACATAGCAAGACCCTATCTCTAAAAAAAATTTTTTTTTTTAATTAGCCAGGCATGGTGGCACATGCGTATAGTCCCAGATACTTGGGAGACTGAGCCAGGAGGATCGCCTGAGCCCAGGAGTTTTTGAGATTGCAGTGAGCTATGATCATGCCACTGCAGTCTAGCCTAGGCAACAGAGTGAGACCCTGTCTTAAAAAAAAAAAAATTTAAGGACTCTCTACATTTTCCAGGCATGTATCCTTGGTTCATTTCTCTTCTTCTTTTCACTTTTCAACTTTTAATTTTGGTGGGGAGGGAATAATTTACCTGCAATAAAATTTACATATCACACATTTTCAATATATGAGTTTCAATAATTGTCTAAACCCAAGTTATCAACACCCAAAACAAGATACAAAATGTTACTATCATCCCAGAAATTTCCTCATGCCCCTCCCCTGTGACAACCACCATAGACGAGATTGGCCTATTCTATAACTTCACATAAATGAGATCATATAGTATGCATTCTCTTGTCTCTGGCTTCATTCTCACAGCATAACATTTTTGAGATTCATCCATGTGGTTATGTGCATTAATGGTTCATTCCTTTTTATTGCTGAATACAATCCCATTGTATGAATAAACCGAAATTTGTTTATCCATTCTCCAGCAGATAAACATTGGAGTTGCTTCCAGTTCTTGGCTATTGCTAGTAAGGCTGCTATGAACATTCTTATACAAATCTTTTGTGACATGTTTTCATTCCTTTGGAGTAAAATACCTACGAATGGAATGAATTACCTTCTAAATGTATGTTTGGCCTACACATCTTATCTTCCATATGTTTTAGCCTATCTTTCATATTTCCATTTTTTCATCTCTTTGTACTACATTCTACATAATCCTCTTAGAGTTATCTCACAATTCACTCATTCTTTCCCCGACTGTGTCCTGCTGTTTATCCCATACACCAAGTTTTCATTTCAATGGTTATATTTTTATTTCCAGAATTTTTATTTGTTTCTTTTTTTGAATCTTCCAGATATTTTTAGTAGTATCTTATTCCATTGTCATTGTTTAATCTATATTTTGCTGTTTTAATAACTTTTAATAAAACATATTGTACTTAATATTTTCATTTTTTGACCTTTTGGGAGGCTCTAATCACATTGCTTCTTGTTTGTATTAACTCTCACTCTTCTTTTTTCTACACAGAAATGTGTAGTTTATTTATCCACATTCTCTTTTAGTCCTTGTCCATACATGTAAATACTTTACCATGGACATAATATCAGTGCACAGATTATTAATTACCTACCTTTATAACTTATGATAAGCATTTTCAGATTCCACTAATATCACTTTTAATGAATGAAGCAATAATGGCAAAGCAACTGACTGAAAAATTAAATCCTTTTTCCAACCAATATGTTAACAACAACTCCCCACTCATTTTCTTATTTACTCATTATGTGCTGGCTGTCCTTTGATCTTGGGAGTGTCCTCACTCAATGCTTCTCTTTCACGTCCAGTCCCAATTCCCACCCAGACCCATGCATGCTATATTGCAGGATCAAGATGAAAAGGCAATGTTTCTTCAATTCATTAGAAGGCTATGAGGTGGCTGTTACTTCTTCCACTTTGTCGTGTTGTGGGTTTTCCGGTGCCTGATAAGGTGCGTGCTCTGGGCGGAGGCCTTTCCGCATTTGCTGCGCACATGAGGGGCACTCCCCAGTGTGAGTCCTCTGCTGCCTGATGAGGTGGGAGCTCTGGGTGGGGGGGCTTCTCTGCAGACCTGACTTGGGTAGGGCTTAGCTCTGAACACACTTTCCCACAGTCCTGACACACGTAGGGCCTCTCTCCAGTGTGGTTTTTTTATGCACAGAGGATATCTCAGGTTCCAGAACATTTTACCACATTCACTGCATCGGCCAACTTGGCTTCCCCTGGGAGTTCTTACAAATGTAATCTGCTTAGCACTCCAGCCAAAGGTTTTCCTACAACTACTGCTTTTCCTGGCTTTGTCCCTTTCACAGCTCTTCTGATGAAATTGTACGTGTGAATTACGTGTCATGGTTTTAACCTGTGAGCCATGATTGTGCAAAAGTTTTCTGGGAGGAATTTTCTGGAGCAAAACTGGGCTTGTACCGAGACAAGGGTTTGCCTGGGTCCCAGGGTTTTCACACTGCTCTTTCTGAGGGAGGACTTTTTCCTGAGCGGACTTCACTTGTTTCAACACTGTGTCTGGGACTTCCAGAATTCCAGCCTGTAAGACATCTTCTGAGGTAGAGGACATGGCACAAGCCCTTGAGAATTCTTGTACTTTCAGGCTATGGGCTGGTTCCTGCTCAGGAATGTCAAAATTTGGAGTTAACTTCTTTCTTTCCAACATAGTCTCCCACCCCACAGAGACTGGGTGATGGAAGGTCTCCAGCATCATGTCGTGGTACTTGGTCTTCTGTGTCGGGCCCAGCAGCCCCCACTCCTCCCAGCTGACATCCACAGCCACATCCTGGAAGGTCACTGGCTCCTTAGAAAGCACCATCACTGGTGCTATGTCCTCCTCCTGCTTCTCCTCCTGCCAGGCAGCGACCTCAAGATAGCAGGCCAGGTCCTAGGTGGGCTGTGCAAGCAGTGCTTCCCCCTCAGGTATGCAGGTCACATCCTCCACCAGGGCCACTAGCTCCTGGCAGTCCTCCAGGTGCTGCCATTCTACCCGCGTCCTCAGCTCCCCAGGCAGTGTGCCCAGGCGCTGCTCCAGCACCAGCAGCTCCAGCATCTTGCTCCTTGGAGTACACCTCGGGCCACAGCCACTGGTGACACAGCTCACAAAGCTGGGCCAGGGCCTTTTGGGAACCTGTCACATCCTCATAATGGAAATTTCAGAAACTCTGGCCACTGGCCTGAGGGTCAGGATGCTTGCCCAGCTATTGGACTGGCTCTCTGAAGGTTTTGGGGCTCAGGCCCCCCATCTTCAGCATACAGGTCTCGGATCTGGGCATTCAGTGGACCAGCCACTCCTGGTTCAGTATGGGGCCTCAACGACTTCAATGTTCATCAGGAGACTCTGGCAGGAAGAGGATCCAATCGAGGGTGGAGCTGAGGCCCAGGCTATTCTGGAAAGGTGTCTTGAGGAATTCCTCTCTCCATGGGCCAAAACTCTTCTGCCTCCTCTGAGATACCACATCTGGCTTGGAAAGCTGATGTTCCACGGAGACCAGATTCCTGCAGTTCTCCAGCGTCACTTCCCAGTACAGGGACTTCTGTCTGAGGTCCAGCAGTACCCACTCCTCCCGGGTGAAACCCAGTGTAACATCTTCAGAGGTCACTGGTTCACAGGACCAGGCCGTCAGAAGCCTAGAGCCATACTTTCCTTCTCCTCCATGTGTCTCTCGTGGGAGTGGGCAGAGTCCTGAGAAGACCGAAGCTGGGAGAGGGGAGAGGGGTACGGGCTATGCTGAGGGGCTACTCCCGCCTCTGCCCAGAATTGGCTCCATCATCAGGAAATGACAAGTCCACCCCTGCATGAGAAAACACCCAGACTGAGTCATCACCCCCAACTCCTGGGGAGGAGACTTCTCCTCCTGCCTCCCACACTCCTGGAGGCAGGTGTCTCCCTCTACCCCCACACCTGGGGAGGACTGTCTCCCCTCGGGGCTTTGGTTCACAGGATGGCAAGCAAGGCCAGCTCCAGGCCCCCGAGCTCCGGGCCCCTTGGTGCAGGGACCGAGGCTGTGCTCCCCTCCCCACCACACAGTGGCCGTAGACCAGGCAGGGCAAGGAGCCCTTGGTGAGCACACATGGTTGCCAGAAGAGGTTTTCTTCATTTTCTCGTTCTACTGGGTGGCAGAAGTGCTATCAAACTAGACCACTTCGTGTGACTATCTTGACTTGGAGTTTCTGACCACTTGGATTGTATAAATTAAACCTCAAAACCACATATAGGCAGAATCTGAATACTTTTTCCTACCCAGAGCCCAGGTGAAACATACAATGTCACTTGCCATCTCCCTTTGTCTGAGCATCTTTCTCTTGGTGGCATGACCTTGTGAGGATCCTTGACATTTTGCAGAAACTTGGTTCCACCTCCCCACCTTGCATGGCTCCAAGCCATGCCTCTAGTTCCCACATGTCAGAAACCCCAACTTCTTGATCACCAAGGTCACCAAGTACCCTCCAGGCAGGACTGGGGACTAGTAACAACATCACCTCAGCAATTTTGGTGTCCCCGCTTTTCTTGTGAGCTCAGTATTTTAAAGAATATATGCTATATCTGATTCATAATTTCTAGGTGTTTTGTATTGAGAGGTTTTCAGGATATCTAATCTGTTATGATGACAAAAACTCCACAAGCCATTATTTTTCTCCCAACAAAGTCATCAATGAGTAATAGTCACTATTCTGTTCTTCTCCAAGTCGGGGATCAATTGCTTTGTGGTTAGGAAAAGGATCCATCCAGTTATCCAACAGACATACCCTGCAGAGAAATTGCCCTCATATCTGAAAAGTTCCTGCTAAATCCCTTTACTTTATCAGGACTTGGAGTTCCTAGTTATTTAAAAAGTTCATAAATGTGAGTTTCCTATGGGAACATTTCAGGAAGTTTAATTGGGAACACAAATTGTTGTTCCCAGGTGGGAACAATACAGGTGGGTCTCAAGTGGGTCTCGTGTTCTTACAGTGTGAGAACATACTTGCTTAAAGCTTCTACTCCATGTGTGCTTTGTTTTGTTTTGTTTTCAGTTAGTGAAGCAGCTGAGGCAAAAAATAAATAAAACCTAGACTTGCTCTAAAAGGCAAAAGTTTCCTAGTGAATCTCACTTTTAGGTAGGATTTGGAAAAGAAATTATTTAGTTTGGAGAAATTGCAACCCCTTTAACTTACTGGTTTAGCAACATATTGTGGGACTAAGGAAGAAGATGGTGCAATTTCCCTGAAATCTTCTGCCACCACGTGAAGTGCTTTCTTTCCTAATTATTGTTTGAAAATTAAAACTTCTGTGTTAAAGGCCTTTTACTGAATGGCAAATACGAGAACAAGCATAAACAAGTTGTCAGAGAAAATAGAGTTTTGGATCTCCAGGCATTTATACAAGCCTGGAGAATAAGATCCAACCACTTACGGCACAAAAAAGTGATGACAATAGCTACCTCCTGATATGAAAGAAGATCCCTAGGATGACTAAATACTCAGAGTTAAACCTGAAGAATATTCAGGGATAGGAGATCAAATGGGAGGGGAAAAGGGTAATGTCATGAAAAAGAGTCACTAACTACAAAGTGCATTGCTGTGATCTGAATGTGTCCCCCAAAATTCATAATTTGAAACTTAATCACCAATGTGATAGTATCAAGGGGTGGGGCCTGTAGGAGGTGATTAAGTCATGAGGGAAGAGCTTTATAAACAGGATTGGGGCCTGATAAAGGCTTGAGAGAATGGGTTCTCTCTTCTGTTCTTCCTCCATGTGAAGAAACAATGTTTGTCCCCTCTGGAGGAAGCAGCATTCAAGGCACCATCTTGGAAGCAGAGACACCCTCACCAGACACCAAACCTGCTGGCACCTTGATCTTGGACATCCCAGGCTCCAGAACTATGAGAACTAAATTCCTGTTCTTTATAAATTACTCAGCAGCATGTATTTTGTTATGGCAGCACAAATAGATTAAGACATACATCACAGCAATCATTAATAATGAATCACAGACCAGACCTTTTAAGCTAGTCAAAGCTCAACTGGGCAACATTGTCATGCTTTATTCTTGGCAATCCACCTTCTGACCATGTGGCTTTTATTGCAGTAACTCTCTTTGGTGACCTCCTCACATACTGCCCCTTGCTCCCACCCACACACCCCACACCCCTGCTTCCCACAGCAGAACACTCTGTCTGCTGGCCTGTCAGGTTGGGCAGCTGGGTGATATGGGTGGTGATCTGGGAAGATCCAGCAACTTCCGCAACGGGCAGGTAGAGAACTATATTAACAGGCTCCCAGAGAAGAGAGTAGGCAAAAGTTTGGAAGGTAGACAGCTCTGCAATGAAAATGATGACATAGCCAAAGAGGGTGGATTCTGGGACTCTGATCCCTGGGAGGATTGGTAGTGAGGGAAGCTAGGCAGAACCCCAGTTCAAAAGGCAGTAGAGACATGGTTTGGGTACTTCCTTCAGTGGTAAGCCTGTCCAGAGATTCAGAGAGGTTGGCTGGCAAGGTCCCTAAGCCCATTACTGCTTTAGCCATTGGACCACCATGACCAGAATTTTTGGCCCCAGAGGCTGACTCGGTGCTGAGTTGTACCGAAAGCCCACAGACCCAGAGACCACCACTGCACTGGGGCACTGCTAAAAAATGCTCAACATCACTAATCATCAGGGAAATGCAAATCAAAACCACAATGAGGTATCACCTCACCCTAGCTAGAATGGCTATTATCAAAAAAGACAAAGGATAACAAGTGTTGGTGAGGACAGGGAGAAAAGAGAATTCATACACTGTTGGTGGGAATGTGAATTAGTACGGCCATTATGGAAAACATTATGGAGGTTCCTCAAAAATTAAAAACAGAACTACCATATGATCTAGCAATCCCACTACTGGGTATATATCCAAAGGAATTTAAATCAGTAAGTTGAGGAGATATCTGTGCTTTCATGTTTATCACAGCACTATTTACATTCTCCAAGATATGGAAACAATCTAAGTACCCATCAGTGGATAAAGGGATAAAGAAAATATGGTATATATACACAATGAAATACTATTCTGCCATAAAAAAGAATGAAATCTTGCCATTTGCAACAACATGGATGAACCTGGAAAACACTATGTTAAGTGAAATAAACCAGGTACAAAAAGACAAATGTCACATGGTCTCACTCATGTAAAATCTAAAAACATTGATCACACAGAAGTAGAGAGTGCAATGGTAGTTACCAGAGGCCAGGGTGTTTAGGAGGGAGGGGGCTATGGGGAGATGTTGGTCAAAGGATACGTAATTACAGTTACATAGGAGGAATAAATTTCAAGAGATCTACTGTACGGGATGGTAACTATAGTTAACGATGATATATTCTTGAAAAATGTAAAGAGAGTGAATGCTATGTGCTCTTACCACAAAAAGGATAACTACGTGAGGTAATGCATTTGTTATATAGTTAGATTTAGCTGTTCAAGAATGTATATATACTTCAGGCCAGGTGCAGTGGCTCACGCCTGTAATCCTAGCACTCTGGGAGGCCAAGGCGGGAGGATCGTTTGAGGTCAGGAGTTCGAGACCAGCCTGAGCAAGAGCGAGACCCCGTCTCTACTAAAAATAGAAAGAAATTAGCTGGACAGCTAAAAATATATATAGAAAAAAATTAGCCAGGCATGGTGGCACATGCCTGTAGTCCCAGCTACTCAGGAGGCTGAGGCAGAAAGATTGCTTAAGCCCAGGAGTTGGAGGTTGCTTTGAGCTAGGCTGACGCCATGACACTCTAGCCAGGGCAACAGAGCAAGACTCTGTCTCAAAAAAAAAAAAAAAAAAGAATGTACATATACTTCAAAACATTATGTTTTACTTGATAAAAACATACAATGTTAACTGTCAATTTAAAAAATTAATAAATAAATAAATGTCACACACAATATGATTTACAAAAAATACAAGGACTAAGCAAAAGCAGAGGAAAGGAACCAAGAGAACCATGAGCAGAGAGAAGCTAGTTGAAACCAATCTAAGACCAAGGGTATGATCACATAGATGAAGACGGGTCTAGGTGCCAGATCAAGGACTCAGTGTTCCGACAGTTTGAGATATTAACAAAGGCTGCTTCCAGGCATCCTTCCCCCAGGGCTTGTTTGTGCCCATTACTCTTCCTGTTGCAGTGGGAACAAAGACTCAAATTCTTGCCCGAAAGTTCCAAAATAGGCTCTTAAAATTCATAACATAAATGATCATAATAAAAACTAAGATATTTTGATTTGTAAATTAGGCTCTTGAGAAACAAACAAAAATAAATTGTTTTGGTTCCAAAAGCTCAGTTCAATTTCCAAAGATCTGAACAAAAAGTTTACACTATAGTCAAAGTTTATACTATAAACAATGGAGTTGGAAAGATCACAGGGTGATGTATGAGCCTTTTTTCTCCTCTTGCCACAGCCACTGCCGCCTCCCTAAAACCAGAGGCAAATCTCACAGGTTGGAGGAAAGAAGACAACTGGGAAAAGAAAACAAGAAAACAAGTAATTGATACGAATTCCCAAGAAACTGTTCTCCATGACTGTCCCAGGATCCAAATCTATGGCACTGGAGTGGGCCTTTAAGAGAAATCTCAGATGGTTTTCGGGGAACAGGTTGAGTTATATCTTACAGGTCCCAGAGTAAGAAAGAAGATGGATATCAACGAGATTCACCCCCCTCACAAACTCTGTATGAGAGAAGCTGTCTCATCCCCAACTCCCAGGTCACCCATGGGAGACAGAGATAGCTTGAATTGGCAGAGTGAAATGTTCTGCAACAGGATGGACATGGGGCTCAAGGGCTAAACTAGGTTCAGTTGTAGGGAAATAAATTTACATCATTGCTCAACTGAATTTTGTGACTGTGAAATTTATGTCTGCTAACATATCTGCGTCCAGAGTAACACTGATTTAATGCTAGATCTAAGCTAGTGGTTTGGGGCACCACAAATTTTCTCTAAGTCAATTGTACAGAGTTCAGATATACACTTAACTACACATCAGAATTTAATATAAAAGCTATATTTCAGACCAGTGAGGAAAAGAGTTGTCAAACAGTACAAAAGCAATTTATGTAATCAAAACATTTGTACTCCCATAATATTCTGAAATTTAAAAAAAAAAGAAAAACAAAGAAAAAAAATTCTGGAAATGAGAGAATTTCCCCTATTACAATGATGTAACAGTAGCTGTAGCAAAAAAGAAAAAAAAGGCAAGTTCATTAAAAAAAAGTGAATTTAATGTATAATTAGTAACAATTTGGGAAAAAAATGAAGACAAATCCCCTTCTCACTTCTTACACCAGAGTAAATTTCATACAGATCAAAGATTTAAACTTTGAAAAAGAAACTATAATAAAGCTTGAAGAAACATTCTATAATCTTAGAATGGAGAAGATTTTTTAAAGAATGATACAAAACTTAGAAGCATGAAGAAGATTGATAAATTTAGCTATAAAAAGATTTAAAATTTTCCATGCAATAAAAAATAATGAACAAAATCAAAAGACAATTGGTAAACTTGGAATATAATTTACAATCCATACTGTAGACAAATGGCTAATTTACTAAATTTACCAAGAACAGTTATAATCAATAAAGGCAAAGATGACCCGCCCAACAGAACATTGAACAAAAGGACGTGAACAGGGAAGGCATGTAGAAAGACATATAAATGGCCAATACACATACAGAAAGATGCTCAACATCATTAATAATTGGGAAAATGTAAACCAAAATAACATTTTCATGTATATAATTGGCCAAGCTGAGCAAGGTGGCTCACGTCTGTAATCCCAGACACTGGGGAGGCTAAGGTGGGAGGGTCGCTTGAGGCCAGGTGTTTGAGACCAAGCTGGGCAACACAGCAAGACTCTGTCTCTTACAGAAATGAAAATAAAAAATTAGCTGTGGCAAGGTGGTGTGCACCTGTAGTCTCAGCTACTCAAGAGGCTGAGGCAGAAGGTTCGCTTGAGCTCAGGAGTTCAAGGCTGCCGTGAGCTATGATTGTATCACTGCACTCCAGCCTGGGTGACAGAAAGAGACCCTGGCTCTAAAACATAAAATAAATGATAAAATAAAATAATATAAAATAAAATAAACAATAAAATAAAATCTAAGTTTGATAATGCTTTCAGTGAGAGCATGGAAACCAAACATTTTCATACATCTTTGGTATGAGGGTAGTTGCTACAATTCAGCAACATGTATCAAATGTTTTAATCCATGTTCATTTTTATTCAGCATTTTAAGTGCTAGAATTTACACTACAGATATACTTGCAAAAGTAGCCCCCAAAATATCCTCGATGTGATATTGTTTTTAGTGAAAAAAAAAATATGGAAATTCTTTTTAGGTAGGAGTCTAGGGGAGAATTGCCCAAGGCAGGCCACACCAATGACAGAGAATTAGGATGATAAGGGGAGATCATGGACAGGATAGACTTGACTCACATTGAAGTTAAATTCAGTTATATCTCTCAGCTAACAAAATAATCCCCCATCCTTTATTTGTACCATAAAGCTTTTGTATTTTCTTTTTAACTTAATTCAGCCCAAAAAATATTTATTAGAGTCCTATTATGTTCTAAGCAGGATATGTTTATCCTGCATGTTTTTCCAACAAAGCTGGACATTGAGAAATTGGTATAATTTGACCAAACAGAAAGGTAGGTAAGGCGTTATAGGACAAACAAACCTGGGGCTGTGGGAGTTACAGCGTGATGGATAAGCAGGATACATCACATTTGAATTACATGAGGATGGGGTGGGTGGAGAAGCAGTGTTGGCAGAAAATTAGGCTGCAGCCAGACTCTGCTGTAGGAGTCATTGGTTTTTCAGCAAAGAATCATTATTATTACATTTGTGGGCCTGGTACAGTGGCTCATGCCTATAATCCCAGCATATGGAGGTGCTGAGGCAGGAGGATGGCTTTGAGCCAAGGAGTTTGAGGTTGCAGTGAGCTTTGATGACCCCACTGCACTCCAACCTGGGCAACAGAGACCCTGTCAGTCATAAATTAATTAATTAATTAATTTTTGTTTTAGAAAACAACTCCAGCAGCTATGTGCAGTAGGGAATGAAGAGAGAAAGAGGTAAGGAGGCCAGTTAGCTGGCTGATGCAGTAGGCGCTGAGGTCAGAACAAGGGCAGGAGAAGATAGAATGGAGAAGGGCGAGAAGAATTGGGAACATTTATAGGTAGTATAAATAGACGATGGCTACTTATCAGATATGGGGAGTGAAGGAATTGAAGTCATTCAAGATAGTATTAACAACACATAGTCATTGCTTGGATGTGGGAGGCAAAGGAAATGAAAACATTTCTAGTTTTGTTGACTATGAGAAGGTGATGCTGTTAATCAACATAAGGAGCCCGGAGGGGGGCCTTTTGATAGAGAGCTGGAAGACATGCTTAATTTTGGAAGTGTAGGGTTTGAGGTCCCTATGGGGCACCTGGGCCCAGATGTCTGATTGATATTTGGATATTTGGCTGGAACCCTGGGAGTGAAAAAGACTGCTCCAGTGCCTGGGTAACACAAGAAGAGAAGAGTATGGAGACAGAACTTTGGAGAATCCCTGCACTCCAGGGCTGAGTCAAGTAAAGGGAGTCAGCAAAGGAACTTGAGGAGGAAGAGAGAGGGTGGAGAAAAAGTGATGTCCTAAAGCCACAAGTGGTGTGAGCTTGTGAAGCCAGCCCTCAATGGCAGAGCTATCCAGTAAGTCCAGGGAAGGTGAGCAATCTGTCCCTCAGTCCCAGTCTCATTTTCTCCAGTGCTCTCTGTCATATGAAGTATTGTTCAGCTTTTCATATAAAAATTCAAGCACTTTCTAAAAAGTAAGTGGTATAATCCTCTTCATCTTGGGGATTCACAAATATAAAAAGATCTAGCAACTTTCCCTACACCAGTTGGCAAGTCAAGGGCAAATAAAGCTCAGAGTTCCCCAGGCCTTAGTCCAAAGGCCCCACAGCCAAAATCTTCCAAGCAAATAAATAAACAAAAGAAAAAAAAAATAAACCAGAGTTGACAAAAAAAAAAACATGCAAATTAAATTTGATTTCTTTTATTTTCATGAAGAAATTGCTTCTGACAAAAATATTGGGTTCCTTTCTTATGTTTTATAGCATGGTGTTCTTGTTCCTTTTTAAATCTCATAAGAATTTCCCTACAATTTTCATGTTCATTAAATCCTGCCAAAGCCAAGGATATTCCTAAAAGGTAAATTTATTTAGAATACTGAGGCAACAGTTGCTACACATTTCATTTTAGTAACTTTTGGGGGAGTTACTAAATGTTTAAGCATGTAATTAATCCTAAAGCCCTTCTGATTTTTGTTTCCTCAGGAAAAAAACTGATTCAAATTGCAATGACAGACTATTAGACATGCCTTGGAATTTATATGAGAAACCAATGAGTTATTACAAAAATAATTCAGATGTGTATATTAGGATTTAAAGCTGCCAAAGTAAATAAATTTAAGACACAAAAATGTTTTTAATAAAGGATTTTTTATTTTTTTACTAGGCAAAATCAGTTTTATTAAAAAAATATAAAATATAGAACTCATACAACTTACATTGGGAAAAAACATTTTTCCAGATATTTAAATTTGATATTTTTTCCTGGATCTGTATTAGTTGGGGGAAAAGAAAAAAAAAAACAATAAATAAATAAATAAATAAAAATTTTATATGTTGAATAAGTAGTATATTCGTGGGGCTGGGGGCGGTGGTTCACACCTGTAATCCTAGCACTCCAGGAGGCTGAGGCCGGAGGATTGTTTGAGCTCAGGAGTTTGGGACCAGCCTGAGCAAGAGCAAGACCCCAACTCCACCAAAAAAATAGAAAGAAATTAGCTGGACAACTAAAAATATATAGAAAAAAGTAGCTGGGCATGGTGGCGCATGCCTGTAGTCCCAGCTACTCGGGAGACTGTGAGGCAGAAGGATTGCTTGAGCCCAGGAGTTTGAGGTTGCTGTGAGCTAGGCTGATGCCACAGCACTCTAGCCCGGGCAATAGAGTGAGACTCTGTCTGGAAAAAAAATAAAATAAAATAAGTAATATATTCATGGGTTCAAAAACTTTAAGTATAGAGAGTCATATAGTAAATGTCCTTTCATTCTTTTTTTTTAATGTCAATATATTAAGGGGGTACAAATATTTTAGGCTACGTGGATCATTTTTGCAATGCTTGAGTCCTGGCTACAGGTGTGCCTGTCACCCAAATAGTGTTCGTGGTACCCATTAGGTTGTTTTAGTCCCCTCGCCTACTTCTCCCTCCCCCCTGGTTGCTCTCCACTGAGTTTTACTTTCCTCTGTGCACTTGTGCAGTCATTGGTTAGTTCCAGTTTAATAATGAGTATATGTGGTGCTGTTTTTCCACTCTTGTGATGCTTCACTTAGGAAAATGGTCTCCAGTTTTCATCCAGATTGTTGCAAAAGGTATTAATTCATCTTTTTTTATTGAGTAGTACTCCATGGTATTATTAATCCATTCATGAATTGATGGGCACTTGGGTTGATTCCATATCTTTGCAATTCTGAATTCTGCTGCAATAAACATTTGAGTGCAAGTGTCTTTTTGATAGAATGACTTCTTTTCCTTTGGGTAAATACCCAGTAGTGGAATTTCTGGATTGAATGGTAGGTTTACTTTTAGTTCTTTGAGAAATCTCCATACAGTTTTCCCGTAGAGAATGTACTAATTTGCAGTTCCGCCAACAGTGTATAAGCACTCCTTTCTTTCTGCATCCATGCCAGCATCTATTGTTTTCGGGCCAGATAATAAATTCCAGTTAATAGTGTCTACTAAGAAAAAAATAGTTAAAAGGATAATGAGAAGTAAAGAGGAATGATATTTTAGATAGTGTGCCAATCAGGGTCCCAGCAGGAAAAGAACTTCACTCTCAGGTGATTCAAATGAAGAGAATGTCTGAAGTTTACAGAGGCACGAATAGGGAAGCAAGGCAAAAGAGACAAGGTGATGCTTCCCCAAGGGCTGAAGGGGCAAAGACAGCAAGGAATAGTGTCACAGGGGAGCCCAGTGCTGCCTGGGGCCATGCAGGAGGGGCCTCTGGAGTGGTGGGATGCGGCTACCTCTGGAGATGCAGGCCTGAACCAAAGAGGGAGTAGAGAAGCAATACTGTGCCTTTCTCTGCCCTGTCTCTGCCAGTGCCAACCAGAACGCAAAAGGAAGTGAGAGGGCGTGGAAGGTGGTGAGTTGGAAATAGTGAGTAATCAGATTTCAGGTAATTTGAGGACAGAGCCAGTGGGTTTTGCTGATTGGTCATGGGGGGTGAAGGAAAGAGAAATGCCAAGATGACACCCAGGTTTGGGGCTGAGCTGCGGGTTGAACAGAGTTCCCATTATTGGGATGGGGAAGCTGAGAAAGAAGCAGGTTACACAAGGTAAGAGTTTGGTTTGGACATGTCTGGTTTGAGATGCTTATTAGACATACAAATGGAGATGTGAGTTTGTAGCTTAGAGGATATATAAATTTGGATTCATCTGCAAATAGATGACCTAGGGTTTGGTTAAGATTACCTAGAAATGGTATGATAGATAACCAAAGAGAGTAAAGGACACTGTCCCTAGGGCACTCCAACATTTAAAGGTCAGGTCAGATGGAGCCTGCAGAGGAGATAGAGAAGTGTCCAGGAAAGTAGGAAGAAACTGGGACAGGATGGTGAACTGGCAGCCAAGTGAAGAGCATTTCTAGGAAAAAAGTGTAATCAGCAGTAATAAATGTTATTGACCAGGGGATCTGGCAGCTTAGAGGTCCCTAGTGACCCTGATGGAATACTGTCATTGAAGCAGGGGGAATGAAAGCCTGATTGGAGTGAGTTAGAGAGAAAACGGGAGGTGAGGAAGTGGGAGAAATGGAAGAAAGAGGAAATACAGGCTGTTTGTTTTTTAGAGACCAGGCCTCATTCTGTCACCCACAACTCTTAACCTTGAACTCTTGGCCTCAAGCCATCTCCACCCCTGTCGACCTCCCAAAGCCCTGGAATGACAGGACTGAGCCACCCAGGGCTCAGGCTGTCTGTTTTAAAGAAGTTTTGTGATGAAGAACAGTGATAACTGGGGGAGAACTTGGGAGAGACATCACATGCTGTATGCTGATGGGAATGTGATCTCTTAAGGAGGTGAAAATTGATGCTGCAGAAAAGAGAGAATTTGAGTGCAGGAGCAAAGTTCTCGAGGAGGCAGCCCAGGATGGGCCGCAGTGATGCCATGCAGTGAGAGATTGTCCCATGTAGGCATAGGGACTGTTTGAATGCTGCAACCTGAAGGAAGACAGTCTAGACACTGAGGCAGGTGCAGTTGGGGGCAGGAAGATTGCCTCTCTTTTCTCAGTAAACTAACAGCTGAGAATGAGGCCAGCAGAGAAGGCGTTGCAGGTCTGAGGAGAGAGGAGAATACATGAAATGGTCCGTCTCCGCGAGAGGAAAAGATAGCTTACCATGAAAATGTGCTAGGATTGTCTGGCTGTGTTACTTAAGTGAGACCAGACAGCAGAGTGGATTTTCTCTACCTGTTCCCTCCCTCCTCATTCAGATGCTCAGGTACAGGTGCAGGGGAGGTAGACATTGGATTGTCCCAGGGTGTGGGGTTTTCCTGTATAATGGCTGTACGGTAGCTTACTTTATGTGTGTAAAATGATTTGATGTTTTAATAGAGGAGTCTAGTAATAGACCATGTATTCATCATAGAAAGTAAGACGAGATTTTTTTAAGCGCTATAAAGCATAACTTAATCTAGGACTTGATTACATTTTTATATTTGGAAGCTCTGAGACAACTTATTTTGAAAGAGAATTTGGGATATGTAAGGATGATCATGCCACTTATAATGTCATTTGATCTTGAGGATTTATATTAAGAAGTAAATTTTGAAAGCAAGCCTGTGAAGCAGCATATTAGTGGTTTACACACAAACATTTATGTGAGTGTGCAAAGTGGCTGGGCACGGGGGGCCAGGCTGAACTTGAGATTTTTGTTCAGGCTCAGATGTGCTCCCTTCTAGGCCCAGGCTGAATTGGCTGCAGCTTCCTATGGCATATTTTCCTCACAGCAAAGAAGAAACATGAGGTGGATGCCAAGCAGCCAATGCCTCTGGAGGCCTTGGCTCAGAAAGAACACACTGTCACCTCTGTCCACATCCCATTGGCCAAATGAGGTCCCTAGCCAAGCCCTACATCAATAGGATGCAAAAATATACTCTTCCCACAGTGGGAAGCACTTCAAATTACCATGGCCCAACACAAGAACAGATTATTTTATTATAGGATGGAGTGAAGAACTGGGACAATAATCCGATTACTGCAGGTAGAATAAGACTTCTTAACATCACTGAGGATCATAGACTTCATAGTCAGATGATTTGTGGTTTCATATGTATGAGAATGTGATATTATACACAATATAATCTATTTAAAACCTCAGAAACTCTCTGGACTTCCGGGTTCAGAATGATTAGTCAGTGGTCTGAATTCCCTGTGCATACCTTTGCTAATCTCCTAAACCAGTATTGACTATTTTCAGATGGACCCCAAAGTTTTATGTTTCTGAACTGTACACAAGCTAGCCCTCAGAAAGGCAGCCCTTCCTTCCCTCCTAACCTAGTTGAGTGCTTGGAAAAGTTCCCCTTTTAAAATCCTTAAGCTCTATAAATTTAAAAGAACTCTGTTTCCTCAGGCAAGCTTTTTTATTTCACATAGTTTCAGAATGGAGTCTGTTAGGAAATGGTCCAGGGGGTGGACCCCTGGTTTGGGGGGATGAGAAGAGGACAGGGACTCACAAGGATGTTGCAAATAACTGCCTTAAAATACGGGGCATGAAGCAGCGGTTCCTGAAGTCCTCTGAGCTGGTATCAGACCCAATTCTGTCAGAGATCTTAAAGATTTAAACAAAAAGAAATGAAAAGGAAGACGGGGAAAAAAGGTTTTCTTTGAAGTTGTAGAGTCATTTACTTCTGAAAGCAAAAGTGTTGTAGTGTTGTTCTTGCCTCTTAGCAAAGTACTTTTCATTGATTCATCACTTTATTGCTTTTCTGTCTTCTCAGAACTTGAATAGGGACCTCATTCAGTGGTGAGTAATCTTTCTTCTTGACTGTTTCCAGAGACCTTGCTCTTGTCATCCTTGTTCACAGTTTCCTTCAATTTCTTTTGATTCTGTTATTTGATGCTCTTTACTATAGTTGAATCCTTGAAGCTATCTTCAGGCTCTGTTTAATGTTTTTAAACACACACACATATTCATTTAGAGCAAACATGAGATATATTTTGAAGGTCATGCTGAATCACGAAACATATTGTTGGGTATTTTGATCATCTTTCCTTTTCAGTGGGAAATTTTAGCTTCCTGGATTCTGTGTATTCTGCAGAAGTACTTAATTGTGAAAACTCCTTCAAACCCTATGTTTACATTACCAAGTGCAAATCATCCCACTTCTTTTTTTGGCTGTGAATTTATGGGGCAATTCCAGAATTGTGGCTTGCATTAAGGCCCTGCAATTCTTTCACATTATGGTTAGTGAGAATCCTGAAGTGAAATCCTGGAACAATGTAAAGGCAAGCCAGTCAGAGACAGGAAACCTATATTTTATTCTACATTATTATTTAAGAAAATTACTTGGCTTCTTATGGTTTGAAAGAAAAAGAAAGGGATGGAATTGTGGACATTTTTAAGCCTGTTGACTTGAGGTTATTTACCTTGATTTAACCTGATCTTGTTACGACTTTTTACATAAGTAATTAATTGATTATATAGACTGATTTTGTTAATCCTGTTTAGATATTAAAATTCTCAGACAAGTCACTAGATTTTATAACTTTGTTGATTAATTTAAGGTCCTTGCTATATTAAGAATTTGCATGAATAAAATTGTTATTTAGCTTCCCTGAGCCATCCAACTCCCAAATATTAGGAGAATATTTAATTTAGTGAGCATATATTGTCTTTACCTAAATGGAAAGGATTGTTCCTCCTCTATTATCTCCCTCAGGGCATAACTTCTTGAAGGTAGATGTATTATATTCAATTAATTTCCAATATAATATCCTAGGACAGTTTTATTAACTCAGTGGTTATTCAATTAATAATAATTAAATGCATTTTTCAGACTCAATCACTGATCACTTGGTAGTAATTACCGCAATAGAACCATAATATGGAGTCAGAAATAACTGTTTGACTTCATCTGGATTAAATTAATAGGGTTTACTGTGCAATTCAATGGAAAAAGACAAGGATAAATGCCTTTGGGGCAAAATTGCATGAAATGATTAAAGGGAGAAATGCTGACCTTTATTTTAAACTGTAATAGCTTTACAATCTAGTCTCTTCACCAATAATTGTTAATTCCCAGTATTTTCCAATCCTGCTGGGCATATTAAAAAAGGAAAGATTGTATTTTAAAAGAGATTTTTCTTCTGGCCCCAAAGACTATAAATAAGGAATCTGAGTCTAATTATCCTGCATTACATCTGTCCCCTAAGAAGAAAATAAATGTAAAGTTTAAAGACATGTTTAATATTTTAATCTTTTAGAAGACCTAGAAAAAGCCACATTTCTCATTAGTATAGAAAACACATATATAATGGGCATTGTTATTTCTTCTTTTAAATTTTGAATTTAAATAGACCTTCCTCTTCTTTTCCTCTTCCTCCTTTCTTTCCTTCCCTTCCAAACAACGCAGTCCTAAAGCCATGAATTGGGCAAAGTAAGCATGTGTCCCCAAAGGAGAGAGCACAGTGGCCCAGAGCAGGATGTCAGAGCTCAAACAGAGGAATAGGATGACTTCCCAGTAGGGCTGCCTCACAGGGGGTGTCAGAGCCTGAGCCAGGTGAGAAGAGTGTTCACACAAAGGGCCCTGTGCTTCAGGATGCCAGAGCCCAAACAGGGTGAGGAAGGCACCCAGGCATGGGGGCTTCCCAGCACGGAGTGTTGCATTGTAGGGACAGAATCTCACTATGTTGCCCAGGCTGGCCTCAAACACCTGGGCTCAAGTGGTCCTCCCGCCTCATTCTCTGGAGGAGCTGGAACTACAGGCATGTCACCACACCTGGCTTTTACCACAGAATGTTAAAACCAATGGTGTAACTCTCAGTCTGTGTCTGAAGGCCTGAGAACCCAGGGCAGGGGGAGCGAGAGGGGAAGGGTGCAAGTCCCAAGTCCACAGGCTGGAAAACCTGGAGTTCTGGTGCCTGAGGGCAAGAAAAGAAGGATGTCCCGGGTCCAGGAGAGAGAGGGACAGTTTGCCTTTCCTCTGTCTTTTTGTTCTATCTGGGCACCTTGCCGATTGGATGGTGCCCGCCTACACTGAGGGTGATCTCTGTCATTGACTCACACCCCAATCTCCTCTGCAAACATCCTCACAGACACACCCAGAAATAGTGCTTCACCAGCTATTGAGGTATCCCTTAATCCAGTCAAGTTGACACCTAAAATAAACCCTCACACCTACCAAAGATGCATCACCTGAATGTAATCCCGAAGAAACATCAGACAACCCCAAATTAAATGACATTTTACAATGTAACTGGCCTATGAAAATATCTAGGTTGTGAAAGTCAAAGAAACACTGAGGACTTCTTCCAGACTGAAGGAAACTAAAATGACAACAAAATGTAGTGTGTGAGTCTCAACAGGATCACATAATTAGCATGATCAGCACAGCTTAAATGGGGTCTGAGGGTTAGAAGTTAGCAATGTATTCATGTTAATTTTCTGATTTTGATGTTTATATTGTGGTTATGTAGGAGAATGTACTTGTAGGGAAACACGCACAGAAGTATTTAGAAGTGCTAAGACATCAAGTCAGTAAGTCACTCTCAAATTGTCAAGGAAAAAAAAAAAAAGAAAAGAAAAATTTTCCATCCTGCTCTGACTTGCAACTTTTCGGAAAGTTTAGTACCATTCCAAATTTTAAAATACATTAAAAATAAATCTCATTATTCAATTTGGATTATCCCCACTTTTCATTTTTGTATTCTCAGTGCTATGCAAAATGCATCTGCAACTACTCGGAGGTAAAAGCTACATCTCAACCCTCTCTGCATCCACAAAGTGCACAGAGAACACAGGCACTCAGTAGAGTTCCCTGGACTGGGAATGAACACCTACAGCCCCATCGGCCTCCTTATTTTTATTTCCAAATATTGTTACTTTTTCCTGTCAACTTTAACGATGCTTCTGGGAAAATATATTATATTAAAATCTCATTGCCTCTGAGCAATATGTCTTTTCTCTCTCTTATTGCCTCAAATTGCGTCTCATTTAACCCCACCCCATGCCCCACATAAAATTAAATCATAAAACACACATCCTAAACAATAAAAGTCTTCATTTTGGTACCACTTTGTCATTTTGTTGTTGTTCTTGTTTAGATTTTACTTTTAAGCTGTTTTTTCTACCCCATCCACCTTCTTATACACATGGTCCTCCATTTTCCTAAATTCAACTTCCACATGGCCTTTATCTTTTTACATACATTATACATTAGGGCCCTTAAACTAGCAGTTGTAGGCCACATTCTGAATTTTTTCCTTGGCATCCAGACAAACGTTTTGAGGTGTGACGTGGGGAGCTGCCCTTGGTCCAGTCAGCTGCTCTCTTTGGCCGGCATAGCCGTCTCTGCCAGTGGGGGGTGCTGTGGAAGGGTTTGACTGTTTTATTATATCTTGCCATTAATGTTTTATAAAAAGTAGTGGAAAATGAGAAAATGAAATGGTTGATACTAGTGAAAAATATGTTTCATAAAAGTAACAGTATTGAAAGATGGAAATCAGTGGATGTGCCAAAGCCATAGGTCTTCATCCTTACTCAGTGTTCATTGGACTTAACCCGGTGACAGCATGTTTTATTGTAGAGGGAAAAGAACAAAATTAAGAAACGTATATGACACATTAGAACTACATCTTCAAAGACTGAGTTTGTTAGTATTAGACTTATACTCTATAATTAATATATGTTTGAATTCAATTTTCATGCATGTTTTCAGGAAGGTCTGAAAAATATATATACATATATGAAGTAAGCCAACTGTCTATAGGCTTCGTGAGAGAAAAAGCCCAGTCCTCTCCTTAAAATTCCAGGGTTGTCCTTTTCACCAGCCATGGCCTGGGGATGGGTGGGACTGTTGAAAGCCATCATGCAGGTGGCCAAGACAAGCACCATCACCTCAGCAGTGACGTTGGAATCACAGACCTCCCCACCACCCCCATAAATCTCACTTATGGATTTCCAGGAGAAAGGACCATCATTTTTGATTTTTTTATTTTTGATTTTTATTTTTTTTGGCTGTGGTCCTGGTTAAAGCCAAGATTGTCATAAATTTTTATGTAAGTTTTTTCACTTGGGTTCAAAATTCAAACTTAATTCTAAGGGCTGTGTCTTATCTTTCTTTTCCTATTTTAACAGGAAATATCTAGAATGCAGGTCAATAAAAGACAGAGGATAAAGTGGAGGAGAAGGAAGAGTAGAAGGAAAAAGAGGAGGGAGGTGTGGAGGAAGAGGAACAAGACAATAAAGACGAAGAGAAAGAGAAAAGGAAAATAGAAACAGAGTGGAGGAAAAGAAGAGGGAAGTGCTGATAAGAAACATAACAAAGGAAAGAAGGCTGCCACTTACTTGCGGATTACAGATTGGACTTCACGGCCTCTGGATCTGGTCACCAATTTGGAGTGTTCCTTCTAATTTTCTTCCTCTTTCCTTCAGTATTAAAGGGTCAAGAGCACGTGGTCAGGGCCCTGGTGATTGGGTTCTTATCCAGTTTCCAAGCTGCCAGGGTTAGTTAATGAGAACAATAATATATGCATTTGTATAGTGCATCTCACTTTCTGAAGCACTATTTTTGGGGGAACATTTTTTCTTTGTGGAAACTGAGACTTAATAGGGTTTGATAAATACCAAAACATTTTTTTAAAAATAGGTGGGGAGTTGTCTGTGAATGTCAGATTCATCTCAAGTCTCTAGCCTTAAAGCTCAAATACTTGGGTTTTGTGTTTTTCTTCCCACTCCACACTATCTCAGGATATTTCTGTATGTTCAAAGTAAATAGAAAATCAATAGTTTTACTTAATCATAAGTAGAGAAACTATAAAGCTTGTTTCTATGGCTATGGATAGGTAACCCTCATAAAATTAAGAAATTAAACCACTGCATACACCATTTACAAAAAAACATACATACTATACAACATGCCAAAGTTTATTTTTGGATGGTGAAATTTCAGGCCATTTGTCTGTTCTTATATTTTCTAAATCTTCTACAATGAACATGTATCACTTTTACAAATAAATGGTTTTTCTTTTTTCTTTAAAGAATCTAAAACAAACATAGGAAACATGTAAGAAATTTTTTTTTTAAAACTCTTCATCTCTGCCCTTTTTCCTTTATACACATACCAGAAAATACTGGAGTAATATTCAATAAACAACATCAAATGACAGTCAGTAAAGTTAATAATAACAATAAGAACTCTGTGAAATTAAGAAAAGTTTTATTTACTTCTAGGGTAAAAATATATATGCAATGCTTCTGATTATACATTAGTTATACCAAAGCATTGTTACCTATTTAATCTAGAAAAACAATAATATTTTGCTATCCTCCCTCCCTTAAAGATTTCCAAGCCATGGTAAACAATAAGCAGCTCCACAAATGCAAAGCAGCTATTTCTGGAGGACCGAATATTAGCCGGCCTCAGGGTGCACAGGATCAAGGAGCAGCAGTCTAAAACTCGTTCTTGTATTTACTCAGAGGATATTGCTGAGGATTTATTATTTTACAATACACTCTTTGTGAAAAATTCTTCACTGGCTTCTTAGTATCAGGAATGATTTTGCTCCTCCTAAGTTGCTTTGGGGCCTATTTCTCCTGCTGTATTAGCTACTGAGATGTTTAGAGCAGACTTTGTAGCCAACATAAGCAAACAGATCCATCCTTCCAGCACATATTTCATGCAATAATGTAACTCGTAGCTTCATTTGCATCTTCCTACTTCCATTTCAAGTTCTGGTGCTCTCATCTACTTGTTTTCAATTTTATTTATCTCTTCATATCATGTATATTTTGATAAATAATCTTACATCCTTTCTGGGATAAGAAGGACCATAAATATTCTTGCCATTGAGTTTAAATAAATAAATGCATATGTATATACACACGTACACACATTCTTACATATTCTAATTGTGAATATGTGAATCATCAATCTGCTGTGTCAGTTATTATGCTTTTCACATGATATCTACCTACCACAAATAATACTCAACATATAGTTTAAATATACTATCCTAAATTCTTGTCCTTTATAATCTTTCCAGCCCATAGACCTTAATATGTCATAAAAATTCAGTGGCTGTTGGTAGGACTGCAAACTAGTACCACCTCTGTGGAAAGTAATATGGAGATACCTCAAAGAGCTACAAGTAGACCTACCATTTGATCCAGCAATCCCATTACTGGGCATCTACCCAAAGGAAAAAAAGACATTCTGTAAAAAAGACATCTGCACTAGAATGTTTATAGCAATGCAATTCATAATTGCAAAGATGTGGAAACAACCCAAGTGCCCATCAATACATGAGTGGATTAAGAAAATGTGGTATATGTATACCATGGAGTTCTACTCAGCCACAAAAAACAATGGTGATCTAGCACCTCTTGTATTAATTACCCTGGATAGAACTGAGCCGATTCTACTAAGTGAAGTATCACAAGAATGGAAAAACAAGCAGCACATATACTCACCATCAAATTGGTATTAATTGATCAACACATACCGTAGTAACATTCACTGGCTGTCATGCAGGTGGGAGAGGGGAGGAGGGGATGGGTACGTTCACACCTAATGGGTGCGGTGTGCACCATCTGGGAGATGGACATGCTCGTAGCCCTGACTTGAGTGGGTCAAAGGCAAAATATGTAACCTAACCATTTGTATCCCTGTAATATACTGAAATTAAAAAAAAACAATCAGTGGCAAAGTCATTTATATCATTTATATCCAAAGTAACTGCTTCAGGATCTAAATTCAACCATATCATCCCTTTGGCCTCACTGGACTGATTCATGCCTCTCAGTATGTTAGCAGAATTGCTAGATTGTTCTCAAGAGGAAACAGAAATATTTTCTCCTTCATCCTACTTTTTTTTTTTGTTTTTGTTTTTTTGTTTTTGAGACAGAGTCTCACTCTGCCACCCTGGGTAGAGTACAGTGACATCATCATAGCTCACAGCAACCTCAAACTCCTGGGCTCAGGTGATCCTCTTGTCTCAGCCTTCCAAGTAGCTTGGACTATAGGCATGCATCACCACACCCAGCTAATTTTTCTATTTTTTTTATAGAGACAGGGTCTTGTTCTTGGTCAGGCTGGTCTTGAACTCTTGAGCTCAAGCAATCCTCCTGCCCCAGCCTCCCATAGTGCTAGGATTACAGGCATGAGCCACCACTCAAGGTACTTTCTGACTATAAAAGCACTGATTATTTGTTTTCAAAGTTGTAGGTGGGGAAAGAGAGGGGTCAAAGGGAGGGAAATAAGGAGAGAGAATAATTTTGCCATAATTCCAACTATCTGGTCATACAAAGATATGTGTAAATACTTCTTCTAGTTTTTGAAAAAGAAAATCAGATGCAAATTAGGTAATGGTAAAAGTTAAATAGCATTTTTGCCATATTAGTGAGTCAATGAATGCAAACATGGGACTGACTGCAGGGACCACATTTTCTCTAAATATTTCAAATAGAAACAAACAAACAAGTGTGTGTGTGTGTGTGTGTGTGTGTGTGTGCAATAAAGTAGGGTCAGGGAAAACAAGGACCACAAGAGAAAGTTAAAATTTGCTGTAAAGCAAAGCCCTCCTTTTGATTACAAACAAAATAAGGAAGACCCAGCTTGATATTCATGAAAAAATAATATTTTATAAGAAAAATAAGATTTTGATTTTTAAAACTCTCGTGATTACTTCTATGTGGAGCTAACAGTTGGTAGATTTATTTCTAACCAGTCATCACCTGCAACAAGTATGCTTTCAAAATGACTCAACTCACAGGGAACATAAAATTTTGATCCAAATCAGCTGCTTGAGATGTAGCTCAGGAACAATTCCAAGGGAAATTACTGGTATTGAAGGTAAAGTCATCTGCTTATACTTTCAAAGCCTCGAAAGCTGTTTTTGGGGGGAGTCTGTCCCTGAAATCAGAGCTCTAGGACGGGTTGTACAGAATGAAATCTCAGAGCTCAGCACAAAGGTCCCTGAACTTCTACAAACCTTGAACAGGCACAACTAAGCCGTATTTCATCATAAAAGCGAGATACAGAGGGAAATTGGAATCCTAGAATTCCCATTCAGACATTCAAAGAAATTGTTAAAATATTCCAGGAAACTGTATAAAGATATTTTATGCAAAAATTTCACAATTTCTTCCACTAAGCACAGAACGAAATGAGTTTAAAATTCCTTTAACAATTAGAAGCTACTAGCTATGTACATAAAGAAGGTGATAGGGTCATTAAGTCACATGGCCCAGATGTACAGTTTCTAGTGAGCTCCACCCTCTCTGTTCAGAGGGTTGTCCAGCATTTGCTGCACTGTTATTGTGTGCCTGGCCCCATTCTAGACTCGACAGATACAAAGATAAACAAAGCCCTGTCTTCAAGGCCCTTATAATCTAAAGAAAAAAAGAGAAGTTAATCAACAATTAAAATTCATCAAAAGGCAGCATAACATAGTGGCTAAGAGTATAATATATCAGTAAGTCTGATATTTGAGCTCAAAAACCAGCTGTGGTTTATGGCTTATATTGCCTGAGACTTTGAGAAAGTTATTTAACTTCTGTGCCTCAGTGTTTCATAGACACACACACATGCATACATATATACACACATATATACATACATACACACATATACACACACCTACATACACCTTAGAAGATTGGCTTGACCTTAGTAAGCAATGTATATGTTTATTAAATAACTAAATAACAAATGAAATGTAAACAAGGTCCATAAGAGAGCCATGCATGCTGTAAGAATTAAAAAGAAGCATCTTTGCGGGGTGTGCTGGCTCATGCCTGTAATCCTAGCACTCTAGGAGGCCAAGGTGGGAGGATTGCTTGAGCTCAGAAGTTTGAGACTAGCCTGAGCAAGACCAAGACCCCATCTCTACTAAAAATAGAAAAAATTAGCTGGGTGTCATGGTTCATGCCTATTAGTCCCAGCTACTCGGGTGGCTGAGGCAGGAGGATCTCTTGAGTCCAGGAGTTTGAGGTTGCAGTGAGCTATGATGATGCCACTGCACTCTACTGGAGGCACAGAGAGAGACTCTGTCTCAAAAAAAAAAAAAAAAAATGCATCTCCACCAACCAGAGGACATCAGGAATGGTCTCCTCCTGATAGAGGAGATGCAATGCTGGAACAGGATCTGTATTAGATTTGTTAAAAACAAGTCCAAGTTAACCAGATGAGCAAGTGAAAGAAAGTGCTCCTTAAACTCTTTCCCAGTATATTCAAAATGGTAAAAGAAGCCAAAGTAGAAACAGGGCAGGAGTTCCACTCAATTTAGAGAAAAAAATTTCTTGAAGTTCTAGATTCAAAATTCAAGAGGATTTTACATTCCATTCCCTAATATATTTATGTTTGTTTCAAAATAAAAATCATGGCTTTTACTTCCCACTACTGAGCAAAATTGATGTTGAGACAGATGTGCCCTGCCTCTCCCCTGCGTAGGCATGCCCTGATCTAGGAGGCAAAGGGGAAGAGGGATTAGAGATGCAAAGGGTGGAATTGTTAGAAAGGGTGACACATTCAGGGTCAGGATTAGGGGAGTACAGCTTGCAAGGGAGTGAGGAGCAGGACCTCCAGGCAAACACTGCTCCAGGCTACAGCAGGAGGAAACTCCAAGCAGCATTCCTAAAAAGAGCTCAGCAACTGCTGAGAGGAATAGAACAAAGAGCTTACTAGACATAACTAAGAATAAACAAAAAAATCTATATCGACAGATACCCTAACCCCGGGCTCTTAGTATTGACAGCCCAACTAAGATCAGAGCAAAAAAATATATTATAGAACCTGGTGCAATTCCAAAAAAGGCCCTCATTGTGACCAAGCAATTTCACCTGGGAGCTGACTAAAGTGCCTCCAAAATGGAACTCCACAGGGTGATGTTTGTTGGTCATTGTTTATACAGACCCAGAAATGTGGTGTGAGCAATACTCGGAGTGTGGATTAACCTCTCTGATTTTGGCTTACACTGACCAAGCTCACAGAAATACATGAAGTGGAATGCTAATGCATCAACTTACAATGATAAAAACAACTTTCACTGAAGTGGAATACCAAACAATTTAATAATTATTGAGCGAATTATCTAAAAAGCCTGAGCTAAATATTTAATAAATGTTATATTTAATCCTCAAAACAACTTTACAAGGCTGATCTCAAAGAAACTGTTAATGCTCATCAATATGTCTTTGCACCTCTCTGTATTGCTGCCTCCCTTACAGTTCTATCAGCCACTAGAATGTGAGCAGGGTGACACAGGTCGTTAAGTATACACTAAGGCCCTCCCTATGCTCTCTCTTTCACAAACATGCAGCTAGAAAGCAAAGAACTTGAAAAGGGAGGGGCTACAGACAGGAAGAAGAGGGAGCTGGTAGAAGGAAGTTCATTGCAATGAAATTAAAGCTGTTCAGCTTTCTAAATACATATTCTCAAGGGCCAGGTCTGCCCGGAGAAGGTTCCTGCTAAGGGCCCCGAGTGAGCAGTAAGAGACAAGAAGCTGGAACGGGTCAGTCACAGGGCACAGGGAGGAGTGCCAGGGCAGAATGGAAAGAACCATTTTGAGGGGCTTGACGAATGGAGGAAGTTGAAGGAAAAAAGGTTGTGATCAAAGGAAAAAAAAATCTGGAGTGATATTTCCAGGGATGACAAGGCAAGGGCTGGCAGAAGTTGAGAAGTAGAAGCTTCAAAATCATCAAGGAATGATAAAGGCCGGGCGCGGTGGCTCACGCCTGTAATCCTAGCACTCTGGGAGGCCGAGGTGGGCGGATCGTTTGAGCTCAGGAGTTCGAGACCAGCCTGAGCAAGAGCGAGACCCCATCTCTACTAAAAAATAGAAAGAAATTATATGGACAGCTAAAAAAAATATATAGAAAAAATTAGCCGGGCATGGTGGCGCATGCCTGTAGTCCCAGCTACTCGGGAGGCTGAGACAGGAGGATCGCTTGAGCCCAGGAGTTTGAGGTTGCTGTGAGCTAGGCTGACGCCACGGCACTCACTCTAGCCTGGGCAACAGAGTGAGACTCTGTCTCAAAAAAAAAAAAAAAAAAAAAAAAAAAAAAAAGGAATGATAAAAAAGGATCTGGATGGGTCATTAAAATACCGGAATCTTAAAACTAAGTCAGGGCCTTGTATGAAATGCAAACTCATGTTTTAACATATAACATACACAAACTTGGATGTCTGATGTACTTGGAATCCTGTCTTATTGTCATTAGTGATTTTCTGCATCGTACCCATGTGTCACCCATAAAACACACTTAAAAATTGAATAAGCTCCCTTCCAAATAATAGACAAATAAAATGAACAGCAAGAGATCTGAAAATTTTTCAGAAAATCCAATTCTGTCACATTCTTTGGATGTTTCTAAAGTGGTCCAATGAAGGTTTCTCAGCTTGTGTCAGGGTGTAGCCAGAAAATTTTTTTAATAGTATGGTCATCTCGAAGTTAATTAATGAGTTTCCACTTAATTAAGTGGGGCTGTCTCTGAATTTTTGTACCTTACTTATTTGAAGAAATATTTACAGACAAAAACCATTCATACTTACAGAAGAAGCAAGCAAAACTGTACTAGAAAGGACCTTCTACTTCAAAAAGAAAAAGTTTTTCCTCAGCCTTTTTTGACTTGGAAACTCCTTTTACTGAGGACAAAACTTATCTTTCATAAAGAAAGAAAAGGCTTAAATGCAAATACCTCTAGGAGAGGTAACATATGGCTGAAAATCACAAATTTGATCCTAAAACATTCCTAAGAACAGGTTTAAAGAAATACAAAAAAAATTGGAGGCCAGGTGAGGAGGCTTATGCCTGTAATTCTAGCACTCTAGGAGGAGCTCAGGAGTTTGAGACCAGCCTGAGCCCTGAGCAAGAGTGAGACCCAGTCTCTACTAAAAATAGAAAAAGTTAGCCAGGCGTGGTGGCATGTGCCTGTAGTACCAGCTACTCGGGAGGCTGAGGTGGGAGGATCACTTGAGCCCAGGAGTTAAAGGTTGCTGTGAGCTAGGCTAACCCCATGGCACTCTAGCCTGGGTGACAGAGTAAGACTCTGTCTCAAAAAAAAAAAAAAAAAGGAAAGAAAAAGAAAAAACAGAATTTGGAGTTGTTAGAATGGGAAAAGACACAAAATAAAATAAGGTGAAGACCTGCTAAAATCACATTTCCAGACTTAGTTTGGCTAATATCATTACATACATCTCTCTTTGATTTTTATACTTCTTACCAACTACCAGTCTCATACAGCACTAAACAATGCTAGATGCCTTGTCCTGTTCCTTTAATTCTGTGGAAATCCACTATTTTCACTTATATAAAAATAGAACTACAATGGCAATGCTATTTCTTTAAAAATGTCCAAGATATTTAGGCCATAATTGTTTGAAAAATGTGAAATGTTGTAGTGGTGGGTGTGCTATGATGTGATTTATTGGAAGGTCAAGGTCCCCAAGATAGGCACGCCGTTTGACACTCCTTTCTTCTGCGCATGCAAGATAGCTCTTCCTTGGCCTCAGGCCTGGTTCTCCAGAATTGTCTGATATGCCCCATCTCAGTGCTGATTAATCATGTTGATTACACATCAAATGTGATGTCACTTCTAGTCTGCCTACAATGATGGAAAAGACACAACTATATGTCAGAAGAGACAGGAGAACTCAGGGTAGGTGAGCTGCACCTATGTCATATTTTTCAGCATGATAATTTATCTGTTTTGTGATTTAATGATTTTATGGGGTTGGATGTTAGCGAATGTATGCCGCCGAGTGGGTGTGATCTGAGGCATGTTAATTTTACTTCCTCAGTCTGATATAACCTAACTGGTATTGGAGACGGAATCTGGACCATCTTCCTCTGTGCCCTCCTCTTTTCATTTTCTTTCACAATGCATATCTTTAGTCATCTCTCACCAAGGATTGCATTATGATTAATGAGTTCACTGACAGTCAGAAAATAAATGGGCAAACTTGAGAATGAAAGCGTATCCCAGACCATTCTCTTTCCATTTTGAACAGGAGAATTAATGGGAACAAAAAAAATTAATGGAAGGAAATAAGGCAAAAGTCAAAGAAATTAAAATAAATAAAGTGAGTATTTAGAGAAAACATTTTCTAATGGCTAAGTACGTTTCAACTGAGCACGAAATAAATAATATGCTACCAAAATGATGCACACAAACCAACCAAAAACCAAAACATTACTTCTGATCTTATCACTTCCCAGTTTTGAGGCTGATTCTCCATTAAGAGAACAAAGTCAATTTAATAAAGGATTCAACATCAACTCACTTCTGCCTCTAATAAGTATTTCAGACTTTTATGTTTCAACTACCTAAATAATTAGCTCAAATTTTCACATCATTTGCAGCTACAAAACATTCTTAAACATAGCTTTACTTTTCTATTCTTTTGGTCAAAAATAAAATAATGTACTTGATATCTCAAAATACCTTTTACTTTGTCCAAAAAATTTCAACGTAACCTCAAGAAAGCCTTTAAACTACATTTATAATTTTGTGCCTAATATCATGAGTACTGAAGTATTTGATAATATTCTCAAATATCACAGGTAGCCCTTTAACTATGAAAGATGTCCTCAGTATATACAATACAATCAGTTTTTGCAAATATCATTTTCAAGCCTCAGAGTGAACCATAAAATTCAAGGCATAAACACAATATATTTTAAAAATTCTGGTACTGTTTCCCCTACTTTTCTACATAGAAAAAAAAATCTTTCTTTAATTTTTTTCCAGAAAATTATAGACTTATCATTTCCTTCCTCCCATCTCCTTTTAATTGTATGAAATTTTCCCATTGTCCTATACTGAAATTTAATCCCTCAGAATTCCCAGTTTGTCCCACATGGCTGAATGGAATGTTCAGCATTTTTGTGTATTATGCCTCAATAGACAAGTCATCAGCCAAAATAGACATCTATTGTCTATTTTAAATAAATGCACACTCTAACTTTTTAATAAACCAAACTTCTAAATAGTCACTAAGAGTTTTACATTGAAAATAGACTACCAAAAATCATGTAACACCAAACGTCCTCCCTCTATAGCGTGTAAGAGCCAGTGTTATTACAAAAGGCAATGCGATCCAAGTCTGAAAGAGTCCAAAAAACTCAGAAGACAGTTAAAATCACTGAGATCATTATAACTAAAATTTGACCTTTTATTTAGTTAAGCAAATAGTTTGAAGAAATAAATGTAAAGTAGTTAATAGAGATAGTGTATAACTCATAAATACGCCAGCCAACACTGTTTGTGGTGTTTGCTAACCCTACTCTAGGCTAATTAACTGAAGACGTACCTGGCAAACCCAAGGAAGGCTAAAGATGATTAAAGAACTCAGAAGGAAAGCCTACAGCAACCCATGAAAAAAGAATAAGGAAACTGGGATTATTCCACCCAGGAAAGAAAAACCTGGAGGCCGATTTCATAGCAAACTTAAGTTTAAAATGACTGTTAAGCAGATCAGGGACAGACTGCTCTCCAATGGGACAAAACTAGAAAGGATGTCACATGTTTCAACATAAGGGAACCGACACAAGACAGACTTCATAATAATGACAGCCTGTTAAATTTTAGCCTGCATGACCCTTGTGTGAAAAGTGTGTGACTCCAGGGCCTCAGGCCCTGAAGCCAGTCCCCACACACCCAAGCATATCAGGATGAAAACAGGAGAGCAAATCCAAAAGATGGAACAGGAATGTATTTCTTGACAGGTGTCTTGAGATCAGGAGGGTGTCACATCGAACATCACAGAGGAAGACTTCCTGAGAATTCTCTCTAATTTCTCTCTTTCCCCCAACAGTTCAGCCTTTCAGGCAGACTCCTTTGTTCCAGTGGCTAAGTCCCTCCTGTGGTTTCCTCCTCTTTCTTCCCCTCTCCAGGTCACTTCCTCTCTCCCTCTTCATCTCCCTCAAACTCTCTTTCTCTCTCAGTCTCTTTTCCCTCCTTACCCCCCCCCACCCCGAGTCTCATGCTCTACCCACCCAGGCACTGTGGGGGCAGGGCAAAATACTTATAGCAGGATTCGTTTAATGACACTACAATTTATACACACCAAAAGATGGTGGTATCATGCCTGATATAAACTATCTCACAAGCCCCCATTCGCACCTTTGGAGGTGGTGGGATGGGGTGGGATAGGAAGATACAAACTTGCCAGTTAAGAGTCAATCTGGGCCGGGCACGGTGGCTCACGCCTGTAATCCTAGCACTCTGGGAGGCCGAGGCGGGAGGATCACTCAAGGTCAGGAGTTCGAGACCAGCCTGAGCAAGAGCGAGACCCCGTCTCTACTAAAAATGTAGAAAGAAATTAACCAGACAACTAAAAATATATATAGAAAAAATTAGCTGGGCATGGTGGCATATGCCTGTAGTCCCAGCTATTGGGAGGCTGAGGCAGGAGGATCGCTTAAGCCCAGGAGTGTGAGGTTGCTGTGAGCTAGGCTGATGCCACTGCACTCTAGCCTGGGCGACAGAGTGAAACTGTCTCAAAAAAAAAAAAAAAAAAAGTCAATCTGCTTCTTTCTTTCCTTCTTTCTTTCTTTCTTGCCTGTTAAGAGTCAATCTGCTACTTTCTTTCTTTTCCTTTCTTTCTCTCTTTGTTTGTTTGTTTCTTTCTCCCTCTCTTTTTCTTTCTTTCTTTGTTTCTTTCTTTCTTTTTTGACAAGGTCTTGGTCTTACTTTGTCCAGGTTGGAGTGCAGTGGCATGATCATAGCTCATTGCAGCCTCCAACTCTTGGGCTCCAGCCATCCTCCTGCCTCAGCCTCCAGAGTAGCTGGGGCTACAGGCATGCACCACCACACATGGCTAATTTTTTATTTTTTGTAAAGACAAGGTCTTGCTATGTTGCTCAGTCTGGTCTTGAACTCATGGCCTCAGGTGACCCTCTCACCTCAGCCTCCCAAAGTGCTGGGATTATAGGCATGAGCCACCACACCCAGCCAGTTACTTTGGTTTAAACAATCTCTTCTAGGTAAGTATGCAGTCAGTTCAAAGTCCAAACTCGAAATATTGTCTCTCCTCCCTTATTCTTCCCCTCTTCCCTCAAAAAATGGGGACTTAAGGGTAGGGCAGAGATTACATATCTCTGGGAGTGGCTGAGGGGGACAGTTGACCCCAGGACTGGCCTCCTCAGACATGTCCACTGCACGACCTGGTCATACCCCGCTGGTGACATTTGTGGTCAGTTCTTCTGGCAAAGCTGAGGGTCTCAGGAGTCTTTGTCCTTGTTAACTGGCCCACCTTGGCCCAGGCTGGCCCTGCAAATCCTCTAGTTTTTTCCTAAATATTCACTAAGAGTTTTACATTGAAAATAGACAATAAAAAAATCATATAATACCAAATGTCCTCTACATCATATAACAGCCAATGTTTCATGGTTTTAATTCCTGCATCAAGGCACGTAAAAATTTCTGGATCCTTCCACATCACAAAAGCCAAAGCTTTCTTGGGGCTCTGTATTTGACCCTCTCTCAGCTCAGACGCTACCTTCAGCCATTTCTAATTCATTGCCTGGGTGGTTCCCTATTGGATATCGTGAGTCTCCTGGAAGGTTTGCAATTTTCCTAGACTGTATCTAGGGAAACTGGAAGGAAAATTCCCTTCCTCTTGGAATAGACCCCTGAAAAAAGACATGGTTATGTTCTAACTCCCTCTCTCCTTTGACCATGAAGGCATGAGGAGAAAATCAGGGTCCTCTCACTTGAGCACTTACCCCCTGCCTCCCCGCATGCTCTGCTTCCTCTCCGCATCTTGGGTGTAGAATGTGTGCATGTGTGAGTCTGTCTGTCTCTCCTTCCTGCCCATCCCCTTCACACACACCATACAGCTTCCTAGAAACCACAAGTAATATCTGTTTTCTCTTTCCATTGAGTGGAATATCCTGATTGTCTTTATTTCCTTCAGAACTTCTCTGATATTGCCTTCCCTGGGAAATAAGCCTTAATGGTGAAGGATGGAAGAGGAACAGGAATTAGAAAAAATAAAAATTATATCAGTGTTTAAATAGCATTCCCATTACATACTTATGTAGTCAATTTATCTCTACTTACAAAGGCATAAATATGAAAGTGCTTAACTTTTTCCTAACCCCTGCCTTCATCCATACTCCATATTTCCCTTTCCCATCACTCCATGAAAACCTGGGCATATTGCATCACTTTCTATTCACTCTTGGTTATTAAAAAACAATGTAAAACTTCCATTTCAAGCTCTATTTAAATTCTATCTCCTCCAGCTCCCACCACTCCAGAGAAGACTGGAGAACCCCCATGGCTTAAAGTGAGATGGGGTCGAGGAAGTGCTGGCTCTAAGACGCCCCTCCTCCCTCCCCCAAGCCTGGACCCTCTGGTATGGGAGCAAGGAAGAGAGAGAAGGAAAGGACAGGGTCTCTACCCAGAAGGCTCAGCTGTGGCCCTCTCTCTGCCAGCTGTTCTGCTTCTCCAGTGATCCCTGAGTGTGAGAGCCAGTCTCTCCAGTCTCCTCTAGGGGAGCACGGTGGGAGTCCATCAGAGGGGTTGGGGCACAGCCCCACTGTGCAGTTCCTTTATATAAAAGACTCAGCTCTTCCACCCACTCCCTCAACTATCCCCACTAACATGCCCCAAGTCATGGTGCACAGTCCTGGGACAGGAGGGAGGTGTCCCAGCAAGGTGGCTCAAAGGCAGCAGCCTTCCCTATGTCCTCTTGTCCTGAGGAATTTCTTACATCCTGGCCATGCCACATAACAGGTAGGCAAGCTGGCTATTCCCATGCAGCCTCTTCTCTCTGACCAGCCTTCTCTCCCCAGCTTTCAACTTCTCTGCTCTGGTAGGAACAGGTAGTCTAGCAAGTCTGCTGCCTAAGCAGAGATCAAACCAGGGGCAGTCCCTAAAAACCATTTTCATGGAGCCTCTTTCTTCACTTGGCAGTGGAAGTAGGAAGCTGCCTCTCTGCAATGAAAGGGGGAAATCACCCCAGCCTATTCTCCCCAGACGCCTTTTATAAACCAAGGACAGGGTGGTAAGGGGCAGGGAATGTGGGTGGGGACTGATGTCCAGTTCTTCAGCCCCTTAGGAACACCTTGGAGAAAGTGTCAGACCCCAATTACTGTTTTGAGCCCGGGCCCTGTGTCAAATACAAGGCAACAGAAAAAATCCCCCCGCCTTCCTGTCATTCTTATAACTTAATTTCCCCATCGCACTGGAATCCCCTTCTTCCTGATTCTTTGGAAGCAGATAGACTCTCATTTTCCGTGCTAGATAAAATGAATTCTGATTAGCGATCACTGCAATGTACTACATGAAATTTCAAGATCCCTTCTAAAGAGCCTATGATTCTATAAAAACAAGGAAAGATACAGCAAGTTACATTTATGAATCCAAGTAGATGATTAAAACTAATTGATTATCCTTATTTCTGAGTGAATCAAATTTTTTTCCAAGAGTTGATCTCTTATTGACCAAATACTTGTTTTCTACAAGTTAGCAGTAATTGATTCATTCATTTTCCCTTCCTTCCACTCCATGGAATGAATTTGGCTACCATATATGCTATTTGTAATTTACTAAATAGATGCATTTAATCTGAGCAGGATTTGGATTTTACAGTTGTTTCAATATGCAAAGCTCTAGTGATGTCCAAGAATCTTTGCCCTGAAAGGTTTTTGGATGTGTGTGTTTAGGTAGTTTACACCTTTAAAAAAACAACGAAGGAAAAACTTCTTAGGACCTTTGCAAAAGCACCAGTTTAATAGTAAAATGCTGCCTCCTTCTGGATAAATTGTATTAAGCATGATAAGCTTGTAAAACTGCTGTAGATGTATATTATCTTATGGGAAAAATTTTAAGAAAATTTTTTATAGAAAATTTAAAGATTCTTTAAATTAAAAAAAATACAATTAGAGGGCTTGAGTAAACTTTGAAAGATTACCTTGATTCTGTCTTTGAGGAAGTAAAACACCTAAATTATCTATCCTTCTTTTATTTTTTTTTGTTTTTATTTTTTTGAGACAGAGTCTCGCTCTGTTGCCCAGGTTAGAGTGCCATGGTGTCAGCCCAGCTCACAGCAACCTCAAACTCCTGGGCTCAAGCGATCCTCCTGCCTCAGCCTCCCAAGTAGCTGGGACTACAGGCACATGCCACCATGCCCAGCTAATTTTTTCTATATATATTTTTATATATTTCTATATATATTTTTAGTTGTCTGGTTAATTTCTTTCTGTATTTTTAGTAGAGAGGGGGTCTCGCTCTTGCTCAGGCTGGTCTCAAACTCCTGACCTTGAGCGATCCTCATGCCTCGGCCTCCCAGAGTGCTAGGATTACAGGCGTGAGCCACTGCGCCCGGCCTATCCTTCTTTTAAAGATCTCTTAGTAGTAACTGAGGAAGTAGGAAATAGATGATAAAATTGGAATTAGTATAATTTTCATTTTCATATCAAGCCACTTTACTTAAAATTTTTAAACATTCAATTGCTATTGTCATTTATACATGCACACATATTAATACTACATGCCTAGAGAAATGAGTGCGTATGTGTATGCATGTTTTAATAAATCCAATGAAATGCCTAGGTTCTAGTCTTAATTCTATAGCCAGTAGCCATGTGAATCTGGACAAACCACTTAATATCTCTGAGTCCCAGCTTCCTCATCTGTAAATTGAGGGCAATAAACCCATTGTTATTGACCTCAAAAACTGTTTGTGAGGCTCACCAAAATCAACAGGGCACTATGTGAAGGAATAAACTTATTTCTTATCTTTAGAGTTTTAAATGGTCACATGCCTGAAGTGAAATAGCAGAACCAGATTTGTGACCAACAAGAAGAAAAATGCTAACAATGTCCTATTTATTGAATGACCACAGCTAGCTTGGTTGCACTCAAATCAATCAACTCTGCTATCTAGAGTAAAGAGATGGGGAAGGAGATCACAAATAACCCCAGACCACAATTACACAAAAGTAATATCCACTCTCAATTCTCCAGGGGTGATTCACTCAACAGAGCCAGAAGAACAGGTGAGTCTAACCAAAACTGATCTGGTCAGGTACCCAGAGACAGCCCTGTTTGCTCAGCCTTATATTTGAGCCAACATTCCCAGACTCTGCCTGGAGCATTGACCCTGGATGACCAAGTGCTGACTTCCCTGGTTATACTAAAGGGACTTTCAGGATTCTCTGAGGATCGCTCCACCAAAGCAGTACTAACTAAAATCAATACCAGCTAAGGGACCAAAGGATACTCCTAATGCTCAATCCCTACCCAGCATCTCTCTAGTGGGCATGCTATCTAAACACTCTGTGCCTCAATTTTGTCTAGAAAACAGGTGCAATCATAGTACCTACCTCATTAGGTTGTTGTGAAGATCAAGTGAGTTAATACGAGTACTCAGAACAGTGGCTGGCATATAAGCATTTAATGCATGTTAGCTGCTGCTGTTAGTGCCACTATTATTATAATCGTGCTAATGTGTTTGTCCATGACTTTCACTTATCTCCCTCACAGCTCTTCAATTTTCTGAGACTGAAAGTTGATATTTAAATCCTCTGGTCATCAATATCTAAAATTTGCTCCTATACTAGATACCTAACATTCCATATATACTTTTCTTATTTTTCAATGACAAAACAAGAAATTATAACTGCTGGTGCTATTCAGTGGCATATTGGTCAAACCAAGCAACAACTCTGTTTTGTAGCCATATAAACAAATGACCTTGCACACTTCAAACTGCTAAACATTTTTTATCATATTCCAATTTCATTTTACTCCAAGAGCAGAAGCAGCTATCATATCCCTGACTCAAAATTATTTACTAAATCACCCTAAGAACAATATTTAAAGGTATGGGGAAAACTGTTTTGAATGAAGACTAAAAATTACATTTGTCCACTAGATGGCATTTAAATTACGTAGCAGGTTTTAACTCACACTTGATAAACCTTGATTGGTTTGCACTTAGCCCAAGCACCAGCGATTCATATATTTTCACACTGTGGGATCTCTCAAGAGTTGGCTGAGTCGAGGCTTGGAAATACTCAAAGTAGGTTCTGTAGCTATAGATATGAAATCCTTTTGGAGTTATGACAAGAGATTAGTAATTTTAAATTTTTGCCTGAAATCTTCTTCAGATCAGTTTTGGTGTTTTTTGTTTGTTTGTTTTTGTTTGTTTCTTTTTTTAGAGCCAAGATCTCGTTCTGTCACCCAGTCTGGAGTACAGTGGTACAATCATAGCTCACTGCAGCCTCGAACTCCTGGGTCCAAGCACTCCTCTCACTTCAGCCTCCCCTGTATGTAGGACTACAGGCATATGCCACCACATGCAGCTAATTTTTTTTTTTATTTTTTGTAGAGACAGAGTTGCTATTTTATCCAGGCTGGTCTCAAACTCCTGGCCTCAAGCAATCCTCCCACCTCAGCCTCCCAAAGTTCTGGAATTACAAGCATGAGCCAACATGCCCAGCCAGTTTTTGTTTCTTTAAGTAAATTACTGAGCATAAGATTGAGAGATTAGAAAACTTATGTCTTTTCTATCCACTTCAGTGTACCATGAAGTCTTAATAAGCACAGAGCAGCACAATTCACTGGCAGCTAGTCTCAGTTGGCCCTGGTGTCTCTCAGCCCCTACGTTTTTACCCGGTCCAGCAGTCTAATCATATCTGCCATTTACTTTTCAACTAATTCCTAAGAAAGGCCAGCCGTGGACTAGTAATATATCCCAGAGGAGAAAGGAATAGAACCTAGTCCCTGTTGAATAAAAAGGGTATTACAGAGAAAGGAGAACAGTCAAGTTAGTATTTTTTTTAAATCTCCCACAAGGATATTAGCAGAAAAACATTTTAAATTTCAACACACCTTAAGATACCCATGAAGATGAAATGAAATAGATACTAAAATAAAATACAGAACAAAGTGTGTATTCTTTCCATATAGTAGAGGAGATACTATTTGGCAAGATTTTGCACAGAGACACCAAGGATGTAGTAAGTGATGCTTTCTAGCTCTTTTTGTAGATTTCGGGAGGCTTTGTGTCAGATTTAAAGCCTATGGTGCTAAATTCAAGTTGTCCACTAGATGGCCCTAATATAGGTTAAGTATCCTTTACCAGGCGAACATTTATTCCCATGATAAAATAAAGTACAGCATATTTAATTATATATGTGATTGAAGAAGGCTTCTTCTAAAAAAAGCAGTGATTATATAAAAAATTTAATAACAAATGAATTACCTATAAGATGGAGAGTTGAACATAAGCTTTTATCTCCACTCCATTCCATCCCTCCCTCAAAAGACAGAAGAGGAAAGTAGAAGTAAGAAATCCACAGGGAAATAAAGAATGGGAGAAGAAAAAAACAGCAGACCAAATCACAGTTTTAGGAAGTTAGCAACTGATGGCTGAGTGTTACTGATCCGGGAAAAAACTAAAACCCAAAGAAAGAGAAGGGATCAGGAGAAGACAGCCTAGCCCACCCCAGAACCCTGGAGGTCAGAGGTCAAAAGTGCTCCTGGGGGCCTAGAAAGTCAGGAGCCAGGAAGAAGTAAAAATAGAATAAAATTGGGGAAATCTGCATACTGGCCTGCAAGACCTCCAAGCCCCTTTCCCTACTCATTTCCCAGAAAACCATCAGATCAAGACAAGCTGCCCCTTCCAAAACTAGAGATTGATAGACACTACCATGACACTAACACATAGCAAGACTGCCAGAAATTGGCTCACTTCTTGCTTGTTAATCGTCCAGCGAAGTTACCATTCACTAGGCTTCCCCTCTTCCCACCACAACAGACTTTCCATCGTCACTCTTAAATACTAATATAAACAGACAACCAAAGACCACCAGACATTTTAAGAAAGCCTCCAATGTAAGAGACAGAGACCAAAGTAGAAAGGGTGAAAAAAACTTAGAGGAAACAGGGACAAAAGAAGAAAATTTCAAAGAAACTGTAGCATCCTCTGAAAAAGAAGAAAAGGTGTTGGATCCATGAAACAAAAATAGGGCTATTAAAATTTTTTTAAAAATCAGAGAATGAAAAAGTGCTCTTGGAAATTAAAAGTACTATAACCAGAATGAAAACTTCAATAGAAAGCTTAGAAAAAAAATTTAAGAAAGCCATAAAAGAAAAGAAAAAGAAAAAAACAAAGGAAGAAATAAAAGAAAAATGATAGAACATTACAAGATAAATCCAGGCTCCCCAACATTAGACTTAAAGAGATTCTGAAAAGAGAAATGAGAATAAATCAAAGAGAGGAAATTATTGAAGAAATAATAAAAGAACATTTCCCCCAAACTGAAAGAAATGAGTTTCCAGATTGACAGCATCATCATAGTACCCAGATTACTGAATTTAAAAAAAAATAATAATCTAGGCTGGGTGCTGTAGCTCATTCCTATAATCCTAACACTCCGCTGTCAGAAGTTAGAGACCAGTCTGAGTAAGAGTGAAAATCCATCTCTACAAAAATTTTTAAAAATTAGACAAGCATGGTGGCACATGCCGGTAGTCCCTGCTACTTTGGAGGCTGAGGCAGGAGGATTGATTAAACTCAGGAGTTTGAGGGTGCAGTGAGCTATGATCATGCTACTGCACTCTAGCCAGGGCAGACTCTGTCTAAAAAAATAATAATAATAATTCTAAGGCACATCACTGTACACATTTAGAATATAAGGGATACGTAATCCTAAAAACCTTCAATGGTAGGGAGAAAAAGGTTATATATGTAACCAAGTAATCAGAATATTGATATACTGAGTGTCTAAACCACAGTGGAAACTAGAAGTCAATGGAACATGTACAAAATTTTAAGGGTAAGGGTAAATTATTCTTACACCTAAAATTCTATACCTAACCAAACTCTCAAGAGAGTATGAGAGTAAAATAGAGATGTTTTGAGACATGAGAGTTCTCAAAACATTTACCTTTGTCAACCTAAAAAAGAAACAGAGGCAAATTAATATAGATAGAGAGTTTATTTAGGCCAAAGCTGAGGACTGAAGCTTGGGAAACACTTCCAAGTTACCTTGGGAAATACTGCTTTGTTCTGGAGAACAAAGAGGCTCAAGTTTTTAAAGAAAAAAGGATGAACCAGGAGAGGGGACCACTACAAAAGTTGTTTTCCAAGAATTCTCATTGATCTACAACCAGTAACATTGATTAGTAATCGGCTATATATTGTTGAACTATAGGGTATGAGTTATGGTGTCCAATGTATGGCCCTATTAAGTTAATTTATAGCTATTTGTGGCACCAGCCAGTCTACAGGCCGCATAGCTAGCAGCTTTGAAATGATTGCTTAGCTGAGGTGGGGAAGAGTGGGGGTAGTCACTGTTGTCTCATTCCAATGCCTCTCTGGGCCTGATCATTTAAAAGGGGATTGGCCAGCATGGTGGCTCACGCCTGTAATCCTAGCACACTGGGAGCCTGAGGCAGGAGGATAGCTAGCAAGAGTGAGACGCCCCCCCCCGCCCCCCATCTCTACTAAAAATAGAAAGAAATTAGCTGGGCATAGTGGAGCACGCCTGTAGTCCCAGCTACTCCAGAGGGTGAGGCGGGAGGATTGCTTGAGCCCAGGAGTTTGAGGATGCTGTGAGCTAGGCGGACGCCAAGGCAATCTAGCCCCAGGCAGCAGAGCAAGACTCTGTCTCAAAATAAATAATAAAAGGAGCTCATATTCCTCAAATAAAGTTTCTTTGCTTTCTCACCTTCAATGCATCCTTCTATAAGAAGCTACTAGGGGCTGTTTTCTACCAAAACCAGAGGATAAATCAAGACAGCAGAAGACCTAGGGTCCAGGACACATGTACTCTCACCTAGGAGGGAGGCAAAGTGAAGCCACGTGTCAGGAGGAAGCTGTGCAGTGGACGTATAATATGCAGAACTGTCAGGGTGGATGGAGACTCCTGGGAGGGGCATCTCCAAAAATAAAAAAATATTAGAATGGATAGATTTTCTCATTGATTTGACCTTGATGAAACAGGATTTTACTCTTCTCGTGGAAATTATGGGCAGGAAGTAATGACATGTTAGGGACAGAAAAACAAGTGAGAGGTAATGAAAATCAGAAAAACAGAAAGGAGAAAGCAGTTATAGAAAAATAATAAGGAGGAAATGGTTGCAGAAAAATAAAAAGAGGGAACAGTTATTTCAGTTTTAAAGAATAGGGTGATTAGACCATGGAACACTGACCACCAGTCAGAGAATAGAAATGGAACTTTCCCCACAGTATGTATAACATAACCTTTAAGTCATGTCCAAACATAGAAAGGAATTCAGTCCCCAAAACAGTGACATATAGTTATGAATAGTTATAACTAACCTTTACATAAGCTACTAACATATAAAAAGAAAAACAGAAGTAGACAGTGTCTTCTCCACTCGCGGAGACAGACCCATTTCCCCTTAGGAAATGTACTTTCGCTTTGCACCCTTAAACATTACTCACAATAAATTCTTCACGCATATTCGCTGAGTGTCTGAAATCTCTCTCCAACATGCAGGCCAAGGCTTATTATTCTTCCAAGCCCAGAGCCCAAGAACTGGGGCAACACTTCAGAGTTCAGCCATGAACAAGATCGTGACCAACAGACATAAAAAAAACTAGGAAGATTTAGAAAACAAGATAGGCTGGACATGGTGGTTCATGCCTGTAATCCTAGCACTTCAGTAGGTGGACGCAGGAGGATCGCTTGCGCCCAGGAGTTCAAGACCAGTCTGAAAAATATAGCAAGAACCCATCTCTACAAAAAATAAAAATATTAGCCAGATGTGGTGGTGCGTGCCTGTGGTCCCAGCTACTCCAGAGACTGAAGCAGGAGGATTGCTTGAGCCTAGGAGTTCGAGTCTACAGTGAGCTATCATTGTGCCACTGCACTCCAGCCTGGGTGACAGACCTTGTCTCAAAATAAATAAATAAATAACAAAGTAAGATAAAATAAAAACAAGATTATCCTTTATTAAATCTTAGATTTAAATTTTAAACAACAATAAAAGCATTACGGGACAGTTAGGAAAATTTGAATAGGGAAGATATATTAGAAAATATTGTGTCAATGTTAAATTTCTTAGGGATGGTTGTGATTGAGTATATTTAAATCACCAACATGGATGATAGAGACAGAAGACTGCCTAAGGAAAAAAAAGGTGAGTCTGAAGGAATGAATATGTCCCAGGTGGGAGACAGGGCATTCCAGGCCAATGCTACATAACAAGTAAGAACGCACAGGTCAGGACAAAGCATGACATCCTTCTAGTCATCGACAAATATTGTCTGGGTGACAGTATGTGTATAGCCCTTAGCACTGAGGTCATAGCAGCTGACAAAGAGGGTTTACATTCTAGCACTGGGTGTGGAAAGAGGGCAGGCTATTTGTGGCCTCAGGCAGTCTAGAGGCCACATGGCAAGCAGCTTTGAAATGACTGCTTAGCTGGGGCAGGTAAGGGGAGGGTAATGACTGTTGCTAGAGGGACAGGAATAATGGTGAGAATAGAAAGACTGGAGAGACAGACAGAGGAGTCATTACACAGGTATGTGGAAGCCGAAACACATGAGTGGGTGAAACGTCTCAGGAAGAATATATACAGAGTAGCCACCTCAGTCAGGCCCCAGAGTTGATACAATCGCAGCTCACCTGGCAGTAGCCAGCCCATGCTAACTGCCCTAAGTCCAATGACTAGTGTCCTTACAAGAGGAGAAGACACAAAGACACATGGAGAAGAAGGCCTTGTGACGATGGAGGCAGAGATTGCAGTGACACAACCGCAGGCCAGCGAACACCAAGGACTCTTGGCAACTACCAGAATCTAGGAGAGAGGTATGAGGTTTCTCCCTGAGAGCCTCTAGCCTCCAGAACTGACAGAGAATAAATTTATTTTGTTTTAAGCCACCCAGTTTTAGGCACTTTGTTACGGCAGCCCTAGGAAAATAACACACTGTCTTTATTTAAAAAGCTGATATTTTATTATGGATTGCTTGGCATTAAGTTTGATGTTTTAAAAAATACTGCATGAAAATGTTTATCTTGATAACTGAATTTTTTGGCACTCCCTTAAATTCTGTAGCTCAAGCACGTGCCTCACCCACTTTACCCTAGTCCCAGCCCTGTGGATGTTTTAACTATTAATGCTTTTATTGAGATATCAACAGGCAAGCTTCTCCTCAATTTGCAGACACACACACACACACACACACACACATATTCCAAATCACAAACAGTAAAAGCATGCAAGTAAGCATGATTTCTAAATAAAAAGGCTTTCAACAGGGAATGATTACATGTTCTTCCTTATTGCAGAAATCCAGCCCATCCCTCAGAAAGGGACACACAGATATTGGCAAATCTTGTTTAAAAACAACAGTCACAGTCTGTTAATTCCATCTGCTTCTCCTGAGAAAGAAAAATCATTACAAGGCAGTTTCATTGGCCTTCGCCCCCATGTAGGGTATTTTATGAACATGTTGTACTCACTCTGAGAAAATACCTAAGGGAAAATTCCTCAGAATTGAATACAAGAGGGTTGGATATAGAGAAAGTGACAGTTTTTGAATATGGCCCTAAGTTTTTTTTTGACACTCCTCCCATGGACAGGTGGTGGTGGGAGGGCTATAGTCACACCTCTTGACTATGGCCAGGCTTGTGATTGCTTTGGCCGACAGAGTATCCTGGACAAGACACTGAGGCTGGTGAATGAGGTAACACATCATCTGCCTAGGTACTAGAACACTCGTGCTTGGAAAGCTGAGCTGCCATATAAAAAGTATGACTACCCTGAGAACAGCAGCTATAAGGAAACCAACCCACATAAGGCAGCCAAGTGTGGACACTCCTGTCAGCAGTCCTCATCTTTGAGCCAGCCCAGCTTGAGGGATGAGACCTGAAACCTCAAGAAGGAGAGATCAACCATTCCTGTCGTGTCTGATCTGAATTCCTAACCCACAAAACCCATGAACATAATAAAATGGTTGTTTCAAATTGGCTAAATCAGGGCCAATTTGCTATGCAGCAATAATGAATGCTCCAGAGTATGAGGGTCACGTTTATATTAATATGAATGAACAGATTCATTATCCAAAAATATTTCGGTCAATTGCAGAATGGAAGTTCACAATACTTTGCAATAAAAATTTTTCCAAGAAATCTGAAGTGACCTTTGCACATTTGTCCCACTTGATGTTTTCTGTTATAGCTTCAGAGCAATGAAACATACAAAGCTCAACCCCTTGCTAACACTTTCTGTTCAAATTGCTTGTTAATGTTGAGAACATCTATCTTAGTTGTGAAACAGAAGGATACGGTTAATAAACCTCGTCCTTTGAGCTCTCATTTCAAATTTTATCCTGTGAGTACAGATATTAATAAAGTATATTTCCAAGCTCCCCAATAATAGACTTGAGTAGCACTTTTCTGGTGAGGATATTATTTCATGTCTGTATGTTTTACAATTCTAGCAGTAAAAATGTCAACGCTATTGCTGACATTTTAAAGACCAAAACAATCATTATTTTTGTTTGCATTTTAAAGCCACAAAAATTAAATTAACCCCTAACGATGTTCCTGTACACCCACCAAGTTTAAAATACTGTATAGAGTAAGGATAATAGAGTCCTATAAACATATAAAACTCTCCTTGGAATAAGCAAGCTTTATGTTTCTGCCATCCTGGGATCTAGGTTCCCAACTTTATGTTCACTTATAAGATATAAAAGTTAAAGAACCACCACCCTGGAAGATATAATTTTTTGAAAAAGAGAACAACATACAATAACAGTGCTTCTGCGATTTGTAAACTTTAGGGTAGACATATAGCATTATACAGATATGGGAGTAATTTGTCCTAACATAAATGCTTGGATTTAAGATCATAGAGTATTCCATTTTTTTCTGTTGTCACTATCCAGCTATCAAATGTCATTGAAATGAACAATTATTTTTAAATTGTGGACTACAGAGCAGTATATTTTCTTTCAATATAGGGAACTGAAACATAAACCAAATATCAGCAGTATCTTAAAATGCTTTGACAAAATATGAAATATATTTCTAATCAATTTCTGCAAGTTACTGTTGACCAAGCAAAATTACAAACACCAAAGAGATAAATTGATAGTAAGAGAATCAGCTTTCTTACATGGGCTGATAAAAAAAGAAAAAGGAGAGAGAAAGCATACTTCACTCAGTTGGTATTAGTATAATTCAGTATATTCTATTCTTCTTTTTTTTTTTTTTTTTGAGACAGTCTTGCTCTGTCACCCCAGGTAGAGTGCAATGGTGTCATCATAGCTCACTGCAACCTTAAACTCCTGGGCTCAAGTGATCCTCCTGCCTCAGCCTACTGAGTATCTGGGACTACAGGCACCAGCCACCACACCTGGCTAACTTTTCTATTTTTTGTAGAGACAGGGTCTTGCTCTTGCTTAGGCTGGTCTCAAACTCCAGAGCTCAAGCAATCCTTGGGCCTCGGCCTCCCAGAGTGCTAGGATTATAGGCATGAGCCACAACCTGGCCTATTATTCATTATAAATTAGAAATTATTATAGCTCCTTAGTATTATACATGTTCACTCAGAAACTAGAGAAATGGAAATAGCAGCAGCAATTCTGTCTTCTTAGAGATGTATAATCTTAGGCAAGTGATTTTCTGTGCTTTAGGTTCCCCAACTGTAGATCAACGATAACAACATCCACGGCAGAACTGGGAACGGATGCTACCACGTTGAGAAGCTTACATAGGGTGGCCGTGTAATCTGAAAACATTGATATTTTATTATTTCACAGAATAGTTCACAATACTGTCATTGAATAAACAATGAACCCCTATGATTACTTCTTCTGGACCAGCTAAAGCTACAGGTTTATTTCTAAGAGAGATGCAAATCATCTGAGGAAATGTGACACAGATGCATGTGCAGGGATTGATTTGAGAATGTTGTGTGTTTCTTGAATTTTGCAGAATCCATAGCTATGTTATCTGGAATTGTTTTGCAATACTTTAAGTACCTCTTTCTGTTTATACAGACGATTTTTTTCTCCTGTTTAGAATTCTAAATAGCTCACCACACACTCCCTTCTCTCCCTCTTCCACTTATCCCACTCTCCCTCTCTTTTCTTCACCATTCACACACACTCCCACTTCCATAGCTGTGGAAGAAAGTAGAGAGTAGTTTTTACCAGAGGGAATTTGGTATGTCTACCTGCGTAAGAACTTTTTCCCCCAAAAAAATAACCTTAAAACAAGAAAATAAGCCTTATGAAAATAAACTTAAAATTCTTCTATTTCCTTTTATGGTCTTTTTAAGGGGAAAGAAAGGTTGGCACAACCATCAAGAAAGCAGAAGTTAAAGAAATTGAGAAAGCAAAGGGGTAGGAGGGCACAGATAAGACGGAAACTCAAGAAGGGAACCAAAAACATAGAAAGGGGGAAAAAGACAAGAGAGAGAGGAAGGCAAGAAAAGAGGCAATGGACACCCAGGCACAGTGGATTCTAAAGATGGCCTTATTCAAGCTGGCCGCAGAATTGGCATGGTGAATGCAGTGGCCTCAATTCCACCTCTCTTGAGCAAGTCACAGGAATCTTTGAGCCTATTTCATTAGCTATGAATTGTAGACCAAACCTTTGGCCCTTCTAAGTTTAAATTCTTATTTCATTTCTGATACACCTTGAAATTCGTCTGGGCTCTAAATAGCTTACAAAAGGATTAACCACTACTCCAAGCTCTTTAACTGTTTTTTATGCCCAGCCTTTCAGAATGTCATTCCTGGGTAATCAAATGAAAATCAAATTTAAACTAAGTTAGTTACATTAACTTCATCAAGCCAGGCTGCTATTGTTTATCCCATCCTCCACATACAAAATTGTCATTTTATGGATGGCACTGAACTTTTTTCCAATTTGTACACTAAATTGGATGAGGGATGCCCGCGTTTTCACCCTTATTAGGAAATGAGCACAGTTTAAAGGCTTAATTTGAAGTTTCAGGAAATTACAAGGGTTAGGTTTAGACTTGTTCTGGCTCTGGGAGAGTCAAGCAACCTCCGGCCCCACCCGCAGCAACAGATCCGGACTTAGTAGGAAGGCTCTGCTGCTTACGTCACAGGGGCCTGCGTAGGGTGGGGAACCGCTACGTCACGGCCGCGCATGGGCAGAAGGCTAGCGGACAGAGAAGGCGGAAAATGAGATCCGGCTGCGGGGATGGAAATGACTGGCGCAGGGATCCGCTCGGCTCAGCCACGCGAAGGCGCAATGCTCCGCGCGTGCGCGGAGAGGACGTAGACGTGCAGTTTTTCCGGATCATGAGCTGCTCTTCCGGCCGCAGGGTAAGGCCCGGCAGGATTTGAGCTTCCCAGAAGTGACGGAGTGGGCGCGGCGCTCCGTCGCGACCTTTGTGAAGTCATTTCGCCCTTCCCCCCGCCCCGAATCTAGCGCCAGGCCTTGCACGTGTTCAGTGGCGATCGTCCCGGGCTTGCGGGGGTTGTGGGGACACGGGGCAGGGCACCGGGCTCTCACCGAGTTCGGGGAAAAGGGAAAGGGGTAACTGACCAGTTCCCACCAGTTACTTCTCCCGCAGTGGAGCCCGCCAGGAAAGCCGCCTCTCCTCTTGATTTTTGATGGCCCTACAGGGGCTCGTAGCGATTATGGTGTCACCAGAGTCCTTCCGTGAAAATCAGAAATGCCGTATTAATACTTGTCTTAATTAAGTTCGCTTACCACAACACAAGCAGAGTGTTATGAGGTTTCTTACTGAGAATGTGAAAGGCAGAGCAAAAAAAGCAAAAATCATGCCTTTCACGTTTAAAGACAGTTCCTGGAAATATTGACAGGGTAGAATCGAAGCTTTTCCAGAGGGTCTTCCCTCCTGCCACCTTTCTCCTTGAACTCCTTAAGCTCAAGGAAGAGTCCAGGTTGGAATTTCAGCGTCTACAGATCTAAAACTCAGCACAAAAAATCTTAACTCCTGTTGGGTGCAGTGACTCTTGCCCATAATCCCAGCACTTTGGCAGGCTGTGGCGGGAGGATCCCTTGAGGCCAGGAGTTTGAGGATGCAGTGAGCTATGATCCCACCACTGCAACTCCAGCCTGGGCAACAGAGCCAGACCCTGTCTGTTTCTCTAGTTTTTAATCTTAAATGTCGTGATTCGCCAAAACAATGCCTAAAAGAGCTGACCACCAGATCCAGCTTTTGAGTTTGAAGCTGCCATAAGCTGACTGATTGACTATAAACGAATTACATATATAAGAATGTGTGTGTAAGATTATTCTCTAATTTTTCTATTCTGAAAATTACATATACACTAAATATTTTTATACCTAAAGCCAATATTTTACACTGATCCCTCATTCCCACCTTAAGGAATAACTGGATTGGTTTTGAGCATCCAGTGACATACAATATATGAGAACACTATGTAAACTATAAAGCAATGCCATATCAAATGTAAGTAGTTATTCTCAGGACTAGGATGTAGATACCTGTGAATTGTTTCTGTTAGGTCCGGAGCCCGGGTGGGCGGGGGGCGGGGAACTGACAGACAAAGCCTCATGTGTAGCAAAACGCTGTTTATTTTGAGCATCTGGGTGCAGATGGGTGGAGGCCAAAGAGTGTCCACCCTGAGGGAGGGGAAAGCCTTGGGTTTTATAGAGGGTTTCTCAGGGGGGTGCCTGGGCCAGAACAGCCACTGCAATAAAAGAAATTTTTTTAAACAACCAATTTCTGGGACCCCTGGGTCAGTCTCATCCTGTAGAGATAAGGGAGGAGGGTAGTTCTGTCCTCATGGGGGGGGGGGGTTAGGAATGCTGCAGCTGTCTGTTAGATTTTACAACCTCCTGGGACTCTCCAGACTCCTGCGGCTATTGTTTCACAAACCTGTTTTCCATTAACTGCATTCTATCCTATACATACTTTTCGAGTTCCCACCTGGAACAAACCTAACAGTTTCCTGATTTGTGAAAAGAAAACTCTCATTCTGTGATAGTTTTCAGGTGTGGCGGATGAGCAATATCCAGTTACTGTGTGTATGTGTTTGCATGTGTATGAGAGACTGACACTGTAAGGAAACATTTCCCTGGGGCAAAACTAGATTAGGTCTCCAGTGGGTTTAATGTTACTCCATGTACATAATTTAAATCCATCCAAATAAAATTCCCTCTAAAACACCTTAGGGTGGGTTTGGAGAAAGCTTGTTCTTTTAGTTACATAGTAAGGTATCATTGTTTTCACTGTAATAACTGTTAGGTTTGTTCCAGGTGGGAACTCGAAAAGTATGGATCAGGTGGAATGTGACTAATGGAAAATAATGGAAAACCAAGGTTTGTGAAACAATAGCCACAGGGATCTGGGAGAGTCCCAGGAGGTTGTAAAATCTAACAGACAGCTGCAGCATTCCTAACCCCCCCCCCCCATGAGGACAGAACTACCCTCCTCCCTTATCTCTACGGGATGAGACTGACCCAGGGGTCCCAGAAATCGGTTGTTTAAAAAAAATTTTTTTATTGCAGTGGCTGTTCTGGCCCAGGTACTCCCCCTGAGAAACGCTCTATGAAACCCAAGGCTTTCCCTCCCTCACGTGGACACTCTTTGGCCTCTACCCATCTGCACCCAGATGCTCAAAATAAACAGCATTTTGCTACACATGAGGCTTCGTGTGTCTCTCTCAGCTTGGACCTAACAATAACATGTTACACCTGTCTTGGAGAAGCAGCATTACAACAGAGCCTTTGAATGCTGTCATGGAAAGAAAATGGACTGGGCATCAGAAAAAACAAAGTTCTAATCTCGCCTCTGCCACTAGATCTAAAATCTTGCTTAAGTCATTTCACATCTCTGGACTTCCATTTCTTCACCTATAATGGTCTTTGTCACTCTCCTGTATGCTCCTGTGATATTTTGCCCTTTCATTTAGCATCTGATGCACTCTACTGGTCAGTCTTTGCTGCTTTGGTCTTACTTAGCACCTAGCATAACACAGTTTAGTGAGTACTCATTAAAGGTTTGTTAAAATAATTCTAACTATACAAAATTTCATTGTGGGCCATTTTTTCTTCTTTGAAACAATGTATATAATCATCCCACAGATTACTTATCAATTGCAAGAGTGTAAAGGTACTTAGAAATCTGGTGGACACCACCCTAACCAAATGATCAAAATTAACCAATAATTGAACAAAACTGGACAATAATTGGGCATCATGTGCCCTTTGATGTGAAGCATGGAGAAGGATACATCACCTATGGAGTACTCCTGGAAAAACGTTTAACCTGAATCTAATCATGAGGAAACGATCAGACAAATCCAAGTTGAGGAACATGCTTCAAAACAGTTGGCCTGGAATCATGAAAAATATCAGGAAAGACAAAACAACAGCTAGGGAGTTGTTTTAAAGAGATATGACCACTATATGGAGGGAACTTGATTTGGTGCTTGGTTTTGTTTTATGTTCAAAATGGCTAATAAATGTATTCCTCGGAGATAACTAATTAAAATGTGTAGGGAGCTTCAGAAAAGCTGACTCTTATTTCTAAAAGTTTCTTCATGAAATTCTGCTTGTGTTGAATATTTATTGGAAATAGGAAACATTACTAAAGTGAGTCAGCCACTTCATTGCTCAAAATAAAATTATAACTCTCAACCCTTAAAAGGAAACTGGAATAATTTCTAAAATGGTGTTTTCAGGGACATGCAAGGATCCTTTTTATTTTTTATTGTTCAGGATCATTTCCAAATCCTGAAGTCACTGCTCCAGCCCCAACCAGTTCTCCAGCCCTCCTTTCCATGTTTTCAAGTTTAGTAATCATTAGAGGGAAACAAAGATTAACAAAAATGAAACTATTAGGAAAGCTTGAAGAACTAAATGCTCTTAATATTAAAGTTCCTGATTTATAGCTCTTGATTTTCTTGTTGAGATAATCACTGCTTTAAACCCTCCAGAGCTCTAGGGAGCCCCCTAAAATAGGGCTTGTTCCTCAGCCCATCACATGCCAGCCCCTGCCCACCTCTGCAGCCACATTAGTCTGTAGTGCGTGCGCACAAGCACACACACACACACACACACACTGCATTCTAGCACACCACAACATTCCTCGTACCAGTCTTTCAGTTAACATGCGTTTCAGGTTAAATGAATAAAAAGGAGATATGTGTTCATGTAACTGAAAATCCCAGAGGTAGGTCATGGGTATGGCTACATGGAGGGGCATAAACCAAGTCATTGAATTCTGTTTCTAGCTCTGGTCTCTGCTCTTTTCTCTGCTGGCTCCATTCTCAAGATGGTTCTCTTCTCCCTTGTCAAGTTAGCAGTCTTCTCAGCAATCCCAGTAGGAACAAGCACTTCTCTCCCTTCCCCTCCCCAAGGTTCCAGCAAAAGTCCCGGACCTGATAGACATTCTCAACCAATCACTGTGGGGGAGGGAAGGGGGTGGGATATTCGGATTAGCTCACAAACTGGGAAAGAGGTCAGCCCCACCCAAACCACATTCACTGAGAATGGAGAAGTTATAGGTCCCCAAGGGAAAACTGAAGAAGGGAGACTGAATGTTGGGCTAGCTAAAATAACAGATGTCCCCTGTATTTCTCAACAAACCCAGCAATCTCATACTTCCCCATATTGTCTCCTGTTCTCCCTCTGCCTAAAATGCTCTTCCACACTTACGCTTCTGACAAATGCCTATGTATGTAGTCTTTAAAACCCAGACCACATACTACCTCCTTTCTGTCACCTTCTTTGTCCATAAAATTACTCCATCCTCTGAACCATTGTTTTGTGTTGTATTTATTTCTATTATCAGCAGACTGGGAAATTTTTTTCAAAACAATTAATTGCAATTCTACAAGTCATATATGTTCACTGTGAAAAGAAAAGAAAAATCAAAGAGTGGCCTGTGGCCTGTAGACCTGCACCTCACTCTGAACTTGGTATCACACTATATATATTGTCCTGAAGTTTCCTTTTGCTCACTTAATAACATATCTCAGAGAGCCTTCCAACTTTTTTTAACAAAGCACAAGCCAAAATTACCACATTTTTAAAATCTGTGTATCATCTCCAAACTCCTTGAAGGTAGAATCTGTATTGTCCATCACTATATCCCCAGTGCCTAGACTGGAGCCTGGTATTTAGTTGTTAATTAATAAATAAGAGTTTAAAGATGAATGAATGAATCAATGAATACAAACTGTTCACAGCTGGTGGACCAAAAGTCCCTGGGGCCGGAACAAAAGGTATTAACCATTGAGCAACACCAGGTGGGTACTTCACATTTCCAAGGACTGGAAAATAAATGAATTAATCTATAACCATTTTAACCTGACAATAATCTTTTGTGGTAGGTGTTATTAATATCATTTTATTGATGAGAAACTGAGCTTAAGTAATTGCCTAAATAATTTAAGCAAATTTAAGTACAGGCAGTCCGCGGGTTATAGACAACCCAACTTAAACAGCATTTTGTACTTAATGAACAGGTTTCCAAGGCTCCCCATAAGGTTAATTTATAATTAAATAATTAAATTAATAATTCAGGAACTAGTTTCTTTCATGCATGTAAATGAACCTTCAAGGCTTAAGAGGTTCATTGGCACAGCATCTTAAAGCTAGCGGCTAGTCTCATAGATAGATGGAGAAGCAGCTGACAGAAACACAAGAACACGAAGATTAATAATTTATCATGAATAAAAAAAAATATAAAAAAAAAATATTTCAAAGGTAACCTAAAAATAAATGATAGTTTAAATAAAAAAAAAAAAAAAAAAGAACACGAAGAATCAGAAGATCCAGAGCCAAGAAAGTTTCTGACAAAAAAATTAGCTGAGGCCTTTCATCTCACTGAAGCAGGATTTGCTAAACTTGATGACCAAGATCCTAACATGTAGCAGTTTATAAAGGTTTACTGTGCAGTTAGTGAGAACATCAGCTGCTACAAGGCCATTGATGAAAAAAGGAAAAAAGCTGTGCAAACAACCCTAGATACCTTTTTCAAGAAACTCTCTTCAGGGGTAAGATCTCCTCCTCCAGCAACAGACTCAAACCTTGATTCTCCAGCGCCCCCTCCGTCCTCTCCAGCACCATCTCTATCATCTTCAGATTAACGTTATCATCTTTTTCCCTCAGAAATGCTCCTTCCAGTAAGCAAGATATTGATGCAACATTAGGTGTGTTAACTTTTAATATTCTTTTTTGAAATTTCTCCTATCTCCTATCTAAACTTTTTATTTGAGTTTGCTTTTATGTTCTGTTCGTTTGAATTAAACGATAGAGCACAATAGTTTCTGTAACTTATTGCAGTACAGAGATGATTATTATTACAGTATTATATTGTATTACCACATATGAGCCATTATGGTATCATTATTATTGTGCTATCATATATGTGCTGTTCATCAGGGATCCAAGTTACATACAAATCCAACCAAAAGACGTTCTCTGGAACATATCTCGAATTACAATTTGCTTAAAGTCACATAGCTCTGAAGTGACAGGATCCCTCCCCCCACCCCAGACCCAGTGGAGCTATACACTCTCTTATGTATTTCTTCTCTCCAAGTATGGTTTTCACTGGTTGTCCCACTCAGAATCAGAGTCAGGAAAACTGTAAGGTAGAGAAGATTTATCATTTTAGATATTCCTGTCTTACAAAGCTTCTCCTGGCTTAAGGTTGGTGGCCTATATCTGATAGCATAGAAAACATGACAAATATGGCTTAACTGATTTTACAGTGCTGCTGAGACAAAGAACTAAAGTTTACCTTTATTTGCAGAATCCCTAAGGTCACTGTGTTTTCTAGGGCTGCTATAACAAACCACAACAAACTTGATGGCTTAAAACAACATATATTTATTCTCTTACAGGTCTGGTTGTCAGAAGTCCTAAATCAGTTTCACTGGGGTGAAATCAAGGTGTCAGCAGGGCCAGAGTGTTGGTGATGTGGTCTGTTAAATTACTCTTGAATTGCTGACTAAGACTGGTTGGTTCTGACATTAAATACCATAAAGAATGAATCTATCCAAGGACTGACTTGATTGGATTATTTTCCATCAGCCAATATTTATTATCTATGATTTGCAACTGCCTCTTTGGACCTAGTTTCCTTGTGTGTTAAAAAAAAAAAAAAAAAAGATTGGACTAGATAATATTAACTTTAATCTAGGCCAGATTTGGTGGCTCACACCTGCTTTGGGTATCCAAGGCAGGAGGATTACTTGAGCCCAGGAGTTTGAGGTTATAGTGACCTATGATTGAGCCACTGCACTCCAGCCTGTGTGACAGAGCAAGACCCTGTTTCTACAAAACAAAAACAAAAATTTTAATCTAGCTCTAAAAGCAAACCTGTGGGTTTGTTGACTTTACAGTTCAGTTTATGAAATTGCCAATGGCCTTACATCTCAGTAACATGCCCAATTTCTGGACATATCTCCAAAAACTGTCCCAGGGCCTATATGTGTACCTAGACACCGGAACACTTCATTGTACTGCTTTCTGTTCCCCCCATACACACAACTCTCTGGTTACAGCAATTCCGATAGCCCTCCTGTTGTACAGCCCATGCCTGTATGAAGCAGAAGTTGTGGACTATTTAGCCCACTGTAAGAAGGACAAAGAATAGAGCAAAAGTGGAAACATGGCTGATCTGCTACAAAGTGCTGCAAAAAGAACAAGATAAATGGGGGCCCTGGAAGTCTCTATTAGGGAGAGAGGGTGCTGGTAGAACAGACACTTGAGGATGGAATTGGCTCCCAAATGGAAAGAAAAAGGCAAGAACTGGCTGCCTTTGCAAGGCACTAGGAGAAAAGCAATTCAGTCCACAAATTCTGATTAAGTACCTACCACACACACAGTGTCTACCAGATGCTAAAGAGAATGCAAAATAATTGTAAAAATGGTTTTATTTTTGTGAGACATACACCCATGAGGCAATCTGGTAGAATACATAATATGGAATTATGTGTCAAATGTACATTAAAGGTCATAAGTGTTAGGAAGGGGTCCAAAAAAGGGAAGAATTAGTAAAAGCTAGATCCAGTGGGGGAAGGCTTCCAGCAAAAAATAGAACTTCATCCCAAATCTCAAAAGAGCTGGCAGGGGCTGGGCATGGTGGCACATGCCTATAGCCACAGCTACTTGAGCGACTGAAATGGGAGAATCCCTTGAGCCCAGGAATTGGAGACCAGCTTGGGCAACACAGTCAGGACTCCATCCCAAGGGGGAAAAAAATGTTGGGAGGCTTTGATTAGCAGAGAGGGAGTAAGAATGTTGTAGGCTTGAGATATAGAATGAGGGAAAAGTGTAAAATCAGGAAAGTAAATAACATGCTTGTTAGCTAGTCTTGGTTCAGGCAGAGACATGGGGGGAATAAGGTGAGGTGGTAAGATGATAAAGAAATGAATGACAGGGTAAATTTAGATTGTTGACAGTCTCAACTGTCAAAAGGTGTTTGATCTCTATGTTTTATATCCAAAGTTTTAATTTGAGAAAGTGAGGTAAGGAAACTCTATTTCAAGAAGATTGAGAAATTTCCCAGGATGGATAAGGGATGGAAGAAAATGGAGGCAAGGAGACCACTTGGGAGGCTACTGTAATGGTACAAGCATGAGGTAAAAACAGATACCGTAGCTGTGAGAATAGACAGCACAGGGAGCTTCAACACCAAGTTCCTTCCTGGAAGGACCAACAGGACTTGGTCATTCAAACATAATGAAGAAGAAATAAACCCAAAGATAAGTCTGAGGTTCAAGATATCTGGATGACCAGAGTCAAAGAATTTTAGACATACTAGGGGCCCAGTCAGACTTTCTCATTTATTTATTTATCTATCTACCTATTTATTTGAGACAGTGTCTAGCTCTATTGCCCGGGCCAGAGTGCCGTGGCATCATCATAGCTCACAGCAACCTCAAGCTCCTGGATATTAAGTGATGGTCCTAACTCAGCCTCCCAAGTAGCTAGGAATATGGAACACAGGTGGGCGTCACCATACCCCACTAATTTTTCTATTTTCTGTAGAGACGGGGTCTTGCTCTTGCTCAGGCTGGTCTCAAACTCCTAAGCTCAAGCAATCCTCCCTCCTCGGCCTCCCAAAGTGCTAGGATTAACAGACATGAGCCATCACACCTGGCCAACTCCCTCACTTTAAAGATAAGAAAACTACAGTTGCCCCAAGTCTCAGGACTGAATCTCAGCTGAGCCAGCAGCAGTACCCAGGTCAGTGCTACTAGATTCATAAAGCAGTATATGCTTAAATATTAGTTACAAATAAACCATTTTCAGAGTGACTCTATTTCCAATGAGGAGAGCAAGCAGATCAGAATGTGTGTGGTCATGTAACAGGACTAAGTGAAAAAATCATTTAGCTACATGAACAGCTCCATGTCAGACGCGCCATGGTTTCTGCTGTCATCAGAAAGTTAATTAGCAACTTCTTAAGGTTTTAAGTTCTCCCTGATGACATCAACCATGATGATTTATCCCTTCTCTGCCTGCTTTTTGCACTTAGTGGTCACCTTAACCTTTGTCTTCGTGTGTACCATTCCCTCTATTAAGAGTGTACCTCTGGCTGGGCACGGTGGCTCACGCCTGTAATCCCAGCACTTAGGGAGGCTGAGACAGAAGGATGGCTTGAGGCCAGGAGTTCAAAGAAAAGAATGTAGCTCCTTCTAGGTGGGAACTTCATTTACCTAAATTTTGGTGGTGAGTCATTAAATTCCTGTTGTCTGTTGGTGAATAACTGATAGTTGAAGAAGATGGAATGATGCCAATTATGATTTTAGGATTAAAGAAGCTGAAGTTTAAATAATAATGAAAAATGTGTTCCCCAGAGAGGCTGCAGAGTCTAATGGAATGAGAACTAATTTAAACATCAGGAATATGATTCTTTAGTAGCACCAAGGAAGCCATTGATAATTGCACCTTTCCATTTAGCTGTTTTCTGAAGCCTGTGGTCTTAAAACAGTAAAAATATAACTTATCATTGGATTACCTTTTAGACACCAGTGAATTTAGGGTCTACTAGCAGGACCTGTGTTGGAAAAAAATATATAAATATATGATTATAAACTCCTCGTTCCATTTTTTTTCTTAGAGTGACAACTCATTGATTTACTTTCCAGTAGTCTCACTTGACTGGATTCGTTTCTATTTATACTTTTATACAATTAAAACATGTGCTTTACTGCTTTACTCTTCCTAATTCTGAATCCTTTATAATTCTGAATAGGTCTTAGTCTTTCTACACTTTTGTTGATGCTTTGGAAGTAGGTACGTGGAAAAACAATGTTCCAACAATGTTCCTCAAAATAACTTAGAAGCAATGGAACAATTTTTTCCCCAAGTATGATATTTCCTGGAATTTGACCCTGAAAAGGATAGGACAGAATCATCATTTTTTAAATGATTTTTTTCTCCATCCACAGGTATGAAATCATTTTTTAAAATCCCTGTCCTTACATAACCTTGCAGAGTAGAGCCATGAGCCCCACAGCCCTCCATCCTCTGAATTAATCATGGATTTTTAAAAAATGAAATTAAAATAGAAAATAACATCAGCTTGACAAGTTGATGCTAAGTAAATACTTATATAAAATGCTGACCCCGCCCTCTCCACCTTTTTTGAAGCTGGGAGCAGTGAAAACAGTCACATCTTTTGGAATATAGTGAGGAGTACAGTCAGAAGGGAGTGGGAAATAGGCACAAAATTGTGGAATTGTTCTAGGTAGTTCTGCTCTTCTGGAAATGACTGCCAGGAGGTAGGCAGCAGGGAGGTCCAAAGGGAAAAGACATCAGAGGTAAAGAGGTACATTATGAGATAGCAAGTAATACTCCCTCCTACCTGCCCCCCACCCCGACTTCTCCCTCCTATGCTGGTGAACCTTTTTTGGATTAATCATGGACCTAGAGGGTAAAAATATATTATAAAATATATCAAGACATTACCATGTCAGCTTATTAGGGAGGCCTGGTGGAAGACTCTAAAGAGGAGAGATTTTTCCATTAAGAAATAGTCTCACAAACCAGTTAACTATATTACTGTTAAGTCATTACAAGTATAGGTGGGAATTTCATTGAAGCTCAATGTTTCAATGAAGTATATAATCAAGTAGGATTTTTGTTTTTTACTTTTTATTTTGAAATAAGACTGGAAAAGTTGCAAAAATAGCAGAGTTCTCCTATACTATTCCTCCAACTTTCTCCAATAATATTATCTTATACAACCATAGAGCAACAAAATCAGAGAACTGGCCAGGCACAGTGGGTACATACCTGCAGTCCCTGCTACTCGGGAGGCAGAGGCAGGAGGATTGCTTGAGCCCAGGAGTTTGAGACCAGCCTAGGCAACATAGTGAGAACCTATCTTTAAAAACAAAACAGAAGAAAACCAGAACACTGGCATAGCAATTAACTTTTAAAGAAATTGAAGACACTTTATGAATTTGTTATAATATTTTAATTCTCTCCTGAATATTCAAGAGGGAAGGTTTTCTGAAAGCAGACTACTCAGAAGGGTGAAAGAAGTGAGGTTAAATGCTTTAGCCAGCACCAGACTCAGATTCTCGACTGAATATTCGAATCACTGGAGGATGGCCAAAAATTGAACCACTGGCTGGGCCCACCCCAAATCAAAGACATCAAACTCTGCAGGTAAGGCTCAGGCATCTGTATGTTTTATTTATTTATTTATTTTTTTGAGACAGAGTCTCTGTTGCCCAGGCTAGAGTGTTGTGGCATCAGCCTAGCTCACAGCAACCTGAAACTCCTGGGCTCAAGGGATCCTCCTGCCTCAGCCTCTCAAGTAGCTGGGACTATAGGCATGCGCCACCATGCCCGGCTAACTTTTTCTGTATATATATTTTTAGTTGTCCATATAATTTCTTTCTGTTTTTAGTAGAGACGGGGTCTGACTCTTGCTCAGGCTGGTCTCGAACTCCTGAGCTCAAACAATCCACCCGCCTGGGCCTCCCACAGTGCTAGGATTACAGGCGTGAGCCACTGCGCCCGGCCGCATCTTTATGTTTTAAAAGCTGCTCAAGAGATCCTAATGTGCAGCCTGGATTCAGAACCATTGATGCAGAGGCTTTAATAAGGGTAGGAAAGGGTGAGAGAGAAAATATTACCTATGGGGTACAATGTACACTATTCAGGTGATGGGTACAAAAGCCCAGACTTCTCCACTATACAATATACATTACACATGTACCAGAATTCAACTTATACCCCTAATTCTATTGTAATAACAAAAACTAAGCCTTAAACAAAAAACCCATGCTGTGTAATACAAAGATAATGAGGTTTCTCATCCGTGGACAAAGTCTCAGAGCTTCAGCATGGGATAAAAAGATGGCTGGAGTTCTAGGGGCCAAGGGAAAACTTTTTCACTCTCTGAAGTTTTGCTGAAAAATCAATTGGCAAAAGGCACATTAATAGAAAAGGCATGCAAGTTCTATTTAAATGTGCATAACACAGGGGAATCACAAAATGATTACCCAATAACCTAATGGGGTACAAAAGCTTTATTTTATTATTTTATTTTTATTTTTTGAGACAGTCTCACTCTGTTGCCCGGGCTACAGTGCCACGGCGTCAGCCTAGCTCACAGCAACCTCAAACTCCTGGGCTCAAGCGATCCTCCTGCCTCAGCCTCCCGAGTAGCTGGGACTACAGGCATGCACCACGACGCCTGGCTAATTTTTTCTATTTATTTTTAGTTGTCTAGATAATTTCTTTCTATTTTTAGTAGAGACGGGGGTCTCACTCTTGCTCAAGCTGGTCTCGAACTCCTGACCTCAAAGGATCCTCCGGCCTTGGCCTCCCAGAGTGCTAGGATTACAGGCGTGAGCCACAGCGCCCGGCCTACAAAAGCTTATATATACCTTTTTTCATAAGGGAGAGTGGAGATGGAGAATGTAGAGTTTTCTTTTGAGGGGCAGCAAATGATAATTAGGGATTAGATAGAAATTAACTTGTAAGAGATTCTCTTCCAGGGCGGGGCGGGCGTGATAGCTCACGCCTGTAATCCTAGCACTCTGGGAGGCCCAGGTGGGTGGATCCTTTGAGCTCTGGAGTTCCAGACCAGCCTGAGCAAGAGCCAGACCCCATTTCTACTAAAAATAGAAAGAAATTAGCTGGACAACTAAAAATATATAGAAAAAAATTAGCCGGACAACTAAAAATATATAGAAAAAAATTAGCCGGGCATGGTGGTGCATGCCTGTAGTCCTGCTGCTCAGGAGGCTGAGGCAGTAGGATTGCTTGAGCCCAGGAATTTGAGGTTGCTGTGAGCTAGGCTGACGCCACAGCACTCTAGCCAGGGCAACAAAATGAGGCTTTGTCTCCAAAAAAAAAAAAAAAAAAAAAAAAAGATTCTCTTCGCAATTTCAATGAGCCAGAAAGAGAGGCACAACCTTGTGAAAAAGTCCTTCTAGGTGTGGTTGCGTTCCTCAGTCTTTTCTGAGACAGTAAGATTTCAGGGAGGGGAGGAAGGCAATTAATGGTGTTACTTTTGGAAACAAGCTTTCTTCCTCAGAGAAAGAGTATCTCCCGGCGCTTGGGGAAGCAGGAGAAACAAAACCCAGAGGCAGCTTCTAAGGCCTCTCTGAATGTGAAAGCTCCAGTTTTTAGGGTATCACTTTCTGAGCCACAAGAGTAAACCGCAACGTATTCCTTTCCTTCCAACTCTAGATTCTAGTAATTTAGATCAGTATCACTAGTTTTACTTCAAATTTCAGGAAGTTCTGGGAATTGCTAGTTAATATCACGGAGAAAAAAACATGAGATTGGTTTCTTCCATTGTGCCTACTTTCAATAACCATGTATGAATATATAAGACTCCCGGGCATAAACAAATTACCTTTGTAAGGTCCTCGCCCTAACTATTTTTGGAAAGTAGGGAATTTCCAGATTACTGAAAGCTGTGACGGTATCACTCACTGGTGGCGCAGGAGTTTCACAAGCCGAGCTGCAAAAGCAGTCCCCTCCCAGTCATTACTATGCCTTAGCCCTACTTCCATACTTCTGGGCGCCACACACTCCTCGGAGAGCTTTTTGGGGGAACCGATACGATTCAGAGATGTGTTTTCTATTAATACAAATACCGTAAAGTAGCCCTCTCCAGATTCCTTGTGGGTCACTTTAAGTTACAAGCTCGTCCAGACACATCAGAGTTACCATTCTCACCCGCTAAAAGGCCCGCTCCACGCTTCCTCTTGGTATACCTGCACACGCGCCGCGCAAATGCGAAAAGTTAGGAGAGGACGAGCGATGGAGTGCAAATGCCTAAAATCGGGCCAGAATGACTGTGAATTTGACAACTCTGTTTTAAGAATAACATATCTTGTAAGCTCCCTCATTATTCTTGTGGCGCAATACATAACAAACGAGGCGATTCGGACCTGCTTTAGCTAGACATAGTCTGCAGGACCACTCGGGACCCTACGCGGAGAGGTCGTGCGACCCTGAGTCCCTCGCAGCACCGGACCCCTCGGCACGGACCGAGACGCCGAGGGGGAGGCGCGGCCCGAAGGGACTAGTTAGCGCGCCGGCCGGGCGTGGTGACGTCAGGGCGGAAGCGCACGCTGCGTGAAGCGGCCCAACCCGGCGGTCACGGGAATATCCGTCGCGCCGAGAACGCTGGTTAGTCTCGCTTCGGGTTCCGGCTGCGTTGGGCTTGCGTGCAGCTCGCAGAGAGTATGGCGTCCGGGCCTCACCCGACGGCGACAGCCGCCGCCGCCTCGTCGGCCGCCCCAAGCGCGGGCGGCTCCAGCTCTGGGACGACGACCACGACGACGACCACGACGGGAGGGATCTTGATCGGTGACCGCCTGTACTCGGAAGTTTCGCTCACCATCGACCACTCGCTGATTCCGGAGGAGAGACTCTCGCCCACCCCGTCCATGCAGGACGGGCTCGACCTGCCGAGCGAGACGGACTTGCGCATCCTGGGTTGCGAGCTCATTCAGGCCGCCGGCATCCTCCTTCGGCTGCCGCAGGTCAGTGCTTGGGTCCCAGGCCGGCCAGGCGCGACTCACCTCCCCGCCGTCCACCACGCTGCGTGCCAGGACCGCTGTGTCCCAGAAGGGTGGGGATGGCTCGCTCGGGCCCTGCAACTTTGGCCGTGGTGGGGCGCGGGGGCGGAGGCGGGACCCGGCTGCGGGCTGTACGCGGCGGTGGGAGGGGGAGGGGAAGTGAGCGGCGGCACAAAATGGCGGCGGCGCCTGGTGCGGGCCCGCCTGACCCCGGCGCTTCCGTTCTCCTCCCTTGTCTGCAGGTGGCGATGGCAACCGGGCAGGTGTTGTTTCATCGTTTTTTCTATTCCAAATCTTTCGTCAAACATAGTTTCGAGGTAAGCACTGCGGAGGCGTATGAAAGGAGTTTTTTTCATCCGGAAATGGGAAGGAGTAGGGGTAGTGTCCACAGCCAGCCTTTCCAGAAAGGGAGTGGTTAGTTTAGGCCTTTGTACCTAGTTATCACTCGCCAGGAAGTGGAAACCTTTCAGAGTATGTTTCAGAAACTAGAAAATGGATCCTGAGCCAAAGTGCCCTGTTATGAAGGGTTATAATTTTCAACCAAATGCAAAACTCCTCTGAGATTTGAGTTTGTCTCTGGATCCAAAACCAAGAGTTGAGCAACGGATAGAGTATAGTACTAGCATAGTTGGTCAGCCCGTGGCCTGAATATGTCAATTGTAATTTTATTGGGCCAAAGGTTCTCACAGTTAAGTTCTAAAATTTATTCGTCAAAATAAGTTTAATCTTACAATAGTTTTTGTTACCTCATGGGTTCTTTCAGATTGTTGCCATGGCTTGTATTAATCTTGCGTCAAAAATCGAAGAAGCACCTAGAAGAATAAGAGATGTGATTAATGTATTCCACCACCTACGCCAGTTACGAGGAAAAAGGTAAGATTGGCAATATCAAACATTTCTTGCTGCTGCTGTACTGTGCATCAATCATTAATTCAGAACATCTTTCCTCTCAAGTCAATATAGATGCAAAAGAAAACCGACTTTAGGTGTTAAAATTCACATAGGAACACATACCTAAAGTAATTTGGAAAAAACTCATAATTAACCAGTTATCTAAAGTTTGTAGAGGCAGTTGCATTTATGGACAATCCTAACAGACCAATCCTGTGGCTTAAGATTAAACAAGAAAGGGAATACGTTTGGCTCAAGTGTGAGTGTATTCTGTAAGTTATTTTTCCTCTCCCCTCTTTGGAAGACTGAAGGCTGGAAGTTTAAACGCTGTAGTTCAAGTTATTATTGTGGCAAAGTTCTGTGTAGTTTGTTTTTCTACTCCGAAGTCCCAGTTAATTCTTTATCAATTGAGGTTGGCTTTTGTTAGAGTACTTCTCAACATTGAACTTGAACTACGTATATCGCATAATACCGGATCTGAAAGGACTGCAGGATGATAAAGTTTGAAGTTTGAAGTCAAAGGGATTAAACAGGTATTTTGTTTTGGTCAGATACAGTCTCAGTGAGTGGGTTAGAAAGATAACTCTCAAGGTTGATTGTGTTACATTTAGGTAAGGCCCATTTATTTGATCTTGTGAGAAAAAATTAGAGACCAAAATAATATCTCTTAGATGTTGTGATAATGTAATTTTGTGTGGACCTTTGTGTTCATATGAGCAGTACCAAAAAGTTTGTTGTAGGGCTTCTTGCATCTACATAATGGTGACTTCTGGTACATGATGCAGAAGGATATATACTTGGTGTAGATTAGTTTTTGTGTTCCCTTTTTCAGGACTTGTGGTGAGGTTAGACAAACTTGTACTGAGTTTGAAAGGAAGTTGTAAAAGGATTATTATAAGTTGTTTGGGGGATTGGGTGTGTTGGTTAGTGCCAAATCGGTATCCTATATAAGTTAGTCCTTATGGGTGGAATCTGTAGGTTGGCAGTAATTAAACTATTCAGTCATGCAAATATTAAAGTAACTTTAAAATGATTAGCCTATTTTGTAAGTCCACAGACAGTATTAAAAAACCTTGTCAAAAAGTCTGAAACTTTTCTATCCAGATAACTTTTCGAAGCATTTTTTTCAGTTGTCTTACATACCTTTTCTCCCCCAATCTGTGCTCATTCACCTTCACTGTAGCCAGGAATAGAGTGATTTTTTTTGTTTCATTTTAAAAATCCTTTTAGTTTCTTGGTGAGGAATCCCTGGGAATTGGGGAATTGGGAAGATTTCAAATTGGTGTTTAATATGGTCTGAGCTTAAATTTTTATTTAGGTACCTCATTGAGTCTTCAGGGTGCTTAAAACAGTGACACTAATACAAGGCTCTATCTTTAGTCAAAGGATTCTGTTTGCTTAAGGGAAATAATTTCTGGTAGTATTCTTTGAACCATTGAGCCAACTTTTATGTAATCATATGGTTTATCTTTTTTGAAATTTTCCTGTGAGACTGAGTTTTCTTAATTACAGAATAGGTCTTAACTGTAAGACCTAGGGGAACCTTGGAATTTTAAATCCCACCTGACTGACTTGTGTCTGATCTAACTGCGGTTTTTGGTCATTATTCACAGAGAAATTGATTTTGTTTCAATCTTAGTCTGATAATAGCATGAAATTTAAAAGGAGTTGTTAATTGCATGGAAGCCTTTTTTTTAAAGCAGGATGTAAAAGTGTTTCTATGCATATTACAAGTTTACTCAGACACATAACTTGTATATGTTATTAACTTCAACTCTTTTTTCCCTTGCAACCGACTATACAGCGACCAGCTACATTTACCAAAGCCTGGGTGATGTGGAGTGGTACATAGAGATGAAGCTGTCGTCATGGCAACAGTGAGTGAAGTATCGAAAATCCCCAAGGAGAAGCCAGTGCTCTGAGAATAGGTCACTGGAATCGGGGACTAACAGGTTGGCCACTGGTGAACCATTTAGAACAACTCCTGTTTCTTGTTATAAGCTTTTGTCTTTGCTGTCCAAGTTATTAGAACTATAGCTTAGTACTTTTTTGCGTAGGTTATTGTTATTAGAAAGTACTATCAATGTAATACTTTAATTAGGTAAAGCATATCAGTTGTCTTAATGATACTACTAGTTTTAATCTAGTTTATGCATACTTTTAAGTTGTTAGTGTGACCTCAGTGTTTACAGAGGAGACATCCTTCATGTAACTGTTAGGTCATTGTTTTTCAGTCCTGGCTACACATTAGAATCACCAGAAGAGCTTTTTATAAAGTATCAGTGCTTAGTCCTCAACCTAGATTATTTGGCCTATTATTCAGTATTTTGTAGTTTGATCATTTTTTTTTTAAGTTCAGAATAAATGGCTGAATTTAGATGGAAGACTGGTTTCGTTTTCATAGTTTCCAAATACTTACTTTTGAGATGTAGCATATTCCCACTATATCAGGAGGGGTTTTTCATAATTTAAGGGGCTTATGTTCATACTCTTAAGACTTGTGTAAAAGAAGACAGATTTTCAAAGACTGGTTTAACCACTCATTGGTGAACAATGGTGTGGCATTTTCAATGTATATAGAGTTGGAAGGATGTTAAGTAATGTCATGTAGTCCAACAACCTCTGCAGTTTATTTCTGTGGCTTTACAAGCTACTTTCAGTTTGTTTAAACACCTAAAGAATGTTCCTATTTTCTGTGAAGTAGGCTTTATAAATTTCTGTATGTTGAGTTAGCAGTCTGCTTGCTTCTACTTACCTGGTATTAATAGTCTCTTGAAGAACTAGTTGCAAAATTTCTCCATCCTTGTGAGAGTCCCCGAGTGAGACTGTGTTTGGACCTCCTAATTCTAATTGTTGTTGTATTTCAATTACGTTAATCATGCTAAAAAGGAAAATAGCTTCTCTAGGAGACCAAATAAGAAGCTTCCAATGACAGACAGTAGAAACTTAAAGCAGAGGAAGTGGAGTTAGGTAGTTTGTGTGCTGATTACAAATTGTTTGAGTTTTCTATGAATAGATGGATCCAGCTTTTTTTAAAGACTTTAAAATGCTCCGTCTTCTAAATTTTTAATTGGCAACAGAAGTTTACCTGATTGAGGAGGAAGAAATTCTAGCAAGCTTTAATTTAATTTACTGTGCTTGTTGCCACAAAAAGTACTAATTGATAATGAATAAAGAAAGCGCTTGCTTAAGTCCTTTTCGGGAGCTTTACTTACTGACTTAAGGAGACATTTGTTTCTATTTCTGATACAAAGTAATCTCTCTAAGGTAGTTGTAAATTACATGTTCATTGAGCCTTGATTTGTGAGGTAAAACCAATTCTGAACAAAACAAAGATGTGGGATTACACACCCACAAAGTTAACTTTGAATAGTGCAGGTTATAGCAGGAGTAAGCAAGAAGTTGAGTTACATAGTTGAATTATAATAAATACTAGGTTTGGTTTTCTTAATCTATTTTGATATCATTGGGATTTTGACACAAAAAGGGACGTAAAGATTATGGCAGAGTAAATGGAAAATTAGACAGAATTACGTAGTGATTAAACTTGATTAAGGACTAGGTAGTAGCCCTACTTCAAACAAGTGTTTAGCTTGTTTAGTGTAATTGCAAAAACAAATGAATTTTATCACAATTTGAAGGCAACTCAGAGCAGGTTATTTTAGTAAGAGGTGTTAATGATTTTGATCAATGTAAATGGAGAAAAATGAAACAGAACTGTGCTGTCATAAAATTAGATTTTTATAAGGGATTCTGATGGCACAGTCTTCTGTCTGGATTGCAGGGGGTTAAGAGATAAAGTGGTGTGCAGCTTTAACACCGGAGCTGTGTTACCTCCTAATGCCAGTTGAAGGAGAGCCATCAGATAACCAGCCAGTCAGTCCGAAGTGGATTTGACTTTTCCAAATTTCCTGTAATGATAAATCCTGAACAATCATAAACCTTGAGATATTTGGAATATGTTTTCTCATATATAGAGAGATACAATGAGAATATATATATGCCTCATTTGATTTAAGTTTGAGTTATTTTTCAAAGAGCCATTCATAGTGTACTGTCCTGATAAAATGGATTCATCATTATATTTTAATGTTTGAAAGCAGCTCAATGAGGCCAGTTGGTGGCCTCACACCTTTTACAGGTGTGAGGGATTGAACTGAGTGAAGGCCAATTTAAGTAACAGCTATTATCTTGTCAGCTCTGCCAACTTCTGTTTAATTTGATAAAATCATACAGATTAATTAGAAATGGTCTCGTAAGTATTCTGGTTTTTGTTGTAATTTTAAGTGGGGGAAGTAAGGAAAATATGATAGCAGACTTTTTATTCTGATAACATGTCACCATAGGGTTAGTTAATTAGGTCACTTAAGATTGTAACCTTTACGTGGATATATTGAAATACAGTATTTTTAAAATATGAGATTATATTTTTTATGATCTAATGTGCTTTTAGGTAAACATAGAGAATGTTCTGCACAGAGCAAAGACTCTTGAATCTTTTGGGTGAAAATTAATTAACTATGGGTGAAAATATTAAATGTTCTACCCATATATTTACCATATAGTCAGTGTGTTAATAAAAATGTACTTCCTCTTTGTAGGATCTAAGCAAGTATCTAAAGACATGGGTAAATTTCGTTGACTTTTCAAAAATCAAAGTCTAATTCTTTAACATTGCCTAATTTAAAATTTTTCAGGAAACCAGTTTTGTAAGACTTAAGTAAGATAGTCTTTTACTGTAAATAGTTTGGTTTTTTTTTTTGTTTTTTTCCATATAGAAAACAAAACACTTGGGGATAGCATCACTTGAATGTGCTATTTTGAAAATACTGAACCACTGACGTACCCATTTGTATCATAGAAATTTCTAAAGTTAGCAAAATTTAGTCTGGCACAGAGCCCTTGAATTTGTTCTTCTAGTTCCTCATCGTGATCTTCCATTCTCTTGTGTATTACATACTAAAGCATTTTGACTAATGACTACAACTCTGACAGAATTTTGGCTTGTATCATAGATGACTTTGAGTTTTGAACATGATTTTTAAATTTTATTTTATTTTATTTTGGTAATTGAGCTGAATCTTTAGTTTTCAGTTTTGTTTTTTTTAAATAGAGGTGGTTCTTAGAACAATTAGTTAAAACATACTGCCCCCTTAGGGAATCTGGATTAACTACCCACTATTTTTTTCCCCTAGTTTTTATTTTGGCCCTAAACCAACCAAGAGTAGATAATTTAGAAAATGAATGAAAAACCATTACAATCTTCACAGTACTATAAATCTTTTCAGGAGCATGTTACTTTTGTCAGCGGAAAGTCTCTGTAGACTAATGAGGTTTGTGATAATAAATCATGCTATTGCTAAAGTTAGTTTATATACCCAAAATATAATCAGAAAGAAAAAGTCAACAAGGATAAATCGAAGAGCATTAGAGTGAAATTTTTTCAGTACAGAGTTGAGTTAGTTCTTTTAGGAACTTAGTTGTAGCTGTATATATTTAATTAGCATAACTTGGACAGCACAAGATTAATGCTTTAACTTGTTTGCAGGAGTTTTAAAAAGCTGGTTTCTGTTGCCAATAGTTGGTTGGAAGGGAAAATGGAGATGCCACAAATAAAATTTTTTGGATGTGCAAAACAGTTTTGATTTTATTTCTTACAAACTATAGGACTCCAAGCCCCCTGATCCTTGATCAGAACTACATTAACACCAAAAATCAAGTTATCAAGGCAGAAAGGAGGGTGCTAAAGGAGTTGGGATTTTGTGTTCATGTCAAGCATCCACATAAGGTGAGTTGTAGAGTACAGAAAGTATATTCGTTTCGTAAGTATTAGGGCATTTTAAAATTTTACACAAATTCATATTGTTTATATATAAAGAGTTAACTTTGGTTTTAAAAAGCACTCTTGGATGTTATCAGTAAAATGGAAGTCAAAAAAAGACAGGTTCAAATCTTCACTCTAAATTGCATGCTCGTAAAATTTTGTAGAGTTCTTTTTGCTTCCGTGGGTAAGTGCAATTTTTCCCACCTAGATAGAGATAGTGGACTATCTGATTCCAAGGAATAAATACTATGTAGCTGCAGAAGTACCTGGCATACTTCCTGTCACATAGTAAAATGTTCTTACCATTATTGGAAATCCATAGGTTTCTCCCAGCATCTCTTGGCTTTCATATTGATATTAATAAGTGGTTGTGAGAGTAGATGCTTAGGTCAGGACTAACTGGTATAGAAATGTACCTTGGGAAATTAGATGACATAATCTCTTAGCACAGTGCCCATCATGTAGTAAAGTATTTGTGAAAAATATTCTTTTTAATTGAATTAACTACCATTTTTTCTGTATAATTTTGGAATATACTTCTAAACATGGTTTTTATAAAATCTATTAAAATTATAATTCACATTGAATCTCAGCTCCATTTTAGGTTGGTCTGTGTTATCTGTGCAGAATTAGAACTTTAATCTACCATTTTCAGTTTTTTCATTGAATTCTGTACCCTGAAAGAACCACCAGTATGCTAAATTGAGTTTTTTTCCTTGTCCTTCAGATCATTGTTATGTATTTACAAGTCTTAGAATGTGAACGTAACCAAACCCTGGTTCAAACTGCCTGGTAAGTTGCTTTTTTACATTTCTTTCTTAGCCAGGAAAACAGAAGCAGAAATAAAGTAAGTTTCGTTTTCCCTTTCCAAAATGATGACATAAGTTTGTTTTGGGGCTTTTTGTTTTGTTTTGTTTTTTTGTTTGTTTTTTAATCAAAAGGTAAATAATGCTTATTTCTGCTTCCTGTTTTCTTGGCTTGACTAATTACTTTTAATGGAGAACTCAATTTAACTTTGTTCTTTTTTCTACTCTTTGATTAAAGGGTAGTCCATGATGGTAAGTCATAGAACTCTGCCCTCTGCACTTCAGCCCATGACCTCAGGATGGCCTGATTGGCTGCCCTGCTCTCCAGCCAATCCAGTGCAAGCTCTCATCCGAGATTCACTGAAGTGGTCCATATCCATCTGGCAGCATCTTCTAGTTCTGTCGGGGTGTCAAAAGGATTTGTATATTTGCTTCTAGAAGTAACTATTTGACATGCCTATGTATTTAATGTATACCTGTAACTATCAAAATGAATAGTTCATTTTTGATAGATTTGTTGTCCAGCCATTATGAATTATAAATGGTTTTTATTAGGAGTTTGACTAAATTCCTATTTTTAGTGTGTATAGCATGAATTCTATCAAAGGAGACTACAATTTGCAGCTTAAAGTGGGCACCAGTTTCCATACTGGGTTAATTTATAGCTGCTGGGCTATATTGCAGGCAGTAATATTAGAAGTACGAAGTGATTCATTTTTAAGAGATGTTACTGTTACTTAAACACTTTAGAACATGGACTTTTGATTTGCAGATGTGTCATTTGGAGTGCTGGCTTATTTAAAGGTCAAGCAAGGAATTTTTTTAGTCACAACTACTGTTTCATAAGACTATTGTTGTGAAGGACTTAAGTAATTTTTATGTTCTGGACTTTCCAACAATATGTCCTTTTTTATAATTGCCATGCTTCTTTTGGACTCAGTAAATACTAGTAATATTAGAAAAGTCTCACTGCTTTTATAAAATGCATGACGTTTTTAATATGTGTTCTATAAAATGGATTTTAGCAGTTTTCATGGGTAAGGATTTTAAACAACTTGTAAAATTTCTTTATTAGCTTAGGAATATTGTGGGGAGGGTTCACTAACAATTAAAATCTAGCCATTTATTAACTGAAATAGTTTATTGCTTTTATTTATACATAGTACCCAAAAAGGTATGTAAACAAGGCCATTATGTATGTTTATTGCTCTTCACTTCCTTACCTAGATTGTCTGAATTACCTTAGTTTTCTTTTCTATCTTTTTCTTCTTTCTTTCTTTCTTTTTTTTTTTTTTTTTTTGAGGTGGGGCCTCACTGTATTGTCCAGGCTGGTCTTGAACTCCTGGTTCAAGCCATCATCCTACTTAAGCCTTCTGAATAGCTGGGATTACAGGCCAAAGCCACTCTGCCTGGCTAGTTTTCTTTATATAAATGTAACTTGGTGGGTGCTTACAGAAAATACCTTTTTACCGCTAGTTGACACGCTTTTTGTTGTGGATAAAGGAGAGATGGTCAATAATTAATGATTTGAAGTATTGTTGGGGGGTGTTTTATCCTTTCTCAAACCAGTCATATCAGAATTTGACTTTCAAAGCATTGCTTTTTATAGAAATATATTAGAGAACTTGAGGAGTAATTTCTATTTGGATAACTATATGGAATAATTTTAAAGGGCTTTGGTCATTAGAAAAACTGAAGAATGGTCCTTGTTAAATTCTTTTATAGATTTTTTTTAGTTAATTGTTATATGCTATAATATGAGGATGTGAATATAAGAGAAGAAAAAAGAATAAAGTAGATTGAGTCTCCAATTTTATGTAAGCTTCAAAAGAAGTGGTTTGTTTATATACAAGCTTATAGTTGAAATATTTTTCAGGAATTACATGAATGACAGTCTTCGAACCAATGTTTTTGTTCGATTTCAACCAGAGACTATAGCATGTGCTTGCATCTACCTTGCAGCTAGAGCACTTCAGGTAGGTGTATATATATATAGCCTATTTGTTTTATAGGTTCAATCACAAGGATTTCCAGTGGTTCCACTAAATTTTTGCTGCAAAAATTTAATCCATACCATTTTGTTCTTATGGTTTAGATTCCATTGCCAACTCGACCCCATTGGTTTCTTCTTTTTGGTACTACGGAAGAGGAGATCCAAGAAATATGCATAGAAACACTTAGGCTTTATACTAGAAAAAAGGTAATTTCTGTTCACCCAAGTTTGTGCTAATATTCTCAGTGCTAAGAATCTACTATAAGGGAGAAATACGAACTTTATTTTCCTCCAACAGCCAAACTATGAATTGCTGGAAAAAGAAGTAGAAAAAAGAAAAGTAGCCTTGCAAGAAGCTAAATTAAAAGCAAAGGGATTGAATCCCGATGGAACTCCAGCCCTTTCAACCCTTGGTGGATTTTCTCCAGCTTCCAAGCCATGTAAGATATGCTTAGAATTAAAGTGACTTGAGGGGTACTGAAAGTGTGTCATTAGAAATTTCTACCATTTAACAGTTGCATAGATACAATGATTTTATGAAGCTGTTACTGTTTTCTCTCCTGACAGTCAACTAAAGACTGATGCTTGGCCAGGCTCAGTGGCTCATGCCTGTAATCCTAGCTCTCTGGGAGGCCGAGGCGGGAGGATAGCTCAAGGTCAGGAGTTCGAGACCAGCCTGAGCAAGAGCGAGACCCCGTCTCTACTAAAAATAGAAAGAAATTAGCTGGACAACTAAAAATATATAGAAAAAATTAGCCGGGCATGGTGGCGCATGCCTGTAGTCCCAGCTACTTGGGAGGCTGAGGCAGTAGGATTGCTTGAACCCAGGAGTTTGAGGTTGCTGTGAGCTAGGCTGATGCCACAACACTCTAGCCCTGGCAACAGAGCAAGACACTGTCTCCAAAAAAAAAAAAAAAAAGACTGATACTTGGAAGCATGATACTTTGTTTTGGCCCTATTTTAAGTCCAGTGGTTAACGTGTTGTTGTTATATCTTTTAAAAGCATCTCCAAGAGAAGTAAAAGCTGAAGAGAAGTCACCAATCTCCATTAATGTGAAGACAGTCAAAAAAGAACCTGAGGATAGACAACAGGCGTCCAAAAGCCCTTACAATGGGTGAGTATACTGGAGTTAGAAAGTGGCCTTAGGAATTTTTTGTTACTTGTTTCTAACACGCTAAGTTTATAACTAAAATGTTACACGGTTTTTTTGAAGTGTAAGAAAAGACAGCAAGAGAAGTAGAAATAGCAGAAGTGCAAGTCGATCAAGGTCAAGAACACGGTCACGTTCTAGATCACATACTCCAAGAAGACAGTAAGTAAATGTTTTGTTAGGGAAAGTATTCTGATTTGAAGTCTTCAAAGTTTATTGCTTTTTCTAAAATAATTATTGAACAGAGACTGTTTTCAAAGTTTATCAGGATAGAATTAGGCTTTTATCATGAGGTAGAATCAGGAGAAATGAGTTTGGAGGCATGTTCTGGATATGTGGTGTCTTAATGGCATTCTGTTTTCTCCCATGTGTTTTTGAGATGTACAGAGGTATACAGTACCCTGTTTATAATGCAAAAACATGGTCTTTTCATTTAATTTCCATTAACCTGTTATTAACCAATAATCAAATTAACCATAGCCAAAGAATCTTCCCTAGTTAGCTTTGTAATTAGATTGCTAGCTCCTTGTGTCTCTTGAGCATGTGTGAGCTATTTAATAAAAAGCATAGCTCCAGGACACTGTTAGGCTAATTACTCTTCTCCTTGGAATATAGCTATAAGTTTGTTTAGACATTTATTTAAAATTTGTCTAATATATTATACGTTGGATGGGGAGAAGTTAGGGGTGTAGAGATTTAGAAAAAGTCCTCAGTTCTGTTGTCATTGATATAGCTGATAAGTTTTGTTTTGAACCTTTTATGAGTAACCACCAAATCTGTTCCCCATAGAAACCCGAATCTAAACCTCAAATTTTTATTGTCTAAGTTATAATAATAGGCGGAGTCGATCTGGAACATACAGCTCAAGATCAAGAAGCAGGTCTCGCAGTCACAGTGAAAGCCCTCGAAGACATCATAATCATGGTTCTCCTCACCTTAAGGTCAAACATACCAGAGATGATTTAAAGAGCTCAAATAGACATGGTCATAAAAGGAAAAAATCTCGTTCTAGATCTCAGAGCAAGTCTCGGGATCACTCAGATGCTGCCAAGAAGCACAGGCATGAAAGGGGACATCATAGGGACAGGCGAGAAAGATCTCGATCTTTTGAGAGGTCCCATAAAGGCAAGCACCATGGTAGCAGTCGCTCAGGACATGGCAGGCACAGGCGCTGACTTTCTCTTCCTTTGAGCCTGCATCAGTTCCTGGTTTTGCCTATCTGCAGTGTGATGTATGGACTCAAAATCAAAACATTAAAGGCAAATGGATTAGGATTTGATTTCTTAAAACCCTCTAGGTCTCTAGAAACACTGAGGACATTTTCTTTTGAAAAGAACTATGTTAAATTTTTTTGCACATTAAAATTACCTAGCAGTATCTAATTGAAAACCATGGTCAGGTTCAATTGTACTTTATTATAGTTGTGTATTGTTTATTGCTATAAGAACTGGAGCGTGAATTCTGTAAAAAATGTATCTTATTTTTATACAGATAAAATTGCAGACACTGTTCTATTTAAGTGGTTATTTGTTTAAATGATGGTGAATACTTTCTTAACACTGGTTTGTCTGCATGTGTAAAGATTTTTACAAGGAAATAAAATACAAATCTTGTTTTTCTAAACTGCTTCTTCAAATATCTTATTTAAATAAATTATTAAAAAGCAAAAATTGTAATAGCAAAATGGCTGTACTGATTTTCTGACAAACTGCACTGTTCTTTCCTCCATTAGATACAGTTTGAGATTAAAATGCAATTCTTATCTACATTGTGAACTATTATAACATTCCCCACTATATATGTAGAAAACGTAAATGGGAGTAGCCCAACAATGTAACGTTGTTATATTGTAGCACTAAACTCAAAAGCTGATTTTCACTTGAATGGTACCATGAAGTAATTTTAAGTCAATTTTAAGTATTCTAAATTCAGCTGGCCTTTTGAACAAACCTAAAACTTTTAAGATGACTTTAAGACCCAGCTATTGAGCCTTAATAGTTCTGTATAACTAAGGCATTTGTTACTTAGGCTAGGAGAATTCAGTGTAATAAAATGAGGCCCCCGGGCCTGGCTTGGTAGTACAGTACAATTTGACCACAAAGACTTCTTTTTTTTTTTTTTAAAGACAGAGTCTCACTTTTGCCTGGGCGAGTGCTGTGGTGTCATGGTGTCACAACCTCAAACTCCTGGGCTCAAGTGAACCTCCTGCCTCAGCCTCCCAAGTAGCTGGGACTACAGGCATGCACCACTACCCCTAGCTAATTTTTTCTAATTTAGTAGAGAAGGGATTGCTCTCGCTCGGGCTGGTTTCAAACTGAAGCTATCCTGCCTTGGTCTCCCAGAGTTCTAGGATTACAGGCGTGAGCCACCGCGCCTGGCCTAAATGGATTTATTTATTTATTTATTTATTTTGAGACAGTCTCGCTCTCTTGCCCTGGCTAGAGTGCCATGGCGTCAGTCTAGCTCACAGCAACCTCAAACTCCCGGGCTTAAGCAATCCTGCCTCTGCCTCCTGAGTAGCTGGGACCACAGGCATGTGCCACCATGCCTGGCTAATTTTTTTCTATATATTTTTTTAGCTGTCCAAATCATTTCTTTCTATTTTTTTAGTAGAGACGGGATCTCGCTCTTGCTCGGGCTGGTCTCGAACTCCTGACCTCCAGCGATCCATCTGCCTCGGCCTCCCAGAGTGCTAGGATTACAGGTGTGAGCCACTGTGCCCGGCCTAAATGGATTTTTTTTTTTTTTTTTTTTTGAGACAGAGTCTCATTCTGTTGCCCAGGCTAGCATGAGTGCCGTGGCGTCAGCCTAGCTCACAGCAACCTCAAACTCCTGGGCCCAAGCAATCCTCCTGCCTCAGCCTCCCGAGTAGCTGGGACTACAGGCATGTGCCACCATGCCCGGCTAATTTTTTCTATATATATATTTAGCTGTCTATATAATTTCTTTCTATTTTTAATAGAGATGGGGTCTCGCTCTTGCTCAGGCTGGTCTCCAACTCCTGAGCTCAAACGATCTGCCCACCTCGGCCTCCCAGAGTGCTAGGATTACAGGCGTGAGCCACCGCGCTCGGCCCTAAATGGATATTTTTTAAGTTAGATTGAAATATTTTTTCCCCAAACATTTTGGAAATTGGTGATCTTAAGTCAAAAGATGTTTTCATTACTTTAAAATTTCCATTAAGTTTTTTACGTACTTTGATTACTTGTCTACTAGGCTCCAAATGATTTGTTCCTGTTAAAAAATACCTAGTATACCTACCTACAAAGAAAGACGTACTGCCACTAAGATGTTTTTAAAGTTACAGCTTCTGAAGAGGATTACAGTGGTGAGCAGGGGGGCTGGAGAAGGTAGATAGCATTTTCACAAGGCAACTACTTTGAAGGAAACAAGATTCATTTGGATATAAAAGTGTTGGGTATGGTACTTAAAGCAGTTCTAACTATAAAAACAAAACATGACCTACCCTGAATTAGCAACTTCATGGTAACTTGAAAGAGGGTAGCCCGTTCATTGTTCTTTCTACATGTTACGCATATTGCTGAGCTATAAATTGAATTTCAGAGGAACTAACTGCCTCTAAATATTAAACAGTTTTTCTTTAAAAGGCATAGAAGGAAGGTAAGAGCAAATGTTAACAAAGGCCCCATTAACAAATTAATCTTGAATTCTTAATAGAATATAAATTATTTACATACTTTGTCCTTGCTTGGAAATAGGAGTGCTGTGGGTGAGGGTTGTTTGTGAAGAATGGGAGGTGTGGAGCATTCACTTGTGTGGGATTGTATGTTAAAGGTGTTCTCAAAGGTGGCTTTGCAGGCTAGGAAAGGATGTCTTTTTCGGTGTCCTAATAATTCTTGTGCTGTTACTGAATCAGTTTTCTAGTTTCTTATTAAAAGAGGTTAACCATGTGCTGCTCTGCCACTATGTAAAAACTTTAGTTTTTTTTAAAAAATAATACCTATTTTCAAACTTAGGGGAAATTTCAAAGAAGTAGAATACCTATCTTTCAGCTCCAAAAATAATGTGTGGTTAGCAAACCTTTTTAAATCTATAATCCACCAATTCACCTGCCACCATTATTTGGAAGAAAATCCCACACAAATGATTCATTTCCAAATGTTTCAGTCCAAAAGAGTAAGGAGTTTAAAGCAACCACAATGCCTTTTTACTATAAAAGTTAACAGTAATGCCATGCTATCCCTGTCAGGATCTAGATTTCCTTATTATCTTTAGTCATTCATTTTATTTTTTTGAGACATAGTCTCACTCTATCATCCTGGGTAGAATGCGGTGGTGTCATCATAGCTCATTGCAGCCTCAAACTCCTGGGCTTGAGCGATCCTCCCACTTTGGCCTCCCCGAGTGTTAGGATTACAGGCTTGAGCCACTGCACCAGGCCATCATTTATTTTTATAACTGGTTTGTTCAAAGTCCATACATGGTGCATTGGCTTTAATCAAATTTCTTTATCTTTTTTACTTGTAATCTATTTGAAGAAATTGGGTCATGTTTTCCATATTCTGAGTTCACTCATTGTAACCCTATGTTGTCACTAAACACATTTTTCTGTCCCCTGTATTGTAAACTGGTGGATCTTGAGGCTTGATCAGATTCAGGTTTACTTTTCTTATCTGACATTCAGAAGTCCGGAGACCCGAATGTGTCGTTCTAGAACTGGCACTAGAGTGCTGCCTCGTCCACTAGATGCTTCACTGGGTTTCCAGCTCTTAGTCCACTGGTGCTTGTACCTCAACAGCCTTGTATGTTCCCCTCTATTTTCTGTCTCATGTCTTTGTTGCCCACTACAGCTTTGTGTTTCTACTAATGATCCTGATTATTTTTTCTTCTAATGATCCATGAATGAAATCCTGATTTTTTAATCAGAAGTCCTTTCACGTGAAGGACTATTACATTTGTGCTTTACAATTGGTATCTTAAGCCTAAAGCACCAGTGAAATTCTTAACCATCTTCCCATTTTAAAGTGAACATAAAAATGACTAAGTTCTTAGTTTTGCTTTAATAGCTTTAAATTTTGTCACTGTTACCATCAGTTATTAATCTCATTAACACCACAATCTGCATCAAAAGCCTTTGTTACTTAAAACTTGGTTTTCATGAAAGTTTCCAAAGACAAGATAATTTAATAATAAATACTCATTTGTCCTAAAAGCCATTTCTTAACTCATGAGCTATAATAAGGTTTTTTTTAATACTAGATTTTTTAAAATGCAGTAAAAGTGTGGGCATATGGAGAGGGCTTACTTTAGCTGGAGAGATGGAGAGTGCATGGAGTTTGATAAAGAAAAACATCACTTCCCCCAGGTGAAAACTGAAGGGAACAGCATTCATTATGTGGGCCTGGAGCCCCTCATAATCCCTTTTCTCTAAGGCTGGAAGCCACAGCCTGACTTTTTAGCTATTTGAACTTTGTAACCATTTGAATATTTCCACCTATGAAACAGAACATGGACTTCCATGTCAGCTCAGCATGCAAATCATTCCTCTACTAGAATGACTTGGCAAGTTATTTTACTTTTTGTCTGCAAATGGGCCCAAGATACCTCACAGCATCTTGTATATGTGCTGGGCAAGTGGAAGGGCTTCTGTTTTTACCACTGCAATCCAAAGAGTTTGTATTAAAGCACCCAGCTGCTCAGAAAAGTTTGAATTCTACAATTCTCATGAACACAGTTCAAAAGACAGCTGTTTCACAATGCTACTTCACATATCTAATTCTGAACAGTACAAGATTTTCATAATTAGAGCATGAAAAACACTACTTGGCTCTTTGACTCCAGGTCTTCTCTTGACGCTTCTGCCACTTCTGCTCAGCATAATTCTGACCCAGTTCTAAGTACAGATGAGATTCCTACCTGCCTGTTTTTATATTTCATCAAATTGCCCTATATCAGCTATCGCCTTTCTGGTATATGTAGTAGCACTTATCTATACACCTTTGCCACAATCTTCAAACAGGTAAAATGATCTATTTAAAATGTTAATCACATTGCTTTAATACATAAAGCCTCCAATGGTTTCCCATTTCACTTTGCGTAAAATACAAACCTCTTGCCAGTCTCTTCTGTCAACCTCACTCTTTCTGTTCATATATGCATGTTTATTCATGAGCCTTTGCATTTCCTATCCTCCTTGCTTGGGACGCTCTTGTCCTAGATCTTATGTGACAGTCTTCATTATTTAGGTCCCTGCTCTAAAGTGATCTCTCCACAGGGGGCTGCTTTCCCCGCCCTGTCTAAAACAAGCCCCTCTAAACGTCCCTATCGCATTCTGCCCTTTAGCCTGCACTAATTTTTGTCATAGTGCTTACCACCAACTGAAATTATTTTCCTTTATCATTGACTCTTACTCATTAGAATGTAAGCTTCAAGAGCGTGGCAGGGATAAGGTTTATTCATTATTGTATGTCTCCCACCTAATCTTACAGCAGTGCCTTGCCCATATTGGGGTATGCAATAAATATTACTTGAGGAATGAATGAATTTCATACATTGCCAATTCTCTGAGTGACTTTTTTTTTAAACCCTCATCATTCATTCATGCTTTCTTGTCTTTCAAATTTGAAGAAGTATTCTTTATCCAACTGCCCTGCCAAGAATGTCTGTATGACTCACAGTCTACAGGGAGCAGACAGAGACGTAAACAGCCTGGAGGTAGCAAACTGGTGGGTCCAGGGCCAAATCCTGGCCTGCGTGTAAATTTTGTTTGGTTTGTATGATGTTTTGCTTGTTTTAAATGCACTGGTTGCTAACATTTTTTAATTGGAAATATTTACATTAAAAACCTAGACTTCAGCTTTCTTTAAAAAAATTAGAATACATGAATGAGATCTACACTCCCTCAAGGCAACAATTGACTGGCACAAAGTAGCCCTCTGGCTGGGGTGTGCATGGTCCAGTGTATAAAGTTCCCTCCACTCCCTGTTAATTTTAACACTGAAGCCAGGTGTCAGGTGCTTTTCTCAGCATGCAGACAGCCGTATTTCGAATTCTGCCCCTTCTGCTCATCAACCTTACCCATCTGGCTCTTGAGCCAGACTGCATGCATTCAACGCTTATCTCCTTCAGTTAGCTGTATAATCTTGCACACGCTACTTAACCTCTCCAAGCTTCCATTTTCCCATCTGTAAAGAGTTAGTAATTTAGCCTACTGTATTCAGATGTTTTGAGGGTTAGAGAAAATAGTGTATTTAATGCACTTAACACAGTGTTAGGCTTGTAGTGAATGTTCAGTAAATATTATCATCACCAGATGCTTGTGGATGACAGACTAAGGTGTTTTGTAGACCAATGAGCCATTGTTTTAGGCAAGTAAGTGACTGTATTAGTTTCCTAGGGCTGCTGTAACAAATTGCCACAAACTTGGTGGCTTAAAACAATAAATAATTATTCTCTCATATTTCTGGAGTGTAGAAGTCTGCAATCAGGACGACAGAGAGCAGAGCCATGCTCCCTCTGAAAGCTCTCAAAAAGAATCCTTCTTTGCTTCTTCCTAGCTGCTGGTGGTTCCCAGCAATCCTTGGCATTCTTTGGCTTGTAGCTGCATCACTCTGGTCTCTGTCTACAACTTCACATGGCCTTTTGCTCTGCATGTGTCTTCTCTTCTTAAAAGGACACCAGGGCCTACCTAAACCAGTAATGTCCTCATCTTAATGAAGTACACCTACAAAGACCCTATTTCCAAGTAAGGTCACATTCTGAGGTTCTAGGTGGACATGATTTTTTTTTTTTTTTTTTTTGCCAGGGGGGAGGGGGCAGCGAGTACTAGTCAACCCACCTCAGTGACATAAGAAAAAATAATGTTCAAAGAAACGGAAGTGGACACTTTTTAAAAAAAATCATTTTGAAATAATTTCAGACTTACAAAAAATGTTGCAAAAACTGTGCAAAGAATTCCTGTATAATCTTCACCCAGATTCCCCAAATGTTAACATTTTGTCATACTTGCTTTATCACTCTATGTGTGCGTAAGTAACGTCTTTTCTGATACGCAGTCATGATGATCCTTTACATATAAGTACTTCAGCATATATTCTCTAAAAACATTATCTTATATATCCACAATAGAATTATCAAAGTCAGGAAATTAACATGTTGATCAATACTATAATCTATTGACATATTCAAATATTGCCAATTTTCCTACTAATGTTCTATTTTCTGGTCCAGGATCCAACCTAGAATCATACATTGCCTGCAGTCATAATCTCTTTAGTTTCTTTTCATCTGTCTGCTTTCACAACCTTGACTTTCTTGAATAGTATAAACCAATGGTTTAGTAGAATGTCCTTTATTTGGGTTGTCTGATGTCTCCTCGTGATTAGATATGAGTTTTGTGTTTTGGGCAGGAATACAACGTAAGTGAGGTTGTGTCCTCAGTGCATCACATTAGGAGACACACGATGTTGATTTGCCCCCTTAACTAATGATGCTAACTGATCATCGGTTAAGGTACTGTCTGCCAGTGTTCTCTACTAAAATGTTACTATCTTTTCCCATTGTAATTAACAAGTATCTTACGGAGGAGATGCTTTCAACCAGGTAAATATTGTTTGTTGGGTGTGTTTTTTTTTTTTTTAGAGACAGGGTCTTGCTCTGTTGCTCAGGCTGGTCTCCAACTCCTGGGCTCAAGCGATCCTCCCGCCTTGGCCTCCCAAAGTGCTGGGATTATGGGTGTGAACCACCACACCTGGCTTAACTATTGTTTTGTAATAATACTTCTGCCTACTAATTATAGCATCCATTGATGATTTTTGCCTGAAACAATTATTGAAAATGATTTCTATGGACTCATTCTATTGAGTTATAAACTGATACTATCATTATTTTATTGCTCAAATGAATCCAGATGTGGTCAATGGGAACCCCTTTAAGATAGTTCCTATATTCTTTAAGATGAGTATTTCTAAGATTTTTTTCCCACATGTGTCTTTTCAAAAGATTCACACCATTTGTGCTTTTTCTAGATGTGTATAACCAGAAACTCTTGGGAATAATCAGCTCTTAAGAACATCAGCATGGCTTTAGAGAGGATGCAACGACTTTTAAAGGTCAAGATAGCCAATGTATAGGGCTCCACATGGCTTCTCTGTTTCCACAACAACTGTCCTTTTGGTCCAGGACAATCTTCCCCATGCATGATCAGTTCCCATACTCCTACAATCTGTTCTTTCCTTACAGAGAGCCTTTTGTAATAATTTGTAACACGTCATCCTAAGTACTTATGCCACTAGAGGTCACTGTTTGGCTATATGTGATAGAAGAGCGCCCGGTTTCACATCAGCTGACTGGCAAGGCTTACTCTGAATACAATAAGGCTTGTCTGTTTCCAAATGAACACTAGTGTCTTTAGATATTTCCATTTAAGCCTCCTTTAGGCCCTTAATCCAGACTTGAACCTTTGATAACTCTACAGGTACATGCCTTTGCTAAATGTTGCTGGCAGAAGAATAAAGAGAGCAACCCCCGTCAATATAAGCACTATGTGCCAGATGCCATTGTTTCACATTTATTAACTCATCTGACATCTTTCAAAAAGCCTATGGGAGAGGAACCAGTGAGATTGTGATTTCACACAGCTAGTAAGTAGTTGAGCCAGGATTCAAGCAGTTTGGTTCCTAGTTCATACACTTAACCACTATGCTATATATCAACCTACATGGCTTTGCTATATTAATCTAATCTTTCCATATCCAAGCCTGGATTCACTGGCCTGTTTATAGAGCATCCACAAAATGAGTTGTGAAATCATCAGAGATCTTTTAAAGCTCAGGGGAGTGGATGCTGCTTTCCAGGTGTGTGCTACCGGGAATTTGTCCAGCAGGGTCATGCAGATGCCCACACCTGAGCCCAGCCTGCCCTCTGTGATTGCAAGCAGGCCAGGCCCTGAGATCAATCTCAGTAACCCAGTGGCTCCAGCCCATTCAGTGTTGTGCTTAGAGAACCTGAGGGCATCAGCTTTTCCCTGCTTGGCTGCTGCTTCCTAGAAGCAGTATCAGCTTGTGAAAACTGCTTCAAATTAAGCCGCAACATACCTGATAAGGTTTGAGACCTTTCCTCCCTGGCAGGGGTGGTAAAAGGGGCATGGGTTCTGGAGTTAGACTTACCTGCATTAGAAGTCTGGGCCTCCTACTCAGTGGCCACGTGGCTTTGGGCAGAATTGCTTAGCCTGAGCTTCCTCAACGCTGGGTTAACAATGATAACATTTCCCTTGGCGATTATTGTGAGAATTAGTAATGTACGTAAAAAGACACTGACACAGGGTGGGAGGTACTTGATATATTTTGCTGGTATCACTGCCTTAAAGGCACAGCCTAATTCCAAGCAATCAGAAAAGCTGACCCTGGCATCTCATTCTAGGAGGATCTCTCCTTTTTCCTAAACACTAGTGACTCTTATGGTCTGTGTTATTCTTTGAGGCAATTAAAACACATTGCTCTGTGCTGGAAAGTGTCATTTCTTCTGTTTGGCTTAATTCTTCAACTAGACTCCAATCAGAGTTGGGACTGTCCTTTACACCTATTTGTAATCCCTTGTCTTAACCAGGGACCCAAAACAGTAAGTGCTCAGTAAATGACTGTTGATGACTGATTAACTCAAGTCAGTTAACAAGTATTTACGAGGTATTTATTATGTGACAGGCAAAGGGCCAGGTTCTGAGACTACTGAAGTGAAGGAAACCCAGCCCTCACTGAGAGAGTTCCTCCTGTGGCTAAAAGTTTTTGCAAAGGCCTAAAACAGTTAACGTACTTTTCTGAGCACCTAATTCCCAGGGAATAACTTTCTTTGTTGAGGCAATCTGATTCACTGTATCTCAAATAGGAGGCAAAAGCCAAGTATACAGCCCAGAGCCTTTCACACTGGAGAGTACATAACATGACATTCAGAACCTCACGGGCTGTTCCTACCACCTGCTCCTTAAGACCAGCCCAGCAGCTCTTGTTCCCATCAGGGGAAACAGCTGGTGAGTGTGGGAGGCAGCTTGCTGCCCTCTTCACCAGGAGGGGTCAGTGCAAAACCTCCAGCACCCACAGCCAGTGATGGATTCTCCCGTGAGTCATTCTAGCAATATAGTATCTGAATGATTTGTTCTTGGGTGGAGTGGATGAAAGGGGAGAGAATGGGTTGGAAAGAACGAAACCATCTGTTGAATTCACAAATGCCACAAGTCACAAGTTCAACCAATGCTTGACTGACTAAGTATTTTTAGTACAAAGAAATAAGGTAATTTGAGGGTTTCAGAAAACAAGTGCTGTCTTGAAACCCAAATTGATAACTGAAGAAATACTATGCATTAGCAAAAACTTTACTTTTTCATTTACAAAAACAAAATGACATTTTTTTTTTCCAGGAAAAGGAAGGCTTTCAGAAGTTAAAAGAAATGCAGTTTACTGACCAAATCCCCCTCTGCAACAGAACAAAGAACCTTCCCTCTTATCTGGGTTCAGAACTGGCAAGCAACCTCAGTATGGGTACTTCATAAATATTCATAGATGATGAAAATGTCCACAGTGCAAAGAAACCATTTTGTCATTTCAAGAACGCTTTTGAAATGTCAGTGACTGAAGCAGGGTCTTGACTATCATTTGCAAATCTTGAATAAGAAAGGCCCAGTTCAGCTGGTCACATGGAATGAAACAGAACAAGGACACCGGATTAATCTCTCCTGGAGTCTAGGGCTGTGACTGTACTTACAAAGAGCAGAGCTAACTGAAGCAGTGGGCAGGATTTTAGAACAACCACTCCCAAAACATTCAAGCACTTGAGACTCAGCGACTCCACTTTGTGGAAAAAACTCACCTCATTTCACTTTGCATTGGCTATGAAGTCTGTGCCTATAAACAGAAGCAGTTAAAAGTGTGAGCAGGGAGTGGCAGTTCATTTCAGTCATCCTTAACCATCCCGATCATGACATATCAGTTGAGCTGAGGGACATTCAGAGAGAACATGCTGAAACCAATGCTCTGGTATGTTGCCTGGTCAAGGTCTACTTGTTTTGGCCCAGGTGCACCTGGCCTCGGCCCATGTACTCTTGATAAACAGAAATGAATGCACCTCAGTAACCATTACCCGTACAGCCTGTGTTGGTGAAGCCAGGTTATAGCTGAATTGGGCCAGTATGGCTTGGAGACCTTCCATCAGAGACCCGGGCTATGTCTGGCCCTACAGAGACCTCTTTCTGGGTTGTGGGAAACACTTTCCATTTGCCAGTGGTTGACTCAGGCCAGGGCAGGGGTGCGGGGTGTGCTTGGGTGTGGGTCTGGGCTATCTTAGGCCTGAAACAGAACAGCCCTATTTCCTCACACCAGCCCCTGCACCCTCCCCTCCCCTCCTGCACCACTACCACCACCAATGAGTAGCCTCAAACCTTTCTCAGCACTACAGCGGGTCATCAGGGTAGTGCCTCCCACTCCTCTGTGCTGCTTCCAAGCACACCCGCCGTGAACCCTCTGCCGCGTTTAGCGCTGTCTTCATCTGGAGCCCCAGGCCTCTGGGTGAGCTCTCATGCTAACACCATGACATAGGGAGCAAGTAGGTGCTGAAACCCATATCGTGGACCCAAACCCCTCAGGCAGCATCATGGCACCTCAGCATTCAGGGCAGGCCCCAGGAAAACCACCGCCCTGGGCCACAGCTTTAGCCCTCTGACAGCCTCCTACACACACCTCTCATTATCCTTTGCCCCTCACCTCCTGCACCCGCCTTATCAAAGTCTGCCCCTTCTTTCATTCCTCAGACAGTGACTGAGCACTTAGATGTGCAGCACAGACCTTTGCTGGGAGAGGTAGGCTGGAGCTGTCTTCTTCCAAATGAAAAAGGCCAGAGAAGGAAAGGAGCCTTAACTGAGTCCTTGCTTTATGCCAGAAGCTTTAGATGCATGATCTCATTTAATCCTCCCTTCAAACCTCAGAGGAAGGCCTCATTATTCCCCTAAGTACCAGAATGGTGTAGAGGTTATGAGCAGAGACACTGCCACTTCAAAGTCCTGCTTTGTGACCCTGGGCAGGGGATTGGACCTATATGCCCACTGCGCTGGCACAATGGGGACTGGGGTACTGAGAGCATTAAAGGAGTTAACTTATGTAAAAAGTGCTTAGAATAGCTCTGCAGAAGTGTTACCTATCATTATGTCATTAGCTATTATAGGTCAGAGATGAGAAAACAGAAGTTTATTGCCTACATGTAAAGACTGGATTCTACTGGGCCCACAGCAAGTGCTCCCCTAATCCCATGCACTTCTCCTTAACATTGTAAAGCGTTGTCCCCTTCCAGGGATGGTAACATTTGGGTCATGGCCAGAGCTTTAAAAGGGAGTTTAAGACCACTGTGGGAGAGAATTTGGGGAACTACCTGAGTCTTGTTTGGGCATCTGAACTTGCGTTCCTGCACTGAGGATCGCCAGCTACCAGGAGAGGCCCCTGACTCTTCTGGAGAGAGCTGGTGGCAAGGGCAGTGACCTGCCACCTGCCCCCTCCTCTTCTCAGAACCAGGCTGAGACCACATGATTCTGTCTCTGACATCCTCTCCACCTCTCCTTGTCCCCAGCCCTATCCTAGAATCTGGGTAGTTTTTCCTGAAAATATGGCAGAAATGGAATTTAAACCCAAGCCTGCCTGGCTCAGAAGCCCATGTCCTCTCCATTCTTATCTTGGTCAGTTTTCCCACAGCTGCCCAGGCATCTGGGGAAGGCAGACAAATGAGGCCACAGCAACTGACACAATCATGACTTGGCCTTTGTGTGCAGTGGAGGGAGGGGGCAGGAAACCGGGACAATGGCCAATTCTGGGTGCAAGCATATCTATGCATAACTAAGTTATCTGATCATTCGGTTAGTACTTCCAATAAATGGAAAGGTCATATGCACTCACCTAATGCGCTAAGAGAGACCTCCTTTTCCCCCACAGCAGAAAAGTGTCCAGAGGTGTCCTTGGTCAGGCAAATTAGTTTCAAGGGTGTAACATTTTCTGGAGCTCACATCATGCCCTGAATCGATACTCTCTTAATTAGCTCTGTGATCTTGAACAAGTCTCTTAACCTCTCTGAACCTCAATTTACTAATATGTAAAGCAGGGCAAATAATCCTTACCTCACAGGGTTTTCCTGATGGTTATGAGATGATGTATGCAAACATACCAGGGCCTAGCACACAAAAGATACGTATGAAATGTGAGCTTTCCTGGACTGTGTAAGAACTCAAGTATGATCTCACTCGGCCCCACCCCAGAGACGGGAGATCTGGAAGAAGCCTTTCTGCACATTTGATTGAATCGTCACGCCTCATACTGGTGAAGAATCAAGCTCATGTGCCACTTCGTTGCACCATGGGTGTCAGAAGCCCTTCTCGAGAAACCAAGTCCTGGAAACAGCAGCACCTGCGACGGGGTGTCCAACTGCCTTCCTGGGGTGCCCTGGCCTCTACGCCTGTCCACCCGCCCCTCCACCATCAGACCCTCACAAGCTTGTCAGTGTTACACTCATGGTTTCATCAAAGCAAGACAATACTTAACACCAAGTTGACTAAACTCTTCTCAGTTCTGCTGTGGGTGTCTAGGAGCCCATGATCCTGCCTGCTTTGGAGAAGAGAGAGAGCACAGGGCTGGAGGGGACGCGGAGGTCAAGCTTTCGTCCCAGTTCCAATGCCAGGAGGCCGAACCTGAAAGGAAGTGCCTCAGAAGCCTGGGCACACCTGGGCTGTAAGGGGAGTAAGGAAATGTGTGGAGAGGTGAATGCCCCAAGGACTCTCTGCCAGAGGAGACGGGAAAAGGAAAGTGATTATCCAGGTCAAAGGGCGTGTGTTTTCAGGCGATTATTCATCGTGACTAGAGGGTGACTGTTAACTAGATTTATTCCACAGGTATGGAGGGAAAAGCCTTACTAATTTTTCTGCAGCATTTCCTCCCCATCATGTAGACTGTTCTCTTCTTCTACATGGCTGGGGACTCCCCCAGTGTTCAAGTCTATGTCCCCAATGTGGTAAAAAGAGTGAGGGTTTGAAGTCAGAACTTGGGTTCTAGCTGTTGTTCCCATCTCACCAGCACATGTCCTCTTGGACCCCAAGTTCCTACTCTGAAAATAAGGACAGTTCCACTTCGGGGCTGTGGCAAGCAGTCAGTGGCATCATGTCCATGGACGCTTCTTGTGAAGAGGGAACACAGCTGTTATGGGTCACTCATTTTTAAAATGCAGGAACTCTAATTTCTCTCCAGATCAACAAGTACTATCTCAATATTGGTAAAGAAAAAGATAGCTACTTATCTAAGTGTTTTGTAACCTTGAGGAATTTGAACAGGTTTTAAAGGGTGCAGAAATCACAGCCACTTGCTTTGGTTTCTCACCTTTTCTCCTGTCCTCATTATCTTGGGGAAATATGGACCCTTTGGGGGAGCCTTAGCAAGTGGCCACCATGTGGCCTCAGGCAGGCCTCCCTGCAGGCTTAGAGGCGCAGCCAGCAGTTGGGCAGCAGGATGGGGAAGGGTCCGCTTGGACCTGCCTCTCACCTTGGGTCTAGGTCTACACTATGCACTTTTGCCTTCCTGGGCCATTTCCTCCATCCAAAACTAGTATAACTTATATTTTATAACTCTACTGGTATGAAATGAATATAATCCAGCCTGGGTTCATTACTATTAATTATTTATATTAGTTATTCATCGTTTCTTATGGCTATAATAGACATTTAATAGAAATAAATGATGAGGAGCAGTTTGGCCACTAGGGGGCAGCAGGAGGTCACTAGATGCTTTTGGGAAATTGGGTGGGGGGTGGTGGCTGGTAAACAGTGGGGGAAGACAGAGCAGTAACTACCACCTCTGACTCACAAAGGGCTTCTACTTCTCACAGCGTTTCCTCGGAGCATGTTGTGTTTGCTCCTTACAACATGAGGCCCAGGAAACCAGCAGGTGGGGCAGGACTTATTGCTCCACTCAAGGGCCAAGGGAGGGAGGCTCCGCCTGGGAGGGTCAGTGTCATGAGGGGTCACACAGTGGCAGAGGCTGGGCGGACCAGAATCTCCCGGCTCCTCCTGCAACGCTCCTCCCTCTGAGACTCAGACGGGCTCGATACTCTGAGTAGACAAGGGCAGAAACCCAGAGGCCAAAGCTCCACTTTAGTGTTGCCCAGCTCAGTCCTGCCATGACTGCCCCTGAGCCACTGCTGGGGACCAGCAGCACCACAGGCCCCAAAGCACCACTCCCCCTTCCACATCCAGGGAGAAGGGACCCTACATTCCAGACCCTGCGACCCTCGCCTCCGACCCAGCCTCCCTCGGGGCCAAGCATGCCTTTGTTCACTCTCTTCCTGACAACATGCATGAGCCTCGTAGGTGGGGGAGATGAGAAGCTCATTCCCCTTCCTTGGAAACTGAACAGTTGCATCGAAGTGTACAAAAGGCAATTCACTGTGCAAAGGGTACAGGAAGAAATAAGTGTTATTCGGGGTCTGAGTGCTCGGGCAAGGAGGTGCAGCAAAGAAGGAAAGGCCAGAAACAAAACCAAACAAAACATGAGGCATAAAATGATCTGATCTCAGGGAGGCAGTTTTCTACCTCCCAGGAGGAACACCCAGTGTGTTGCCTGGCAGAGTGTCCCGGGCACATCAGAAACAATAGGCCTTTCTCTCCTCCAGCAGCTGAGCACACACCCAGGAGAAAAGGAGTCCTCTTCTCAGCAAGCCTGGGTCCATGCCTGGGCCTGGACAGTGTAGAAAGCTAGTTTACAACACAGATACTTGCATTCAATTTCCTTCTGAAAAGGCGAGGGTGGGGCATAAACTCATGTGAAAAATAAGAAGCAGAACTTTCCTGCTGGATGAGAAAAAAAAAATTGTTCATCTTTTCAGGGGAAACATAAGATGCCAACTGACTCTGAAATGGAATGGCAAAAGGCAGCCTGGGGTGGTTTGCTCTCTTACAGAGAGTACCTTCGTGGTTGAGACAGAGACAGAAAATGTTCTGGGAATAAGCAGTCCTTGGCAAAGTGGGGCCAGGCCTGAGGCAGAGGGAGATGGCGCTACACAGAGGCCCTGGAGAAGTGAAGCGGGTAGGTGGGAGGCCCTGGCTGCTCCAGATGCTCCAGGGACAGAGCTGACATCCACCCACTGAGCACCACCTGTCCTCGGGGTCACTGGATAGGCAGGAATCTGTCCCCATGCACACCACACAGAGCGACCCCAGTGCTGGTCTGGTTAGGCAGGCCCTACTGGAGGAGGAGTGACAGGCCTGTAACAAGGATGAGGAACAAGAGTCACAGCTCAGTTTCTGGGTTCTGCAGTCACCCTGAACCTCCCATGGGATCGATGATGGATGTGACAGTCTAGTCTAGATTGGGAGGACAGAGACTGAGAAACCTGACCAGGAAAAGGGAAGGAGCCCTCAGCAGAATGCCGAGCATTCCTGAGGCTGTGGATTTCAAACCTTCCTGAGAGGGGGACGGACATGGCAGCCACCAGCCACGGCTATCCCCAGGCAGAGCCACCCCTGCTGTGTTCCAGAACTCTGACAGAGGATGACTGACTTCCAGAACTGAAGAAGACTTTTAGGATGATCTGCTCTGATCCCCTCATATCGGTACTGGAAGGGACTTTGGAGAAAATAGAGTCAAACCCCCATAAGGCCCCAAGAGGTGATGTGACTTGCTGAATGCTCCACAGCTGGTGGGAGGACAGAAACAGGAACCCCTGGTTTCCTGATTTATGGCCCAAAGCTCTTACTGGTAGATGACACTTACCACAAAAATGGAAGGTAAATGTAGCCTAGAGGAGTCCTGAGGGACTTGGGGTGTCTGCCTGCAGCTCATGGGGTTGAGAGTGCAAAGTGAACCTTATTTTTTTTTTTTTTTTTTTTGAGACAGAGTCTCACTCTGTTGCCCGGGCTAGAGTGAGTGCCGTGGCGTCAGCCTGGCTCACAGCAACCTCAAACTCCTGGGCTCAAGCGATCCTCCTGCCTCAGCCTCCCGAGTAGCTGGGACTACAGGCATGCGCCACTATGCCCGGCTAATTCTTCTATATATATATATTTTTAGTTGTCCATATAATTTCTTTCTATTTTTAGTAGAGATGGGGTCTCGCTCTTGCTCAGGCTGGTCTCGAACTCCTGACCTTGAGCGATCCACCCGCCTCGGCCTCCCAGAGTGCTAGGATTACAGGCGTGAGCCACCGCGCCCGGCCCAAAGTGAACCTTAATTTTAAGGCCAGACAAGAGATGGAGCCAGGCATCCCAAAATGTGTGATTCATCAGAGTAGCTGGAAAAACAAAAACACATCACCAGCTCCAGAGGTCACGTGATGGGGGAGGTTGGAGGGCAGAACACTGTCAAGTGGTGTCTGAAGCTCCTTCTGTCTCCAGTGTTCTGAGACCTGCTCGTCTGAGAGTTTGAGGCTCAAGGAGATCAGCGGGAATGTGTGTACCGGCTTGAGAAGAGCGGGCTGTGAGGGCCTGGCCCCAGCTCTTTCTGCCGGGGCCTCCCTGGACCCTTCCGGCAGCTCTGAGTCAGCAGCTATTTCTGTGGTTCTGGTTGGCACAACTGCCCAAGGCCTTCGACGGTGACTCAGCAGAAAGGGACAGGATGACTCACTGCCCTGGCTGGGAGAAGCCGCCCAGCGGAGCCTCCCACCTGCGCCCTCCATGTCCCTCCTCTGCCTTCGGGAAGGCAGAGGCTTCCGCCACACTGCCTGCCTTCCTCAGAGGCTTCCACCAGGCCTGCTGTCAGAGCCCCTTCAGCCTGGGTGGGACTGGGGGGCCTGGCAGTGTGCATTAGATCAAGGTCACTTTGGTTTCTTGAGTTAGACAGCCAGATTTCATCAAATGCTTATTTTGCCAAAAGAGAAAAGGAGCATAGGGTTTAGATTTGGAAGGGTCTTTGAGGAATAGCTAAGTCTATAATTTCACAGATGAAGAAACCATAGTAGTGGCAGATTACGTAACTTCACCAAGATTATACAGAGTCTCTTTCCTCTCTGCCACCATTATGCCTGGCTGACCCCAGGCTCAGGTGTTCTCTGAGAGGTGAACCATAGGCCCAGCTCATGCACGTGGACCTGTCCTCTGGGAGGCAGAGTACTGGCCCCTGAAAGATGTCCACTCCCTGATCACCGAAACCTGTGAAAATACAGTATCACTTTGCAAGGCAAAAGGAGCTTCGCAGATGTGATTAAGTTAAGGATCTTGAGATGTAAGATTAATCTGGATTATCTGAGGGAGTTCAGTGTAATCACAAGAGTCCTTCTAAGTAAAGAGGGAGGCAGAAGTGTCAGGGTCAGAGAGAGACTTGAAGACACTACAGCTGCTGCTGGCTTGGAAGAGGGGAAGGGGCCATGAGCCTAGAAACACAGGCAGCCTTTAGAAGCTGGAAAAGCGAAGAAACAGCTTCCTCCCTAGAGTCTCCGGAAGGAGCACAGCCCTGCCTACACTTTTATTTCTGCCCAGTGAAACTCATTTTGGACTTCTGACCTCCAGAGCTGTACGATGATAAATCTGTGTTGTTTCAAGGCACTGTGTATGGTGATTTGTTACAACAGCAATGGGGACTCGTACATGTCCCTGCACCCTGCTGCTCTCTAGTTTGTGGTTTTAAAGAATATGCTTGAAAACTAAGTCACCATTCCTTATTTCTACTCATGAGATATAAGAATAAATAATTTAGAAAGTTACAGTAAAGATACCAAGCCCCTTTCATTCACTAATGAAAGCCATAGATGATAGATCAATGTGGACTCAGTGGGATATAAAAAACAGGCAACTTAATTTTCTCTCACTGCCACCCTTTCAAGCCCACTCTGTTGAATTATTCTTCCACTGTCTTGGGTGAAATGCCAGGCACATGCCAACGCTTTTCTGGTCACCTTCACACATGAATAAACGCCTCATTTTTCAGTCTGGGAAGTCCAGTCCAGTCTCACATCAAAGCCTCAATGTCTCACCCAGTCCAAAGGTTTCCCCTGCCCTGGTTGGGACCTAATAAAGCCCTGCAGCCCACAGCAGTGAAGAGGCAGGCGGCAGGGGGAGACGGGGCAGCGTGCTCAGCTTCCGGGCCTATTTCCCGCCCTGTTCCTCCCTGCCCTGCCGCTCACTCTGCTGCCTCAGCTCCTTCAAGGTGGGGAGAGGATAACGGGAGGGAGGCGAGGTAAGGGGCAGGAAAGACTACCGATTCAGTGTGTGGCAGATGTCCAAACAGTGGCTCTTTACTCCAGGAGCTTTTCAGAGACATCCAACCATACAATTCTCTGGCAAAGCAGCCTAATCATTGGGGCCCCCCTAACAACTCTGCCCTCAGTTCCTACACCAACAATATACCCCACCCAACTTTCTGTTAGGGTTACCTCACTCCAGCAGCTAGTCGTCTTGAGTGGGCTCTCCTTCGAGATGACACCCTGAAAGTCCCTACCTGACCCACGGTAAGCCACCCTGTCTGCCGTGTGCAGCTCTGGAGTGCTCGCTGTGCTCAGTCTCCCTCTTCACTCTTCTGTCCCAGGCAGCTCCCGCCATCGGCTCGCCTTTAGACTTTTCCAGGGTAAGCTGCAGTGTTATGAACCATCTCGGGCTAATTTGGCCAGGCACAATCATTGCATTGTTTGTGGTAGATAACAGCAGCCAGCAATATGTAGAGGGAAATGAGGTTAGTTATTCCTTCACAATTCTGCTATTGGGTTAACATGAAAAACCTTTGCCTTTGCACAAAAGGTTCATTTAGGGCACACATGATGATACCTACTGTAGAGGCAAGATGCAAATAAACTGGAGGACTTGCATCAGACAGCCAGATTCCTTTGAACCAACTGCTGGCTACAGGACACTTAGGGATCGAGCCTCAGGTGGCTTTAAGGGTTCAGGCTACAGGCTCCCCTAAAGCTAGGCCAGTTCAGGCAAATATGACGAGAGTCTCTTAAATATTTTGGCCAATCTACATAACTGGAAGACTACTAATTTCACAACATAAAACCCATTTCAAGTGTTCATTATGGTAATTAGCAAACCCTCTGGTGTTGTTCAAAGATAAGGATAGCTCTATATACCCTCATGGTAGCTGCCTCTGCAGTAGGGGTAGCAAACATATGCAGTATCACCCTGCCTATGTTGAAGCATATCAAATTCAATTGTAAGAGTCAGGCTCTGGTCTCTGTCTTTCTAAACTCCCTGGACAGGGGTCAAGCCCTCCTAAGAACACTGTCCCCACATTTTGTCTCAGTCCTGTGATGGTCTGGGACCGTACAGTTTCCAGGGCTCTGCAAGATCCAACTGGGAGAGAAGATGTCAGTCTCTCCTCCTGGGAGATACCACCTTCTCTGATTGGTTCTCCCCACTGGGTTTGGGGTGGAAGATTCATGTTCTTAGCATCCTGACAACTCCCCTGAAAGGAATCCCACTGCCTAGTTTTCCTCATCAACCTCCTCCCCTTCTCTACACACCGCCGTGGTAGGTGATGGGCTCGGGGTGACTGCTTATCAAGTTGTGTGGGGATGGTCTAGCTCCCCTGCATAGAATGTGTAGTGGACACCTAATACCCCTTGTTCTTGGCTTTGAAGGATGAATTGAAATTCTGAAGAAATAGGAAAATATCCCCTTAATATCCTGCTAGAGAGCAACGGAATTTGTCGTTTCCCTTTTTGCCTTGATTGCCAAGGCTGAGGGTAGTACTTTCCTGCATAGCTTCTCCTTAGCCAGATTTCAAACCACCCTCTGTCCCTGCTAACTCACCCACACCATCTCTCTTCTGCTTTCTCCCCCACTTCCACTGCTGTTGTTCTTTTGCCCTTGTTTTGATAATCCTGCTACTTGTTCATTTACTTAAAGCAAATGCAAAGTTATCTAGAAGTAAATAATTTTTTTTAAAAAAGTATAAATTTTCAGTGTAGGTTTCCCTAAGTGGATGGTTACATGTAGCCCAACGAGAAAAATGAGAATATTTTTCTTGTGAGCAGTTAGATTGGCAAAGATACATAGATGGCATTTGTCCTACTAGAAACTACAATGGCGTTTATCTTGAGTCAGAATAAAGACAGATAGTGCAATGGTGGAGAAACATCTTCGGATCGCAAGTTTCACAAAATTTGGAGAAACACTGAAGACAAATGTTTAATGCAAACATTCTTAATTTTCAAAAAAGACTAATGGATAAGGAGGCAGGTGTCACAGGTGCTGAAAAGTGTGAGTGCCATGGGGAGTTAACCTATAAGAAAGAGATGGAAACAGATACTGCTGCCTCTGAGCGTGTCAGCCCGCATCAGGGATCAGAGCAGTTATGCAAAGTCATCTAGAAGATGCAGAGTGTCTCTATGGCCTGCAAGAATCAACTAAAACCCCCTTAAGTGTATTACTACAACAAGAGAGAGATAGAGTTCTGATTATGAGAAAAGATAATGGATAATGTGGGCAGGACAGCGGGGGCAGAGAGAAAATGCAACCAAGGCAAAGGACAGCTATACTCATCCCTGAGGTGCCCAGGAGAGGAGAGGGGGTTTTAATGTTTTGAGGCCAGTGGCAGGGCTGCCCTCAGTGAAGAGGTGAAGGTAGGGGCTGTGGCCAATGAACTCTGAGAAATTTGGGTTCAGAGGAATTCACTATTTTTGGTTCATGGATTCATGATCCTCATTGTGAAATACATAAATTGGGCAATCCTAGCTTGATGTCCTTCAACAGTTAATAAAGAGACTTCTGATGAGGACCTGGCTTTCCTTGAGGCTGGGAGAGGATGAGTTGATGGAATCACATCATTTTATGGCACTAGGGGAGACTAGTGTACGAGAGCTACACTGCTCGGTGTAAATGCATAAGCCCTGTAGGTTGGTGTGAGTTTTTAGATTTTGTATTTAGGATGAGGCAGTCTCAGAGGGCCCTGCCTTCCTTTAGAGCAATGGCTCTCAGTCATCCATGGACATCAAATCAACTGGAGGGCTTGTTTTGCTGGCTCTACTCCCCAAGCATCTGATTCAGTTAGGTCTGAATCTGGGGGTGATGAGAATCTGTATTTCCAGCAAACATGCTATCCGAGGTAACACTGAGGCTGTTGGTCCAGGGATATACTTTGAGAACCACTGAGAGCATGTAATAACATTTAAAAACCCATTTGTTCTCCATGCCTAGGATACTTCCCAGACCAACTGAATCAGAATCTCTAGGGGTGGGACACAGGCATCAATATTTTTAAAAACTCTCTGGGTGATTCCGAAGATGACCCCACTATCAGGTCTGCCATTCTAAGTGAGTGGTTTCCAAGTGATAGGGAATATAAAAATACCACCACTTGGAGAAGAAAGCAGCATTTCTTAGCCTGCAATAAAATAACATAGGGATATACTTGGCTAACGCTTGCTGAATGCTTATTGTGCCAGGATTAACTAATTTGCTCCAGACAACAACTACCCCCATCTTAGGTGGTGAAACAGGCACCCCATGAAGTTAATTTGTCCAAGGTCATGCACAAGTGACAGGGCTGGAATTTGAACCGGGGCCCTCTGGCCTTGGAGTCCCTATGTGTGGCCTGTGCTATAGGGCCTCGTGTACCCAGCCTGGGGGAGCATATTAACAGTCTCACTCTCTCTCTGGGCAGTTTTTATGGTGAACATGGAATGAGAATATAGTGAACATCGCCTATTAGACTTGGTTAGAATCCAGGATTCACCACGTAATAGTTGCTATGGTTTCCATGTTTTTGTCTTCTCCAAAACTCATGTTGCAACTTAATCTCCAATGCAACCATGTTGGAAGGTAGAGCCTAATGGGAGGTGCTCAGGTCCTGAGTGCTCTGCCTTCATGCTTGCGGGAGTGGGTTCTCTCTCTTCTGCCATGTGAAGAACAGTGTTCCTCCCCTCTGGAGAATGCAGTGTCCAAGGAACCATCTTTAAGTGGAGACCCAATCCTTACAGACACCAACCTGCTGGCACCTTGATTTTGGACTTACCAGCCTCCAGAACTATGAGAAATAAATTTCTATTGTTTATAAATTACCCGGTCTTTGGTATTCTGTTATAGCAGCATAAAAAAGACTAAGACAGGAGTGATGTAATTTGAGCAATTCCTTTAGCCCTTCTGAGCCTGTTTTCTAATCTGGAAAATGTGTACAAATGGGTCTACCTTAGGGAGGCCTTCTGGGAAGGCTAAAAGAAATTTGTCAAAGACCAGGTACAGTGTCTAGAACATAGTGAGGTTGGAGAAATGTTCACTCCCTTCCTCTTCTCCACTAGCCTTTCTTCTAGGATCCTCAGAACCCAAAAGAGTTTTCCCCAGTTGCTTCTTGAGCATTTTTGTAAATATAACTCTTTTTACAATTGGTAGACACCTTTGACTGAAGAAATAAATTCTAGGGAAATAAAGTTTTCCTGTTGGATGGAAGGAAGCACAGATGGTAGGCTTTGTTGAACAATGAGTTCAGCTCACGACAGTTGAAATTAAGGAAACCTATGCTACTACCTGCTGATCATGAGCCGTGGTGCCCTAGCACATCCCAGAGCACCTGCACTGTGTTGGGGGTCTGGATTTGGTGAGTGGCTCCCTCACAACTGCACAGTGTGTAAGTCAGTTGTTACTAATAAAGAAAAGTACTGAAGCTTGTGAGTGACTCATAAAGCAGTGATGCATTAGACTAGAAATCTTTTCTTGAAGAGAGAGGGGAAGGGCCTCACTCGCTGCAATTGTATACAACTGTAGGTAGGCCTTTGGTGAGGCACCTTGTAAGTGAATGTCACCCAAACAAATGCCAAAACCAAGACTGACTACATTATGTTCTTTAAAGCAGACTGAAAGAACATTTTGAGGCAATCTAGAATAACTAACTTTTATATCTTCCCACTTCTGGGAAGTTTTGAGGGTAATCATAAAAGAAGATACAGGCACCTTCAAACAAAGACAGGATAAATAACTTAGAGAAAGAAAAATCTGGTGTTGAGAGAGAGGAAGGGAGATATACGACGGGAACTATGCTACAAAACCTAGACTAAGGGGGATTCTTGAAACTGAGTAGAAAATTAAACTCCGAGATTCCTGGTAGTGTAGGCAAAAAGAATGGCCCCATGAATTCGTAGTTTTCATTAAAGAAAGCATAGCCAAACTTTTTCCTAGTACTAAAGTCCAAGAGGAAATTATTTGCAAGGATTTTTTACATTAAGCAACATAATGAATGTCTATGGCAGTTTTATAGAGAATATAAAGTTGTTCTTCACCTGACCATTTATTAAAATGACATGGGATAAAAGCTTAGGGGCATAATGTTAAATGATCTGAGCAAGCATCTATATTCAGTACTAGAGTAATCCAATCTAGGAAGAAACCAGTATGATTCTAGGGAGGGAAAGTTTAGAGAACTGCACAGTGATCTCTAAGTAAAGATAAATTTAGCACCATTTAATAGCTCTTTAATAAAACTATGCTAAACTTGAACAAGCTGTGTATGTAAGATATTTGAAATGCATTCTGTGGAAGGAAAGGCAAGTACAATTTTGTGCTTCTGTTTGGATAGAAGATGTTGAAGTGAAACGCATTATTGTGCAAATTCCAAATAGATTCTCAAGTCTAGAAAAACAAAAACCTCAATTGTAAATTAAGTTCTATTTCGGAAAAAAAGCTAGAATAGTTTGCTTTGGTTTCTGAAGTTTAAAAAAAAATCCCATTTAACAACAAAAAGAGAAACTGTTTTGAATTTAAAAGAAGCAGGGTGAGACAGAAGTTTAGAACGAAGGAATTACCATACCTTTCCTAAATTTAGTTATTATCATTATCATCATTCAATGTATTTAAGTCCTTCTTAAGGGTAAAGAAAACTTTCAGACGGCCAAAATTAACTAGTCACTGAATTGTGTACCAGGACACCCTTCACTATAAAAGTTGACCGAAAGAAGCGTCAGGTTCCCTTCAGAGTCGAGGGCAGGGTCCTGGGGTCCAGCCCAGGCCCCCCGAATCCCCGAGGGGGCTGTAAGGCTCCTGACTCCAGGACCTGACCTCTCACACCCACAAGCCCGCAATCCACCACCTGTCGTCTTCCCGGTGCCGCTTGGATTGCTGAGCAAACACTTATTATTTGCAAAAGTACAAGGTTCAATCTGCCAAACAGGGAAAACCAAACACCGAAGCAGACACAGGAGCAGCTGTCAGAGGAGCACGGGGATGGCCGGTGGACCCGCGCGTGAGCCGCCGGGGGCTGAGGCGGGCTCTGCAGGCCACAGGACGCGGGCAGAGGGCCTGGCCCGCGGAACAGCGGCAGCGGGCGTGAGCGCTCACAGGGCCCGCGGTGGGTGACCCTTCCAGGCCAGAGGGGTCACTGTGAGCCCCGCGGCCGGTGACACGTCTGGGACCCAGAGCCCTCTCAACCCCTTCCTGCTGTGGCTTTGGGGAGGGATGGAATGGGAAGCGGAGGGAGCAAGGAAGGGTGGAGGGACCGTCTCCCTGGGAGAACCCGCCCCGCGTCCTGCGGTCTTGGGCTGCCACATGCCAGATTCCCGCCTGCGGGTGTCTACCTTGCTTCGGAGGCTGATAGCCCTGAAAGCACCCAGGGAGCAGGGCAGCCACCTGGTACAAAGGCTCCTCCGCATTCCTGCCGAAGGTCTCTGGCTGGCAGTTGCAGACAGCAGAGCAGCCTTGGGCCTTGGTACGCTGCTGCCGCCATGACACCGTGCAAGGCACTCTCTGCCTTCTCGGGATTCGTTTTCTCTTCTCTAAAATGGAACTGACACAACACCAACACTGACCTTCCCACCCACCCTCAGAGGGTTTTGAGGATCCTGTGAAACAACAATATGGAAATATTTTCAAAGTGGCAACCGTGGTTGTTATTAACTCATTTGTGAACCCCATTTATTTCCGTCAGGTTTTAGTCTGAAAATGTCGGTTCTTGGCGTGCCCATGGCGGAAGAATGACCACACCCGCCAAAGTTAGGGAAGCACAAAGATAAGGTTTATTGGGAAGAAAATAGGATTATCTGGTAAGAGCAAGATATAGGCTTACAGAGCATGACACATACACCACAGATGACGACCAGACCCATTGCCACACCAAAGAGAAAGAAAGCAAAAGGAATGGCGTAAAAAAAGGACTTGGTTATGGGCTGCTCTTATTTCTTAGTGCCCAATTGGGACCTCCCTTGCGGTTCAGAGGTCACCATGGAGCCTCTTTCATTGGACAGTTGCACGTCACATGACCTGAGCCTTACCTACACTTGCGCATTATTCTAGGCCAATTTCTGGATTCTGTGGTACCTACTGGCTTGGCCTGTGGGCTAGAGAATCTTCTGCCTTCTTTTGCAGCTGGCCACGAAGTTGATCGGCAGATTCGCAGGGTATTCCCTCCTCCCCAGGTATGGCAGTCTCGGGAGTTTAGGGCGGGCATGATTAAGATGGCGGCAGAGCACGCACTTTTGTCCCTAGGAGACCCGGAATCCCTGGCTATCTACCTAACACTTCTTGACTCCTTCCTAGATTAAAGTAGGATTGACCTTGCCACTGGGTTTTTTTAGTTACCCCTCCCTTATCTTGACTAATTTTAATTTTTTTATCTTTTTAAAAACCTCTTACAATACTTAGCATCTAATTTTACATTTATCTTTGCTTCTCACTCCTAAAAAAGTCAGTTGACCTGTGGCTTCATGTTTGTGCTTTGCTGTTTGTAAGTCCCTCATCTGTGTGTTTACAGCCCAGAGGCCCAGAACCATGTATAGAATTTCTCTGGACAGGGCCTGCTTCAGAACCATCTCCATATTCTGTTCTTCAAACATTTAAAATCGAATTGATGGCGAAAAAAAATTTCGGGCATTTTGACCCAATTCTAAATTTTCTAAATTTCAGGTATTTTAACCTTTGCATAATATTATTTTCCTTCTTTTTTCTATGTATAAAGATAAGTAGTCCCCCACGCCAGCGGCGGCGGAAGCGGCGGGAGTCCTGTGTGGTGCACGAAACAGGTCCGGAGAGCGGGGCGGAGGGATCCAACGTGGCTGCGGAGACCCTGAGCTAAGGTACGGTCGAAACTGTGGCTGCTGAGCAGAAATTCTGGAAAGCACTGCGTACCCGCGCTCCCAAGATGGCGGGCCTAAAGCAGTGGGCAAGCCAGGTGTGGCCAGAAGAACATGCTGAGCAGGAGCACGGGCTGTATAGCCTGCACGGCATGTTTGACATCGTGGGCACCCACCTGACACACAGAGATATGCGCGTGCTTTTCTTCCTCTTTCTTGATGCCATTGATGAGCAGGACGCGTCCGAAATGGACGTGACTTCTTATTGGCGTTGGAGCACCAGGGCTGCTGCGATGAGAGTAACTTTCGCCAGGTGCTGCAGCTGCTGGACCTCATCACTTGCCATGACCTGCTGCCCTACGTCACACTCAAGAAGAGGCGGGCTGTGTGCCCTGATCTTGTAGACAAGTATCTGGAGGAGACATCAATTCGCTATGTGACCCCCAAAGCCCTCAGTGATCCAGAACCGAGGCCTCCCCAGACTCCTAAAACAGTGCCTCCTCGCTATCCGGTGGTGTACTGCCCCACTTCCGGTCCTCAGATGTGTAGCAGGCGGCCAGCCAGAGGGAGAGGACACCTGGGAGCCATCGAAAACGCCGGAAATCAGTGACCCCAGATCCCAAGGAAAAGCAAACATGTGACATCAGACTGCGGGTTCGGGCTGACTACTGCCTGCACGAGACTGCTCTGCAGGGCAGCGTCTTCTCTGATTAGGATGACCCACTTGAGCGCCAGTTTGAGTGCTTTAAGCAGGCCAACACCATCCTCAATTCCCGGGGCTTGGGCTCCATCGTCTGTGGCATCAAGTTCTGTCAGCTCACCGACCTCGACGCATTCTGGCGTGACTACATCAATGGTTCTTTAGTAGAGGCACTTAAAGGTGTCTTCATCACAGACTCCCTCAAGCAAGCTGTGGGCCATGAAGCCATCAAACTGCTGGTGAATGTGGATGAGGATGACTGTGAGCTGGGCCGACAGAAACTCCTGAGCAACTTGGTGCTGCAAGCGTTGCCCTGACCTCTTCCCTTCTCACTTCTGTGGGAACTGTTCCCACAACCCACCTCTGGAGCTTGCTGTTCTGGGGTTTGTTCTCTGCCCTTCCAACCAATCACGTCCCTGCCTTTTTTCTCTTTTTTTTTAAAGAAAAAACAAAAGGAAAGTGGAAGTAGTGTTCCCTACCCCTCCCTGCATCCATGTGACTGGGCTTCCTCTTTGTTTCCCTTTTCCACTTACCCCCTAATGTGTGTCTCTACAGCCACTTTACCACTGAGCCATAGGAGAAATGTGTAGGGAGAAGCAAAGTCTATAGGACATAGTCTTTGTAAGGGATTGAAATGAATACTGCTTTTGGGTGCACTGAAGGGTTATCAATACTTCTAGCTTTATGTGGACTCTTAAATTTTGTCTGAAAAACCAAAAGGCTATGAGTAGGGGAGTAATATGGAAGGTGGGACTCTGAAGTGTATTTTGGAAATTAATCAACACCCTCTTCCAAATTATAGAATTTAGCCTTTTTTTTTTTTTTTTTTTTTTTTGAGACAGAGTCCTGCTCTGTTGCTGAGGCTAGAATGCCGTGGCGTCAGCCTAGCTCACAGCAACCTCAAACTCCTGGACTCAAACAATCTGTCTGCCTCAGCCTCCCGTGTAGCTGGGAATACAGGCATGCACGACCATGCCCGGCTAATTTTTTCTAGATATTTTTAGTTGTCCAGCTAATTTCTTTCTATTTTTAGTAGAGACAGGGTCTCACTCTTGCTCAGGCTGGTCTTGGTCTTGAACTCCTGACCTTGAGCGATCCTCCCACCTTGGCCTCCCAGAGTGCTAGGATTACAGGCGTGAGCCACCATGCTCAGCCCAAATTATAGAATTAAAAAAAAAAAAATCAGTACATAGTTGAGATTACTCTGTGTGACTTAACTCATAGATTAACTCTGTGATTTGTGTCCCTACATTTTTCTTTCAGTGTTATAACATAAGTGTTAATATTTTTCCACATTATTTAAAACTTTATATGTAAATATCATTCATAATGGCCATTTTTCCATTTGTTAGGCTACCTTGTATTTTATTAAATCATTCCCCTACTGTTAGATGTGAGTCATTTCCAATTTTCTACTATAATACATAATACTGCAATGAACATCTTTCCTCCTAAAGGTTTTGTTTGTTTTTTTTTTTTTTTTTTTTTGCTTTCAGTTTACCCCCTTAGAATAGATTTCTAGAAAAGGAATTATGGGTCAAAGATTATGAATATTTTTCAAAAGACTTTTTGATGTTATGATGATAGAGAAGTAGCACTAAAATAGTTTGGAGCACTAGGGATGTCACCAAATAGCTATGATTGATACCTGGAAAGGAAGACAGAGAAGAGTGGCATGGGGAATCTTTCTAGAGCTTTAGGGCCTTGTTCTGATTTCATATATATATATGAAATAATTGTATGCTTTAGAGTCTCATCCCTGGATGTTTAAACAGCTTCACTTATAGCCCACACTTAAGAAGAAAGCTGGGAGCATATCTGGCAGCATGGGTGACAACTGCTTACTCCAAGTGCAAATTGGGACTTCTTGAGCAGCAACTGGCCTCAAAGTCATCACAGTTCTGGTGATTATAGAAGTGGAAAGAACTTACAGATGTCCATTTAAACTTCTCATTTTACAATTGAAGAAAGTGAGGCTCAGCACACCTAATATAGTGGTTCTTAACCCTGATTGCTTATTATAATTGCTTAGGGAGATTTTTAAAAATCTAGACTCTATCCTCAGACACTGTGATGTAATTGGTCTGAGACATCAGTATGATATAAAAGCTCCTTGGGTGATACTAATGGATTAAGATTGAGAAACTCTGGTATAGCAGGAAAAATATGGGCTTTGGAGGCACTAATATTCAATCCAAATCCCAACTTTGCCATTTATTAGCTGTGTGATTTTGAGTAAGTTAATGACCTTTTACTGAGTCTTTGTTAATCAGGCCATGAGGGTTAAATGTAATAACATGTAAAGTGTCTCAAGGCTCTGCACACATGGTTGGCATTCAAAAATGTTGGGTCCTTTAATATGTACCTGTGGTCCCGTAGCTAATTGACGGCAAAACTAGAAAGCCAGCCAGAACCATGCTGTGCACCCAGCAGACACAAAAGGAATGCTTATTGATATTCCTCAACAGCATAATCTTTGAATGTGAACATGTATGTTACTGAGAAAGTTCAAACTCCACTTTGAGTTGATAGAACAATAAGGCCTTACATCATAGAAATTTATCTCATTTACTAGGCTTTAATTTGCCTCCTATTTTTTTTTCTTCAGCTAAAAAGGAACCTATTTTTATTTTGATAAAACAATTTGTTATGATTGTATTCTTGCTAGAAAAAATGTTAGACTTTTACAGTTACATAAATGTATGAAAATATTTGTGTAACTCATGTAATAAAAATAATATAACAAATTATTCTTTTAAAAAATTGACATAAAATTGATAATGAGTTAATACTACTTCACTTTTCACTGACTTTAACCAAAAGGTCTTTAGCATAATATTTTCTGTCTCCATCCTATGATAGACAGAAGAGTTAGTAAGGGCTGGATGTAGTTTCAGAAGACCTAGGATTGAGCCCTGTCTCTGTCATTCACCAGGTATAAACCTTGGGTGATCATTCCTCTTTGCCCTTTTGCCTTCTCATGAATACAGTGTGGACCTGCAAGGCAAGATCTGACTTTAACACAGAATGAGTCTACAACTGTGATGCTGACGCAGCAGGACTTGGCCATTAAATACTTATTAAACAGCTGCTCTATGTCCAGCCCTAGGTAGGAGGCCTTGTGGGAATTATGCAGCCCTGGGCCTTTGGGGGAGTAGCTTGGAGTCTAGCTGGAAGAGATAAATCGTATATATGAGGAACAACTAGGGACCAATTTCTACCTAAGAGCTGTGATGAGTCGGCCTAAGTGACTCATGCAAGAAATAAATGGGAACATTTAAGAGATGACAATCACGCAGAAATGGGAGGGGGTTGAAATTCAATTTCCTGTCTCTTAGCACTTTATTTCTCTTTAATCTCTGACACAAAGCCTTGGATAGTAATAACCTGAAACAAAACTGATTAAAGCTGGACGGAGCCAGGCATTTTCTTAACTGCACATTCCAGCCCTTTGTTCATGTTGTGAATCCCCATTACTTTGCTCAGTTTCCAGCAGCACCCCTCTTTAGACCTTGTGTGCCTCAGACAGCTCTGGACAGAACCCCTACTGTGTGGAGGATGCACAAAGGGGACACAGTATCCAAATGGCAGTGTAGGAAGTGTGGTGGCAGGAATGTTAGAGCTGTGTCATCTCACAGATGGTCTCTGGGAGGGCAGTCCTAGCTGTGAGTCACAGCCGTTGGCAGGGGTGAGCAGCTGATGAGACTGGTGGGCATTTTTGTCTGACCCCATCCTAAGAGCAGTCTCCCAAGTACTTCAATTACCCATTTGTAACATTTTCTTCCAGCAGCAGAGAAAGGAACAACAGTGGCAGTCCATGTAGCAAACCTCAAAAGTAAGGCTGTCTGGATTAGGAAGATACAAGAGGAAGTTAGAGAAACTCACAATGAAAGGGTTTAACAACAGCTGCCTATGAAAGTGTTGATTTGGAAACTCTTGGAGAGTTGAAAATGATTTCCTTAACAACGGAAGGAAAATTGACCAGGGGCATGAGTGTTTCATTCATTTTTCAGATGAGTACAGCAGCATTGCCAAGAGAAAGAGAACATCCATTACAGCCCCCCAGGATTTTAGCCCTCAGCCCGGCTAATGACTCTGTTCTTGAGCAAATCCTCCATCTCCCAGGGTCTCAGTTTATCCATCTGTACAATGAAGGGTTGGTCCAGGTAAATTGTAAGGTCCCTCCTGGCTGAAACATCCTGATGCAATGTAAGCCATCTTGAGGGTTGCTAAATTACATATTGTTTCACCCAGAGAGATACAACTTTGTGCAAGAGTGAATAGAGCATACTCATCGACTTTCTGATGAAGTGTGCAGCTCAGGCACCTCCCTGCACTGTGCTGTGCTGAGAGTCGCTTCCGCAGGGAAGAGAGAGCTATTTTGAGGCAGGGCTGATTAGAGATAAAGGTGTCTCATTTCTTTACCAGTCTCTGGCCCTGACTCACCCAAAGTTCTTAGGCTTAAGGTTTAACCTTTGATGGATGGATGTGAGTTAACCCCCCTGATTGCCTAGGAAAATGGCGCCTGGTACACGGCTTCTCGAGCCCCAGCTTTATCAGTGTCAATTAAGAACATTCTTTGACCTCTCTGTGCTTAGAGAGCTTCACTGAAGTGCAGCCCTTGCTTGTAACCTCTCTCCTTGACATCTCATTTGCTCTTTCCTGTTATTCAGTCTTCTGAGTTGTACAAAGGGGAATGTCTCAGTAATCCTCTTAGCAAAGAAATCCAGCCATCCCTGTTAGGTCGGGGGGTTGGGAGTGTCACAAGATGCTTGAAAGAGGCACTGGACAAAGCTGCAAAATACTTTTGCATGGAAAAGCTCAGAGCATGAATGCCACAAAAGACCACTATAGTTATGTTGCTTTGAAAGCCAACAGAATTACACTATAAGGCATGGTTATCCTAACATTTTAATTTATTACAAAAAGTGTTTTTTTAATCACATGTTTTTAAAAGATACAATATTATAAGATGGTTGAGTCTTTTTGGTTTTTAAAAACATTTATTTCCATCTTGGTGAGTTATCTTTGATTGATTTGTTTATTTTTTGCCTTGGGAATGTTGAAAGCACCCTTGTGACACTTGACAGGATAGGACTGGGGGCCGTGGCTTGAGCTGTGCTTGATTTTATACAGTTGCTTTATTCCTATCAAGCTGGATGCAGATGGAAGTTTTAAAAATTGATTCATATTTCAAAGACACTTGAGAGAGTTCACCTCTCTTAAAAAATGAGCACCAAAGCCTTTTCTAATGAGCATAATTACCTGTTTTAAAAATTAAGATTTTTGAATTTTAAGTTTTCTTAAAGTAAAGGACACAACCTAATGTGAAAAACACTGTTCTTGAGAGAGCTATGAAGTCACAAAGACCCAAGACCTTGGGAAAATTATATTCACCTTTTCAACTTCTCTTTCTTTACCTGTGAAAATAGGATTGCAGGTGTGTCAAATTAGCAGCATGGCGCTGGGTGGTATAACAAAAAACCCGATTGGGCTCAAGGAGGCTGAGTCCTAGCTTTGCCTGTGTCCCTACCAGCTGTGTGACCTTGAGAGGCCCCTTACTTCTCTGGGCCTTAATTTCGTCATCTATAACAAATGATTATATAAAGTGATCTTTAAGTCCCTCTCAATTCTTATATTTTAAGATTTAATCAACTTATTATTTGGAAGTAACTACAAAAAAGAAAAGAAATTGGTAGTATTGATTTCATTGTAAATTATGGAGCAGTTTTGGGCATCTGCACTATCTTGGTGCTGTGTTAGGCCTTGTGTAGTATGATATGATATCAATATTCAAGCGTTCATTTGCTCAGCAAACAATTATGAGCACCTACTGTGTACCAAGCACTGTACTAAGTATCAAGGATACATATATGAATAAAACCCAATACCTGCAGGGAGCTCTCAGTGGCACAGAGGAGATAGGCACATGAAAACTCATTTTTTAAAAGATAAATAATTTACATATTTATGCCATTAGACTTAAAGATTCTTAATCACCAAGTAATATATCAGAGACATTTTCACCTCACTCCTTAGCATTTTTTACAATTTTTTTTTTTTTTTTTGAGACTGGGTCTCACTATGTTGCCCAGGCTGGTCTTGAACTCTTGGGCCTAAGAGATACTCCCACCTCAGTCTCCCAAGTAGCTGGGACTACAGGCACACATCATGGCACCTGGCCTCACCCATTAGCTTTTACCTCAGAGTCACTGGTTGAGTTAAAGCCTGGGTTCTCTAGTGATTGCTTTTAAAATTTCATCATGGAAATTTTAAGTACGAGAGAGAGAGAGAGAGACACTATACATAGAACCCCTGTGTAAATACTACCCAGCTTCAATAATTATCAATTTATGACCAACCTTGTTTAATCTGTACCTTTCCCCAACTCCACATTATTTTGAAGCAAATCCAAGACATCGTACCATTTCATCTGTAGGTATTTAAGAATGTACTACTAAAAAACAAAAGTTTTCTTTAAAAGAACATAACTATACTTCTTGCAATGATCTCCTTTTGATCTGCAGGCTGACAATACAGGTGTTTTCCTTTTTAAAAAATTCTTCAGCTGTACACATATGCTTTGTTCACCTTTCAGCATATACATTAAACTTCAATAAAAGGATCAAACAGAACATAACAACAATAGCATTATCACACCTAAAAACAGTAATTCTTTAATATTAATACTAAGTCTCTGAAAATGCTGCATGATTTTAAACGATGTGGGGGTTTGGCAAGAAAGACAGGCATGGGGCAGGATGAGATGGAGTGTCACCTAACCTGGCCTGGAGTGGGGCTGGGGGACACAGCTGGATGCCTAGGAAGTGCCAGGGTCACTTCTCCCACAGAGCTGTCTGCCTTGTAGCAGCTGCAGGAGGAGCATCCACAGCTGCACACTTGAAAGATGAACCTTCCAGGGCACGGAATGTGGCGCAGCCTCTGGGAAGACTCTTGGCAGACACTTGGAACAGAGGCAGAGAGTTCTCAGGGTCAGCCAGGGACCATGGTGACTGGGTGAAGATGGTGAAGGATTTCCCTACCTGCCCACAGAAGGGCACACCCGGGTGCTTAGCATTCTCAGAGCTGCTCCAAGATGGGGCCCTTGGTGGCCAGGCCCAGTCCACGTGGGTGACTTAAGTCCCACCCTGGGCACACAGGTGGCCCTCATAAGTGATAAGTCTGAAGAGGCAAGAAAAAGGACCTTTATTTCCTGCTGAGTTATTTTCCTTCACACGTGCTCATAAGCCCTATAATTTTTGTCTGGAATCTTTGGAAAGGCTCCCTTCTTGTTTCTAACCCTCCTAAGCTCTGTGTGTGTTTCTGAGACAGTCAAGTGTTTTGCACCTCCGCTGCCACTACAAACACCCCACCCCAACCCTTGGATTTTTCAGCCACTAGTCCTGCCCACGCTGTGCAGGCAGCTCCCTGAGGCTCCTTTCTTCCCAGCTCTCTGACCACTCCCCAAGGCCCAGCTCTGCTTGAGGCTGCCTGGGGGCCTCACCCTGAGGCTGACCCCTCGTGCTGTCCCCCCCAAGGAGGCTGCTGTCAAGGACACAAGAGTCCTGACCTCCAGGGTAGAGTAGACCAAAAGGGATGATGCAGGCAGTGCGCTTACCACGTATGTAAGTCTCAAAGTATGAGCTTTTGTTATTAGCCCTTCTTATTTTATTATTTTTAAAAATTTCTGTTGCAGGAAATTTGAACTTCCACAAAGCAGAAGAGTATGATGAGCCCTCAGGCATTCATCACCCGCTTGGGCAGCTACCAGCTCGCTGCCAGTGTAGTTTCCCCTATGGCTTCACCTCTCCCCTCTCCCACACACATCCTTCAACAACTGAATTATTAGGAAGCTAATTTCAGGGAATCTCTTTTAATTTTTAAAATTGAAGTTATTTTCAAATAGGTAATATTGACATGTCTCAAATTCAAAAAGTACAAAAGGCTAAAAAAAGAAAAGCTGCTCCCTCCCTCCCTGCTCCTGCCGTACCTACCATGAGGTGGATTAAAACAAATGCCCACAATATTTTGTGGCTCTTCCCATTAAGAAATGGAGTCTTTCTCTCCCTTGAATTTGAGCTTGGTCATGTGAATTGCTTCGGCCAAAGGGACTTTAGCAAACATCATGCAAGGAAAAGTTTGAAAGTGCTCTGGGCTTGCTCTCTTGCTCCTGGGAACTCTGATGTTGCCCTGTGAAGAAGGCAGGACTAGCCTTCTGGAGAAGGAGCCCACATGGGGAAACGCCCCAGCCATCCCAGCCATCCCAGCCATCCCACAGAAATGTGAGCTGGATAAATGGGGATTGTTTTAAGCTACTAAGTTTGGGCTACGCTGGTATACAGCACCCTCCCACCTCCCACACCCAACCCAGGCAAACTCTTTCCTGGAGGAATAAAATATTACAATAGTACCAGTTTGTGAATCCTTCCAAAAATAGTTTTTTTGCATAACAAGTTTTTGCATAAACAAGTACGTCAGTATATAGTCTCCTCCCTTCCCCACACTCCCATCCCTTTTGAAAAACAAATGGTAATGCACAGTGCTGAACCTAGTTTGATGTAGCAATGCCTTTTGGAGAGCATCCCCCTTCAGTGCGTGGGGCCCCTTGTTTGAAGTATGCCATTGTATGCACAGACCATAAATTATTTCATCAGTCCTTTATTGAAGGGCATTTAGATTGATCCCAGTCTTCTGCTAATTCAAGCAACGCTGCAATGAACAACCTTGCACCCCGCCATTTCACACACATGTGAGTGTTTCTGAAGGATGAATTCCTAGCTGTGGCTCACTGGGCAAGAGCACAGTGGGGCCGCACACGGAGTGTAGCCTGCAGGGAAGGAAGCGCTTTCTGTTTCTCGGGTGTCCCTTTTTTCCTGTCCCCAGCTGTCCAGCTGCATATTCCCACACTGTCCCGATTGGTCTCTTTTGATGACAAGGGTGCAGCTGCCAGCCCCAGGCTTGAGCCCTGTGGCTTTGCCTAGCTCACCCAGTGGCTCCCCACCACTCCAGGGGAGGCCTGGCCTGCGGGGTGCCTGCCTGCGGTCTGGCTTGCAGTCTGCCAGTCTGCACGATGAGGGGCGGTCTGACCCCTGCCTCCCTTCCAAGCCCTAGAATGTGAAAACACTGATGTGAGAAGCTTCTGGGAACTGCACAACTGTGATTTTGGAGACAGTTCAAATGAGTTATCATTTACTGACAGACACTAACAAGCCCAATAAAGGCCGGAGGCCCAGTGCAAACAAACAAGTGGTTGGAGCTGACCCCAGCAGGACAAAGGGGCCCCTGTGGAATGAATTCTAATTAAATACTCACCCACTCCCACCCCACCCAGGCCATTAACCCCAAGGAGTACTCAAGCTGATAAACTTAAACAAACTAGAGATGCAGTATAAGTGAAGTGTCCTTTCCGATTATGGAATATGAGCTGATACAGAGCAGCTGCACCGGTGCCCAGGTGCCCAGGAGCAAAGGGTCCATGTCCACCTCTTGGGCTCTCTCATTTCCTATTTCAGTCTACTCAAGACCCACTTCCTCAAAGACTGGGCTCAGCTGGATCTTCATGCCCTCCAGGAGGAAGAAAGTTCCCAGAGGAGACTAAATCCCCATCACGACCTGTTGCCCTTTGTCAGTGTCCCCACGAGGACCTGGGCTGGGGAGGGTTATTGTCTCTCCCCAACATCCTCCTCCCTCTCTCCTGCTTGGCAGAGCTCGGCATCTGCTCTGTTCTTTGTCAACACTTACGTAAACCTCACCCTTCCTCCCCGACTCTGTGCCTCATGGCTTTGCTTGCAGACTTCTGTGGTCACTCCTGATTCGTCAGGTGACCACCATGTCTAGTCCCAGAGGTGCCTGGCCCTCCTCTGACACAGAGGATGGGTCCTGGGTGTGGGGAAAATCCTGGGCTTGGAACTCCCAGAGCAGGGGAGACGATTCTGTCCACACCTGATAAGGCTGACGCCAGAGGTGAGGTCAGAACTGGGTGAGGAGCCGGCCGGGCTTGGGGACAGATACCCTGAGGATGCTCTGGGTGCCTGGCAGCTCTCAAGAAGGAAAATACCTGCGAGCGCAAAAAAGCAAACTCTGGGGACAGGGGAGACAGGAACAGGGCGTGAAAACTAGGCCCGTGAAGGGATACCTGTGATGTAGCTCTGGGGTGCTTGGCCAGGGGGTCTCCTAGGGGCCTCCATCTGCTCACACTCACTGCCTTTATCTCTAAAGATGCAGACACCCAGGAGAATTTTATCTCTCGCTTCCTGTATCTCAGATGCTTGAGTTGTTGGAGACTTGCTCATGGCCGTGGGTTTTATTTACTCCCTGTCTAGGTCCCTCATTCCTAGAGGGTGTGGGCAACCATTTTCTCACAAGCTTTATCAGTCTTCTCAGATAAAAACAGATCTTTAATTAAAGCTTGTTAGCTCATGGCTTAAAAAATCATGACTCCACTTCTCGGGGGAAATTCAGTTGGGACAATAATGATGGCTACTATTGATTGGGCAACTACTGCGCGCCAGACATCATGCGTAAGTTACCCAAGCGAACCTCTCTGCAGGGCAGGCATTGCCACCACTTAGTGGTGGAGAAAATGAAGTCTCTGGCTAAGAGTCCAAGCTCATACAACTTCCAAGAGGTTGAGCTGGGATTTAAGCCCTGGTCTGCAAAACTGCAGAGTTCAGGCTCCTTTCCCATAGAACCCAAATGCTGCTTCTAGATCAAGTAGGAAAAACACTGGGGGCAGAAGAAAAACACTGCTGGGGACCAAAAGTTGCTCTCTGGCTCACCTCTGTTGGTTGTGGGCCCGTGATCAGCTCCCACACCAGTGCCATCTCCGCACGCCGAGTGGAAAGCAGTCATCAGCACCGCTACCAGTAAGTCCAGAACAGGAGCCAGTGCCCGCTTGTTTCTGCACAAACCAGCCTCTCCCAGGAGGCTCATGGAAGAGGAGTAAATGGGCACAAACCAAAAAACCACTAGCTCCACTTAAACACAGAGAAACTCCTGTTAAGAGAGCTGGTGATTTACTGCATGGGCCTGTGGGGAGCTGTGGTATTGGAATTAATAATAAAGATCTGTTAATTCTCTGCCTTTGCCCAGGCTTCCCTCCAAGGCATGAGATGGAATCCTACTGTTTCTGCTCCAGAGAAATCAATGATAATCTTCAACCCAGTAAGGAGCAAAGTAATGGGGGAGTACTCCTGTGTCAAAGGCACTGCTGAAATCAGATTTCTTGGAACCCATTCATGAGAGGCTCTGAATTTGCCAGATTGCTTGCTGAGCCCCAAATACCGCAAGCACGTGGCCACCTTGACTTGGTTGTTTCCTTGAATCCTCTTTCCCCTTAAGCCATGGCTGATATTTCCAAGTAACATCGGGGAGACAAGGCTTCAGTCCCTCTGCAGTATTTCCACCAATGGTCATTGTCTAGGTCCGGCCTGTTCACTGTGCACTGCTCACTTCCTAGCACTGACTCTGCTCTGAAGGGAGCAGAGAAGCCTGGGGAAGGGACAGAGAGGGTGGGGTGCATATGCCCTCTTTTCCCTTCTTGCTGCCTCTTCTGGGGCAACTTTTGGGTAGGAGGACTTTTTCTCCAACCATCTGTTCACTCACCCATTTGTTTTTTCTTTGCTTTATTCATGGGCTTATTTAAAACACACAAACGGAGTCTCTGTTGCATGGGAAGCATTGTGGTGGTTCTAGGGGTGCACAGAGAGGAGGTGAGATTTGGACTTGGCTATTGAAGAGCTGAATGCAGGCAGAGAAAAAAATGACACAAATCTAAATACCACTAACACCCCCAAATAGTAACAGGGATTATCTCCAGATGGCAGGTTTATGAGTGGTTTTTGTTTTCCTCTTTTTGTTTATTTATGTTTCTATATTTTCCTTCAGTGAGCATATATTAGTATTTGTATAATAAAGGTTATTCAAAAGGTGAGTACTCGGTGAACCGGTGCTCAATGCACAGGGAAGTACAGAGGAACACTCTGGCAGGGAGAGGAGGAGGAGAATGTTATTTCCCGCCCAGGTGGAGCTGGAGAGATGTTTGGAGAAGGTCTTTGTTGAGCTGGGCCTCCCTGGAGAAGGGAGCGCTGTGCTGGATGTCTGTGGGATTGTTGCCCAGCACTCCTCTCTCTCCTGGAAATCGCTTCTCCCCACAGTCCACAGGAGCTGCCTGCTGTGACCTTGCCCTCGTCCTGCCTTACTTGTCTAGCGGTGGGCACCCGACCAAGCCTGGCCGCCCAGAATCCTTACCTGGGATTTTCTGGTTTAAAGCTGGCAGTACCTTTGGTGAAATCCCAAAGATGTTAAATTCAGGAGTTGCGTGTGTATGTGTGCTGGCGAGGAGGGGTTGGGGCAGCCCTGTTTCCTGCAATGTGGAGGAAATCCGTATGCCATGAGAGAATGACATGGGCACCTAGAGACAAGTGGGGATAAGAGGTGGGAGTGGGAGAGTCGTGGTGAACTCTGAGCCCCTGACTCCAGTTGCTCCGGAATCTCAGCTGTGCCCTCCTTGGCCTAGCTCATGGGAGCTGAGTTCTGAACTTGCAACCAGTGTATCCTCTCCAATACGGCTGTGGCTGAAAGGAGAAAGGCAGCAAAGGATAGAGGTAGAAAAGCAAAGGACTTGTGCAGGGAATGGCTGGTTATTGCATTTGGCTGGAGAGTGGGTGGGAAGTTGTGTGTGTGTGTGTGTGTGTGTGTGTATGCATGTGTTGGCGGGGTGGGTTGGTGTGTGTGGTCAGCTGTAGGGGTGTCAGGGTTCAGATTTCAAGGCTTCAGTCTCTACCTCCCTGCAGCAGCTCATGCTTCTCCCAAAAGGGTGAACCCTATGGCCAGCTAGACCAGGAGACTGATCTGTCTCCTCCAACCTGTACCCTAAAAGAAAACAGGGATGTAGTAGCAGTGAGTTCCTAAACCAGGAGTCCCTAAGGGAAGTGTAGTCTTAGGTGCAGATATGCTATGCTTCTTCTAGGAGCCACTGGAGGCTGGGGATGCAGGCACTGTACCCCCTTGCCCTCTTTTTCCACGCCTGAGCCTGAATTGCAGCCCCTCTCCATGACCTGCCCATCCTCGGAGCTGTCAGTGCAGCCAAACTAGCTCACTAAGGTGTGCCCTCTCCTCTTGCCTTTGGGACCAGCTCTGGTGAGTCTGCAAGGCAGGGGTTGAGAACAAGTGATAAAGAAGGCCCTGGATAATGCACTAATTAGCTAACCCCTCCCAGGAACAAGAGAAAATCGGCTACATGATATTATATAGCTCCTAAAGAAAGGCGCTTGTCTGAAAGCTTGGAGGGGCCCATCTTGAGGGACACAGAACTCAGAGTTGAGGCTCTGCACAAGCCCTCTCATTCTACAGATGCCTCAAGTAAACCAAAGGTGCAGAATCCAGGCTGTGGACAAAGCAGCCATGTCACACATTGACAAAGGGCACACTCAAACAATTTCAGCCTCTCATCATCTGCCCCCGTCTTCAACATCTTGTCTAAATGCACGCCCAGGAGGAATGCTCAGGGAATATAGACTGCCACAGAGCCAGGCATTTCTCCTCAGGCCCCAACACACATGCTCAGCCTGGATTGATACGCCTGCCTGTCTCTCTGGCCAAGATGGGAAACTGTCTGGACACACACGTGGAGGCAGCAAGACCCCATGGGCTGTTTCTGTTTTATGCTCACTCAGTTACCTTAGCAACAGCATCTGCACCAGGATACAGAAGATGCAAAGCACCATCTACCAGAGCCTCGACTGAGAGGCATGGGGCACGGAGGAAAAATGCCTGCAATCAGGCAGCCTGCATTCCTGCCCTTGCTCTGCTGCCCACTGGCTGGCTGCCCCAGTGAGTCGCCTCACCTCCTGCACCTGTACTGACGGCATGGGGGCTGAGCACTCTCTGGCTGGCTCAAGCATGAGGAGCACAGTCCTCTGGGTGAGAAGACCTTACTGTTTCTGCTCTGCATGGCTTTGAGCACAGGCACTGTGTCCGAGAACAACTATTTTTCAGCCAATCTTCTGTGACTTAACTTTTCACTTACCACCTGTGATTCGGAAAATGTTTGCTGACCAAGCAGGTGACTGAGCTCAAAAGAGGCCCGTGCTTGGCAGTGCCTGGCCTCCCCAGATGGATATTTCTTCAGCCGGGGTAGGGGGTACACCTAGCTTTGGTCCTGGAGGGCTTATCCAGAACAAAAGAGATTGAAGTAGTCAAAAATAATTATGAGCAGCGAAACACTACAATTACCTGTAATAATAACAATTATTTAAAAAGTAATACCTTCAGCATGCTCTCTGAAGCTTTCAGAGAACTTTCACATCTTGTCATGTCCTCGTAGCCATTCAGTGAGGTAGGCAGAGCAGACATTATGGCCTCCACGTGCGGCAAAAGACACTAAGACCTGGGGAAGTGGAAGCCCCTGGGGCCTCTTGGTGATGGCCGAGCTAGAGCTGGACTTCGTGTCCTCTGCCACCTGGCCCCAGGACCTCTCTGTTGAACATGACTCATGAGAGCTGTTATAAAGCAGAAGCCTACTCCAACCCTGTTTGTGGCCAGGATGCTTGGACTTAAAACATGTCACAGCACCTGTCTGAAGAATGAAGAAAACTAAGATTTATTCATTCAACAAATACTTTTATTGAGCACTTGCTCTGTGCCGAGCTCAGAGCCAAGCACTGAGGATTCAAAAATGAACACGATGTGCTGTCTACTCCCCAGCGGCTCAATCCATTAGACACTTCCTCTTGCTTAATTAAATCACTCACGTGACATTGAATAGAATCACCATCCATGAGATTCCCAAAAGTGACACCCCCACTCTGCTACTGTTTTTGTATCCCAACAGAATTCCACTGGGCTGCATCCATGACAGGAGAAGGCACACTTCTCCTAAAATTAGGGATGGATAATCAGGAACAAGGAACAAAGATGAAAACCATTACCCAAATGCTAAAGCCGCCTCTGGCTTGGTATGGAAGTGCTTCAAGGGAAGAAGCCGGGCGCAGCCTTCCGGACAAAGGCTGAGGGGCTGACGGGGAGTCAGAGAGGCAGCCTGGAGAACCCTACACACCACAGTCAGATGCTGGAAGGAAACTAGAAGTCCATTCTTTGAACACACACGGCATTGAGGTCCCATTTCCATAGATGGGGAGTTTGGGACCACACCCCACCCTATCATCAAATCATTTTCTGAATTGATGTGGTAGAATCTTAAGGACAGAGGCTTAAAGCTCCAAACCAGCTTGGCGATGGGGATTCCTATCACTAAAGCCCAAGAAAAACTTTTTAGCATTTTACCTCTTTCTCTAGACTGGATCCAATCCTGTCCCGTTCTATGAACAGATAAAGTATTCAGTTGCTTTTCAGGACCCTGTTTAAGCAGCTTTTATCTATTCAGTGAAATGGCAGTTGGGGGCAAATTTCCACATGAAGAACTCAAACTTTCCAGTGACACACTCTTAACTCACAGAAAATAGCCTCTAACTTAGATTTCTGCTTTCCTCTGCAGAATTTGTAGCCCAAACATATACTGTGGGCTCAACTCCCCAGACCTGAAAACACCAGGGGAGAGGTTCAGAAAGTCCAGGACTGGATGAGTTCACAAGACAAGCTGGGACATCAGGAGGCAGATTAGGGCCCACATGGTTTCAGGTTTAATGTATAGGGGTACAACCCACAACACAGGAGAAAAGTTCTTTTTCTTTTTTTTTTTTCCTCACTTTTTGAGACCACCTTTATAGTAGCCTATCTTTAAAACAATAACAAAAAAAATGCTATAAGACCCAGATCATTGGTACAAGTGGAGTTGAATTTTCCTCATGTTATAAACATAGAATATTAGACCCCAAACTTGGAAGAGGTCTTCAAAATCATCTAAATCACTGACTTTATTTTTCATTGAAGAATCTGAGGCCTCAGTCATAATGACAATAAGTATGATTAGCTACCACTTACCAATCTCCAGCTCAGAATCCAGTGCTGGGTGAGGGACTTACATTAGTTTGCTAGAGCTGCTATCACACAATGCCACAAACTGGATGGCTGGAACAACAGAAATGTACTGCCTCATAGTTCTGGAGGGCAGAAGTCCAAGATCGAGGTGTCAGCAGAGTTGGTTTCTTCTGATGGCTGTAAGGGAAGAATCTGTTCCATGCCCCTCTCTCCTAGCTTCTGACGGTTTGCTGGCAATCTTTGGCATTTCTTAGCTTGTAGAAGCATCACCCTGAGTTTTGACTTCATGTTCACATGGCATTCTCCCTGTGTGAGTGTCTGTCTCTACATCCAAATTTCTCCTTTTTATGAGGATACCAGTCATATTGGATTAGGACCTACCCTAACGACCTCATCTTAACTAATTATATCTGCAATGACCCAATTTCCACGTAAGGTCATATTCTGAGATACTGAGGTTAGGACTTTAAAATATAAATTTGGAGGGATGCAATTCAACCCATAATAGGAGTCTACTCCTACTTGGTATTCCGTCCTCACAGTAAGGCTGCAAGCTTGGTGTAATCTGCCTTCTACTGATGGGTCCAGAGAGGTAGGCAGGATCATAGGGCACAGCCAACTGGACATGAAGAACATGGATTTTAAAGCCACATAGCCGGGGTTGGTATCCCATCCCCACCTCCCACGAGTTAATGAATGTGGGTGAGTTGTTTAACTTCCCCATGCCTCAGTTTCTTCATCTGTAAGATGGGGATAATACAGGCTCACAATTTCAAAATCTTAAAAGCTCCAAATACCAAAGATAGTATTTATAAATCACTTGGCATCAAAACATGACCTGAAATAAGTGCATTTGAATTAAAAACCTGTCTTGAGTTGACACGAGGCTACTTATAGTCTTTATTTATGCAACATATACATTTCACTACAGAAGCATCAGCACATCTGATAATCGGACTCTGGTGCTGATGCTGCAGGATGCACGTAGCGTATGGTTCATATGCCATGTGACCTTTCTCTAATCCCCAAATTCTGACACACCAAACACTGCTGGTCCTGAGCGTTTGAATAAGAGATTGTAGATCTTCAGTATACATATTACAAGGTTGTAATGAGGATTAAACGAGTTAATATTTATTCAGTGCTTAGAGTATTACCTGGCACATAGTAAGTACTATATACATATTTGCTAAATAAGACAGTAATAGCTGTCTTGTCTAAAGTCATTCAGGTGGTGAGCCAGGGAAGAGGGTTCTGGTCTTTTACAGGAATGTCTGACACCAGAAGCTATGCTTTCTGTGCACGTCACACTACCTCTGCCATTCCAGGTCTGGGGCTCATGTCCCTTGGTCCATAAACCAGCCTGTTTATACAATACATTGAAGCAATCTCTACCTTCCGAGATGATTATTAAGTGAAATCAGGCGTCTGTTTGTATTAGTTAGCTCAGGCTGCCGCAACAAGATACCACAGACTGGGCAGCTTAAATAACAGACATGTATTTTCTCACAGGCTAGAAATCTGAGATCAAGTTCTCTGCAGGGTTGCTTTTTTCCTGAGGCCTCTCTCCTTTGCTTGCAGTTGGTTGTCTTCTCCCTCTGTTTTCACATGTTCTTCCCTTTGTGTACCTTTATGTCTTAATCTGTTCTTATAAGGACACCAGTTATACTGGATTAGAGTCCACCCTAATGACCTCATTTTAACTTAATGACCTCTGTAAATGTCTTATGTCCAAATACAGTCACATTCTGAGGTACTGGGGGTTAAAACTTCAACATATGCATTCTGGGTGGGACATAATCCAGCCTCTAATAATATTTTTAGAAACAAATGAATTATCACTCACACCAGATGTATCCCATATGCTTGCTAGCTTGTTTCTGCTCCAGTGTTTTTCAAAGCAATGGTCCAGGACCACCTACAATTGAATTACTTGTGCCTTTAATAAATATAAGTGTGCTCCTAGCTCCCGAGTCAGAATCTGGGGGAGGGGACACAGTACCCAGGTATGGAGCTTGTTTGTTTTTTACATTCTCACAAAGGTTTAATTTAATTAAGCAGACTCAGGAAAAGCCAGATAGCAAGGTAGACACCCCCAACTGCTACTCCACCCACACAGCCACTGCAGTCCCCCAGGTAAGGACAGCTGAAAGAAGAGCAGGAGGGACGGAGGGAGGCAGCCCTGTGTGAAGTCCGGGCGGGGAGCGCCGTGCATCCTGATGGCTTCTGGGGCAGTTCATCCTAGAGGGCCATGACAGAACCCACTTTCCTCCTCAAAGCTGGCCTCCTGGTACTGAAGAATGCTGTCTCCTCCACTTTGGTGCAGATACAGGGAGCTTTGCGGTACAGATGCCGGGAGATCGTCTTCCCAGCAATGCCAGGCTGTGGAATGCAGCCCCACAATGCATTCTAGTCATTTTTCTTGGGCAGTATTCTTCCACCCTCACACCCTAGCTCCTGGCAGACCTCGAAGGTCTCTCTGCCCCCTAGAATAGCATAAGATCTGAGCCTTGAAATAACGTTTAAGAGACAGGCAACACTGGCATTTTCCAGAGCCAAATGCTGAACCAGGGAGCAGAGGTTGAGGTGGGTTCACGCAGTCGCTGACTCCATTCCAAAGCTTCCGGGGATGTCATGTGACGTGGGTAGCTGGCAGAGTCATGCTGGCTCCCTGCAAGCTGATCTAGGGAAACAGGGCTGGGATACACATAGCACAGTCTGTTAACCACATCCCAGACAACCAGCGTGAGCCCTCCAGAGTGGGTGTCTGCTGCAGGTGCACGTGTGTGCGCACACCCGTGTTTCATGCCTGTGCTGGGGTGGCCACCAGCCTCCCATGGCAAAAAATTCCAGCAAAACAGCTGGTGAGTGGGACTCTAAATGATAGTGATTTTCCTAGCACCATGACAACAAGACACCATCAAAGCTAATGGCGATAATCCATCCCTCGTCTTTCTCTGCTGGTTCCAGCTTAGATTTCTTGTTTCTTAAAATACTTGCCTGGCTGGCAACGCGGTGACTCACCTGCACTAGGATTGAACGGAACAGGCAGGAGGTGCTTTCTTCTGAAGAGCTGTCAAGAATCAATATAGCACCTGAGGTCTTTCATTTCACACACTGTTCCTGTCAAGGGGGAGGCATTCTTACTCTCTTGTCAAAGTTGGAGTTGCCAAAGAAAGCAAAGTGGTTAGAATGTGTCAAACTTTGGCATTTGTATTAAACAAAGTTTGAGGAAATCAGGCAGGTTTGACTGAGACTCTCTTCCTCACCCTCAATCCAGTGCAATATGGGCCACATTTTTGACAGAGCACTGTCAAAAATGAAAGTTCACATGTAGAGTCACTCAGCTGTGCGTGGGTCCTCTGGTGGCATCTCCCTCAGTGGCAAGTTCTAATAGTTGGGATTCCATGAGTTCTGAATATATGTCAATGATTTAAGAACTCTTCTGAAGCTGGTAATTTGAAAATTGTATTGCTTGTAAACTTGAATAAATATAAAAGTAGAGTCAGGAATTTTACGGTCAATTAAGCTGTGTTTATCGGTCATCTCTTAATTCCACTTAAATTCCACAGGCCATAAATTGTACCATATTCGAAAATACCCTGAAGTCAGACCTGGCCTTTGGACTCAGACTGAATCACACCACTGGCTCTCCTGGTTCTCCAGCTTGCAGACACCATATCATGGAACTTGTTGTCCTCCATAGTTGTGTGAGCCAATTCCTAGAATAAATCTTTTTTTATATATCTATATATATCCTATTGGTTGTGTTTCTCTGGAGAACCCTGACTAATACGCCAGGTGTGGGCAAATGAAGCCACATGAAAACTAACAATCCAAATGTTAGTTTATTACCACCATTTCTCATGCAGAACCTAGCTCCTAGCAAAGTGCCTTCCACCCTGTACTTCTGGGGAGTTCCTGGGGTAGCAGGTCTTATATGTGCTCACCAAGAAATCAATGCCCAGACGCCAGGCACTGTCCTTGTCTCTGCTCTGCCATCTCACTCTGGTAAGGCTGCCCTGTAAAATGTCAAGTGGAGAAGATGCCTTTCTCCCCTGTTATACTCATTTATAAGGGTCTCATGACAATGACCCTCATACTCCAGTGTCTTACAGAGTATTAAGAAACAATTCTTTTAGTTTTTAGTGAAAGCTCTGCCCAGGAACCATCCATGGATCTGATATAGGGTAGGAGCAAGGATGGATTCCAACCACTGTTAGCACAGTGTACTCAGAAATATTCCTTCCTCCAACATGGATACCTTGCCACTTGGTGAGCCCACTGTGCTTGGCTCCTTGCATTTCTTTAAGAGAGGGAGATTCCTCAGACCCCCGTGGACTTTTTCCATGAGTTCACAAGACATGACTTCATCCTAGTGCAGACTCTAGATTGCACATTCCCACTATACAGATGAAGAAACAAAGGCTCATAGGGTGGAGAAACTTACCCAAGGTCACACAGCCAACAGGTGACAGAGTCAAGAGCCAAACCCAGAGTGAAATCCAAATCCCACATTCTTTCTGATCCAAATCCCATGACCAAAGTGGCAACATGACATGTTGTTCTGACCCTGGAGTTCACACAAGAAGGCATAGTGTGCCGGCCACTGTTTACTATACATAGTGTTCTCCTCCCCAGGGGTTAAGTCTCTTTCTGCTTGGTTTCCATTGTGAATTATACTCTGGGCATGAAAAACTGTGGATTCCTTGCCATTTCATCTTCCTTCCATCCATAGCTTCCCTCCCAATGAACCTACAATTTATTTCGGTGTTACTTGGCTCATGGTTAAAAGAACTGTGGTGCTTATTCAGATGACAGAACAAGCAAGTCCTGTCTACTGCAAAGAGATACCTTAGCCAGTGTTAATAGATCTGAGAAAAACACAAATTTCTTGACTTGATCTCTGAAGCCCCTGAATCTGGTCACCTCACACCAACCCTCTGTTCCAGACCAAAGGTCTACACATGACCCTGAGTTCTCTTCACTCTCTTCCCAGCTGTGGCCTGGTGCCAAGTGAAGGTGGGGCCTGCATCCCTGTGCCTTCCCCTCCTAGCCCACTCCAGTGACCTGGCATCCACCCTCCTTCCTGATTGACACTCCAGTCTTTAGCAAGGGCCAGCACCCAGTCCTGGCCCCAGCCCTCCTAGGGGCAGGATGACCTTCTATCCTGGCCTTACCAAACTTTCCTTGGGGAGCTAGATGCTCTTTTCCCCCAGAAGACGTTGCCTGGGGACCTGCCTACATCTTAACTAACCTTCCCCTCATTCCCAGAATAAAAGACACCATTTCCTCCCCAGGCATTAACTGCCCCAGACTCTGGCTGCACCAGTCCCCTCACCAGATGAGAAAACTCTCTGAGGGTAGAGGAGGATGCACACTGGCCTATCTTGTCCCCAGCTGGCCACTTCCCCAGAACTCTGGTGTGAGGAGGCTGGACACTTTCTTTGCAGAGCTCCTAATGCATCACCAGCCACAGTTCTCAGGTGCAGGTAACTGAGGGATCTGAGTCTTCAGGTTAGATTTCTTAAAGACCCTGTTTCATATCACATAACCTTCACCCTACATCCCCCGTCCTCCCATTCTCTGCTTTCTTTCTCTCCATAGCATTTATCACCATTTTGATATATTATCTCTCCCCCTCCCCTCCTCCAGAAGGAATGCTTGAGATTTTAGTTTGCTTTGCTTGAGCAGTACCTGGCCCATGGTTGGTGCTCAAAATCATCTGTTGAATGGATAATTGCTGAATGGATGTCCCTGGCCTTGGAAGTCATGCCAGAGCACACATGCTGAGGTGCTGGGAAGACCAGGAGTTTTTATTTCTCAGCTGTCACAGAGCCCACCTACCTCAGGGCTGCCAAAGATTTCCAAACCTCCTCCACCTTAGCCACAGCAATAAATTTTCTACAAGTACGTCCCAGCACTGCACTGGGCACTGTGGGAAATGCAAAACCTTCAGGCAGTTTATTATCCTGGCTAGCCTCTGAACTGTGGCCCCGCTGAAAAACAGGCTGTTCCTTCTGCAAGCTCTCAGTGTGCCCTCACACCCAGAGTGAAGCTCTGTCTTACTCGTCCTCACATCCCCAGCACCCAGTACGGTGCAGAGAAGCTATGAAGGGTGTGATAAATATTTGATGAATAAATGAATACTTGGGATTCTACATGCAGAGAAAGCCAGCCCCTTCTGAATTAATTTTGTGACTCAGATGCCAGGGCATGATGAGTTTATTTCCCCTTATTGTGATTAATGACTTTTTTTTCCCCAAAGAGTTTTTCAATTCTGAGATTTAAGTTTTATATATCATAAATTTCAAAATATCTCTTACGGAATAATACTCTTTCCAAAAGACACAGCATACATTTTAGAGTAAAATTAATTATTGTGTTTCCTTTTCTTAGACCCCATGAATAACTTCCTCATTGTCAAATTCAATGGACACATTCTATTGCTCATTTGCTTGACATCTCTGTGGCATTTCCCACTCCTGACCACTTCCTCAACCTGGACAGTCTTGATGTAAACTGCTTGATGCCACTTTTTTCCTTGTTTTCTTTCCATTTCTCCACCCATTCCTCAGGATCTCTTATTTAATCCTTTTTTTTTTCTTTCTATTTTTAGTAGAGATGGGGTCTCGCTCTTGCTCAGGCTGGTCTCAAATTCCTGAGCTCAAGCGATCCTCCTGCCTCAGCCTCCCAGAGTGCTAGGGTTACAGGCGTGAGCCACCATGCCCCGCCTTATTTGGTCCTTAGAAGCTGGTAACTGTAAAAGTTCAGTTCTCATGATTTCATGACCCTCTCATTTTGACTGCTCTTCTGGGCCATCTTGGCCCTGCCTCAGCTTCAGTGATCACCTCTAGGTTGACTCCAGTGGGTACCTCCAGGCCTCTCTCCGGTGCTTGGCATCCATGTTCCTAACTCCTCCTGGAGGTCTTCACCTGGAAGTCCCACAAGTACATCAAAAACATGTTCAAAACATGCCATTGTTCTCTTAGACCAATTTTTATTCCTCTACTTGCTATCACGGTAAATGGTATCACCCTCCATGAAGCTACACAAGGAAGAATCTGGGAATCCTCCTGGATTCCTAGTTTCCTTTTCTCTTTCCCTACCTACCAAGGCAGAACCTTGTACCTGGCAGTATATAAGGTATCCATCCAAAGCAGTAAGTGTAGAATGGATGAATGAACTACAGGGATAGAGAACACCAGAGCTCTAACTGGAATCTGAAAATTGAGGTCATTTTACCTTTTATAGGTTTTCACTTCATTGACATGAGGAAGTCCACCCAGATGATATCCAACTCTGATGATCTACGATCCCCGACTATGCCAATCTGACTCCTTAGCTGCTTATCCACCATTCCTTTTTACCCACTTAATTCCATTCCTCCTTCTTGTGTCTGTCTTATGTAGGAAAAGAGGAGAGAGGCCTCTGTGATAAAGTGGGACTTAAAACATAAATTACACCACCTGGCATAACACATTTCACCCCTATAAGAGGTCCGGATGTCTCTCTGCAGCCACCATGAGTCACAGAGAGAGTTGGGGGCGGGGGCAGGAGGGCAAGAGAAGCTGGAGGAAAGATTAACAGAGGCCATTTCCTCCTTTCCCGTCATGCCAGATCCTGTAATGCTGTGTAAGTCTCCCCAAGTGCCGCACGTGGGAAAGCACCTTCCCTCTTGTTCCGCATGACTTCTGTCTGGAAGCCAGTACCGTGATTGTCTCCTGAACGCCTACATGCCTAGCACTTTCTACTTCTCAAAACATTGCAGGAATATTTATTTGAATGCCTTCCACATGCAGGCACTGTGCTAAGCAATTTGTACCTCATCTCATTTAAATCCCACGACCCTAGCCTATTTTTTAATCTCTGTTTTGCAGACCAGGAAACTAAAGTGTAGAGAGGTTAACTTCCTCACCAAGGCCATCCAACTAGTAATGTCGTCCTGCAAATCATCAAGTCAAACCCAGGTCCATCCGATTCTATGCCCAAGTCCGGGGCGGGGCCACAGTTACACTGCTTCTTATGTATTCGTGGCTATCTTTCCCCGTCACACATACATTAAGTACATAGTATCCAGGTGCTTGATAAGCGCTCACTGAAGGAGCGCCTAACCATGCCGGTAAGAGCTGGATCTCGTCCCAGCTGCCAGAAGCCAGAAATGCAGCTTTGGGCCTTTCTCATCGCCTCTTTGGGCCTCAATTTCCTCATCTGTAAAAGAGAGGCATTACGCAGATGCCCTCCAAGGAGCCTGGACTTTAACATTCTGTGGCTCTCTTCCAGGGGTGCAGTGTTCCCAACGTGCTGCCAAGAAACGGGCGGACTACGGGATCCGTGCATAGGTTCTCGGAGTTCTCTGCCGCCAGCAGCGCGGCTGACGCCTGCGTCCCCGCCCGGGGGCCTGGAGCGGGCGCAGCCCCCTGCGCGCTTGCGCAGCCTCTGCCCTGCCCGACCGCCGACTGCCCGCGCTGGGAGGACGCGCCTCCTCCCCCGATGCTGGGAAAGTCAGGGCTGGGGCCAGGGACGGGGTCAGCCTGCCAGGAACGAGTTGGGGCCCGCGGGGGAGGCAGCTGGCCCTCGTTAGGCAAGGCCACTGGTAAAGCTACTCCCCGTGCGGGAGAGCGTGTTCCAGCCTGGGCGCCTTTGCTGGACGTGCTGGGAGCACAGCGAGGCTGTTCCCTCTTTCCGAGCACAGATGGAAACGCTCTCCGGGCTGTGCGGCCTGCGGCGGGCGGCGGGGCGGGCCCCAGATCCCTGCCAACTCGGAAAGTCAGGAGGATTTTCCTCTCAAAAGCGATACCTCTGATTAAATTGAAAACTTTAAAGGTCACTGAGGACGTTTATCTGGGCTGGGGGCGGGGAATGGGAGGTCTGGAGGCGTCACCCGATGTTGTAAGCTGCTAAAAGGCAGCAGGGTCCGCAGGGAGGCAGGCCCTTCCTTGCCGCTTAGGGATGAATAAGAAAACCTAGGCAGCTATTTTACGCTGGCAGAGAGAATGGGAGAGAAGGCAAGGCGAGCACCTTTTCCCTGATTCATCCTGTGATCTTATTCCTTGGAGCACTTTTTATTTTTATTTTCCGAAATCAGGGAAGGGAAAAGGATGCTAATCAAAACGTTTCCTAAATGGTGAAAATAAATGCGATTAGCCTTCTGAATTTCTGCACGCTGATATCTTCAACTTTTCCTCCCCTTGTGTGCAATCTTTTGAAGTCCAGTGTAGTCGATCTCAGTTTACCTTTCCCTGCTCAGGGAACGTGGGATGGCTTCTGCAAGGGTTGGGCCTGCAGTGAGCTGGGGGCAAAGAGAAGCCCTTCTGCCAAGATGCACTCTCCTGAAGCCTAGCGTGTGCCTGTGCAGGGCATGTTCTCCCCTTCATCGTTAAGGGTAAGGACTTTCTCCTGTTAGGACTTAAAGTCCTGCTTTTTCAGGCAGGAGTTTTCAGGCTGATGAGTGCTGAAAAGGCAGACGGTTTCCAGAAAAGGTGGTTGCTTTGCATTTTCGCCTGATCTGGGTCAACTAAAGCCTTTGCCTTTGCCTTTGCTTTCTTGTGTCAGAATAAATGTGGAGCTGAACTCACCGTGCCCGGGAGGGAGATGTGCTGCCGGAAGGACTGCAAGCTGTCTGGGGAAACTGCTGTCATCAGTTCATTTCAGATCACTCGATTTGCTTTGATTTCATTTAACGTCATTTCATTTTCTTTCCAAGTCCTAAGAAGTCTGGAAAAGGAGACACTGAAAATAATTGTAAAAGTTAAGACAAGAAATGAAATAACCCCTAAAATTAAAGTGAGGTTGTAGAGATTCACCATCTTAAGGATTTGCTTAGGTGACCTTTTAGCAATTTTTCATTTGAGAATGATGGAGATACATACACCCGCCCCCAAAACCCCACAAAAATAAAACTACACCTAGAAGGAAAGGTTACCAGGAAGGCTCTTCATTCAATATGTCATTTCTAAGATTCACTAGATCAGAATGAGAATATAGGGTGGGAAATGTGTGGGGTGTGTGAAAAGCAGGGGCAGGGGAGTTTTGAATGTGCTTTATCCATGACTAATGTCTCCAACAATGAGAAGAAAGTAACTTGGCCTTCTGCAAAGGGAAATTGGAATTCAAAGTTGCGGGCAAACAGCCCTACCCTGGAAGCCACTATAGCCTCCTAGGGTCCAGCACCACTGGGCTCTTAGAAATTCACCTACTTCTTTCATAGGCAGGTCAAAGAAGATGCTGTTTTCTTAAGGAGATAGTACAGTTCGGGGTGGGAGCTCCTTCATAGCAGAAAACCCCCAAATACCCCCACTACCTGTATGCCAGTTATTAATACTTTTAGCCAAGTTTGAGGTGAGACTCCCAAATGATCATTATTATGGTTTGTGTTCATGTATGTTTGCTTATTCTGTTTTGCTTTTAAAACAGCAGAACTTCTGCATCCAAATGGATGCAAACTGAGAAAGCTTTCAGACTATTATAAAAAAAAAAAAAAAAAGTGGCAGCAGGACCATCCACATACATCCCAGAGGACAATCCCCTTCTCCACCCCAATAAGTTTGAACAAAGTGTATCTCACCTGTGGGCAAGTCACTCCTCCTCCCCAGTTACCTTTACTGGCCTGTCACTCTGCATCCAGAGCAACTAAACCCAGGTCTGAAAATTAGAAGACCTGGCTCATGAAGGGATGAGATCTCACAAGAGATAATATTAATAATCTGTCTTTTTGGATGTTCTATCAGAGATTACATTTATTTTTAAGAAGTAACATCTAAACTTTCAAAATTCAAAAATCAGTTTCTTTTTGTAATATAGTACAGGAGAAAGAGTTCCGGAAGTGGCAACTTAATTTGAATCTAATTTCAGCAAAATAATTGCAGACTGCTTCCAGCTTGAATGAGCGGTGAGGTATAGCTCCCAGTAGTTACTTATTTTAGCAGCGCTCCCTCAGGATGAATGTTAGCTATTTTCAGTTGCATGTGGGAAAACCAAGGGCCCTGCCAAGTTGTGGCAAGTTGGCATTGTGTGTATGAGCTGTCATCTAGGATGCTTAGTTCCACTCAGTTTCATTTCTAACTTGCAGTTGGCATGTGACCTTTTTCTTTACTCAATTTAGGGTCCTGATCACTTCCTTTCTCTGCTGCTTTACCTTCCCACTGATCTCTACCCCCACAGGCAGCTTTTGGCTGAATCCATCTAATAATAACAATGTGAGTGCCAAGTGGGTTGTGTAAAATCCTTAGGGAGAGATGTGAAATGAAGCACATTGTTCTTCAGGGCTCCTAAGGACCAGAATGTACCCATCAACAAAAACAAACTGATATGCAGTGAAATTATATGTCTCTCTATATAATTTATGCAGAATGGAGTAATGCTGAGATGGGGCCTTAAATAGCTCTTGGTATATGTGGTAAGTAGCCTCTAAAACAGCCCCCAGTAACCACCACTTCCTGATATTCATGCCTTTGTGTAACCTCCCCTTGAATGTGGGCTTAATGGACCTGATGTCTGTCTTTAAACAAATAGAATACAGCAAAAGTGATGGGATGTCAATTCCAAGATGTGGTTACAAAAAGCCTCTCTCTCTCTCAGCCGACTGCCATGTTGTAAGTCACCCCACGGAGAGGCTCATGTGGCAAAGATCTGATGTCTCCAGCCAACAGTCATGTGAGGAGCCTGAAGGTGATCCTCCCTCAGCAGAACCTTGAGTTGATTTTGGTCCTGGCAGACACCTTGATTACAGCCCATGAGACCCTGATCCAGAGGACCACTAAGCTGCAACTAGATTCCTCATCCAAAGAAACTATAAGATAATACATGTTTGTTGTTTTAAGCTTCTCAGTGTTGGGGTAATTTGTTTTGCAGCAATAGAAAACTAATGCAGGATATTCCCCAAACCGGGTAATTAAGACCCTCCAGTGACTCCCACCAGAGTTCTGTCTCCAGTCTCACCTCTGGCTACAGCCCCTCCATACACCTGGGGCCACTTTTTGGCCACATCTTACTCTTAGGTGTCTTTGTGTCTTTGTAGGAGCTGCTGCTTCTGCCTGAAACCAGCCTCTTCTCCACAAGATAAAGTCCTGCTCACCCTTGACACCTAGCTCAGATGTGAGCTCTGGAAAACCTTCCTAACTCAGTCAGGCAGAGCTCCTGTCCGTGGCCTTGGGGTCTCCACAAGGCTTTGCCTCTGCCTGTGCTGTCTTCATTGGCAGGATTGCTAGGCATAACTCCTGGAGGGTAGGAAACATTTCTTCATCTTCTGATCCCTGGTGCTTGGCACAGAGCCATGCTAAAACACCATTCCTGGAATGGATCAATGACTGTTTCAGGGAAGTGAGAATCCTAAGCAGACGAGGGCATCTGGTAACTAGTTCTACTCTCACTTGATGCAAGAATCTTATTATAGCATTCTCAAAGCTTTTGGGAGAAGACTACTTTTGTTAATTGGATAATACATGTATTTTGAGCACTCAATCAGCAGCAGATCAAAGGCCACAGTGGCGTGAAGCTCTCTTGATCTGATCCCAGCTCCTCAGCCCATCAGTTAAGGTCATGGGAGCTTGAAAATTGACCGTCCTGTAATCTGAGTTGTTATCACCATTTCAATCCATGACTTTGCAGTTGATATGTCCCAGGCATTGTGGACATTCCTTCCCTTCTTTTTTAGAGAAAGCCTTATAGAAATCATGAAGGTATTCCTAGGGTCAAGCCTAAGGGACATCCTTAGGCAGAAACCTGAAAGAGGAGAAGATTGTGTTTTTATCTCAATGGTGATCTAGTCTGTGAAAAAAGGAACTTATTGCAGGGAAGGCTGTTGGAAGATCTTACAGGTGTGGAGTATGTTGTAAGCCTGTCCATTCCATCACCAAGTCCTGACCTTCTCCCATCTTCTCCTCCATTGTTCTGCTCCTAGTCTCCAACTCACCTGTAACAAACAGCTTCCTAACTGATCTAGTGACACTTACTTACAACCTTTCCAAAGCTGTTCTCCAGAGAAGATTGAAATCTTTCTGAAGCGCACATTGGATCCATGCACTTAAATGCTTCAGTGGCTCCCTATGCATGGTCTGTCCTGTGTCCAGCCTGGTCAGGAATCTCACCGCCCACCCCTTGCTGTCTGTGCTCTGGTCACACTTGCCATCTTTCATGGTGTTGAAAATGCATGTGTCATCCCACCCCAGGAGATGCACAGGACTGGCAGGACCTAGTTAATCCTATTGTTCCTTCAGATTTCATTTCACTCATTTCCTCAGAGATTTCCCTGACATCCCTTATTAAATCAAATCCCTTCATATATACTCAGGGCCCCACACATTGCAATGTTATATTAATTGATGTGGGTGTTTGATCAAGGTCCTCTTCTGAGGGCAGGGACCATGCCTGTCTTTGCTGACATTGTATTCCTGGTACTTAGAATGACGTGGTAAACAGTGGGCATTCGATCCACCTTTGCTGAATGAATGAATGAATTACAGGTGCTATTGAGGGTACACAGAGAAAAAACTGAGAAGTGCAGCGAGAATGAGAACTGAATGGAACCCAAAGCTGGGGCACAGGAAAATAATTTGAAGTATACCAGCATCCTGAAATTGCTGTTGGAGTTTCTTTAGCCTAATTACAAAATTCGAAGAGTGAACAACATTTACAGTTAGCAGTAACTCTCATTCCCTCAGGCTACAATAGCCTTGGAAAACCAAGGATTTCAGGCCAATTCCCAGAGTTGTTGGCTCTGCTTCCCCACCCCTGCTGCTACCCCTTGTCCAGCCACACCATCCCTCCCTCTCTTGGGGACGCAGGCTGCTCTCCTCTGGGGAGGGGAGGGAGGGTGTGCTGGGGCAGATGCCTCCAGGGGCTCCGTGTTTGCGTTGCTGCCCCCCCCCCCAACATGTCCTGCAGCCTTTAGTGCAGCACCATGTGCTACTGCACGCAGCTCCTTCCTTCTCCGCAGAGGGCACCCCCGAGTGGCCCCACGGCAGGGGCTGACCCTGCCTGGAGGGGGACTTGTTTTCCTGCAAGTGTGGAAGACTCTTCAGCCAGCCAGGTGGAACGGTAACTGATTGGCCTCTCCTCTCCCTTAGGTGATCCTCACCCTTCTTTGATTGTCATCTCTCTCAGCAGTTTTGTAGCAGGCAAATAATGTTTTCCTATTTGTTCAAAAATCTTAAATCTAGGGGTGTAAGGCCTGTCAACTGGTTTAATTTCCTAATTCCTTTTTCTCCCAGGACTCAGGGGGCTCACAGAACTAGAGGTAAGGACCACTTGTCCAACAAACATTTACTGCATCAGGGAGATGGGCCAACAAGACACTGCCTGGGTCCCCAGGAAGCTCGCCACCTGACGGGGCTCTGTACAGGTGCCCTCACCTGTGGATTAGGTATTCAACTGTCAGACCAAGGCTGAGAATCCATCCTCTCTACACTCATTTTTGTCAAGAGCCAGGAGTTTAGAAGAACATTACTCTGTTTTTCTTCCAGCTTTTCCTACACAGATGATAATATCACCCTCAGCTTCAAAGTGCAAGTCTGTACACAGATCACAGAGCCAAGGAGGGCTCTTGAGTCATTTGAGATAATTACATTTTTTTCTTTCTGAGTCTTCCATATCTGTGAATCAGCAACGTGGAAACTGGGCTTACAAAAAATTAAGTGAGGCTTGAAGTGAGCAAAGCAGAACAGAGATTTGGCAAGAGCTGAGCACCACCACAGCGGGGAAAATCATGCCGATCGTCATCTAAGGGAGCTCATGGTACTGTCTGCCTCCTCTTAGCAACATCCACACAGGCTGGTACAGTCAGATCACTGTGACTTGGGCAGGGATGAAAATACCCAGCTGACATCAACAGCTCCCAGCACAGCCAGGGTATTCTGGAGGTGTGTGGTGTCAGGACGGCCTGTGCCGGCCTCATTTATTTACCCGAGTCATTTGGACAAAGCAGTTGCTGGCTTAGCCTTGCTGTGGCAAGAACCCATGACAAATCCAATACCTCTTCCCCCAGCCTCCGCGCCCGCAGCACAGCACTGCTGTCTCTTCAGCAGCATGCACCGAGTCACGTGGCAATCAATGACGGATGAACGCTTCTCTGGGCCACGAGCTCCTCCAGGCAGGAGCCTCAGCCCAGTTTCTTCTGTGTCTCCAGGGCCTGGCACAAGGCCTGGCACCTAGTAGGTTTCTGATGAATAAATGAATGGCTATAACGATGTATGCTTGAAAACACGAGGGATTTCTATAGTGGCAACATATTCAATAGCACAGTCCTCTGTTGGCTCTTTACAGTGTGCAGTACTCAAAGAAGGAATAATTTGTGCTTCCTGGGAAAGGTGTATCTCATTTGGGGACTGCATAAGGGAAGGTGCCTACAAGTTGGGGATCAGGGCAGGCACAGGTGGACTGAAAGCTCCTGGAAAATGACACTGAAATGGAGGCATTCATCCTAAGGAGGCTCCAGAACACCCAAGGCAGAGGCTTGATTCTCCAGGAAATAGCACCGGAGAACAGGGCTGGGGAGGCAGGCTCTCAGGGAGCTGTGGTTCAGCCCTCACTGGGACCCCAGAGGCCGACTCCCGCTCTTTCCCCGATTGGCCACTAGGGGGCAGGCAGAGGCAGGAGAAGAGGCAAAGCGGGAGACTCCGGCCCCGGACAGCCAGCCTCACAGCGCACACGCTGTGACTGGGCTGTTTGTATCACTCAGAGGACAAGACAGAACTCTCTTCCTGCCTGTCGTGGCCTCTGTGATTTTATACAGTGTGGCCCGTGACATAGACACCACGTGACCATGGTAACCAAAGTCTACAGCTTGAGATGAATCTTAACACAGAAACAAAAATGATCCCTGGCGTTCTTATTTCACTCACCAGTTGTGTTTTTGCTATCCATGCCTCATGTATCCTTTATTGTCTTAAGCAATTGAGGTGAAAAGATAAATTGGGAAAATGTGCATTGATCTCCTTGTTCATCTAATCTTGAAAACACCAACATATTTCCTCATGTGTGAGCCACCACTTCCTCGTGTGTAGCAGCAGGTAATTTCAAGGGAAAATTATTTTCTTGATAATTCCCACACTCATTTATAAGTAATTTCCTGGTGGGGTGCTATGGCTCACGCCTATAATCCTAGCACTGTGGGAGGCTAAGGCAGGAGGATTGCTTGAGCAGAGAAGGAGTTTGAGTTTGAGACCAGCCTGAGCAAGAGCGAGACCCCATCTCTGCTAAAAATAGAAAAAATTAGCCAGGCGTGGTGGTGCATGCCTTGTAGGCCCAGCTACTTGGGAAGCTGAGGCAAGAGGATCACTTGAGCCCAGGAGTCTGAGATTGCAGTGAGCTATGATGACACCACTGCACCCCAGCCTGGGCAACAGAGGAAGACTCTGTCAAAAAAAAAAAAAAAAAAAAGTAATTTCCTCCCAAGAAACTTTAGGTGCTGGGAACCCTTAATTGATTTAAATTTTTCCTAATCCTCAAGGATTGAAGAAAACCAGCACTACTGTTTTCCTATACAAATTGTTGGGCCCAGAGGCCTGAACCTAAAATAAACTCGACTGAGTATGAAAGAATAGCATTTTGTCAGGCCAGATCACAGAAGTGAAAATTTGTGTGTAAGAAGAGAGTTGCTTCATACAAAATCAGAGGGTTTGAAAGTTATTGTTCTCTTGCCTAAAGAGAATGTCTGATTAGAAGCCCATTGATTGATGCTTGATAACATTAATAGAAATCTTTGCCCTTATGAAGTTAAATTCTTTAATGACTTGCATCTTTAATTGGAATGAGAACAAACCAACCATATTACATGAGCCAATAGGCAATGATAAGACTGTCCTAAAAGAAATGGTTTTCTAGTGGAATCAAAATTCTTATGCAAACTTTTTCATGCTTCAGCCTTTTCTGAATGCTACCTCTGATTTCATTCCAGTAGTATTCACAGCTGAGAAATATCTTTTAAAGATATAGCATGATATCAAGTTACTTTAATGGTTTGCAAAATGCTTTCAAGAATTACCTAAAAATATGCAGTTTCTATGATAACATAGATTAGTTCATCTAGAATTGTTTAATTTTCAATTAAAAACATAAACAGGATAAGATATATTTGGACACAGATGTTGCCGGAGTTTCCAGATTCCATTGTTTAAAGGTATTCCATAAATATGACAAAATGTGTTGAGAAGGCGTCCATCTGATTGGGTATTCAGGCTTACAAAGAAAGTAATTACAGGGCCAAAGACTGGGAGTCAGCCTTCATTCATCTCAATTCCCTTTCACATATCAACATAGCTTGACCTTGATTTTTTAGATGCAAGTAAAGGACATTAATGTAATTTGAATAAACCAGTTTTTCAAATATCCTGAGGAGTTAGAATCAGAAATGATGGATAAAAGCCGGAAGGAGTAACCAACTCTGAAGTGAGTAATCATAGTGATTCTAAAAACAGTGTCTTTCCTTCTTGTTGAGCTAAATTTTCATCTTCTTTCTGGGGAACATTTGTTTGCCAGGTCCTTGGAAAACGCCCAAATGCCGGCTTCCCCTCTCCCTCCCTGCCCTTCTGCCGTGAGCCTTCCCTCTGCCATGCCCACCGGGGAATGTCACTGCCTGCACGGGGCCTCTGTGGTCAGCCGAAGTGACCTCCAACCTTCCTCGCCTTTCTCTGAGGGCGGGGACCTTGCTTCTCCTCCTGACAAAGCATTTTCAGGCAACTCTTGGATTTCTTCACGGTTGATTAAACTGTCTGTGTTTATTCAGGACCCTTCTCCTCTTTCTGTGTCCGGCTGCTGACCTTTCTGTTGGTTCATTGTCAGACGAGAACGCTCCCAGGGCAGCCCGTCTGACTGCTTGTTAGCAGCCCTGGTAAAGATTTTGTCCCGGAAAATGTTTAGGCTGTTGAAATATTAGTGCGTCTTCAAAGCATATGGCTTTTTGCCTGGGTAGTTTTCAGAGTTCCTGTTACTGGGCGAGGCCAGAGTCCTGTGAAAGAGAAAAAACGCCAGAAAGCCTGTTAGTTATAACTACCAGCAGCTCCCTTGAGCCTCACGGAGGGTGATCATCTCGCCCCTTAGCTGCATGAGGCTCCCCTCCGTGTATGGTTCCTTATGAGAGCAGCTAGCTATGGTTTTGTTGCCTGGAGATGGAAAGGAGAGAGAAAAGGAAGCACAGAGAGCTTTGGGAGCTTTGTTGAGTAGTCAAAAGACAAGCCAGGAAGAATACCTCCAGCCAGCACCCACTTTGCAGAGATTCTTGTCAGCAGGACACCTAACAGCCCTGCTGTCACTCCACTCTGGGCTCTCAGGCAAGCTCTGCCCCCCAGTAGCTCCCACACGCCGAGGCCCAAGCCGAAGGCCAGTTCCACCACGTTGGAGGCATCACTTCTTTCTCTAAACACTATCACATGTACTTGCTGTACCTCTTGAAATGGTATTTTTGTATTTTGCGTATCTGCGTATGAATCTTATCATGCTGGCTTGACCGCCAGCGCTTGGAGCCCAAGAAATGTGCCTGCTGTATCTGTGCGCGCCTGGAAGCACGTGGTGAAAGTAACTGGATAAAGAGAGGTGCAGATGGCGCTCTCCCCAGTCCTTACTCCCTGACATTCCTTTAATGCCACCTACTCACCTGTGGCAATTTCTCCTCACCCTTCCTCGGCTTCTCCTCACAGGATGCTCTCCTGGCTTGTAGAGTTGCTCTGGTCTTATTCTTTGGCTTAGTTATTTGTCCATCTCACCTTTCTACCTCCGCCTAGTTACTACCATCTCAGATGGCAAACTCTTAGAGGACTGAGGTTTCATGTGGCTCCCTTTGCCTGTCACTTGACAGTGATAGTGTGTGACCAAATGCTCAGTGGACTCCAGAAGATGGTGCTCATAACCAGAGAAGTGAGCCACTGGAGCTGCCGCTCGTCCTCTTGGAACGAATGTCGGACACAGGCCTTTGTGTGTGTCCTCAGTCACTGCTGCGCCCTCCCTCATCATGAGTCTTCCCGTATACACTGTGTCTCGTTTAGCCGCAGGTGAGCCGGTGAGATTAGAAGACATGCTCTAAAGGCAAGTTTCTCCCCAGCACTTCGACATCTCGGGTGGGCCTGTTGTGTGCACTGCAGGATGTTCAGCAGCCTTCCTCATCCCTACCTGCTAGATGCCGGCAGCATCCCCCATCTGCAGCGCTGGAACTGGCTCTGGATGTTGCCAAATGCCCCTAGGGCAGAATGGAAGGGCAAACACCCTGGCCCAAAGCCTCTCCCTTAAGGGATAAAGGTGGAGCCACAGCCATGGCGGGAAGGAAATGATCTGTTACCAGCCAATTTTTTCTTCTTCTCTTTGGAGTTTATTTATTTATTTATTTATTTTTTAATGTAACCAGCATGGTGTTCTGCCCTAAACAATTTGGGAGAGGAAAGTCTTCCAAATGCATTTAAATTATACAGTATTTCACCACTTTGCCCATTTCCCCCCTTAAGGGCTACTTTTTCCCTCCACTTGCACTGGGCTGAGCCCTGCTTTCTGTGGCTTGATCCCATCTTGTTTTAGGAATCCCACTGGCTTTCTGAAAGCTCTGTGGGGCTAGGAGAGGCACCGGCAGGCTGCCTGCCGTCCAGGGCCTGGACATGGCCCTCGTTAGGATGCCACGTTTGGGCTCTGCTTCCCCACTTTGCTGATCTAGAAACTAGATTATTTCTCTTCCTTGGGAATTAATAAACCATTGGGAGCAATAATTCACCCAGACTGAACTCGCCAGACATTAGGCTACAAGCCAGACTGTTACAGTATTCCTTTAAAATGCATCTCCCCAGAGCTCTCACCTGAGCTTGGAACATGGGGCAGGGAGCACCCAATGAGGCCCAGAGTGCACACGGGGCCCCAGACCAGCGGCTCAGCCCTCTTTGTCCATCTCAGCTGCCTAGAGGATGATGACCTTTCTGATCTGGGGCGGGCAGGAGTTAGGGGAGGCTGGGATCTAAAAGGAGAATGGGAGCTTAACACATTAACTGCCATGTGAGTTGTATTTAATTCACGCTAGTTTTGAGGCCAGGCCTCGTGAAGCGTATGCAACTCACATGTCTCTTCACTTGGGAGCTGTGAGAACTATTTTTCAAGTTGCATATAACTCATGCACAAAAACAATACAAAATAACAATTTTTTCATCACATTAGAAAGGATCATTTTGTTTTTAAAGTTTTTATTCTATTTTCGGAATAAAACACTGTGGCTCCAAGGAAGAAAAATTTTTCTAGTGTGGCAGTCAATGTGTTAAAGATGTGCATGATCTGTAGAAATCATTTGCAGTGCCTGCCTCAGTGAAATGTGGGTGTCTGGAGGCCAAGTGCCCATCGTCCCCAGTGACACATTTCCTGAGTCGCCTTCCACCATCAGGATGACTGGGGACCTGCAGGACCTGTGGCAGGGGTGGAACCAGGACAGAGGGAGTTGGGTAATCTCATGAGCTATTCTATCCAGGCTGCTGGAAAGCCTGACGAAATCGCCCTGCTTCTGAGGAAAGCTCATCTCCCCAGAGACGGGCACAGTCACTTCTGCCCCTGGGGAGCTGCTCTCTGGCTGAAGGGGGCTGAACCTCCCTCGCAGGCTCCGGTCCCTCAGATCCCCCGCCCCTCACTTCCTCACAGACCACCCTCCTCTGTCGTCACATGCTTTATTCATGGGTCTGTTACTCGTGTTTGCTAACACACCGTGTCTTGCATGAATGACCTTCCGCCTTCAGTGTGCGCCTAGCACAGCTCTAGGACATAGGGCTCAATGGGGGTCTCTCCAGAATGGAGCTACAGCCCCTCTGCTGCCCCGGAGCAATAGCCACGGGCCAGTATGTTCTCTAGGTTTATCACTTGGCTTTTACTCCGTGGCATATCTCTTCTTTAGAGATGTTTTCTCCTTGGTTGTCTCTAAAGTTGATAGATATTTCTGCTAGGTGGACCGTGAATGACTTTGGAAAGTTTGTATTTGTCCTAACAGAGAGGCAGGGAAAAGGAAGGAACATCGTGGTCTCTGTGTTTTTAGCTAAGGAAAGTGGAAAGCCATCTCTTTCCCTGTGCTGTCAAGGTACCTGGAGATCTTTTGAGCCCTGTCCGTCTTTTGGTTCTGGCCCGAGCCCATCTCCCTGCTGGGCTGGCAGCAGATTCTCAGGGTGTGGAAATGCATTGGCTTGACCTGTTTTTGTGTCAGGAACCAAGTAGGGCAATAAGCTAACCACACGGAGAGGCCCTTTTTGCTACGTGGGTCATTCTCACTCCCATCACTGGGCCTTTGTCAGTGACTCCTTTGTCACTTTTGAAAATGTTATTTCTTAGGAAATAAAAGAACAGTATGGCCATGGTTAGTGTTGCTGGTAAGTTCTATTACTTGAAGTACATTTACTGTAATGAAAAATATGAATCTGATCAGTGTGTTAGGAAGCCTGTTACTACCACAACCGTCATCTTTGTCCCTGGACACCACGGTACATGCACTTTAAAAGCATGTTCTTCAAAAGCCATTGTGTTGAGGAAACAGGATGAACTGTGCTTGTCTGACACTGATTTTCTTGAAAAGGGAGAGGAGAATGAAATGAAGCCGTGCCGTTCCACAGGGCTCTCTGCAAGTGTTGTTTCCGTACTGGTCAGCTTCATTGCTGATTTTGGTCAGAGAAGTTCCAGATTTCTCCTTTGTATTTAATTCGCATGGCCTTTTGTTTAGCCCTATCTAAATCAATATTCTCCACACTTACTAAGTTAAATACGCCTCCTTCAAGGGGTCTCCAATTCCCAGTGCTTTCACATTTTGGTAGGAGCATCCTCTAAGGACATGGAAAGATGCAGGTCAGGGACTTGGCAATGGGGTTTTGCACCCCAAGGATCAGCACAGAGCAGCTTTCTCAATCAATGATTTTACTCACAGACTCTTGGGAAATGTTTGTATATTAAATAGTCATATAATAATGGAGTTGAGTGCTCAATTTGTATGAATTTTAAAGATAATGCTCAATGCTTCAAAAACATGTTATGCTTATACCTGATGCCATAAGCAATCCTCTCAGACTCCTGAAGTGGGTACTATTATGGGTTGAATTGTGTCCACCCAAAATACGTTGAAGTACTAACCCCCAGGACTTCAGACTGTGAACTTATTTGGGAATAGGGTCATTGCACATGTAATTGGCTATGTCTAGATAAGGTCATATTGGAATAGGGTGAGTCTCTAATGCAATGTGACTGGTGTCCCTATAAAAAGGGGAAATGTGGACACAGACACCCACACAGAGAGAACACCATGTGAAGATGGTTTGTATCTACAAGTCAAGGAGTACCAAGGATTGCTAACACACCACCAGACAGGGGAGAGGCGTGGAACAGAAGGAACCAACCCTACTGACACATTGATTTGGACTTCTGGCCTCCTGAACTGTGAGACAATAAATTTCTGTTGTTGTTGCTGTTTTAGTTATGGGGTTTTGCTCTGTCACCCAGGCTGGAGTGCAGTGGCACCATCATAGCTCACTGCAGTCTCAAAGTCTTGGGCTCAAGCAATTCTCCCGCCTTACCCACCCGAGCAGCTACAGGCGTGAGCCACCACACCCGGCAATATTTGTGTTTTAAGCCACCCAGTTTGTGATACTTTGTTATGGCAGTTCTAGCAAACTAATATAGGTGGTCATTCTTTTTCCTTGCTGGGGTTGCTTTATTGACAGAGTTTGAGAAGCACTGAACCACGTCATGGAAAGGTTAATTCTGGAGTCTAGAAACGCAGCTCTGGATTCTGGCCGTGCCACCTACAAGTCCTGTGTCCTTGGACATGAAGTCAAATGTCCTATTGTGAAGATAAACAAGAGGTTCTGAGTTATAATACCGAGAATGGGTCCTGGTAGCCTGGAAGGTTCTCACTGGATGTTATTCTTGTTTTCCTTTCCCCTTATGAGCACTTTGTCTGGCAGACAAGGAGTCAGGGCCTGGAGAGGTAAAATGACTTGTCCTCAGTCACACCATGAGCTGCTGCAAGGCTAGATATGGAGTCCAGGCCACCTGACCCCACACCTGCTCTGTGGCAACTACCGAACAGAGCTTGCACTACCCAGAAAGCTTCTGTAACAAAAGAAATGCCCCTATACAATTCTTATTTGTACATATTCTTGATATGTAATTGTTACCATGAGGTAATTATTGCCTCATAAAGAGTTGTATTTTGTTAAAAGGTGTTTTGCAATGTTTCTTACAGGAAAAAAGGGCTTGGGCCTTTTAAGAAGGAACCAGTTGGAGTCAGGGGGCTAATGGAAGTTGGAAACACTGCAGAGGCCTGTCCTGCAGGACACAACCTGGGTCCCTGCTAATAAGGCATCGATAAACAAGGTTTGTGAGCACAGTAGTTGGTGGCGACTCATTCCGGATGCAAATGGCCTGAGTTATAGCTTTCTGATAGAACAAAGCTGTGGGGGAGAAACAGGTTTGTAGATTTAGGAATGTTGCCTAAGTCATCTTTCAGTATTGATAAGGATCAAGGGCTGGAGTCCAACCTGCACAGATCTTGTTTATCCTGGAAAAGTCAGACACCCTCTGGAAAGAGCTATAGGTTCCCTTCTCCACAATATGCCCCAATACAGCCCTCTACAAAATGTTGAAAAAATTGCAAAGGGTGCAGCCCCCTTCTCTCCACTTCAGCTCACTCTTGGGTCCTTGAACCCCAGGTTAAGAACCATTCCCATCTACCTAACTGGCCCCCTTCAAAAGAAAAGAAAGGAAAAGAAAAAGCTAAGTGCTAGTTTAAAGGGCAATTTATGACTTCTTTTTTATTTAATGACTAGAGCTGACTCAGAAAACAATCATGTGGCCTGGAGTGAAGAATAGTCAATGATATATTAGTATGGGTCGGAGAAACTAAAAATCAAGGTTTATAGAATTTTCAGGACAGTCAGAGTTGGGAGGTTCTACTGTGTTGCCCAGGCTGGAGTGCAGTCACCAGGTAATAGCTCACTGCAACCTCAACTCCCGGGCTTAAGCAGTCCTCCTGCCTCAGCCTCGCGAGGACTACTAGTGCACACCACCATGCCTGGCTGATTTTTTTAAAATTGTTTTGTAGAGACAGAGTCTCGTTATGTTGCCCAGGCTGGTTTCAAACTTCTGGCCTCAAGGGATCCTCCCGCTTGGCCTCCCAAAGTGCTGGAATTACAGGCATGAGCTACCACACCCAGTCCTAGGTTTCTTTATGAACACACGTGGAAGTAACACGGCTCACCTCATAGCTGTCTTGTGAGCAATAAACGAGACGATATCATGGATCTTAAATCACTGTGTACTTTGTCATACGAATGGAAGGTGGTGTTAAAATGAAAAAAAAAAAAACAACTTAGTGACAAAAATACCTAACATTTATATTTTTAAAACTTTATTCTAATTTTTGAGAATTTTAATACATTCATATAAAAGGTATATTTTACGAAAAAAAAACCCAAATAATAAAAGAGTTGGTCTTGTTCTATCCTATGTTTGAATTTTTATATCTAGAGGGAAAGCCTAACCTAAAAATTGCAAACAAGCCCACAATATGTTCTTTTGCCTGCAGGGTGTGAAACAAGCTTTGTTTTGTTTGTTTTCTAATCAATTGCCAACATTTAAAACTAGAAGATTTCCAGCTTTTCTTGGGGAAATAAGAGCAGAATTGCTGGCACAATGGGTTGGTATTTCCTGTGGCCCACTGCTCCTCACTCCTGGTTGTCTGCTACCTGGGCCACGGTACCCTCTGGTGTCACCTTCCCACAGGGAGACTGAGTGTTTCAAATAGCAACTCTCTCAAAAAACCAAACTCATAAGGAGACAGCCAGCTTGAGACCAAACCTGGGGTGTCTGGTGTCTTGCCCCACAGCTTTGTTTTATCCTCAGGTCTCCTTGGCCCAGGTGGAAGGAGTCTCTTTCTTGTAAACTGAGCACAGGATTCCTGTGAGAATTAAATTAGATGACATATGCAAACACCTCGCCAGAGTCAGCACTCAGGAAATAGTAGTTCTGAGCAGGGGTGTCCCAGACCACTCATTGAAAAGATTCTGACCAATAATCTGCAGCTCAAACGCCAAGGATGCGACATCCTTTCGCAGGCTAAACACCTTCAAGGGACAGTCTGAGGAAGAAGGTGCTCCCTGAGACCAGTTTCTGAGAACGAGGACACAGGACCCAGACACCCAAAATGGAAACAGACTTTAGGCTCTAACACAGGTGCCCTTTGCCTTTGGTTAATCATGCCTGTGTCACCATGAGTGTTAGAAAGGTCAGGGAAATGTGCTGGGCAAAGAGATGTCAGAGTTGTGTACCTGAGTCTGCTCCAAAGAAGATACTGCCAGTGATTGCATTTGCCCCAGACGCTTGCTTCCAGTGCAAATACACAACCACCTTCTTGCGAAGAGCCCCCGGCCAGGGCCTGCAAACGCAGGGAAGCCTGAGCTGCTTTGGGGTGGGAGGGAGGCAGCTGCCAGGCACTGCTACGGCCCTGCCTGGCCTTATCTCCATGGGAATCGCCAATCCCTGGAAGCCATGCCCAGAGTGATCTCACTGCTTCCTTCTCCCTGCCAAGGATTCCACCCAAGCCTGTTGCATAGGAAGCTGCCTTTCTGAGCAGAAAGGGCCATCCCTGCATTGAGCAAAATATGAGTAAATGATTACTGGCAGCCATAAAAAAAATCTCGTAAAGCATTTATGTTTTCCCACAAAAAGGACCTGGTTTTTACACATCTGTCTTTTCAGTTGTGTTGCAGGTCCAAGGCTGCCAAAGTTGTTTAATGAGGCCAGGGGTAAGGCTCACTTTAGGAAATGGGGTAGCCAAGGATTTGGGATTTCCCCACACTCTTTCCTCTTCCATCTGACCTGACCTCCATGACCAGACCAAAGCAACTCTCTGAGTCACACACCAAGTGGACTTGTATTGAGAAAATAATTCATGTATATTTGCTATTATAAACTAGGGTGGTCTTCAGAAAGAAAACCAGGGCTTTTTCCTGCGTGGGCCCTCCCCTGGCGTGGGGCAAATGATGGGGCAATGAACCCCACTCTGGGGATGAGGAAATGAAAAGGGTGCATATTTGACAGGAAACATGAGGTCATCTAGGTTCAGTGTAAGCAAGGCAGAGATTCTGAGCCAGGGCGGGAGGGGCCACAGGCAGCCCAGCTTCAGGGAAGTCTGGGCTGAAGTGCTTCTTGAGTCTGGCAGTCGGGGTCCCCAGGGAGATCCCCCGCTCACCCCCATCCAAAGGAAGCTTCCAGCTCTGTCAAAAGCCTTAATTTCCTAAAGTGGCTCCAATCTCCAAGGATTTCCTGGACAGATGCTGTCTCTGGATGAACTTTGGCTCCTGACTTTTAACATTCTCAGCTGTTCCCCGTATCTACTTCTAGGAGTTCTCGCTGCCAGGGTCCCTCAATCAGCATAGAGATGAGGATACCCTGCATTCCTATACATGTTAAGCTTGGATGGCTCCAATCCCCTGTAGCCCTGGCTCTTCTCCTCACCGCCCAAGACGATCCCCTTGGTTTCTTGCAGAACCTCTTAGACATAATTACTCCCCCACCCCCAAATCTGGAGAATTGCACCCCTTAGCAAATACAACTCATAGAAAATCCTGCCATTTAATGTAAGCTTATTCTCTGTTTGGAATGTGCAGAAATTTAATAGTTTCTTCTGTGGAATGGTGACCACAATAGCTTATCTGGTTGGACCAGACAAAATTGAACCTGAGCATTTCTTGAGCATCTATGATTTTGAGATATTTTCAAACATACACACCGAAAATGAGTTTTCCAAAAATAATTGTGGCCCACACAAAATTACTAATGACTGAGCCAAATATAGAATTTTATTTAGTTTCTGTATCAGGAGGAACTTTATAATTTACTTTTTTAAAATTTCAGAATATTATGGGGCTACAAACGTTTAGGTTACATATGTATATTGCCTTTGCACCACCAGAGTCAGGTCTACACACGTGCCCATCCCCCTATAATTTACTTTTTAGGTGAAAACTCTCTTCCCCACTAAATACTGCATACAAATGGCAAGATTCTCTACTGAATGTTAATGTTACCATCACAAACAAAGGGAGTGACTATAAAAGTCTGAAGCAGAAATACGTGGCCCATCGTTCCAAAAAAGTATATGCAACAGAAAGAAAAGTTGGCCTCCTCCATCCTAATGTGCCTGGTAGCCCAGAGCAGGCCACACAGACCTCAGCTCCCCTCCACCAGGCAGTGTCCCTGCCTTTGCTCACGTTCTCTGAATCGAGTTTCCCCTCCCAATTTGTCTGTCTGAAGTTCCCTCATCCATGAAGTCCCCACAGCTCACATACTACCCCTGTCTGAGGACTTCTCAAAGCCTGCCTGCCCTCTGGCCAGCTGGAGGGCATCTGTGCCTCTCTGGTTCCCAGCACTCTGTATGCTGTGACAGCACCCACCACACGCTAGCTTATGTTGCACTGTGTGGTCTGTACACACTTGCCTGTCTCCACCAGTGGACTTAAGCTTCTGGAAGGCAGAGACACTGTCATCATGCCCCCATGGGCCCGTACACAGGCTAGGCAGTCAATGCATTTTTAGGAAGTTTAAGTGATTGAAGAAGGATGACGATTCCCCTGTGCAGAGGTGTGTATGTACCACAGGTCACTTGGAAGTTCCTGCAGTGTGAAAGTGGGAGTGACTTAGTTGATGTAGTCAGTGTTTCTCAACCTCGGCACTGTTGAAACTTGGCCTGGATCATTCTTGGTTATGGGGGGCTGTCCGGTGCTGTGTAGGATGTTCAGCAGCATCCTTGGCCTCTTCCCAGGAGGAACACTTCCCCTCCTCCCAAGTTATGATAACCAAAGACTTTGGCAATATCTCCAGAAAGTGCCAATGTCCCCCGGGGGCAGAATTGCCCCAGGTTGAGAAGCCCGGGCTGAGGGGGCTGAGAGGGAGCACCAGACCCCAGGCCTGAGGAAGATCCTACACAGACTTCTCCTTGCCCCTAGAATGCGCACTGTTTTCATACAGCAGTGTAAAGCAGCTACTTATACCTTCCGGACAAATATTTCACCCCGACAGGCTATCACAGTGCCTGCTAGTCAAACACTGGAATGTTCTTAAAGGAGGTGGGGAAAGAGCGAGCTGGGTAAGGCCTCATCCCCTGTGAGATGTAACTCTCTATGTTTGGGGGGCTCTGGTCTTGAAGCCAGCACAATAGCTACTAATAGGCACCTGAGGTCATGCCAGGAAGACGACAGAGGCAAAAAGGAACAACGAAAGTTGCCATGAGAGACATGCTTTTCCGCAGAAGGTGTGGGGGACCATCACTGCTTAGAATATTCACACGTACAAACTCAAGGAGGGGCACTCCTGTTTTGGCGAAAGCCCCGGGGCTGTGGGCAGAGATGATCTGAACGTTCCGGGTGCGCAGGAGGTCACCCCGTGCATCCTTACCTGGTCCTCGGGCGGGGGCCACCTGTCAGCTGCGAGCAGCCCACAGGCAGGCGGGGTTGTGATGAAGCACGTTTGCTCAGACTTGGCAAATGGTGTGTGAGAAAACCACCACCCTCGCTTTTTTTTTGACGCTATTATACTCTGTCATGTCGGGGAGCGAGCCCGAGGGATGCCCCAGTGGCCGTGATAGGCTCACAGCACAGGGCCTGGGGAGCCGTGGGATTGTTTTGTTCCCTCGTTGAGTCAGGAAAGATTGATTTTTGAGGCAGTGACTGAGGCATTATGCATTAATGACTACACAGGGCTTTTCATCTCACATTGCATGTGCTGACAGTGGAAGCCGAGGCTGTTGTGTAAGGCGTTGGCTCGATGCCCTTCCATAACTCCATCCTCACCACACCATCGCCCTGCCGGATGCCCTGGGGTCGGGGGGACGGTTGAGTAAAGGGCCTGTGGTTTGCTGCAGAGCGTCTCGCGCCAGCACCTGAGAATGACCCACGCGGCTGCCGAGACGAGAGGGCTCAGTGGTGAAGCCGCACCTGGCCTCTCTCGCACCTGACTTCCTGTGTTCAGATTTGGGGAGACAGCTGGGAGCCTCTGATGAGAAAATCAAAGATTTGCAGCAACACACAGGTTGTTGACGCCACACTCTTCTCTCTGACACCAGGAGAAGGCCTTGCTTAAGCCCTGGCGAGAGATGCAGCTGGATCTGGTGAGGCGCTGTTTCATCAGACGACAAACGTCGTAACAAGGGCAGGAATGACAAGAATTACGTTTCTGCTCTGACACACAAGTGCTGGTGGGAGAGGTGTTTCCCATGCCGATGTTGCGCTTCTCAGGGCAAATCTGCAAAACAGGTATCAAAGGAGACAAGGACTCTAGGCAAGGAGCCGCATCAGTCAGCCGTTCAGAGCAGCCTGGAGGAGTCGCTCCACCTCTCCAACCCTCAGTTTCCCCACCTACAAAACACGGGTCACAATACCGACAATAGCCACCTTACAGTGGTTATTAGCTTGGAGTCGATGGCTGAACAGGTTTCAGGGGCTGTGACAGTCTGAAATTTGCATGAAGCAATTTGTCTCTCTATGTCCGTGGGCATCTTCCTGAGGAGGAGGGTGTAGCTTTCACTATATTTTCAGAGAATATAGTTAGTCTTAAAAGGTTAGGAACCACTGGTTTAGGTCACGTGTGAGAATGATGTATGCACCCCATAATTATGCTATTATCAGCAACTGTTTTTGAGGAGAAAGGGACACAGAGGGGCACCTATTATGTGTTCAGGGCTGTGCAGGACACACAGAGAAACAGGAAGACACCACTCTTAGCCTCCTGAGCATATGACAGATCATGGACATGAGATCAAAACAGATTGAAAGTTGAAAAGAAAAGGTAAGTATAGGTAACACAGCTGAAAGGTCAGAAGACTAAATGCCCCATAACTTCAGAGGAGGGAAATGGACCGCTGTGGTGGGCCTGGGGCTGGGCTCAGAGCAGGGTAGGGTCGGGTCCAAGGAAAGGCAGCGAAGGGTGTTCGTGGAGGAGGGTGGCCCGGTGTGGCAGAGCCGCATGCTGAGTGTAGTTACATCCGGACTCCAGAGACCCGCTGGCCCGGGCTAAAGGTCACGACCTGCTCTTGGTCCTTCAGCCTGTACCCTCCAGGTGGGGTTGAGGGGATCCTTGCCTGGAGAAGCCCGGTGAGGGGTCGAGCCTGCCCCAGACATTCTCCTCCTGGAGAACAAGTCCCAGTGACTCACATGTTCCAGGCAGGAAGCGCTTCACGTCTAGACTTCCTTCCTGCTGTGGTACACAGAGGCAGCCTCTCGTCCCAGTTGGCAGAGGCTCACGGGGCCACGCCCAGCACGTAGTTGCCCCAAAGCAGACCAGGCAGACAAAGCCCTGGAAAATGAGAAAAATTGGAAATTATTTTATACTTCAGAAAAAAATATTGAAGTGTTTATCACAGGTATAATTGGGACTTTGTTAATGTTTTTACACTTATCGTATGGCATGGCGGTTTTGAAATTCTGCCTGTGGTGGGGCCACCGTAACCTCTCTGGGAGGAAGGCTCCCCGGTGGTCCTACTCAAACCCCACCTCCACAGACTGACACGGCCATGCCTCCCCAAATCAGGGAGGATCGCTGAACAAATAGCCAGCTCTCCACTCCTCCAGGATCTGGAAGGGCTTTCTCCCAAGCTCTTGGGATCTTGCCGTGGCTCTGCAGATGTAAAGATCCTGAAGGTTTTTCTAGAATATACTCTTGAAGACTGCAGTTGACTCTGGAGACCAGTGCAGGACACTCTCTCCACCTTGCAGCCCAACACCCACTTCCCAGGAGAGCAATTCCTACCGTCCTGACTACTTGAAGGGAATCTCTAAGGAAGTCTGATCTGCAGCATCCCAAGATGATTCTCCTAGTAGGGGAAGCTCCAAGGATCTGAGACCAGAACTCCTGGCCTCTTCTCAGAGAGTGGAGTCTGCCATTCCCTGGTCACTCCCTTGCCCTCATGGGCAGCTCTTCCCCTGTGTGACACTCTCCCATCCTAGGAACCCCCTCCCTGAACCTGTGACTTTTTGTGTCACACAAGTGCAATGAGGCTTGTGTTACCTTGCTTGTGTTCCTGAATTTACCTGTCCCCCTTTTCATCCTGTCACTGCCCGGCTGAATGATGGGTGTCTCTGAGGGAGCATCTGGTCTCTTTCTCCTGTTCCCAGGTACCAGAGGTACCTGCAGGGCTAATGGCCTCCATTTCATCCACTGGGATGAGGAGTGATTCCTACCAGCCAGGAGGGAAAGACAACTCTGGGAGCTATCGTCCTAAGGGAGAGACCTGTTGGGCAGAGCCAGCTCCTAAAATTATCCCTTGCCCTGATCTGTTTTCAGTGTCCCTGTAAAACAAAGCCAGGTGATGAGATCTTGTGGCTTCTCTTCTGCACTGAGCTCATCAGGTGGAGGAGGGGACTCCAGCCCAGCAGAGGCAGCAGGTGGGGCCTGGCTTGGGCCTTCAGTCAAGACTCCTTCCAGGCCACTTGCACCCTGCTAGCTTTTCACCAAAGCCCAGAGTTCCAGAGAAAAAAGAAGTGGGGAGGAGGAGAGGCTAAAACTCAGTTCAAAGTAAAGCAGGAATATTTATTTTAATTATTTATTCATACCAACTTCCAGCACAACGCCTCGTACATTATAGCTTGTATTTAGAATGTCTTATCTGTGTCTCATCAAAGCCTAACAGTTCCTTGAACCTCGTCATTTCTACAGAATTCAACTTTGATGGGGCATGATGGGCGTTGGGAGGCAGGAGTTCTGGTGGTAAATGCATTTGGGCTCAGGGATTAACAACGGTTTAATCTTAGTGTACCTTCCCTGTCAGGCAGCGTGGTCTGGTAAACAGCTTTGGTTTTGGCTGGCTATACCCTGATCTACATCTGAAAATTACTTCTCCCACATATGGGAACCTCTTCGTCAAGGTGCCTGCCTTTTCCTGGCCCGAGGGCCTGCATGCGAACCAGACAAGGTCAGTCGGGTCCTCTTTCCCTGGAATCTGAAATTTGAACAAAGTCATCAAAAGACAGAAACCAATTGGTGCTATTCATCATTCACAGCAGTGTAACCAGGAGACCTGGTGAGAAGGTCCTGTGTTTTAGACCCTGGTTCTGTGCTGTTTCCTGCCCGGGGTGTTACCCTAGCTCCTGTCCATTCTGTTTTGATTTCCGGGCCTGGTTTCCAGTTGAGCCATTGAAAGACCAGCTGTTTTCCCAGTAAATTCCCATTAGATTTACATTAGCCAAGGTCAGCTTAGTTGCTTGCCACCCAAGCAGCCCTAACTGACACCAAAATGAACCCGTGTTTCTGAGCGTCCCTTTAGTCACACTTAGGTTTCAGAATGCTGCCCTGAAGTTGCGCTAGAAGTAAATGAAGTCTTTTTGTTGACCCTGACTCTGCTGTAATTATTTCCTAGAATTTATTTCTTCAGTTGCCAAGTGGCTGCCGGACATTAGTTGATTGTGGTTTGTAGCCTGCCCCTTTGGTTTCTTTCAGCACTTTTTAGCTCACTTCAGACTCAGCCAAGTCTCTCCGCGCCTAGTACCTGGGACCAGGCTTGCTTCCCGAGTGGTCTGCCGATGCGGGCTCCCCGGGCAGCTCCTCGGACAGCGGACGCTCAGGCACCTGTTAGGGAAATGCAAACTGGGCGGCATTTCTGCAAGACAGGTGGGGAAGACTATTGTCAAGAGCTTCTAAAATACTCTTTCTTTTTGAACTTGTAGTTCAGCTAGTTTGAAACTTATCCTAAGAAAATTGTCGGAGAAGCATAAAGATGTGTAAGCATATTTATTATAGAGTTATTTTGTAGTAGTGAAAACTCAAAAAATATTTCCTAGCAGCAGGGAAATGCTTAAATAAACAATGATATATTCATATGATGATATGTGACACATCAATTCAAAATCATGGCTTTGTAGAATATTTAATGCTGTGGGGAAAATTCTTACAATAGCTTGTGTACCAGGAGGGAAAAAACAAACCAGGACACAAACTGTATGTACAAGGTAATCTCAGTTTATTTTTTTTTTTCAAATTGGGAAGGACTGCACCAACACGTTAGCAGTGGTCAACGCTTGGTGGCATGATCATGGGTGGGATAGCAGGCTGTAGACAGTTCGAGAGCAGGAACTATATAGTGCTTAAGGTTCCAGCTCGAATTCATAGCTCAGGTCCAGGCACACAGCTTGCCTTGAGATAATGAATAAGCTTCCTTATATTTTTCTATAGTTGTATTTTCTTTTAAATGATGAATGCACATTTTATGTAAAATCAAAAAATATCTTAGGCAATGAAGTTTCAGTGCATGCTTATTGAAATCCCATTCATGCTTCGAGGTGCTTGTGGCAGTTTTAAAACATGGCAACAGATATTTGATAACTCCTTTCCTAGAGAGGTGAGGTCTGTGTCTCCTCCTTTAATGTTCTTTCTCAGCTGCTTCACTTAGAAATGATGCTCTGCAACTTCCAAGGGTAGGTCATAAAAGGCTATGGGGTTTCTGCCTCATTTGCTAGGAACACTTGATCTTGGAACTCGGAAGTACCATGTAGGAGGCCGACCACCAGAGGCTGCTGTGTTGGAGAGGCCATGTGGAGGCACGGTCAATATCCCAGCTGAGCCTGTCTTTCAGCCCAGGCACCAGCACAGGGGTGAAGAAGTCGTCCTGGATAGGATGCTTCCAGCCCTCGTCATTTGAGTCACTCCCACCTGGGGTCTCAGACAGCATGGAGCAGAGGCAGCTGTCCACACTGTGTCCTATCCAAAGTCCCAACCCACAGACTCCTTGAGCATTATAAAATGGTGATTGCTTTATGCCACTAAGTTTGGGGTGGGTGGTTTTCTAGACAGTAACAGATCCAAAACAGTCCTACTCAAACTTCTCCTTCTTTGTGAAACCTTCACTCATTCTCCCTGCCCTTCCCATAATCCCAAGGTCGTAATTCAAATTAGTCACTCTTGTCACCAAAAGTCCCTCTTTATACCTATATCAGGGTCCTGGCTCATCTCAGCTTTCTCCATGAAATGACAAGTTCCTTATCATTTGTCATTTTGTGCTCTCAGAGCACACTGAATCTAATTGATTGTCCTTCTTGTTCCTTTGCTATTGGTGTAATGCACAAGAGAGACGGACATTGACAGAGAAGCCAAATTTGGTGTGTGTGTCAGGCTATTGTGGAATTCTGGCTGTCTCCATGACTCAGCTGCAATGGGATGGCATGTTACCTACAAGCCCTCCCAAGGGTCTCGGTTTGCTAGGGCTGCCATAACAAAATACCACAGACGGGGTGGATTAAACAATAGAAATTTACTTTCTAATAGCTCTGGAGGCTTGAAGTCCAACATCAAGGTGTTGGAGATTTGGTTTCTCCTTGGCCACCTCCTCATTGTGCCTTCACGTGGCCTTTTCTCTGTGTGTGCACATGTCTGGTGTCCCTTCCTCTTCTTATGAGGACATTAGTCCTATCGGACTGGGGTCCTACCCTTATGACCTTTAATCACCTCTTTAGAAAACCTTACCTCTAAATATTAGGGCTTCAAAATATGAATTTTGAGGGAATATAATTCAGTCCATAACATCAAGGGACATGGTGGATTCTAAGCTATTGTTTGCACTCCCTGTCCTTGTAGATGGCAGTGAAAAGAAACAATGAACACAGTGATTCAAATTCTATCCATAAACACTGTCCTGGTCATAAGCCCTAAATCCATAGAAGATTGTCTTCTCTTACGATTGAGAGCTTATGCTGTTCTTGCTCTCATATCCCTTTAAATAATGACCTGCTTAGGTGATAGAAGTCTGTGACAACTTGCCCTTCTATACAGCCAATGACAAGATCTGATTGCATGTAGGTTTTGTTTGTTTGACTGTTTGGTGCCCAGGGAAGCCTCAAACAAATCTTCTCCAGTATCTTTGTCAGCTCACAAAACAGTGCTGATTGCAAAGTGATGCACAACATGTCACTGTGTACAAGAGAGCATTCTTCAACCACAACGCCATCCTTTACTGAAGCTGAATAAAGAACATCAATAAGGGCTTTGGAAACGAAGTTGCTACAAGCAGAGGATGGTTTAAGGACATGCAGGAATGCCAGGAGCAAGGGTGACTGGAGACTGCTTTTCAATTTCTTTTTATAATCAGTGTGTTTTTATTGTTTTATTTAATATATCATGTCCCAAAAATAGGAAAAGTGAGAGAGACAGAGAGAGAGCGAGAGAGAGAAGACAATCATCTATGGATTTAGGGCTATTTTAGGCCCATATCTGTGAGCTCCGTGCCTTTTGCTGAAAAGGCATGGATCGAATATTCAAGGTCACATATATTCCATTTGCAATTAAAATTAAAACGCACCTATCTTGCAATTTTTGCCCCTTGTTTTCAGCTGCTCTTTGTCACACTACCTCACTGTAGAACCAGCCCTCCCTCTGCCTCTCCTCCCACCTTAATTTCACCACTTAAGGAATGAGAAAATATTTCTCGTTCTGATGTATGGTGTCACGAATGCACGCTCTACATGAATGAATCAGCTCTCATTTTCACATAATGCAGTAGTAAGTTTACACAATCACTGCCCTGTTTGTATGCAGTGTTCTAATATTAAAATTATTTATGTGAAAATAATTTCTGAAATACATTTTCTCTGCCAGTTGAAACTGGTAAAAATTTTGTTCCTAACTGTAAGAAGGCTTTATCTGTGCTCAACACTATAAAGCTCTCAAGATTTTTATCTTTTTCAATTGGCTAAAAAAAAGTAGGAAGAGATTCAGTTTACTAGGGATCCATGTTTTTGACACAAAGACAAATACCCACTCCTGTGCTATCCTTCATAAAACAGTGATTCGTTTAGAAAAACCTCTCAGGATCACGGATTCTCCAGATAGAATGAGCCAAATCTTGCTTTCCCATTAATTTTGGTATGTTCTTTCTCTGCTGCTTCACTTTAGAAAAGAGGTATAATTACTATCTTTATGAGTCAGACTCATAGCCCGGCACCTGCTGGAAAATTAAAGAATATTTTCCCCATGTCGCATTACAAAGGGAGGCTCATTATTTTCACGCAGTTGCTGGTGTTCACTCATTTGCCAAAATGACTGTATTGGAGGCTTTAAAAGCCATAGCAATAATGAAAAACAATGACTAGAGACATTTCCAAATGTCAATATGTAAAGATAGTAACATGAACTTGATAAACTCAGATTTTTGTTCTTTTTAAATTGTTCATAGATTAATAAAGATGAGTCTGTTTCTCCTAGGCATGACAAAGCAAGTGAAAGATGCAGGCACTTCAGAGTTGCTTTCTTAAAACACACTCCAGGTAGTCACTTAGGCATTAGGTATGGAATTTGGTCGATGCCAACTGTGGAAGATGATTCAATGTGTTTGAATATATTATTCATGTAAAAATTAGAGAGTAATTACAAGTAAAACTGATTTCATGATATAATAACTATCCAGCTCAGGAAGGGGAAGGTGTAATAAAAAAATCTTTACATCATCAATTTCTTGCCTGAATGCTGTACAGAAAGATAAAGGTCAAAATACTATTGTTGTAGATGACAAACATAATGTTTGATCCCAATACCAAACAAAAGACAGTATTGAAACATCAATTCTCTCTACTCTGCCATACTTTCTCAGCAACTTCAAAAAGTATTTCTGTACAAGACTACTTTGCAATTTAGTTTAGTTTAGTTTTTTTTTTTTTTTTTCTTTTGAGACAGAGTCTCACTCTGGTGCCCGGGCTAGAGTGCCGAGGTGTCAGCCTAGCTCACAGCAACCTCAAACTCCTGGGCTCAAATGATCCTCCTGCCTCAGCCTCCTGAGTAGCTGGGACTACAGTCACGTGTCACCATGCCTGGCTAACTTTTTCTATATATTTTTAGTTGGCCGGTTAATTTCTTTCTATTTTTTAGTACAGACGGGGTCTTGCTCTTGCTCAGGCTGGTCTTGAACTCCTGACCTTGAGCAATCCTCCCGCCTCAGCCTCCCAGAGTGCTAGGATTACAGGCATGAGCCACCACACCCGGCTGCAATTTAGTTTGAATTAGAAATATCGTATCACAAACTGAGATAGAGCAGGAAGAGTTCCACTGCCACTCACACCCAGCCCAACTTACAGGCAACATGTGCAGGTATGGGGAAGAGCAGACAGAGTAGAGAGGCAGTGCATAGCCCTGGCCAAAGGAGATAGCAAGCGAAATCTCATTGAGATTTATAAAGTCATCTCTTGGAATCCTCAGGCGACTGGTTCCAGGACCTCCAGTGATGTCAAAATTTAGGACACACAGATCCCTTACATGAAATGGCATAGTATTTGCATATAACATACACACATCCTCCCATATACTTTAAATCATCTCTAGATTAATTTATAATACCTCAATACAATATAAATGCTATGTAAATAGTTGTTATACTGCATTTGTGAAATTTGTTATTTTTTATTTTTATTGTTATTTTTCCTTGTGTTTTTTTTTTTTCCTTAGGTATTTTCCATTGTCAGTTGGTTGAATCTGTGGATGTGGAGCCTGCAGATATGGAGGGTGACTGTAGTATGAAATCTTATTTCAGAATTTGTAACTACAACTACTTAGCCTTTTGTATGAGTTTATATCACATGTATCTGAAAAATCAAAAAAGGGGAATTTTAATTAAAGTGCTCCCAGAATATTTGTATAATCAAGTGAGAGGGGCAAATACAAATCTTCTCTGGAAAAATGCAATCTCAATCTAGGTATCAAAGAATTCCTATAAGTAACATATGGTCACATTAAAACACACACATACATACCTACCCTTCCACACATATACAAGAAATAAAGCACCATTAGTGAGAACCAGCAGAAACAATAGGCAGAAAAATCAGACCTATAAAGACTGTCAGAAACAGAAAATAAACTAAGCAAGTTTGATATATTTAAGGAAATGAAAAGTTTATAAGCAAAGAATAAAAGTTTTTTAAAATCAAGCAGATTGAAGAAAAATTGAATAAGACTTTTAGAAAGCAAAAATTGCTTTAGGCAGAAAGAATATTAGGACAGACATAGGAAGGTCTGAGATGCAAGAAAAAATGGTGAAGAAATGGAAAAATATGTTGGGTAAATCTAAATAAACATTGACTACATGTAATAACGTGTCTAATTTGTGAGGTTAAATAGCAATAAAATGTCTAATTTGTGAGGTTAAAAAAACAAGATAGACTTCAAATACTGGTCAAAATATAAAATGGAAAGGGATGAAAAATTGTAAAGCATTATAAAATTCCTGCATTGTTTGAGTGGAGCATCAAGAAATTAACCTTAAGTAAGCATGTTAAAATGTCTAGGGGAAGGCTGGGCGCGGTGGCTCATGCCTGTAATCTTGGCACTCTGGGAGGCCGAGGCGGGCAGATCGTTTGAGCTCAGGAGTTTGAGCCTGAGCAAGAGTGAGACCCCGTCTCTACTAAAAGTAGAAAGAAATTATATGGACAACTAAAAATACACATAGAAAAAATGAGCCTGGCATGGTGGCGCATGCCTGTAGTCCCAGCTACTCAGGAGGCTGAGGCAGGAGGATTGCTTGAGCCCAGGAGTTTGAGGTTACTGTGAGCTAGGCTGTGAGCTAGGCTGATGCCATGGCACTATAGCCTGGGCAACAGAGTGAGACTCTGTCTCAAAAAAAAAAAAAAAAAAAAAAAAAAACTGTCTAGGGGAGGAATAAGCAAATGGAGAAAACAAAAAAGAAAATCTATTTAGACGGCAAGGGCAGGGGGAAGCTAGAGAAATAGCACGTAACAAGAAGGTAAAAATAAATCATAGGACCAAGAACAAAGACAGAGTTTTAAGATACTCTGCACCATAACAAAACAGTGGGAGTTTATGCACAATCTAAAATCATGGGTGTTGATTTCATACTGCTACTAACAATGAACAATTAGCATAACTGAACTTTGAGAATAAAAGGCTTTATTCCACAAAAGAAGCTTTCAACTTTGAAGATCTATGTCTCAAAAATGGACATTAATAGATAATTTTCAAGAGCCCACTCTTATGGTTACTAGATTAAGAATATTTTTTTATTCTTGTAAATTTGGCCTTTGACTTTATCTGGAGAGTTTTTTCTTGTGAACAGCTATATTGTTTGTTAGTTCTCTCTCTCCTTTCACACCTGTATTAATACTTTTTATCCTTTGTATTTAGAAGGACTTGGGTTTTGTTTTTTTTTTTTTTGTTTTTTTTTGTTTTTTTTTGTTTTTTTTTTTTGGCTAGAGCTAGGACACCATTTTAAAGAAATAAATCAGAAAGTACAGGACCTAAACACTTAATATAGAAAATGATATTTAAAAAAAAAGAATGAGGCCTATAATATTCTGCTTCTACAGGTTGCTAAATAGCCTCCTAAAGGGCCCTTACACGATTCTGCAGATCTTTTCCACAGGTCTGCTTTCTTTCCCCTACATACTACTTTCTTTCTTTTGTTCTGTAATGTCTTCCCATAGCTTCTAAACTGTCCCCCCCCCCCCCCCGCTTTTTTTTTTTCTTGAATGCTCATCCTCAAATGAGGCTGGATCTTTATGTCAATAGACAGGGCACAGAGATGTCTTCAAGTTTGCCCTGGGTTGAGTGTCATATTCCTTCTCAGAGGCACAACGGGAGCGCAAGGGGATGTGCCCTGGTCCGATTCCCAGTTTTCAGTGCCCATTCGCCTAATCCAGGCTTTGCCCCTTCTTAGCTGTGGGACTTGGGGTGAGTTACTAACCTCTCAATAGCTCAATTTTTCTCATCAGTACAAGGGAGCTAATAAACATACCAATCTCACAGGGTTCTTGTGAGGGTTAAATGAAATGTGTTTAAAGCCCCAGCACCATGCACTGTCCATCATAAATAATAAATATCAGCTGCCGTTCTGTTACTGCAATCACTGTATTGCTGCCGCTGCTGCTGCTGTGCCTGCTACTGCAGCGCACCGGGACCGTGACACAACGCGCTTCTCCACCCACGCCGCCGGCCTGCTGATGGCCCGGACCGGCGCTGCACTCCCGGAGAGAAGTCCACTTCCCAGGAAATAACACACCACCGCCCATCTCTCCCTCTTCACCGCCACTCACACAAGTTTCCTCTTCAGTCTTTTTTAGAATTTGCCATCTCCCAATGTTCCAGCAAAGTGGCCTTGAGGGGCGGCACCCACGTGGCACAACTGCGGGGGTTCAGGTTCTTCTTGTTACTGTGTTGCCTTTGTGCCGAGTCTTTGACCCTCTTCTTTCTCATCCAGGGATTTTAATGGGAGATTGGAGGGGGCTGCCCCAAGGCCTGTCAGCCAGATGCCACACCATCTTACACGGGCACTGTGGTTACTACTTTTAAACCGGGAGCACAAAGCGAGGAGGAAGCCTGAAGCCTGGGAGGACACAGCCCTTCACCAGGTGAGGCGGAGGACTTTCTCATTCCTGCCTTTTTGGTAATGAAGGAAAATCCCTCAGTGACCGACAGTGAGACCCTAATCCTAACGTGAGTTGACCAAGGGAGTGTAACTGCCCCGTTTTTACACATATTAAGATAAGTTAGAGGACTTGAGGCTTAATTGTGTCCGCAGGAGGGCTAAGATAGAATCCAAAGATGGCCAAGGAAAATTGCTGAGACAATATCCTTACCATGTTTTTAGGAAAATTCAGAACCTTTATGGGAAGATCTGCATGCTGAATTTGGAAAAAGTTTTATGATAAACCTTTAATGGCTGAATTTCAATAGTATATGAATAAAAAGTTCTCTTCATGAAAAATTTAGCTGCTTTTATCCTGAGTTCAGAAGAGGCATAAATAACAACATAATGAAACAGTTCATAAAGATTTTGTGGTTGAAATGCAGTCAGGATCAGGGCATGCGCCCTCAGACCCAGCTGGACCCTTCCCTGTACCCTTCCCACAGCTACAGTAACTCCCAGGAGGGGCGGGGATAATTGCAGAAGCCATGGGTATCTGAAGACCATGAGCAATTAAGAGTGTGCCTATGAAGTTAGCATAAGAAATTTTTAGGACATCAGTAACTAAATTAAGAGCAACATCATAGACTCTACACATATATGCTACTGAAACACATCATGACCATATAAGCATCAAATTACAAATTACAGATGAAGGCATTTTCAAAGGCCATAATACATAATCAAAACAAACTCTAATATTAGTTGTATAACTATATCTGAATCATCAATAACAACACCAAAAGATGGAAAAAGGATCTCTTTTCATCAAATAGGACCATTTGTTTCTACCAATGTACTATGTCCAGGGCATGAATAGTAAAAATAAGTGTTATCTCTTTCCCCCCAAGTCAATGAGTTGTGTAGATATTCAGAATTTGATGATATTAACAATTATTGGCTCAGAGTTCCAACCACGTTAGTTACAAAAGAACTTAAGCTCTCCCTGACCCCAAACTTAATCTTTATGGCTCACAATCCTCTTCACTACTTCTCTTACTGCTGGGACTTGAAGGGGAACTTTCTTTCTGGTGATTGCAGGCCCACCTTAGACTCCATAATGTGGATGGGATCGGTCAGTTGTAGCGTCCTTCTGGTTAAGAGTATTACAAGGAGTTTCACAAGGACATGGTCACAGAGAACCACAGGGACACCACCAATGCTGCACTCAGAGATTTTCCTCTTCTGTGATCTGGTGCTCAAGGCCAGATGAGGCAAGCAGTGGCTCTCAGGGTCCTCTCGCAGATACCCTGCACTCCTGGGCGCAGGCAGGCTGAGAGAAGGGGGTACACCCTCTCTCTTAGATCTGGGGGCCCAACCCCTGGGGCCTGAGGTACTCTCCTTGATTTAGCCCAGGTCTAATTCTCTGATACAAACAAGATTCTGCTTGACCTGACACGATAACTTTGAATGGTGGTCTTTATCAGGGAGTATGTGTACCCCAAGGGTACTTGAAGGATTGATGATTGTAAGTTCATTGGGCTTCTGGTATTTTCCTGACAAATATTTCTGTTAAAATGTAGTGCTAGAAATGTGACATATTAGTCTACATTGGGATTTTGAGTTCAGATACAAGGTAGAGTGCAGTAAGACAATTTTGAACTAATGATTCTTCTCTTCTATGTCCTAGCTTTGTCAAAGTATGCATTTGAGGGACAGTTTCATGAAAGCAAGGCCAAAATAACACAAGTAAGAAATGTTTACTATTGAAAATGCCTCCTCCCACAATGCAGTCAAATATAAACAGCTTTTTTCAGCTCTTCTTGATATTTAACCCTAGGACACATGATTAGCTGAAAAGAAAAGAATCTTTAAATAGCCAAAGCGGTATAGGTTAGTGTCACTAATTCTTTTAAATGTAATTAGAATGTTTTCTTAAACTCTCAAAATTTATAGATAAAATTTTTAATCAATAAATTTTTATCTAGTGTATTAGAGATATACTAGATAAATATCAGATCTTTCCCCTTGGTGTTTATTATTCAAACAAAGTAGTTAAAATAATTGTATCAGATACAATTTGAAATGTTTATTACAATACAATAAAATCCTCATTTTTAAATGTTTTTTCTATTAATAAAAAGTAAATAAGATTCTATGTAAAGACCAATTATTTTTGACTGCATCTGTTTCTTTTTCATTAAATGTAAAGAAAAAGTTAGATATTGATTTATCTCATCAAGAAATGCATTGTCAACAAGATTTAACTTTTATGTTTAATAATTATTTAATCAAACTTTGTAATATATTTATGTTGTTTTAAATCGTATAGCAATAACTGTAATAGTAACTCAATCCAAAGAATTTTATAAAGTTATGCACGTTTTCACAGTAATTTAATATAATAGATCAATAAAAGTTTTACAAATCTTAAAGTAACATATTTATTTTGTAAATGCCAGTATTTATAACATATTGGTTATATTTACAATACCCTTCACATCTATTTAAACTGAGGATGCAATATTTTAGATATCAACCTAAAAATGTGCAAAAGATACATAGTTTAAAAATCTGGGGGCTACATGAGAAGAACACTGCCTTACAATTCTGGAGCATGGAACATGTGTGGAGTCAGTCCTTGCGTGGTTGGGTCAATCACTGCTATTAAATGAGGTAGATTCTTTTCTCCCTAAAGTCACCAAAAATATATTTCTCAGTTTCTATAGTGAGCATTGTGTACCACTTGGAAAAACAAAAAATTCCAGTTTTGAGATACTATGAGATCCCAGCTTAAACCTCAACTATATCATTTTTAAAAGTCTGCTAATAGTGACTGGAAACCTGGCTGCTCAGGGTTTTAAGAAATCCTGCTTTAAATCAGTAAAGAAAAAAGTAGTCACTTGAATCTTGGCAGAAACCTTAATTCCCTAGAAATTTAAGGTTCTGGATAGAAAATTACAACTGTAAAACTCATTCACTTTAAGGAGACAGAAGACAGAAGATATCTCTTTAGATTAATGTGTTAGACCGTATCAAGCTCCCTTGGGAGAAAGGTAGCTCTATCTGGCAACGGTGCACAGTGCAAAGCCAGATGTTCATATTTTCCAGCAAATATATTTTCAGTGTTAAGTCTTTTTACACAAATGTCCTATGAAAGCCTCTATTTAAAAATGCTTCAATATTCTAAATTATGTATCTAATTCTTGAGTTTGAATTATTATTTAACTATAGGAATTATTAATGATAATAACAACAGATAACCATACAAGCTAAATATCAGCACTGAATATGTTAATAAAAGACATTAAAAAACTTTTTAATGGCAAATGTAATCAATCCCTTTAATTATTTTCTGAATTCAAAGAATTTAAAGAAGGTGGCCACCCTGTGGTATCCTGAGATGGGCTGACATAATGCTCAAAGACAAGTGAGCATGATGCCTCACTGTGTTAAATACAGATTTTGAAATTGAGAATCTGAATCTATTCCTATTCAGTCACTGTTAGTTCCACCTTTAAAATAAATTGATTTAGGTGCAACACTGCAAGTTACAGTGTTAGGTGATTTAGAACTACTTTGAGGGGGAATAATGGTACTATAATATTTCCTTCATAATTCTAATAAATTATCTAAGCATTCTATGATTCACAAGTCTCAAAAACCAACCAGCGCTGCCAAATTTTCTTCTGGAAATCAGATATCCAAATGTATGCTGTTGTGAGATTTAAATTTAGTATTATTCAGTGAGTTGCCAATAATCAAAACCAAAGTGCTTCTATTAGATTTTTTAAAAAAATATACTAGCTCAGAGCCCTGGGTGCTGGTATAAGATATTTAAGGTTTTTATGAATTACTATTGATTTCCTTTAATTCACTGGTTTTTGGAGAATTCTAGATTCCTGATCAATGGGTGAATAAGTAGAATTTGAGTACCCTGGGAGCCATGGTGTTAAATGGGTCAACCTATGGGGGCAGGGATCAGTGCACCGCTAATGCAAAGCTCTTCAATGTGGAACATGCCAGGACCAACGGCAACACCATACACAGTGTTTGTCATATTTCAGCAACTATGTGGATCACCTGGGATCTCATCAAAACCAGATTCCAGTCAGAAGGTTCAGGTACGAGGCCTGATATTCTGCCTTTCTAACAAGCTCCCAGGAGATACTGATCCTGCTGGACCACTTTGAGTACCAAAAAGCAATAGCACTGATATTTCTTCCTGTCTAGAAGGGCAGGCCACAAGTTGGAGGCCCAGGCTCTCTCGCATCAAGTCTGCTATTAAGCAGCTATGTGAATGGAAAGTTATTTAGAGTCTAAAGAACCTATTGTCTCCTATAAAATTACAGGTTTGGGCCAGGTGATACAGCAGGCCCCTTCAGAACTATAAAATGTATAGATTTTTTAGATAACACTTTTATTCTAGCTATTGTCCTCTATATTTTCTCTCATAAATGGTTAGTGAGAATCAGAAGGAAGTTTTATTGTACCCAAAGCTCCCTGTTTAGTTGTACTTTGCACTCTTTGAGCCAAGATGATAGTTATTTCTTTTTAATGTCAATTTCTATACTCTTCCTCCATAATTCTTAGAACACTATTCAGATTTGTATTTTTCTTTAAGGAGATTTCTTATGAATACTGAGTCTGTGGGGTTAATTGTTGTCTAAATGGAAATGTAGCTCCTATTATTTCACATTTTCAGAGAAGCTGTAATATCCTTAAATAGGAGATGATCCTTTAATTGGAACCAATCTCATAAAATGCACTCCTGCTAAGGTAGCAATGGCTGGTAATAGTTTTAAATTGCATTTAACAGGGAACAAATCTTTCCCTTTTCTGAACAGAATTTGTATCAGATTCCTTCTGTTTATTCCCAGTATCGACATCTTTATTCAGAATTTCACTAACTCTTGTCTGGACTGCTGTACTAGTCCACCAACTGGTGTTCCATCTCAAGCCTTTCTATTCCATAATTACTCCAATACAGCCCTGCCAGAGCAATGTTTCCAAATTTCAACAAAGTTTGTGCCACTTCCAGTCAAAAGCCTGCATTGGGCCCTTTTTCAATATCTTCATGTAATGGGGTCGACCTGCCTTTTTCAGGTTTCCACTACTTCCCTTCACCAAATGTTTTCCACACTTCACATGTCTGTGACTCTGTTCACACATTTCCTCTGCCTGTATACCTTCTTCCATAAAATCCTACTCATTCTTCAAGACCCACTGTAAATGCCAATTCTTGTTTAAAGTATTCTTTGATTCTTCTAGAAAGAAGTTGAACTGACATAACACTTTGCTCTTGATGCTCTTCTTACTCAACGTGCTGCCCTATGTTATAATTTCTGTATATGCTTTCCCCCTGCTCCCTGCTATACAATTCCTGGGAATCTGTAGTATGTCTTAGTTATCTTTATAGCTCTCAGAATGCTTTTTCAGTTCTCCCTGTCTGTTGAAGAAATGAATGAATGAATAATATAGCTTCAGTATTAATCTATGGATCAAGATGGTCAGAAACTGCAGAAGTTAAAAATTATTTATTAGTCCTATCTATTATTTATTTTTCGCAAATTACTTAATCTCTGCAACTCAGTATTCTCTTACATATTTTCTTGGAGGGTAAAGGATGCCTAGTAATTTTTTTACTCACTTAATGGATATAAAGTACTATGCTGTATAAATGTTGGAGAAGAGAGAAATCTTGTGATTTACCAGATTATGTAAATTTGTCATAGGAAAGTGTATTCCAGATTCAACTACTGTATTGTTAGGAAAATCTTATCTGTGAAATTCACAATATACAAAGATTACATAATTTATATTTAGTATTCTAAAAGTGCAACTTAACATTGGCTTCACAACTGGCTACTACACAGGGTTAACATTTTCAAGAAGAAAAGTAAACTTTCTTCCTTAAAATATCATAGACACCACCTTAGGAATGATACCATAATTGTCTATCATGGTTTGAGGACCATTAAAGGTGTTCTGTGCAAGATACTGTGTACATTAATTATTTTCCTAAAACATCAAAATGAAAAAGTTCAATAACCCACAATCATTATAGGATTTGTGAACTTTGGGCACATTCCAAATTGATTTCCTGTGCTCCACGAGCTACAGCAAGATGGTTAGGAATTTTTATTAATAGCTGCAGTATGTTAACACTCTTAGGATACTAGATTGATTTATCACTGCAGTATTGTAACAGACATAAGAATTTTAAAAGATAAAGCTTAAGAAAATTTGTTCCATAATCAAATAAATTAGCTATAATTAATCTGAAATATTACAAAAACTTTTTAAGGCTAACAGAACATTAAAAGATCTTAATCTTACATAATTTTCACTATTAATGTCTCTTCCAGTCAATTCTATTGCCAGAAAATATAACTTTTAAGCAGTTCTGACCAATTATAAATATAGTAATTTAATGTAATAAAACTTTTAAAAATTGCTTAAGAAATCTATGCTAAATTTGGAGAATTCTTTCATCTTTGTCCACCCATACAAGTTTAAGAAGAAAAACAGAGGGTTATAGTTATCTAAGGAATATTTTCTATAATATTCTTTTCTTTTATCACCTATAAATCCCTCCAGTGAGGTCACAGAAAACAGGTGTCTATAGAGAAATTAAAAGCATTAGTCTTAATAGACATCACATGCTTTGGAGAGCCTTATTTTGTCATAATACACACTACTTTTAAACATTCCTGATAGCTGTTTCATGCCAGGATTTCATTCATCAGTAGGAAAATCAAAGAAAGTCTTAATGTGTTCTTAACCTCTAGGTTACATACTCTAATGCTTTTCTTTTTTTTAAATGTTTTTACTCAGAAGACATAAGCATATAGCTTAGTCTGTACCAAATAGTCTACATTAAAATAAATATAAATAATGTCTTTCTATTTATCTATAAAATTACTTCTCTGACATATTTGTGGAATATAACACAACCTCACTGCAGATCATGATTCTATTCTCCGAGTTATTATTTACAGAATTACTCATTGTAAAGCAAGAGTGTAACAAACTGAGAAACCAGGTTTTGCACTCATAGTCTTTACAGCCCTTTAGAAAAGCTGATATGTGACTTTCTTTACAAATATAGATATGTTCATAATTTAGGGCAAATGAAGAAACCTATTGTATCCCCATGGTTCCTGAAGAGAGAGCTGAAATTGCAAGACTGTACAAAGTATGCATAACCCTATGAAAAAGACTGTTGCCCCAAATGTTTTCTTGTGCTTTCACTAGCTTTTGCCATCTTCCGTATGCCATGAGTACTTGTAATTTAAACATGAAAACAACAGATCAGAGACCATAAGGTCTAGTGCAGTGGTCCCCTGCTGGTGTTGCACAAGATGATTTTGGAGGGTGTACCAGCTAACGTTTCTTATCTTAATAGATACACATTTATTTTGAAGTGTATTACAAAAAATAGCAAATCAAGTTCATTACTTTATAGTTATTATTCCTTGTGTTATTTTCTTTTTATATAAATTTCAGTTTAAAAGGTACACTTAAAGAAAAATATTGTCTTTAACTAATATTGTCTTTAGCTAAAAATATTAACTAAGTACAGTGTAGGTGCCACTGACAAAAATCATGATGGAGGCTTGGGAAGCTCTGATGAGGTGGAAATGTTGGGGTCAGATGACAGTGGTTCTGATTCCAGCTCTGTCACTAACTAGCTGCACCACCTTAGCCAAGTCACAATCTCTTTGGGTACCTATTCTTTATCTGGTAAGTGATCATTGGGGTGACCTCTAAGATCCACCCCAGTGCCACCTTCCTTGATGTTGTGCTCTCTTGTCCAATGCCATTACAAGGGACACAATGTCTGTAAAACAAAAGTAAGCATTCCAACTCTTAACACAAGTGGACCTAATGTGGAATTGTTTTGAGATTGAAACACTCTACTGGTTAATTGGGTTAATCCTTTGGAAGATGGGAGATAAACTTGATTTTGCTTAGTAATTTTACATTTTTATACATGGGAGGGATCTTAAGTACCTTTAGATTCTCGCATCAATAAAGTAGCCAAATAGCAGAGAATTTTATGTACCATATTTTACATCTACTATTATTCTAATGTGGGAGTCGGAAGGCTGGATGTCCGTGATGTAGTCAGATGGAGGATTTAAGTAAAGTCAGTTTTTGAAGGAAAACACATTTTTATTAGATGGCAAAAAAGATAGACACACACTAGCCTAAGGTAAAAAGTTGTGTTTTAAAAAACAGGAGGAGCCTGAAACTTTAAGATAGCTTAAAATAGCTGATCTGGTTTCTGGTTTTACTTTCCTACTCTGAAAATAGAAAACATGTTAAACAGTTACCCATTTTCAGGGGTAATAAAATTTGAATCCACATTAGCTCTATGTGCCTTTGCTAAACTGTCTTGAATTGGATCTCTTCCCAATGGCTTGAGAATACATGTTCAAATTAAAACTGAGTACCAAAAAGCATTCTAAGTAGAAAATACCTACCAATATGGTCAGGTTCTTTGTTTACTAAAGTAATCTTTATAATATGAGAAGTAAACACCTTTTTCTTGAATTGGAGTCACCATCCCTTTTCCTGGGAGGGCCCCAGACCCTCAGGGAAGACAGTCTTCCTGAAGGTTGTGTATCATCTGACCGAGCCTAAAGAAATTGGATGAGCCAACTAGATTGCAAGGTGAAGAAAAGAAGCTTTTGATTAGGATGATGAATACTGTGAATATTTAAACTAAGAATTTTGGAAATTATCTCATTAAGGATTAAAGGACTTTTTTTTCTATTTGGAATACATATTATATCTACTTAACCTATTCAGCTCAACAAACAAATGAACAAACACCAGCAAAACCAATACAATCTATTCTTTGTGGAAATATATCTGCTTTTTCATGGTCCAAAAAAAATTAGAAAAGATGCTATGGGTGAAAAATGTTACCGGTGATCTCTAAAAGGGCATATTCATAGCGTACGTCTGAACATATACAACACATAAATATAGAAATTGACCCTCTGAAATACCAACAACTTAATTATGTTACAATTGTGGGTTCACAATTTTCTAGCTTGTTACATTTTTTAAAAGTATATCCACAGACATGCATTCTTGACCTGTGAAAATAATTTGATCCTTGTCACCCTCAGCTCCAGTGAGTCTCTGGCACTCTGTGAAAGCACACGCTCCTGACTTTGGACAATCACTGCTGACTGAGCCTCCTCTGCAGAACGGCAGTTACTCTCTGTCTGGTCTCATTTGCCGAAGATGCTCCACCCCTGGGAGCACGTGGCTGGGGGAGAACCGGCAAACCTGAGCTGCTGACCCTCTTGGGCTTATCGGAGGCTGGGGCAGTGGTGGGTTTTGACACTCCATGCAGGCTGGGAATTTTGATCCCTTTTTCGGAGTTCAGTCTTGCAAGGCTTCTCACTCTATGATTCCCGACTGCTGTGGCAGGGGAGGTTAGGCTGCCCTTGCTGAGGGAACATGGTGACAATGGTAAACTTCCACTGAGCTTCCTGAGCTCCAGGAGCTGTTCCCTGGCTTGACTCAAAGCCTCTGTCAGCTCAAAGCGTTCTTCACACTCTCTACGCACTGTTTCCTGAAGAAAAGTGTTCTGAAAAGAGAAAGGGAAAAAAGCACCCCAGTTTTAAATAGTGTACATGAGTGGATAGTTATTGACGATATAAACTGAGAACTGAACTGGAAATCAGAGGTCTATATTCTTTTATTGTCTCTATGATACTCTAGAGACAATGGGACATTGTCTCTATACACATGGGACCGACAAGTCAAAAACAAAAAATTTGTGAAGGTGGAAAGAACTTAAAGAAAGCATTTGGTTCAGCCCTTGCAGTTTGTGGAAGAGGAATCACGAACTGGAGAGCCTGAGTGACCTGTCTGGGGTCACTTAGATGGTAGTGGTGGTGCTGGGGCTAGAACCCCGGACTTCTAATGCCTGCTACTACAGTGGGGTTTCAACTTCTGTGTCTCAGGTCTCAGACATGTGATGCCTAATAGTTAATACCCGTAGAGTCATGAAATACGCTATTTTGTAATAAAAGTACTATGATAAATAAGATAAACAGGTAAAACGGCTTGAATTATAAGATTGAAAGAATAACAAAATATATCAGCTATAGCATTTAAACAATAATATCAGTTACTTATATGATGTTCTCTCAGTGGAACTTAAATATGCTGATCATTTGCCATTCTATAAGATAATATCCCAAAATAAAGAACATCTCTTTTAACTCCATTTATCAATCATTTAGCAAGTTACTGGTAGCTGTAGTGGATACAGTCCTTCCCCTTAAGAAGTTTGCAGCCTCATAAGTTTTAGCAGAACTGATTTTTATGTTCCTAATAGTATCTGGACCCAAGGGTGGAAGCTGTGGGGTCTAAGATAAAGAAGAAGTTTTTAACAGAGCTGTCTGGAGGACACTGAAGAGTTGAATCTCACTTGGCAGGGATGTACTGGAGCAAATTTAAGCTTCAAATGTATCACTGGACCAGAGATCATTAAAGCCCTTTAAAATTCTGACATTCTACATGTCTAGTTAAGGAGTTACCCATCTTTCAACTATGGAGTTCATCAAAATTACTTCAAGGCACACGGTATGAATTAGGTCTTGGATCTCCACAATGTCCTGATATTCGTGTTCTCAGAATGTCAAAAAAGAGCTTGAGGCTGGGTGTAGTGGCTCATGCCAGTAATCCTGGGATGCCAAGGCAGGAGGATTGCTTGAGCTCAGGAGTTCGACACCAGCCTGAGCAAGAGCGAGACCCCATCTCTACTAAAAATAGAAAAAATTAGCTGGGGAGCACGCCTATAGTTCCAGCTACTAGGGAGGTTGAGGCAGGAGGATCAATTGAGCCCAGGAGTTGGAGGTTGCAGTGAGCCATGATGACACCACTGCACTTTAGCTGGGATGACAGAGTGAGACTGTCTCAAAAAAAAAAAAAAAAAAGGTTGAAAAGTAAGCAAAGCAATTCAAAGCAGTGTTCTAATAAGTAAACACAATTAAAATGATTATGCCATAGGATTTATCAACTCAAAATGAATTTCCATCAGGTTAGCTTGTTTGTAAAAACAGCCAAGGCATTTCTAAGTCTAACTCTTAGTGGAAAAATTCCTCCCTAAGGGGTGACTGACTAATCTGCTGTCAGTGGAACTAAATAACAAAGCATCAGGGAAAGTAGTGTCTTCCTGTATTTGATTTTTTTGTGATTATGGACCAGAACTCTATTCAATTCCAAATTTGGTAATCAAAATTGAAGAATATGGAGCAATTCCAGATTAACCAGTTGCACAGTAATTTTCTATAAAATCAGCTGGATGTCTAGGTCAAACAAAGCCTCGTAATTTACATATATTATTTACATACATACATGATCCATATACTTTTAAAAAATCATGAATTAATCAGTCACTTGCAGTTATTTTTAGTTTTTGGAGGAATTGGAGAGCAAGGATGGTGTTTGTGGCTTTATCACCTGGTTCTCATCAACTCTACCTGAAACACTTGTTGAAATGGTAGGCGAGGAAGGACTAGAGAGGAAGATTTATAAGGTGCTACATTAGGTAGCATCTCATTTATTGCTCCCAACAATTATATTTGACAAAGAAAGACAGTGAAGCTCAGACTGTCTCTGTAACTTGCTGAGAGCAACCCAGCCCTGAAGTGGTGGAACCCTGCCCACCTCCAGAGCCCCGCTCCATGCTGCCTACACTTAAATTAGTTGTTTAATTCATTACATCAAGCACACATGGGGCCATTTTGTTCCTAGGACACTGATGTAATAAAAATCCGTAAGACATTTTCATCTGGCTTTGCCTGGGTTTCTTAAACTCTATTAATCTAAATTGTCTTTTAAAAGGAAAAAAAAATCAATGCATTATGTTTATTGTCTACTAGTAGAATAAACTGGAAAAATGTATTGAAGTGATTAGATTTAAGTGGTTTTCAATAAATTAGTATAAAAATACCCTTGATTAAGAAAGCTATGAGGAAGTTAATTTTATTTGAATATGTAAAAGAAAAAAAAGGACAGCCATGAACATTGAGGCCAACATATTAGTGACATGAATAACAGGCACAATAATCTGGAAGGATATGGAGGATGTGACCAGAACTCTCATTAAAAGAAAAATAAAATTCAATCAATTTACTAAAATTAAAGTCGCAAAGGAAAGGAGTAGTGCTCTACAGAAAACATCCATAAAGCAAGTCACATAAAAGCTATTTCAGGAAAGTGATACTCCACTACAGGAGAACATGAAAAGAGACAGTGAACCAAAAGACGTCCGCATAGCAAGTGCAATGGGAGCAAAGTGCCGGCAGACTCCAGGTTGAACTGTGTACCCCTGCTTTATACTCAGTGAAGTCTAAAATGTCATGGAATGATCAGATTGTACAGTTTCTGCAACTCTAACTGGATATAATCCAAAGTGAGTGGACAGCCAGCCAGCTGGGGGTGGGGGCAGGGCTGCTGACTGTCTCAGTCTGGGTCCCACTGCTCCAGAACTCATCCTTCTTCAAGGCAAATCCTTTCAGGACAAAGGATTAAGTCTCTTTGTTCTATTATTTCCCAAATGAGCAGAACCTCTGAACTGAAAACAGGGTACAAAATTGGGACTTCTATTTTTTCTGTGCCCAAATACTACAAATCTTAGGTGAATCTCATTATATCTTCATATCCTTTGCCACCAGTACCTCCTCCTTCCTCTAAAATTGAGATTATGACTCAGTTTTGTCCAACAAGGAGTTCAGATGTTATAATTTATTCAATCATTGGATGAAAAAAATGGAACTACAACACTGGAAGTTCAGGGGATTGCTATTTCAGGGGTAGAGTGTGACAGGGCATGACTAGAGGACATGTGGATGTGGCTAGAGTCAGTAGCCACATTAGTGGAAAATTCCATCATACATGAAAAGAATCATCTACTTGTGGTTAGATTGTTTTCAGTAATTTAGGCAAGAGGAAGATTGAGTTGTTGCAGAATTCTAATACGTGTTTTCATTCAGCAGCATGGAAAAATGTACAAGATGGAATATGTTCAGTAAGACTGAAAATTTGCATAGCATTCTGCACTTAGATAAAATTATCTTTGGCCATATTTTAGCATGGTAAAAATAGTATCATTGGATTGCAACTAAACTGAAAGGCAAAATGAAAAGGAAGGCATGAGCCAGGTGAAGAAGGGGCAATAGGGTTTTCCAGGTAGAGTGGGCAGTAAGTGCAAATGCCTGGCAGTGAGAGAGGGAGAGGCACACCTTCGGACAAAATATGGCTTGATATGACTCAGGGGCAGGTGCACAAGGGGAGGGAGAGACCAGGATTGAGGTAGGGCGGAGTGAGCAGCATCAGATCAAGAGGTAATTTGGCAACATGTTAATACCAGAGTTATGGCTTAATTCTGAAGTTCATGAGAAGTCACTAAAAAGTTTATTTCAAGCAGGGGGCTGGCATGGTCAAATCTGCATGAAAGGACGATCTCTTTGCCAGCTCTGTGGAAACTGGCCTAGAGTTAGGCAGGATGGAAGGCAGGAAGGACAGTAGGAGCCTGAAATTTTCATGGAAGAGGTAACCTACCCTCAGTTAGGTTGGTCTAGGGGAGGAAAGACGAGCGTTCCTGCATCCTTAAGCTCCACCAATTGGTGGCAAGCATTATATACAGATATCTCTACAACACTTTCAGAAGAAGGCCACTTTGAATAGGCTTAAAATATGGCTTAATTGCACTCCCACTGAATAGGTAAATGTCAAAATGAAAATACAAATTAGCTCACCATCTGTTTGAAACTTATATTAAAAAATGGCCAATTTCTCCCACTCTTTGCAATGTAAGAGTGGTTTATTTTTATGTTTGTTTTCATTTTTATCCTCAGAGACAGCTGGGTTGCTTTCAAATCCAAAAACAGTGGAAGAAGCGAGAGAAGGCTTTACTGGATAACTTGATTGTTCTGAAGGTGAGAGTCCTGTCTGCAATGGGAATTAGCTGTATTTGGCATAATTTTGGGAACTATGCCAAGAAAATAAGCCCTCAGTGAATAATAAGCACAGATGGGTGGCTTTGTTCATGCTTTATACCCAGTAAGGTCTGGAACCAGTCATGGAATAATCAGATTACACAGTTTCTGCAACCCTAACTGGAAATATTCCAAGGTGTATGTGGGTAGGGGGCTGAGGTGAAAGGAAATTCTGTGGAAAAGGTGTGGAAACCAGAAAGATGAGTAAGAGTTAGCAAAGGCTTCTGTTTAACTAATCTGATCAGCCCCCAAACTGCAGAAAAGCAGGGAAATTGCCTTTTGGTAAGACTGGAATGAGAATTTGAAAAAATGTCCAGGAAAGTAGGATAGATGTCAGGTCGGTTGTTTTCAAAGTTATATTTCCATGCTTGCAAACATGATAAAACCAACTACAGCAGACATACCAAACAAAAGTTGTAGAAACAGAGAGCAATAATCCCTCAGACCGATATGCTTCAAGAGCAGATTTTCAGGATAGGGAGGAAGAGTCCATGAAGGCAAAGTATTCAGGATTTACTTTTCTAACTCAATAATTCAACTTTAAGATTTAGTTAGTATTAATTAAACACACAAAAAATGGCTCCATATTTCTTCTCGTTCTGTCAGTTTTCTGGTATCTCCCTCTCCATAGTTGGAGACGCCCAGTCTGAGCGCCCTTCTGCCCCAAGGCCAAGGATCTCAGTTCACTCACCCTCCCTGCCAACCAAGCCTGGGAACAGTCTCTGTCCCCGAAAAGCTTTCCTCATCCTCCTCCTGCTCCCCGTGGGGCCAGAGGTTGGAGAACCTCCCTTTCCCGTCTTACTCTCTGGAAAAGACATAGATGTTCTAATTTATTGTGTCCCAAAGTTGATAACCACTTCCTTGGTAATTTATCATACTAACTGGTACTTAGGCTTCTCCATTCTCACAGATGGAATTACTAGAGAAGCATGTGCCATGTTCTCCGTATTGATTAAATACGCAAATACAATAAATGCACATCCTAAAACTAAGCAAATCCCTCTTGAAAATAAGCTATCTGTGGCTGCAAATACCATATATTCCTAAAATTTAATCTTAGAGTTTATATAAATTCATCCTTGCCAGATTTATTAATAAACTTTCTTATACAAATAGGGTTTCTTTATTTTTCTAAAAAATAGATTTTTACATTGGAAAACTATTAAAAAATACCAAAAAGTTCAAAATCATTTATGATCCCCATATTTTAAAAAAGTATATAAGAATACTCATACCTGCCTATCTCTTCCTACTCTCAATGGTAACCTGTCAATAGTTTGGTGGCAAATCCTTCCTTGACTTTTTCCTATCATTTATCTGTAACCCTAAAGAGATACACATGTACTATCCTTTTTTGTTTTTTAAACAGAAATAGATCCAAGACGCCAAGAGATGGTCAGGGGAATATGGCACACACTTCTCTAGTAATTCCATCTGTGAGAATGGAGAAACCTAAGTACCAGTTAGTATAGTGATGGTCAGGTGAACCAACATAAACAACAAAAATAGCTGTTGTAATAAAAGCAAACACAGATCTACAGTCCTTTAGCCACAAATTTCACATCCAAAAGCTCCAAAAAGAAAAAAAAATTGTAACATTACATCTAGTGATAAAATCTGACTGAATCAATAGGAGGCTAATTATATTATTTAGTTATCCCATTTAAGTATAAACACATTCAGATGTTTACTGCAGGAATAGTAATGTCATTGCACTGCCCTAGGTCTCTAGGGACTTTGCACTGTATTAACTTTCTAAAATTCAAAATAGTTTGAATTCCATACATATCTGAACCCATAGTTTTCAGATAAGGGATTGTGGACCTGTATACATTGCATGTTCCCTTCTTTAAATATTTTCGAGTCTTTGATGGTATGCTCTTCTGGTTTTCTTCCTCTCTCACTAGAAGTTCCTTCTCTGTCACTATTGCTAGATTCTCCTCCTCTTCCCAGCCTCTAAAAGCTGGAGTGCTTGTTCTCAATTCTCTTCTCTATTACCTCTGACCCATGTGATATACTATGATTACATTTTCTTTCTTGCACAGCATCCTTCCAGAGTTATTGCCTCATTATTTATCTGCTTAGTTTTCTAGGTGCTGATTACTAATTTTTCACCAAACTCAGAAGTGTAAATGTCCTCTCAACATATTCAAACAACGCATGTAAGCTATTAGCTTCTCATTGTTCTTGCAGACAAACTTCTAAGAACCCTCCATTCTTCTGCTCAACATGGCCTGGCTGTTCTCTAAATCTGATGCACTGCTGTAATCCTAGCACTTCTTCCTCCCACCATCCTGGGGATTCTTGCCACCTCTCTCCTGTGTTGGAACCCTTATTTCCTAATTCCTATATCTTCTCCTTTCTTAGTTACTCCCTCATCGTGGTGTCATATATCCTCTAACAGCTTCCTGAGAAAGGCTGCAGGGGACGTATCATTTTTGAGAACTCTAATTCTAATATATTCTTATTTGACACTTACACTTGATGGATCATTTGTCAGGATGATTGCAATTAAAATTGTAGGCTGGAAATAATTTTCCTTTGGAATTTGGAAGGCACTGTCTTCCATTTTCTATGGTTATTAAGAATTCCTTATTCAATAAATGGTGCTGGGAAAACTGGATAGCCACATGTAGAAGATTGAAACAGGACCCACACCTTTCACCTCTCACAAAAATCAACTCATGGTGGATAACAGACTTAAACCTAAGGCATGAAACTATAAGAATTCTAGAAGAAAATGTTGGAAAAACTCTTATAGACATTGGCCTAGGCAAAGAATTTATGACAAAGACCCCAAAGGCAATCACAGAAACAACAAAAATAAATAAATGGGACCTAATCAAATTAAAAAGCTTCTGCACAGCCAAGGAAACTATCACGAGAGCAAACAGACAACCTACAGAATGGGAGAAAATATTCACATGGTACACATCTGATAAAGGGCTGATAACTAGAACCTATATAGAACTTAGAAAAATCAGCAAGAAAAAAATCAAACAACCCTATCAAAAAATGGGCAAAGGACATGAACAGAACTTTTCAAAAGAAGATAGACTAATGGCCAAAAAACATATGAAAAATGCTCAACATCTCTAATCATCAGGGAAATGCAAATCAAAACCACAATGAGACATCATTTAACTCCAGTGAGAATGGCCTTTATCAAAAAGTCCCAAAACAATAAATGTTGGTGTGGAGGCGGAGAGATAGGAACACACATACACTGCTGGTGGGACTGCCAACTAGTACAACCTCTGTGGAAAGTAATATGAAAATACCGCAAAGAGCTACAAGAAGAACTACCATTTGATCCAGCATTCCCATTACTGGGCATCTACCCAAAAGAACAAAAGACATTCTATAAAAAAGACAGACATCTGCACTAGAATGTTTATAGCAGCAAAATTCACAATTGCAAAGATGTGGAAACAATCCAAGTACCCATCAATACATAAATGGGTTAATAAAATGTGGTATATATATACCATGGAATTCTACTTGGTCACAAAAAACAATGTATTATTCTGGATGGAGCTGGAGCCCATTCTACTAAGTGAAGTATTACAAGAATGGAAAAACAAGCACCACATGTACTCACCATCAAATTGGTATCAACTGATCAACACTCATGTGCACATACAGTAACAATCATCGGGTGTTGGGCAGGTGGGAGTGGGGAGGAGGGAATGGGTATATTCACACCTAACGGGTGTGGTGTGCATTGTCTGGGGGATGGGCATGCTTAAAGCTCTGACTCAGGTGGGGAAAAGGCAATATATGTAACCTAAACATTTGTACCCCAATAATATGCTGAAATAAAAATAAATAAATAAATACATAGTAGATATCAAGCATATTTAAAAAAAGAATTCTTATGCCATTTTGATTCCTGATACTTTTTAAGTGACTTACATCTCCCTATCCCCCAGCCCAGAAACTTTTAAGTATCAATACTTATATTTATCCTTAGAGTATTGACATTTCAGGATAAAGTACCTTGGTGGGGTTGCTTTGCTTGGGTACTCAGTGGATCCTTCAGTTCTTGGAAATATTTTTGAATTAGTTCGTGGACAGTTTCTTCCCTTCCATTTTCTCTGTTCTCTCTTTTTGGAACTTCTATTAGTGGGGTCGTAGATATCCTGGCTTGATCCTCTAATTTTCTTTTCTTCTCTCCATCTCTCTGTTTTTTCCTTCTAATTTCTGAGAGATTTCTCATTTTTATCATCTAACCCAAATATTGATTTTCTTATTTTTTTCCTACTTTGATTTTTACATTTTCATACTCATTCTTTTTTTCACAGCCACTTGTTCAAGTTTAATAGACATAATATACTCTTTTTCTCTGAAGATATTAATTATACTTTTTTTCTGAAGCTCTCTTTTGCTCACTGTATTGTGCTGTACCTGTTTCTTCTAAGTTATTTTTTTTTTTTTTTTGGCTTATTTGTTTGTTCCTGGTTTCTGTCCTTCATATTAGAGATGTTCCTCAAATATTTGGTGATCCTTGGCTACTCATGTTTAAAAATGAGTCCCCAAAATGTTACCAGAAGCTCTGTGTGCCTCGATAGGGTTTATTGGCTGGCATACTTCTGAGTAGCTAGACTGGACAAGGATATAACCATTGCTTTGGGATCTCCCAACTGTCAGTATCAACAATTCTTTTCTTATAAAGCAGCTCATTTCTCCAGAAAGGGCTCTTCCAATTCATTATACATAATACATAAGCCTGGTTGCCTGTGTTCTGGGAAGTGAGTATGTGAAGGGGTCTGGGAGTTCTCACCATTTAATATACAGACTTTCTATCTAGCTATTGCTTTATTCCACATTCTGCTGTCTTTTATCCTCAGGTGCCTTGCCTCTTTCATTCGGTTTTGCCAGAGAGTGAACCTCTGGTATCTTGCCAGAATGGTGCACAGGTGTTACTTGGGGATGGGGAGGATATCTGAGGATTCTATTTGCTCTTTTTATAATCTTTCAAACAGTCCTGTCTTCAGCCCCACTCTTCTGTTCTTCTTTTAGAGATACAGGCATAACTTGGGAGATATTGCAAGTTCAGTTCAGACCACTGGAATAAAGTAAAATTCACAATAAAATGAGTCACATAAAATATTTGGTTTTTCAGTGGATATATAAGTTATGTTTATAATATAGTGTAGTCTATTAAGTGTGCAATAGCATTTTGTCTAAAAAAACAATATTAATACCTTAATTAAAAATACTTTATTGCTAAAAAAATGCTAACAATCATTCTAAACCTTTAGCGAGTTACAATCTTTCTGTTGGTGGAGAGTCTTGCCTCAATGTTGATGGCCGACTGAGCAGGGTAGTGGCTGTTGTTGGGGTGGCTGTGGCAATTTCTTAACATAAGACAACAATGTTTGCTGTATCAATGGACTCCTCTTTTCATAAAAGATTTCTCTGTAGCATGAGATGCTGTTTGATAGCCTCTTACCCATAGTAGAACTTCTTTCAAAATTGGAATCAATCCTCTCAAATTCTGTTGCTGCTTTATCAACTTAGTTGATGTAATATTCTAAATCCTTTCTTGTCATTTCAACAATGTTCATAGCATTTTCACGAGGAGTAGTTTCCATTTTAAGAAAGTACTTACGTTGCCCATCCATAAGAAGCAATTCCTCATCTGTTCAAGATTTATCACAAGATTGCAGCAATTCAGTCACATCTTCAGCCCCCACTTCTAATTCTAGTTCTCTTGCTATTTCCACTAAATCTGCAGCTACTTCCTCCACTCAAGTCTTGAATCCCTCAAAGTCATCCAGGAGAGTTGGAATTAAATTCTTCCAAATTCCTGGTAATGTTCATATTTTTTTTTTTTTTTTTTTTTTTTTTTTTGAGACAGAGTCTTGCTCTGTTGCCCGGGCTAGAGTGCCGTGGCGTCAAGCTCACAGCAACCTCAAACTTCTGGGCTTAAGCAATCCTTCTGCCTCAGCCTCCTGTGTAGCTGGGACTACAGGGATGTGCCACCATGCCCGGCTAATTTTTCTCTATATATATAATTTTAGCTGTCCAGATAATTTCTTTCTATTTTTAGTAGAGATGGGGTCTCAATCTTTCTCAGGCTGGTCACAAACTCCTGACCTCGAGTGATCCTCCTGCCTCGGCCTCACAGATGCTAGGATTACAGGCGAGTCACCGCACCCAGCCTTGTTTTTTTTAAAAGACCACTTGGTTAAACATTGTCTTAAGTATCTACTGACATTAGTATAGATGCATTTTTCATTAGATTAGCTCCAGTAGTTTTACATGAGAGAGCAAGGAAATGTTAAGTTCTTTTCACTTTAACTTTAAAAAACAATTTCTTAGTAGGAGCCAAGTAGTATTTCTTTTTTTTTTTTTATTTCAGTATATTATGGGGGTACAAAAGTTTAGGTTATGTATATTGTTCATATTTTAACCTCCTCCTATGAATCACAAATGTTTTTAATGGCATCTAGAATGGTGAAACCTTTGCAGAAAGTTTTCAATTTACTTTGCCCAGATCCATCAGAGGAATCACTAACTAAGGCAGCTATAGCCTTATGAAATGTACTTCTCAAATAATAAGACTTGAAAGTCAAAATTACTCCTTGATTCATGGGATGCAGAATGGATGTTGTGTTAGCTGGCATGAAAACAATATGAATCTCCTTGTACATCTCCATCAGAGCTCATGGGTGACCAGGTGTATTGTCAATTCTAACAGTAATATTTTGAAAGGAATCTTTTTCTTAGCAGTAATTCTCAGCAGTGAGCTTAAAATATTCAGTAACCTATGCTGTAAACAGAGATGCTGGCATCCAGGCTTTGTTGTTCCATTTATGGAATACAGACAGAATAGATTTAGCATAATTTTTAAGGGCCTTGGGATGTTCAGAATGGTAAATGAGCACTGGCTTCAATTTAAAATCACCCAGCTTCATTAGCCCCTAACAAGAGAGTCAGCCTGTCCTTTGAAGCTTTGCAGCCAGGCATTGACTTTTCCTCACTTGCTATGAAAGTCCTAGATGATGTCTTTTTCCAATATAGGGCTGTTCCATCTACACTGAAAATCTGTCGTTTAGTGTAGCCACCTTCGTCAATGATCTTAGCTGGATCTGGATAACTTGCTGCTTCTACATCAGAATTTGCTGCTTCACTTTGAACTTTTATGTTATGGAGATGGCTTCTTTCCTTACCTCATGAACCAACCTCTGCTAGCTTCAAACTTTTCTTCTGCAGCTTCCTCACTTCTCTTTCAGCCTTCATAGAATTGAAAAGAGTTAGGACCTTGCTCTGGATTAGGCTTTGTCTCAGGGGAATGTTGTGGTTGGTTTGATCTTCTATCAGACCACTCAAACTTTCCCACTGTAAGCAATAAGGATGTTTTACTTTCTCATCATTCGTGTGTTCACTGGAGTAGCATTTTTAATTTCCATCAAAATCTTCTCCTTTGCATTCACAACTTGGCTAATTGCTTCACACAAGAGGCCTAGCTTTTGGCCTGTCTCAGCTATCTACATGACCTCCTCACTAAGCTTAATCATTTCTAGCTTTGGATTTAAAGTGAGAGATGTGTAATCCTTTCCTTCACGTGAACACTTAGAGACTACTGTAGTGTTGCTAATTGGCCTAATTTCAGTATTGTGTCTTGGCAAATAGAGAGGCCCGAGGAGAGAGAGAGAGAGAGATGGGGGAATGGCTGGTCAGTGGAGCAGAGCAGTCAGAACACAAATATTTACCATTTAAGTTTGCTGTCTTATATGGGCACCGTTCTTGGCGCCCCCCCCCCCCCAAATTACAACAGTAACATCAAAGATCACTGGTCACAGATTAACATAACAGATATAATGATAACGAAAAAGTTTAAAATACTGCAAGAATTACCAAAATGTTACACAGAGACATGAAGTGAGCACATGATTTTGGAAAAAATGGTGCTGATAAACTTGTTGGATGCAGGTTTGCCATAAACCTGCAACTTGTGAAAAACCACAATATCTGTAAAGTACACTAAAACAAAACACAATAAAATGAGTTATGGCTGTATCTAGTTTCTCCAGTTCCTGAGCCTCTCCAGTGTTGTGTCACATGATCAGGTTTGCTTCCTGCTGGATGCCCCCATCCTCACTCCTCACGGGCATCAGGTTTCCATATTTATGCTCTGCTAAGTCAGTTACCTCTCAGCCACTAGCTTCCCATTTTCCAAAATTTTGTTAACATTTTTTTTCATCGAGTATTAAGCCCTCTCTTGTTCTCTTTGTCCTCATGGACTTACTCATTTTTTATTAATGTGTTGTCATCCTAGTGGCAATGGATGAAGTAGAGATAAACATATGTATTCAATTCTCCATGTTTAACCAAGAGCATTATTTTCTATATTTGAGTACCTTTCATTTTCATTACATGGCTACAGAAACTGTAGAATTTAAAACTTCTTCCCCTTTTCCCCCCTTACCTATGGGCTTAAAACAACAAAAATATTGAACTATGTACTGGTTTCCCTTCAGTGGTTGTGTGTGAGGTGTTTATTTGAATTTACCACATTCTTCTTCTGGATCACAACAAGGTCTCTAACAGTGGGGTCACACCGTCTTGACTATATGCACATGGAAATAGTAGGAAGGAAAATGAAGAAGAATGCTATCCATTTTGACTTGGTTTTGATGATAAGGTGCTATCCTCTAACATATTAACTTTCTTTTCTCACTTCCTTTTCTTTCTTCTCTTTCTTTCTTTTCTTTATGTTCCAATTTTTTAATGTGTGTGTCTTTTTCCCAGCAAGTATTTTCATGGGTTCCTTTGTTCACATTTGCCCTTCCAAAACAGTTTTATTTTCCATTTTCTCTCCTCTTATTGACCTGCAGCTTTTGTTGCTCCACCTTGTGACCCTTGCCGTTTCTGTGGCTGTGCTCCAGTAATCCCCACTCCACTTAGGAGGCCCATTTTGCCCTTTAGAAACTTTGCCTTTTCCTCCTATCCTTGAGAACTTTCCTCATACAATCAAAAACAAAGTCCGTCTACTCTTTGGCCTCTTGAAAGAGAACAGGGCTTTCCTCCCCTTAGTCAGCCTCCTTGTTAGACCATTATTTTATTTTCATTCTAATGGGAATTTATTCTCTACTTAAATGCAGCTTTACTTCTCCAGAATTTGAGAAATTTCAAGTGTCTGGAATGCATGATCAAAAAAAGTAGTGCTTTTCATTTTACATGGTACAGCCTCTATTTTTTCTGGCTCATAAATCTTATCCCTTTTATTGGCTCACTTCCTATTTTTATAAGCATATTCTGGACTTTGGTATGCTTTGCCAAAGAAGCAGCCTTAATTATTTACTCTTACAGTTCAGTTCTAATTACTTAACTTTGAGGTGATATTTTGGTAACTTCTAATGGAAAATCTAGTCTACCTTCCCTACCTACACCAAAGGAAATTGTCCCCCAAGCGAATCCTTAGTTAGTTTTTCTTTACTTTTGGGATGGTCCTTTTCTCATATCTAGTAATGATCTATAATCATTTATATACCAACCCAATGTCTTAAATCTTTCAGTCCACATTAAAAATAAAAAAAAAACACTTCATTCTTAAGTGGCTTCATTTCACAACTAATGATCAGGAAAAGTTCCAAATGTAACTTCTTTTGTTTGATAAAGAAATCTATTCTTCACTTTTAGTCTAGTTTCTCTTGCTGAAATCACATCCAGAAGCCCTGTGATTGCAAGCCTTTAAAATGGCCCTCAATGATCCTTACCCTCGTGACATTCACACCCTCGTGCAATCGTTTCACCTGGAGTGTGGGTTGGACTGATTAACTCATTTGTAAGAATGAAACACAGCAGAAGCAATGGGATATTACTTCTGAGATTAGGTTACAAAATGACTATGGCTTCTGTGTTGGCACCCAGCCTCTCATTCTTGGTCACTTGCTTGCCCTGAGGGAAGCCGGCTAATATACTACGAGCTTTTAGACATTCATGTGGCAAAGCGCAGGGGGAAGCCTTTGGCCAACAACTAGTGAAGAACTGAGGCCCTCAGTCCAACAGTTTGTAAGGAAATAAATCCTGTCAACAACCACATAAGTGAGTCTGGAAGCCAATCCTCCCCTAGTAGAACCTTTAGATGAGACTGCACCCCCAGCGGACACCCTGACACCAACCTCCCGAGGGGCCTTGAGCCAGAGGTACCCAACTCAGCCACGCTCAGATTCCTGGCCCACAGAAGCTATGAGATAATAAATGCTTGTTGCTTGAAGCCACTATACTTGGGGGTAATTTGTCACATAGCAATAGATAACTAAATACAGGCTCTTGAGGCAAATTTTCTAGCTTTCAGTCTTTGCATTTTATGTGATAAATTTCCTTGTAGGTTATTCTTTCCTCTGGATGTTAATTTAATTACTCATGCAAGATTTTCTTCAAATTCCTCTTTGAGAGCAGGAAGTAGCAATTTGTCAGTCTTACTCGTAATTATTAAATACATCACCAGTGCCTACCTAGCACAGTGCCTGGCACCTAGATAGAGGCTAATATATATTTACTGAATTTGACCCTTCTGTCTTTTCCTATTTAACCTAGTCTATTGGTTACTCCTCACTTTCTATATTGCCATTTCTTTGGGGATTTAGGAGTTAGAAAACCTACTAGTCTAGTAGCCTTGACCTTCCTCCCTTTAACCTGCTGTCCCTCCTCTAGAGCTTCAAGTTGGCATCACCTCTCTCTTCCTCAGCATTTCTCCCTCCCTACTCCTGCCTGAACTGGTGGGGCAGCTCCCTTTACTGGGGAGGCTGTGCTGCTGTGTTCCAGCAGGAGACGTCACCTGACCCTCTAGCCGGCTGGAGGAGTAGGTAGTGTGTTTATTGTTTTGATTTGTTTTCATTTTACAAGTAAAAAAAAAATGGAGGCCCAGAGATGTTGAGTGCTGAGCGTGAGGTCATCTTGAAAATTAGATGCAGAATAACAAGAACTCGGGTTTCCTGAAAGAGGAAACATCACACCATGGAGATTCAAATTTGAATCTTAGCTCCACCAAGCTATGTTTTGACCTTACGGAAATTATTCAACCTTCTTCAGTCACTTCCTCATCTGTAAGATGTAAATAATTTCTACTTTATAGCGTTGTCCTGGGCATTATTCTTGATCCAGATTCTGTCCATTCCATGTTCTATCTTCTGTTCACAATTTCTTTCTAATAAGTTCACTTCATAATTATAACTATAATGATATAAACTTTCTGTTTTGGTTGTTATATTAAATATAGCAAGAACATGGTATATTTAATTGTTAATAGTATTACTATTAGCATTTTCCTTTTATTCCTTTATTAAGATGCCAATATAACAAACAAAAATACTACTTCTCACTAACATTCAGAATCTTCCTCCATTTGCCTTTATTTGTTATACTGTCATAAATGGGATCAAATATTGTAATGTGACAGAACAGTGGTGACTAGAAAACAGATTAATTGTTCCACTATTTCTAAATTGCATAGTAGTTCAGAAATAAGACTTTGTTTGAAAAAAAGTTTTCAAATCAAAATAAGTCTACTCCAGTTTAAATAAAAACCCTGCTAAAATAATCATGCATACATAAGAAAGAAGACCAACACATGTAAATTACCTTATAAATTTAGGTTGACAGGAAGGTAAAATCCTAAAGTGAAATTATACTTAAAATACATTGTCCAAATACTTTTTGAACTTAAGCAGTTTTAGTGCTCTAAACTAAAACTTTTGTTACCCTAAAAACCACCAAGGCACCAATCTTTCTTTGGCAAAGATTCGATGTTAAAACAAATCAGACATGATTATATAAAGATTCCTAGTCTAAGAGGTTTTAAATAGTCATTTGCAACACAGAACTGGGCACTGATGAAACTTTAGAGATTACATAGTTCCACCTTTTCATCTTAGAGATATGGAAGCCAGGTCCAGAGAAGTTAAGGGACTGCCTAGTTAAGGACATAGCAAGGATGTGATCTCAGATCCCCGACTAACAATCCACGAATCTCTCCATGACACCAAGCTACTTTTCATGTTTTTGTTTGTTTGTTGTGCTTTTTCACTTATTGCAAAGATGCAAAGGTGCCATCATCTGTTTCCTACCTCTTCCTGGGATTGGTTAAGTTGCTGTATCAGTTGTGTCTGTGCCAGCATTACTCTTTCCAGTTCATCTGACTTCTGTTTCATTTCCTTCCTCAAATCTTCTGAAACTGAATCATTACTGTCAATTTCCTTCTTCAAGCGAGATTCAAATTCTGCAACCAAATTTTTAAGGTTTCCTATTTCTTTTTCCTTTAACTCAGATTCTTCAGTGTATCGAATATGGGATTCATGGAGTTTTTCTTCAAGAGTGGTCACTTCCAGCCTTAGATCTCTTGTAGCGCCTGTGATTAATTCAGATATCTGTAAGATAAATCTCTTATTAGTTTGTAGGCAATAGTTTTTAGGTAACCACAGAGTTCTTATGATTTTTAAGAGGTTTATTCTTCTTTTTTGGCAATACAATTCTTTTTTATTATTTTTCTTTTTGAGGAAGAAGCATGCTTTTTATATAGCACCTGTAAACATATCAGTGAAGTATACTACTTTGAAATTTCCCATTTTTTTTTTTTTGGAATGTTAGATTACCACAACATCAACTACATTATATAGTAAGTATTGAAAGCAAGTCAGGCTAAAACAAGAGTAAAACTTTATCGCTAAAAATATTCATAGCAGCAACTTTTAAAAGATCATTTTTATTAAATCAAGTCATTGCAGTTGGTTATTTTATTGCTACTGCAAAACAAGGCCATTAAATTATAATGCTTCTCATTTTTGACTTAAACGATTATCTCATTCTGTTCATACATTTAAGAGGTTTATTCTAATTAATCAGTATACTTTTCTGATCAGATGAAAACAAATCCTATGACATATGTAGGCCTTCAAGATTTTCTTTCTAAGAGTTAAGACTAAGGTTTTTATTTTTCTACCTAAAATGGTATCACATTAATCACCCTTGGAAACATATAAATCTCTGTGACTATATTGAGCTACAAAGACAGCTTAAGCTTTGGCAAACAGATCAGGGGCCTATGTGGGACCTAATCAGGTTGGCTTTGGGATCTCAAAATGCCTGATGTTTGGGGATACAAGGGGGAGAGCATCACAATTATACACTACTCATACCACATCTATAAGTTTTCTTTTGACATGACTTTTCTTCTTTCTTGTATATGATGGCTGGAGGTATCCCAGATACTATACTTTCTAGAAAAGCATTGCCCAGTAGAACTTCAGCGATGATAGAAATATTCTGTGCTATCTAGTATGGTAGCCACTAGCCATGTGAGGCTATTGACAGTGGTATGCTCGTAAATGTTTAACAACTGATTGTCAAAAAAAAAAAAAAAAAAAAAAGAGCCAGATTTATATCTAGTTTCCATGGTGTAAATACTCTCACATGGTTAGCAACATGATATCATTGGTCACTAAGCTGGGAAGAGGTGCACATGACAGGATTTCAAAAGCCAGTCTTGGCTACTGAAATGTGGCTAATGTAACCAAGGAACTGATTTTAAATTTTAATTAATTTAACTGAAATTTAAGTAGCCACATATGGCTACCATAAGACAGTGCAATTCTAGAGAATACCAGAATACTTTGAAAATATACTGCTTTTCAAGGTGGTACCTCTAGGCAAATATATTAGACGAAGGAATAACTTGGAGAAGCTTTTCCTCATAGCATGAAAGTCTTTAGAAGGGAAAAGATTGCTTGTTTTCTTTCTCCTTAAAAAACAAAGAACAAAAAACAAACAAGAAGGAGCAGAACTGCTTCTGATGAAACATATTGTTATTATTATACTTATGCTACAAATATTATCATATTATAAACATTAGCACAAGAAACTAGTCCATGAAGAATCTGGAAAACATTGACCGAAGTTCCAAGGACTTTGTAAACTATTACTTAAGAATTATGTATCCAAAATTTGTTTCAAATGTTAAATTTACATAAAGAATAACTTTTGTGAGAAATCTCTTTACAATTAGTAATTTTATAAACTAATATTCTATTATCTTCAATTAATCCAGGAGGGAAAAGGGTCATTGCTATATCTGAACAGTGGTTTCCATCACCCCGAGGAGAGCTGACACTGAAATAAAGCAGATTATCCTTAGGGGAAGAGGATCACATCGACACAAATATGTTTTGATTTTTTAAAAAGAGAGTCAACATTTAAAAATCAGGAGATTTCACTTACAAAATCTGGATTTATGACTTCTTTTGAGAAACTGAAACATCTGGCAAGTTCCGCCCTGCCTGTCTGCATTCCCCTGCCGACAGGATCCTGAGCCACCCAGACTGCGACAGCAGTTATAAAGCAAGAGGAAGAAGGGAGGAGGAGACTCAGTAGAGCCTGGGGTGCCAGGGCCAGGACCCATCTAGGGGAGGCGGAAGCTTGGGTAAACGAAGGCTCCAAGCTCCATTGTCCCAGTAGGATTTCACTTACAAAACAAACACAAACTCAAAGATAAAATTATTAAGAATTTCAAGGCAGTATCTGCAGAGTATGAAATCCAAAGCATGAAGCCTTTCTGAGTGTGGGGCCCTGTGCTATGGCATTGGTCACATACTCAGGTAGCTAGTTCTGCCTACTGTTCACCATGAGCTACTGAAATGGCTGTACCAAATTTCCTGTATACAAATGTAGAAGCCGTTAGGTCTCATCTGATGTTTAACTAACAGACTCTTAATGAGTTTATTGAAAATATGATTTCCCCAGTGGTTCTTCGTTAATACACACACACACACACACACACACACTACACTCAAGTCCTATAAAAACAGGGAAACCTTAACAAAACCTTAAATTATATTTAGAACATACTGTTTAAGAAATTAAGAAGATGTGATAACATTTTACAAATATTTCTCAGCCAGGCACGGTGGCTCATGTCTGTAATCCAAATACTCTGGGAAGCCAAGGTGGGAGGATCTCTTGAGCTCAGGAGTTCGAGATCAGCCTGAGAAAGAGCGAGACTCCTTCTCTACTGAAAATAGAAAAATTAGCTGGGTGTGGTGGCATGTACCTGTAATCCCAGCTACTTGGGAGGCTAAGCCAGGAGAATTGCTTGAGCCCAAGAGTTTGAGGTTGCTGTGAGCTAGGCTGACGCCATGGCACTCTAGCCCAGGTGACAGAGCAAAACACCGTTTCAAAAAAAAAAAAATCTCTTTATTCAAAAATGTTTAGAATTAAAAATATTTGCCATTAGAGGGGATATGCTTTAGTTGTTGGGAAATGTTTAATTATTATCTTTTGATGTTAGATATTTAAGGTATTAGAATATCTACCCATGATAATTACTAGTCATATAATTTATACTGTTTTCAAATTGTTTATTTTAGTAGAAAACATTCCATATATAGCTGGGTTGTGTGCCTGTATAATTTATCTCAGTTATCCATTCTGGAGGATAGCCAAACCATTTTACCTATATGGCTAAAACTAAGACACAGTAATCCAAAGGAGACCTATAAATACTGTAGCATTCTTAGGAGGAAATAATCAACATCTGCAGTTTCAAACTCATTAAATAATGACGAATTATCATAATTACAAACCTTCCTTTGTAGTTCCTCTTGTTCTTTCTTATACTTTTGGATTATCTCTTCATGCTTTTCTTTTTCAATATCAAGCTCCAGTTTTGCTTCTTTCTTAAAGAGAAGAGCTTGCTCCTCAAATTCAACTAAATGTCGAGCTCTTTCCTGGGCGAGTTCAGCTTCAATCTAGAAAATAGCATTTAACGCACATATAAAACCATTTTGCCTTGAAATAAGTACAGTAAGCTTAGTTTCAGACTAGTTTTTTAAAAAATTATAACATTAAATTTTTAATTAAACTATTTCAAAAATTCTAGTATTAAAAAAAATATGACTTAGAACTTGGGCCAAATATTCCAACGCCTTCTAAGACCTTCTAAGACCTGAGAAATTAATAGAGAAGTTAGAACTATATATTATGACAGTTTTCATAAATACTAAAAGCTTAGTCATCTGTTCATTTATACTGTAAACTCAGTCTGAAATTAAAAAAACAAACAAACAGATATTGAGGCTCTTAGACTAAGTTCTGCTGAAAACTCAGAGAAGATACAAAGTACAAGTGTTGATTTTTCAAATGGCTCCTTCTTGATGGAGGTCATAGAAAGTTTTGAAGTTACAGATTGTCATTTTAATGTGACTGAGGCTGGAAAGATGATTAAAGGAAGTGAAGTATCACAAGAACGGCAAAACAAGCACCACATGTACTCACCATCAAATTGGTATTAATTGATCAACACATACATGCACATATAGTAATAACATTCACTGGGTGTCGGGCAGGTGGGAGGGCGGAGGAAGGGATGGGTATATTCACACCTAATGAGTGTGGTGCACACCGTCTGGGGGATGGACACACTTGAAGCTCTGACTTGGGTGGGGCAAGGGCAATATACGTAACCTAAACATCTTACCCCCCCGGTAAGATGCTGAAATAAAAAGAAAAATAATAAAAAAAAAGGAAAACATAGTGATGCCTGTACAGATGATCCTTTACTTAAAATGGTTTGACCTTTGATTTTTTGACTTTATGATTGTGTGAAAGCAATATGCAAGTAGAAACAGTCCTTCGAATTTTGGATTTTGATCTTTTCCCAGGCTACTGATAGGAGGTATGATACTCTCTCATGATGCTGGGCAGCTGCAGCAAGCCATGCAATCACAAGGGTAAACAACCTATACTCTACAGTGTGTACATACTGTGTTGCCAACGTTTTGAGGATACTGGGTTTTGTGTTTTTGTCATCATGTCAACAAAATGCCCATTTTTTGATTTACTATATCTTCAAAAATGGGCTTATCGGGAGGTAACCCCTTTGTAAGTCAAAGAGTGTCTGTATCCATATTTTGATTTAGAATCATAGTGCTGGAAGGGACCTTAGAAATTCCCTAGTTCAACCTCTCATGCTTCCATGAATTGTGGAAAGAATAAACAAGGACTTTGGATGCAGATGGAGTTGAGTTTAAATCCCGGCTCTAAATCCTGGCTCTGCCACTTGCTAACTGAGTGATCTTAAGTTCGTGACTGTTACCTTTCCTGGTGGGGTTATAACTAGTTCCCTTAGGGTTGTTATGAGAATTAAATGAGGTGAAGCATCTGTATAAAGCTCTAGCACAAGCAGAAATCCTATAGTCAGTGGAGATTATTACTTCCACGCTTCCACGTTTCAGTCTCTACTACGAACCTACACTAAACAACTGTCTGCTGTGTGCCTCACACCTCCAGAAACCATAACTCACTCCTTCCTCAGCAGGCATTTCCATTTTCAGACAGTGCTAAGCATTAAACAGTTTTTCCAGTCATTAAGCCAACATCTCTCTCCATGCGGTTTTTAACCATTGGTTTTTGCTCTGCCTACTGGAGCAAGAGAGAGAACAAATCTATGTGTACTGGAGTAGATCGTTCCTGGGAGTTCATCTGGTAAGATTAGAGAAGGGATCCCAAGGACGGGCTGGCTCTAGATCTACACTGTACTATGATTATAAACTCTAAGAGGGGGCAAATACCAGGTAAATTGGGGAAAAACTGTCAGACCTGACTATGACTACATGATTCAGGCCACCAAGAGAAGAAAGGGGGTCAACCTAAATTTCTCTAGGGAACATTGAAACCAGGGTAACAGGACACAGAAATATTGCTAAGAAAGTTTATAGAAAGCCCTTTAAATTAAATAAAATGTAGACAGAAGATTAGCTTCAGTGCTGGGTCAATTGGTTTTGTTGCACTGGGTACAGCATTAGAGCATTTGTCCCAGGCAATGTAATTATACAGTACTCAATGCAAGGAGTTATTCTGGCTCTTTTAAAACAAATTTCTAGATTGTCTAGCTAAAAGACTACTAATGATCTTTTAGGAACATTATACAATTATTTGGACGGGCTGCTCTCAGACTGTTAAAGACAAGGAGAGCTTCAGGGGCACTCAGAAAAGAACACGAAGCTACTATAAGGTGGAGAGGGTGTGCACACTCAGGTGTTTCTGGTGCCTCTATAGCTCAGCTTGTTGAGTTTTCCCAGGTAACCTGTCTCCACAGAAGGAGTAAGGGCCATGGACTTGGTATTTATTTAGTTTAAAAATATTTGGGGATTTTCCAGATAACTTTTTGTCAATGTTTTCTAATTTAATTCCATTATTGTCAGAGAAAAGACTTTGTATGATCTGAATCCTTTTAAGTGTATTAAGACTTATTTATAACCCCAAATATGGTCTACTTTGGTAAATGTTTCATGTGCACTTGAGAAGAATATGTATTCTGTTATTAAGTGGAGAAGTCTACAAATAGCAGTTAGGTCAAATTTGTTAACAGTATTCAATATATCACTTAAAAGTCAATCATTTTACTACTTTCCATAGTATATATCCTTGCTGATTTTATGGCTATTTTTCTATCAATTAATGAAAGAGGGATATTGACATCTCAGACTCCAATTGTGGATTTATTTCTCTTTGCAGTTCTATCAGATTTTGCTTCATGTACTTTTAAGCTCTGTTATTAGGTGAATAAACATTTAGGGTTATTAAGTACTCCTGGTGAACTAACTCCATAATCATTTTGAAATGACCTTCTTTATCCCTGGCAATATTTTAAATATTCTGATGTCTTTGATCTGAAATCTACTTTGTCTGATAGTAATATAGCAACTTCAGCTTTCTTTGATTTGTGTTAGCCTGTTATATCTTTTTCCATTCTTTAATTTTAACCTATTTGTATTTATATTAAAGTGCTTTTCTTAAGAGCTTATTTGGAGGTTCTAGCAGGAAAGCACAGCTACTCATATACCCCTCACTAAAGAATAGCCTTCCATGGTATACATATAGCACATTTTATTAATCCACTCATGTATTGATGGGCACTTGGGTTGTTTCCACATCTTTGCAATTGTGAATTGTGCTGCTATAAACATTCGAGTGCAGATGTCTTTTTTATACAATGTCTTTTGTTCTTTTGAGTAGATGCCCAATAATGGGATTACTGGATCAAATGGTAGGTTTACTTGTATCTGTTTAAAGTATCTCCATATTGCTTTCCACAGAGGTTGCATGCTGACTACTCAGCTATAAGAAATAATGGTGATATAGCACTTCCTGTATTTTCCTGGATAGAGGTGGAACCCATTCTACTAAGTGAAGTATCTCAAGAATGGAAAAATAAGCACCACATGTACTTACCATCAAATTGGTTTCATTGATCATCACCTAAGAGCACATTTAGGAATAACATTAATCAGGTGTCGGGCAGATGTGGGTGAGGGAGGGGATGGGTGTATACACACATAATGAGTGTGATGCGCACCGTCTAGGGGATGGACACGCTTGAAGCTCTGATTCGGGGGGTGGGGCACGGGCAATATACATAACCTAAACTTTTGTACCCCCATAATAGGCTGAAAAAAAAAAAAGAATAGCCCTCCTCCATCAGGAAAGGTTGTCTTTTTTCACCAATCATGCAACTTCAGGAGGGACTCCCAGGGAGCAGTGAGGGAGGAAGGGGGCACCCCACCTAACCATCCAGATCAGCCAAATCAACCCTGGTGATAAATGGGATGACAGATGCAGCCAGATCGCCCTACAGTCTAAGGTGCATGTCTTACAGGCAACAGATAGTAGGATCTTGAATTTTTATCCAACATGAAAATCTGCCTTTTTAATGGGGATGTTTAGGCCAGGGCTTAGCAAACTGTGGCCCACAGACTAGATTCAGCCATGACCATTCATTTCCATATTGTCTATGGCTGTTTTTATGCTACCATGGCAGAGTTGAATGGTTGTGACAGAGACTGTATGTCCCACAAAACCTAAAATATTTACTAACTGGTCCTTTATAGAAAAAAGTTTCCTGACTCTTGGTTTAGACTATTTACATTTAATGTAATTATTGATATGATTGGCTTTAAAACTATTATCTTGCTGTGTGTTTTCTATTTGGCCATCTCATCTTTTTTCTTTGTCTTATTTTTCTGCCTTCTTTAGGATTATTTTTTATTCAATTTTATCTCCTTTAAAGAAATTTAAATAATAATACAGAAACTTGTATCTTTACCCACACTGGTACCATTTCTGGCATTCCTTTGTGTAGATCCATATTTCTGTCTGGTATACTTTTCCTTCTGACTAAAGGACTTCTTTTAACATCTTATAGTGTTGGTAATTTTTTTTCCAGCTTTTCCTGAAAAAAGTCTTCGTTTTACCCTCATTTTTAAAGGATACTTTCAATTGGTACGGAGGTCAACAGGTTTCTGCCTCACCCCAGCCCTCTTCTTCTAGTATAATACTTTCAGTCTTACTATCTTCTTGCTTGCATTGTTTCTTATAAAAAATTTGCTGTCATTATTATCTTTTTTTTTTTTTATTTTTTTTTGTCATTATTATCTTTGTTCCTCCATTTCATATATACTTTTTTCGTCTGGTTGCTTTTAAAATTTTCTTTTTATTACTGTTTTTGAACAACTGGATTTTAATGTTCCTTGGTGTGTTTGTTTGTTTGTTGTTTTTTTTTTTTGAGACAGAGTCTCGCTCTGTTGCCCGGGCTAGAGTGAGTGCCGTGGCGTCAGCCTAGCTCACAGCAACCTCAAACACCTGGGCTTAAGCGATCCTCCTGCCCAGCCTCCCAAATAGCTAGGACTACAGGCATGCGCCACCATGCCCGGCTAATTTTTTCTATATATATTTTTAGTTGTCCATATAATTTCTTTCTATTTTTAGTAGAGACGGGGTCTCACTCTTGCTCAGGCTGGTCTCAAACTCCTGACCTTGAGCAATCCACCCGCCTCGGCCTCCCAGAGAGCTAGGATTACAGGCGTGAGCCACCACGCCCGGCCTCCTTGGTGTGTTTATTTTTGTGGGTTTGCAGTTTGTTGAGCTTCTTGAATCTGTGGGTGTATAGTTTTCATTAAATTTGTAAAATTTTCAGTCACTATTTCTTCAAGTACTTTTTCTGTCCCCTCTTCTCTCCTGTCCCTCAAAAATTTCAATTATACATAAATTAGGTGACTTGAATTTGTCTCACAGCTCACCAATGTTCTTTTTGTTTTGTTTTTTGAGTTTCTTTTCTGTCTTGTTTTACTTGAAAAGTTTTTCTATTGTTGTGTCCTAAATTCTCTAAACTTTTCTTCTGGAGTATCTATTGATTGCCATTTACCCAGTTCAGTGTACTTTTTGTTTTGGTCATTATATTTTTCATCCCTAGAAATCCAGTAATTGGTCTTTTTTATATCTTCCATGTTTCTACTTAACATGGTCATTTTTCTCTTTAGCATTTGGACATATGGAATACACTTATTATACTTGTTTTAAGTTGCTTGCCTGCTAATCCTAACATCTGCACCTTTCTGGGTCAGTTTTTATTCATTGATTTTTCCTTTCACTATGAGTCCTACTTTCCTGTTTCTTTCTATGGATGGTAATTTTTGATTGGATGCTAGACATTGTTAATTTTACTTTGCCAGGTGTTGGATATTTTTATATTCCTATGAATATTTCTTGAGCTCTGTTCTGGAATGCAGTTAAGTTTTTTGAAATCAGCGTGATTATTTTGTCTTCCTCTTAACATTTATTAGGCAGGATCAGATCAGCATTTCATCTAGGGCTAATTATTCCCACCTAATGATGCAAGACCCTTCTGAGTACTCTATCCAGTGCCCTATAAATCATAGGTTTTCCAGTCTGGCTGGTGGAAACATACATTATTACTGCCCTATGTGGGTATTTGATACTCTCCTCTCTAATTCTTTCAGATGGGCCTGGCTTTGGGTAGTTCCCCCACATGTAAGGATTGATCATACACTTATGCAAGGGGACTCTGTAGATCTCCAGTGTTCTTCCTCTGTGCAGCTCTCTCCTGTGAACACTATCCTATGAATTCTAGCTACCTTGATCTCCCTGGACTCTCTGCAAGGTGTCCTCAGCTCAAAAAATCTGCCAAACTTAACCTGGATTCCTGCTCCCTGCAGCATGGCCTGAAATTTCTTTCAAGGCACTAAGCTACAGTAATCATAGGGCTCATCTTGTTTGTCTCTTGTCTCTAAAAATCATTGTTCTTTTTTGTCTGATATCTTGAAACCAGTGTTTTCTGTCTTTTCTCCAGTGTTTTATTTGTTTCAGGTGGGAGAGTAAATGTGGTCCCTGTTACTCCATCTTGGCTAAATGTAGAAGTCTTGGACTTTGTATTTAGATACATGGAAGTTAATTCTCAGCTAATTTCTTGGCTTTATAATTCTCAGATAATTTCCTGGCTTTATAACCTTGGCAAATTACCTAACTTCTTTGAGGCTAATTTTTTTATTGAAATTGGGGATAATAATGTCACAATGATTAAAATTATATTTATGGAAAACACTCAGCACAAAGCTGTCATATAGTAAATACTATAATAATGGAGACTAAAAATTTTTTTAAATTAAAGTGTGTCCTTAATATTCTTTTTAGTCATATATATTATGCATAAATAAAAATTGGTATTTTATAAATAACAACTTCATCTCTGTCAAATTTTGAATTTTACAAGTTATTCTTCTTAATTTTATTAATAGTAAAACACCTTAGAATTATTTGGTCATTTGGCTCTTCCATTTTCAAAAAGAATTTGAGATATTTTTTTGCCTCCCTTCAAAATTGAAATTGACTATTTCTTGAGGTAAACTTTTCTTCCCTGCATTTTTCCTATCAATCCAGTTGCTTCAGCCAGGAAGTATGTATCAAGAGACATTGTATTGAGTTTCAACTTTTGACTCAGAAATTTCACTAATGGAATTAACATTTTTGTTTATTTGTTTAACTATTGGTTTTTAAAAGTTCTATATACTATTTAAAATGAGGTCAACGGTGCAATTCTAAAATGTTCCTAAATGTGGTATCTTGATAGTAACTTAAGAAAATATTTGGTTGGAATTTGTTTATTGTACTAAAAAATGTTAGTCAATAAGTGATGTGAGTTGATTATGTAAGCAATGTGGCTATAGGATATTTTTATTACAAAATTTTAACTGAATAGTAACAACATTGTGCCTTTAAAACCAATTTTAAAGGTTCAGCATGCACATTAATTTTCTTTCTTCACATCAAAGCAATACTTGAAATAAACAAAAATCCATGACAATTAGTAAATATGCAGTTATTTTAAAATGTGCCATCCTTGTTGCATAGCAACTATTGACCCTATTATGTGCTTTTTACATACTCTAAAATAATTAAGCACAGGCACAAATTGCTATTTACTTTTTTCAAATGTTAAAAGCATTTAAGCTATGAAGTTTATTTTAATATGTGTTTTATACATTTGTAAAAGGAACATTTCATTCCTATGCAAAGGCACAGTGACCCAAGAAAGAGATGACAATGTCATATTAGTGACTCTCCTTTCTTATGAGAGGACTTTTAGGGAACTTTTTACTCATAGTCTCAATAGCTAACATAGCCAAGGCATAATTATCATTCCTTGGTTTTACTGCTCTGAATCTTGATTTGCTGCTAGCTAAATGATAACATTTATTAACAAAATCCATGTTCTTTCAACAAAATCAAACATCCATTTATACTATAGAAAATTATACATGCCAAAATACATCTGTGATATCACTAATATATTAGAAAGATACCATGGTCTTAGTAAGAACTTAGAGAATATTACATAGGATTATTTTCACCATAAAATTAACTTAACAGCATAAAGCAAGAACATAAATGCTTTTATATGGTCACCTGCTAATGCTAACTTGTTCTATTCTCCGTGTTATCAACTCAGGGATGGGGTACGGTGAGCATAAGAACTAGAGTGGATCATAAACACAGAGACCGTTTCTCCACTGAAGTATCTCTGAAAACCCCTAGTATGGTGTGAATGTGGAGATGGGAACTTCTACGTGAGAAAAGGCAGGAAAGTTCACTGCATCAGTCCAAGAGAAGGAGTTCAGGAGTTTGAGAAAAGGGAGGGATCTCTGAATCTCTACCTATGTTAATTAAATTAGTGAAATTTCAGAGTCAAAAGATGGGACTCAATATAATGTCTCTTGATACATATGGAAAAACTGCTCTCCAAAAAGGTTCCTTTAATTTCTACTCCCTTTAAGAGTAGATATGAGAGACTATCTCACTAGACCTTCACCACAGTGTTAAAACTATTCTATCAGTTGGATAGGTACAAAAATCCCTCTCATTGTTTTAATGTGTATATTTTGTACTACTAATTAGTTTGACCTTCTTATTTTTGAATTTTTAAACATGGATTGGTAAGGATAGAAGAAGTGAATAAGAGCAGACCAGCCAATAGAGTACACTAGGCTAATAAAAATTAGAAAGAATTAAAGAAGTTGGGCCTTAGAGAAAAAGAAAAGAAAAGGCCTGTGCTACAAAACAAGAGTGAGATACTTATAGCAACTTTATTCCATATTCTCAAATTTTGTTTTTGCCCATATGCAACTACTGTTACAGTGATCATTTCATAGCATGACTGTGTGCCCTGAGGGACAAGGTAAGGGGTATTTATTTTTAGAGGGCTAGTACTGGCTAAATATGGCCATCTGTTTGGAAGACTGGAAATGGAAGCAACAAATTTAGAATTGATCTGAGCCAGCAACAATAACTAAACGGTTTCACTCTGGATGGCAGGGATTCCTGATGGAGATGCTAGTTTGAAGGTGGCCACTGCTTGTTGCTTGAGGTTACAAGTTATGGGGTCTAGTCCTGAAGGAGAAGAATCTGATAATAACCAAACAGGTTGTCAGGAGTTCAGTAAAACAATCTGAATTTCAGCGGCTAGCTCCAATTCCAGAGGAAAACTTAAGACATAATAAGAAAACTAAGGTGGAAAGCCAGGGCTAGGCAAAGAGAGCAGCTGGGGCAGAAAATGAATTGGGAACGCTTTGGCTCAGTATGCAGGATAGGGCCCAGGGATCAATCAATGTATTAGAAGTTTATGGCAGGGAGATGATGGCTGTGCATGGCCTGAGAAGGTAGGGACTAACAATCTTAAAAATATTACTTCTATTATTTAAAATTATGAAAGTAATATATATTCATTGCTGAAACTTTGAAAACTATAGGAAAGTCCAAAGATCAAAATCAATGCAATTTTTTTTTTCATAATCTAGGAACAAAAATGTCTTTGTAAATAATGGCAAGCTAAATCCTTATTCAGTTCACTTTGCCAAAAGTTCATAACTAAATAATTTTAAGTCATTTTCCATTCTCTTTTTATTTTATTTTTTATTTTTATTTTTATTTTATTTATTTATTTTTTTTTTGAGACAGAGTCTCGCTCTGTTGCCCGGGCTAGAGTGCTGTGGCATCAGCCTAGCTCACAGCAACCTCAAACTCCTGGGCTTGAGTGATCCTTCTGCCTCAGCCTCCCGAGTAGCTGGGACTACAGGCATGCACCACCATGCCTGGCTAATTTTTTCTCTATATATATTTTAGTTGTCCATATAATTTCTTTCTATTTTTGTAGAGATGGGGTCTCGCTCTTGCTCAGGCTGGTCTCGAACTCCTGAGCTCAAAGGATCCACCTGCCTTGGCCTCTCAGAGTGCTAGGATTACAGGCGTGAGCCACCACGCCCAGCCTTCCCATTCTCTTATATTATCTGCTTATAATAGAAACAGAGAAGTTGTGAGAATTAATATTTCTCTGCTTTTAGAACATGATCAAATGCAGATTCTGACACTTGATGAGGAAAGAAATGTAAATACTTAAAAGTAAAAATTATGCTCTTCCATGAGAACCAAGGGCTATGTTAATCTTATAAGATTTCAAAATCTGTTCCTACTTTTTTATTTCCCATTATGTTGTCTATTATTTTGGAAAGGACACACATCATAAGCATGTTTGGTCTAGGAAATTCCAGAAGGAATAAAAAATGTGCATAGAAACAAAGAAATCTATGTGGAATAGTCTTCTGGCAAATGGACAGAATTTTAAAAAGCAAATGGGACACATGCTGGCGAAAGCCACACTGCCGTTACCTTCTCCTTCCAGTTATCATCATTCATCAGCTTCTGTCTAAGGGTTTCCTGCAGCTGCTCGATGCTTTTCTGATGTGAAATCAGCATCAATTCCCTGAAAATCATAAACCCGACAAATGAATAAGTAAGACTCACCCCTAACACTACTCCTAAATTGCAGTTCGTGGCTCAGAGAATATTATTTCACAGCTTAGTCTGTTTATTCTCTTTAGCAATATACATATTGCTACTATGTACTATCAATATTTTACTATCAGTGATCCATTCAATATTTTAACTGTTAACAGCAATTTATAAATACTGCATACATGGTAAGTGTTTTCTCAGGCTTAATTTTTGCTTAATAAGTAATAAGTTATTATTTTGCATGAAAGAGTAACAACATATGTAGAGTCTCAAATATAATAAAATGATGAAAGTTGGGTTCAAAAAGTTTATGACTAAATTCTAGCACCAGACATGTTGGGATATGCCATAAAGTCAACACATATTAGCAGTTCCTGAGAAATTTATTTTTCTTTTACTTATCTCAAATATTGATAGCAACAAACCAAATTAAGTAGAAGGTTATGTCAGGGATGTGGCATAGTATAAAACATATTAAAATTAGAAAAGAAAACATAAAGAACACTTTAATATTTTAATCCACATAATAGATGTCAATGTTTAGTTTGTGATCCTCTGGGTAGAAGTAAGAACAGGAGGAAATTCACGAGAAAACTTCACAAGGGCACTGAATTTAAGACTTAGAATAACGCCAGTAGCAGCAAAAACATGCTTGTTGATCAGGGCTGCTTCCCACTCGCATAATCACTGTGACTCTTTTCGTTTTCTATGGAGGGAGTAACTTCTGTATTGCTTATTCCTTCTTCTAATACCTTTGTTTTCCATCATCATTCCTTTCCTTTTAGCTTTGACCCCTTTTCAGACTTGAGACTTTCATTTATAACTAACTGCCTGTTGGGCATCACCACCCTAATGATGCATCAACACCAAAGAGTCCACACATCAAAAACCAAATTCACCATCTCCTGTAATCTTTCCTTTCCTCCTGACTTCTGAAAACCTTCAACAGTGAAAACCTTTGGCTTGAAATCCCTGAGTCATCTCTGATGCTTCCTTCTCCCTGTTCTACCACAACCATTCAATAGCAAGTTTTATATATTCTGCTTCCTTGGTGTCTCTCAAACTAGTTCCTCCTTTCCCACAACAAAAAGCCTTGTTAAGTTTCTTGATTTTATTTCCCACCTAGAGAATTGTAATAGACTCTTAATCTTTTGATCTCTATTCCAGTCTCACTCTTATAATATTATTGAACATTTTTACCATAATGAAAATAGCACCTACATTTCTAGACTAAAAAATTTTAATGACACAAACATAAGAAGACACAGTTGATTTAGTAATCCAGACATGAACATCATTTGAGGAAAATTTATTAGAAAAAACTAAAAACTTCCAGACTTCCCTTTCCAGAAACATAGCTAGCCCTGTAGGTAAGTATAAACAAATATTTTCTGTATAAAATAATACTTTAATTATGTGTAATTAGTGGGACTAACAGAAAGAACTAGAACACTGGACAAAAATGTAGGATTATGTCAGGAGGGTTACTATCAGAGCTCAAGTGTTATTTGTTCCTTTCATTATTTGAAAGGAGTTTAAGATATTAATTTTAGACTCTATTAAATATGCATGGTAAAATTTCAAGAGTAACCACCAAAAGAATAGAAGTAAAATATACTATTAGGCAAAAAATACACTAAGGAAACAAACAGATGTCCAACAATCCTCCCTGCAAAAGACCCAAAGGAGAAAATAATTAGAAAAAGAGGGAGAAATAGAAAGTGTAAAGTAATAATCACAATAATGGTAAATAAACTAAACTCATAAGTTAAGAGAGAAACAGACTTGATTCCAACAAACAAACAAAGAAACTCTAGCTATATGCTTTTTATAAAAGACAGTCCTAAAACATAAGGACATGGAAAGATTGAAAGGAAAAGTTTGGAAACGATATAATAGAGATATGTTAAAGAAAAGGAAGTATGTAACTATGTTAATATCAGCAAGTAGACTTTAAGACAAAAGTCATTATTCAGAGCTGATAATGCTAATAGGTTTAATTTATTCTGAATATTCTAAACTTATATATACCTATTAAATAAAATAGCCTCAAAATATATAAAGCAATACTTGATGTAACTATAAGAAGAAATTGTCAAATCCATATGACAGTGGTAGAATACATCATAGCCTCCTTAGTTATAGGTAAGTCAATTCAGGAGCACCACATAAGGCAGTGGAAGTATAAACTGCATAACTCCAGATTGTTACATAAATGATCTCTTGTAGTTGTGTAATATAGCAACACAGGGGCAAGCAAAGAAATAATTCAGTAAATATATAGAAGATTTAATTTAAGGTTCATATAGATAGACTTAAGGTTCATATAAAGAACCTTGTATAAAATTAGTGGAAAAATACATAATTATTTTCCAGCTCATATGGAGTTGACCACTTACTAGTAAGTTTCAGCAAATTCCATACAATTTATACTAAAAACCAGCATTGTTCAATATAGTAGCCACTAGCCTCATGTAGCTACTGAGCATTTAAAATGCGTCTAGTTCAGGGGTGGGGAACCTGCAGCCTCTTGTGGCCCTCTGGATGCCCACGTGTGGCCCCTCCACTGAATCCAAACTTCACAGAACAAATCCTTTTAAAAATTTTAATTCAGTCAAAAGGCCACACTCAAGGATCCAGAAGGCCACATGTGGCCCCAAGGCTGCAGATCTGCTGTACGTGTAAAATATGTACCAGATTTGAAAATTTAGTACAAAAAAATCAAAAATACTTGTGATAAAGCTTAAGATGATTATATATTTAAATGATGATATTTTGGATATATGGGTTAAATAAAATATATTATTAAATTTGATTTTGCCTGTTTATTTTTAGTCTTTTAATGTGGCAACTAAAAATTTGTTGTAATTTTAAACATACATTTTAAATCACATATGTGATTTACACCTGTGGTCCCATCAGGGTTGATTTCTGAGGGGTGTTGTCCTGGTCCTTTGGCTCCTTGTTTGGAAAAATCGCAAGCAGGGCCAGTGTGACAGAGTGATGACAGACACTTAGCTCTTCCACACAAGCAGCTTTTATTTCAGGCTTTTCAGCGCAGAATAGAAAGCGAAAGTATATTTCCTGAGGGGAAATGGGTCTACCTCTGTGAGTGGAGAAGACACTGGGGTCTTACCACACTTCTACTTTTATGTCTATAGCTTATGATATGCTAAATGGTGAATGGAATATTCATTATTTCTCTGGGAAAAGGGAGGAAAGTTCTTACAGCTAAGGGCCCTCCCCAATTTTATTCTTATAGGGTAACTTCCAGGGGTTGCCATGACATTTGTAAACTGTTGTGGCACTGATGGGTGTGATTTTTACTATGCTAATATATGTTAATGGGGAAAAGGTTATCTTTGGACATGAGCTCCCAGTCTCTGCATATGCTCCTGGCCAGGAAAACTCCCTAACCTCAAGTTCCTGCTGTTGCGGGTTTGGTTCTAAATGCTCATTGGCCTCCTCATTTTTGCTCCCCTCCTCTTTTCCTGTGGTTAGCGCTGCCAACCTGCACCTGTCCCTAACAGTCCCCAACCCCAGGGCCATGGACCAGTATTAGGACTGGGTCCCAGAGCTCCACCAATACCCTCCTATCTCTCCACCCCTCACCCCCTCAGCCATGGAAAAATTAAAATTGTCTTCCATTACACCTGTCCCTGGTGCCAAAAATGTTGGGAACCACTGAGAACAGCACTATTATAATCTGTATTCTGTGAAAACAAAGAAATGTCAGTAACAAAAGATAAATAAAATATCTCCATATATTTGAAGATTATTAAAAATGTATTTCTGAATAACTCATGGGTGCAAATAAAAAATCACAATTGGTATTTAAATATACTTAGAACTGAACAAAAATGAAATTGTTACATGTCAAAACTTATGGAATAAAGCTAAAACCAAATGGATAAACTGTGGTATTCCTTAGAACACAGTACAGATTAAAAAAACCAATAATCCTCAGCTACATGCAACTTCATGAACAAATCCCAGGAACAAAATATTGAGCACAAAGAACAAATCACAGAATAATACATACAGTGTGATTTTATTTCTATGATGATAAAATATATGTAAAATCTAATATTGTATTTTTTGGAATACAAACATACTTGGTAAAATTATAAAGAGAAGTAAGGGCACAACACGTTCTCTGTAGGTTTCTGTAGATGCTCTTTAACAGTTTGAGGAAGTTCCCTTCTATTCCTAGTTTGCTGAGAATCACAAAATGCAGGCTGGTGGTTATCTCTGGGGAAGGAGAGAATGGGATGGAATTGGGGAGAAGCAGAAAGGATGTTCAAAGCTAATGATAAGGTTATTTTGCCTAAACTTAGTAGGTGATACACGGAAGTTCATTGTATTGTAGTTCTTTATACCTATATAAACCTTCTGTGGTGTATCTACTCAATATTTATAAAAACAATTATTGATAAAGGCTGAGAATAGAGTAGAATGGGTATATGGAGGAAAGAGAATTCAAGGTAAAAACCAAGGTGAAGAAATGGGCAGGTGAGTAGTCGATCTTTCTCCTGCATGGTGGGGTTTACTGTCCTCTATGGATAAGACAGTGTCATTCGCTTGTATTGCTTGATACAGAAATGAATTAAGAAGGCAGAGCCACTGTCCAAATTGTGCTCAAAACCCAGCAAATGTGAAATGGAGATTTATCTTTTAAAGTGCAAGGCAGACTCATCAGGTTCTGATGTGTGCAGAGCAGTCTCTAGGCTGGAGAAGAGGAAGTGAAACAAAAGGAATAAAGAATGAGGACAGCAGACATGGGATTATATTAAAATCTTTACTTGTGGCTTTCTTCCAAATATCTGGCTGCTCTTATCTCCTTTGCAGACTCATGTTCCTCCAATGCATGCTGCTGACAACTCCTAAAGTTTATCTCTAGTTCAGATCTGTTCTCTGATTATCTGACTCATGTACCCAACTCTCCACTGACTGTTCTACTTTATTTCTACATCTCAAATTTAACATCTGCAATCTCAGTGTTTTACAATATCAAAGTTTATTTTTTTGTGCATATTATGTGTCACTTACTGCTCTACTCCACGTTTTGTTACAGGATGTATCCCAGGGAGCAGCTCTTAACGTGGGAATGCTGTTTTTGTGGCAGACAGAAAAGAAAAATTGCTAAAACATAGGATCTCTTAAAGCTTAGAATTGATGTATATCACTTCTCTCACATTTCAATGGCAAGAACAAGTCAAATGGCCAAGTCTGAGAGTAGTCAGGTGTAGAAAGTATAGTCCTCTAACTGGGAGTTGCACTAGAAGTCATCTGGCTGGCACCAGTGGATTCCATCACAACTCTGAAATCCCATAAGAAGTCTACCTTGAAGGTGGGGAACATTCCTTGCCTGGACTATGGTTCTTTCTCCTGGGAGTAAGTTCTCAGTTCAGTTTTTGCCGTAACTGCTAGCTTTCCTCTCTGAGACGTGCTTCTTTTTCATTATCCAGCTTGGTCACATCCGAAGGGACCATTAGAGATTTTGCCCTGATGGGAAACAAGCAATGTTCTCAACTTCCTTTGGATCTGTAAAAGATGGTGGTGGTGGTGGTGGGAGGTGCTCCTTTGTAATCCTCCACTCCTACCCCCTCTCACCTCCAGGCAATCAGCGGTTTAGTTTGTGTCACTATAGATTAGTTTGCATTTTCAGAGTATAACTATATATGAAATCATACAGTATATTCTTTTTTTGTCTGTCATCTTTTACTCAGCATAATTAATTTTAGATTCATCCATGTTGTGTGTACCTTGTATCAATAGTTCATTCATTTTTTATTTCAAAATATTAAGGGGCTACGAATGTTTTAGGTTACATGGATAGTTCATTCACTTTTATTCCTGTGTAGTATTCCATTGTATGAATGTATTATAATTTTTTAAAAATTTGCCAATACAGAAATGGACAGATATACTATAATTTTTCATCCATTCACCTGTTGATGAACATTAGGATGTTGCACAGATTTTGGCTATTATAAATGAAGTTGCTATCAATATCTGCATACAAGTATTTGTAGGGATGTATGCTTTCATATCTCTTGGGTATATATGTAGGAATGAAATGACTGAGTAACAAGGTAGGTATATATTTAACTTTTTAAGAAACTTCAAACTGTTTTCCAAAGAAGTTTTACATTCCCATCAGCAGGGTATGAGAACTTCAGTTCCTCCATATCTTTGTCAACACTTTATATTTTCAGGCTTTTTAATTTTAGACATCCTAAAAGTATGTATCTCATTGTAGTTTTAATTTGCATTCCCCTAATGACTAATGATATTAAATATCTTTTGTGGTGCTTATTGGCCATCTATTTTGTATATCTTTTTTTGGTGAAGTGTCTATTCAAATCTTTTGTTAATTTTTATTAGAATGTTTATGTTCATATAACTGAGTTTCTAAAGTCCTTTATATATTCTGGAAACAAATACTTTTTTACATATATCCTTTGTAAATATAACATTTCAGTCTTTTCTTTATCTCAACAGTGTCTTTTGAAGAACAAAGGAACACAATTTTAATTTTGATGAAGTAATAATTTATCAGTTTTTCAAAATAGATTGTGCTTTTGGTGTTGACTCTAAGAAATCTTTGCCTAACCCAAGGTCACAAAGATTTTCTTCTATATTTTCTTCTAGAGGCTTTATGGTTTTAGGCTTGATATTTAGATCTATGACATATTCTGAGTTAATTTTTTTTTTTTTTGAGACAGAGTCTCACTCTGTTGCCCCGGGCTAGAGTGCCGTGGTGTCAGCCTAGCTCACAGCAACCTCAAACTCCTGGGCTTAAGTGATCCTACTGCTTCAGCCTCCCGAGTGGCTGGGACTACAGGCATGTGCCACCATGCCCAGCTAATTTTTTCTATATATATTTTTAGTTGGCCAGATAATTTCTTTCTATTTTTAGTAGAGACGGGGTCTCACTCTTGCTCAGGCTGGTCTCGAACTCCTGACCTCGAGCGATCCACCCGCCTCGGCCTCCCAGAGTGCTAGGATTACAGGCGTGAGCCACCACGCCCGGCCCTGAGTTAATTTTTGTATATATTTCAAAGTATGAATCATAGTTCATTTTTTTGCATATGGATATCAATTGTTCCAGTACCATTGGTTAAAAAAAACCCAAACTATTCTTTCTCTAATGAATTGGTTTGGCACCCATGTAGAAAATCAATTGATCATGTATGTTTATTTCTGGATTCTCTATTCTGTTCTATTGATCTTTTTGTCTATGTTGATCCTAGTATCATACTGTCTGCATTATTTGTAGCTTTATAATAGGTCTTGAAGTCAGGTAATAATGTTGCTCTTTTGACTATTTAAATGTTTTTTCAAAGTTGTTTTGGTTATTCTAGTTCCTTTGCATTTATTAATACATAGAAATTTTAGAATTAGCTTGTTATTTTCTAAAAAAGTCTATTGAAATGAATCTATAATTAACTTGGGCATAATTGTTATTTTAGTAACAGTGAGTCTTCTGTTCCATGACCATGTATATCTGTTCATGTATTTAGGTCTTCTTTTGTTTCTCTTAGCAAATGTTTTGTAGTTTTCAGTGTATAAGTCTTGCACATTTTTGTAAGATCCATCCCTAGATATTTCTTGCTTTTTGAAATATTTTTGTAAATATTGCTTTTTAATTTCAATTTTTAATTGTTCTTTGCAAATATATAGAAATTAATTTCACTTTTGTTCTTGCAGAGACACTCTGGCTGGTGTTTTTTCTCGTCCACCATCCTAACTTGACTTGTGAATATTGATCTTATATCCTGCAACCTTGTTAAACTTTGTTAAACTTATTAGTTCTAGTAACTTCTTTTGTAGATTCCATAGGATTTTCTACGTTAGCAAATATGACGTCTGTGAATAAAGACAGTGTTATCTTTTCCTTTCTAATTGAATGACATTTCTTTCTCCTTTTTTTCCTCTCTCTCTCACTCTCTCTCTCTCTCTTTCTTTCTTTCAGACAGGGTCTCACTTTATTGCCTGGGGTAAAGTAGTGCAGTGGCATCATCATAACTCACTGCAACCTCAAACTCCTGGGCTCAAGTGATCCTCCTGCCTCAGCCTCCCAAGTAGCTGGGACTACAGGTGTGTGCCACCATGCCCAGCTAAATTTTTTCAGTTTTTTGTAGAGATGGGGTCTTGCTGTGTTGCTCAGGCTGGTCTTAAACTCCTGGCCTCAAGCAATCCTCCCACCAAGGTCCTCTAAAAGTGCTAGGATTATAGGCTTGGGCCACCACACCTGGCCATATTTTTCTTGCCTGATTGTACTGTACATTTCAGCACTTGTTGAATAGAAGTGTTGACAGTGGATATTCTTTTCTTGATCCTAATCTTAGGAGGAAAACATTTAGTCTTTCATATTAAGTATGATGTTATCTGTAGGTTTTTGTAGATGCCTTATCAATTTGAAGAAGTTCCCCTCCATTCCAATTTTGCCGATTTTTAAAAAAATCAGTAATGGATGATATATTTTGTCAAATGCAGGTAAACTTGATCAAGATAAGGAGCAGTGGAAATAAAGTAGCACTTCACTTGGTTTTCAAAATGCCAAGATCACAGAACGAATGTGGCTGGCCATGTGCTTGTTAGAAGTGGCCAGAGAGCAGAGTCCTGCCGGGCAATTGATCCACTTAATTTCTTAAAGTAGATTTTCTATTTGAAAAGAGATCTTACTGTTTATAAAATTCCAATGAGCATTTCCAGATGGTGACTGTGAATACATTTCCAGTTACTTATACTATAAAGTAGATGGTACTGAATATTTGAGGAGCTTGAATTTCAGTCTCCCTGGAGATAGTTATAATTCTGATACTATGAAAAGTAGAATCTCTTCCATATGCATTCCTCTGATGCACCCAGTACAAGGTGCCCGTTATATGCATCCTTTTATCATACAACAAAAACTTTAAAAGTCTAGCAGATTATAGCAGCTAAAATATGGTAGGCTAGGGTTCAAATAATGTTAATTAAGTGATGATTATTCACTGAGTTTTCAAGAAATTATGAAGTTCTTTATGACATTTACACAAAGTATAAGGTGTTCTGAGTAAATTGTTATACAAATATGAATTTGCATCTGTGGTGGTAATTTCCCTTGAATATTATTGTTACAGGAATGAGAAAGACTTTTATACTTCTTTGATTCCTTGCTGAGCCTCTGTTACTGACTCTGAGAAATCTTCAGTGAGACTCTTTAAAGGCATAAGGCAGAAAGAATAATTATACATGATGTTATAAGCACTCATTGTCCTTGATTAGAATGGAATGGGCAGTGTGTAACGTATACAGAGGTGATTATATGTCTGAAAAAAATAATCCTGATTTCAAAAATAAAAACCATGCTTACACAGTACACCCATGGAAGGGTTTGCACATTGTTCAAGATTACAAAACCATCTTAAGACATTGATAAAGACAAAGCAATCTTGTGTTGAAAGAAACTATAAAGGACCAACTCTAACTCTAGTGGAACTTTTTGCTAGAAATCTACATAAATTATGAGAAATAAAAGCCTAATGATAAAGGCATAGTCCATACTTTTCCATGTTATAAAAAGCTGAAAATGTGTAGCTGTTTAGGTATTCAGCTTCCCCTTCAGAACAAGTTCTAGAGATGCTGATGCTTTAGAATTACAGCAAACAACAGATTTAGGTCCTAAATTTGGATTTTACTAAGAATTTAATAAAGAATATTATCACTAGAATCCAGGAATTCACACTGTACTCCCAGATCTGATTTTTGGTAAGTCAGAAGCTTTCTGGGCCTGAGAGAAAAACAGGAGTTTCCCAGTTTTAAATCCTATGATCATTGTTCAATTGGAATTAAATTAATTCCCATCCATTCATTCAGCAAATATTTATTAGGTGTTTACTGTGTGTCAGGAACTGTTTTAATCTATGGGGATACAGTGGTTCTTGCCATTCCTTAGAAATATGTTGCTACAAGTCCCTCATTTTTAGAAGAAATGAAGACCTGAGTGGTAAGTGACTATCTAAGGTGACATGATTCACAAGTGACAAAACTAGCTCAAGCTTATGCCACCCCAGGGCTCTCTGCACTATATCATGCTGCCTTTGCTTTGCATATCTCAGAGGGAGGTGTGACTATCTGTGACATCCTACCTTTCAATTTCATCAAATATTTTTTGAAAATAACATTTTTGGAATTGGCCCAATAAGCAAATTAGGACTTAATAACAATTAAGAGTATTTATTTTTAAAAATTTAACTATTACATTCTTAGACCAAAAAGAAAATGAGAATCTAATTTCTTATATACACGCAAATCTAGATTCCCTTAATTGTAGTTAAAAACGTAACTGCAAATAAATGTCAAACCATAATGCCAAAACGACAGCTTTATATTCTGTTTCACAAGTTGTTCTTTTAGAGACGTCTTCACATTGTCAATCAAAGAGATAATTTTGATTTTGCCACAACTCCTGCCTCCATTAAAAGCAATAAGTGTGTGGTATCATAAGAAGTTTGGCAAGCTCTTGTTCTAAGAGCTGTTGATGGATAGGAAATTAGAGAAAAAGGTGAGTCTTGGGAAAAAACCCTGAGAAGTTTTATTATTTGACAATATTACTTAGAACACTTCCTTTCATAATGTTTTAAACTAATAGGATAGCATCCAAATTGAATCACTCCAAGGGTTAATCTTCACAATTGCTGAGTAAAGCAAATAATATTGAATTCAACAGATGTTTAATTAAACATGGCCAGTGCAAGGTATAAATATTAATAAGCTATGACACTTTAAGGGGTTAGCAACCTAAAGAAAGAGAGGGAACTAATACTTTCCCAGCATCTACAGCCTAGCAGGTATAATACTAGGTGCCTTAATATTCACAGAAGATAGCTATTATTAATATGCCCATTTTACAGATAAAGAGAAGAAGCCTTAAAGTGGTTAAATTGCCCAAGCTTGACACTGGTCAAGTTAGGATTTAAATTTATGTTTGCCGAACTCTAAAGTCCATTCTTTTTATATTAAACCACACTACCACAAGATAACATAACTCTTGCATTGCTTCTGAATCCTTCTTTTAATCTAATACTAGACATACCTAATCACTTCTCATTGCTTCTAGCCCTTATGAAAATATGACAAGCCTCACTGAAGTAATTAAACACCAAGCTTTCCTTCTTTTAGAATGTGGTTGTGAAATGTTTTTATTCTATTTTCAGTCTAAAGATGTAACATACTTTTGATTTTGCCAAGGCACTAGAGAGCAGCGGACACCATCTCATATTTACTGAGTGAATAACAAAATCCTGAGGGGGTGAGGGTGGGCAATAAATTGAGAGGAGGGGAGAGGGGACAGAAAGGGGACACTGCTTTTTGCAGGGCTGAGTCCCCTGAAGACTCAGTGTTACAACATGGTTGAGAAAGAGAAGTCATACTGAGAGAAGATGACAAAACTCAGCCCTTCAAGACAAATACTGAGAGAATTGTGCAAACTGTAGGGAAGGGAACATGAGTTACAAGGTCAGACACAACACAGCTCGATTTCTCTCTTTGCCAATTGTGTGACCTTGGGCAAGAAATTTAGCCTCGGTTAACCTTAGTGTCCTCATATGTAAACTGTGGAAAATGGCACCTGCTTCACAGGAGAGGGCCATATCACTGCTAGCCAGTACCTTTGTGCAAATTTGAAAATGGCTTCCCCTCTGGGATGGTGAGTTAGGAAAAGTGTCCCTTCTGTCTGGGTGCAGACCTATGGACACAAGGCTTGGTAAGGAGGGATAGCAAACTTATGCAAGAAAAATGAACCCCTTCCTCTGGCAAGTGGCTAGGAGAGCAGAGCCCAAGCTGGTTTCTAGCCCCCTTAGCCCTTACACTGAGCCCCACACAAGGGTGCACAGCATCCTGCACAGCGTGATGTGAAGACAAGATAATGTCCACAGAAGCATTTAGAGGGCTTCTCGCTGCGAAATCTATGGATTGTGTGTGAGAGACCTTGAGAGTGACAAAGGGGAAGGGCAAAGAGAGAAAAAGAGAGAGAGGGAGGGATGAGAAAGAAGGAGGAAGAGAGAAAAATGAGAAAGCAGTTATGTTAAATCACGGGGTCCTGTCATGTATTGGAAAACAGGAAACTCTATGAACCTCCTGAAATCATTTGCTAGATTTCATGTGTATTTCTCTGGGGTGAGGAGTCATAGCTTTCAAGTTAAAAAAATGACAGAGAAAGCAGAAGACAGAAAAAAAGTTAATGTAATGCAGATGGGGGTGGGGGACAGAGAGCAATTAAGTAAACTATAAGATAGAGAAATGAGACACAAAAAGATACAGACATATATTATTTAGCTCACAGAATAATTTACACATAAGCAACTTGTACCTAACTTTAATTACAACTAAGCTTTTCCTCTAACAATGCTCTCCACTATTCCCATCATGTTATGGGAAAATAGATCAAAGCAAGTATTTTTCTACATTTTTTTCCTTGGAATTTACCAAGATAGGGAAAATACAGCATTTGAGAATGCAAAGGGTATGATAAATACTGTATGTTATATAATTATAAATACTGTATGTTCCGACTATATGGTTGTAGGCCACATGCCAGTGCATAAGTGAATTTCTCCAAGTGCTATATGTAGGCAGCCTTCAAGCTTAAACACATATGTCCTTATAAAACATATTTGTAAGTTTGTTATAGGAAATTTAGAACATATTTTAACCATAGAAATAGTTTCCCATAAAAATGGAATTAGGTGTCCACGCCAGCCCACAGAGCACTATTTAACCCAGAGTTTGCCTGAAATGATGTCGTGCATTCATGGTTCTGGGTGGAGGTCTGGCCCTGGCCACAGAGACCTTGTGTATCTCAGGGGGATGGGAGCTGAGGGCTGTCTTTACACAGAATTAAATAAATACTTTTCTCTGGCATCATCCCTATGCCTTGCTGCATTCCTCCCCATCCACAAAGGAGGCCTCTCTCATCAGTCCCAATATTTCTGTGACCAGCTGGCCAGATCATCTTCACCTACAGAATTCCATAATCCAAAAACACCTAGTTCTCTTCCTTTCATTGAAGGCTCTTCTAACTAGTGCTTCCTCAGCTGAGTGTGGGGGAGAAAGCAGTGCATAATTAAATAGATTTGTACTAAAGGATGAACGATTTCCTAGTCACTTAACTCCCTTCCTGCTCCAAATTCAGGAGTTCTGCCAGTTTTTTTTTCTGGGGTCAGTTTTGGTTATTTACATCTTCTTCTCCTCTTCTGAAACTACATAGTCTATGAATTGCATATTTTATGACTTCAGCAAGGGCTCTGCTGTCCACAGAGCTCTGGGAGGAGGGCTAGTATGTATCTAAGACTGCCTGGATTTATAAAAGCACACACAATCACTGGGTGTGAGTTGGGCTCTGGCCTCTGGTGAGCACATCTGGCAGCCTGGCTGGTTGTACTGAGGTCATTAAATATGAAATGTTCTATTTCAAATCAAAAGTGTAGTTTATTATGCCTCAAACAAGGAACAGTACAATTAATCATAGTATGCGTCTAAACAATTGACACAGTTTTGCCATCTTAACAGTTGCTTGTTTATGCCAACAGTGAAGAAGCCCAGAGAGCGAGTGGCGATGACATCATTAAAGGTGTTTTCCACAGCTTGCTGGGAATTAAATATTCTTCCTTGCAAGAAGTGGCCCAAAGCCTGGAAGAACTGGTAGTCAGTTGGTGCAAGGTCTGGTGAATATGGCGGATGACAGAGAGTTTTCAAGTCCAGCTGCTATAGTTTGAGCAGCATTGTTCATGAGACATGTGGTCGAATGTTGTCTTGCAAGGCCTGTCTCTATTGAGCAATCTTGGCTGCTTAATCCCAAGCATCCTCATCATTTCATCCAAGTGTTTGCAGTAGCTATCTGCTGTTATTGATTGATTAGGTTTCATGAAGCTGTAGTGGATAATACCAGCACTGGAAGACCAAACAGACACCATTAGCTGTTTTGGATGAATATTCAGTTTTGGACCTTGTTTCAGCACTTTGTCTTTACCCAGCCATTGTGCTGAACGCTTGCGATTGTCAAAAAGAATCCATTTTTCATCACATGTAACAATATGGTGCAGAAATGGTTTGCCTTTATATCATGACAGCAAAGAAAGGCAAGCTTCGAGACCATTTCTCTTCTGACACCTGTTTAATTCATGCAGTACACATCTGTCCAGCTTCCTTACCTTGCCCATTTGTTTCAAATGGTCCAATATTGTTGGAATAGTAATGTCAAAGCTTGCTGCTAATTCACATGTAGGTTGAGATGGATTCGGTTCCACTACACTTTTCAGCTCATCATTATCCACCTTGGTCTCAGGACCCCTACGTGGCTCATTTTCAAGACTGAAATCACCAGAACTTCTCAAACCATCGATGTACTGTATGTTCATTAGCCACATCCTTCCCAAACACTTCAGTGATATTTCCAGCTGTCTGTGCTCCACTGGTTCCACGATGGCACTCATATTAAAAAATAACATGAATTTTTGACTCATCCATGGTTTCACAAAAATTTCTCTTAAAAAAAATGTGAAAGATAATCACAAGCCAAAACATGCATTTGCAAGATTGAGGCTATACCTTACCTTCACAATAAACATAAAACAAGAAGTGTCAAAGTGAAATGTCAGAGATATCAACCGTCAAACTTAGCACTTAAGGAAATAGGACAATTCATACTTAATCACCTTTTAATACTTCCATGGCAGTTGTTTGGAACCTTGCTGTGTAGCAGATTTCCGGGCACCACCTGGACCTACTGAATCAGAATCTCCTCGGGTATCATCAAGTATCTCTATATTAAAAGTGCCCTGAGCCCCACTTCTTCTTTTGGAGGGACTTTCATATTTCTAACTGCTTAAGGAAACCTCTATCTAAACTAAGGTACCATTGGTGTTTCAAATCAAAGTTCAAGAGCAAACTCGCTCAGCTGGGAGACAGTATTAGATTACTAAAGGAGAGAAAGTGACCAGAGAAAGTCAAGTACAAGTGTGAATTTTAGGGAAAGTCTGTTGTCAGATGATTACAGGAGAAAAGGGGAAAGTACCAAACCAGAGATAGGAAAGGGGCAGAATAACAGGTTACTCTGGAGCTAAAAGAAGACCATTTCAAGGCAAGTTTGAGTAGTAATGTCAAAAGCTTCCTCAAAGGTCATTTGTTCTTCAGGGTGTCTTTTTAACTCTTAGGCTTACCAGGGAAAAGCTCTGGCTCTTTTGCTACCATCCACTTAATACAGACACTTAAGTAACTTAAGAGAAACTAGCAGGAGGTGGGAGCTGGAGATCCTTATTTTTCTCATTTCTCTTAGATTTGACTATATATAAAATCCTTTATCAAAACAGCAAATGTCCTGACTTACCCCTATCACCAATATCTTCTCCACCCAGCTGCCAGAATGATCTTTCTATAGTGTCATTTCTCTGCTTAAATTCCTTCAATGGTTTCTTTTTGTTGCACTGAAAATAACACCCACATTCCCAAAGGCCTGTGATGTCCTGCATGATTGGCCCCTGCCTGCTTCACTCACACCAGTTATACTGCCTTCCTGTCAATTCCTAGAACTCACCAAGCTTGTTCTTTGCTTATAAAGCTCTTCCCTGGCTCTTGGCCTGGTAACTTCTTGTCTTCCTTTGTATATTATCTTAGAAGTCACTTTTATGACAATCCTATCCAAAGCAGGCACCCCTTCTATCAGCCTCCACTACAATCCCCCTTCACTTACTCTATATCCATTATCATAATCTATAATTATTCTAGTCAGTTCTCTACTGTTTGTCTCTCCCATTAGAATATAAGCTTCATGAGGAAAGGGATGTTTCAGATTCACTGTTGTATCTCCAGGTTACGTAGTACCTGGTATGTAATAAATGATCAACATATAATTCACTGATTGGCTTGAATTACCCTAAAGCAAATGATTCACTCACTCAACAAATATTTATCGAGTGGATACATATACCAGACTCTGGGGATACAGTTAGAGGACAAGGCAGCAAAATCTGAGAAGAGTCTAGAACAAAGAAAAAGTACAATGCTTATGCCTAGGAGTAACCCTATGATTATATGATAACTTACTGGTCCACAAGTACATTTTTATTTTTATTATGTGATAGACGTCATGTCAATAAACTTAGTGCCACCAAATGACTAAGTAATATCATGTTCGATTCTGCATGGACTAAAGCAGAGAAGGAACAAGGGGGCAAGGACACAAGCAAAATAAAGAAGGGAAAGGAAGAGTAGTAGGTAGTTCAGTAATGTTGCTATTCTCTGAAAGTTGATAGAAATTGTCCTTCTCATTCAATACTTATAACAAACATAAGATTATAATCATAGTATTTTTTAAAACATGGCAAAACATATGTACATTCAAGTGAGTGTCCTATTTCACAGCAATCCTCCAAGAAAGCTCTATATTTATCTACTGATATTACTACTCCTCAAAACATTCATAAAAATTCCTTTCTCAAATTACAGCCAGAGATAATTTATTAAGCATAGGGAAAAAAAGAAAATGTTTTACTTTACTTTTGATCCTAAATGGTATTTCCCAGATTGATTTCCCATCCTATTCCATGGGCTTTCTTTCACTGGACCTATTTGAGATTATTTCAAATATCAAATTTATTCTTAAAGAATAAAGATCTATCATACTGATGATAATCTAAAACATGTATACTTCAGCCAATCCTCTGAGAAGAGTTCTGGAAACATTTGAACAAAGACAAGAACTTCTCAATGACTACAGTGAAGGAACAAGTCAGGACATTTGCTGTTTTGATAAAGGATTTTATATAGTCAAATCTAAGAGAAATGAGAAAAATAAGAATCTCCAGCTCCCACCTCCTGCTAGTTTCTCTTAGGTTACTTAAATGTCTGTATTAAACCTAATTAAGATGGCATCATTGGAAATGGTGTATTACAGATAATATAGAATGATATAGATAACCAAAGTTCTAAACCAAAGACTTAAAAAAAATTATTTATTTCATGGTATCTTTTTGAATATATATGATTTGGTGCCTTTTATATAGAATATATTACAGATTTTAATCTTTCTGACTATATATGTCTGCATATATAGTTTTTTTCTTTGTTTATATATGCTCAATTTTTCAGCTGTTATTCCTGTTTTCACGAATAAGCCTGGGTCTTGTAATTTTTCTTGGTTATAAAATTGCTACTTCTAATATGCTATAGCTGATGACTACATAATCATGAAATGGCAGAGGAGGTGGGATGGAATGAAGAGTCATGTATGTACACCAACTTTGTAAGAAGCAAGTTATTAGTGTTGTCAGATGAAGAAGAAATGGTGGGTGGCAATCAGCTCTGGGGTTGTCCATCTTATTCACAAAGAGCAGTACATGGAAAACCATCCCAAGAAGGATCAGAGAAAACCCTTGTTTCCTTGTGAACTACACAGACCTCCTGCTAACCTGGAGTAGAAACAGATGGGATACCCAGGGCACAGCGATGGTAAGAAAGAGTTCTGAGACAATGAACCTAATTCTAAGCTAACTGCTACTCACTCCCTTGGCCCCACTCCCAGACTATTCCTAAGCAAATACTTGCCTGTATAAAGCACTAAAAAAAGATTTTAAATCTTCTAAATTATATTCATAAAAAAATTAATAAAATAAAAATTAACTAAAAGATAAAAATGATAGGAAGAATGAAAAACAAATAGTCTATCATGTGCCTTCTGTATACAGAAAATAATACAAAACAAAAATTCCTGCTCTAATGGAACTTATGTTCTCATGGACTATAGTAATTACATCAATAAATGTAAGTGGAATAATCTTTTATATGAAAGACTCAGATTTTTAAAACCAACAAAACAAAAAAACCAAAATTTGTGCTATATACTAGATATGCATTTAAAGCAAAATGATTCAGAAAGAATGAGCAAAGATACAGTAGGCAATGAAAACAAAAAGAAAGAAAGCAGGGTTGAGATATTAATCACAGATAAGGTTAAAGACAAATTAACTGAACAAAAATATTTTGGAAGGTGGGACCAATATGCTTCTTAGTATCCTTGATACCACCTAAGGATGTGTCTTTACTTGTGATAAGCCCTCAATGAGATGTGCTGACAGATGAGAACAAAGGAAAAGTAGGAGCAAATAAAAGGGAAAAATGTTATAAAAGGACATTTTTCTGTTGGAAAATGATAGAATCCACTAATCACTGACTCAGGTGAAATTTAGTAGCACAATTATCATACCTGATCTGATTTTTTTCTTTTTCTTTTTCTTTTTTTTTTTTTTTGAGACAGAGTCTCATTCTGTTGCCCGGGCTAGAGTGCCGAGGCATCAGCCTAGCTCACAGCAACCTCAAACTCCTGGGCTCAAGTGAACCTCCTGCTTCAGCCTCCCAAGTAGCTGGGACTACAGGCATGCACCACCATGCCCGGCTAATTTTTTCTATATATGTTTAGTTGTCCAGCTAATTTCTTTCTATTTTTTTAGTAGAGACGGGGCCTCGCTCTTGCTCAGGCTGGTCTTGAACTCCTGAGCTCAAACAATCCTCCCCTCTTGGCCTCCCAGAGTGCTAGGATTACAGGCATGAGCTACCGCACCCAGCCTGATTTTTTTTTTTTCAATAAAAATATGACACCAAATGCAACTTGGGTTCCTCTCCTACTTTCACTAATTGTGTGACTTTAAGCAAGTCCTTTAACCAACTTGTGCTTTAGTTTCATTACATGTAAAATGAGGTGGTGGGATGCAATGACCTTGCAGAAGAAATATATCCTTAATCCTATAATTTCACTGTTATTATAATATGCAGAATATTGATGTTTTAAATATAAATGGAATATTGACTTAAACATAAAATATTTTTGTAAAAAACTATTCTTTTTTATTTATTTTTTTATTTTTTGTTTTTCAGCTCATTAAGGGGGTACAAAAGATCAGGCTATATACATTGCCCATTCCTCCCCATCCCCCGAGTCTGAGCTTTAGTTGTGTCCATTCCCTAGACAGTGCACATCACTCTCATCATGTAGGTGTGCACTCCTCCCCTCCCCTCACCCCATTCCCCCCCAGTCAGAACTTCAATCGTGTCCATTCCCCAGGCAGTGCGCATCGCACTCATCAAGTAGGTATACACCCATCCCTTCCACCCAGCCCCAACCTCTGTCCGATACCCAATTGGTGTTAATCCCGGGTTTCCCTAAAAAACTATTCTTGATCGTACCTTTCATTTTTCAGTGTTAAAATCTCTTCCTTTGTCTGATTCAGAAGAGTTTTGGTTATCTTTAGTTCATTTTCTGTAACGTTAATTTTTCTTTTTATGTCTTCTTCTTGCCTTTCTTTCTTAGTTAGCTCTTCCTGTAAAGTTTTATATATTTGTTGACAAGTCATTAAAGAGTCTTCTTTTTCTTTAAGCAGCCTAGTATGCCTGAAAATGAATAGAAAAAAACTCCACTAATGTTCACTAGACATATTTTATATTTATCAAAGATATATAAAAAGATCAATTGAAATTATAGATTGTAACTGTGATTTAAAAAATGAAAGATGATATGAAAATGGGTATTTCTGTAATGCTAAAATTTTCCCATCTAGGCAAAAGCAATAAACAATTACAAGATATTATAAGCTTGAATTAGGGATTGTATATGTAAACAATCAGAAAATAAGAAAAGCTAAGTAATTTTAAATATGGTTTCATATTAAATTGTTAAAAATATGAATTAAAAAATTTGCAATGTATACCGTGACTCAGAAATAATGGATTCGAACTTCAGTTTTCTAAGTTCTCTTTGGTAGTCATCAGCTTCCTTAGATTTATTCCTAAATAATAAAAAAGAGGTTCAAATATATTATTTTAAAATAGTTAAAGTGTTTTTCTATAGCATTATTTTACTCATCTATAGAAAGAATTTCTTAACATCTTCATATTATTATTTGTTTAAAGAAATAAACATTCAGTCCACTTCTATAATGATCAAGTAAGCTCCTATCAAACTGATCTGCATTTAAATAAAAAGTGTAACTTCGGGACAACATTAAAAAATGAAATTAAAAAAAAAAGAGCCTATCTATAGAAGGCATTGAAAAGAGACCAAGAGCAGGGAGATTCTGGAGGGAAGCTGACACACGGAATGAGGTGACAGCATGAGGTCCAGTTTTTTAAAATCATTTTAAACCTGAGGGCAGGCCCTAGTCAGCGCCATGCAGGGGAACTAAAACTCTGGTAGAAGTAGAAAACTCCAGTCTTTCTGGCCTGAAGAACCAGAGGACAGTATTTGTGGCATCCACAGCTGCTAGAAAGTGAAAGAAGATTGGTGAATAGAGATGCTGAAGAAGGAGCCAGAGAGAGAGAGTCCCAAATACTGCATATAAATTCTGCCAACATGTCTGGCTGAGCCCTGAACTAAACATATACAGAGCAGACACCAAGCAGTCTAGTTAAAGAAAAAAAAAAAACTGAACTCAGATTGAGCAGCTGCCCTAGACAGAGTTTGCAGTTTGAGGCCAAGTTAATTGCCTGCTTAAAACACCACCACCCCACCACCATCAACAACAACAAAAACAACAATATTTTTTGAAAGAATATAACAGAATCTATAATCACCATAACATAACATTCACAATGTCCAGAATATAAGAAAACATTATTCAACATACAAAGAAACAGAAAAGTGTGACTCATTTCTAAGAGAAAGAGAGTTAACATGGACTGACTGAAATGACCTCCATATTGAAATTAGCAGATGAAGGTTTTTGAAGGAGCAATTATAACTCTGCTTGAAAACATAAAGGAAAATCTGTTCTAATTAATAAAAAGATGAGAAATATCAGCAGAGAAATAAAAACTATTAAAGAGAACCAAATGAAAATTCTAACACTGAAATAAACATTTGCCTTGATCTTATAAGATTGGGTCTTGTAACAATACTCAAAAGGTTAACATATTAAGAAAGATTAGTATTCTAATTTAAATTTATATCCATTGCTCATTAACAAGTCATTATCTGAATGCATTTCAAAATATCTTATAAGTTACTTATCCCTTAACACTATATTTAAATTTTACACAATGAAATATGTTAGATTAATGGGTCTGCCCTGCTTACAATAATAATTTTAATTTCTAATAAATGATAATGTAAAAATCATCATGAACATGCACAACATTCATTTATTTTTATACCCTTTTAATTGTAAAATATAACAAAACTGTAAGCTATAGAAAACTGCATAAAACAAATATATAATATATTGAATTATTATAAAGAGAACACTCTGGTAACTACCATCCAGATACAAAAATAAAACCTTACCAGCCACTCTAGTAGCTCTTCGTGTCCCTGGTCTCAATCATAGCCAACTCCCTCCTCCCTAAAAGTAACCATTTTCATGAATTTTATTGCAATTACTGATTTTCTTTGGAGCTTTATTGTCTGTTATGCCTGAACACTAAATTTTAATTTTGCTTTTATTTTAATGCCTTTTAAAAATATGTTATTTCCTCCATTACCCTTTTTGTGAAATGGCTCTATGAAAGTATTGTATTGACATACAATAAATTGCACATCTTTAAAGTGTACACTTTGGTAAGTTTGACATATGTCTATGCCCATGAAACCATCACCACAATCTGCATGAGCACACTCAGAGCCCAGATCTTGGTTTCGAACATTATTTCGCATTAAAAGGAACCAAAACTACTGAAAGAAATGGCTGATTTCAAGGCTGGAGCAGTCAGCATATTTGAAATATCTTGTTATGCCAGAAGTACTTAGAAAAGATGATGGGATAATGTTCCAATGTCAGAGAAGCCAGTCTGAAGGGGCTCCTGCTCACTCAGCCTAGGATAATCTGAGTACCAAAATAATTAAGTACAGTAATAAATTATAAACCATTGAAAAATAGCAATTCTTAAGTCTGTGCAATAAATAAATAAATATATGGAAGAAGTGAGGCTCTTACTTACAGTAGATTGCTGAGGCCTGACTAATAAACAGGGAAGACGGTCTAGAGTTGGAAAATCATTATTTAGGAACCATTATAGTAAAGATTAGATTAGGCAAAAATCATTAATGGATGCTATATCTAGGGATAAATTTTGGTGAGCAACAGGATATTTGCGTGTATTTAAAGTGTCTCTTACAAACTTACTGAAAGAAAACAAAATCCCTCAGTAACTACATAGTAGAAAAACTGAGCAACACCTTGACCAGGTAATCAAAATTAATGTCCCTACTGAGGGTCAGATGGTTACCCTGTGCCTCCAGACATGATGCCCTCACATCACCACCTATACAGTTTTCTGGCTGAGACTACATATCCTTAATCCAATCAAGAGGAAACATCAGAGCAATAAAAAATGGGAAAATTTTTATTTTAAAAAAGTGTGAGGCCAGGCGCGGTGGCTCACGCCTGTAATCCTAGCACTCTGGAAGGCCGAGGTAGGCGGATCGTTTGAGCTCAGGAGTTCGAGACCAGCCTGAGCAAGAGCGAGACCCCCATCTCTACTAAAAATAGAAAGAAATTATATAGACAGCTAAATATGTATATAGAAAAAATTAGCCGGGCATGGTGGCACATGCCTGTAGTCCCAGCTACTCGGGAGGCTGAGGCAGGAGGATTGCTTGAGCCCAGGAGTTTGAGGTTGCTGTGAGCTAGGCTGACGCCACGGCACTCACGCTAGCCTGGGCAACAGAGTGAGACTCTGTCTCAAAAAAAAAAAAAAAAAAGTGTGAGGAGTTCTGTATTCATTAAAAATATCAATGTTATTACAAGACAAAGGCATACTGTGGAAATATCCCAGATTAAAGGAGGCTAAAGAGACATCCAAGTAGACTGACTCTAGACTGGCTCCTGTACTAGAGGAGAAAATGCTATAAAGGACATCATTATGTCAGGTCTCAAAATTGAAATATAGACGGTAGATTGAAGTAATGTTTGTATGTATATTTATGATACTGACTTGACTGTGGTTTTGTAAAATATCACTGTCCTGAGGAAAGGCAGGCTGAAGTATCTAGAGGTAAAGGGCCATGTTGTATGTAACTGATCCTCAAAATTGTTCATCAAAAAAAATACATACATATATATATACACACACACACACACACATACACATATGTAACCGGCTCCATGAACAAATTCCAATGACCCCTACATGTTTTGTTATGATCCTCTCACTTAATTAACTTCTTGACTTTTAGAATTATTTCCCAGAAATGATGGATTTTCTGCAAGACAAAGGGGATGAGATTCTGAAGGCCCCAGGGCAGACTTCTGATGCCAGGACTCACCATCCCACTTGACCTGACCCAAGGCATGTGGCCTCTCCTTAAAAAACTCAGAACCTCCAGAACCAGATCTGAGGCAGCTTCTCCCGTTCTAACAAGAAGTCTTTAATATTTAAAAATTCCTTTCTTCCTTGGCAATCCTCGTTGTCTCAATAATTGGATCTTTGTGTGATGAGCAACTGGACCTAGACTGAAACCCATGTATGGTGTGACAACACAAATATATGTATGAATGTGTATGTGTGCAAGAGAGAGAGGAGAGGGAGGGACAAAGGAGAGGAAGAGAGGGCTAGGAGAGAGAGAAAGAGGGAGAGACTGAGGAAGCAAATGGGTTAGAATGTTAACAATAGGTGAATCTGGGTAAAGACTATTCGGGTGCTCTTTGAACTATTTTTTACAATTTTTTATAAGTTTGAAGTTTGTTAGGTCTGGAGCCGAGAAGGAGACACGCATGAAGCTTCATGTGTAGCAAAATACTGTGTATTTTGAGCATCTGGGTGCAGATGGGTGGAGGCTGAAAAGGGGAGAGCCTTGGGTTTTAGAGGAGGTTTTTCTGGGGGAAGTAAATAAATTCTTTTCAAACAACCGGGAAGGATAAGGAAAGCAAGTTCCCCTCTTGCACTGCATTCCTTTATCTCCCTAGGGAACAACAGAGAGGGATACGTGGTCTTTATCAGGAGGGATAAGGAAAGTAAGGTCCCCTTTTGCATTTGATTCCTTTATCTCCCAAGGGGTCTGGCAAAGGCTCTGTGCCTAATACCCCTAGGAAGGGGCGAGGGGTGAGTTTTATAGGAGGTTTGGGGAGGGTGAATTTTTTAAGACTAAGAAAGTTATTTCCAAATAAAACATTAGAAAAGAAGGAATAAAAAAAGATTAACATACCATTAGAAAAGTGGACAAAAGCTATGCTCAGGTGAGTCACAAAGGGAAAAATACAAGGAGCCAGAAATTCAGGGGTATAATTTTTTGAAGTTACAATACCCAGTTTTGGCTAGGAAGTAGAGAAATAGATATTTATAAAAACTGCTGACATTACGAATCAGTATGATCATATTGGAGGGCAATGAGTCATTACGCATTAAAAGCCTTAAAAATACTCAAGTTTGATTTTAGCAAAAATTATCCTAAAAAATTGTCAGTAGAAAGATTTATCTATATGAATTTTCAAAGTACCCTACTTATACAAATGAAAAATTTGGACATACTAAAAACAAGAGATTAGTAAATAAATTATAATTCATCTATAGACTGGAATACTATGATATTTACCTACAAATATATCAAATAATGATGTGTAAAAATGGCCAGGATATATCGCTAAGCAAAAATATTTGCAAAACAGTACATAAAGTATATTCCCAATTTTGATAAAAATATATTACTTAGAAAAATGGACCAGAAAGATCTGTCAAAATGTAACTATGACTTTTTCTGTATATCACTATATTCTCCAAGTTTTACACATTTGGTTTGGAATCAAACAAAAATGTTGCTTTTACAAATGCCTTGAGGTTCAGAAGCCCCACCACAACTTTCACTGTATCTTCAGACTCATACACACTTTTCCAAATCTAGAGGCAGGGACAGCAGAATTCCTTTTAGTGGTTATTTTACTAGGTATGTAGATAATTGATCTGGGCTGCAATTTTTTTTTTTTTTAAACCCTGCTCCCTAGAGAACCTACCATCCCAAGAGCCCCCCAAGCCAGTTAAGCCTCTCTTTCAATGGTCTACTCTTCATTATCCAATTGTTATCTTCACCTTCATTAGGATGGAGGAATTGGAAGGAATAGAAAGAATGCCTACATCTCTATAAGCACTGCATTCCTTCTTCTACTCTCAGCAAATAGTGTTAATTCTTTCTCTTCAATTGCTATGAATAAACCTTCAGAAAAGCCCCTGCTGCTCCTGCCAATCAAAGCAAAGGAAATAAGATAAAATAATTGGATATTTTCCTCAACTTTGAAAGGTGATGGTCCATACCATTCCACTCTTTATATGAAATAGCTATTCTTAAACTGCCTCTTTTATATTTCCACTTTGCTGTCTAAAAGGCATCTCAACTCTTAACAGATCATAAGCGTCCTTTTTGATTCCCCCTCCTACCTATTTTTTTCACAGATTTTCCCACTTCAACAAATGGAACCAACACGATAATGACACTAATAGGTAACACCTTATATATCTTATGCATTCCTCAAAGCAGCCCTTTTTCCATTTTACAGCTGAGAGAACTGAGACCAAAGATAAGAAGTTTGCCTAAGGTGATATTACTAAGTAGTAGTGCTGGGATATGAACCCCAGCAGCCTGGATCTGTAGTCTGGGGTCTTAGTCACCAGAGCATGCTGTCTCTTAACTGTCTACCCTGATGCTGAAAAGCCTCAAATCCATGTTTTATTCTATCTTTTCGTTTCCAGTCTCCATCCTCCTCAGCCACATTTACTCCATCAGTAAATCCTGCCAGATTGACCTTCGGCATGTATTTCTCTCCATCTCCATGGTAGGCTAAACCACAGTCACGTCTCACTTGCACAGCCTGCCACCCAGTCTCCCCGATTTCTCTTTTCTCTAGTCCATTCTCCGAGTAACCTCTACAGTGACCTTTTAAAACATAGATGAGATCACTCTCTTGCCTGGAATTCTCCCCAGGTTTCCTAGTGCTCTCCGAATAAATCCAAACTCCTCACGCACTCCTCTGAACACATTGATGGATTAATTTCTTATTGCTACTGTAACAAATGACCATAAGCTTAGCATTTAAAGCAACACAATTCATTCTTTCACAGTTCTGGAAGTCAGAACCTAAAGTCAAGATGTTACCACAGCTATGTTCCTTCTGGAGGCTCCAGGGGAGAATCCATTTCCTTGCCTTTCCCAACTTTTAGGGACCACCTGCATTTCTTGACTTGTGGCCCCTTTGTCCATCTTCAAATCATATCACTGTAACCTCTGCTTCCATCCTGACATCTACATTTATAACTTTGACCCTCTTTCTTCCCTCTTATAAGGATCCTTGTGATTATATTGGGCCTGCCTGTATAATCCGGGATAATCTCCCCATCTCAAAATCTTTAACTTAATCCCACCTGCAACGTCCCTTTTGCCATCAAAAGCAGTGGTCCCCAAACTTTTTGGCACCAATATATAATGAAATAATTATACAACTCACCATAATGCAGAATCTCTGGGAGCCCTGAGCTTGTTTTCCTGCACCTAGATGGTCCCATCTGGGGGTGATGGGAGACAGTGACACCTGAAGTGTGTTGCTTATGTCCAGTCTACTCCATAACCTCATTTTGGTTGCTGTAACTGCAGAAAACCCTGCTTCACAAAGATAGGATGTTGGAAATGGAAGCAAGCTTTTCAATATTTTTGTGGCAATCTCAGGATATTCTGCCTTGACTTTAATCCAGAACGTATGGAGATTTGAAGTTGTCTCAAACATACTTTTAAGGCCACCATCACTTGTGATCTCAAGCAGTTGGTTTTCTTCTAGCACAAAGTCAATTCACTTGTCTTATTCACAAATGGGTCGTGGATCTATTCCTTCCCAGTTTGGGGGTCTTTTGTGGTTGGGAAGTAATGCTCAAACTCTTTTGAAAGCTGAGATAGGTGATCATGCACCAGCTGAGAGAAAGAAGGCCCTGGCTCAGTCTCTTTCAAAATCTCTGCTAATGTTTGAAATGTGTCAAAAATCCCAGTGTTCACTTGTTGCCCGAATAATTCCAGTTTGGCTTTGAATGCAGCCAGTTTATCTGCCAACTTGAACACAGTTGTTATTCTCCCTTGAAGTGATAGATTGAGTTCATTGAGCAGATTGAATATGTCACACAAGTAAGAAAGTTTTGTGACCCATTCTGTGCCACTAAAATGTGCTGCCAGGGGTGACTGTTTTTCTAAAAGAAATCTCTGGAGAGGCTCTTGTAACTCAAAATCTCTGGCCAGTGATCTACCTTTTAGAAAGCCATCTCACTTCTGTGTATTGAGAGAAGACGTGTGTGCTCTGTGTCCTTCTCACAGAGCTGTGCGAACAGACGTGAATTAAGGGCATGTACTTTAATGCGGTTGATAATTTTAATCACATCCTGCAAAACATTGTTTAGTTCAGGTGATATTTTTTTGGCTAGCCAGAATTTCTCTATGGGTGACACAATGTGTAGACTCATGTTCAGAAGCGACCTCCTTGACCTGAGGAGTGAAACCAGAAAGCCGTCCAGTCATGGCAGCCGCTCCATCCGTGCATATACTGACACAAAATGACCAATTCAGTTTTCCTGGTATGTAATCAAAGACTTAAATAGTTCTGCAGCTGTGGTGTTGGTTGGCAACAAAAGTGCACATAACATACCCTCATGCACATCCTCCTGAAAAAGACATTGCACAAAAACAAGCATTGTTGCCTTGTTGTCAACATCGGTAGACTTGTCAACCTAGATTGTGTACCATGGTGACTTATTAATCCTCTCTAACAATTGTGTCCCAATATCCCCTGCTATTTCATCAATTCACCTAGTTATGGTGTTAGCTGAAAGATGAACACATGCCATCTTTTGAACTGAAGCCTCTCCTAAAAGTTCACGGCAAATGTCATTAGCAGCAGGCAGGATCAACTCTTCACCAATAGTAAAGGGCTTCTGAGCTTTGGCAATGTGGTTGGCCACTAAGAATGATGCTCTCAGTGCAGACACATTTGATGAAGTGGGGGCCTTTAATAATTGCTTCTGTTCTTCATATTCACGTTTTTTTCCTTGTAAAAAAAACTCCAAAGGCTTGTCTTTTAATGCAGGGTGCTTGGTCTCCATTTGGCAAAGCGGTTTTGAAGGTTTCGTGGCTTTGTTGGATAGCTGGTTGCCACATATTATACAAAGTGGGCTTGGAGAATGTGAATCACCTGTTGCAATGAATATGTTATTTAAGTAGTGCTCTTGGTATTTTCTTTTAAATGCAGCTTTAATTTTGTTGGCAGTCTTAGAGTCTTCTGCTGCCTCATCATTGAATCTTTCCCCCTTTTCAAAGAAGCTCTCCAGTCATGTTTGTTGTTTACTCATTTTTGCTAAGGTTAGCTTGTGGGCTTACCAAAACTGTGACTGAGACAAGTGCACAGTGCAGGAAAGAGGCACAGGTGGAAGTGGTAAATAAACTAATGGGCGGGCTACGTGTGGACTAAAATAAGTGTTGGATTCTGACTTAAAGCCTGCCACCAGATGCAGCTTTACAATTGAAGTAAGATGCTCACTTTCCACTATAAAGCCTGCCACCAGATGCAGCTTAATTGTCACTTGCCGCTCACTGATAGGGTTTTGTTATGAGTCGGCAAGCAATTGATTTATTATGGTCTCTGTGCAGTCCAACCTCTCTGCTAATGATAATCTGTATTTGCAGCCGCTCCCCAGTGCTAGTCACCACCTCAGCTCCACCTCAGATCATCAGGCATTAGATTCTCATAAGGAGCACGCAACCTAGATCCTTCCCATGCACAGTTTACAGTAGGGTTCATGATCCTATGAGAATTTAATGCCACTGTTGATCCAACAGGAGGTGGTAATGTGAGTGATGGGGAGCAGCTGTAAATACAGATGAAGCTTCGCTCACTTGCCAGCTACTCACCCCCTCCTGTGCGGCCTGGTTCCTAACAGGCATTGGGAACCACAGGTCTAAAGGAACATATCCACAGATTCCAGGGATTAGGACATGCAAAATCTTAGGGGAGCCATTATTCTGTCTACCATAACTGGCCTTCTTCATGTTTTTTGAACTTGTAAAACTCATTTCCAAGAATTTAGGGCTTTGTGCTTGATCTCCTTGCTCCCAGATGTTAATATGGCTAGCTCCTTTTCGTTACTCAGATTTTAATTCAAAGGTCATCTCTTAAGGGATGCCATTTCAACCACTCTATCAAAAAACTATACCACCCCTCCCCATCACTCACATTCTAATATGCCTATTTTATATATTTGAAACACTTAGCATTGCCTGAAATTACCTAAGTAGTTCTATAGAAACTTGCCAATCTTTTTCCTCCAATTATCTAGTGCTTGTGCACATGGTCTTGGCATGTAATTGGCTCTCAATACACATTTTATATTGAATGAATGAAGGAAATAAACCTACCCTGTTCAAGTTAGGATCGTGCGAAAAGTGGATCTATACTTTGATGCTGGAATGTCACCAGGCTACCTTCTTCTTGCCAGGCAAAAAATTCTCACAAGTGAACAGAGAGGTAAGAGGAGAATCAGAACACTGATATCCATATCTCAAACATAAATAATGTTCCAAGAACAGATTGGCTAACTATGTCAGATGTTGCTGAAAGGTCAATTAAGAGTCGTTTTGTCATTGTGTGACCCCCATAGAGTGTACTTACGCAAACCTAGATGGCATAGTCTACTACACACCTCAGATATATGATACAGCCTATTGCTCCGAGGCTACAAACCCATCCAGCATGTTTGTACTGAATACTGTAGGCAACTGTAAAACTGTTAAGTATTTGTGTATCTAAACATAGAAAGGGTACAGCAAAAATATGGTATTATAATCTTATGGGACCACCATCGTATATGTGGTCTGTCACTGATCAAAATGTTGTTACATGGCATGTGTCTATGTATACTAAGAATTCTGTGCAAACTTCCATGAAATGTCAATTCATGTCACAACCTATAAGCTTTATTCCTTTTCTTCAGTATGGTTATTTCTATAAGTAGCTTCTCTCTTATCTTTCCAGGACTCCACTCTATAGGCTAAGCCTTGGTGTTTCCACAAATTCCCTCTCAGCTTAGTCGTATGTTAGCACCACCTCCCTATTCCTAGACTGTGCCCTCTTCACTTCTTGAGCTCCAAGAAGCAAATGTCACAGGGTAGTTATGGCCTGACTAGGCTGCTTTCCACTTAAGACACTCATATGGCCAAAGCCTCCCTGATATTATTAGAGGAAAGGCAACAACGATTTTTTTTTTCTAAAACTCATCATTTTGTTTCTTTTTCATGTTTCTCATCTCACAGAAAGTTACTTCCTGGCCCCGGGGACTCTTCTAAGGACCCCCTGTCCACTCATTCCTTCAACCCCAGTCAACAGATAGCTGAATTACTGCACTTATTGTACTATTAATCATAATGTTATAAAGCATGAATGTTTTGGTTTTTCTTGTTTTCAGAAACTATTTTGCTATAAATAATCCAAGTATACATTAATTTGATAGGGCATTTTTGGAATTTTTTCCCCCTTGTGTTGTTCAGTATTTTATTAAACACATTGTTCTTAGGAGTAGTTCAATTCAATACAAACATTTGGTTGCTAAGAATTCTAGGTATTTATATTTTTATAAGGTTCATCCTTCTAAAATATAGGAACTGAAAACCAGAGCTATTATATACCACAAAGTAAAAGAATTTAGCTATTTTCAAAGATTATATACACTCTATTTTAGTGCTATAATTATAGATGTACTATGTTTAAACTGTAAAGTAATTTTTAACATTTCTGAAATGAAACTAATTTTTAAAATAGTGCTCTTGATTTTATAAGGCCATTTTCTTATCATTTATTTTCCAATATTTTCTTTCTCACTTATATAAAGAATAAGTACTCCAGCATTTCAGAAGTTCTCAACTCTTGCTTTGAACCTAAAATTGGTAATTTTAAGAAACAATTTCAATATCGTTTCTTGTGGACAGATAATAAAGAGACAGAGATAATGAAAAAGTTCAGAGACTATTTCACATTAACTAACAGCATTTGAACAGAGTAAGCTTTAATATATGGAGAGGTAAGTTTCTTATTGAGGAAAGGAAATCCTTCACATATTTAAAAATATTTACAGATTCTTCAATAGATAATCTAGGCCAGCAAAGTAGCCAAGAAAAGCAGCAGTAGACGATGACCCAGAAAACTGAATCCTGTCAGAAGAGTCACAGAGAACATACTGGGGTCTTCCTACTTCTTGTCATTCTGTGACACATCCACAAAGCACTGTTATCTTACAAGCTGGTTAATGTTGACCATCTTACATGAGCATTTCTTCATAGTTGTCCATCTTTGTCACTGCTTTCTGAAGTTTTAGCCCCAGTGCCTCTACTTGACATTGTAAATCTGAAATGATACACGGTATTCATCTCATTAGTACATTTTAAGTATCCAGATATTTTCACACAGTAAACCACGTTCTTTTAAAGTTGACACTCAGCTCCTAAAGAATAATGCAGCCGTTTCTTCCACTTTGCCTGTATGACCACACACAACTCGTCATCAACTACCCAGCCCTTCCTACCCTAACACCCCACGGAATTAATGGGTTTCAACAGACCTGATTTGTTGGCACCTTTCTGCCCCTACCATCATGCTGCTTTTCAAACAGCTAGTAGGCTAACTTTTGCTAATGTTTTCAAAGGAAATTTATGTAGCCAACACACATATGAATTTCGGATCATGTGGCTAACTTCTGAAACACCTGATTGCCTGAGCTTGCTCTTGTGGTCCGGAACTGAGAAATACTGCTGAGTCCTCTTGGTAGAAATGAAACAGACAAATCATGTGCCAGGCACACAGTAAAGAATTTCTTAACTTTGGGTAGCATCTAAAAGGCATTTAATGACTTTCAAAGCCAAGAGAATGCAAGCAGGAAATTGGCTTCCACAGTCTTGAACTGGAGATTCTAAGCAGTTTTTGAGGAAGATTATTCAAGCAGCCGTATCTAACATGTGTGGGATGCAGAACTGAAACTAAAGCAGAAAGAACAAATGGCTTGAACTGTCTAAGTCCTGCCATTGGCCTGTGTGTGGAAACTGAGATCTGAAGCCTAGCCCCAGTGATAGCCCTTGCTGGTACTCTTTTTGGGAACAAGCTAAAGTGGAAAATGAAGACAAATAGTCTAATTGGTTTGTTTCAACAGAAAAAGTAATTCAAACCACTGGACTTATAAAATTTCTATGTTCCATTTGCTCGGGTGTTTTAATGACAATGAGATTTTAATAGTAAACTATGAAATCTTTATGTGTTCATACAAATACCTATATGTCTTCAATCTGCTTTCTTAACTTTGTTTTATGAAGACCTAATTCCTTAAATCAGACAATAAATTCACTTTAAACAAATGTTTTAATTGGAATTTACCAGGCATTTGCATAAATTTTTATGTTTATCTAGTACTTTCATGTATATTATTTTTTAATTAATGTGTTTAATTAACAAATAAAAATTGTATGTATTTATTGAGTACAACATGATGCTCTGAAATGTTCATACACTGTGGAATGGCTAAATTAAGCTAATTAAAATGTGTATTCCCTCACTTTTTTTAATGGTAAGGATGCTTAAAATTTACTTAGGGATTTTCAAGAATACAATACATTGTTATTAACTACTGTTGCTATATTGTACAACAGATCTCTTGAACTTATTCCACCTAAGTGAAATTTTGTGTGCTTCAATCAACATCTCCTTACATCCATTGTTTAATTTTATCCCTCACACTGCCATGTAGGTGCTTATAGCGCCACTTTTCAGATGAGGAAAAAATGGTATCCTCTCTGATTCACCTGGTGTATTACAATTAGTAAATGAGTTAGCCAAGAGTCATACTAACTGAAGATTTTAAACTCTGCTGAGGGGATCCACTTGAATGTGGCCCCTCAAAACAAGATTCAATATAGATAGATAGTATAGATAGATAGATAGATTATATTGATAGATAATATTTGTGGGGTACATCTTTTCCATTTATCAAGTAATTTCATTATATTGAAGAAATGAGAACACAGAGAATTTATTTATAATTTTTTGGAAAATTGATTCTTTTATGAATGTTCTATAGTGCATTGCTCTGTTACTAAGCTCAAGTGGGCTTGCAGGGGAGTTCTATTTACACAGGCACAGCCAAAAGATTTCAACACACACTCTCAAGAATGAGGAGGGAAGGAAGTTGATGCTTGTCGATGGTGGTCTATGACCAGGCACTGTGCAGAATGCTTTCTCCTACATCATTTCATTTGTAACCACAGCTACCACGAAAAACAGGTACACATTTTTTTTTTTTTATAGGCGAAGACTTTAAAGATCAGAGTAATTAAATTATCAAAGCTATTTAGAAGTGATCCTGTGATTTAAACTCAGGTCTGCCTGATCCCAAAGCCCTTTTCTCTCATACACTGACTCTTGAAATATAAAAGCTACCAGGGAATACAATATTTGTCCATAAAAGTGTGGTTAGCAAGACTACAAATATGTTACCATATTCCTAGAATCTTTAAAGAGGTATATTTAAGACAAATGAAAAGTATTATTTTACATGAAATATGTAGTAAACGGGTATAAATTCAAACTTCAAAACATTTTTAATTTTTGAAAGTTTAAAAATTAATATAATTGATGAAAGATATTAAGACAAATATGTTGTCATTGTGACTGAGTTTATGAGACTGACATCAGAGAGAACAATTATGCCTTACATAAAATGTCCCTTGGCGCTTTTGTCAGGATATAATCCTTAACTAGATGAAGCATGGGTCTGAGCCTATATGGTAAATTTTATGTTATTACTTCTAAATGTAGCTATAATTAAAAGGAAGAATTATTATCTTAAAAATAGACTCCAAAGAACTGGTACTTGATATGTGAATTTTATTCAATTAATTCTCAATTACCTGAGAATTAGAATAGCAGACGGTAAAAATGGCAGCTAATTCACAGCCCATTTTATTGCATTGAAAATTCTTCTTCTTCTTCTTTTTTTTTTATTTAACAGATAGGACTCTTTATTTGTCATTAAAAGTCTGAATTTTAAACAGATTCTTGGACTGGTGGTTCATATCCATCAGCTCGTTCAACTTTAGCACCTGTCTCATCACCAGTAGCTTTTCCAGAACTACTACCTTCACCATGAAGCTCCATGGGTTTCCCCAGTTCAAACTTGGGCTTCTTCAGCATTTCACTTTTCTAATAAAGACATCATGGAGAGGATAAATAGATTGGCAAGCCTTTTCTATATCTCTTCCAATGCTGTCCGGAATCATTTTATTGACTACTTCTTTCAAGTCATTTGTTTTCACCTCTCTGGTCATGATTTCCATCATCTTCTTCCGGATTTGGTGGACCTGTTGGTGCTGAGCCTAAGAGGTCTTCCATATCTGATGGTTGCGTTTTTTAGTAAAACCAACACAGAACAGATGAAGCAAATAACCATCAGTAGTCCTGACATCAACATGAGCTTCAATCATAGTCTGCCATTTTTTAACCATGGAACACATTTTGTCACCGGTAAGGTCCATGCCATGAAAATTAGTCAGGCAGTTTTTGCCCTGAACATCTTCAGTAATCAGCTTGAATTTTCTAAATGCAACTTCATCATTTTGCAGATCAGCAAGGCTCACTTCAAACACACAACCCTTGAGGCCATCCGAGGCAACTTTTGTTCCTTGAGCCCTGGTGACTAGTGTTTTCCCAATATTTCTTATATTGAACATAGCAGTTGCCTTCACATCATACCAATCTTTCTTAGAAAATGGATCAACCACTTTCTTCTCAGCTTCCTTTTTGCAGCCTTTCGTAAGGTGCTTGTTCTTGCCAAACTGCCATGGTGCTGCTCTGAGAGCCAAAAGGGCTGAAAATTATTCTTAAGCTTACATTTGAATATGTATGTGCATCACAGTTCCAGAATTTACCAGGCTTAAAGTAAAATCAACTATACAATCATGACCTAATTCAAGAAGAAAGAAAAAGCTATTCTACTTTCTAGTATTATTCTCTCACCCTATCCACCTAAATCTCCCTTTCTCCCTCTTTCAACATAAACATAGGTAGCTTAGCTTTTAATTCACAGTCAGTAGAGAAGCTACTTCCTCCAAGATTATTTGCTATATATTTTATAGCATCTCTGAGTAAAATTGGGAAAGTAAATAAATGTTTTACTCTAAAAAACAGGGACCTCTGAAGGCTGTCTTATGAAGTAAACAGAAACAGAAAATACAAGAATATTAACAAAAAATTTTTTATATAAACAGAGGAGATACCACATAGACTTGAGGGAAAAAGATTCATTATAAATAATTCATAATGTAAAAAGGCCACCAGCGTATAATCAGGAGTAATTAATATATTTTAATGTCTTTTTTAAAAAAAACTTAAGTCATATTTTCTCTGATCAAGAAGTGCTAAGAGTTATTTTTCAAAAGGATAGGATATTTCTTTGCTGTTCTGAATGAAGTATAAGCATCCTACTCGTTTATTATAGGTTCTGGTAGACTAGGAGGGTCCTTTGGTATTCAGAAGCAGAGTGCCCAGTTCCTGTCCTTAATAAATAAAGGAATATAGTTAAGATAAGCAGCAAAGATATTAAGCCACCTGCACAAAACAGCTCCTTCAGTTTTTGAGGCAAGGAGTTCTTAAATAAGTGTATTGTTCTGTGCAGTCCTTCTCTATAGTTAAATAAATTCAACTTCAATTTTCTGTTATTCAGCATGACATTGGATTATGAGGCAAAAGGCCCTAAATGCCTACCAAAAGAAAGAAAGCATTGGCTTTAAACACCATGCAGATGTAAGGCGGAACCCATGGAAACAATCCAAAATTTACAACAGCAAATTCTACTATGTGACAGTGTTCTTTGCAGATATTAAATAAAAAGCAAATGATTTTAAATGAACAAGACAAAAAAGAGCTCTTAGCCTCTCTTCATACGAAGCCAGCTGCTTGCTGGATAGCATTACACAGGCATCAGATTTGGGGTAATTAGACATTTAAGAGAATCTTGTTATTCTGAAAGGTTTCTAGAAATGACAAATATAAAAAGGTATTCAGAGCTATTTTACAGGATGATACAAAACTTTATAGTCACTTGGAACAGATATTAAGTTAGTACAATGTTTTAGAAAATAATAAATAAAAGCTTTATAGTGGAAAGATATTTCAAGCGTAAAACTTCCTGGATAAAGAAAACACCAAAAATTTTAAGACCTGGTTCAAAGTAGTGCTACATGGAAAAAAATGATTGCAGGTTAAAGCAGCAGAATGAATGAACAAGCAGGCAGAAGAACTGGAACCCAGAGATCAGAGGAAATTTATACTTAATGAGAAATTCAAGGCTATATATATTTTTTTAAATGGCAGAGATCATTGATGAAAGGAAAAACAAAATCTCAACACTTTTAATAAACAGTCTATGATAGGATTGTATAGAGGCATCAGGCTGAGCTTGAAAGCCCGACACCTAATTTCAAATCCTGGGTCTGCTTCCTACTAACTGTATGACTTTAGGCACTCCAGTTTTCTTATCTGTAAAATGGTCACTGTTGCATAGGACTGTTCTGAGAGTTATATTACTTAATCTATGCAGAGAAGAGGAACAGTGGCAGGAGCATTGGGAGCACTACATCCATGCTATCGTTGGGGGTGGTGTTGAGGCCACTCCTCCACTTTTTTTTTTTTTCTATTTCAGCATATTATGCAGGTACAAGTGTTTAGGTTACATATATTGCCCTTGCCTCTCCCCACCCTCTGAGTCACAGCTTCAAGCATATCCATCCCCCAGACGGTGCGCATCACACTCCTCCACTTCTGCTTCAAATCTCATCACTGCTGACCTTGAGGACTTTGTTCTTGAACTTGGGCCTGGTGTTACCAGTGATTATCTTTGTATAGAGAAGAGTAAAAACAGGAGTTTTAACTGTTTTTTTTTTCTTTAACAATCTATAGAGCAACTATGGCAAAATGTTAAAACTTGGTATATATGGGCCAGGCACGGTGACTCACGCCTGTAATCCTAGCACTCTCAGAGGCCGAGGTGGGTGGATTGTTTGAGCTCAGGAGTTCAAGACCAGCCTGAGCAAGAGCAAGACCCCATCTCTACTAAAAATAGAAAGAAATTATATGGACAGCTAAAAAAATATATATATATATAAATTAGCTGGGCATGGTGGTGCATGCCTGTAGTCCTAGGTACTCAGGAGGCTGAGGCAGGAGGATTGCTTGAGCCCAGGAGTTTGAGGTTGCTGTGAGCTAGGCTGACACCACGGCACTCTAGCCCAGGCAACAGAGTGAGACTCTGCTTCAAAAAAAAAAAAAAAAAACTTGGTATATATGGATGATGGTTTCACATCCATTTGTTATATCATTCTCTGTATTTTTCTGTATTAGAAAAATTTATAGATATGTTATTTAGAGAGAGACCTTGCTTGCGCAGGTCAAGGATGATAGCATGTTCTATACTAAGGAGTCTAATCAACTCTGTTTTGTGTGCCCAAGGTACAAAAGAAAACCAAAAAGAGGAAGAAAGCTTGTTGAGGGATGTGGGTAGAGGGAGGAGATGAATTTGAAACAGCAATGAAAGAATAAGGAGTACAGAAATTCAACTGTAGCTGGAGAGGGATGTTTGCTTTGTTTTGCCTTTAAAACATGTGATATTGGGACATGTTCATTTGCATTTAGGAATGATCCATTCTAGAGGGCATCCACACTTGCAAATTTAATGTATGTCTTCTGACTTGCATCTTATGTATGAAAAAAATTGTACTTTTTACAGGTATTTAAAAAAATTGCACAAATCATGTTAAGCTACAAATTCCATTTTAACTCTTACTTTTTCCAGTTAATAATGTGTTTTTGAGACCTATCCATGTAGCTATAAGCAAATATGATTCATTCTTTTCACATATATATACAACACATTTTATTTACCCAGTCCTATAGCAATGGAACCTATGTTACCTGAAACTTTCTGTCACCACAAATAATCCTGAAACAAAAGTTTTTTATGCATCTTCTTGTGTACTTTACGGGAGAGCTTGTCTGAAGTATGTGTCCAGAGTAATATTAGTTATAAGTATGAGGTCACAGGCATACACATAAATACTACCAAATGGTTCTCAGAATGGAGGCACTAGCTTACACTCCCCTCTCACTCAATGCAGCTTCCTGCTTTCCTATACTCATTAGAAATAGCTATTTTTATAATTTTTGCCAATTTAAAGAGTATAAAGTAGTGTCTTACTGGGGGTTTAATTTGCAGTTCTCTGCTTATGACTGAAGCTGAGCATTTCACTTTATATTTCTTAGCCATTCATGATTCCCTTTTCATGATATGACTTTTCCCCAGTCTCCTTTCTATCAACTCCAATCTAGCTTTTTTCTTCACTTCTCCATAGAAACAGCTCTTTTCAAGGTCACGAATGACCTGCTATATTGGCAACTCCAAAATTTAATTCTCTGTTTTTATTGAATTCAAACTTTATGCATCATTTGACGCAGTTGTTTTCTCCCTCTTGGCAATACTTTGACTATTGCTTCTCAGTGTCTGTTGATGATTCTGATTCTTAGATCTACTCTAAGTGTTGGCCAGCACCAAGGCTCAGTCCTTAGCCCTTCTCTCTCTCTCTCTTTTTTTTTTTTTTTTTTTTGAGATAGAGTCTTGGTCTGTTGCTCCGGCTAGAGTGCAGTGGCTTCATCCTAGCTCACTGCATCCTCAAACTCCTGGGCTCAAGTGATCCTCCTGCCTCAACCTCCTGAGTAGCTGGGACTACAAGCATGCACCACCTCGCCCAGTTAATTTTTTCTATTAATATCTTAGCCCTTTTCTCTACCTGCATTATCTCCCAAGGTGATCTCATTTAGTTTCATGGCTTTGAAGAGCATCTGTATGTGCGTGTCTTCTATCACCATCATTACAGCTAATAAACATACATGGGCACTTACTATGTGCTAGGCACTATATCCTAAGTGCTTTCGACTCATTAAATCTTTACAATATAAACTTACTAGCATGTAAGTTCTATGAGAGCAGAAACCTTATCTGATATATTCATAGTGCCTGAGACAAGAGAGTTGCTTTAAAAATAATCATTGAAAGAATGAATAAAACTTTGCAGACTTTAGAAATAAGAGTGCCAGCAAATATGTTTAAAATTAAGTATCAAAGATTAAAATATAGTACATGGAATGGAAACAGTTGTGCAGTTTTCACTGACATTATCTGGTATGTATCTTAGTGTTAAAACGCAATTTTCTAATAAATATGTTATTTTATAACAATAGACACTTATTGAGAACCTACCTTAGTTATAGTTAAGTTCCATGCTAGTTATATTCAGTATATAAACATCAACATCAACAAGATATATTCCCTTGTTCTTAAATAAATTATAGTCAAGTGCCTCATTTGGTCTTGGTGAATGATAAACTAATGTTTTAAATAACAAATCAATAACTCCTTTAAACTAAAGTCTGTTTTATTATTTTACCATTTTTAAATTATTTAATTAGATGTTAGTTATGTGGTTGAAACTGTGAGATTTCTGATCAGATATAACTGATCTGAATGAACAAAATCAGTCTGCTGCTTTAGATATAATTTATACATCTATATTGTCATATGACAGTTTGATGAGATCTTCACCCTTTACAAAACTAATATCTCATTTAAAACTATTATAATAAGCCTTCACAGAAGAAAACTGTGTACATGTAAAAATATACACCAATAATAGAAGTTCTTTATTGAGTATCTGACTATGTCAATTTCAAATTAACATATTTTAACTTTAGCAAACACCTTACTTACAAAGCTCAGATGGTAATACAGCCACTTACAGAATTCTTTCATTTTAGCGTTTATATTTCAGAGGTTTGATTCACACCTATTTTGAAACAAGTGTTCTTGAAGTACATTTAACACTTTCTGCATTATGCCAGAAGGGATTGAAATAACAGTTGGAGATTTTTATACATCAGATGCTAGAACAGGTGTGGATATACAGTTTAAAAGATGCAATTCAGTACAGATGTAGTTACATTAAAACATTTATTGGATAAAAAAAAAGAAAAAACAGGGTTAATAACAAAGTAAATGAATAAATGGAAGATAGAGAAGTTTAGATCTAAAAATATTTAACACATTTTCCAACAGGGTTACATAACTATATAAACATCAACTTCTTTTAATGAATCAGTGTGTTTCATGATCAGAATGCTTACAGAGATTCCTTAATGCAGGACTAATTCACACAAAAGTGTGAAGAGATAAAGTGTATCCACAGAGTACTGATTCTTCTTTCTGCACCCTTTCTCTCCATGCTGGGATGGCAGTAAAACAGGTACAGGACAAGAAATTCTTCAAAGGAGTACTTTCATGCTACAAAACTACTTTGAAATAATTGCATTATAAAAAAAAAACTATCATGCAATTACATAATATAAAAGTAAAAAGTAAAGAAGGAAACAAAATTTTTTATATAATTTTAAGACCAAAGAGATCCTAAAGCAATATATACAGATATGTAAAAAAATTTAGCTATCAGGATGTTTATTATAATACCATTTTAACAGAAAAAGTAGTGAAAATAACTGTCCAACAATAGGGTAAGATTAAGTAAATTATGATTCATCCAAACAACAGAATATTTTGAATATTTATTGACATGTAAAGATTTCATAACAGTGGAAATGGGAGGGTAGAGATTATAAAAACTCTTTTATCTTATTTTTATAAAAAACATATACTTAAGGCCACGTGTGGTGATGACCACCTGTAATTCCAGCACTTTGGGGGGCTGAGGTATAAGGATCGCTGGAGTTTGGGACCAGCCTGGGCAACATAGAGAGACCCTGTTGCTACAAAAAAAGATCAAAAATTATCGTGGTGTGGTGGTGCACGCCTGTAGCCCTAGCTACTCAGGAGGCCGAGGCAGGAAGATTGCTTGAGCCTAAGAGTTTTAGGTTGCAGTGAGCTGTGAACGTACCACAGCACTCCAGCCTGTGCTGCAGGGTAAGACCATGTCTCTTAAAAAAAAAAAAAAAAGGAAAAAAATTTAAATCTAGAAAGATACATATTAAATGTTTATAACTCTATCTGAATGTTGGAATTTCCTAATTAGTAGTGAACATGGCTTATTTTGGTAAAAGGAAACAAAAAAAATCATATTAAAGTAGCCTAACACTAAAACATGTAACATACCCATCTCATAACCCATTGATGGTTTTTGTAACCCATCATCAGATACCTACCTTTCCTTTCAACCTCTTCTGCCTTTCCCATATAGAAACTTACATTTCCCACTAGCCACACTGGAAGGGGCCTAGCACAGTAGCTCACTCTGAAGTATAAATTAATGATAACAATATATATGCTTTGATGCTTACAGGCAGTGGAGATGTCAGGTTAAGAGCTTAAGTTTTGGCAGCACAGTTTTGGAATCAGGTTCTATTTCTGCTGATTAGTAGTAGCTGTGTGGTCTTGGGCCAATGACTCAATTCCTCTAGGCCTCTGTAATCTCACTTGTAAACTGGAGATCATAAAAGTGCTTAACCCAGGAAGGTGACAGTAAGGAGGTACCTGCAGTTTCACTGTGCCTGACTTGTGGTAAGTGCTTCATGAATGTTAGCTGCTACTCAGATTAAAGTAGGAAATCTACCTGAACTCATAAAAATAATTTTTTTAAAATGATGTAAGGACAGTATTAGCAATAACTAGTCAGAGAAAGATGTTGGATACGCCGGCAAGAGATAAAAGACATTGGATAAGGGGGTGGGAGGATGGGGAGAGGAGGTCATTTATTTTCCATTAAGACAGTGTCACTATTACTCATGCTATTGGCCCATAAATGCGGATGATCTGTAAATGTCTATGTTCTGTGCCTGGGGAGTCCATGTATGAAAAAGTGTCTGTGTGTGTAGGAGTGGGCCCATGTAGGTGCTAGAGAAGAAGCAGGTTAAAGCTCCTCCCTCCCACCCCCGCTGCTTAGCTGGAGCTGCCCTGAGGACATATAGTGCTTAGTGCAGAAGCCTCATATGACAGAGAAGACAGAACATCAACCACCTTTGTTCCTGATAAAGCCTAGTGTTAATCATATGATAGATGCCTAACTAATGCTGCTGAATGACCAAATAAATTTGTGATTGGTATCTGAATGAGCAGGAGAAGAAAAGAACTTACACTGGGGTGGGGGGGGTGCATTCACATTATGCCACAAATGTAAAATGGGAGAAAGAATGAAAGGCGCGAATCTGTCTGACAGAGGTGGATTTAGGAAATGAGACAAAGGATAAAGCCCAGAGGATTAAAAAAACTGAGGTCTAAAATTTACCCCCAAGGCCTTAAGGGGCATGGTACTGTCAAAGAAAGTGGTAAGACTAAAATCTAGCCTTAGAAGAGGAATACAACATCGGAGGTGAAGAATGAGGAGAAAAGGTTGCAATGGCACAAGTGAAAAGTGACCAGAGAATAAACCAAAATTACAGCTATCTCAAAGGAGAGAAAGGAGTCTCAGAAAAGAGACATCCCTCCTGAGAAGTGAATGATCATTATAGAAAAATTCCTCTAAGATCCATACATTCATGAAATGGAGACAATAAATAAAATAGTGGTACTCTTTAGATAAAAGTTCAATGTTGGGGGCAAATGAAAAAGCAAGGAAACAAGGATAATCTTATAAGATTCCAGTGATCAAAGACCAATGGCTTCCACAGGAGGCCCATTTATTAAACTCCATACTTCAGTGGTGACCTCGCTCTAAAAACGGATTCTCATGATTCTAGTTAGCACTATCTGGCTTGCAACTTGTTTAGAGACACAGAGAAACTGTATTTTTTGTGTTGTCCCGCTGTTGGACATAGAAGCAGCCTGCAGTGTCCCAATATTAAGCTGGTTTCTTTTAAGGGCTGTTGGATTTAGTATAACTAAGGATCACTGTGAACCTCCTGCTTTTATATTTGTAAAATCAGCACTTGCCCCCTTTTATTAGAAGCTGAGGTTGGTTACGTTATTCTCATTGGAGCCCAGTTCAAAAGGAATCACAAAGGCTGGTCAAGTCACCACAGTCAGCTCCCTCTGAAAATCATACCTTGCAGGTAAGGTCATAGTGGAACTCTGTTCATAGACTTCTCCGTCTGCTACACAATAGATGATTCCTGAATTAATCATAGGCACTCCCTTCTTCAGCAACCTGTTCTGAGAGCAGGCAGGCTACTGTTACAGCTAACCAAGGTGACTGGAAGATAAATGAGTGGATGCAAATAGACCTTTGGGCAAAGAGAAATTAAAATTATAGTTTTCCTTTGTAATTAAAATAGTATTTAAGGAAATTCTAATACTTTTATCCTTGATATAATCATTTGGTTTGTTATCACCAGGAAAACCACTTTAAAAGGCAGCTACATACTCTACATTTATATAGTTTTTTAGGTGCTTCTACTGTCTTGTTTATTCTCCTAATGCTTTAAGGTAGATAAGAAAAGCTACCATATTCTCATTTTATAGATAAAGTAACTGAGTCAAAGAAATTAATAACTTGTCCAAAGGTTTAAACAGGACCAGAAAGCAGAAGTGTTTGAATCTTAAATAAGTATTTTTTTCAACTGAACCACATCACTCATTTTGACTTTCACTTTACTAAAAAAGCTACTGATTACAGAATGCAGTACTTATACATGCTACAACGTGGGTGAAACTCACAAACATTATGGTAAGTGTAAGAAGCCACACACCAAAGACCACATATTATATGGTTCTATCTGTAGGAAATGACTGGAATAGGCAAACCTAGAGAAACAGAAAGTAGATTAAGTATTGGTAGGGGACGGAAAGGAGTGTAAAGGGAGTGACTATTAATGGCCACAAGGTTTCTTTCTGGGGTGATAGAAATGCTCTAAAATTAGATCCTGCTGTTGGTCACACAATTCTGTAAATATCCTAAAAATAATGAATTGTACACTTAAAGTGGGTGAATTTTATGATTTATAAATTATATCTCAATAAGGCTGTTTTTAAAAATTCTATTAGTATATTAAAATATTATATGCAAAATAATTTCATCAAATTATTCATGCTATTCATTATGTCAGACAGCTTACTGAAAGAAAAAAGTCAAAAGTTTCTTCACTTGGAATAAATCTGAAAGTTGGTCAAATAAATTTAAGGAAGGATATTAATGCCGAAGTGATTTACCTGAACTCTATCTTCCAATATTTGTGACTGCTGACAAAAAGAAAAGGATACTTTATTCTAGCAGCTGGGAAGAAAATCATTTAAGTGAACCAATTTGTGGGTCAAAATGACCTCGGAGAGGAGTATTATCAATTGAGACAAATTGTGCATTTTGGAAGTTATATTAATGTGAACTAAACATAAAATTATAAAATTTATGTAAATAAATCTTTAAAAAGGGAACCAAGAATTTAGTCTTCAAAATTTTATTTTGTATGTTGACTTTCCTATGAAAAAGTTAAATTTTTGCATTAGGAGCTAGGTTGCTATTGACAGCCCATTATTTACTCTTAAACTACTATTAATTATATGCACCAGAATTAACACATGTATTTAAATTTGTGAACATCTATATTTTAAAAGATAAACAAAAGGAAAATGTGGGGAAAAACAAAGTTAAAGGTTTTTATGTAGAAAAGTAACGATCATAAAAATCATATACTTGAATCAAAGTTGAAATTGTACACTGGTGATTTAAAAGAAAAAAGTAATAAAATGTAAAAATATGAATATTTAACTTTGGACACAAACAAATGTCATCAGAATTAGAATCACAGCATATTAGAGCCCAAAGGGACTTCTGAGCTCTCAGTCCTGCCCTACTCAGTCCCCTAGGTGTGGACACATTCATTGAGGATAAATGGCATGTCAGAGTCGCCTGGCTAATGTGTTGGAGGGCCATGATCTTCTGATTCTTGGCCTAGCATGCTTTCACTTAATACCACACTGCTGGGGAATGTGGGGTCGGGGGCTAGAAGACACAATAGAGAGATTGTTGCATAGTTTAAAATGGAGAATGATTAAGTTTATTCTAAAAGTGAATTTTAAAGTAAAAATTATGGATATATAAAATATTAGAACAACTTTTAAAATGTATTTATAAGGAAAGACAATAATGGTATAATATTCTGCACAGGTTTAAAAATCCAGAGTGTAAAAACTAAATTTCATATTAGTCAAAGTGCAACATGTTACGTCATTTAGTAAGAGAGGGAACCTAAGAGAGTAAGGAACAACTAAAAGCGTGGGTGACAGCAGGCCACAGTATAGAAATTCAAGTGAGATGACTGAAGATGCTGTAAGATACAGGGGAAATAGTATAGAGTTTGAATTCTCAGAAGGAGAATGCAAGGGGAGGACAGAGGATGGGACAGAAAATTATGCCAGGAAAATAGAAGGGAAGATGTTCAATTAGTACTAGAAAGGAAGAGCCTTATTATTATAATTAACACTTTTTTTATAGCAAAGTAAAAACTTGTTTTATTGAAAAAAGAATCCAGTACAGTCAACTGAAATAAGATGATAATTTAAATGAGCATATGCTTCACCTCCCCTAAAATATTTGAAAGTAGTAGAAAGTTCAGAATAAATTTTTCACAATCGGTCATACTTTCTAAAGCATTTCTGTAATCATTAAAAGTTATTTCTAGGAATTTCAGGACTTTATAAATTGTACAAAATAGATAATTAACACTTAAAGCTGGTTCTACAACTGTGGAGAGGCTGGTAAAATGGCTTGTTGGAAAGAAGTATAAACAATGTAAATGCTTAGAATTGGATTTAAGATTATTAATTAAAATAAGCCATTTACAAAGTTCATATCAAAAAGTGAACTTAAATACTTTCTATTATATTCTTTAAAAAATTATGCTCTTAAAAACAAGACACAAGAAAGAAGAGATGAGGGGTGTATCAGTCTGCCCTTTTGATTTTGATTTCCCCAAAGAAAATCTAAAATGCTCTGCCCATTATGTTAATCCAGTGATGCATCTGCAGAGGACATTCACTGCAACATATTGGTTTTTCCTCTTCTCAAAAGGTTGACATTATTTCTGAAAAACATTAATAATCTGGAAAAACTATAGATGGTAATTATCAAGATAATAGAAAATTTTAGATATTAATTGGCTAGTAACAAAAATTAGGCATACATTTAAAATAAGCCAGATTTAAGAAGATAGTTGAAGTTCATAAAAATTATGAAAGTAAATGTCATAAGATGATAGAAAAAGTAAAACAAAATAATTTGAAGGGCAACATGACTGGAGTTACAGAAATTCACGGAATATTCTCAATACAGAGGACAAAATAATTCTTCCAAGAATTGCTAAAGTTAAGAGCACCTGCACATACAACCCATGTGAAGCTAGGAAGTGAGAAGTCCCATGAAAATCCATGGAGTTGGAGAACACCTACAACTAGAAGTCAAAGTGAAGATGAGGCCCACTGGGGGGCATGTGGTAGATGTCCAATAAATTACTTGCTGAAAAAATGAAATCAATCCCTGGACACAGTCAGCCCAGGGCTGATAGGTGGGAACAGATGAGTTGTGCTAGGAGGCTAGTGAATAAGTTAGTGGATAGTGGGCAGAGATAAAATCAGATTATTAAAAGCAGAAAACAGGTAGTAGAGAGGAGGGGAGAAAAGGGGCAGGCTTGGAGCACTGGCGGTGGGAACACCTGAGAAAGTCCCCCATGGCCCCTAGTGGGAAGAGGAAAGTATAACTAGTTTGAGATACAACCCTGCAAAACCTGAGATAGAAACTTTACTGCCTTTCCTGAATTTGTAGTTCTATAGCCTTCCTAAATCACTGTAAATACTTGCAAAATCAATTAGAAATAAACAATATGTTGGTGCAGTCGGTTCACCAGAAAGGTATTTGTGGATAAAGCAAGAGGTACCTTTATGAACATTTTTCTAAATGCTTTGACAATTTCTACACTGAGACTCTGACGTGGCAATGAGTAAGATCGTTACTGAATTAAAAAAGAAAAAAAGCAATCTGGTATCCTTCACAGATAGGTACACAGAATGTGGCGCTTGTTATCCCTAGTTGGGAGTAGCTCTAATAATCCTGTCACTGTGACTACCATTTTAAATGGTTTCAACCAAGAGAAATGTAACAGCCTTTTAAAATGTTTTTTCTGTTAACATAGTTTGGGTGTTACCTATGGAGTGAATCTATTCAATACCAGCAGCAAAAATGAAGTCATAATTTAGTCTTGGAATTATATTGCTCTTTGCTCTGCAATTACACTGCCCCTCAGAAGAGTCTGTGTTCCATCTTTAACTGCACAATCTCTGCAGGAAGACCGAATAGATCAGTCTTCACCTGTACTTTTGATTTGGATATAGACGGCACTTAATGAAAGTGAGGACTTAATGAATATAAAAACTGTCGCTAATTAGTACTATATTGTTTGGGGGAGGTTTTTTACTGCAGGAGCTAAATCTTGAAAGATGTGTAAGGTGGTGTTTTTCGTTTTTGAAGAAAGTTTATTTAGTGTTAACATCAGAAAAAAGTTAAAAAGGGAAAAATATCACTCTTTTCCATCACCCTAAAATTTATTTTCATATCTCCATATTCCCTCTGGTTTCTATTCACAAATATACCTACTTTGACATAATTATAATATACATACAATTTTGTGGATTGTTTTTTACTATGTAACATGATCATAAGCATGTTCCTATGTCAATGCTCAGTGTTCATACTTTCATTTTTAACTCTGTATAATGTTTTCAATTTTGGTATGTGATAATTTACTACTCATTTCATTAGTGTTGGGAATGAAATTCGTTCTAATCATTCACTATTATAAGTATTAACTTTTCACATAAATACTTTTCTTCTGCTTGTTTCCTAAGTACAAATTCTTGAGAAGGAGATTACTTGATCACAAACATTTCTATGGGTTAAAAAAATATAGTAACCATTTATATTACCAAATGAAGGAAAACCTTACCATTAAATTCTTTGTACTAATTTAAAAGGTAAGATTTTTGTTTAGTTATTAATAATTAAACATTTTGTGTTTGTTTATTATGTGTTTTTCCTGTGTTAATGGTCTGTTTCTTGGGGTCTTGGAGTTTTCTTACAGTTGAATAAATCCTTTATATGGTACGGATTTTAACCCTTTGCAAATCATACACGATACAAATACTTTTTGTCAGTCTGCTATATTCAGGTTGTTTGGCAGTTTTTTAACTCACGAATTCTACCTTTTTTTAATAGGCAAAATCTGTCAATCTTACCCTTTGCAATTTTTAAAGTGCTGCTTTATCCCTCCATAATTAGAATACGTTCTGTATCTTATTTGTGCTGTGCTAGTTTTCCTGTTGTTTTTCCTTATGTAATTTGAGGTTTATTTTGGTGTACTTGGTTTATTTACTTTAGTTATCTCTATACTACTTATATAATTTTGCTTTTTCCTATTGTTAATGATCATATATTAAAATCTCATTCTACTTCTAGATTTGCTACTCTGTTCTAAAGGTATATATTGCCATTTTTATAGCAGAAACACATCACTGTAATAACACAGGCTAAATATGCAATGGCTAGGTGGCTGAACATGGTTCTTCCTTTATAGGCTATATAAAAATATGTACTTTCCCCAAGATCTGCTCCAAGAACAAGTGACACCAAGAAGCTGAAGCAGTAGAGAATTTATTCTGGGATCACCTGGTATCAGGACCAGAGGAAGAGGCGGGTCAGGTAGGTGTCCAGTGTCTTAAGGACAGCTGCATCCGCACCAGATAGTTCTTTGTGACATGCTTTTGGCTATGAATCTGGCAGCCTCGCTTTACTGGGTTCCTAACTACTTTCCAAGCCTGGTTCTTCCACCTTTTCAGAGATTTAAAATATCTAAATAATATCCTTTCAATAAAGTCCTTTGCTATTTGAATTAGAGTTAGTTTTGGCTGCTTGCAACTGAGAAAATTCACAAATGCACTTCTTTTTGAAAACGTAAGCTACTTCTATTTTCATTTCTTTTTTTTTTTTTTACTATGCTATAGCGTGAATATCATTTTCCTACATTCCTTATTATTTTTTTTCATATTTATTTATTTATTTTTTTGTATCTTATTGTTATGGGGGATACGGAATTGCAGGTTACATACGTTGCCCATGTACCTACCGTCTTTACCCCCAAGTCAGAGCTCCAGGCGTGTCCGTTCCCCAGGTAGTGCGCATTGCACCCATCAGGTAGGTATATGTCCCTCCCCCCCACCCCCCCTTCCCGAGTCAGCACCTTCAAGTGTTACCATTCCCCAAACGGTGTGCAATGCACTCATTGTGTAGGCATACCCCCATCCCCTCCCCCACGCCCCACCTCAGTCTGATATCCGATTGGTGTCGTTCCCAGATGTGTATTTAGGTGATGTTCAGGGAAACCAATTTTCTGGTGAGTACATGTGATGCTTGTTTTTCCATTCTTGGGATACTTCACTTAATATAATGGGTTCCAACTCTCTCCAGGAGAACCATAGAGATGTCATATCTTCATTATTTCTTATAGCTGAGTAATATTCCATGGTATACATATACCACAGCTTACTAATCCAATCATGTATTGATGGGCATTTGGGTTGTTTCCACATCTTTGCAATTGTGAATTGTGCTGCTATAAACATTCGGGTACATGTGTCTTTGTTACAGAATGACCTTTTTTCCTTTGGGTATATGCCCAGTAATGGGATTGCTGGGTCAAATGGCAGGTCTACTTGAATCTGTTTAAGATACCTCCATAATGCTTTCCACAGGGGTTGCACTAGTTTGCAGTCCCACCAGCAGTGTATGAGTGTTCCTGTCTCTCCACACCCATGCCAACATGTGTTGTTTTGGGTTTTTTTGATAAAGGCCATTCTCATTGGGGTTAAGTGATATCTCATTGTGGTTTTGATTTGCATTTCTCTGATGATTAGGGATGTTGAGCATTTTTTCATATGTTTGTTAGCCATTCTTATATCTTCTTTCCAGAAGTGTCTATTCATGTCATTTGCCCACTTTTTGATAGGGTTGCTTGATTTTTTCTTGCTGATTTTCCTGAGTTCTAAAAGATTCTTGTTATCAGTCCTTTATCTGATGTGTAGTATGCAAAAATTTTTTCCCATTCTGTAGGTGGTCTGTTTATTCTCTGGACTGTTTCTTTCGCTGTGCAGAAGCTTTTTAATTTAATCATGTCCCATTCATTTATTTTTGTTGCTGCTGTGATTGCCTTGGGGGTCTTCTTCATAAATTCTTTGCCTAGGCCAATGTCTGTAAGAGTCTTTCCTACATTGTCTTCTAGAATTCTGATTGTATCACGCCTAAGGTTTAAGTCTGTTATCCACCGTGATTTGATTTTTGTGAGAGGTGAAAGCTGTGGGTCCTGTTTCAGTCTTCTACAAGTGGCTAACCAATTCTCCCAGCACCATTTATTGAATAGGGATTCTTGTCCCCAGAGTATATTCTTTCCCACTTTGTCAAAAATTAGGTGACTATATGAGGATGGTTCTATATTTGGATTTTCTGTTGTGTTCCACTGGTCTGTGTCCCTGAACTTGTGCCAATACCAGGCTGTTTTAAGAACCACGGCCTTGTAGTATAGTTTGAGGTCTGGCAAATTAATACCTCCCATTTTGTTTTTGTTGCTTAAAATTGCTTTTGCTATACGGGGTCTTCTTTGATTCCATACAAAGTGTATAATTATTTTCTCTATGTCTGTAAAGAATGATGTTGGTAATTTAATAGGGATTGCATTGAATCTGTAGATCACTTTGGGTAGTATAGACATTTTAACAATGTTGATTCTTCCAATCCACGAGCATGGTATATTTTTCCATCTATTTGCAAGTTCTGCTATTTCTTTTCTCAGTGTTTCATAGTTTTCCTTATAGAGGTCCTTTACCTCTTTAGTTAGATATATTCCTAGATATTTTATTTTCTTTGTTGCTACTTTGAAGGGTATTGAGTCTTTAATTTGGTTCTCCGATTACTGCTAATGGCATATATAAATGCCTCTGATTTGTGTATATTAATTTTGTAGCCTGAGACTTTGCTATATTCATTAATCAATTCCAGGAGTCTCACGGTTGAATCCTGGGGGTTTTCCAGATATAACATCATATCATCAGCAAAAAGTGAGAGTTTGATCTCTTCCTTCCGTATTTGGACTCCCTTGATTCTGCTCTCTTGCCTGATAGCTCTCGCAAGGACTTCCAATACTATGTTGAAAAGTAATGGAGACAGTGGGCAGCCCTGTCTGGTTCCAGTTGTAAGTGGGAGTGCTTTCAGTTTTTCCCCATTCAGAATGATGTTGGCTGTGGGTTTGTCATATATGGCTCGTATCATTTTTAGGTAGGTTCCATCAACGCCTATTTTGTTAAGCGTTTTTATCATAAAAGGGTGTTGAATTTTGTCAAATGCTTTTTCTGCATCTAATGAGAGTATCATATGGTTTTTGTTTTTGCTTCTATTTATGTGGTGAATTACATTTATAGATTTACGTATGTTGAACCACCCCTGCATCTCGGGGATGAAGTCCACTTGGTCGTGGTGGATTATTTTTTTGATAAGTACTTGGATTCGATTTGCTAGTATTTTATTGAAAATTTTTGCATCTATATTCATGAGAGAAATTGGTCTGTAGTTCTCTATTTTTGTTGCGTCCTTTCCAGGTTTTGGTATCAATGTTATATTGGCTTGGTAGAACATGTTGGGGAGAATTCCATCCTTCTCAATATTGGAGAGTAGTTTATGTAGGATGGGCACCAGTTCTTCTTTGTATGTATGGTAAAATTCAGGTGTGAACCCATCTGGACCAGGGCTTTTCTTTTTGGGAAGGTTTTTTATTGCTGTTTCGATTTCAGTTCTTGATATTGGTCTGTTCAGGTACTCTATTTCTTCCTGATTGAGCCTGGGAAGACTATGTGTTTCTAAAAATTTGTCCATTTCCTCCACATTCTCCAGTTTGTGTGCATAAAGATTTTTGTAGAATTCATAGATGATATCTTGTATCTCTGTAGCATTGGTTGTGATTTCTCCTTTCATGTTCCTAATGGAGGTTATTAGAGATTTTAGTTTTGTGCTCTTGGTTAGTCTTGCCAGGGGTGTGTCTATTTTGTTTATCTTTTCAAAGAACCAACTTTTTGTTTTATTAATTTCTCTTATAGTTTCCTTGTTGTCCTTTTCATTTAATTCTGATTTGATCTTAGTAATTTCTCGCCTTCTGCTGGGTTTGGGATCGTTCTGTTCTTCTTTCTCCAGCTCTTTGAGTCTATTCGTTAGGTTGTCTATTTGCATGTTTTCTGTCTTTTTGGTATAGGTATTTATGGATATGAATTTTCCTCTCAGGACTGCTTTAGCTGCGTCCCATAGATTTTGATAAGTTGTATCTCCATTGTCATTTAATTCAAAGAAATTTTTGATTTCCATCTTGATTTCTTCCTTTATAGAATAATTATTCAGGAGAAAGTTATTTAGCTTCCATGACTTTGAGTAAGAGTGAGGGTTTCTGTTTGTGATCATTGTTACTTTTATTCCGCTGTGATGTGAGAAGATGCATGGTATAATTTCTATTTTTTTGAATTTTTTGAGACATGCTTTATGTCCTAGGACATGGTCAATCTTAGAGAATGTCCCATGAGCTGATGAGAAGAATGTATATTCTGTGGACTTTGGGTAGAATGTCCTAGGGATGTCAGCCATGCCCATTTGTTCTAGCATTCTATTTAGGTCCATTATGTCTTTGTTTATTTTCTGTTTAGAGGATCTGTCCTGTACTGTCAGTGGGGTGTTAAAGTCTCCAGCTATTACAGTATTGTTATCTATCATTTGGTTGAGATCTAGTAGGGTTTGCTTTATGAATCTATGTGCACCTAGGTTGGGTGCATATATATTGAGTATAGTCATGGCTTCTTGTTGAATTGTGCCTTTAATCAGTATGTCGTAGCCATCTTTGTCTTTTATTATTTTTGTTGGTTTGAAAGCTAAGTTATTGGAAATTAAGATTGCCACGCCAGCTTTCTTTTGGTTACCGTTTGCTTGAAATATCGATTTCCATCCTTTTATTTTCAGTCTAAATGCATCTTTGCAGGTTAGGTGAGTTTCTTGAAGACAGCAGATACTTGGATTGTGTTTTTTTATCCATTGGGCCAGTCTATGTCTCTTGAGCGGGGAATTCAAGCCATTCACATTTATTGAGAAAACTGATAAGTGAGACAGTTTTTTGTTCAGCTTGTTGGCTAGAACTTCATTGCAATGTTTTCTCTCCTGAGCCATTGTGGTATCTGGAATTTGATCTTTACCTCTTGAGTAGTTTTACATTCGTGGATCTTTCTTGTGCTGATCCGTGTGTAATTCTCTTTTGAGTACTTCTTGGAGGGCTGGTCTTGTCTTGGTGAATTCCCTCAACCTTTGTTTATCTAAGAATGTCTTGATTTCTCCTTCGTATAGAAAACTTAGCTTAGCTGGGTACAAGATTCTAGGCTGGGCATTATTCTGTTTCAGAAGCGTGAAAATGGGGCCCCAACCTCTTCTTGCTTGTAAGGTTTCAGCTGAGAAATCTGGCATAATTCTGATGGGTTTTCCCTTGTAAGTTACTTGTTTCTTTCTCCTTACAGCTCGGAGAAGGGACTCTTTAGTGGATATTTTGGTCAGCCTGATGACTACGTGGCGTGGTGTTTTCCTATTTGCTATGAATCTCCCAAGGGTCCTTTGAGCTTCTTGAATCTGTATGTCTAGACTATTGGCAAGGCCTGGAAAATTTTCCTCGATTATGTCTTCAAATAGCTTGTCCAACCCTTGCTTATTATCTTCTTCACCCTCAGGAATGCCAATAACTCTCAAGTTAGGTTTCTTCACATAATCCCACATTTCTTGAAGATTCAGATCATTTCTCTTACTTTTTCGATCTATCTCTGTGACTGACTTATTTAGTTGGAAGAAGTTATCTTCAATTTCTGAGATTCTTTCCTCTGTTTGATCTACCCGGCTCTTGAGACTTTCCACAGTGTTTTGTAGCTCTCTGAGTGAATTCTTCATTTCTAGGAGTTCAGTTTGGTTTTTCTTCAATATTTCAATTTCCTTAGTGAATTTTTCCTCCAAATCCTGTATTTTTTTTGTGTGTTTTCCTTGTGTTGTTTATCTATTGATTCTTGTATATTATTCAGCTTGTTTATGATCCATAATTGGAATTCTTCCTGTGACATGTTGGTGTTTTGAGTCTGGTTTGTGTCAAATGGTTGAGAGCTGGTATTTCTCTTTGGGGGTGAGCTTTCTGTTTGATTCTTTGTGCTTCCTGTGTTTTTTCGCTGGGCCCTTTCCATCTAGATTAATCGTTGGATCTTTTCTTATAGATTTAGTCTGGTTAACAGCACTCTTTGTGCTCTATTCTTAGGCTGTGAAGCAGTCTAGGTATATTGCTTCTTTTGGCAAGAGGGGGAGACTATTGTGTATTGTTTAGAGATTTTTCTGTTTCCGTTGGGGGACTGCTTCTGATGGGTCCAATCCTAGAGGACTGGAGTGATCCAAGACCGCTTTGGCGAGTTAGGACACTGTGTTGTGGTCTTTCAGAAGGCAGGCAGGGTCCACACTAATAGTAGACCGAAATTCTCTTTGTTTGTTTGTTTGTTTGTTTTTTTCCCTTTGGTTCTTCCTCTATAGGGGAGGTTTCTGTCTCTATCCGCAGGAAAGATACTAGCTATGGGGAGAGGACGGTACCCTCGCTTGCTCAGCGCCCCAGTTGCTGTAGCTCCCACGGGCAAAAGTCTGCCTTGGCCCAATGTCCCCAGGGATCAGGTTCCACACTCTCGCTTCTGGAGAAGTATTCAGTGATTACACATGGGCGGGGCCCCTATATAAGGTCCATGGACCAGGGGAGGAGGCCGTCCAGGGAGCCTCTTTGTACCCTATTGCTCCGCAGTGACTTGGCTGTGGGCCCTAAGATGGCGACTGCGCGCCTGCAGATCGCCGGCACTGGGGGTGACTGCTCAGGATCCGGTATGTACCAGAGCCAGGGACCTGGCCCGTTCCGAAGCTCACCGTGGGTCCTCAGTTAGAAGGTGAAAAGAGAGAAGAAAGAAAGAAAGAGAAAAAAAAAAGAAAGAAAAAGAAAAGGAAAGAAAGAAAAGAAAGAGGAGAAAAAGAAAGAGAAAAGAAAAAAGAAAAAAGAAAAAAAAAAAGAAAAGAAACACAAAAAAAACCAAACCAAAAAACACCAAAAACACCAACAAAAATGAACAACAACAAACTACATAGCACCACACCACACCGCAAAGTGGACCGATACACAAATCTGAAGTATATAGTTCAGCGACTCAATGATTTTTTGTTTTGTTTTGTTTTACGCCTTAGTGCAGCTCCGCCCCTTCACGCCCGCCCGGCTGGGTCCCGGGCGGTTTCGCAGTGGATCTCAAGATGGCGTCTGCGCGCCCGCACAGCTCCGAGGATGGTGGGGATCCAGTCTCCGTGCTCAAAAAGGCGCAGCAGCCAGAGGCCCAGAGAGCAAAGGCGCCCGCCGAGGCTGTCCGGCTCGTGAGCCGCCGCAAAAAAAAAAAACCCAGAAAAAATTCACCAAGAACAAAACATACAGTTCGGCGAGCCTATTATTCTTCTTTTTTTTCTTTTTTTTTTTTACACCTTAGCGCAGCTCTGCCCCTTCACCCCAAGCGCGGCCCCGGCGGAGATTGCTCCAGTGTCCAAGCCGCTCCATTTATTGTTGCCCAGCATGCTCATGCATATCCCGCACTGCTGGCGTTGGTTCAGAGACCAGCGGAGGGCGCCGGGCAGAGAGAGTCGCTCGGCACTTTATGGCTCCCGAGTGGTTTCGCCCTCATTTTCAAGATGGCGCCTGCAGATCTCCGGGGCTGGAGGGGACCGGCTCCCCGGCAGGCAGAGACCATCACTGCCCGGGTGCTGGCCAGCAAGGACACGCACCGGGGGTGACCGGCTGGAGAGCTGCCAAAAAAGGCAGCACGGGGTACAACGCTATTTGCTGTCCGGGAATCTTTTGTGTTTTTCCGTCCTGGTGCAGATCCGTCCCTCCTCGCCAAGCGCTGTCTCAGCTGAGATCCCCCAGGTTCTAAGGTAATTTCGCAAAAAAGCCTCCTGTCTACAATGTCCCACGTATCCCTCAGTGATTCTGTGCTGGCCTGGGACAGGGTTCTATTCAATTGGGAGCGGAGGACATTGAGGAGAGCAAGCCGCTTTCCCAAGAGGCTACACCCGCCCCGGCTGGGGGCGGGTGTAGTCGACCCGCGCTCCGCTGGCTAGTGTCTGTCCCACGTTCTGCAGAATCCCGCATTCCTAATTTTCGTTCATTTCAGACCTCACTCGCTTTGTTTGTCCCACGCTGATTCTCCATGGATTCACACCGCTGTTCCTGTGTGGGAGCAGTCCTCTAGCGTTGTGGCAGGTCCGGATCGATGCCTTCCTCACCAGGAGCGCAGAACCAGGCCGTCACCACCACTCCACCATCTTGGAACTCCCTCCTTATTATTTTTTTAAGCTAGTACCAAACCTGCCTGGTTATAAGGACTACTTATCAAAAATAAAGAGTCTTGAACAATCTAATTCAGTACGTTGGGACAGAAGTATAAGAATGCACATTTTTTTTTTTTTTTGAGACAGAGTCTTGCTTTGTTGCCCAGGCTAGAGTGAGTGCTGTGGCGTCAGCCTAGCTCACAGCAACCTCAGACTCCTGGGCTTAAGCGATCCTACTGCCTTAGCCTCCCGAGTAGCTGGGACTACAGGCATGTGCCACCATGCCTGGCTAATTTTTTTTTCTACATATATTTTAGTTGGCCAGATAATTTCTTTCTATTTTTAGTAGAGACGGAGTCTCGCTCTTGCTCAGGCTGGTCTGGAACTCCTGACCTTGAGTGATCCACCCGCCTCGGCCTCCCAGAGTGCTAGGATTACAGGTGTGAGCCACCACGCCCGGCCAAGAATGCACATTTTTAATGAGTCCCTTATACTTACTCAGCCTTCCCATTCTCACCCACCTATACCCTCTCCTTGAATCCTCACAGCCCAGATGTTCTTGTGGTGAGGCTATTTTGGAAAACACTATCCTAATGGCCCTAGCTTAAATTCTTATCAGATTTACTAGGTCAATGATCTATTTTTGTAAGGGGGAAATCCTCCCCCACCCCTACCTTTTTTTTAGGTAGAGAAATAGGGGAGCAGTGTTTTCATGTGCCTTTTTGGAATTCATTGACATGGTTAATGAGCCAACACAGGCTTTGAGCTGGGTTTGAATCTCAGCTGGGTGACCATGGACTACTTTCTCTATATCTGACAGGAATAATAAAAGCTTTCATATAAGGATAATCTGAGGATCAGATGACAGAAAATTAGTCGAATGCTCAGTGTTAGTCAAGTGACTGGCACAGGGTGGGAGCGGGGTCCCAGGTGTGAACATGTCTTCCATTTCTTCTCTTCTTGTTGTTATTATTTCCACAAATCCCATACACATAATCATTTCTTTTTTCAAATATGGAAAGGTTATTACTTAACCCTTCTCTGATTCTACAATATAAGATACTGTATCATGTCTTCTGATGTTTTACTATTCATCTAAGAAACAAAAATATTCAAGGAAATTGCTTAATTTATAAGCTAGAATAAAAAGATTAAATAGAAGGGAAACAAGAACAATATGCCTTGATTTGGGGGAAGAACTGCACTATGGGAAACTGCTTTAAGTGTAGAATGTATATTTTTGTCCTTTTAAGTCTACAATAAATAGCATGGCCTATTCAGAGTTTTATTTTATTTATAAATGTATTTAATTTTATAAATAGCTAATACATTTTAGTTCAGAGTAGTCTTTAAGATATGAAGTATATAGTAAAATTTCGCCCCTTGAGGAGGCTAGAATGATCCATGTGTAATAGAGTTCTAACATCAGTAAGAACTCATGTTTAGCTTAATATAGTTACAGATGGTTACATATAGAAATATTTATAGGTATGTATATATACACAGGTTAGTGTACACATATATATTCCTTTTCTCTGTCAACTGAGAGAGCCTAAAAGAAATAACAACCCCAGTATTAATAAACACAGCTAGAACCCAGATCTTGAATATGATTTTCCAATAAAAGGAATCAGGGCTTTTTAGAGAAATGGCTAATTCTAGGACTGGGGCAGGAAATATACAAGATGAGCTGTTCTTGTAGTGCCAGAAAATCAGGAAGTGTTTAAAAAAAACAACACACCCCCCCATTGATGGGAATATGTCCAAGGAACACAGGAGCCAACTAAAAGAACTTCTAATGGTCAAAATTGGAAAATTTGAGCTAAAAAATTAATGAAATATACAGTATTGGATTATAATCTAAGTATAAAATAAATATCTGTGAGTCTATACTCATACAAATAATAAATTGATAAATGGTGAAAAGAAACAAATCTCCCATGCAGAAGAATTCCAAATAATTTATGTAGCTGCTCCTCCCTAGAGAAGAGGGAGCATAACTTCCGAGTCAAGTCTGGGTTACACACAGAGACTTCTTTCCAAAGAGTACAATGTGGAAAGCAGGAAAGGAATAACTTTACTGTGGAGAAACCAGACAAATACTACTTTAACCAAGGGTCAACATCAATAGTCATACATTATGTTGATAGTTTTTAGTCTTAACAAAATACGGTGAAAATGCCACTTTGCCTTCCATGCTTTTCTTCCCCCAAACCCATAACTCTACTTTAATCCTGAGAAAAACATCAGACAGATCTAATAGAGGAGCATCCTACAATACACCTGACCAGTACACCTTCAAACCACGAGGGACATCAAAAACAAAGAAAGAGGAGCCTAAGAAGACATGACAACTAAATGTAATGTGGTATCTTGGATGAGATCTGGGAACAGAAAAAGGACACTCGGCAAAAACTAAGGAAATGTGAATAAACTATGCACTTTAGTTAATAATGATTGGTCAATATTGGTTCATTAATTGTAACAAATGTACCATACTAATGTACATTGTTAACAATAGGGGAAATTGTAGGGGAGGGGTCGTATATGAGAACGCTCTATAGTACCTTCTCATTTTTTCTATAAATCTCAAATTGCTGTAAAAAATAAAGCTTACTTTTAAAAAAAGTTTCCCCTCACTTATCTCTCATTTACCCAATTCCTATTGTCCCCAAATAGGTAAACACTGTTATTAGTTTCTTATGTATACATATCCAAAGATGTTAAAAATTTATATACAGTATAAGTAAATATGAATACAAATACATTTCACTTCTTTTTTACAAAAGTTGTGTCATGGTGCATATGCAAAATTATGTGTCTTGCTTTCCTTATTTGACAATATAGTTTGGAGTTCTCTCCATATCAATAGACAAGGAACTTGCTCTTTTTTTATGGCTACGTGGAATCTACTGTTTGAATATTGAACAGTTAATTTAACTACTCATCTAATTTTTTAGGTTGCCTGCAATCATTTGCTATTACCATGCTTCAATGAATAGCTTTGGACGTCTGTTATTTCCACTTATAAGGAGGCATCTCTACATGTTAATCCCTAGAAATGGAATTACAGGGCCAAAGGGGGGGTGCAATTGCATTTCAGACAGATATTGACAAGCTATCCTCTGTAACAACTGTACCAATTTAATCTGATACATAAAAATCAATATCTTAGTAGTTTTATTTTTCATTGATCTTATAAATATGAGAAATATTTAGTTTTGACAGCGTTTTATTTTGAGGGGAAAAAAGGTCAAAGCTAAACTCCAAAATATCAGTTTCTCTGAGAATCTATTGTTCATACATTAAGGAATTTCACATGGATTTATGTCGTCAGCGTTAACAGCTCCTAATGTAATAAATTCCACGAGTTTATTTTTGCTGCTACTTACTCTTACATGTTTTCAATGTATCTCTATCTAGCTAGATACAGCTTCTAGTTCTAAAAAGTTTCCAGGAATCTATAACCTTGGGGGCCATCCCATAGCCACCATTCCAGCTCAAGAGGAAAATCCAGGATATGAGAAAAGAATTTCAATTTTCTGAGGAATGCAAGAGTGTCTTTAGATAGAACTTGCTACATTAATTCCCTGCTTTTTCTAGTTCATAAAATCAAAACTCCATATAAGCCGCCCCCAACTTTTTGGCACCAGGGACTGGTTTCATGGAAGACAGTTTTTCCACGGACTAGGGGATTAGAGTGGGTGTGTTGTGGGTGGGGGAGGGTAATGTGGAGCTCAGGCAGCGATGCGCAGCCCATTTCCTAACAGGCCACAGACTGGTATTGGGCTGCAGCCCAGGGATTAGGGACCACAGAATTCTATTTGAATAAAATTTTGAATACACTCAAAGTTTCCAAATCATGGTTTGGGTGTGGCAAAGTCGTAACATGTAACCAAAATGTTTGTATCCCCATAATATCCTGAAATAAAGAAATAGATAAATAAATAAAAAGAAAAAAAAAACCTGATTTGCTCATTCCTTATACTATACCCACTAGCAAAAAACCATTTGAAGCATTAGAATCTTAGAATTCTAAGCTACCTAGTTTAACTTCCCACCAAACCTGGAAATCCTTTTATAATATATCTGAAAGATAACAATCCAGACTCAGCTCATTTCTTTATAAGGCAGCCTAATATTGTTAAATAGCTTTATTAAGGCAAAATTATTTTCTAAAATCTGCTTCCCTAAAATGTTAACTTCCTGGTTCTAATTGCACTGGTTGGAAAGAAAGAAACTAAATATATTCTCTTCTCTACATGGCAGCCCACTAAAAAACAGTGGCACCTTTTCTTATAAATATTACACATTTCCAGTTCCCTCAAAAGTCCTCAAATAAATGACTTCCAGATTCCAGTATGCCAATTTCCAAAGGAAAGAGCATTCAACACTGCATACAAGGCTTTAGTTATAAACTAGGCATCAAATGAAATGGGACATTTAATTTCTTTAATCTAGGTTTTGCCATAGTTAAGGCATATCCTATCTTTGTTGCTTACTAGCTTTGTAACCTAAAGCAGGTAACTTAACTTGACTAAGGCTGGATTTCTTCACTTGCAGTGTAAGGATAATAATGGTACCTACCCCACTGGGCTATTTGAGAAGTAAATGAGATAAAGTATGTCAAAAATTAGTACAGTGCCTGGAAAATAGCCCGTATTCAGTAAATGTCAGCAACTATTATCATATAGCACGGTCGAAAAGACAGTGAGCTTTGGAACTGGCCTGCCTAGGTACAAAGCCTGGCTTTAATATTTACTAGCTGTGTGACCTTGGAGAAGTTATTTAACTTATCTGGCCTTAGTTTTCTTATTTATAGAATGGATATAATAATAGTCCCTACCTTAAACAGTTTTTGTAAGAATTCTCAAGTGGAGAATTGCATTTTACTTCATATTTCAAAGGAACATTTACAAGAATTGATCATGTACTCAGTATTAAGAAAAGCTGTTGGTTTCAATTTACTATTATTTAGTTGAGAATTGCCACAGCAATATTCATAATATAAACAGACCTATTATATTCCTTTCTTTTAATATCTGTGTCAGATTTTTGTTAGGGTTATTCTGGCCTTGCAGAATGAGCTGAGAAATGTACTCCAATTTTTGGTTGCTTCAAAAATAATGCATAAAATTAGGATCCTATGTTCCTTGAAAGTTTAGTAGAATTTGCTTGTAAAATCATCTGGCCTTTCTTTGTAGGAAGACACTGCTTCAATTTATTTAATAGTTATAGGACCTTTTGATTTTTTAAGTTAATCTTAGTGAGATATATTTTTCTAATAATATGTCCATTTCATTCAAGATTTCAAAGTTGTTGACATAAAGTTGCTCAGAGCATTCTCTTTTCTTATTTTTTACTCTTCTATTATCTGTAGTCATTGCTTCTCTTTCATGCCTTATATTGTTCACTTGTGTCTTCTCTATTCTTATGATTAAACTTGCCAGAGGTTTGTCTATTTTGTTGGTTAAAAAAAAAATGAATGTTTTATTTTGTTGATCTTTATTGTATCATTGTTTTCTATTTCACTGACTGCTGCTCTTATTTTTATTATATTTTTCCTTCTGTGTTCTTTGAGTTTATTCTTTTCTTCTTATATAAGTATTAAAGGCTGTATATTTCCCTCAAGGCACTACTTTGGCTACATCCCACAAGTTTTGATATATAGTATTTTTACTATCATTCAGTTCAAGATACTTTTACATTTTAATTAGGATTTCTGTTTAAACACAAAAATGATTTAGCAGTGTGTTTTTATAAAAGTGTAAATGAGACAAGGATACCCACTATCACCAATCTATTTAACATTGCATGTGAAGTCCTAGCCAGTGCCTGAGTGTTGTCATGAACCAAGGATTATGAATAATCCAATTGAATGCTCCTGAGGTCCACTAAAAACCAGGGGAAAAAAGAAAAAATAGATTGAGAAATCTAACAAGCTTCCAGGTACAAGAAAGAGTTACTTTTAAAAGAAAAAGAATCAGAGCTGTAGTAGACTTCTCATCTGCAACACTATAAGCTAAGAGCCAATGCATTGGCATTTACATTTTTTGAGAGAAAGGATCCCAAGAATTGTACACACAGCTAAGACATTAAATCCATCAAGTAGAAAATTATATCATATAGTATATTATGAAGGAACATTTACAAAACTTAATCATGTATTCAACATAAAGAAAAGCTTAACAAGCTCATTCTTTAATCAGAATACCTCAATTAAATAAATAAATCTCCAAAACAATTAACTACTTAGAAATTAAGAAATGTACTGCTGGATAGCCCTTCAGTAAAAGAAAAAATGAGAAATAACAGATTATTTAGAGAGTATCCAAAAGAAGAAAATTTCACATTAAAAGCTATCAGACGGAGAAAGTATTACTCATAGGAAAATTTATACCCTTAAAGGCCTCTATTATTTAAAAAAAGATGATAAATAAATCAGTATTCATCTTCAGAAGGCTAAAAAATAAAAACAAAATACCAAAAGAAACTGAGAAAATGGAATTAATAAGTACAGAAGTGAAAAATAATATTATATAAAATAAAGGTTGTAGAAAGCATAAAAAAATCCCAAAGCTAGGCCTCTGAAAAGACTAAAAAAAAAAAAAAAAAAAAAAGAAAAGGAAAAGATCTGGCAAGCCTGATTAATAATAAAAGATAAAACAAAAATACACAAGATTAAAAATCAGAAATCAGGTATAACTATAGATAAAGGAGATATTTAAAAAATAAAATCATGTATTACATACCCCTTTTGGCTATCAGAGTTTAAATTTATGAAAAATAAATGATTTCCTTTCAAAATAAAAATAATCAAAACTAATCTGAGAAGCAAAAATTAAATAGTTGTATTACCACAGAAAACTTTGGAAATATTAAGTATTATAACTCCCATTGAAAGAGGCATAAATCAGATTAGTTTATAAATTGAATTTTACCTTAAAACGCTGGGTACATAGTGGAATTTTATCTAACTTTTAAAGAACAGATAATCCAATGTTATTTAAACCTATTTATTTTGAAAAGTTTACTTAATTTTAATACAAAAGTCTGACAAAGTTAGTGCCCCCCCAAAAAAAATTTTATAGCCCAATCTCACTCATGAATATAGGTACTAAATTTATAAATAAAATATAATCATGTAGAAAACAATATATAAAAAAGGAAAGAATGCAGGGTTTATGCCATGCAAGCAAAGGTGCTTTACTGTTGGGAAATTTATCAACACTAATCTACTTTATAAGTTGGTTAAAGGACAAAAAATCATGCTATTACAGTCATGTGCTGTATAACAATGTTTTGGTCAATGGACTGTATATGTGACAGTGGTTTCTTGAGATTATAATGGACCTGAAAAATTCCTGTCACCTAAGTGACATTGTAGCCATCATATCACAACACATTACTGACACGTTTGTGGTGATGCTAGAGTAAACAAACTTACTGCTCTGCCAATCTTATAAAAGTATAGCATATATAATTCTGTACATTATAATAATACTTGATAATGATAATAAACGACTATGTGACTGGTTTATGTATTTACTATATTATACTTTGTTATTTTACAGTGTATTCCTTCTACTTGTTAAAAAAAAAAAAGTTAACTATAAAGCAGCCTCAGGCAGGTCCTTCAGGAATTATCCCAGAAGAAGGCACTGTTATCATAAGAGGACAGCTGCATGAATGTTATTGCCCCTGGAGACCTTCCAGTGGGACAAGACATGGAGGCGGAAGACAGTGATATCTATGATCCTAACCCTGTGTAGGCCTAGGCTAATGTATAGAATAAGTATATAAAGAAAGACCATTTTTGTACAACTGTACAGTGTTTATGTTTTAAGCTAAGTGTTATTACAGAGTCAAAAAGTTTATTAAAAATTTTAAAAGTTTTGGGTAGATACCCAGTAATGGGATTGCTGGATCAAATAAATGGTAGTTCTACGTGTAGTTCTTTGAGATATAGCCATATTACTTTCCACAGAGGTTGTACTAGTTTGCAGTCCACCAGCAGTGTATGAGCATTCCTATCTCTACGCATCAACACCAACATTTATTGTTTTGAGACTTTTGATAAAAGTCATTCTCACTGGAGATAATATTCAGCCACAAAAAACAATGGTGATATAGCAGCACTTGTATTATCCTGGATAAAGCTGGAACCCATTCTACTAAGTGAAGTATCACAAGAATGGAAAAACAAGCACCACATGTACTGACCATCAAATTGGTATTAACTGACCAACACTTAAGTGCACACATAGTAATAACATTCATTGGGTGTCAGGCAGATGGGAGGGGAGTGGAGGGGATGGGTATATATACACCTAATGGGTGTGGTGTGCACCGTCTGGGGGATGGACACGCTTGAAGCTCTGACTTGGGTGGGGCAAAGACAATATATGTAACCTAAACATTTGTACCCCTGTAATATGCTGAAATAAAAAAAAATTAAAAAGAAAGTTTAAAAGTTTATAAAGTAAAAAATGTTACAGTAAGCTAAGGTTAACTTATTAGAGAAAGAAAAATATTTTTCAATAAATTAGCATAGCCTAAGTATACAGCATTTCTAAAGTTTACAGTAGCATACTGTAATGTCCTAAACTTTCCCATTCACTCACCACCCACTCACTGACTCACCCAGAGCAACTTCTAGTCCTGCATGCTCCATTCAGTATAGGCACCCTATACAGATGTATCTTTTTTTTTTTTTAACTCTTATATTGTACTTTCACAGTACCTTTTCTTTGTTTAGATACACAAATACCATTGTGTTACAATCGCCTACAGTATACAGTACAGTAACATGCTGTACAGGTTTGTACCTAGGAGCATATAGTCTAGGTGTATAGTAGGCTATATAATCTAAGTTTGTGTAAGTACACTCTATGATGTTCACACAATAATGAAATTGTCTAATGATCCATTTTTCAGAATGTATCCCCATTATTAAGAAATGCATACTATAAATCAATAGATGTTGAAAAGGCATTTGTCAAAATCCAAAAGCATTTCTAATAAAACATCTAAGTACAATGGCAATAGAAGAAAAATAAAGAATATTTACCAAAAAACAAATACTAAATATACTTTCAACTGGCCAAACACCAAATAATTTCAACTAAAATCAGGATCTAGATGAAAAATGCTCACTGTCACCATTATTATTTAACAGAGTCTCAGAAGTTCAAATGAATTTAATAAGATATGAACAAGATAAGAAAATTAAAAACAGATACAAACACTGGAAAAGAGCGATGAACTCTTTTTGGGGGGTGTGGTCACTGGTGGTATTATTGTATAATTAGAAAATCCATGAGTCACTAATAAAAAACATCTACTGTAGAATAAATATGAGAACTTTGTAAAGTGGGTAGATATAAAACAAATATACAAAATTCAATAGCTTTTATCTATCAACAAACACAAAGAGGCAAATGATAATAAATTTAATAAGAATGAAAAAGAAAAGGTTTAATAAAACTATAAAATTTTATGAAAGAACAAAAACATTGAAAAATGGAATGACAGACTGGCATGGTGGCTCACGCCTGTAATCCTAGCACTTGGGAGGCCGAGGCGGGTGGATCGTTTGAGCTCAGGAGTTCGAGAGCAGCCTGAGCAAGAGCAAGACCCCATCTCTACTAAAAAAATAGAAAGAAATTAGCCAAACAACTAAAAATATATAGAAAAAATTAGCCGGGCATGGTGGCACATGCCTGTAGTCCTAGCTACTCAGGAGGCTGAGGCAGGAGGATTGCTTGAGCCCAGGAGTTTGAGGTTGCTGTGAGCTAGGCTGACGCCACGGCACTCTAGCCCGAGCAACAGAGTGAGACTCTGTCTCAAAAAAAAAAAAAAAAAAAAAAGAAAAGAAAAAGAAAAATGGAATGACAAATCATATTCTTAAATGAGAAGACTTTTACAATATTAAAAAGACAACATTACTGAAAATGTCAATTCTCTCAAAAATTAGTATATAAACATAATGCAATTCCAATTAGAATCCCTGTTGGGATTAGAATTGAGTGAAATTATCTTAAAGTTTACGTGGAGGAATAACTGCCTATGAATATGTAAGAAAGGTATAAAGGTTAGAGAGAGAAAAACTTTACTACGTACCTCGCAGAGCCTTTGGATCAGTGGTAAATAAAACTATCTTAAAGTTCAAATGGAAGAATAACTGCCTGCAAATATATATTTAAAAATAAGAACATCCTTGTTTGTATAGTGGTAAGTATCCAAAAATGTTTTTAAAAAGTAAGAATAGAACAGAAGAGAGTAATAGTTGCTAGTCCACATGGTTCCTGACTTACAATGGTTTGACTTATTTTTTTGACCTTATGATGGGTTTATCAGGATGTAACTCCATCGTAAGTTGAGAAGCTCCTTATGACTTATGATGGGGTTATGGTTTCTACTGAATGGATATTGCTTTTACACCACTATAAAGTCAAAAAATTGTAAGTTGAACCATGGGTAAGTTGGGGACTCTGCTGTGTTGCTAGCATTAGATGCATTTTTTACTTAGATATTTTCAACTTAGGATGAGTTTATTGAGATATAACCCCATTGTAAGTCAAGGAGCATCTGTATATATATATAATTTTAACATATGACAAATAGTAGTTCTATTTAGTGGGGAAAGGATGGATTATTTAATACATAATACTGACACAACTGGCAGCCCATTTGGAAAGGAATAAATCTGGACCTCTATATCTCATACCATATTAAAAATAAATTCTATAATATATGTATTAATGAATTAAGTGAAAGAAAAACCAGGGCTATATGTACTATCTAGGAATGGGATTGTTTTAACCAAGACTAACTATATAAACAAAGAAAGATAATTTGATCATACCAAAATGAAAAACTTTGATATTATAAAATTTACCATTAAAAAGTTAATAGGAAAATTATACATTACAGAAAAATGAATATAGAATATAATTAACATCTATAATATACAAAATGCTCCTAAAAATTAACAAGGAATAAACAAAATGTGGTATTAATATATATATACACAATGGGACACTATTCAGTCACAAAAATGAATGAAATCCTATTATTCACAGCAACATGGATGGAACTGCGTATAATGGTGGATATTAAGTTAAATGACATAAGCCAGAAACAGAAAGTTAAACACTTAGGACCTAAAAAATGTGAGTTGCCTTCCCTATTTCAGGTTAGCTTTGGGATTGGGTTACTGGCAAAGATATTTTCTAAATGACTACTTGGCTCTAATCTCTCCTAATGACCACTTGGCTCTAACCTCCATTCACTGCTAACAGATTAATTTTTCTTTTTCTTTCTTTTCTTTTTTTTTTTTTTTTTTTGAGGCAGAGTCCCTCTCTGTCACCCTGGCAAGAGTGCTGTGGCATCAGCCTAGCTCACAGCAACCTCAAACTCCTGGGCTCAAGCAATCCTTCTGCCTCAGCCTCCCGAGTAGCTGAGACTACAGGCACGCACCACCATGCCCGGCTAATTTTTTCTATATATTTTTAGTTGTCCAGCTAATTTCTTTCTATTTTTTAGTAGAGACGGGGTCTTGCTCTTGCTCAGGCTAGTCTCAAACTCCTGAGCTCAAACAATACACCCGCTTCGGCCTCCCAGAGTGCTAGGATTACAGACATGAGCCACCGCGCCCAGCCCAGATTAATTTTTCTAAACCACTATTTTTATGGTATCATTTTCCTGATTACCAATTTTCAATGATTCCGTAATATCTTCAGGTAAAAGTACAAACTCTTTAGCCTTATGGCCAAGGCATGCACTCCTCTGAGACAGAGACATGTTTAAAAACTTTGCCCACAGTGCCCCAAACACAATTTTTAATCTTTTCATTTGGGAAAATTAAGGATTGCCTAAAAATTTAGATTTGCCTTTAGAAGGAAAGGCAAATATTTTAGAAGGCAAATATTTTAGAATGAAATATAGGAAAACATAGATATACTGAAGTCAATTCCACTGTTTTTCTGAAATCTTACTTTGTAGTCGAAATGTGTTTCATATATCCACTTAAGTCTTATCACTCTAAATAGTAAAATTGGAAGGAATGATAGCAAATATTGATCACAGACACAGTTATCACCATAGTTACTAATAATTAGGCATATTTGCAAATACAAAATAAATGAAGACTCTGTTGTGATTATAAGAAAAAATTTAGACATTTCCTTATATAGCTATAAAGCTAGTTACTAGCAACGGTAAAAAAGAATTTTCTTTACCTAATACTTCTTTTTGTAAATCATAGCATCTGGTTTGCAAGTTTACTTCCTGTTGTTTGAATGTCTGAATCTGCTGAGACTTCAGTATGGCTGCATCTGACAACAATTTCAGATTTTTCATTTCCTCTTCAAGACACAGTTTATTTTTCTGGGACACTGTCAAACTTTTATTTAGTATGTCTATTTCTGTAAAGAAAATTCAAAGTTTACAAATAGTCAACATTGAATCATAAAACATTTCTCTAAAAATTGATTAGTTTCTTTTAGGAAATTGAAAGCTGAGTTTTCTGAGATTATAATGACACCTAACCAAAAGGTTAAATTTAATTCAATAGCCATTCTGAAAAAGAAATGAGAAAAAGGGCTATAAGGCTTAATAATGCATGAAATCTTTTAGTAATTTGTTTAGCCTTTAAATTGCATTAAATGGCAATATAACCTGTTTTTAAATACTTACATAAATAAAAACATATTATTTGTGTAATGGTTTGGGTTTTATTGAAATTACATTGTTTTCTTGCAAAATGTATCAAAAAAGTAAATTTAAATATGCTAACATGAGCTGGTTCGGGAGCATCTGTAAGAGAGTAACTAGGATAGATTCTATACATATTATGAAGAGATAGTAGGAGTAGAGAGGACTGGAAGGATGTAGGGTCTAAAAATAATAAATTTATAGGCAGAAAGCATTAGTTAATATATCTTATGAGTCTAATAGTACTCTGCCCCCCTAAAATAAGACCAGAATTCGTCAGAGCAATTATTTATTATTCTATCTACTTAAGTTTAATAAAAATATGTCTTCACAACTCAGATTTAAATGTGCTTTTATATAATTTTGTGAGAAATGCATAGAGCACATTATCCTTCAGAATGATAATTAGCAAGCTCCCCCTTCATCCTTTTCTGCACTGCTGCTTCAACCTACCATTAAATTAGAAGAACACACACCAAACAACAATAAAATACTATAAAATCTGTACAACCACAATTAATTGAATTGATGAGGATGTGATCTACATGAAAATCTGGATAGTTTGCTTTTCCAGAGGGTTCACTTGACATTCCCTTCTTTGGTTAGCCCATCCTGACTGGGCTGTGTGATGGGTTCAGCGTATGATTGGATGTCAAAAGAGGTCGGCTTGGTTTATTGCTCTTGGAGCCACCAGAGCAGAAATAGCAGACACATGGGGGAAACCCAGAAGTAAGATATATAGGACAGATGTGGCAGCAGAGGAAATAAGGCCAGCAAATGGCTACAGGAGAAGTAAAGCAGTGAGGTAGCAGGAGGCACTAAAAAGAGCATGACTTAAGAGATGAGCAGGATCAGGAATGAGGACCGAAGGGAGAAAAGCAAAATGTCTTTCCGTGGGTAGAAAGTACGTCTGGGAGAAAAAGTGGCATTTATGACAGACCTGAGGCATGAGCACAAGGGCTCTGGCACCTTCTTCACTTTTAGTTTCTGCTCAAAATAGAAAACCTGGAGAAATAATTTGGCAGGGACCAAATAAGTGGGGGTCTCCTATAATCCAGTGATTGTGTGAGAACTTTAGTCCCTAAAAATATCTATATGCTAAAGTTTTAAAAAGAATGTAGCTAAAGAAAATAACGTTAGTTTTCCTTTACCTCTAAGAAGTCTTTCTGGGTATTTCTGTATCCATAAAGGTGACTTCTTATGGCTGAATAAACATACCCGTATCTGTCTGTGTTTAAGTCAGAATGACACTGCAGAGGAGCACACACATGCTGTCACCTATTTATCATTTGCCAAAATGGCACTGCTTAGGTTAGCAAGCTGACTTTGTTAACGTACACTACACTCTAAAATAACTACTAATGTCAGTGTGACTTTCTATCTGACATTAAAATAAAAACCTGCAATACAAATTTATTTGTAAAATATATTCTAACACATGGAAAAGTACAGCAAGATTTCAAAACTAAGAGGAGCTACAACATTCCTAATATGGAGTAAGGAAAAAGTAAATTCAGAGGAAGTGAGTTAAGTAAACATTCCTGTACCTATGCACTCCTGGTATCAAAGATTCAATTCTACCTTTGCCTTTATACAATTTCATACTTGTCAATCATGTGTCCCAGTTTAGGGTTCAGAAATTATGATCCATACCAGGTCAACCTATACTTGTCATTGTATAATACCCACCTTGGGCCTTCCCTGTCTCAGCATCACTTCATGAGAAAGGTCCTCCTATCCTCACACACTCAGCCTACCACAGCTCAAACGCTACCTCTGCGTAGAAATCCTTTCTGACAGGACTGTACATGACCTTGATCTTCCTGGAACTCACAACAATTTGCACCATTTGTACTGCACTGATCACATGCATATATGTGATCTATTATTGGACTATAAATTATTTTAGGCCAGACACAATATCTTACTTGCTTTCATTCCCCCCATAATTTCTACCACAATGTCCTAGAATTAAGGGGAGTTTAACGAATACCTATTAAATGAGTAAAGGCATTGTTGAGCAAAGCTTCTAAATTAGTTCCTAATATACCACTAGTTGAAGATACTGAATATGTGTTTATCTCAGCCATCATTTCAGAGGCAGGCATTTTGAGCCCCATATTTTTTACTGTCAGAGTAGGTTAGACAGTTAAAACATACATCCAAAAGAAAGAAACATTTTTAATAGGATAAGCATATAGGCCTATTCTATCCCCAATTTCATCAATTTGGTGAAAAATATGGACTAAATTTCTGAAGTCTAATTCTAGATTTGAATTTTAAAAGTTCAAGAGCCATATAGTCAATAGTAGTTTGGGAGTGGATGCAAATTTGATTTTTCACCTGATAAATATTCTGCCTTGGTAAAAAATGTTATCTGAAAGTTATTTTATTAAAATATGCTCTGGTTTAAGAAAATCTAATCTATGAATATTTAAATTTAAAAATATTGATTACATAAAACAATATTCATTCACTAGAAGAATAGGAAATACTTCACTCATATCTGCTATTCAATATTCAGCGTACATTATCAGCAAGAAAATATTAAGCAATGCCTTTTTCTGGGAATGTTGTTTCTGTTTTGTACTTTTATTTTAAAACCTAACATAATTTTAACATGCAACTCTTTTAAAGGAGCTGAATAATATTATAAAATGTGTATGGGGTTTACTTTATTTATTAGTTTGCTAGGACTGCTGTAAGAAAGAACCACAGATTGGGTGGCTTAAATGACAGAAATTTATTAACATTTTCTCATAGTTCTGGAGGCTAGTTTATCAAGGTGTCAGCAAGACTGGTTCCTTCTGAGGGCAGTGAAGAAAGGACCTGTTCTAGGTCTCTTTCTGCCCCATGTCTTCACATGGTGGCTCTTGGTGTCTGAGTACAAACTTTCTCCTTTATAACACCAGTCAGATGGGATTAGGGCCCACCCTAATGACCTCATTTTAATTTAGTTACCTCTTTAAAAACCCCATCTCAGTTACATTCTAAAGTACTGGGGATGAGGACTTCAATACTTCAACATATGAATTGGGTAGGAGTTGGGGGACACAACTCAGCCCATCACACTATATTTTAGAATATTTGTTATTTAAAATGTTTGCAATATTGTTAAAGTTTATAGCCAACATATGTTTTTAGCTTTTAGAATAAGTGCTATTATATAATTCACGAGCTAGTGCAAGTACAATTAGTAGCATTAATTTTATGTAATCAATTTCTTTACCTTGATAAAAATTTTTCTGTCGGTTTTAGTCCTGTGATCTTAGTCAAGTGAATTTAAAATCATGTTAGGTCATTGTGTCATTAGGAAACCTCTTTATATAACCTTATCAAGGCATTCTGATGTTACACAGTGTGATCATTAGTTCACAAGACTTTACTTTCCTATTACAATAATAGGAAAAAAGCTTCAGTGACTAGATTTATTAAATGAAGGAATCAAAAAAATACTATACAGATTTTTAAAAAACTTTTTATTTTAAAATAATTATATATTTACAAGAAGTTGGAAAAAAATGTATAGGGAGGTCCTGTCTCCCCTTAACCATACTTCTGCTCATGTTGACACTTTGTATAACTGTAGTACATTATCAAAACTAGGAAACTGACATTGGTACAATCCATAGAATTTATTCATATTTTTTCAGTTTTGTGAGGGAGTGTGTGTGTGTGTATAATTCCATGCAATTTTATCACAAGTGTAGCTTCATATAGCTACCACTACAGTCAAAATACAGAATTGTTCTATTACCATGAAGCTTACTCCTGCTATCCCTATATAGCCAAACCTACCACTATCCCCACTTATCCCTAATCCCTGGATACCACTAATCTGTTCTCTACATCTATAATTTTGTTATTTCAAGAATGCTATATAAATAGAATCATATATTATGTAAGCTTTGGAGATTGGCTGTTTTCACTCAACATAATTTCTTGAGGTTAATTCAAGTTGTTGCATGTATTAATGTGTTCCCTTCTTTTGCTAAGTAGTATTATACGGTATGGATATATCAAGGTTTGTCCTTCATCCATTGAATGACATTGAGTTGTTTCCAGTTTGGGGCTATTATGTATAAAGCTGCTAAGAATATATACATACAAGTTTTTTTGTGAACATGGGTTTTCATTTCTCTAGGATAAATGCCTAAGAATACAAATGTTGGGTCATGTGGTAAATGCATTTTTAGTTTTAGAGGAAACTGCAAAATTATTTTCTAGAATGGCTGTACCATTTTACATTTCTACTAGCAATGTTTTTTTCTTTTTCTTATTTTTTAGTTTATTTATTTATTTATTTTTATTTTATTAAATTAAACTTCTTTTTAACCCTTCTCCACTTCGGCCTTCAAAGTCCTCATTTGAATATTTGCTACTACCATCCTACTAGCAATGTTGAGTAATCTGGTTTCTCTGACCCTTGCTAACACTTGGTATAGTCAGTCTTTTTAATTTTAGACATTCTAATAGATGTGCAGTAGTATTTCATTATGGTTTTATTTTGCATTTTCCTGATGGCTAATGATGCTGAACATTTTTGCATGCACTTATTTGCCATCTATATATCATCTTTGGTGAAATTTCTGCTCATATATTTTGCCTATTTTCTTTTTTTTTTTTTTTTTTTTTTTTTTTTTTTTTTTTTTTTTTTTTTTTTTTTTTTTTTTTTGAGACAGAGTCTCACTCTGTTGCCCAGGCTAGAGTGAGTGCCGTGGCGTCAGCCTAGCTCACAGCAACCTCAAACTCCTGAGCTCAAGCGATCCTCCTGTCTCAGCCTCCCGAGTAGCTGGGACTACAGGCATGCACCACCATGCCCGGCTAATTTTTTCTATATATATTTTTAGATGTCCATATAATTTCTTTCTATTTTTAGTAGAGGTGGGGTCTCGCTCATTGCTCAGGCTGGTCTCGAACTCCTGAGCTCAAACGATCCGCCCACCTCGGCCTCCCAGAGTGCTAGGATTACAGGCGTGAGCCACCGCGCCCGGCCTATTTTGCCTATTTTCTGATTGGATTTTTTAATGTAGCGTTTTAAGAGTGCTTTACATATTCTACATACAAATGCCTTGTTGGATATGTGGCTTGCAAACATTTTCTCCCAGTCTGTAGATTTCTGTTCATCCTTTTAACAGGTTCTATCACAGAGAAAAAATTCTTAATTTTGCTGAGATCCAATTGATCAGTTTTTCCTTTTAGGTGTCATACTTTGGTTCAAATCTAAGAACTCTTTGTCTAACCCTAGGTCCCAAAGATTTTCTTTTTTTTTTTTTTTTTTCCTAAAAGTTTTGTATTTTACATTTAAGTCTGTGATCAATCAATTTTGAGTTAAGTTTTATATAAAGTGTGAGGTTTAGGTCAAGGTTCTTTTTCTTTTTTCTTTTGGCCTAAGGATATCAATTTGTTCTAGCACCATTTGTTAAAAGGACTATCCTTCCTCCATTGAGTTGCTTGTGTATCCTTGCCAAAAATTAGTTGAGTTTATTTTTATGCGTCTAATTATACAGATTTTTTAAAAATTACAAGTGAAAAACATTAACTTTCTTCCCTTTTTTAGGAGAAAAGCTATAAGTTTTATACCCATACTGGTAATGTCCAATAGTAATATATATAATGCAAGCCATATTTGTAATTTTAAATTTCTAGTAGTCATATTAAAAATATAAAAATTTTAAAAAATAAAATTTTTAAAATGTAAAAATAAACATGTAAAATTAATTTTAACAGTGTATTTTATTTAACTCCATATATCTAAAATGCTATCATTTCAAAAAAGAGGCTTTAGCCACATTTCAAGTCCTTAATAGCCACATGTGGCTGGTGGCTAACCTAATGGACAGTGAAGGTCTATATGCTTTTTAGTCTTTTAGCTGTGGCTAACACCTGTAATCCCAGCACTTTGGGAGGCCAAGAGGGGAGGGTTGCTTGAGCCCAAGAGTTTGAGACCAGCCCGGGCAATAGTGAGACCCTATTTCTACAAAAAATAAAAATAAAATAAATTAGCTGGGTGTGGTGTTGCATGCCTGTAGTCCCAGCTACTCAGGAAGCTGAGGGAGGAGGATCACTTGAGACCAGCAGTTTGAGGTTACAGTAAGCTATCATGATGCACTGTACTCTAGCCCTGGCCACAGAGGCCCTATTGCAAAAATAAATAAATAAAATAAAATATGATTAAGAATTATACTACTGATAATAACCCACATAAAATGTGTTCCTGGCTTTCAGGCAAGTGCAGCTCAGAACGAAGACTCTACTCTCTTCTCAGATTATAGAAGTAATATATAAACATTACCCAAAAAACCTTAGAAAATACTCAGAGATTTTAAAAAAGAATATAAAGATTATTAGGAATCTCGCCATTAAAATTTGGGTGTACTTTACTTCCATTTCAATTCCATAAAGTTCACTGACTACCTACTATGTGACATGCACAATTCTCTTAAAACACTAAGAGTACAGCATTTAGTCGAGAAGTCAAAATTCCTATCTCTGGGGAGATTAGTAGGAGGAAACTAACAGTAAACACGTAAGTCAATAAATGGATAAGAATATTTCTGACAGTGATAAATATTATTGAAAATGAAAAAGAAAATTGGGATAGAGAAGAACTGTAAGGGAAGACAACTTTAACTAGGTGGTCAGCAAAAATCTTTTTAGGACATGAATCTGAACTAAGACCTAAATCACAAGAAGGGGCAGCTACTCGTTCTGGGAGATTGTTAGCCAATTTCCCGTTCAGGAACCTGAAGTGCCTCCCTCTTTCTACATACCATACAGTTGTGGCCATGGGTCACGTTCAGGGAGAATAAAGTGAATGAGGTTTACTGAGAGAGGAGCATTGTTCCTCCACACGGAGGGGTTGTCAGTGTGTCCTTGCTTGTTCTTTCCTTTTCTGTGTTTGTGACATATTGCTCTGTGTGTTCCTGGATATGCAGTTTAATAAAAATAACAGTCCTAAAATGGACAATTGGCTTAAAAGATTCCTGAAAAGAAAACATGAATTACAGAAAATATTAATAATGCAACACAAATGAAAACAAAAACTGGTAGAGTTGATGCCTCTTCTATTCTAGTAGTATTGAGTTCATTATTACTGATATTATGAGATAAATATTCTATAATAAGATGTGAAAAGACATTCAAAAATGAGAAAATTATGAGATAATTTGAAATGTGGATTAATATCTTCTATACATATTGCAATACAATGACTATGATTAAAGAGACTGACAATACTAAGTGTTGGCAAGAATGTGGAGCAAATAGAGCTCTTGTACACTGTTGGTAGAAATGTAAAAGGTACAACCACTTTGTAAAACTTGGGTAGTTTCTTAAAAAGTTAAATATAACCTGCCATATGGCCCAGCCATCCCACTCCCAGGTATTTACCAAAAAGAAACAAAAACATATGTCCACAAAAAGATATATATGAATGTTCAAATAATGTAAATGATGCACAGAGTATATTTGTATGATGAAATACATTATGTAAAGTATATCTATATTATTAATTGTAGGAGACACTGTCACTGTGCTACCCATATCCTTTGGACCTTCAATGTTCATCTATGGAGTTCCATCTTCCAGTATCTGCATATCTGTGTCAGAGGAATCTTTTCCCTGCTACAGTTAATAATACAGTTATACTTTACATAGTTGTTTGTCATAATGTTCCTCTATTTGCCTAAATTTAATTCTTAAAGTTAATTTAAAAATTCAAAATTTGTATATTGTCATATACAAATGCATTTCTGAAGGCACGTTATGTGATAAAATTCTTAAGAAGTGAATTGAAGTTTCATGGTTTAAAATGATTTCCTTTTTCCAACATTTAGCCATGAAAATTTAAAAACAGAGAAAAGTTAAAAGAATTGTATAGAAAACATAAACATACACATCACCAAGATTACAATTAATATTTGTTTTATCACATAACTATTTATCTATCAGTTTATCCATCCATTGATCTTTTTTTAATTGATGTCAAGATAAGTTGCAGATATAAATATACTTCTCTCCTAAACACTTCAGCATACAGATTAGAGTTCAATATTTGTATATATTTCTTTTTATTTTCAAGTAAAATTTACATACAAATTTTCAAAGTTTATCCAGGTTACTACATTATCTGTGTGTTCAGTTGTTTTTTTGATAATCTATTCTCCTATTGATATACTCCTGGGCTTTTTCCAGTTTTAGAATATTTTGAATTCAGCTCAAATAAAGTTGCTGAATAGTCCCCTACAAGTATTTTGTGGACATTCTCTTGGATAAATTCCAAAGAGTAGAATTTCAGGGTCATTGGATAGATATATCTTTAGTTTAATAAGAAACTGTCGGATCTTTTTTCAAAGTGGCTGCCGCATTTTACACTCTCACCAAATTGTATGAGAATTCCAGTTCCTCTACTTTCTCACTAACATCTCCTGTTGTCTTTTCCATTTTAACCCATCAGGTGGGCTAATAATGTTGAACCCTTTTTATCATCTTTATTGGCTATTTGTATATCCTCCCTTTAAAGTGTCTGTTCAAATCTTTTGGCCATTTTTGATGGGACTGTTTGTCTTCTTATTATTGATTTGTGGGCATTCTTTATGTAACTTGCACAACAATCCTTTGTCACATTTTGTAAATATTTTTCTCTGTGACTTACCTACTTATTTTCTTAATGGCATTTTTTGATGAGCAGATGTTTTTAATCTTGAGGTCTAATTCATCAATTTTTGTTCTTCTATAATTCTTGCTTCTGTATCCTAGCCAAGAAACCATTTACTATTAAGTCATGAAAATGTTTGCTCTGTTTCTTCTACTAGCTTGATAGTTTTATCTTTTACATTTAGCTTAATGATTTATCTTGAATTAATTTTTATGTATGATGTAGGAGTTGAGGTATATTTTTATTTTTCCATATGCGTATGCCATTGTTTTAGTACAATTTGTTGAAAGACTTTCTTTTTCCCATTGGATTGTTTTGGTGCTTTTGTCAAAAGTCAAATGATCATATAAGTAGAGACAGGGTCTCGCTCCTGTTCAGGCTGGTCTCGAACTCCTGAGCTCAAGTGATCCTCCTGCCTCAGCCTTTCAAAGTGCTAGGATTATAGGTGTGAGCCACCACCCCCGGTCAAGAGTTATCTTTCAATTTATTTATTAGCTTTTTAGTTATACATCTTTGTATTTTTTCTTAGCTTTTTAGTATAAATAAAATAAATATTCCATCATGTCACATAAAATACAAAAAGAGTACAACCAAATGGATCCATTTATTCCGTCCATCTTTTATTCTCTACTTGTCATATGCTATACTGACATAGTTTATAAGCTCCACAATATAATATCTTTTGCTTTAAATAGCATGTAAATTCTTTCTAAACTCAAAGGAAAAAAGTCGTTTAAATTTACCCATATTTGTCACTAATGGTACATTTTATTCTCTCTTAAGGATCCTGGGGCTCTGTTCATTTTTTTTTATGTTTATCTCTTCAAACTGAATAATTTCTATTGATCTATCTTAAAGTTCACTGATTGTTTTTTCTGTAGATGCAATATACTATAAAAGTCCATCCATTGAATTATTTCAGTATTATATTTTTTAATTTTTGAATTTCCCATTTTTAATAGTTTCTCACTGAGATTTTCTCTTTTTTATTCACTACCAGCACATTTTCCTTTATGTCCTGAACACAGTTATAACAGTTTATTTAAAATCCTGATCAGTTAATAATACCTTCTGGGTCAACTCAGTGTTGGTCTCTTACTGACTGCCTATTCTTTTGGGTATATGGGCCATATTTACCTGTTTCTTCCTAGGTTAAGTAATTTTGGGTTGTATCCTGAACATTGTGGATATTGTGTTATGTAGACTCTGGATTCTTTTATGTTCCTCTGACAAGTATCGACTTTTTGTTTTGTTTTGCTTTGTTTTAATCAGCAGTTAATTTAGCCAAACTCAAACTACTAAATCTCTCTCCTATTTCCCCTGGGGTAGATGACAGCTAAAATATCAATTATTTTAGTTTTCAATGGGCTGTTTAGAGTCTTCCTTGTGCACATATATTTCAGGGATAATCCAGAGATTTGGAGAGAGTTTATATGCAAAATCTGCCCTCTCTCTTTCTGGCTATCACTTTTCTAGGATATCCCCTCACTTCTCAGAGGCTAAGGCTGCCTTGATCTCGGTCCTCCAATCTTCGGACCAAAAATACTATAGATTTCTATCAGAATTTCAGCTTCCCTGCATGAAGCAAACTGTACCTTACCCTCAGTCCAACAGCCTTAAAAAAATTTAAAAGGAATTTACCCTAAAAAAAATAAAAATAAAAAATAAATAAAAGGAATCTACCTACTGTCATGTCTTTCTTTCAGTGCTTCTAAAAGAATTTTTAATAGGCTGTTTTTTAGAGCAGTTTCAGGTTCACAGGAAGATTGAGCTGAAAGTACAGAAAATTCCCATATACCCCCAGGCCCATATGACTTCCCTTGCTATCGACACCCTGCACACTAAAGTGGTACATTTGCTACAATTGATGAGTCAGTATTAACATATTATTACCACCCAAAATTCATAGCTTACATTAGAGTTCACTCTTGGTGTTGTGTATTTTATGGATTTTGACAAATGTATAATGACATGTATCCACCATCGTAGTATCATAGAAAATATTAATAGTTTTGCTGCTCTAAAAATCCTCCATGCTCCACTTATTACTATTCTACAGTTTAGTCTTTTCCAGAATGTTGTATAGTTGGAATAATACAATATGTAGCCTTTTCAGATTGGCATCTTTCACTTAGTAATATGCCTCCTTTTAATTTTCGACACTCTCTCCATTAAGTGCTTGGTTTGGGTCACCCTCAAATGTTTTTAGGTAGCTATTCTGTCCAGAATTTATGGTTGTTATCTGTGGGAAAGCTGATCTAATATGAGTTACTCAGCCATTAAAAGAAGAAAAGTTTTAAAAGTACAAATTGGTATATTTAATAGTAATAACCAGACTTGTCCACAGCTCAAGATAGATGTATCATAGCTTATCTTAGATCAGCCTATAATTATTAAATTTCAGGGTTAGCATAGATCTTAATGGTTATCTAGTCTCCCAACCAGTAACAGGTTTAAAAAAGTTAATCCTAATTCCCACCACATAAAATATCATTATTTAATTACTTAAGATGTACCATTTACCAAAAAAGGACAATTATATTCTAAATATATATAACAAACCTGTCAAGGCTGTTTCACTTAGAGATTTAATTTGTAGAAAAACTTCTCCTTTCAGTGAAGTCCAGCTTTGAAAATTATCATATACTTCATTTTTAATACTCATGAGTTCTCCTTTAGTAAAAGTAAGTAATGAAAGAGTCTTATTCCAAAAATATTTATACTCCAACAATCTTTGACTGTAAAGTAATAAAAAATAGGATTTTTTAAAAACAGTAAGCATAACAAAAAATATTTCTTAAAAAGTAGTTTTAGAGTGACCATATAATCTATTGTCTAGTTGGAGACAATTTTGAAAGCAAAAGAAAGTGCTATTCATATTATGCTCAGACAACAGATTTATTATAAACTGGAAATATCTCAGGTAGACTAAGGTATATGGTCACTCTAACTCATTTCCATTTTGCCATTTTAACTACAAAGAAAGAGCTAATTATTTTCATATGTATTTATTCTATTAATCTTGTTTTAAATTAATTCAACAGCAAACATTTAGTGAAGAAAATTAGGTCAGAGCAATTTAGTCACAGAGCCTAAATGAGAATCTTAGATTCTTAGCATTCTTCCCACATATTATGGTTCCACAAGCAGTATAAAATTTGGGGGTAATAACAAAACCATTCAAAGTGACTGATCCAGTGTTTTGCTTCATCAAATCCCACAGCTTAAAGTAATCACGTGCTTTTTGTCATCTCAGTGATTTTTATTACTTCAGATATCCTGGCTATAATTTCCTTAATAATCAAGCAAGATACAGACATTAATTTAGGAGTTATCAGTGAAAAGGTGACTGAAGTCATGAAAGTGTAATTATTTGGTCAATATTTATGTCCCTAAGTAGACTAAGATGTATAATGCAGAGGTTCTATCTGTCTTATTCATCACAATCTTGTTAGCATCTAGCACAGTGCCGACCACATATTAATAGTATGTGCTCAACAAATATTGACAAATGAATGAAGGAGTGAATAAAACAGATTCCTTACCAGTTGCAGGAATGAATAAGTAAGAAGTGCTAAGGATGACTCAATCAGTACGCAGAGCTGGGAGCTAAGGAGGATGTTGATTTCAGAAAGCACAGAGTTCAAATAGGTCACTAAAGCAAGGGAACCAAAAGTGAGGATGGAAAGCCTGATGTAGAGCCAAGAAGACCCCAATAAGGCAGGAAGATTGGGGCCAAGAACTAAGTCAAGTTAAGGGGCTAAGGGACCCAGTGTGAGGCAGCTGCTGAAATTAGGCTGTATACATGGGGATGGGGCCTGTTTGACAGCTGGGGATATTTAACAGAAGAAAAGACTGGATGTAGATGTAGATGCCTCTGCAGGGGAGAAAGGCAAGAAATAGAAAATTCAAGCTTGCTGGCTAAGAGCAGATTGAAGTTTTGTGGAACCTAAATCTATATGATTTCTCCAAAAAAAAAAAAAAAAACCCCAGAAAAATGATTGCTATAAAATTAGTCTAAAAAGTACATAATTATTTATAGAATGAGAAAAATCACTGCAAATAAAATTTTAAAAGTTGATAAATTCCAATAACATCAAAATACAGAAAAGCAATAAAACTTTCTAATAAGTAACAGTTCTACAATACTTTTTTGCCTACAATTTTTGGCTACTTGCTCCATAATCACCTATTCATATGAGAATGATTTTATACTATTACTTTATGAGGAGAGAATTTAAAGATTATATAGCTTTTCACCTAGTGTGGCCATTTGCTTTCTTATTATTAAAATAATAGTTTAGTAAGATCTTTTGGCTTTATAGCTCTTTATTTGTAATGCCATGTAAATATTTAGCATTATCAAGTTTGGAGAAATCCCTATCAAATTTTTCTCATATATGATTATAGGATTTTGGCATTTCAAGTTCTCTTGGAAAGTGACTACTCTTAAATTGTCCTTGAAATAATGAAACTCATGAACCAGTTTATCCTAGGTGTCCTCCTTGAGTTAGTATACTATGATTTTTATTTTATATTCAATGATGCTAGTAGTTTTTGTCAAATCAGTAAGAAACAAATCTTTCTTCAATGTATTTGAATAATTAATCCCTCTTCATTAGATTATTAAATAATCTAAGAACTTTTATTAAAAATTTATCTCTTTTGGCCGGGCATGGTGGCTCACGCCTGTAATCCTAGCACTCTGGGAGGCCGAGGCAGGAGGATCACTCGAGCTCAGGAGTTCGAGACCAGTCTAAGCAAGAGTGAGACCCCGTCTCTACTAAAAATAGAAAGAAATTATATGGACAGCTAAAAATATATATATAGAAAAATTAGCCAGGCATGGTGGCACATGCCTGTAGTCCTAGCTACTCGGGAGGCTGAGGCAGGAGGATTGCTCAAGCCCAAGAGTTTGAGGTTGCTGTGAGCTAGGCTGACGCCACGGCACTTTAGCCTGGGCAACAGAGTGAGACTCTGTCTCAAAAAAAAAAAAAAATTTATCTCTTTTTATTAATAAATTTCCTCTGATGTAATCTGAAAAAAATTGTTATTACAATTTGCTTCTTTATGCCAGAACAATTTCTATTGCTTAATTTGTTCGTCTTATTGCTTTTAGTCTATTAATTTTAAAAAACTCATACATATCCAAATTAATTAGTGTAATCTATTGCTTGTTTTATTGAAGCATTCTAAAATGTTTTTCCAAAAGGCAATCATAATGGTGTACTCCCAAGTCAACTTTCCCTTACTTGGATCCTCCAAACACCTGTGACTACTCAAATGGTAAACTGACATCAGAAGTGAGATATAGGGAAAATCAGAGTGAAAAGAGAATTTTTAACTAATTACAACTAAACCATCACCATCACCAGGGGCCCTCCCAGAACTCTGGAATAAAGTCTTGAGTGAGGACTGTGAAACTTAAGCATCATCTGGTTCACTAAATCTGCCTGTATTGGTAACCTTAACTTTCTCTGTGAAATATGAGGCAAGATGCACAGCTACTAAGAGATGAACAGCACTGATGAGCCTAAGCAGAATAGTGAGGATTCCTCACTAAGGGCCTAGAGTTTAACCACTTAGAAGTAGGAATAAAGATTGAGGGTTTTAAAGATAAATACAACTAAATGAGTAGAGGAAAAATAACTTGGAGTATTGGTAAACTCCTCTATGTAGAAAATCCTAAAGAATACACACGCGCGCACACACACACACACACACACACAAATACTAGAACTAATAAAGGGTTCATTAAGGTCACAGGATACAAGATCCATACACAAAAACCAATTTTATTAACATTTCTGTGCATTAGCAATGACTAATTCTCAAAATAAAATTAAGCAATCCAATTCATAATAACATATTATTCTTTTTAGAATAGTAGTTAAAAATAAATTTAATAAAAGTACAAGAAAACAAAACATTTCTGAGAGAGCTAATGATGTCCATAGAAAGACATACCATGTTCATAAACTGCAAGATTCAATACTTTCAAGGTGGCAATTCTCCCCAAATTGATCTACATAGTCAATGATGTACCTATCAAAATCCTGGCAGACTATTTTGCTATAATTGACAAGCTGATGCTAAAATTCATATGAAAATGCAGAAGACCCAGAATAGCCAAAACAAAGCAAAGAAGAAAGTTGAAGGACTTACATTTCTTGATTTCAAAATTTACTAAAAACTACAGTATTCAAGAGAGCGTGGTGCTGACATAAGAAAAGACATATAGATTAATGGAATAGAATAGAGTATCCAGAAATCATCCTTTACATTAATAATGAATTGATTTTAGATAAAGGTGCCAAGGTGATTCAATAGGGAAAAAACAGTCTTTTCAACAAATGGTGCTGGAACAACTGAAAAGAGATGAAGTTAGATCTTTACCTCACATCATACACAAAAGTCAAATGCATCATAGATCTAAATATAAAAGCTAAAACTGTAAAAACTTCTAGAAGAAACTACAGGAGAAAATTTTGTGACATTGGCTTAGACAGAGTTCTTAGATACATCACTATAAGCACAATCCCACAAAAGAAAACAGATAAATTCCATTTCCAAAAATAACAACTTTTGCCTTCAAAAGATACCATTAAGAAAATGAAACAATAATCCACAAATTTGGAGAAAATATTTGCAAATCATATTTAATATAAAGGACTTGTACCCAGAATATATAAGGAACTCTTATGATCCCATTATAAGAAAACAAATCAATTAAATACGCAAAAAATCTAAATAGATATTTTATCAAATAAGATATACAAATATTTAATAAGTATATTAAAAGATGTTCAACATCATTAGTCATTTGGGAAATGCAAATCAAAGCTGCAATGAGATACTATTTCACATCCACTAGAGCAATTAAAATAAAAAAGACAGGCCGGGCGCGGTGGCTCACGCCTGTAATCCTAGCACTCTGGGAGGCCGAGGCCGATGGATCGCTCGAGGTCAGGAGTTTGAGACCAGCCTGAGCAAGAGTGAGACCCCGTCTCTACTAAAAATAGAAAGAAATTATATGGACAACTAAAATATATATACAAAAAATTAGCCGGGCATGGTGGCGCATGCCTGTAGTCCCAGCTACTCGGGAGGCTGAGGCAGTAGGATCGCTTAAGCCCAGGAGTTTGAGGTTGCTGTGAGCTAGACTGAGGCCACGGCACTCACTCTAGCCCGGGCAACAGAGTGAGACTCTGTCTCAAAAAAAATAAAAAAATAAAAAAATAAAAAAGACAGACAATAATAAAGGTTGATGAGAACAAGGAGAAATTAGAATCCTCATCCATGGTAAGAATGTAAAATGGTGTTTGCCACTTTGGAAAACAGTCTAGCAGTTTCTTAAAAAGTTAAACATAGATTAACCATATGACCCAGTAATTCTACACTTAGGTATCTACTCCAGAGAAATGAAAACATACAGCCACACAAAGACTTGTATGTGAATGTTTATAGCAGCATTATTCATAAGCACCAACAAGTAGAAACATCCAAAATGTCTATCAACTGATACATGAATTAAAAAAATGTTGTTTATCCATACACATATTATTAAGCAATAAAAAGGAACAAAGTACTAATAAATGCTACATAGATGAATCTCAAAAACATAATTAGTGAAAGAACCCAGATGTAAACACTACATATTGTATGATCCTATATATCTGAAATGTCCAGAAAAATGCAAATCTACAGAAACAGAAAGATTAGTAGTTGCCTAGAACTGGGAATGAGAACAGAGATTCACTGACAATGGTGTGACTCAAATGTTCTAATATTGGATGTGGTAAAGGTCGCACAACTCTGTAGGTTTATTAAAAGTCATTAAATTGTCCACTTAATATAGGTGAATTTTGTGGTATGTAAATTATATCTCGAAGCTGTTTTAAAAAGATGTGGGATAATAAACTAGGGGATCAAGGTTAGTAACAAAGTAAAGCCTGAATATAATTGAGAAAATGAGAAAAAATACTGATAGCCTTAATGAGGCTGATGAATTGAAGTGAAAGTGAGAAAGCTAGGAGGAGAGATTTTTGGAGCTAGCACTAAAAATTTCAGAGATGACATGGTCTAGATTTACAAATAAAAATTAAAAGATAATTACTTTATACTTCAAATAGTTTACGAAAAATTCACACTAGGAATCCTCTAAAAGTAAACACTGCTAGAATATTTCAAATAAGGCCTGATTTGTAATACTGGACTTATATATAACTTTATATGAGGTGAAGTATAACTATATTCCATACTCGTTTTTATTATCTATTTTATAGGCCCTCTAAAGTTCATTTCCATTTTCAAAAGACACTTTATTCTGAATAGCAGATGCATTGAGCCAACTGAGGCATACCATACCTACTTTTGATCACTCTCTAGCAAGACACAGGTTGGAAATGATGCCAGGGAAAACACAGAACATGAAGAACATTTTGCTGGAGAATAGGTGGTTAAGCCCAATTGTAATTAAACAAATGGGAGAATAATTTTAAAGGAGCAATGTGACCCTAAAACACAGTTCATTGATCTACTGAAAGTTCCTTTTGGGCTCCATAAATAAAGATGATTACATCTGAGTAGAAAGCTCAGGCTTCTTTCCCTTACCTCTTTAAAAGAGAAGATTATAACCTCCTTTTCTTTATCCAGAGAAATCACTACACTTTATGTTCTAATAGATTTTTTTTTTTTTTTTTTTTTTTAGAGAATGATATCTCACTATGTTGCCCAGGTTGGCCTCAAACTCCTAGGCTCAAGTGCTCTGCTTCAGCCTCCTGACTAGCTGGGACCACAGGCACACACCCCCCTGCCTAGTCTAATAGATATTTTGAAAATAATCAATAAACTAGTTTAAAATCATCTTTTAGTGATATAAAAAAAGTCACTGAACTCTGTAACCTTTGGTTTGATTTTATTTTTACCAATATACCTTTTTCTATGCAATGTATCTACTAGTGAGAGTATAAATAAAACCAATAATTATTGTTTATCTATCAAAAACTTTAATTTGTATGTGTCTAGTTGGATGGTTACTTCCCAAATTGCTTTTAGCATGTACTAATTTTTTATATAAATCAGATCCCAGACTCCTCACTTGTGATCTTTTAGCTAAAAATAAACAAAAATCACAGATCTATTAAAAACAGATGAACAAAATAAGCAGTTAAAAGTATAATTCAAAATGACAAGAAAATCAGAATATAGAATTAAAATAACATTTCAATATGTATGTCTAAGTTTCTTCAAAAATTTAAAATACTGAAAATGACATGTAAAAATGTGAATAATGAGGATTAATTGTATCAGTCCATAATATCCCAAAGCAGGAGTAATTATTTGATCTACTCCCAGTCTAACCTTTAAAATTTAGTCAATCCTACCATCCACGATGGTATTGGAGGACAAAACAGATGAGATTTCCTTAGCAGACGTGGGCTGAAGCTATTGTAGAAGCCAAAAATGAATACTGATGGTCCCAATTAATACAGGAGAGTTGGGGTCACCTGGGTGTTATTAGCCTGTTGGTTCAATGCCAGAATTCTAGAAAAGGGAAAAGGGATTTCTGATGACAAAAATAGTCATCCATTTTGTAAGTAGATTTCATTCATTCAAAAATTATTCATTGAGCATCAGTTATATGCAAGACATTTATGAAAGGTGGATGGCCAGTAGGTTATCATGAGATAATGCAAAAAATTCGTAGCCCAATTTTTGAACAAAAGATTTCTGGTAATGATTAGATTAAAAACAAAAACCTAACATTCAAAATACCCAGCATAATATTTTAGTCATCTTGAACCTGTGTCATTTGCCACACTGATTTAACTTATTTCCCTTTTCTAAGAGCTCAAAGTTACTCAATTCAAAAAGGAATCATTTTTTTCTCAGAAACATTTTCAATATATTTGATTCCAAGTTTTTTTTTTTTGAGACAGGATCTCACTCTGGTGCCTAGGCTAGAGTACAGTGGCATCATCATAGCTCACTGCAACCTCAAACTCCTGGGCTCAAGGTATCCTCCTGCCTCAGCCTCCCTTCTGAGTAGCTGGGACTACAGGCATATGCCACCACTTCCGGCTTTTTAAAAAAAATTTTGTAGAGATGGGGTCTTGCCATTGCCCAGGACGGTCTTGAACTCCTGGCTCAAGTGATCCTCCCACCTCTGCCTTCCTCCCAAATGCTGGGATTATAGGCGTGAGCCACCATCTGTGGCCCAATTCTATTTTTAGAAAAGAAAATGTACTTCCTAGTTTCTTTATAACATTGGATTTTTACCTTTAGGTATTATAAGCCCTCCAACGATTCTATAAAAGCAGAATTAACATGTTTTACATTGAGGAGTTCTAAATTTAGGGGGCTTATTACTAACATTTAGAAAATTTTCCTATTCTATTACTTTTCATGTCACTGGACTATTAATCAGGGAGTCAAATATATCAAGAACTACTGGTGAAGAGAAAAATAGATTAGCTATTGTGCTTCCATTGTAAATGTCATTATAAAATAAGAATAAGAACAAGGTGTTAATAACAAGGTGTTTGCCTGATCTAAATTTTATTAGTAAAACTATTCAGCTAAGATAATAGCTAAAAAAAGAAAATGCGATGCTGTTTCTGCTTTTCTCAATGACACTGGATATAGAAACCATATTACTAAAATGTTTTTGAATGTTAAAATACAACCTTTATAATTTTCAATTCTTAAAAGATAATCTTACCTGAAGATTTGTGATTGTCTATGTTTAATTTTTAATTCATGTTGCAAATGACTCAATTCTTTTTGTACTCTCTGAAATTCATTCTGTTGATTTATTAACTGCATGTTTGCATCTTGAATTCTAAAAATATAAACAAACAACATCCATTACAAGCTTAAATATTCTCTAATTGCTATTTTAAAATTAAAATTTATACTTTAAATAAAAATAAGAAGAAAACGATGCCTCTCTCTATCTCTATATATATATACACATACACATACACTATATGAATGTATAGAAAAAATATGGAGAGACACATACCAAACAGCCATTATCTGTGGGGGAGGACAGTGAAAATTAAAGGCAGGGAAAAAAAGTAAAGAATATTGAAAAAAGGCAGAACTTTTACTCTATATTGTTTTGTTCACATTTTTATGACAAACATGTATAAACATTAATTACAATGTAACTAAAATATTTATTTTTTATTAAAGTAATACATATACATAATTTAAAATGTCAAATATTACTGTTTTATGGCATTTTGTGTTGCTATAACAGAATACTTGAGGCTGGGTAACCTATAAAGAAAAAAAGGTTTAGTTTGCTCACAATTCGCATGGCTGGAAAGTTCAAGACTGGGCAGCTACAACGGTGAGGGCCCCATGCTACTTCCATTCATGGTGGAAAGTGGAAGGAGACCAGGCATGTGCGAAGAGGTCACACAGTGAGGGAGGAAGCAAGAGAGAGAGAAATCAAGGAAGCCAGATTCTTTTTATTTTTTTATTTTTATTTATTTATTTATTTATTTTTGGAGACAGAGTCTCACTCTGTTGCCCAGGCTAGAGTGCCGTGGCATTAGCCTAGCTCACAGCAACCTCAAACTCCTAGGCTCAAGCAGTCCTCCTGCCTCAGCCTCCTGAGTAGCTGGGACTACAGGCATGCGCCACCATGCCCGGCTAATTTTTTCTGTATGTATTTTTAGCTGTCCATATAATTTCTTTCTATTTTTAGTAGAGACGGGGTCTCGCTCTTGCTCACGCTGGTCTTGAACTCCTGACCTCGAGCAATCCTCCCGCCTCGGCCTCCCAGATTACAGGCGTGAGCCACCACGCCCGGTGGCCAGATTCTTTTTAAATACATGTTCTCACCACAACTAATCCATTCCCATGGGAGTGAGAACCTAACCCCCAGGGAGGGCATTAATCTATTCATGAGGGATCTGTCCCCCATGACCCAAACACCTCCCACTAGACCTCACCTCCCAACATTGTCACATTGGGGATCAAATTTCAACATGAATTTTGGCAGAGATGAACCATATCCAAACCATTGAAATTACCAAAAAGATTATAAGAACAAATAGTAATCATTTGCTTTTACCCCAATTCCAACTGCCAAAGGCAACTGCTTTTAACTTTTTTCCATTTCTTCTAGTATTTACTTCCATATTACTAAATAATGTGTTTACACTGGTATTTTTTAATATTTAATTTTAGGTATTATCTAATGAATTATAAGTCAGTTCAGATCTAGATCTGCTACATATAACTGAGACCTGAAAATGATGGCATATATACATAAAATCTCACGTAAAACAAATGTGTTGCCAACCAGTCCAATGATGAAACAATAGCTTTATAATGTTGCAGGGCCCCAGATCCTCCTGAATCTCTGGTTTACCATCTTTGGTGTGTGTACTTTATTCTCATAGTCCGTGGTGGTGGTGGAAACTCCAACCATTACAATCCCATTCCAGACCAGCAGCAGCAAGAGAATAATGGCCTACTCCATTCTTTTTAAGTCAATCTCCTCAAAGTACCACTGAATACTACTGAACTTAGATACATGGCCACACTCAGCTGCAAGTGAAGCTGGGAGGTGAAGTCCTTTAACTGGGAAGATTAGTCCCAGATATATTTGTACCTGTGTTGCTAAGATAGAAGGGAAAATGAATGTTGGGGCAGGCAGCTAATAATAACTGATCCTCCTACACATACTTACACACCTCCCCCACTTCTTCCCCTCATCCTCCCAATATAGTTAAATCAACCCTTTTTATTAAATTATATTCAGTATTTACATTTTTCTTCATTATATGTGGTGAGCCAAATACAATGCCATGATTATATTTCTTTTCTTGTAAAACTTTTTGTTGTCTCTGAAATTAACTCCTTTTCTTTCTTAGTTTTCTGTGTACCTATAACTGACTATTCTTCCAACTTTAACAAAGGTGTAATTCTCCACTCAATACCTTCAGATATAGCAGATAATCTTCCCAAACTATTTCTTTTCCAGGAGGCAGTCTTCGTATAGTCTCCATTCCGCTGCTCTAGTCTGGTTATGCTCTGGTTTGACTACATGGCTGTCCTTCAGAAGTTGTCCTCATCTCTCTTTCATGTCAATTCTCCTATACTTTGGTTCTGAAATTTTCTTCCTTCTTGGTTTAGTCTGAGTTTAGTCTAAGTTAAAATAAGGAATTTTCTGTGCACAGGGTGGTATATTTGAGACTCTCAATGTCTGAAAATGTCATTATTTTATCTCAGACTGAACCATTCTGGCTGAATATAGAATCACAGATTAAACATATATTCAGCAGAAAATCAGGGCACTGTTCCACTGTTTCCTAACTTCCAATGCTGCCGCTGAGGAGTCCAATGACATTCTCATTCTTACTTCTTTGTGTGATACATGGTAGGTTTCCCTTTTGATATGGTTTGGATGTTGGGCCCCTCCAAATCTCATGTTGAAATTTGAGCCCCAGTGTTAAATATGGGGCCTGGTGGGAGGTATATGGATCATGAGGACAGATCCCTCATGAATGGCTTGGTGCCCTCCCCACAGTAATGAGTGAGTTCACACTTTATTAGTTCATTTGAGAGCTGATTGTTTAAAGGAGCCTGGCACCACCTCCTTTTCTTGCTCCTTCTTTCACCATGTGACCTGCCTGTTCCTCCTTCACCTTCCACCTTGATTAGAAGCTCCTGGAGCCCTCACCAGAAGCAGAAAATTTTTCTCTTTTCACTTGAGATTCTTCAATTTGATCACAATGTATTATCCTTTCTTTTTTTTTTTGAGACCGAGTCTCACTCTGTTGCCCTGGCTAGAGTGCCGTGTTGTCAGCCTACCTCACAGCAACCTCAAACTCCTGGGCCTCAGCCTCCGAGTAGCTGGGACTACAGGTATGCACCACCATGCCCGGCTAATTTTTTTCTATATATATTTTTAGTTGTCCATATAATTTCTTTCTATTTTTAGTAGAGACGGGGTCTCGCTCTTGCTCAGGCTGGTCTCGAACTCCTGACCTCCAGCAATCCTCCCGCCTCGGCCTCCCAGAGTGCTAGGATTACAGGCGTGAGCCACCACGCCCGGCCCCTGTTAGTCTTTTGTCATTCTCTGTGCTGGGTACTTGGTGAGTACTTGCTTTAGAAACTAACATTCTTTAGTTTCAGAAATTTTCCCCCAGGAAGAATGATTCCTTCCTGTTCATTTCCAGAAAGATGTTTTTTTCTATAACATCTTTCTATTATTTTGATTGTGGGATCTCCTGGACAGATCTTTTAATTGCCTTACCCTTTCTGTACCATGTTACCACTTTTGACCTTTTTGTACTACTTCCATTATCTTCCTTCCTCTCTATTAAATTTTAACTTCTGCCATCATATTCTAACTACCAAGAATTCTTTCCTGCTCTCCAAAAGGCTCTTTTTTATGACCTCTTATTCTTGTTTCATTCTTGTTTCATTGAGGGTATCAATTATAATATGCTTTTGAAGTTTCTTCACCTTGCTGCATTGCTTCTGTTTCAGGTTTTTTTCCTTTGTTTTGATTTTTGTCTTTCATATTTTAGGCTTCCCTCAAAAGTCTGGTGATGCTTTGTTGTCTATTCATATTTAAGAATAAGGTACTTAAAGGACAATTAGCCTGGCTTCTACAAGCTAATGATGACAAAGGGAGAAAAGGAGGGGAGACCTTTCTAGATAGAAGAGAACCAAATATGACACGTGGACCTTGTATAGAACCTGATTAAAACAAATTGACTGTAAAACAATTTTCTTTAAGAATTGAGGAAATTAGATTATGGACTGGGAATTAGATAACACCAAGGACATATTGCTAACTTAGGAATAATAATATTGTGGTTATGTAAAAAAAAAAAAAAGTCACATCACACTGAAGGATAAAATAGCATGCAGAGATAAAATAGGGATAAAACAGCAAGCAGATTAGGATTTACGTTGAAATACTTCAGCAAAGAAAAAAAAGAAACAGATAAAACAAACATGATAAAATCTTGATAATTTTAAAATCTGTGTTAGTATTTATTTTACCATTTTTTCCTAAAAAGCTAAAGAATAAGGAACTGAAATGCTGCCTGTAAGTTTCTGTGCGAGTGACGGTGGGGAGTGGATTCTTTAATGCCGGGCTTCACTGTGGGAGGTCTGGTGGGGAACTAGCTATGCTGACAGCATAGATCTTTCCTCCCTATCCAGTCATTCTCCCAAGCTCCAAGCTCTTGACAAAGTCCTGGGAAGTAAGGAAAGGTACCTGGGTTGTGGCAAGGGATGTCACTGTTTCAAAAGTCAATGTTAACGTAATCTCCCTGTTTTCATTTCACCACCTCTCTTCTACCACTCTCCATCCTTGGCCATGTCTAGTGTCACTGAGACCAGAGAAGAAATACCCACTCTTCTGCCAGGGACAGGGAAAGGTAGTTACATGTCTTGGGGGAGGTGGAGTGAGGAAGAGGATCTGGAAGCCTAAATGTATCTTTAAAAGATTTTAAATGGGCCAGGCGCGGTGGCTCACGCCTGTAATCCTAGCACTCTGGGAGGCCGAGGTGGGCGGATCATTTGAGCTCAGGAGTTCGAGACCAGCCTGAGCAAGAGCGAGACCCTATCTCTACTAAAAATAGAAAGAAATTATATGGACAGCTAAAAATATATATAGAAAAAATTAGCCGGGCATGGTGGTGCATGCCTGTAGTCCCAGCTACTTGGGAGGCTGAGACAGGAGGATCGCTTGAGCTCAGGAGTTTGAGGTTGCTGTGAGCTAGGCTGATGCCACGGCACTCACTCTAGCCTGGGCAACAGAGTGAGACTCTGTCTCAAAAAAAAAAAGATTTTAAATGAATCCTCTTATTTTCAGTCCCACTTAATACCTTGGCAAGTATTTCTCTTAACATACTAAGAGAAAAAAGTAAGCCAAATGTTGTTTTTAGGGGTCACATCTTTAAAAAAACTTGACAGAGAAATGTAGACAATAAAAGGTTATAAAAGTATATATCAGATGCTTTAAAAGATGATAAAATGTTAATATTAATAACTAGCAAGAGCATTAAATGGGACAAAGAACATTTAATTTTGATTAAAAGCCCAATCACCAAGAAAAATAACATAGCTGCAAAATATATAAAGAAAAATCTGTTAAAAATACAATAAGAACAAATTAATAATCATAATGGGAAGTATTAACACTTTTCTCATAGAAATGGAAAAAGTCATAATAACATGAAAAATAGACAAAGATACTGAAGATTTAAATAATAAAATTAACAAGATTGATATATGGATATAATTTGAATCTTATATCTAATAATAATTTTTCCCAAATATATGGTATAATCACAAAAATTGACTATGTCATTGGCTACAGTTGAAATCTTAACATATTCTTAAAAAGAAAAAAGAAGTCATATACCTACATTTATTGCCCACAATAAAATTACATGAAAAATTAACAGCTAAGGGCAATCAAAACAATCTATATACATGGAAATGTAAATATACATCTAATAATCCTTGGGCCAAAGAGGAAGTAAAACTGGAAATGATAAACTATTTAAAAATAAATAACAATGGAAATACTATATATCAAAGTACTAAGAGGAAAATTTGTAGCCTTAAATACATTTATTAAAAAAACAATGAATGGATATTCTGATTGTCATGATCCAAGAGAAAGATACAAATGACAAAAACAATGAATGCTCAGATGCAAGAATATCTCAGTAGCAATAAGCATACTCAATTCCCAGATCTTGATTTCTAAATACCATTCTCTAAAAAAGAAATCAGAGCATCTTGGAGAACTGATTGATTCTAGAGCTGGGGCATGAAAAATTCAAGATGAGGCTAGAATGTTTTGTGGTTCCAGAAAGTAAGAATTGCTCAACAGAAGATGGGACAAGTTAACAGGGCACGGGTGTCACCTGAGAGAACCCCTAATGTCCAAAACTAAGCAAAAAATGAATAATCTCAATATAATTATGAATAAAGACCAGGCAAACCCAAATTGAGGGCTATTCTATAAAATGACTGACCAGCCCTCTCCAAAAGCCTCAGGATCATGAAAGACAAAGGAAGACTGAGGAACTGTCACAGATCAAAGATGACTAAGGAAATATAAACTCTAAATGCAATGTGGAATTCCAGATTGAATTCTGGAAAGGAAAAAAGTGATTAGTAGAAAAAGATGATAAAATCAAATAAAGTCTGTAGGTTAGTTAACAGTACATTGGTACAAACCAGTGATAATTTCTTAGTTTTTATAATTGTACCATAGTTATGTAAAGTGTTAATGTCAGGGGAAGCTGGGTATCTGGAAACTCTCTGCACTATTTTTGCAATTTTGTATAAATCTAAACTTATTTCAAAATAAAAAGTTAAAAAAAGAACAACCTGCACATATACAATGAGTAATTTGTACATGCCAACTGTATATGGAGTATAAATTGTGGTGTAAAAGGATAGGTGCATTTAAAATTTTAGAAGTCATACGATACTGTTTTAATAGCAAAACCAAAAGGAAACAACCTTTATGGTCAGTATATGACAATACATGGTCAGTATTAGAGGAACAGTTAAATAACCTATGGTTCTCTGGAATACTATATAAAAAATTTAAAAAAATAAAAAAATAAAGTCGATCTCTATGTCCTGGCATGGAAAGAATGCCAAGACTTATTATCAAGGGGAAAAAAGCAAGCTGTAACTTACAGAGATCAGTAAGTATGAAACCATATATTTTCATGACAGCTCTGTATGTACAGATACCCATTTAAAACTTCAGAAAAAGGATGAGAACAACCTTCTAAAATAGAGTTACCTCTACTGAGAGAACCAGCACTGGGAAGGCTGGTCAAGGGAACTTTAGTTTTTTCTATAATATTTAAATAATTTACAATGAAGATGTATTTATGTGTTACTTAAAAATTTTAAATTAGAATTTTTTTTAAAAAACCTAGACAGTCTCTTTTTGTGTGTATAAACATTTCTCAGGTTTATAAATGGGAAAAATTTTAGAAATATTAGAAATAAATTTAAAGGTATACAGTTCAATGATTAGATTAAACAACATGTGTATTAAAAATATTCCTTAAAAAGCAAGTATTTAACTACAATAGATGCAAAATGTGTTGCCCACACAGATGTGTTGTCAGAAAAACCCAGAAGTTTTTTTCCCCTAATTGACACATACAGAAAAAGTATGTGTTGCTATCTCATACATTCTTTTTATTTTAATGAAGAAGGTAGAAATTTCAAAACAATTTTTGTTATTTTTTAAATATTTTTTCTTTGAAATTTTGTAATTTCTACTTACAATAAAATCAGTTTGGAAGGATAGTCAAATGATAGGAAGACATTAAAACAGTCAAATGGAATGACATCTTATCACAATTAAGTGGAACAAATGTTTGACTTGTCCTGCTTAAATTAAATTGCCAGGCACTTTTGCTTCTAAAAATAAACTTTGCCAAACATAAAAAAAAAAAAAAATATTCCTTAATACATGCCTACTCCAACTATTAAGATTCACTCAGCAAACAATTGTTTTATAAAACATTTTCCTTTTTATAATTAGAAAACATACACATTAAAACACTTTTCAAGGTCACTTATTTTAATGTATTTCCCAAATGAATGTTATATATAAATAGCATCCCAAGCCTTCTAACTATATTCCCTGATAAATTTGGTCACATTAGTTCATTCAGCTTTGGCTATGCTAGTTTACTTTACCTCTTCTAAATCAAACTGATATGTTTAAAAATGACATGCCTGGAAAAGTACAAATGTTCACTTTTACTGTATATATTGTATCAACTTTGTGAAATAATTCACAAGATACTACAATACAGTATGTACTGTGCTAGTACACAGTATGTTCTAACAGTCACAGAATTTGAACATTATGTTGATATAAGGACATGATGTTGCCTAGTCAGAGGGTGTTCCTGAAAACAGTGGAGACTAACAGCATGTTCTAGTGGAGAGAGTACTGCACTGGGAGTTAGATGACTTGTATTATAACCCTCTTGCCAATGTAATCATAAGAACAAGCATATTTATTACCCTTATCTATTTCCTCCCAGTGTTTCTTAGTTAATTTGATTAAAATGGATTGTGTGAGAATCACTGAGTTGTAAAACAAATGAGAGAAAGGTATAATAGTCCTTTCTTAATGATTTTCATTTTGATTATCAATGTTGGTCATAATGAAAATATTCTAAAGGAAACTACTTTAAAATTCCTTTTTAACTTTCCTCCACTCTGTAATGGAACACTTTAGGAAAAACAACAAGAAAGTTAGTTACATCATTGGGGATTTTACCACCTGTAATTTATACTTTTTCTGTCAAGCCCTGGGTTCTAAAGATTAATTTATAGTCTTTCCCTCAAACTGGTTTTGTAGCAATCAAAGATGAGAGATGGAATTTCAGGGTCTGAAAAATGAAGAGGGGCATTTTCAGGATTATAGCCTACCACGGCCTGTCAGGCAAAGGCATCCAGATATCAAGGGGAAAATTAGGACTGCAACAAAGAAATCACTCAAAACAAGGTAGTACTTCAGTTCTTGGGAAATGGATTTCAGAAATTGACATACAACTGCCAATTATGAGAAGTGGCTTCTGTAACTGCTCCTTTGGAATTAACCACTACCTAAATGCATTCAGAAAATCAAATTACTTTCTTTAAGAAAGTAGAGAATGGGGGTGAGAAGTCCAAGTATCATAAATAGATAAATCACTCAAGGTTCAATAAAACCAGAAAAAAACTCTTATTTTGCAGAGCAGCCATAAGCACTTTGTGAAACCCTAGAGGTAAAAACCAAACCGCTTTACCTATTATCAGGAGCTATGGCAATTTCAAAAATGTCAACAGGAGAATGTATAGGACCAGAAATGTCACTAACATACAAGTATATAGATCAGGAACAATATATAAAACAAAATTATTTGTGAATACAAATACTTAATTTCCTGTTGAGTGATATTCTATTGCTTTTAGAAAATTAACATGATACCCATGTATATCTGCCTACAAAATTCTTAGTTACTAAAATATATCCTTTTCTTAAGATACTCTTAATTTTATACTAAAGAGTCATTATCCTGTACATTATCAATGAACTTTCAAGTAATGAATGTACTCCTTAACAGCTTGACTCCTTCTGAAGGGTGCTTGACCTATTGAGTTAAAGATCAAAAATATTTACCTTTGCTAACAGGTAGAGGCGTCAAAATCCTAACAATATTATCTTCTAAAGCCATTATTATCTGACTTTGATACCACACATTCATATTCATTCCCTCTCCCTTGTCTTCTCCCTTAACTCTGTCTCTCCCCATCCTCTTCCAAAGGCAGGAGAAAGGCACCTTACATTGTACTGACTCAATATAGCTTTTCAAATTAACCTCATTTGGCCATTATCCTAAGTGAAATAACTCAGAAACAGAAAGTCAAATACCACATGTTTTCACTTATAAGTGGGAGGCTAAACAATGGCTACACATGGATATACAGAGTAGAATAATAGACACTGGAGACTCCAAAAGGTGGGAGAGTGGGAGTGGGGTGAGGGATGAAAAATTACCTATTGGGTACAATGTTCACTATTCAAGTGATGGGTCCACTAAAAGCCCAGACTTTACCACTATGCAATATAGCCATGTAACAAAACTGCACTTGTGCCTCCTAAATCTATAAAAATAAGATAATTAAATAATAAATTAACCTCATTTAATTAATGTAATTTGAGCTTTATTCAGTCTTTGATTATTTCTCACTTATTTCTCACATCTTTTAACATGCAGATAGTTTATTAAAATAATAGATCTTTCTTTGACTAAATATTATATGATGCTCTCAAGCTTTGCTAGTACAGAAACAGAAGTTAAAAGTCTTAACCCTGACTTAATGAAAAACCAAATACACAATTCAGCTTTGTAGGCCTGATATATAATTTCACAAAATGGATGTTAAATGTTTTACTTTATTTTTCTTGAAGGTAGGGGATAGAAAACAGTTTGGAGGAAAACTGAAATCTATCATTTTAAAGTGATTTTAATAAAATAATGTTGTTTATATAAAACATTGTTTTAAATATTGCCAGCTTCATTTTAAAGTGCTCTTAATAAAATCACATTGTTTATTCTTTAGTGGAAGAACCTATGTTTCTTACTTCTCTTATTATTCTCTTCCAGTTCTGGTAACACAGTAGGCATTGACAAATATTCTTCTATTGGTTAATTCTAAAAGATGGAAAAGCAAATAAAATCTTTGGATAACCTCTCTTTTTCATGTAATAGTTTCCTTCTGTTTTGTCCATTCAATATAATTACCTTTCTTTTGGGAATTATCAACTCTTATTTCAAGGAATAGTTTCTTTCCACCCCACTCTTCTAGGTCCAATCAATCATAAGACCGCTACAGAAGTTTCCATGTTCTATGACCCAACCCAACTGGCTAAGTGGACAAAACATCTCCCCCAAACCCTGTCACGTCAATCAGAGCTCTTCTCTAGGATTCTTTTCTTGGGACTAGAGAAAACAGCAGGCCGTCCCTTTCAGTTAGCAGTAGATGTAAGAAGTAAAACTTAGGAACTGAGGGCAACCACTTTTCCTTCTAGGAGAAAGTTGATTTTCAGTTTAAGAGAATAAAGCCAACAAGCAAAGAAAAGCAGAGATGAAATACAAAAGGAAAATCTTAGAGATGGCAATGTCGTTTGTTCAGGTTATTCCTGAGGCCTACGTACATAGGCCCTTCCCATGGTTCAGTTTTTCCTTGAAATCTGTCATCATTGAACACTTTTTGCCTAAGCCAGTTCAAGCTAAATTTTAGTCACTTATAACCAGGAGTCATAACTAAAAGTGTATGGCCCAGGATCTATCATATAGCAACTTTAAAATTAACTTATAAGGTGGTTTGAAGACTGGATGCTTCTACCAATGTCCAAGAATGGAAAACATAGTTAAATAAGCAAATGGCAATAAAAAACCAATTAAGATAAAAGAAATATTCTGAGTAAAAAACTGAAAAAAAAAATCACTAAAAGTCAGAGAAATGGAAATTGAAACTAATATTTTAATCTAATAAATTAACAAAGATTTAACAAAAATGAGTATATTCAACGTTGGCAAATCACAATGCAACCACATTCTCTTACATCATTTGTAGGAGTATAAATTTTTATAAACTGTTTTTGTAACTATGCATCAAGAAACTTAAAAATATTCATATTCTTTAACCCAGGAATTCCACTTCTGGGAATGTAGCCTAAGGAAATAAATCTAAATATAGAAAACATTTTGGTTTGCTTTGGTTTTGAAGAAAGCTAATCACTGCAGTAATTTGCAGTAGCAAAAAATCTGGGAGTGAAACAAATGCTCAGTAAGAAAAAAAATATGATTAATTGATTTAATCAATTCAATAGTTGTCATTAAAAGCAATATTTATAGTGGGTGTAAAATAACACAGAAAAATACTTACGGTGCTAGATTTTTAAAAATAAGGATATTAAACTATATAATTAAATGTTTTTAAAACTATATATACAACAAAAGTAATTTAAGCATTTCTCTATGAAAGTTTTTATAATATAAGCTAGATATTATTCAATAGGTTAACAGGGAACAGAATTTGCATTCTGAGGACTGCTATTAGTGAAAAGTTGATCTCTACCAGGAACTAGCACCCTAAGTCAAGGAAAAAAAAGCTGTTGTTCTCCAAATATAAGAACACGCAGCTACTCTGTTTCAGGAGCTGCCTGCTCAGTTGGCCTTGCCTCCTTTCTTTACTGTAGGTGGTTATGAATTGTATAACAATTTCTAGAAAGCCAATTTCAGTGGTCTTACATGATGTTCGCGATGTCCTCAGAGATATTCAGGTATATATGTTTCCCTCAGCTAAGTATTATTATTTTTACCCTGTAATAATAAAATATCTATAAAAAATATTTAAAACTTTTATTAAAATTCTTATAAAAAAATAACTTATTTTGATTGTGAAACTCTCAGCTTCTAAATATTTTTCTCATTGAAATATACTATTACAATACAATTTTTGAGGTTCACTAGACAATATAATGAATACATTTTAAAAGAAGAAACTGACTCCAAAAAGTTAATATCAGTTATCTTAGAAAGTAATATTAAGGAAAATCTTTTTCATCTACTTTCTATTCCCCAAATATTTCATAATACATACAATGAAAGCAAGAGATTTAATTTTTGTTAAAGAATATATAATAGATCAGCAAATAATTAACAAATTCATGTTTGAAACTATGAAAAAATGAGCACATCTGGAATAATATGAAAACCTATTTGCTAATGTACCCCAAAATATCACTAAATTACATGTATTGTTTTAAAGACTGGTCTATGTATCTGTTTTTCTTTTAAAAGATTCAAAAGCTCAAGATATGTGAACTTCTGGAAATAATGCAGAGAACTGTAAGGAAAAAATCATTAAAATTTGAAATTTCCTTTTCTTTCCATTTTTGGATTTGTAGCAACAGTAATTATTTCAACAAAAAGAAAAGAGAAGATGTGATATCTCCGGGTCACTATTTTTATCCCCTGATAAAATTGTAATTACACTAGGGAGGAAAAGGAAAACCAAAAATTATTCACTCAAAAATATGTATCACATGCTCAGTATGTGCATGATACCATACCAAGCACAATTAAGCATTCAGAAACAAAGGACTGGCACCTATTCTCAAGTGGCTCATGGCTAGGTGTAGCAGAGTATAAAAATGAAGACACTTACGTTGGAGTGTGATAAAGATGGTAAGGGAGGAAGCAGAGAGAGGCAAGTAACCAGCTGCTCCTTTGTGTGGCCTGGAAAGTATGAAGAACTTTCTGATTAGAGAAGTCTGCTTGCACCATAAGTGCTGTTGAAAGCAGGCAAGGAGGGAGGGGAGTGGAGAGGAGGAAGGAGGTTGTTTAGGGGTAATGAAGGAAAGAAAAGAAAGTTTGTTAGAAAGACTTTTATTTTCTTCTCAAAATATTTAATAATCAAGAAAAAATGTGAGTTATGATGGTTACTTCCAAATCAAAGATCAAAGAATTTCATTAATACTACAGTGACATTTAAAAATGCCCAAAGAATCATTCAGCAAGATATTGCATACTCTTAATTTCCCCATTCAATTGCCTGCCATACTCTGAGGAAAATATGTTTCAACTACAAATTATTAAATCACATAAAAATATAATAGTCAAAAGACTCCTGCAAACAGTTAAGAAACATATTTTACATTTGGCCAGTTTTTCTGCTGATAGCAGAACCCTCGCAGTGTTTTAATAAATATTTTCAAACTCAAATCCTATATTCTTACATTGAAAGTTTCACATCTACTGGCAATGCCATTAGGAAATATAATATGATTTTTTAGATCATCAAATAATAATATTGTGGTCTCAAGTTAATTTTAAGCATATGCTTATGAGTTTCACAAAAATCTTTTAGTCATGAGGCTATCTAGGAATATCATTACGCTAGTTTCTTTGTAAAGGGTTCTGTGATAAACAGAACCCAGAGCGGAGCTGGTATGAAGACTTGCCTGGGTTCTGCTACGTGCAGTCTGACGTTTGCCTAATTTACAAGTCACAAACTGGTCCTTGAACATGTTTTATTTGACTTGCAGAGTGTTGTTTTTTTTTTTTTTATGAGCACCAACATTTAAATTTTGAGAGATTTTACATAAAGATCGACATTCCCTGCTTCTCTTTAAAAATCAAGTAATTCAAACACAATGGGCCTACTTTCTCTCCCTCCAAAAAGTCTCTTGAAGTAGCTGCCTCCTTTAATGAGCATGCATTTTTTTGGTGTACTATAGTTCCCACCCTGCTTGTTTCACTCATTTATTCTGGATACCCCATAGGCATTTGAATTTGCTTTACCATTTAATTCTAAAATTCTCTAGCTGGATTTTAGATGTTTTTATAACTCATTTAAAGACTATCTGAATGAGCCTTTAGCTATCTGAAATATTTTTTCTCTGATAATTACAAAGGGTAGCTGCCTGCCATTCACTTCAGGAATTCTTTAGAATAAATGAATTCTAATTTTATTTTGCATAATTAAAAGATACACAGACAGAGATAACAGAGAGACAAAGAATGGTGAAAACCACAGGGAAAATTTTGAATTTATAGTGATAGTTAACAAGATACTAAAACTCGAAAGCAAGGAAAAACCATGACTGATCCAAAACTGCAGTGGCTCCTTAGCTGAGGAATTAGCTGATGTCTACTCCATTGACAGCAACTTTCTCACACAGCTGGCAAGCATAGGCCTTTTTCCACATTAAACAATAAAAACAATAACAGCAGCAGCAACAAATGATTCAGCATCAACTATACAAAAGGCCCTATGCAATATGCTTTACAGATGCATTTTCATTTAAAACTTTTGAGGAATACTAACTCCAGCTTCTCAGTTTCCTTTTGGTTCCAATCAAGAGATTTTTCCTGTTTTCTGGCAGTTCCTTGCCAAAACAAATGCTTAACTAACATTTTTAACCCTTATTTTAGTATTGTCAAAGTGTGTTCTACAGTAAACTCCCCACCACACCCAAAAAATAGTTTCACAGTAAACTAAAATTGTAAATAACAGGTTTCCTTCCTGTAAGACTTTTCAGAGCTTTTACTATGTGCCTTAGTATGTATGGGCTGCTATAACAAAAATACCATAGATTGGGTGGCTTATAAACAGAAATTTCTCATAGCTCCAGAGGCTGAGAAATCCAAGATCAAGGTGCCAGCAGAATTGGTGTCTAGCGAGGGCCTGCTTCCTGGTTCATAGATGGCCATTTTCTCACTGTAATCTCACAATGGTGGAAAGGGTAAGGGATCTCTCTGAGGATTCTTATATAAATACACTAATACCATTTATGAGTGCAGAGCCCTAAAGACATAATCACCTCCTAAAGACCCCAAATCTCCTAATACCATCACTTTGAGGGTTAGGATTTCAATACATGAATTTTAGGAGGACACAAACATTCAGATCACAGCACTATGCTAATATGCAGAATGAATCACTAAGAGAAGATAGATGAAGAGTATATTCCATACATAAAATTTGACCACAGAATATTTTTTCAATGATATTACTTATGAATCCCTTAGAATATACTTTGAGAAGCAATGCTTTATTTTGTAGCATTAATTTTATAATTATTCTATGTCATTTCTTTTATTTAGTTGTTTTCTTCAGTAGGGTATCAGAAAGTATCGTCAAACAGGGGAAAGTTGAGTGGATAGCAGATACTCCCTTCCAGAGATTACACTTTTCCTAGCAAGTTTTGAAGAGGCTTTATCTGTCCTCATGAGCCATTCTCGTCAGAGGGTACTCTGCCTGGGATAGAGTCTGTACCATCAAAAACTTCTTTCTTGTACATGCTATTTTAGGAGATTGTTTTAGGCACTGCCCTACAAAACTTTCTTGATCATCAAACTGGTTTCTACCTCCTGACCCTTTACTTCTGCCTCTAAGTTCACCCTTGGCCCATTGCTTTAGACTTCAAAGATTCCTTGGGTAGGCCAATGTGCCCCATCCTGTTCGCAACTTGGAAAAGACAGTTGGGACATGTTCATTACTCCAAAATCAATTTTCTGTCCCCAGCCTAGACAGTTTCTTTGACTATGGGAGAAGATTGACAGTCCCACACCTAAAGATGTTGTTTCTAAAATATTGGTGAAGTTGAATGCCAACATTTTTCTTGTAAATGATCATTAAGGCCAATCCACAAAGATACATCAAGAAAGCTAATGAATAGTGTTTTCTCATACCCATAACTCATCAAACTGTCAAATCCACAGAATCTGATTTGCCCAATATTCAGATATCTACTAAGTAGCCTACACCATGAACTTCAAGAGCCATGGATAAAAATCTCACCCAATACCATTCCTCCACCTGGGTCTTGAAGACAGAGACTACATTGTTTCTTTTACATTTCACTCTCCAAAATATAGAACCTGAAACCTCCCTTGACAGCAAAGGCATAATTAGAATTCCAGAGCCCCTCAAGAACAGAGATTCTGCTATATATCCTGACTGTACAAGGCTCCAGTATTCCACGAAGGGCTCTATTGAGAAACAGATGCCAGCTAAGGACGATCTCTTGAACGTTTCTGGACAGCTTATAATTGCAAACAGGAAGTTATTGCTAGTAGGCTTGAAGCACTTCAAACAATCTAACCATCAAACTGCACTAAATCTTAGCCATAATTCTCTCCTCTCAGAGTCTCATCTGAGACAAGCATCTACATATTCATCAACGAACTTCAGTTAATGCAGAAGACTAGTTGGTTGGTTGATCAGCACTAAGAGTAAATACTATAACAGCAGGTATGCACAGAATTTTATGTGAACATAAAGGAGGACTCAGTCAAGGAAGCTGAAAGGCAAAGGATGAGCTAGGGTCAGTGTGAAGCAGAGGAGGGCAAAACAAGCAAGAAATTTCAGAAAGGCACTAGCTAAAGCACAGTAGCTTGAGAGAAGATGGCACATTCTGGTTAACTCACAGTGGTTCATGTGTAGTGACAAGAATCAAACTGGAGATCAGGTGTGCCATATTACGAAATTTGTACTTTTCCTCAGTGCTATGGGTCCCCTGGAGGATTTAAAACAGGAATCAGATTTGCATTTTAGGAAGATAATTCTATCAGAATTTGTATCACTTGAGCCCTCCCCCATCCATCAATCTGACTTCCCATTCAGTCTTCTCCTTCAGAAACTTCTCTCTTCTATGAAGTTCAACTTATAGATGCTCTCATTGATGATAACATCAATTATCTACCCTCACTATGGCAGTGCTTGTTCTACTTCACAGCTATGGCCATATGATTTCCCCATTTAGAGACCTCCTGCCCTCCTACCTTTCTCCTTCCCTGCCCTTCTCCCCTCCTCTTTAAATCCAATCCTGACTTCAGGCCTGAGTTCAACAGCCCCCTGTTCAACTCTCTGCACCAATTCATTCTTGTTGCTGATTATTTTTCCCTCCTTTAATAAGTTGGCTTATAACTTGGTCTCTTGTAACCTTGTCTTCTATTAGTAACCCCATTTGAGACTAGATCCCTAATATGCTCTTTTCAGGCCAGCACCACAGTCTTGCAATTCACTTTCTCTAATTGTCACTGACTGAGTGATTAGACTTTTGGATTCCCTAGTATAAGCCCTGCCATCTGTTGGGACAACTTATTAATACTTTGCCTTAAACTAACTTTCCTTGTTAACTACTCATCTAGATGCATCAACCCCCTTGGAAATTTGAGGGGTGTTGGAGCAGTAGGGGATGGGAGAAGGTGGTGGAAGACTATACCTACACAGTACTTAAGACTTAGGCTCTTTTCCTCAGCACCTGTCCTAGCCAATGGATGGGTGTAATTCCAGGTCCCAGTCTCTTCAAGTAAGCTATGTACTTGCCATAAGAAACTGAGTCATGTTCAGTTGAGTTATGGGAGGTGACAAGTATAATTAATTCTGACTGTTCTCTCAGATGATAACCTGGCCCCTCAGACTGATCCTCACGGATACTTAATCTTATGTTGCACACCATAAAACAATCACCTATGCTTCTCCCTTATTTTCCCTTGAACCCTTTAAGTCTTTCCTTCTCTTATTCAGATTAAAAAGATTAATAAACCCTTCAGTTCTTCCACTCTTAGAAATTAGATAGTAATGGGCCTGTCCTGTAGTATTAGTAATTATTAAGTATGGATTCACGTAACCCCAAAAGGCAAATGTATGTATTTTTTTCTTACCCTCAAGTAATGTTGGATTGTATTTTCCAAAATTAAAATTCTCCTGAAATGTAACAGTGTAAACAAACACAAAGATGCTTATCTAGTTTCCCATAAATCCTTCAGTTCTCTTTGTTAAAAGAAGCACGGCTTTCAGAAAACAACTGCCCATATCCAAGGGTGCTGCCTCTTTTCTCAGCCACCCTCTGTCAAAGTACTGCTGCTTAAGCACGCTATCACGAACATCACAGTATTCCTAGATCCACAGCAGCCCCATTCGACAGACAAGAAAATAGAGAGACAGAGAAGCAAGCAAGCTGTACAAACGAGGCAAGTGGCTGAGTTAGGATTTGAACCTAGGCAGCCTGACTCCTATCCTGCTATTAATGTGTAGTTGTCCGTACTTTGCTCTAGTTTTGTACCTTTTGATTATTTCTTTGCATATCATTTTAAAAGATGGATTTTGACTTGTATACTAAGAATTCTGTCTTGATTAAACTGATGCTTAACAGGGATTGACAGGAATTGAAGAGTGGAGAATGGCATTACCAAGAAAAGGAAGTGAGCAGCAGCTAAACACCACAAATGTCATGAGCATGAAGAAAAGTTAAGCAGGAGATTAATTTTACACATATTCCCAAATGCATGTTTTTTAAAATCCCTCTGGCAAAACCCAGGGATTTGCAGAGAGAAAAGAGTTCAGTGGTAATTCTCACGAACATTTGTTTTCAAGGGCATAAAATGTTTTCGGAAGCAACCCCAGTTAGTCTCTGTCTTTCAGCATGGTAGGGATTTGGCATGTTTCTCCTTTCCTCCTGAGAGAGAAACTGAAATGCTTGCCAGACCACTTAATATTCTAGTTTCCACAGCAAATCGCTTTCATCTCCTTCTAACTGCCTCTAAACTGACTTCAGATTTGGGCAAAAGAGAAAAAAGCATTAGAGAATAACTGCAACAAACAAAACATGCTTATAATTATGTGAAACATAACTTTTTAGTATAATTCTTGCTATCAACCCTAAAAAGCTTTCTAGTTGCAGTCTTCCATCTCATGATAGCATAAAACACCAGACCAACAGTACAGTGTAAATGAGGTACTAAATGACTACCTTCTAACTCAGTGACAATTCTGAGTTTTACTTCAGCAGCCAACTTTTTTCCTCTAAAAGATGATAGGAAATGGAGAAAATTTCCTATTCTCTTTGACATGAGCATATGAGTGCATAAAATGTCTAGCCAAAGAAAACAAGGTTATTAATAAAGAAGTCTATGATTTAGCATTTGCAAGAAAATAAATCTTCCCTTTTAGAAAATAAGAGCTATAAAACAGGTTATGCTAAAGTTAATTTTTCAAAGGAATTAACACAGTATTTTTTGTTTTTTGGCTCATATTCTAATTCAAGCTGGGGAGAAGAATCTAAGAACATTGGACAAAGTCTGACACAGAACGATGATGACAAATATCCCAAGAAAATGCTGCTTTTAACAGACAATTTAAAAAACAGTGAAGATCTAAAAGCAATAGGTTAGGGAAAGAGAAGACAAACAAACATGAGCAGATAAAAGGAGGAGAGGAAGATGCACATTTAATTGCCTCTTTCCTCAGATCTGCAGACCCTCAAATCTGCTGAATAATTCTAAGTAGGCATTTTCAATCCTTTTATTTCTCTTTCCCCTTCTGTGTCTCTCCAAAGTCTTCTGGCTTAATATCAGAATAAAGCCACTAACTTTATTTCACAAAATTATTTATTTTGCAAAAAAAATGTTATTAAGAAAAGAATAAGAAAAACTTAAATCACAGACCTACGTATGGCTCAATGTGAGAATGTTGTGGATTTGGCATTAGTTCTTTTAGTTGGTAATGTTCTACTTCCAGTCTAAGCTTGAGTCTGAAATATATTCTACTGTTGAGATTGGTCATAAACACTACGACTTCTCCCAACTGTACACTTGTTTTTTAACAGAAGTATTGATCAGCTGCCTTGTTTTACTTTTTGTCCTTTCCCTAACCCAATCCTCTCCCTATGCTTACTCTCTTACCTTCTTTGACCATCTCTTATTCAATCATATTCAACTGGATAGCTTCATCAGACATAGCAAAAAGATACATAAGTGTAGACTGCATATTAGACAGAATTATGTACTGTATGAAAAGGGAAATGGTCTTTCCATTTCCTAATATCTATCAGTCATGTTCCTTGTTTCATGATTTTATCTGCATATTAATGATAAAATATGGACTAAACAACTACACTTGAGTTTGTCAAAATAACATGATGATATAAAAGAGATATACATAAGTTATAGATTAATATATAAATATATATTCAAATAATATATAAATATTCAAATGTCTTTCTCAACATATACCAACTGGAAAAAATTAGAAAATGAGTCATTCATAAATGGAGGAATTAATGAGTTAACCTAAATTTTTGTGAAATTTTTTCAAATGTTGGAGGAAGGTACAGGAAGCTTACCCTGATCCCAGAACCTTAACACAATAATTATGTCTCATTTTTAATTTTTAAAATTTCTGATAAAAATAATTCTAAGTTAGATCAACTGTAGGATTAAAATTCATACAATTATATGAGTTCCTGTTTGCTCTTTCCTGAGAGCATCAATATGTATATCAATATGCACATCAGAATGTACAAATTAATCATTCAATTTTTTTTCAATAGAGAATTCAGAATTCAAAACATCACTCTGATGACCACACAAAACATCTAAAAAATAGTTCATAATATGTATGAACACATTTCCAAATATGAAGTCATATTCCCTGAAAGAAAAATAATCCACTATTTACTAATATGACATTTGTAAAAAAAAAAAAGTTCTCTATGAAAATACAATTGTAAATGTGATTTTTTTCACTTTTATGTCATGTACAGTATGAGTCTTTTGAACAAAGGGTCTTGAAAAAAAAGCTTTTAGAAATGTTTTTAAGCTTATCTACATAATTATGGATGCAACAAAAATGTATAATTATTATGAAGTAAAATTGTTTTTCCTCCTCTGAGCCTTGATTTACTAAAAGCTAATTGTCACTTTTAGAAGACATTTCCCTTCTTGCCTGACTCTTTGTCACATCCCACTCCCAATTTGTGCAAGGAAAGTGTTAATAAATTATTTTCCATTTTTCCACTTTCCCTGTTTCTTTGTGTCCCTCTCCGAGCTCAGGCACAGGCATTTTACAAGGTGCCTGCCAGCTGGCAGCAAAAAAAATTATATCCCTCCTCTTCTGAGGGCAGACAACAACGAAACCCAGGAATAATCATATACAGTTGATAAATCTCAATATAGGAACTCACATCCATTAACATAAAAATGGAATATAAATTCTAGGAAATTATTATGATTCAATCTTTTAAATTATATTCAAATGATACACTTTCCAATGTCATTGACATTCATCTGAAATCACATAGAAGCAAAGCAAGAAATATCTTTCACAGCTCTCTAAGCATTTTTGTGAGTACAAACATTAGAGGATTCAATGTAAGTGAGGTTGCATGCTGAGAAAAGAAACTGAAATGTCAGACAGCAGATTAAAAGCCAATGTAAATTATGCAATTCATGGCAGAGAGCCATGTATAGGTATATATGCATTTATTGTTACTAGAAAACAGAAGTGGCAGGAAGAGATCTACTGTTTCCATTTCTCCTTTCTTGACGTGGAAATCATTTGTAATACAGAACAACACACAAACTTGAGTACCTTTCAGGAGGTATGTAAACATTCCTATGTTATGTACAGTGGTAAAATAAAAATGAAATGTAATATGAAAATCTTGGCTTCATGATTCATTTCATACATTTCAATCACTCAGCAAATTAGTAAACATCTACCACGCACCCACCACTGTGCAAGGTCCTATGGGTAACACAAGAGAAGATAAAGCACAGTTCCTGTTATTAAGGATTTTGAAACATTAAAAAGGCAATGCTTAAGAACAAACACCAACAAAAAGATAAAGCAGGACAGTATATGCTCAACTGCTAAAATATGTTAAAACTTAAGTGCTATCCAAGATCAAAAAGAGATCAATGTGGGCTAGAGCAACTGAAAGTAACATCATGAAAAAAGAAGGATCTTGAAGAATAAAAATAATTTAACCACAAAGAAAGAAATGAAATGGGTAGTTTATTTTGGCTAGGGAAAAAACATGTACAAATATACTAAAATGAGAATGGCCTCAGAGAGTTTCATACAACCTTAACTCTATATCAAAATTAAAGACTTTTTTGACATATAGGAATGAGTTATTTTCTTAAGATTAGTCATAAGTTCTGGGACTTAATTAGTCATAAGTTCCAGTTTGAGCTTATTGTTCAAGAATAGTTATTGATAGCATCCTCTTTTACTCTCAAAAAGTTTCAATTTGGACTATAAATTTTATGGTCAGCTTACTTATGAGTTATCTTAGCAGAGAATTATACTACTTGAGATCCTGTCATTTAATAAAGGTTCTTTTGCTTTACACATCATTGGGAAGTACATTTTCCAAGATATATCCTTGATTCTGACTTTTATAAAGTACTTGTTTTTCTAAATTATCAAGGAATACACCAGAGATTGACCCAAATATTTATAAGTCTCTTTCAATATGAAAGCCCAGAGGCTGCCCTCTTAGGGTATTTTATTTTTAGAATCCAAATTAAACCCATAACTCAGAGCCCTCCTTAATGAAATATTCTCTTCAAACCTCAATAAACATCATCATCAATAAACATTTGTTGGGCATCTACTATATGTAGGACAGCACTCAGGGTGTACAAATGGGTGTGGGGAAGGAGGATACAAAAAATATAAGACATGGTCTCTATTCTCCAGCAGTTTATAATCTTTTGGTTGCTGTCCATCCACCCACCTACTCATCTAACCATCCGTCCATCCACCCACCCATCCATCCATTGACCCACAATCACAGAACATACTAGGTACCAAATAAGTGATGTAGGCAGTAAGTGCGTGCATCAAGGATTACATTTGGCTGTATATAACAGAAACCAGACTACAGCATGTTAACCATATAGTGGCTAACTGTTCTCACATAATTAGAAGTCTGGAGAGAGGCATTCCAGGGCTGGTACAAGGGCACCAAGATGTCATCAATGACTCAGGCTCCTTCTGTATTTCTTAAAATGTCATGCTCATCCTCACAGTAACATTGCCTTTTTGTGAATTCTGAATTCTGTCTTCTGAATTTTGGGTAGGAAGAAGAAGGAAGCAACAAAGGGGAGAGGTGGTGCAAAATTTTGCAGAACCCCCCCGCAAGTTTTCACTCACATGTCATTCAACCAAACCTTCACAGTCACATTTAATAACAAGGTAGGCTTGGAAAGTGAGTGGCCTTTCCAGTATCTATAGGGAAAGCTCAGCTCTAATGCCCACAAGAATCAGACAATGGAGAATTACTCAAATACACAAATCATACACTTTTTATATCTGCTCATAAATGAATCAATTCATGAAATATTTTTGAAACATTACTATGTGCCAGACACTGTGTTGGGTGCTAGGAATAGATAAAGCAAAGAATAAGACTGGTTTTCATGGACCTTATAGCCAGGAATGCAAACATTAAACAAGTAATTGTAATTAAAGAGCATAATAAAAGGGAAGCCAAAGGATGTCACGGGAACCCTATTAGGGGTCAGCCAATGCCTTTCTGAGGATCTGACATCTCAGCTAAGCCCTGAAAAAGGAGATAGCAAAAAGCTGGTGGAAGGGGCAAAAGTCCTGGGGGGATGGGACAGTACACTCAAAGGGTCAGAGGTGAGAGTATGCTACCTCTTACAAAATGAAAAAAAGGCTAAGGTGACTGACTGAAACAAGGAGAGTGAGGATGGAGGGATAACTAAGGGCCAGAGATCACACAGACTCTCAAACCACAGAGAGAATTTTGGACCTTATTCTAAGGACAATGTGAACCTGTGACAGGTAAAGCTGTTGATTGCAATGATCACATAAGCATTTTGACACAACCACCTAAGTTGCAGAATTGACAATGAATTAAAAATGGCCAGCAGGTTGTATGGGAAGATGATTGTAAATGTCCAAACAGAGAATGGAATAGCATAGTGGCTGTATGGATTGATAAACATATGGGCAGATTCAAGAAATATTCCAGAGGAAGGCGATAAAATAGGAAGAATCAAGGATGATAATCATAATTATAGTATGTTACATAAATAATTCATATATTTTATTAAATATACATAGACATAAACCTCAGATACACCCCACTTAATATTCAGAATAATGCTGTGACAAAGGTAGTATTATTACTCCCATTTTACAGACCAGGAAACTGAGGCAAAGAATATTTAAGTAATTTGCCCAAGTCCACACCACTAACAACTGTTGGAGCCAGGATTCAAACCCAATCAGTCTAAGAATGGAAAAATAAGCACCACATGTACTCAGCATCAAATTGGTACTAACTGATCAACACTAAGGTGCTCACATGGTAGCAATATTCATTCATTGGGTGCTGGTCAGGTGAGAGGGGTGGGCGGGTAAACTCACAACTAATGGACGTGGAGTGCATTGTACCGGGAAGAGCACAAGCCCTTGCTTGGGTGAGGCAAAGGCATTACATGTAACCAAAATGTTTGTAGCCCCATAATATTCTGAAATTAAAAAAAAAAAAACAAAAAAAAAACCCAATCAGTCTGACTGCAGAACTCAGACTTTCAATACTACCTTAATGCTACACAGTGATGATGGGGGTAACATTCCCTAAAGCTAGAAACACAACAGTAGCAGGTGTGGAAGGAGGATGACCAGTTCACTTGGGGCACGTTGAAGCCTGTGATGCAGCCAGGTGAAGATACTGAACAGAGAGTTGAAGAAATTAGTCTGGAGCTCAGAAGAGAAGTTACAGAAGTTGAAGTGGAGATTCAGAAGCCTACAACACAAAGGATAACTAAAGCATTGGAGTTGAATAAGATCAACTAGAAACTGAAGAGAGAGAGGAGAGTAAAAACAGAAGAGAGTTGTGGACATAGCTCCAAAAGGCTCTGGTATTTACATAGCAGGAAGAAGTGGAGAGGCCAAGAAAGAATAAGGGAAGCAATGGGTATCATGAGAGTCCACATAAAAACCAGAATGGTATGATAACATGGAAGTAAAATAAGAGAGTATTTTGGATAGAAGGGGTAAAATACTGTGGCAAATGCTGCTAAGAAGTCAAGAAAGATAAAGAACTAACATTTTTTAGATTTAATAACACGGAAATAAATGGTGACCTGAATTAGAACATTTTTTTTTAAATGATGACGCAATGCGTGAAGCCAGACTACAGTGAACTGAGGGATATACGCATGTGAGAAAATGAAGGCAGTAAGTCCAGGTAATTTATTCAATAAGACTGGCATGAATAGGAAGAGAGAGCTAAGACGGTAGCTGGAAGAAGCCTTAGACTGAGTGAAGGTTCATTTGTTTGCTTAAGGAGTCCTCAGGAAATACTGTTAGAAGGAACTTTGTAGAGAAAGATACAAAAAGATTACCAAAAAAAAAAAAAAAAAAATTAGCCAGGCATGGTGGCAAATGATTACAATCCCTAGGCTGAGGCAGGAGGATCACTTGAGCCCAGGAGTTTAAGGCTGCAGTGAGTTATGATCACACCACTGCACTCCCGCATGAGCGACAGAGCAAGATCCTGTCTCTAAAAAAATTTTTTTAAAAATCATTCTATTTCTAAGCTAAAATAACATGATCTAACTTGTTTGTTCAGGCCTTGTGGTAAGTGACGCAGTTAAGGAGGTGGGCGGAGGGATGAGGATCCAGACAACAGAAAGACAAGCCAGGACTGTGTTCTTCAGAATAGTTTTGCTGCTTCCTTGATGAACAGCAGCATGGAGTGCAGCATTAGAAGGGGTGGCCACCTACTGCCTATTAGTACGGGCTTCAGAAACACAGTGGAAGTTCTCACAAGGGCCTCCTTGCTCTCCTGCATTATCTCCCTCAGACCTCTTGGGATTTCTTCTAGTGTTGTCATCCTTGCTTAAACATACAAATAAACAAAAACCTACCTGCCCAACCCCTACTCCACTCCTACTCCTACAAAAAGGCTATGAGTATTAAAATTCCTGGAGCTCAGGTGCAAGTACTTACAGAAAAGCTGAACTTAACTTTTGAGCCTTAAGGTTGATATATTTGGTTTCTTGGTTTTTGTCCAACCCTCCCTTCCTTTTTCTACCTATGTCATTAATTATGTCCTTTTAAATCACCTCATATCCTTTTGGGGAATAAAAGGGTTGTAATAAATAAAAGTAATAATTAAGCTCTAAAGTTATGCTTTCCATAAAATCTCTACTCCACTGAGCAGAAACACAGGCTGTGAACCTAATCAAAGTTGGGCTAGGCATTTTAAAATACCAATTAAACTGGAATTAATTGTGCGAGAGATAAGATCAGGATATTTCCTAGACCCAAGAACTTCCCTTGTGATACTAGTCAACGTTTAGATATCCAAAGTAGGTGGGAATGTGATATCTACAGGGTAAAATAGTATGCTATTAACCTTAGTTAACAAACGTGGAAAGGAAAAAGAGGAAGGTGAGGGAAATGAAAGGCAACTGAATTCCTAACAGGTACCCCATCCCTGTAAAGTAGCTCTTTCTCTGGCCATTTTACAGATGAAGAAACCAAGGCACAGAAAGATTAAGAGGAAAGGTCATGAAACTAGGTAGTAGCAGAGCCTATGCTGTTTATACAGTATCACACACTGCTTCCCTTTTAATTCATTCTTATAATTCCCACTAGCATTTAGCCCAATAAAAATTGTATTTTGTTATAATCATAAATAACTAATTTTAAGTAAGGGAAATTCAAGGTGGAAAGATGAATAGAAAGAATTATGAATGACTGGACCTGAAACTCAATACTGCAGATTAAAAAGCTTGAGGTAGGGAGGAGAATATCTTTAAAAAGACAAAGTAGAAAAAAACGTACCTTATTTTGGTAATCATGTTGTTACACCAACATCATAATGCTACACAGGGGTCTTTCAAAATCAGACTGGTAATAAAAGAGATATATATACACATAGGTCTATCAATATTACTGAATAACTATCACTCTCTATAACCCTGCCAGATCTAGTAACAGGAAAACCAAGTAAACATTATTTATACCAATCGTAAAAACACTTGTCAACGTCTATTTACTGTTTGCATGTGTCCACAGAGAGAAGGAATAAAAGAAAACAGTATGTTCTATACCTAAGAACTTTGGTCTAGAATGCAGTCTAGTGCTACTGTGGGGAAAAAATGAAAAGAATAATAAAAGAATTAGCCTTAGAACTACATGGTATGGGCCGGGCGCGGTGGCTCACGCCTGTAATCCTAGCACTCTGGGAGGCCGAGGTGGGCGGATCGTTTGAGCTCAGGAGTTCGAGACCAGCCTGAGCAAGAGCGAGACCCCACCTCTACTAAAAATAGAAAGAAATTATATGGACAGCTAAAAATATATAGAGAAAAAATTAGCCGGGCATGGTGGCGCATGCCTGTAGTCCCAGCTACTCGGGAGGCTGAGACAGGAGGATCGCTTGAGCTCAGGAGTTTGAGGTTGCTGTGAGCTAGGCTGACGCCACGGCACTCACTCTAGCCTGGGCAACAGGGTGAGACTCTGTCTCAAAAAAAAAAAAAAAAAAAAAAAAAAGAACTACATGGTATGAATAAAACTTGTTTGGGTTCCTCAAAGTTCAAGTAATACATAGCACAAATATGAATGTAACATATTCATATCTATACATCTAGACTAAAAATATGTTATATGAGCTTCTAGGTTTAATTGTTTGTTAATGGCCCTCCATCTACTGGTGCCAATTTAGTGGCCTGAAAAAGAATAAAAGCATTTCTATAATGGCACTCAACCTTTTTTCCCTGAGACATGAACAGAAGACCTTAAAAAGGGAGTCCCTGATATGATTTCTTTTCCTCAGAAACTATTTTTCTTGCTCACAAGGAACTAAAGTAAGCAAGCACATGTTATGTTCTGGAGAAAAATGTAATGGTCCAGGGAGGTAGATGCTGCTAGTATCTGTTTCTCCTCCTTCCTTATAATAGAACGTGATACTGTTTCAGGGAGCAATGACCCCAATACCCTACAGTCATGGCCAATAACATATAAGCTGAAGCTTTCTGAAAAAGTTTTTAATTTCCTAATATAGGCATTTCCCCTGACTTCTCCTCCTTCATATTCCTGCCAGAAATTGGATATGATGTCTGGTGGTACAGAAGCCATCCTGAAACCATAAGGAGACCAGCATGAAGCTGAAAGCCTCCTCACTGAGGAAGCCAGAGTGAGAGATGGAAAAGGTGTGGGTTGCTATTGACACAGCTGAGCTGTTTATACCTTTTCTTCTTGTTTCAAGAAATAAACTTATGTCCATTTAAGCCACTTGCTGCAGAATGTATTCCTAACTGATCGAACCAGTCTAGGTGGGAGGTGGGTTTGGCAGGGAAAGATAATGACTAACAAAATCTGCTGTTTGCCTCATCACCCTCTACTTTGACCAGGCACACTTACTCTCTCCAACTCTCTCTATTTGTAAACTCAGATACACTCTCAGTATTAATTTGATCCCAAATTGTGGAATCAATCTTGCTCTTTTGACCTTTGGTACCTACCTTTGATAGCCCTTTCCTTGGGCTGCCTGCTTTAGACTTAACTTATCTAACTCAATGTGATAACTGCCAACTGTGATCAATAGAACTCTTAAATTCTGTCCCTCCTGGACAGGCCTCTCCTACTGTAGCTTAATTCTTGATAAGACAGTGTCTATTTGGCATGAGCAGAAGAGAAATTAAAGAAGAAATGTTTAGCAGGCATGTATAGACGCATTTATGTAACTACTGACTTCTGTAAACTACTAGCATTTGTAGGAATTTAACCAATTACTTGTTTTAAAATGTTCTAAACTGCTCAAAGAAATATTTAATTTGACTAAAAAGGTCAACCCAAGGTTTCCACTAAGATGGAGTAATCCCATTGTTCCCAGTTCCTCCCCATCACAACTATAAAAAACCCTGGACATAATACAAAAAAAGCATAAGACAACTCTGAAAGGAGCAAAGAACTAGACAGATGGCCTAGGGACCTTGGGAATTGAGAAATACCAATGCAATAAAGTCCCTGAATTTCTTCATTACCTTTCATATGTCCCAGACAAGGTGTTAAAGAAGTCTCCAACCCAGAACTACCAACAGCCATAGACAAAAAAGAGCTCCAAGAAAAATCTGATCCACTAGCTGACCAAGAAAAGGGTGACTAAACAACAGAAAACATTCTTGGCAATACCTGCCCTATGCCAGCCAAATGCCAACTGAAAAACTACCTCCCCACCCACAGTTTCAGTGGAGCTGAGTTGGGGAGTTATCTCCCATACTACCCCACCCCTATTCCATGGAAGCAGGTATTACACTCCAATTCCCCCCACTTGTATAATGTCAGTGGGGCTGAGCTGGGAGCTGATCTTTTAGAAGTACGTGAGGCTCCAATTCCACTCCAGGGTAGTGTCAGTGGGCCAGTGGGGAGCTGAACCTCCATCCCCACCCTGCACTGAGACTGAACAAGGTAGTGCAAGCTGGTGGTTATAAGCACTCCACTTTCCTTCCACTCCTGGTGTCAGTGAGGCCCGGTGGGGAACTAAACCTCCATACCCACCTGGCAGCAAAGAGACTGAATGAGGTAATGAAATCAGAAGCACTCCTATTCCTACCTCCATCCCACCTTCCAGTGCTATCATGTCTCAGTGGGGAGCCTCCAGCCCCACACAGCATCAATGAGGTGGTATGGACAGGGTTATCAACACTCTGCTTCTCCAACCTCTGGTGTCAGTGGGACAAGCAGGGAGGTGAGCCTCCACTCCCAGCTAGTATCAACAAGGTGGGATGATTAAGTGGCTGGAGGCAGGGCTAGTTGGCTCTCTGCTTCTTCCTCTCCCATCCCTTGGTATCAGAGGGGCACAGAGGGGATCCAAACTTCTGCACCTACCCTACAGCAACAAAGCAGTACAAGTCAGCCCTCTGATTCTCTCCTTCCTTGTGACAGTAAGTTTAGCAACAAAGAGCTGATCTTACATCCCCATACAGAGACACAAGCAGTGCAAGTCTGTGACTTATTTTTGCCAGAAAGACCTGACTGATATAAGGCAGTGTGAGTCTGGGCCCCATTTTTCCTGAAGTAGTGTCAGCAGACCCAGTGAGAAGCTGAACATACATGCTGTATTAGTCAAACTTCTCCAGAGAAACAGAAATAATAGGATACATGTAGATATACAGAAATATTTATTATGGGCCAGGCGCGGTGGCTCACGCCTGTAATCCTAGCACTCTGGGAGGCCAGGGTGGGAGGATCACTCAAGCTCAGGAGTTCGAGACCAGCCTGAGCAAGAGCAAGACCCTATCTCTACTAAAAATGGAAAGAAATTATATGGACCACTAAAAATATATACAGAAAAAATTAGCCGGGCATGGTGGCGCATGCCTGTAGTCCCAGCTACTCGGGAGGCTGAGGCAGAAGGATTGCTTGAGCCCAGGAGTTGGAGGTTGCTGTGAGCTAGGCTGACGCCACAGCACTCTAGCCCAAGCAACAGAGTGAGACTCTGTCTCAAAAAAAAAAAAAAAAAAAAAGAAATATTTATTATGAGGGATTAGCTCACGTGATTATGGAAGCTGAGAAGTCCCACATTCTGCCATTTGCAAGCTGAAGGCCCAGGAAAGCCAGTGGTGTAGTTACAGTCCAAGCCCAAAGGCCTGAGAACTAGGGGAGTCAATAATGTAAGTCCCAGTCCAAGTCTGAAGGCCCTGAGAACCAGAAGCACCTATGTCTCAGGGCAGGAGAAGATGGACAGCCCAGCTCAAGAATAGAGAGCAAATTTACCCTTCTTCCTCCTTTTTCCTCTATTCATGCCCTCAACAGACTGCATGATGCCCACCCACACTAATGAGGGCAATCTGCTTTACTCAGTCTACCAATTCAAAGACTAACCTCCTCCTGAAACACCCTCACAGGCACATCCAGAAATAGCATTTTACCAGCTATCTGAGCATCCAGTTAAACTGACACAAAATTAGCCATTATACACAGTCATCTTGCTAGCACACTAAACTTCAACAGGAGGAATGCTTACTAAGAAAAAAAATTAGGATTTAGGGTCTCACAGCATAACCTACAAAATAACCAGAATACAACTGAAAATCACTCATCAAACCAGAATCAGGAAAATCACAACATGAGAAAAGACAATCAACAGACCCAACATCAAGATGAATCAGATGTTGGAATTATCTGACAAGGATTATAAAGCAATCTTCATAAAATGCTTTAAAAAGCAATTACAAATTGTCCTGAAACAAAAGAAAAAGTAAAAACTCTCAATAAAGAAACATAAATTATAAAAAGAAACCAAATACAAATTACAGAACTAAAAAATATTATAACCAAAATAAAAAAAAATTCACTGGATAAAATAGCAGAAGGGAATAACAGAAGATGGAATCAGTAAACTTTAAGACAAATCAACAGAATTTACCCATTCTGGACAACAGAGAGAAAACAGGAAAAAAATTAGCAGTCTCGGGGACCTGTCGGACAACTAACAAAAGAGCTAACAGTCTCATGATCAGAGTCCAAACTGGAAAAGAGAGAGTGGGAGTAGGGCTAAAGAGTATTCAAAGAAATAATGGCTGAAAACTTTCTAAGTATGACAAGAGACATAAACCTAAAGTCCACTAAGGTGTTTTCTTTTCTAGAATAGGAAAGATCCAAAGAAGAAAAACCCAAAGAAAATCATGCCAAGATACATCATAATTAAATCACAGATTGTGACAAATTATATATCTATATTATAATACCTAGACAAACTACTAAGAAACTTATGTAAAGTGGTACTCAAAAATCACTATAAACAAATCAAGATATAATTCTAAGAAATGTTCAAGAAACCAATGGGAAAATTGAAATCTTACAGAATATGTTCTCTGATCATAATGGACTCAAACTAGAAATCAACAACAAAAAGAAACAGGAAAATCTATAAACACTTGGAAACTAAAGACTACACTTCTAAATTATACATGGGTCAAAGAAGTCTCCAAGGAAATTTAAAAATTATACACACACACACAGAGTACTGGAGAAAAAAATGGAAAAACAATATATCAGAAATATATGCAACATAATCAAAGCAGTGAGAGTAAAATTATAGCATTGAATGCTTCCATTAGAAAAAGAAAAGTTTCAAATAAATATTCTAAGTTCCTACCTCAAGAAACTAGAAAAAGAAGAGCAAAATAAACCCAAAACAAGCAGAAGAAAACATATACCAAAAAATAAGAACAGGAATCAATTAAATTAAAAAAAAATAGAGAAAAATCAATAAAACAAAAGGCTAGCTCTTCAAAATAATCAACAAAATTTATAAATCTATAGCAAGAATTAAAAAGATGAAAGGAGATCACCAGATCACCAGTATCAGGAATGAAACAGGAAACATCACCATAGATATGTATAGCCAATAAAAGACTAGTAGGCAAATATGAGAAACATTATGATCATAAATTTGACAACTTAGAAGGAATACCACAAACTACTAAAGCTCAACCAAGATATATAACTTGAATGAATAGTCTTATAATCATTAAAAACATTGAATTTGTAATTGAACAGCTTCCAAAAAAATAAATTTCTAAGCCCACATGGTTTCACTGGAGAATTCTACCAAACATTTAAAGATGAAGTAACATCAATTTTATACTATTTCTTCTAGAAAAGAGAAGAGGTGGCACTACTTCCCAACTCAATTTATGAGACTAGTATTATTGTGATACCAAAGCCAGACAGAGATATTACAAAAAAAGAAAACTACCTACTGACATCTCTCACTAATTTAGATACAAAAACGCTCAACAAAATATTAGAAAATCAAATCCAGAAATGTACACAATACACCACAAGTGAATTTATTCTAAGTATGCAAGGCTGGTTCAACATTTTTAAATTAATATATTCTACCATATCCACAAGATTAAGAAGAAAAATCATGTGATCAAATCAAAGGACACAGAAAGTGCATTTAACAAAATGCAACACTCATTCATGATAAAAACTGTCAGCAAATTAAGAATAGAGAAGAACTTCTTCAACTTGCAAAAAAATCTACAAATTACATCATACTTTAATGCAATGAAAGACTGAATGATTTCTCTCTAAAATAGAGAACAAAGTAAGAACGTCAATTCTCACTACACTTATTCAACATAGTACTGCAAGTTCTACCCACTGTGTCAAGACAGGAAAAAGAAATAAAATGATAAGGAAGAAAGAAAACTGTTCATATTTGTAGGTAACATAATTGTGCAGAAAGTTCAAAGGAATCTGCAAAAATACTCCCAGAACTAATAAATGAGTCAGCAAGGCCAAAAGATATAAGATAAAGACTTGGTAACAAAATCATGATCCATCAAAAGGAAAATTGATAAATTGAATCTCATGAAAAGTAAAAACTTTTGCTATGCAAAAGACCCTGTGAAGAATATGAAAAGACAAGCAATAGATTGTGAGAAAATATTTACAAACTACATATCAAAAAAAAAAAAAGGACTAGTACCTAGAATATAAAAAGAATTCTCAAAACTCAGTTTAAGTTTATTCCAATTACACAATGGGCAAATGGAATGAACAGACATTTCACCAAAGAGACAAGTGGCAAATAAGCAAATTGTTACTGATTGAATTGTATCCCCCACAAAATTCATACGTTGAAGCCCTATCCCCCAATATGGCTGTATTTGGAGATAGGGCCTTAAGGAGGTTATTAAGAATAAATGATAAATGAGGTCATTAGGGTGGGGCCAAAATCCAAGAGGACTGGGGTCCTCATAAGAAGAGGAGGGGATATCAGAAATATCTATCTCTTTCTCTGCTCTCACACAAAGAGGAGGTCATATGTGGACAAAACAAGAAGACTGCCACTTACAAGCTAGGAGAAGAGGCCTTCCAGATACCAAATTTCCTGATATTTCCTTCTAAGACTTCTGACCAGAAGAACTGTGAGAAAATAAATTTCTGCTGTTTAAGCTACCCAGCCCATGGCATTTTGTTATGGCAGCCCTAGTAGACTAATACACATACGAAAAAATGTTTAACATCATTAGTCATCAGAGAAATGCAAATTAAAAGCAGAATGAGGCACCAATATCAAATGTTGGTGAGAATAAAGAGAAACCAAATGACTCTCATATTGCTAATGAGAACACAAAATGTTGCAGCCACTCTGGAACACTATTTAGAAATTTCTCATATAACTGCACATGCAACTCCCATACAACCCATCCATTATACTCTGAGCATCTATCCCAAAGAAACAAAAATTTACATTCACACAAAAACCTATATGTAAATATTCAGAGCAGCTTTATTTGTAATCGTAAAAAACTAAGAACAACCCATATGCCCTTCTGTGAATGGTTAAGGCAAACAGTTAAACAAAATGTGGCACATTCATACCATAGACTACTACTCAACAATAAGAAATGAACTACTGATATACACAAGAACTTGGATGAATCTTCACGGAATTATGCTGAGGGAAAAGTATATCCCAAAGATTCTATGGGATACCCTATGATTCTGTTTATACAACATTTGTAAAAAGACAAAATTATAAACTGGTGGTTGCCAGGGGTCAGGGGTAGGGGAGGAAGAAGGTTGGTTGTCACCATAAAGGGGCAACATGAGAAAGCTTTACTGTGATGGAACTGTTCTGTACCTTGACCATATTAATGTTAGTATCCTGGTTATGATACTGTATTATAGTTTTATGAGTTGTTACCATTAGGGAAACTGGGAAAATGGTACACAAGATCTCTATTCTTTCTTACAAATGCATGGTAATCTATAATTATCTTAAAATTAAAAGTTAAATTTTAAAAATTAATCCTAAACACAAATATTTCTGCCCAATAACCTGACATTATGGCTTTTCAGTTTGCTGAAACACTCAGCTGTGATCACTGTGCCACTCTGTGATTGCAAAAAGTATAATTTAGGTTTGTTGTTACCAAAGCTTATCACCACAGAGAAACGTGATAGCTTTAAAATATATTTATTAGAAATAGTAACTGAAAACAAGTGAACCAAGACTTCAATTTAAGTAACTAGTAAGAGAACAAGAAATTTTAAAAAGGATAAGAAATAAACAAATGCAAATAAGAGCATAAGTTAATTAAATAGAAAAAAAGAAACATATTTTATTAATTAAACCAAAATCTGATTCTTTGAGAAGACCAATAAAACAGACAAATCTGTATATTTTCCTAGGAAAAAAGTTCTCTCTCTCTCTCCCTTCCTCTCTTGTCTCTTTTTCAATCAAACAAATAATCAACCCAAGGAAAGAGAAAGAAGGTCATAACAGATACAGAGGAAAACTTTTAAATAAGAGGATACTATTAATACATAATACTAAATATCAAGAAATTTGAAATGCCAAGTGAAATGCTTGATTGTCTAGGAAAATACCAATTTCCAAAATTGACTCAAGAAAAGGTAAAAATTCATAAACAATTAATTGTAGAGTAAACATAATGAGTCATCAAAATTCTACCCCCCTAAAAGATACAAGACATTTTTCATGAAGATCTACCAAAGTTGCAGGAACAGGAAACTCATACGTTATTCGAAATGTCTAGTGCACACAAAACATGGAAAGCTTCTAAACTTACCTAAAAGCCAATCTTTATACCATTAAAAAAGAAAACTATAGGCCAAACTTACCTGTGAACATAGATGCAAATATCTATGTAAAATATTAGCAAATTAATCCAGCACTATATTAAAAGAACAATGCTCTTCATAAACTGTTTCACATATAACCAGTAGTATGGGTAATTATTTTAGTATTACAGAGACACTTTTATTTTAATAAAGAAATGCTCCCAAATCCAAAAGTTTCTGAGTGTCAACATGACATTCAAAAGAAATACTCTTGTAGCATTTCAGATTTCAAATTTTTGGACTAGAGATGCTTACAAGGTCTGTATACTGTAAATATTCCAAAATTTGAAAAAAATCCAAAATCTAAAACATTTCTGATTCCAAGCATTTTTGGATAAGTGATACTCAACCTTTAATTATATTTTTATTTTTTATACTTCTATTATGGCAAGTGATAATGTTTTTCTACTTATTAATATATTCATAAAAATATACATATTTAAGGGAGTATTTATAGAAAAATAGTACAGAGTACTTATAGCAAGAAGGTAAGCAAATACATAAAATTTCAGGAACCTTAAAATATATACCAAATATATACCATTTTGGATCAAAATGGCTTTATATCAAAAATGTAAGTATAGCTTCATATTAGAAAATCTATTAGTCTTATTTACTATTATATATTAACAGATTAAAGGAGAAAAATAATATGACCATCCCAATACAAGTTGGAAAAGCATTGTTAAAATTCAATAACCATTTCTGATTAAAAAATAAACCTTAAAGAACGAGGAAAAAAAGAGGAATTCCTTAAATTAATAAAAAGTATCTTTAAGAAACCTATAGCAAACATCATTTTTAAAACAGAAACACACTGAACAAGTTCACATTCAATTAGAAATAAAGACAAAGATGCACTCTACAAGTTTACTATTCAGCATTGTTCTATAGGTCTAATCCAATTTAATAGGAAGAGGAAAAAGGCATAACCATTGGGAATAAAAAGATAAGACAGGTACTATTTGAATATGATGTGACTGTTTTATGTGTATGTGTGTGTATTACGAGTATATATACTGTATGTTCAAGAGAAATCAATGAAAAAACACATACAACTAATAAAAGAATTCAATAAAGGAGCTAGATATAAAATCAATATACAAAAATCAATAGCATTCAGAAAAGCTAGAAAATATAATGAAGAAAAATATTATACTCCCAATACCAACAAAAGTATAAGTCTAGGAATTAAACTATTTAATAATATAGAATGTATAAGAAAATTATAAAATCATATTGAGGGATTTAAAAAACATCTGAATATATGCAGGGAAAATACTATGTTCTAGGATAAGATGACTCAAGATTATAAAGATGTCAATTCTCAAGATATTTAATTGCTCTGGAAAGTAAATACAACCCTACTCTAAATCATAACACAGAATATTTTATGGAATCTGACAAGATGATTCTAGAGTTCATCCAGAAAAGAAAATATACTAGAAAAGCCAAGATAACCTAATAAGCAAAACAAAGATTTACCTTATAAAATATCAAAACATATTATAAAGCTAAGGTAGCTAAAAATGTGACACTGACCCATTGATAGACAACAGATCAATAGCACAAAATAGAGCACCCACAAATTGGCTAGAAGAGAAATTATTAATATTAGATAACATTTCAGGGGAGAAAGCATGAAGAATTTAATGAATGATATTGGGACAAGAAGGCAGACATCTGAAAAACAACAAACATGAAATTATAAATCCACCTCAAAAATTATACATTATACACAAAATATTACATATAAAAATTAACTTTCAAACCAATTTAAAAGCTAATTCTAAAACAACAATAAGTTGGCCGGGCGCGGTGGCTCACGCCTGTAATCCTAGCACTCTGGGAGGCCGAGGCGGGTGGATCGCTTGAGGTCAGGAGTTCGAGACCAGCCTGAGCAAGAGCGAGACCCCGTCTCTACTAAAAAAAAAAATAGAAAGAAATTATATGGACAACTAAAATATATATATACAAAAAATTAGCCGGGCATGGTGGCGCATGCCTGTAGTCCCAGCTACTCGGGAGGCTGAGGCAGGAGGATCGCTTGAGCCCAGGAGTTTGAGGTTGCTGTGAGCTAGGCTGAAGCCACGGCACTCACTCTAGCCCGGGCAACAGAGTGAGACTCTGTCTCAAAAAAAAAAAAAAAAAAAAAAAAAAAAAAAAATAAAACAACAATAAGTTTTAAACATGTGTTGTTACTTTTACTTGCCTGAATCTATTCTCCCTTCTTGTTTTTGTTTTGTTTTTTTGAGACAGGGTCTCACTCTGTTGCCTAGGATGGAGTGCAGTGGCCCAGTCATAGCTCACTGCAACCTCGAACTCCTGGGCCCAAGTGATCCTCCTGCGTCAGCCTCCCAAAGTACTGAGATTACAGGTGTGAGCCACTGTACCCAACCTAATTTTGGTAGTTTTGGGTACCTAACGTTTTTTTTTTTTTTAGAAGACAAGGTCTTGCTCTGTCGCTCAGGCTAGAGGTGCAGTGGCATGATTATAGCTCCTACCACCTCAAACTCTTAGGCTCAAGCTCTCTTCCTGCCTCACCCTCCCCAGTAGCTGGGACTACAGGCCGTGCCACCACAGCTGGCTCATTTTTTTGTATTTTTTGTAGAGATGGGGTCTTGCTATATTGCCCAGGCTGTTCTCAAACTCCTGTGGCCTCAAGAGATCCTCCCGCCTCAGCCTCTCCAAGAGCTAGGATTACAGGCAGGAGCTACCATACCACACCCAGCTGCTAACATTTATTTTTAAATGGCTTTGAATTTTTAGATTTATAGACTAAGTCTTTCATGGTTTGAAAAGGATGCCAAGACATTAAAATTAGTGGGTGATTTTAAATGACAAATTGGAATAAAATTAAAGAATAGGTTCCTAATGCTATAGGATCTAATCACCAATTTAGTCTCCCTAAAGACACCTCAATGAGCCTATGAAGAGACTTCCAATAGAAAAGTTTTTGCTGGTGTTTTATGATTTTTCCTTTTTCCTATGAATGAAAATTTTTCGATTTAAAGTAACAGTAAATATTAGTAGACCTTGAGCTAATGAATTTAATGAATATCATATGTATGTAAAAGAAACTTTCTTAAACCTCTTAGAATTATTTTTATTAAATTTTATATAAAAGTATGTAATTACATTAAATGCCAGTTGAGCCAGATATTTCTTAGTCCTTCATGCAGAAAATTTTTTCTCATAGTTTCTTCAGTTTCAAATCTGAATAATATTTTATAATATTTGCCTGGAAAAACTAAAAAATTTGAAGTATTTTTTAAAGTTTTTAATTTAGAGGATTTTTGCCTGTCAGGGATTCTTTCATTTGTTGTTTTTCACATTCTACTTTCTTTAATAAAATGTTGTATTATATACAAGTAATACTAAACATGTGAAGTAAAAGAAGTGTATAAAATAAAAACCAAGAAAGTCCCTTTATACCCTGCTGATTGTCATCTTCTTACTGGAGGTAATACCACTTTTAATGGTTCAGTGTGTATCTTGCTAGATCTTTCATTGTACCGTCACATTTATTATATATGGATTTCCTTATTCTTTATCTTTTAATAGGTTAGTTTTTAACATAAGCAATATATTAAATATATTGTTCTATGACTTATGTTTGCCACTTAACTAAATATATTGGTAATTGTTCCATGTTAATGCATATAGATCTACCCTGTTCTTAACTACAGCAATATTTTCCTTACTAAGAATATGCCATAATTTAATCATTTTTCTTTTTAACATTCATAATATTTCCAATTCTTGTTATTACATACAGTATTTATATGTATATTCTTGTGAACATGTGTTTTTCTATAGGATAAATTCCCAAAAGTGAAATTGCTGAAAGCAAGCAAACACCAATATAAAATCTTGATAGGTATTATACCAAATTGTCTTTTGAGAAGACAGTATTAATTTTTATTTTTTTTATGAAGTGGTCATTTTCCTACATTTTGTTAATATTGGAATCTTCTTAATTTTTCTCAATCTCTTGAGTGAAAAAAATGTTTAATGGTTATCTAATTTGTATTTCTTTTTTGCTCATGAGGCTGAACATTTTTCATGTTTATTAGACATTTTATATATCTTCCTGTATTGATTACCTACATACATATATTACCCAGTTTTAATGGGTTATTTTTGTTTATTTGTAGGAATTTTTAAGATAATTTTGGCATTATACTTTTTTTATATCTGTTGTGAATATTTTCTCATGGTTGCTTGTCTTTTTACTTTGTTTATTGTATTTTTTGCACTCCCTCTCTCTATATATATTTTTAAATAATATTCTAAGCCAAATTCTGGTCAGTTAGGGTCCTATGATAAGTTCTTGGGGTTACGAATTACAGAAACTTACTCTAACACTAGCATTAATTAAAAAAAGGAATTTATTGGGAGAGTATGAGGTGGTAGCTCATTGAAAGAAAAAAAACTTAACTACCCTGGCTTTGGAAATGGACAGGAAACAGAGCTTACTCAGGGCTCTGGGGAAGTCACTTTGGGGTGAATTAGCTCAACATTTTCTTCCTTACATCATTTCCTTTAAGATTCAAATCCCAGAAGAGAGAGTCTCATTGGCATGATTTCAGTTACATGACCACCCTCCACCTGCACCTCCTTAGCCTGAGAAAAAGGGTCATGTCACTCAGATCATGCCACTAGATTCCACCCTAGGTGACAGAGTGAGATCTTGTCTCTTTAAAAAAAAAAAAATCACCTGATTTTTAATAGACAAATATTTCTATTAATAGTAAGTAAGGGCCCAGGCATGGTGGCTCACACCTGTAATCCTAGCACTCCGGAAGGCCGAGGAGGGTGGATTGTTTGAGCTCGGGAGTTCGAGACCAGCCTGAGCAAGAGTGAGACCCCCGTCTCTACTAAAAAAATAGAAAAAATTAGCTGGAGAGCTAAAAATATATAGAAAAAAATTAGCCGGGCATGGTGGCGCATGCCTGTAGTCCCAACTACTCGGAAGGCTGAGGCAGAAGGATTGCTTGAGCCCAGGAGTTTGAGGTTGCTGTGAGCTAGGCTGATGCCATAGCACTCTAGCCTGGGCAACAGAGCAAGACTCTGTCTCCAAAAAAAATAATAATAATAAGATATCTGGGGGAAAAATTTGATCCATCTCAATTTATTGATATTGAATTAATCGGTTTCTAATTATTCAGACAGTAAATATATGCCTCAAAAGAATACTTCAGATTATAATTAACAATTATGTTTAAAATCATAATTAATAAATGAACTCAAATGTATTAAATAATAAATTATACCTGATATAGAGAAATTCTAGAAAATCATTCAATGTCTGTTTTCTGTAGTTTTCTTTCAAACTAAATAAATGATAGAAAAGAAAAACATACTCCACCTTTCTGTTTTAGATTCATTGTCAGTTTTGTACTGTTCAAAATCTTGGCTAAGAAACTGTAGTTTTTCTTGAAGTATCTTTTCACGTTCTATACTTCCTTGATAAAATTTCATCTCTTTTTCCATTGCTTTTACTTTTTCTTCCATAGCCTTAAATTCATGCAGAATTAGATAGCTGACTCCACAATACTTACAAACTTTTTCTTCAGGTGACATCTAGGAAATAGAACAAACACTTACTAAAATGATATTTTTTAAAATCTGAAAAATAAAGTTCAACAGAAGATGTTATTGCAACTATGCTGGTCAAATAAAGTAAATATATAGTGTACTATGCCATGCAGCAATAATTATGACATTGCCTACATCTGTATAAAATGTTTTAAACTGGCATATTGACTCTGTCTGACACAAAATCTTAGAATTAGAAGAGTCTTCCAGAGTAATTATTTCTCCATGATATCTCTAAGACAGATTTACTCTTGAAATATTTTCCAGAAAATAAAACTTAAAATGGTGAAAACATCTTTACAATTCTTGTTTTAAGATGAGTTTTCCACAAAGTGGGAGGAAATCTCTGGCTTTTCATTGCCAACTGTCTGTGATCCTGGAGATGCCTCTTGGCTTTTTCAGATCTTATTTTCCTTGTTTGTAAAATTATGGCATTGGACCAAATGAACTCTAAGTTCCTGATCAGTTTCAGCATTTATGATTTTTTTTTTATTTCATCTTGTTATGGGGGATACAGAATTGCAGGTTACATACGTTGCCCCTGTACCGCCTTTCCCCCCAAGTCAGAGCTCCAGGCGTGTCTGTTCCCCAGGTAGTGCGAGTTGCACCCATCATGTAGGTATATATCCCTCCCTTCCCCACCCCCCCTTCCCGAGTCAGCACCTTCAAGCGTGCATTTATGATTTTTATAGAACTTTACATTCTGTCATAAACCTACAAATAGGAAAAACACTTTGAACCTACTCTCTTCTCCCTAAATCAGTTCTTTTCTCTTAGTACATATGGTTATACCCATTTTATAGATTATTTTTAAAAACCTGAGACTATTGAAGCTAAATAACCTGCTGATAATGTGGAGAAGGTGGGACTAAAACCCAGGTCTATTTTAAACCAGCACCTATGCCTTTAACGATTTGTATTATATTTATCTACCAGGTGTATGTCAGCTAAATCTTCTTATTTTTCCTTCAGATAAAGTGGCCAGCACATGGGCAGTGAAAAATGGAATTTCAGCAAAGTCAAGAGAGAGAGATAATTCTTTTTTCTTTCTGAAGTAGCCTCTGCTCGTTTTGCTATTCACAAAGGATAAGAGACAGCTTCATAAAATACTTGCTCCAGAGCACTAAATTGAAATCAATTTTTAGGTTATTCAAGGAGTATTTACTCTTAATACAATCTCCCTTGAGACTGTAAAAACCGCTCCTGTAACTATGAGTGGCTGCCACCATATCTGCCTATCAATGCCATTACACAAATGTTGGCTGGAAGAAATAAATTTTTATAAAGTAAAATTTGGCTCATTTAAACTTTAATAATAAAAATTCTAAATTAAAAACCATAATACAATACCATGGGATATAGATGAATGACTACATCAATCATCTAATTGCCACTGATATCAAATTTATAGATTCATGAAACATTAGGTTTGAAAGAAATTGTAAAGATAACCTGGTTCAAGCTCTAGATGGGTTCACTGAGTTTATTCCAACCTAGATATGTTGTTGTTCAGCCTCTATTTTAACATCCCATATTCTGGAAACAACTTTCTAAAGCAGCCTGTTCCACCTTCTGCCACTTTTGTCTTTCGGGAAATTCTTTCTCATGCTCATCCCAAATCTGTCTCCCTGGAGCATCCATTGGTCCTAGTCCTCTTAGTAACCACGTGGACCAACCCTAGGCCTCTTTCCCACAAAAGTCTTTTTAATATTTAAAGACAGCCGTCAGGATCTCTTCTCCAGGTCAACACTTCCAATTCCTTCAGCTTAGTTTCTTCCTCATTCTAGATTTCTCTGAACTTGTTCCAGTGTTCAATATGTGTTTCAAAGTATGGTGCCCAGAATTGAATAGTTCAGCTTGGTCGGTCTCACTAAAACAGAGTAAGAGAGGACTCAAACTTCTCACATTCTATCTCATTAGTAATATCATTAATAATATCTTCTAATGCAAACTTAGATCACATTGGTCTTTTGTATTTTTAGCAATTATATACTATAACTGGCTTTTATGTTAAATAAAAAAATACTGCGATGAAAACCCACGTTTCATTATACTGAATATATCCAGCATTCCCTTCTCATCTATTTCCTCCTTTTAAAGAATCCACTTTCCAGAGCCCTGGCTGCTGCTGTGTTTGGTGACTAGGACTTCCTCTACCCATCTATCCTACCCATGACTGATTAGTGGACCAGGATTGAATACTGGACACAGAGCACCAAGCCCTAAACTGTGATGAGGCAACTAGGCCTGTAAATGTTGAAGATCCAGGCATTTAGGTCACTTTTGAGGCAGCCATAAGAGAAAAGGGTCATGTACAAGATACAGAGTAAGCCGCATTACTGGAATGAGAGAGAAGAATGAGTAGACGCACAGAAGCTGAGACAAAGACACTGTGGCTCTAGAGAGAGAGGAAAAAAAAAATGGAATCAGTCACTGTCTTATACCCAATGACCTTCCAGTTCTTCACTTCAGTCCCTCTTAAGATTTAGCTGCCCTGATTGTCCTTTAGGATCCATGCCCAATCTTCCTCTACTATTTTCTCTCTTCTCCTTTAAGCTACCTATTCTTTGAAACCAATATTTTCTATTCTATTATGTGAGCATTTAGCTTTTCAGATCCAAGTGCAGAACTGTAAATGTAAAAATCTATATATATATATATATAGATATATATATATGTGTATGTCTTAGGCTCAGCCTTTAGCTATTACTTTTTGTATCCAGGAAATTCTAAGCTTCGTGTCTTTTGCAAATTTGATACTTATAAGTCATTTTATCCACCTAACTCATTGATTTTAAAATACTGAATATGACAAAGTTGAGGACAGATCTCCACAGCATGTCATATCACCTTGGTTGATACTAATCCATTACTCAGTACATTTCAGATACAACTCCTCATCTTGTTATCAAACTATCCAATTATCTTTGTAACTAGCCTATATTTATTTATACTATCTTCAGGAATATTATGACACACTTTGTCAAATGCCTTCATAAAGTCCATATATTCTATGCCTAATCAGTTCCTGGGTCTAGTAACCCTATACAAAATGAAATGGCAAGGCCTACATGCTAGCTCTTGGTAAACATAAAATTGGTCCAAGGGTTACTGTTTTCTCTAATACATCCTCAAAAACCACTCTTAAATAATATATTCTAAAATCTTGGCCGGGCGTGGTGGCTCACACCTGTAATCCTAGAACTCTGGGAGGCCGAGGCAGGCGGATCATTTGAGTTCAGGAGTTTGAGACCAGCCTGAGCAAGAGAGAGACCCTGTCTCTACTAAAAACATAGGAAGAAATTATCTGGACAACTAAAAATATATAGAAAAAATTAGCCAGGCATGGTGGCGCATGCCTGTAGTCCCAGCTACTCAGGAGGGTGAGGCAGAAGGATTGCTTGAGCTCAGGAGTTTGAGGTTGCTGTGAGCTAGGCTGATGCCACAGCACTCTAGCCCGGGCAACAGAGTGAGACTCTGTCTCAAAAATAAATAAATAAATAAATAAAATAAAATCTTTTCAAGTATTAAAATAAAGCTCACAGGTTGTAATTTATGGGCATTTTATACACAGAATGGCATTTTTACACTATCCTCTTACTTTCTACATGTCCTCAAAGATAACCAAGAGTGGCTCAGCAATTCCATCCAAAGATACTATCAACCCCCAGAAATACAATTTACTCAGATCAAGAGACCTGAACTAATTCAGAACAGATGGGTATTTTCTTAAAATCCCATCTTGAGTTTTGGTTCCTTCCTGTTAATTTGAAAAGTATATTGCTTACTCCAAGACATTTTCATCCTTAACTTTTGTTTATTAATCATAGTTTTTTCCCTTCTCCTGGAAAAGTACACTATCCTTATTCTAAAGAAAACTCTTGATGAGTATATACTATTTGCAGCCTGATGCACAAAACAGAACTAGTATAAACTTCGTATTGTAAAAGCTATTAGAATGTTATTTCATCATAGCATTCAAGAGAGGAAAAGCTGAAATAAGTGAAGCAATACATTTTAGAGAATAGGTCTTCTAGAAGTTCAGCAAAGAAAGAGAAAATATGATATTCTTTATGATCTAGGAAACAAGAAAATAAAATTATAAAATAATTTCCACAACAGCTGTCTCTTGACTTCACCTAGTACAATCTGAATCACTAAGGGATCTGTTAAATAAGTATATTGCACAAAAGTTTTTAATGCTATTAAATTGTAAATAATTTCTGTATGCAAACTACACCAGAAAAAATGTAATAACCCTTTCAAATTTAGTGTCTGTATGTACTAATTAGGGCATTTTTTTGAAACTTGAGAAAATACGAAATACTGTAATTATGTTCCCAAATGAAGTAAGTAAAAGTTATCTGGTTTTTTGTGAAATATAATTTATGCTTCATTCTTATAACTTGTGTTATATCATCTTCTCATTTTGAAAGTAAAATAATGACATGCTGTCATTCTTGACAAAAGGGCTATCATTAGCAGGATGTTTTTGCTTTCTACAAGATTCACTTTGGAGGAGACATTAACAATTGGAGTATATTAAACAAATGTAGAACGATTTGAAAATAAATTACAAAACAAACTTCTCAAATGTAGTGTTTGTACTTTTAAAATTATAGTTATTTAATATCAAAATGATATAAATTTTTAAAAAGTTTAAATTACGCTTCAGACCCTTTTCAGAGTTTCTGTCTATACTTTAACTAGAAAAGGCACTCAGTACCCTCCTGCTGCCCAACTGTGGCATTTCTCTGCTCCAAAAATTGTTCTTCTTTCTTCTCCACCCATCCCATGCTTTCTGGGCCTAGACAAGGAGAAAACAAATAAACTAGTCCACAAAGGTAAGAGTAACAGCAGTATAAAATGTTAATCCTTCTAAGAGGTTTTACATTAAAAAAGACACCTTGACTAAAAACAATGAGTGTCTAAGTAAATTTTATTCAGATTGGGAGAAAGATTTTGAGATAGGACAGTGGACTCTTCAAGTCCTTAGTCACACAGACCACCTGACCACTTCATAAGGCCATCAGTACCCCTCCTCATCATTAAGTCGACTTGCTGCTCTATAATTTAAAAATCAATTTGGTAAAGGGCATCTCCTAAAACACCTACAGCTATATTGTACTTAATAGTAAAAGACTGAGTGCTTTTTCCTTAAGGCTGAGAAAAAGGCAAGGATGTCCACTCTCACTGTCCTTATTCAACATAATGCTGGAATATCTAGCCAGAGCAATAAGGCAAGAAGAGAAAACATTATACAAGTTATGCATATTAGAAGGAAGAAATAAAGCTGTACCTATTTGAAATGACATAATTATCTACATAGAAAATCCCAAGAAATCTATAATAAAACTCCTAGAACTAGTAAGTTCAGTAAGGTGGTGTGATGTAAGATACATATAGAAAAATAAACTATAATAAACTGTATTTCTGTATACTCTCAGTGAGCACATGAAAGCTGAAATTAAAAATACCAAAAGAAAAGCCAATACCAATTACAATTGACAAAAAAAATTAAGTCCTTAGGTATAAATATAATAAAACATGTACAGGATTTGTATGCTGAAAGCTACAAAATGCTGATGAAATAAACTGAAGAAGATCTAAATAAATACATGGAAAGACATACTATGTTTAGTATAGTAAAGATATCAATTCTCCCTAAATTGGGATATTGTAATTTCTATCAAACTCCCAGCAAGATGTTTTATGTAGACAAGATTATTCTCGAATTTATATATAATAGAAAGCCAAGGTAACTAGAATAGCTAAAACAATCCTGAAAAAGAAGGATAAAGTTGGAAGAAGCTTTCTACCTGATTTCAAGACATACTGTATCGTTATAGTAATCAAGATTGTAAGGCACTGGTAGAAGGACAGACACATCGATCAATAGAAGAGAATAAAGAACCCAGAAATCAACATACATAAATATGCCAAACTGGTTTTAACAAAGCTGTAAAAACAATCTGATGAAGAAAAGACAGCCTTTTCAACAAATGGTGCTGGTATAATTGGATATTCATAGGTTAAAAAAAAAAAAGAACCTCAACCTAAACTTCACACTTTATATAATCATGGACTAAAATGCAAAACATAAAAATATGATTTAAAGAAATGACAGGAGAAAATCTTCAGGATCTAGGCCAGTATTTCTTATACTTCATACCAAAAACAGGATCTATAAATGGAAAATTTAATACCTGGATTTCATCAAAATTAAACACTTTTGCTCTGCAAAAGACCCTGTGAAGAGAATGAAAAGATAAGCTACAGACTAGGAGAAAATATTTGCAAACCACACATCTAACTAGTACCTAGATTATAGATAATTCTCAAAACTCAACCGAAAAAAAAAAAATTTAGAAAATGGGCAAAAGACATGGAGACATTTCACCTAACAGGATATACAGATGCCAACTAAGCACATGATAAGCAAGTGAAAAGATATTCAACATGAGCGGCCATTAAGAAAATACAAATTAAAACCACAGTGAGATATCACTTCACACTAGTGATAATATCAAATGCTGATAAAGATGTGGAGGAACTGGATCACTCACATATTGCAGGTGAGAATGTAAAATGGTACAGCCACTCTGGAAAACAGTTTAGCGGTATCTTAAAAAACTAAACATATAATTACCATAAAACCTAGCAATTGTACTCATGGGCACTTATCCCAGGAAAATGAAAACATATGTTCACATAAACGAATGTTTATAGCAGCTTCACATGTAATACCCAAAAACTGGATAAAACACAGATGCCCTTCAACAAGTAGGTGAATGGTTAAATAACTAGTACATTCATACCATGAAATACTATTCAGCAATAAGAAGGAATAAACTATTGATACACATAATAACTTGAATGAAGCTTCAGAGAATTACAGAATGAAAAAAGCTAATCTGAAAAGGTTACGTACTACATGATTCTATTTATATAACATTCTTGAAATAATAAAATTATTGGAGACCAGATCAATGGTTGCCAGGGGTCACAGATTGGGAAGAGGGAAGAGATTAGGGAACTTAAGGTGAATGTGGTTATAAGAGGGCAACATGAGGATTCTTTGTGATGGAACCATTCTGTATCTTGACTGTATCAATTGTCAAATATCCTGGTTATGATATCATACTTTAATTTTACTAGATGTTACCATTGGGTGAACTGGGTGAAGGATACACAGGATCTTGTGGTGTTATTTCTTACAACTGCATGTGAATCTACAGTATTTAAAAATAGTAAGTTTAATTTTAAAATAAAAATAAATCAATCTGGCACTAAAATACTAGAGATAAATCTATAAAGACATTTTATTGAGCAACATCAGAAATGCTGGCTTTAAAATATATAAATTACACATAATCTACCTAAATATACTTCCAAAGTATATTTCCTCCAATATCTATCTTCCCACTGGGAAACTTCACCTTAGTAAACTATATGACCTTCTATGGCTAGTTAAGCAAAGTATTTTTGACTACAAATTGACAAATTCAGATTTTTCAAGATTCACAGTAACATTTTTAAAAAACTATTTTTCCTAATGAACTACCTTAGGTCACAATACTAAGTGAATAGTCTCTCCAAAAATTATATGGCTTCCTATTCCTTTTGTCATAAGGTTTTAAAATTGCAATTGCTTAAAAATACACTACACATACACATGCACACACACATCACAACTATCCCAGGATGCTAGGTCTGACATTTCTAAGACCATTTTCTTTTCGTTTTCGTCTTACTTTAACTCAACACAATATCTGAACCTAGCCACAGTGGCCCAAAATGACCTGGAAAATTAAGGTTTTTTTTTTTTCTTTTTTTCTTCCTGGCAATGACAATCTGTGCTTGGAAATATAAAACTGTTATTCTGAATAAATTTCAAAGTTCTAAAGTACTAAAATTACTTTACTGAAACAGGACTAAATGAGCTGTTACTGCTGGGGAAAGGGATTGTTACCCCAGAAAGAACACTGTGCTCTCCAGCCCTTGCATAGCCACTTCTGTTTTGTAAAATAAACAACTCTGATCTCTTTATTCTGTGTCCTGTGTTAATAAAGATCTCCTGAAGCTAAAATCCTATTATAAGTATTCATTTTGTCATCATTTTAAAAAACAAGAGCGATCAGTTTCACTTTTGCAAACTGATTTTTTCCACTCACTTGTTGCTGTTGTTTTGACTTCTGCATATGTCCCCTAGTAAAAACAGCAAAAGGAAAATTATTCATTGCTCTTTTTTAAAAAGAGGAGTCCATATGTCTTTAAAATGGATTGACATTCATGAGGGGAAGAGATATAGTTATATTATTACTTTGCTGATCTTTATATAAGTGTTGTTTCAGTTTTAAATTGTGGCAATAAAATCCTAAACCCAGAACTGTATTATCATTACAAATGCATTCTGCTTTCAGAATACTGGATGAAAATTCCAGCAATGCTGGTGCTTATCTGAGGTCAGAGACAGGTAGGAGTCAGCTCAGCCAAGAGGGCAAGCAGATTTAGAGATATGGTCCAAGTATATACAGAAGTAAACTGTAGAGTCCAGCAGTAGACAAAGAGGACAAATGTGATCTTGCTGGCCAGCCCATGAGTCTCTTTCACATTTTCTGCCACTTAAGGAGACGGAAGTCTGAGAAGTGTTCCATGCTCAGTCAGACATTCTGATAAAAAGCAAAAAGACCTGGGAATGAGAGATTATTTTATCCCTTTTCCCCTAAGATTCCCTGAGGAAATGAAAACAGGGGAAGATGATTTAACAATCTCAGCCTTTTAATCAGGCAACAGATTCTCTAACTATAGCTTATTATCATCGTCCTTATTCTCTACACTTTTTCTTCCGTGGCCATCTCCCCCACCACCTTTACATTTTCTTACAACTCTCCTTTTTCTACTTTTACTCATTTTGCTATTAATAGTACAGTGTAGTACAGTCATTTTCATGTTCTAATTTATCAACCGTCCATTTCCATATCATATAGCAAAAGTACAGAAAGAAATAAATAGGAAAGGCTCTCCCCTCACCTTTTTTTTCTTGATTTTTATACTATCCTTCCTTGCCTTTGCAGGGAAAAAAAAGGAAACACAGCAGGGACTTCTCTAGAAAGAGAAGCCAGCATAAAAAGTAACACATAAAGTTAATAGAAGAAAGGGGAAAAAAGCCTTTGAAAGACTTTTGAAAGGCTTCTCTGTTACTGCACGCTGATCCACCCACCTCAAGTCCTTTTTTCTTCCCATAAAGAAACGGAGCACAATTTCCAAGCCATTATGAAAAAAAAAAATTTTGTTTTCTTCATCTTAAAAATGAAACAGTTCTAATTTGAACTATTCCTGTTACTACCATAAGCTATACATCTATATCTCTAACATTATTTTAGATAGGATGATATACACAAACTGACTAGATATGCTCCCCAATCATTAGACAATTAAGTTAAAAATTACAGACAAAATCTAAATAAATCAAACATAGGTAAGAAGGTATGGAAAACAAATATTTATTTTAAATGATTGTGCTATTATAACTTTTGGGATGCATATACATATTTTGGTTACTTTACAATCAAGCACTCAGAAAAAAGGCTGGCACATAACAGGCATAATAAATATTTGTTGTATAAGTGTATCTAACTTAGGTCTGAAAAAGTGCTAAGCTGCACTTTACATTCTAAACATTAGGCAGGCCAAGGGCTACAATCAGCATACATGTCCGAGACCTTAGGCAGCTGAGCCTCTCCTGGTGTTCCCACTTCTCTGCACTGCCTGGACAGGTGCCTGCCATTCCGACTTCATACTCTGGCCCTGAATTTATGATTAGCGTTTTTTAAACAATTTACTTATAAAGTACCTCAAACATGAGAGAACACACTCTACAACTCTCATCAAAACCTTATCAAAATAAATATATATTTTATGTTTTCAAAACACTGAAGTTGTTAAACATTCTCTAACTTGGCCAGCTTTTTCTCATCAGAAAGCCTCTGTTCCTTTGGCCTGAGATGCCTTACCTGCTATCTATAGAATTACTTGGCCTTCAAAAACCAACTCCAGTTCCTCCTGCATAAAGCTCCCCCTTTGACCATCCTTCTCCATTCTCATAGCAGATACTAGCTTGTATGACACTTAAATCATACACTGTCTTGTAGAGATTTTTTTTTTCATGTCATTATACATTCCCTTCCTGACAGTTGATTAGGGCTTGAAGTGTGGATATTGTTTCTTGTAGATTGTTTTGTTTTGTTTTGCTTTGTTCCTTTTAATCTCTACCACATTAAGGCTAGTATGCAGTTCAGGGTAAGAAAAAGGATATTCCATGTCTTCAAACAATTAAGTGCCATTTCTCGGGTGAGCATAGCTGAGCTCTCTCTGTGCTTAATCTTTTATACCTAAATTAAAAGGTAAAGAGAATTGAATTCAATGATTTAAAGGTCTTTTCTGGTAACCAGACTTCCCTTTCAATTCCTGCTAGGTTGCAGTTTACATAAATCTGAAGGACAGGCAGCAACAGTAAGCATCAAGTTAAATCAACAGCATGATTAATGCCAACAGGCAGCCCAAAGCCACATGCACAATGGACAAAAGCATATCTGAGAGTTGACTGCAATTTCTAATTAAAATATAATGGATTGGAGGTTAATTAAGAGTTGAGTGTAGATTCACGGTAAAACCTGAATGATTAATGATAGCTAAGGTTGAGGTTTTAACTCACAATTTAAGTCAATCATCTTCAAAGAGGTATTTTTAAAATTATACTGTTAACAATGTATGGGTTCCCAAACTAAATACAGGAGAAATTCTTTTGCCTGAGGACAGATGTGAACTAACAAGGAGGAGAGTAGCATAGAAACTGTGAAGAACTGATTGTTAAACAGATTAAATGAGTTGATACATAGTTGACTCGAACATTCCTCACTCACAGTCAAAAATCCACATGTAACTTTTCACTTCTCAAAAACTTAACTGCTAATAGCTACAGTTGCCCATAAGCCCTAGTGATAATATAGTCATTAACACATATTTTGTATGTTACGTGTTTTTTTGGGTTTTTCTGTTTTGTTTTGTTTTGTTTTGTTTGAGACAGAGTCTCACTCTGTTGCCTGGGCTAGAGTGCCGAGGCATCAGCCTAGCTCACAGCAACCTCAAACTCCTGGGCTCAAGCAATCCTTCTGCCTCAGCCTTCTGAGTAGCTGGGACTACAGGCATGTGCCACCATGCCCGGCTAATTTTTTCTATATATATTTTTAGTTGTCCAGCTAATTTCTTTCTATTTTTAGTAGAGACAGGGTCTCGCTCTTGCTCAGGCTGGTCTTGAACTCCTGAGTTCAAACAACCTGCCCACCTCGGCCTCCCAGAGTGCTAGGATTACAGGCATGAGCCACTGCGCCTGGCCATGTTACATGTATTATATACTGTATTCTTACAATAAAGTAGGCTAGAGAAAAGAAAATGTCGTTAAGAAAATCATAAGGAAGAGAAAAGATATTCACTATTCATTAAGTGGAAGTGGATCATCACAAAGGTCTTCATGTTGAGTAGTCTGAGGAACAGTAGGAAGAGGCAGGGTTGGTCTTGTCTCAGGGGTGGCAGAGACAAAGAAGGTGGAAGGGGAGGCAAGAGAGACAGGCACACTCGGTATAACTTTGAGGAAATACATCATAATTTCTGACTTTTTTGCTTTTTCATTTCTCTCAAAATGTTTCTATATGGTACCAATATTTCTTCCAATGTTTGCTTTAGTTGCACTGCCCATATCATAGAAGGGTCCATGCCATTAAAGAAGTCAAAAGCAGTCTTGAATAATCAGAACTCTTCTGGCAGAACATCTAACGTCAGTTGTTTTCTGGCACTGTTTCTTCTATGTCTTCTTCCTCATCGTCTGGCATTGGATCGGAAGCACTCACCTCCATCAAGTCATCTTCTGTTAATTCCTCTGGTGTGGTGTCTGTTAGCTCTTGAATTTCTCCAAAATCAGTATCTTAAAACTCTTCACCCCCACCTTTTTTGCCATGTCCACAGTCTCATGATTTCCTTGATTGGCTCTGTTGTAAATCCTGTGAAGTCAGGCACATCTGGACACAGTTTTCTCCAGCAGAAATTTATCGTTCTGGGCTTGATGACTTTCAGTTTATTCTATAATCATGGCATCTTTGGTGGTGTAATCCTTCCAGACTTTTATGATGTTCTATGAGGGTTCTCTTCCACAGCATTGACAATCCCTTCCATGGAGTATTGTGTGTAATGAGCCTTAAAGGTTCTTATGACCCTCTGATCTAGTAACTGAATTAGAGACGTTGTGTTTGGGGGCAAGTGGGCCACTTCCACACCATCAGTGTTGAACTCATGGAGTTCTGGGTGGCTAGGGGCAATGTCTAAAACCAAAAGCACTTTAAAAGATAGTCCCTTACTGCCAAGGTACTTCCTGACTTCAGAGACAAAGCATCGATGGAACTAATCCAGAGAAAGAGTTATTGTGCAGGCCTTCTTGTTGTACAACCAAAAGACTGGTGTTTCTCTTTTCCCTTCAAGGCTCCGGGTTAGCAGCTTAATAGATAAGGATAGTACTGATCATAAACTCGACTGCATTTGCACAAAACTGTAGAATTAGCCTATCCCTTCCTATCATAAATCCTGGTGCTTGCTTCTCTTCCTTATTAGTAGATATCCTCTGTGGCTTTTTTCTTCCCCCAGTATAGGGCACTTTCATCTACATTAAAAACCTGGTCAGGCAGATATTTTTTCTCCTCAATGATTTTCTTGATGGCGTCTGGGAATTTGTGTGCTGCCTCCTGGCTGGCAGTAGCTGCTTCTCCTGTTATCTTGACATTTTTTAAGCCAAATCTCTTGCTAGAATTATCAAACCATCTTTTGCTGCCATTAATTCCTCCAGCTTTAGATCTTTCACCTTCCTTTTGCTATAAGTTGTCATATAATGACTTCTCCTTTTTCTCAAATCTTTATTAGAGTCTAAAGATATGACTTTCTTATTGCAATCCTGCATCCACATAAAACTGCATTTTCAATATGAGATAAAAAAAAAAAGTATTTCTGAAAAGGTGCAAAGTTTTTACACCTGCTGGTGTAGCTACAGCTATGGCATCACAAATTTCTTTTTCTTTTTTTACAATGGTCTTTACACTGGATTCATTTATCTTGAAATGGTGGGTAACCACATCTGCAAACCTCAATCTATAGTACATATCAAACAATTCAACGTTTTCTTGTAATGTCATGACTTTGTTTCTTGAAATATTTCTAGCATCACTAGTGGCACTTTATATGGGTCCCCTGGTATTATTCACGGCTTACAGTACTGCACTAAACATGATGAAAAACACACAAGAACAGCAGGGGATCACTTTTTACTAGAAAGATGAATGTGGAGATGATTGGTGTCACACGACATTTTAAGCAGATAGTCGCAACAATCGAGCTCACCACAATAGCAACAGGAGGTTGCTATGAAATTATTACAGTAGTGCAGTATACAATAATTTTATGCAGTTAAGACTATATCTTTACATTTATTTATATTTCTCTTAACTGTGAATGGCACCACGGACAGTCTGTATTTGTGTGCATAGTTTTGATATGCTGGAACTTTTTATAATAGACTTGTATATATTTTATAGTTGATACAAAAGACTAGTAACTACATATTTTTTACACATTCATAATATATCTAACTTTTTCTTAATTTTTTCAATATTTCTAGGCTACATGGTTCATGTGTTGTTTTTTTTTGAATTGTTGCAAATATCAAAAAAATTTTCCAATGTATTTATTGAAAAACATTTGTGTAAAATTAGACCTGTACAGTTCAAATCCATGTTGTTCAAGGATCAACCGTATATGACAGGACTTAAAAAACAGTGCTTGGCACACAGTAAGTGGCAAGAATTAACACAGGTGAAATTGCATTATACAGAGACACAGAAATCTAGCTTCATAAAAACTTACAAACATTGACATTTCTGGGGCCTTCTTTTCATTAGGGCTCTACAACTAACTGGTCAAATACTGTACTGGAACTACATATTTGTCTTCTTCCATAGGAACAAAATTCTTTACATGGAATTGAATTCTACAATTCTACCCATCATGATGATTCCCATTCCCACTCCACCAACTCATTCAGATCCTGTGACCAAAATAAATATAAAATCTCTGAATTCATGCCCCTAGGTTTTAAAAGTCTCTAACTGCTAAAATGCTCTTACTGTTACAATAACACAATATAGTACTGTACCTTTTGGATTTCTTCAGGTAAAGCATGCATGGGAATGTGACGATCCATAATTTCCCAAAATATGCTGGGACAGCTCTGAAGCAAAACAATCTAAAAACATTGATAGCAATAGTCAGAACTGAAATGTTGTAAAGAAAATTCAAATTAAGATGATTTATAAACTCTTAGTATTCGGGGACGAATGGGGATAACTGTTTCAACAGTTGTTTTATCAACTCAATGTCAAAATGTACAATTGGGGTTTTCTCAGTTGTTAGGCCAATAGAACAGGAATGAATTATAGAAAGAAATTGCTGAATTAGAAATTACATTTTCTCTTTTACTAGAACTTTATAGTCTAATAGTAATTTCTGTTGTGGTTTACTACTAATTATTTGTTTTGCAAATACAGAATAACTGTAAAATTTTAATTAAACATTTATTTCAGTATATTTTTTTAAATCATCAAGTTTTTTTGAAAAGCTGCTAGGAAAAATCTAAATATCATATTTTAGTTCAGCAAATGGTAAGAACAGCAATTGTGGCATGAATGCTGGTTTAAATGATGAACTACAGAAAAAAACATTTAGAATTACCAGATTAAATATGATATGCAGGCACTGAACACAAGAAGAGTGGTCAAAGCATTAGAAGTGCCAATTTTATCTAATATGGACATTTATATAGTTGTATGCAGATATTTTATATTTAATAGATTTTCTTTTTCCAATAAAAGGAATTCAATATAAAAATCTATCACTATTTTCATAAAACCACAGACAATGAAGGAAGAAACACTTTGGGTTCTTTTTTATTAATCCTTCCCAAATATTCAGAAAGAATAGACAGTCTAGTTTCAGGGGATATTTATATATATCTAAGGGTGGGGAGCAAAGTCAGATAATACAGGCATAATTCCACTGCAGGGAAGAAGGCCTGAGGGCCATGAGTTATAGACAAGAGCAGAAAGAAAGAGTTCAAGAAAGAAAAATGTCTTATGTTTAGTATGTGGGTGGGGAGTTAGTGAAGACTTCCTCAGGTTTACATTTGATCAGACCAGGAATTTGACAAAGATACACTAGAAAGGCACAGTACTCTATCAGAAAGAGCAACCCCAGCCACAGCAAGGTGGCAGGAAGATTGTAGTTGACCAAAAGTCCTATAGTGGCATTATTCTTGAAAATTGTGCAACCATTGGTGGAAGAGAGGATTCCTCATCAGGTATTAACACAAATACTTATTTCAATGAGTTGCTATTTAAAATAAAGAACCAATGAGATTTATGTCTTCCCACATAAAACATAATATGACATGGGGTGAGGGGAAGTTAAAGTTAACTGAGGTCAATTATGGAGGTAAAGTTAACTATGTTAACATAGGCCCAAATGGCTAAGTACATAATATGATGTTTGGCAGATTGTCACAGTCAGGTGGCAAGAGCCCAGAATGCTCATTATTTTCATTTCTGCCATTTTACAATGGATTTGCCTTCCGTAAAATAAAATGGTACCATCTTCAACTCTCCTAGGAGTAGAATGTTTCCTAAAATTACCAACTAAAAATATCCTTTTAAAGTTTTCACCCATTAAATTATTTGAGAGTAAAGATCTGAGTGACAGTATAAGGCATCAGTAGAACAGTTTTTATTTAGTACCTTCATTGTGAATCTAATCCAACTTTATGGCCTTACTATACTAAGAGGAGGAATTGGTAGGTTCTTATTATTGAGGGAAAATTAAAAATAAAATATCCTGCCAACCTAGAAAATTATCCACAATGCAGAAAGATAATTTTATTAGCAAGCATTTAATTAGACTTCACAATCTGCTAATGAGATCACAAAGAAGGAAATTCCATTCTATTACAGCCAAGGAGACACAATCCATTACATACATATTCTCAAGAAAATTGGTAACTTGTCATGTTAAGAGGACTTAACACAGTTTGCTATATGTTCTTTTATTGTTCATCTTAAATCCACCTAGTATTTGGGGCAGCCATCTGTGTTAGCTAATTGCATTCATCCGAAAGAATTCATATCTCTGTAACTAAGCAAGTGGTTAAAACTATTAATAGGAGTAAGGCGCCTAAACTGCCAAAGTGATAAAGAAATTGATGTTTTACATTACAAGGAAATGGCTTCCAGGCCCTCAATAAAAAGATTCCTGAGTTTTTTTAACAAAGATTTGCATACCTATTACAGGAATAGAGAAGGCAGTCACAAATACTAGGTTTCTCAATAAAAAGAAGTGTCTCTTTCCCGTTTGACAACATGGAAATTTTGTTAACTTTTAATTTACTCTTAACATTATTTCGCGTGTTTTACCGAACAAGTCCCTTTAACTTTCACATTACACATGTGTACACTGCCCTTTTGCAAGATGAGGTGTGGTGATAACTGGCTGTAGATTACTTAGGTGTTTGTGAATCTGCTAACAAGAACATGAAATTTTTTCAAACGCTGAAACGTCCTTTCTCACGCCAGTGTCACGTTGGGCCATTAACTCCCGTTCAGCTTTCAGGCTCTTACGTAAAGAACCATTCCCTTGGCGTGATTCACCCAGCAGGTCGGGGGCAGGTGAAGGCGGGAGTTCACGTCCTTACACTTTCCTAAAGCAGCGGGATTTTCCAAATATAAACCAACTGCAAGGCCAGACAAAACTGTTGGAAGGGATTTTAAACCTGTCCCTTTCTAACCCCGTTCCCTCCGGACTTGCTGAGGCCGGAAGAGAAGGAGGAGGGAGCGGGGATGAGGAGGCAGAGCCGCGCATTCCTAGAGGCGAAGGCGGGGGGTGGGGGGAGAGGTCAGGGGTGGTGCCTGGGTAGGGCGGGCTCGCGGAGATCAGGCAAGGGCCGCAGGGGAGTGCGGCGTCCCACCTCCTCACCGGGGCACCGCAGCTCAACTTTCTGGCACTCTCCCCGGTACGAACACGCTTCCGCTCCGGAACTGCAAACCGGGGGAACTGGTCATACGGGGGCTGAGCATAGCCATTGTCGCTCACCTAGACCTCGACTCCGCCGGGTGCGAAACGGCTTTCCCGGTCTCCCGGGCGACCGCACCGCACGTCAGCCTGACGTCAGGGCGCGGTGACGTCACGGCCCACGCCTCTCGCCGACGCGGAAGCGGAGCTCCTTTGCACCGTCGCAAGCCTCCGGCGGAAGCGGGAAAGCTCGGGGCGGGGATCGGTGTCTAACGCGGAGTGCAGTGAGAGGGAGGGAAGGGTATCGAGGGGTGAGGCTGGAGAGGGCGGGCTGGCGTCTTCGTAGCTGCTGTTGAAATGAAGGAAGACGTCGCAGTCCCTTGGAGGTTGGGAAGGGGCTGCCGGGGGCAGGGGGTCGTACTCCTACTTGTCACACCTGCCTTCAGGGCCTGTATGGTGGACACAGCTGTGGGCGATTACTGTTCTTGATTAGAGGAAGAAAAGATGCCTGTAGAGGTCATGGGTGTAAAGGGAAGCTCTGTTCTCAGTCATTGCAGCGAGAGCAAATTAATTGGAAAGACATTGTGAAATTTTCATTCTAGTCCAAAAGTAGTCAAGATGAAGGGCTTAGTTCAAGAAGTATTTTGAGACCTCTAGTCCACGCTTTATTTATACAAGGCTGCCCACCCTTACACGCGACTGACTTCATTCATTCACAAAGCAAGTGTTTATTGATGACCTACTACACGACGAGCACTGCATCCTGGGATAGGGTGATATTCTAACTAATCCAGGCAGGAGCAGCCATTGGTGTGATTAGCAGGTGAGCGATTTGTAGCCAGATCTCTCCTTTTTGAGGATTACATAAGGTCCAAAGTACAGTTCTTCCAGGAACCAGAGAAAATATTCACAGCTGCCTAGCAGGGAAAGAGACTGATTACTATTGAATAAAATGAGATTAAGGAAATACAAAGAAAATTAATGAAACCTGTAAATTTCAAGAAGTGATTAGATGATGCAGAGCAGTGCTGGTACACTAGTCTAACTGCTTATTGATAGCGATTAATGAAAATGACAGCATGAAGTACTGAACACTTTCTAAAAGCCTTGTTCCTCAGGGCACTAAAAGTCTAGGAGATAGATACGCCTTGTGCATTTAACCTGGCTGGTATTTCTGGCCAAACTTTACCTACTATTGATTTTTCTGTTTACAGTCCTTCAGAGATGATTCCTCATCTGGGAAAAACAAGCAATAATTGAAGGATTGAAGAAAGGATTAAGTGGCCCAGAGGATAACCAACCAAGTGGTCAGGTACAGCATGCTTATGAGAAGAGCAAAGAACTTTAAGATCTATTCATTCTCATCATGTTTCTTTGAGGGACAGTGAAGGGAGGACTGTTCCCATTTTGTAACAATGGAGGTTTAGATATAGGGCACAAAAAACAATTATCCAAATATGATACATTGAGTGCCTTATCTGAAGCAGAAATGCACACCTAAAGCAAGATCACTCTGTTCTGAGGCTAGTTTTGCTAGTAGTAGTATTAGGAACAATAATATTTATTGAGTACTTTGTGTATGAGATAAGGAAAGACAATACTTTAAGGATGGGGGAGCATCCAGTAAATCCAGTAAAAAGGCTGTAATTCACTCTGGTTTAATTTCATCTGTGTTTATTCATCTGCATATTTCCTTTGAGACCAATTTCCTTTCCACTGTAAATTTCCCATAGAACTACACTGTCCAATAAGGTAGCCACATGTGATTAATCTAGTTAAAATGAAGTAAATTTTAAAATTCCATTGCTATAATTGCACTAGCCACATTTCAAGTGCTCAGTAGTCACAGATTACTGTGTAAGACAGCACAGATATAGTAATAGAACATTTTTATTACTGTAGAAAGTTGGACACAATAGACCCAGTAAGAATTTGAAGGGGAAAAAAGTAGGTAAGTAATGAAGAATAGCCTTTTTAAAAGGATAGCAGAAAAAAAGTGTTATTTCTGAAGAAGACAGTACAGACGAAATGTAACAGGGTACTACAAAATAGGTTGTTTTTTTTTAAAAGCCACCAAGCCTGTCCTCTGTGTCGGTGTTTTTTCTTGTCTCTGTTGGTCTCAATCTCTCTCTTGCCAGGTTTCTCTCTTGCTCTCCCGGATCCTTTTCCCCACCCCATTACAGGCCATACTAGAACTGAAGTGTAATTTAAAATGTTCCCATCGTTGAGCATATTGAATAAAGTTTTGTGTTACCCATTTTCTTAATTTTTAAATGAGCTAAGTTGTACTTTTTATTGTGACTTCTAAAAATAATTCAGTAATAACGAAATTAAATTTCTTTTAACTTCTTTTATGACCCTTTATTATTTTTTTGCCCTATAAGTGAGGGGGAAAAGCATTCTCTAGTTTTTGGAATAGAGTCTCTATAAAGTGACTAAACTAGGGCTTTCTACATGGTCTGCAGACCTTTGTGTTGGTTTATAAGAACATATTGTCTGCTTTTGTTACTGTTATGAATTTACATAAGATATTTATCCAGCAGGGTGTTGTCATACATCCCATTCATTTTGGAGAGTAGTTTTATACTCTCTCCTCTTCACCCTCCTCGCCCCCCATGAAAAGCATATAGGAGAACAAGTATTTTGTCTGCAATTCTGATTAAAATGTCATGAAGTCTACCCAAGATTGCTAATTGTAAAGTGAGCTCAGAACTATACAAAAGGAGCATAGCAAAATTATATTTAGCCCCAACTTTATTTTCATCTTGTGAAGCAGAACATAGTACAACTCTGTCCCCTCAAAAGTTTGAATAAAACAGTGCAAGTAGCTCTCGCAGGTTGGACACAACCACATTTTCACTGCTATTTCTGGGTTCTATCCAATGCAGAAAAAAAGGTAACATTTTTGAAAAGCTAACATTTATTGGGCTCTTTCTATTTGCTAGGCACTTCATACACAATGTCTCATTTAATTGAGAACCCTTCCAAACATAACTCAGTCAGATCCTACCTATTGTTTACTTTTCCCAAATAATGGAAGTGTTCGAAGGCATGGCCCAACATGTGATCACAGAAGTGTACTTGGACTGAATGTGAATGTAAGTGGAAGCACCTGGGCCTCACATAGCGTGTTAGTTGACTCTGCCAGCCAGCTAGTGCTCATGGGGCATAAGCCCACAGTGGATTAGTAACATGTATATATTCAAAAAGTATTTAATTCAGTAAACTTAACTTTGTCTTATACTTACTTTCATCATAACTCTTCTGATGTAGCTTCCGGTTTTCAAAAAAGTCAGCTACAAGGGACCACTTGATTTGTTTTACTTACCCCAATACATTTTCTTCCCACTAAGATACGGATTGGGTTTTTTTTCTTAATGTAATTTTTTTTAACTAAACTGTTATCAACATTTAAAGTTTTAGACTGCTTTATAAAGCTGCTTTGCATATTTTGGACCCCAAATTACTCAAGTCTGGAGGTGGCTTAGATAACAAAATACTATTTGTGGATTTATTTTGCTCTGTATCTTTTTGAATCCATCATATTTAGAGTATAAACTTGAGTACCTGATAAAATAAATGTCACATGTTTAAATAGCATTTCTCTCTAGGAGTTCAAATGCTTTGTCATCTGTGCAGGAATAAGTTGTGTACTGAATTCTTTTTAGCCCTGAGAATATTATTATTGAACAAAATTTATGGTGAAAACAAATTAGGCCTTTAAATGATGTCTGCTCTCAGATATTAAAAGTCAAGCACTACAGCAAAACCTTTGATGATTTAAATGTATTTCCTTCTAGCCTGTTCACTACCGATAAGAGCTTTATCCAAAAATGTACTATGTACCAAATACAACTTAATATTTGTTACTTGAATATATTTTAAAACACAAAAAGAACAAAGCTGTAATGGAACTAACTTAACACTTTTATAATGTATTTGATGCTATAAAATACAGCACTGATAGTTCTTGAAGAGATTATTCTTTAATTTAAATTACCCAAATTCCTTTTATTAAACTCTTAGCATCCAATGGCTGGCCTATAATAACCACTTAGTAAATGTCAATGAATTCAAAGACTGAAAACTGAAAACTGCCTTATATACTTAAAAAATAACTTTTGTAGAATTTATTATTAGCTTGTTTGGTGGAATTATTGCTTTTTTATTTCAGAGATTTCCATAGGATTCTAATGAAGAACCTTAGAATCTCTTACATTTGTTTGGATAAATGATTGGTAGAAGTGATTTCATTGTCCCTTTGTAGAGATGAAGCTCATGTTTCTCTACCTGTAATTTTAGGTAGCAACTGAACTTATGGGAAACTAAGTATAGCAATCTTCCTGTCATGTTGTTATGTCTCCATTAATAGAAAATTTTAATGCCATTCAATAAGGAGTTGTAAATCATCTTAAAGATATTTTCTTGTGAACTATTGATATAAAATATCAAGCATTTTATTAGATTTATCAAATGGATGAAAAAGATAAATATAGTAGCCCTGGTTTGCAAGGATGTAGAGCAACTAGCACTCTTAAACATTGCTGTTAGGGTCAAAACTTAGACCATTTATTATGTTTTAAACCCCTTAAAATGTTCAAAACTATTATAGTGGACACTTGATTCTTCCTTTTGTTCAGGAATTCAGATCTGTCTACCCCCACCCTCTATCCTTCCCCCAAGCACAGGTGAATCAGCCCAAGTCCTGGAGTGAGTTCGGATTAGATCATTTGTTAGTTCCTTCCCCTTTATGAGTGATTAAATCAGGAATGGGCCTATGACCCAATACTGACCAAAGAGGCTCCAAGAGAAGGTTGCTGGAAGCTTTCGGAATGTTCTTTCTTATTAGTACATATATTCAGTGTTCATCACGGTCTTATTTATGTTTAAAAATAGGAAATACCAAATGTGAAATAAATTGATTCATTCAAACAATAAGATAGTGCAGCTGTTAGAAATGATGATGTGGTTCTTTGGTGATGGGGTAGAATGTCCCAGTAGATTGTTCTGTGAAAAAAGCAAGTTAAAAATAGTATTATAAATATTTTTTAAATATTCTAAATAGCATTCTAAATGTATGTTTTAGTCTTTCTATAAATATGTATTTTATTAGAATACCAGGGTATCTTACAGAATCAACAGGATAGGTAAATAACCAAGCTTCAGGAAAGCAAGAAGCAGAACTGCTTTGAGGACCTCAGGTATGGATTCTGGAACTCTAGAAAGCCATAGAGAGGCTCAGCCCTTCAAATCTACCACTTAATGAAAGTTGGTTCCATTCTTTTACTTCTGGCAGTCTTTGCATATGGCAGAGCAGTGGTGCCTAACAGTCTAGTTTTGACACCAAAAGGAAGAGAAGGGGGTTTCTAGTCCCACCCTCCAGTTACAAAATGCTAGGAGATGACTCTGTTTGGCACACCTTGAATTATATGCATATCTCTTGACCAAATCACTGAGGCCTGGAGAAATCAGGTACTGCAAGCAGTTGGCTCAGCTTGAGTCAGGTACTTGCTTCTTGGCCAACTGTGGGGACCAGGTAGGCAAGGCCACACAAATGACTCCTCCCCTTTTAATTACACCTCTAGAAGAGTAGAGGCAGAAGCAGAATCCAGGGAGGAGGGGTAGTTCAGTCCCACAGGAAAGGAAGTGTGCTGGGTGGACAAAATAAACATTCCCTACATATACTTAAGTAAGAATCAGAGTTTGGGGGAAGAACATTTGAAAATTAAACAATGAATCTTGCTGTCTCTTCCTACATGTAAGTTGAGAGGAGAATATGTATTTTTGAGAAAGCTTCCTAGGAGTTTATTGTATATAAACCCTGGAGAATCCCCCTCTTCTATAAAGTGTTTCATACGTAACAAAAATAAATGTGTGTGTAACTAGGCATCATAGGCCTAAGGGGCATAATAGGGAAATAAGAGTGCATACATCCACTGAATCAAAGTTTAAATAAATAGAAAATAAACTAATGTGGATTTTCCCAAGCATTCAGTTGACAGGGGTGGTTTTGTGCGTTAAACTGTCTTTGGTGTTAACATTTTTTTTGTTTTGCCCTCTAAACTCGATTTATCTGCAAATCTACAAATATTTGAATTATGTAAATGTCTGAGCGGAAAAACACATTTTGTTCATATGATCTTGAGAAGGAACTTAGATCCTGGCTTCTCATAAGGTGGTACTTTTTTTTGCCCTTGGGGCTTTTGAGTGACTATACAAAAGAGGTCTCTCCAGTTGGTATGCCAGGGAGATCAGGGACCTCTGATTTTAAAATAAAACACTGGAAAGAAAGCCTCTTGGAGGAATGACAGCATGCACAGAATCACAACTCTTATTAGTCTCTGTGCAGAGTGGACAAAACTTGCATCCGAAAGCTGCCGTCTTTGCTCCAGTTGCTTTCTGTGTAAGCATGTCTCACGAACCACACTCGCGCGCTGTGCCTCAATTTAAAGCTTTCCTTGGAAAGTTTTCCCAGTTTGATTGCTTATTGATGGAGCAGCTCTGGTTCCCAATTCGCTTAATACGTACATCCTGTCTGAGCGGGTTTTATTACCGAATGTTACCCACGTTCTGATAACAAGGGGACGCCGAGTCCGCCCCTGGTGAACTCACTGTCTGTCCCAGAAATATAGCGTGACTGCCCTCCCCACCGGGGTTGTGAAAGTGGAAGCCGGGCGCCGCCCTCCAGCACCTGCGCCTCCCGCCTGGCGAGGGCCGCCTGCAGCACGAAGTGCGTGCGATCTCTGCCCAGCAGGTCACGCAACCCGGGGCGGTCCTGCCGCCTGCGTGCCGGCAGCGGCCGGCCCCGCCCCCGCCGCCTGCTTTCGCCGTTTTCGTGCACACTCGCGCTTCCTGGCGAGCCCGGAGCCTGCCTCGCGTGCCGACTCGGCCGCGTAATCCGGTGAGGAATCCCAGATTCCGCCCGGCCCCCGACGCCCTCCGCCGATTGTAGCCCGAGCGACTGACGCCCTCATGCTCACGCCGTAAAGTTTCCACTCCCGATGTTGTGCAGCAAACACCTCGGGCTGAGGAATGAAGGAGAAGGGGAAAGCGGACGGGGGATCGGTCTCGTCCCCACACTCCTCTCAGCTTCCCTGGACTCCTTGGCGCTGGCTCGCCGCCAGCAGTGGCTGTCCGCTCCGTCGGGATGCCTTGCGCGCAGCCGGGATTCCGCCGGCCGAGGCAGGGGCGGCCCGCCTGGGGCTAGGAAACCCGGAAAGGGGCCCCAGACGAGCAGCCTCCGCGGCGCCCGGCCACAACCCGACTGCCTGGAGCCTGGAGCCCGGAGCTGGGTGTGCGCTGACGCCCGGGGAGCGCGAGGGAGGCGAGTTTCGTTGCCCGGCGACTGACCCTAGCGACCCGGCGCCCTCTGTGGGGGAGGACTGGGGGGTCACTGAGGGCCAGGGCCAGCTGAGGCTGAAAAGAGCGGGGACCGGCGCTGGGCAGGCGTCTGGGGGTAGGTTTTTTTTTTTTTTTTTTTTAAAGAGACAGGGTCCCGCTCTGTTGCGAGAGCCAGAGTACAGTGTCCTCATCATAGCTCACTGCAGCCTCAGACTTCTGGGCTCAAGCGATCCTCCTGCCTCGACCTCCGGAGTAGCTGGGACTCCAGGCGCGCACCGCCACTCCCGGCTAATTTGGGGGGCAGGGAGGGAGGTGTTGTCTTTTAAACAATGGGAATGGGGGCGTTATTACAAATAGGGTGGCTTTTATCATAGGCCTCAAAAGGGCTGGGGCGGGGCGCGTCCGCACGAAGGATAGGGGTGGGAGCGCCGGGTGCCGGGCCCCTCTCACGCTATGCCGCGTGCAGGCGAGGGGAAGCGCGTGTCGTGACGACTAGAAATGAGATCAGTTTGAATAACCACAGCGTCAGGGCTGGGAAATGCAGCCAGTCACGCAGCCGTTGCCTCGGCCCTGCCCGGCGCCGGCTCTGCCCCGGTGGCCGCGGCCACCCCGCGCGCAGGCTCCAGCCGAGAGAGCTGGGAGTGGATCAGCCCCTTCCAAGCGGTTGCTGGTGGGGGCGTCAGAATATTTCCAGGGGCAGCGAGGGGGTAGGGAGCTGGAGAAGAAAACCATACAAAATGCTGCTTTGCACGGTTGGGGGCTGCATTCTGTGAGCAAATCGGCTTTCAAGAAGCACACTGAAAATCACCTCTGTAAAAGTCTCTTACACTTTGCCCGGTAGGTAACTGTTTAAAAAACCACTGTAACACTAAACTCAAAGGTCATTAAAACGTGCCTTCAATTTGTTTATATTACTTCGTTTAACAGGCAGTACACACGGCTTGCATAGGCGTGCATGATATTTAATTTATACAGTCAAGTCTGGAAGCATAGTTTGGCAAGAGGAATAATTGTGAATTCAGTAAGAGAGTCAGGGTACAGTCATTACTTAAAAGGACAAATAAATTTAAAAAAAAAAATTCAGCCCATGACACGAGGAAGCTATTACATTCATCTTTTCGTGGTCCTGAACATCTTGTACCAACTCAACAATAATACCCAACGGAAACTTCTAATTAAACACAGAAAACACAAGTAACACAAGTATTTAGCTATGCAGGCAAACATCAAAAAAGTCTTATGTTATAGAAGCATGACATAAGAGAGCAGTATATCTTTCAAATTTTTGTATTTCAGAAATTTGCTTTGTATATATGTGACTCGCTGGTAGGTATGTCACTATAAAACAGGATTAATCATGTGCAGGAAAATCTATGCTCTGAATTTTAAATTTTTGTTATCAGATTTTTTTTTCTTTTACAAATTATAGTGTTCATACAGTGTGAGTTCAGTAAAGAAATAGGGACTTGAGCCCAAGTGCCTAGCAAACTGCATCAAATTAATATTTTGAAGGAAGGAATAAGTGAATGAATTATTGGATAGGCAATACCCTCTAATGTTTAGAGCTCTGAACTAAAGAGTCATGAGTGAGTAGTGCCAGCCCTGCCAGTGACTCATATGTGATCCTGATATGATAGAAATAAAACAGCATACTTAACCTCACCAGAGGTGTGGGACTAACTATTCCTCACCACAGGTGGCTTTGAGATCCTCAGAGGAAGATGATATATTCAATTATTATAAATAATACTCCACTGTTGTGACAACGTATTACATAAAATTACAGAAGTATCAGATAATGTTTAAATACAACAGTGCCACCAATTTTTCCCATCTACCAATTTTTTCCGTCTATCACATACTGAAATATAAGATAGGAGGCTGCATCCTAACATAGAATATTTGGCTTACAGATGCTTTGTCGTTGTTTGACTGATATTTCATGATATGCAATGAAAGTTTTAAATAATCAGTATTACTATACTTAACTAATAATATACATATATTATTAGTAGTAATATATGGTCAGTAATATACATAATAGTATAATAGTATTAGTATACAATTACATAAATAGTATTATAGTAGTATTTGTGTGATGGTATTTTCTAAGACAGCTGAAACCTCTGTCCTATGAAATACCTAGGAGAAAACTAATTTTTGATGACTCTTTTCTTAACTTGACAATGTAGAATCTTGAAGGTGAGGGACCTTCTTGGTGTAATTATCTGTTGCTGAATGGCTGAAAGTCTAGAATTAGAGGTTTACTCAAACAACATACTAAGAGACCTCCTGTGTGTCAGGCATTGTTCTAGGTGTTAGGGATAGAGCAGTGAACAGGCTGATTACTTAATGTTTAAATGTTTTGGGTGTCTGTTTAAATGCAGATCACTTTAGGAACAGCAATGCATTGCACATAGCTTTGTGAAAATGTAAGTAGAGGACCCTTTAGAGGAAAAGGAAAAGTCGTGAAGGAGGGGCTCTCCGGGAAGGTAGGTAGGCAGTTTTAACTGGATTCAGAAGGCAAATGGCAGATTTTTTTCAATCTTTCCTATTTAGAAAATCATATAACAAAAGCACACAATACTCTGCTTTCCATCATTCTCCCTATAAAAGTTGCCCTCATCTTTCGTATTGCCCTCTGCCATCGCTTTAAGGCTATGTGTGCCATTTTTGCCAGGTTCCTATACACTTGTGCAGTTTGCTTGCTGCATGGTGATGCCCGGTGAAGGAGGTGGGTAGGCACTGAACTCCAGACCTACCTTCGCCTGCCAGGACGTGTTATATATCCACCTAGGAAGGGGTATCTGTCTTTTTCTAATTTGAACAAAGGCACCACAGGGCCTCAGTAGCTCTCTTTGTTCCTCAGAGTTCTCAGGTAGCTAGCTCCCATCTGCCCCTTGACATGTATTTTCCTGTTGAATTTAATAGTATTGCTCCGCTATGAATCAAAAGACAGGGAACATTGGGGGACAGGGAGAAGCCAAGACTGAAGGAGAAGTGAACCAACCCCTATCAGCTTCCAAGATGTCTAATTAATATCTGGATAAATGAAGACTAGCTGAGGCATGAAGATGCTGTGTGAAATGTTCTGCAGCTGAAAGAAAGCAATGATAGAACAACAACCTGCCTTTTCCGTTTTAGCAAACTGGAAGAACCGTCAGCATACAACAGGTAACCTCAGTCTTGGCATTGCAACTGGCAAACATGATACAGTCAGATAGCTCAACCTTTTGGCGGAGCTCATTTGTAGGATTTGATATGAGATGATTTGATAAAGGTTATATGTCCTGCTGAACCCTGGGGATGGACTTGGGATTAAAGCATTTTTTCCTTTCCCGTTGTTAACTTTTCTGGTCTGTTGACATTGTGTCACGTTGCAGAGACTGCTGTGTCAGGATGTAGTGACCTGATTAGTCCAAACTCCTGCAGGGGAGACGTGCAAATAGATGAGCCCCAACAGGACCTGAAGAACCACGTGGTTTTGAAATCCTGGGTGGATGGGCCACACCCTGCATACACCTTAAATCTCCTGGTACTTTGAAGATACCATTATTGCTTAACAACTCCAGGGACAGAGTTAATTAGATCTTTGTATGATTTGATTATCATAAAGTAAGAGTTTAAATGTAACTTATTAAAATGAGCAGATGTGTGCATAATATAAATATATAAAACAAATTTGGAATTAATGTCTTATAGAGCATAAAAATGATCCAACTGGATTAACACCTTTTATAATATATTTTCTTTCTATTATAATAATAGTTAAGCAGTTAGTTTTATAAGTTAACAGATAGGTGTAAAACAAATGAAGGAATCTTATTCTGTACTACACAATTTATCATTTCATGTATCAAGTAATTATTTCTATGATATTTTAAAAATTCATAGTTATTATTTACAAAAGCCTCTTGAGAGTGTTGCTTTCAATTTTATGTGGTTTCAAGGTGGGGAAACATTAAAAAGCTTAAGTGAAATATTCCATAAGCCCTATCTCTACCAAAAATAAGAGAATTAAAGCAATTGTGGAGCTTTACGTGCTAAATATGGTTTGTTACTCTAAACTGATGAATATAATCCCCCATTTTGAGGCAATAAATGTAGCATGCAATAGATTGTTCATCTGTTGATATTTGCATTTCTAGTACCACCCAAAAATTGGTGATGGTTGAATGAATCAATTAATGAATGCATAGGAGAGAAAACCCTAAGAACTAACCTCTAAGAGCTCCACCTAATCCTTAGGCCCTCCCTGTTTCTCTCCTGCTGAACACCTTCCCAGATTATGGATGCTTTACATGAGCAATAAGGAAAAAGGAAGTGACCCAGATGGGAGCCTCTCTGTGGTCAGATGTCTCTGAAATGAACAAAGTATTTGCAGATGTTTGAACAAGTGGAGGGGTTAGGCTAAGTCTAGGCCACAGGAAACAACTTCCACACCTTGAGGCTACTACGATAAAGGTATCATCACTCACCAGCACAGAATTCTGCTGGAGACTTGAAAAGGCACTCAGGGTTGGAACGCTACATCAATCCAGACTTGCCCTCAGGAATGCCACAAGTGATCAGAACTAAGGATAGAAATGAATGTGATTTGTAAAAATAGCAATAAGGATCATGGTTATCTGGGAATCAAATCCTTTAATCACTTTAGACAGAACTAATGAAACTAGAAGAAACCATCATTGATTTTGAGAGTCATCTTCTAAATTAGTTGGCCTTTGGCTTTTGGAGAGCAAAGTTCAAATTCCAGTTCCTGTCTGACAGGAAAATAAGTCAGACACAAAGTAGGTAGTCTTTTAGACTCCGTACTGAAACATCAGGTCCTAAAGGAGGTCCGAGTTTTGAAGAGTCTTTGTTTTTAGAGTTACTGAATTCAGAATTGCTAATGCAATATTTTTCATTGTGCCTTTTGAGGCTGTTCATTTTAGATATATTTACCTTTGTTGGCAAATCTGTTCAAATGTAAGTAAAAATTTTGTATTTTCTAATGGAAAAGTTCTAAATTCTTTGTTTTGTACATGCCGTCTTTTGAAGTATGTTAACTTTCTAGTAGCATAGTGAACAATGGGGCCCATGATTATAGGTAACTACTTCTTAATAAGATAATAAGATGCAAAGGCACCTTAAAAAGTGCTCTGGACTAGGCTAGGCAATTTGCTAGCTTTGTGGCCTTGTCATATTATAATCTGAGCCTATTTTCTCATCTCTAATATGGTAACAATTGGAGAATGGTTTTCCTTTTGGCTCTGTGAGCAAGAAAGAGATTATTTTCTAAAACAATCAATTATCTGAATGCCTGGTAACATTGAATTTGTTCCCTAAAAATCCTAAACTGTTAAAGTGGAAAGACCTTATAGTAGCATCCCTGTGGACACTTGACTCATAGAGACAAGCTTTTTATCACCTCAAAATGAAAGTTTTAAAAAGAAATTATAAGGAATAGAAGAAAATGCTAGCACTATTACTAAAATTGACCGGCATATTTGGGAGGTAAAGAAAAATTAATTAACATTATTGGAGAATTATAAATATGTTGGTATTCTAAGTGAATTGCCCTTGCTGAACATTAGAATTCAATATAAAAAAAGGCTAAATGCAAATGCTGGCAGCAAATTCTTTTGTCTTTTTTTAAAACCAAAAAACCTGCAGAGGTGTATCAGACTTGCTGAGTTGCCCTACCGTAGAATTAGATTATTAGACAAGGAAGAAACTTAAATGTCATCAATATCAAATTCCTTGTTTTATGGATGAGGAAATAAATTCAGAGAGAGTAATTAATTTATTCAAAAATCTGTTGTTATTATTATTGCAGGTACTATGCAAGGCACCAGTATTGGTCTGAGGGTTCAGCAGTGAACAAGACAGATGTGGTCTCTTGCCCTGAATCACACAGTTAATGGAAGAGCTGGAACCAGAAACAAGTCTGTGGATTTCTAATTAAAAGACTTACATTAATCAATTGCTGACTCTTTACTAGGCCCTAAGTGTTTCACCTACTTTAAGTCATATAATCTTCACTAACTTACAGTAGGGCAGAACATGTCTTCCCACTCCTAATGTCTCCTTCCAGGCGTTGGGAGCTCCATTACCATAATAATCCTGCCTCATTTACTATGCCCAAGGGGAGACTGACTTATCTGAGTTTGGAAAGAGTAACAGAGCATGAGTAATCCAGCCCCTTCCCTTCTCTTTTTTTTTTCCCCGGGGGAACTGAGCTGTCTGAAGGGAATGTTTGTTCAGCTTTGCTCTTCTAGGCACCAAGGAGAACAGGGGCAGAAGGAGGCCTCTTCAGATCTTGTGATCCAGTAGACAAGTCTCATACTGGTGTTTAAAACTTAGGAAGCCCACTTTCCCACAGTATCAGCTTTCTCATCAATAAAAATCTCTATGTGTATGTGTGTAAGAGTGAAGCATTTCATGTAAATAAGCAACTGTGTACTATCATATTTGAACCATCTAAAACCAGCAGAGTTCTATCCAGTATGCATGCTGTGTCTCACATTCTGACCCCATGTGCCACAGCACCCAAGAAATAGTGTCTTAAAATAATACCAACATTACCTTCTAAACAGCTTTGGCCCAATTTCCATAATTTCTAAAACTGTGAAAGTCAGGTGTTGGGCTTTTGGTAGACAAAGTGGTGAAATGAAAAGAACATGAAATTTATAGTATTAGAAAACCTGGATTTGAGTCTACTATTCAAAATCTGTAATTTTGAAACTGTTATTTTGAAACTCTGTTTATTCCTCTACATAGATTGCCTTACTGAGCTCACAGGGTTGTTTAAGGTACAAAGAGGATAATGGATGTGCAAGTGCTTTGTAAACTATAAAGAACTATAAAAATATTAGTTGTTTTACAGGTTTAAAAGGCAATCCTGTTCTCACTCTTACTATAGATTTTAAGCTTGACTTTATACACAAGTGGTTGAAGAGTTAGGTGGCTAAGTGGCCTAGATGATTATTATTTAAAGGCTGAGAATTACTCTACCAACTAAGCTCTCCCCTCTTCTAACCAACATTACTTAATTTAATTTTAAAAAGAAGAAAAGCCTCTCTTCCATTGCCATCTACATTTCTACCATTAAATGTCCTTTGCATTAAGCACTCCCTCTCCCAATGAGCTCCTTTGAATTTTGAGTAAGTTTGTAAAATATTTTCCCACTAAGAAGCAGCAGCAGTACACTTAAGAATTAGAGTGGGGGAAAGAGAAAAGTAAACTCGAAGGCAGGTAAAAGGCACAGAAAAGTCTAGGCTGTAAGTTTCAACCAAAAGTATTGATAAAGAAACTGAGGAAGGAGCAGAAGGTAGCCAGGAGCAAAAGAACATCTTTTCAAAGTGACACCTTTTCCATAAATTGTTTTAAGGCTTGCTCCCTTTGATGAATCTACATATCTCAACCTGAGAGTCAGGAGAAATGATTCCAATACTACCTCTGTGACCATCCAGCTGTGTGACCTTAAGTATGTAACTTTTCCTCTCTGGGTCTCAGTTTCCTTATATATAAAATGAAATCTTTGGGCAAATGTTCTCTAAAGCCATTCCAGAACAAATACTCTATCATTCTAGCCAAGATCCAAGATCCCGTGATATTTTCTTCCCCTTTCAACATTTAAGTCTCATCTTCTGCCAGGGGAAAATAATTATCTTAGAAATGTCCTAAGAAGTAGTAGTAGTAGCAGTAGTAGTGTGTAGGCAACAACGGTAAAGTTATAACAGAACATCATAGGCCAAGGAGAAGCATTTCATAAAAACGAAAAAGAGTAAGCAATTATACACTATCATCTTTGAACCATTTCTACTTATAAGCAAAGAACCCCCCCCCAAGAATTTGTTCCAATTATATTTGCATTCTGATGTGTTCATAGTTCAGTTAAAAAACCGTTGAGCCCTCCAAATCATACTTGAAATATTAAAGAATATATACCAGCATTTAAAGCAGGCTCCCATCCTAAAAGCGGACAGGCTTCTTGACAATTGCTTTAAGTCAATAAGGAAACAAATGAATAAAATATTTGTAAGTTATTGAATTCTCAAAACAATAACATTTTTCTCCTATGTGTGTGGGACAGATTTTCCATGTTTTGTGCATGGTGATAATTCTGTTCCCTGCATAAGTAGTTTAAAAATAAAAAAAAGGAATAACAGAAAGAATTCAACCACATATTTTGGAGTTTTGAAGTAAAATTTTTTTTAAGAAACACCAAAGCTATTAGATAGTTTTGAAAGCACAGGAAAAACACAGGTATGCCTCTGGTCCAGCAGATTTTCATGATGGTTACTATTGAATCAGGAGATCCCTCTTTCCAAATTGTTTTATTATTAATTTCTGTTTTTCACTTAATATATCTTGAAAGTCATTATAGTACATTCATTTTTTACATTTTATGGACATACCACAATTCACTTAATTGGTTCCCTGTTGATCGACATTTAGAGATTTTTTCCCAAGTGTGCAAGTATATCTGTAGGATAAATTTCTAGACTTGGAATTACTTCGTCAAGGGTGTGTACAGTCGTAGTTTTGGTAGACATTTGCTGGAGATTTGTATATTGCCACTTCCCCTCCCCACTCCCTAGCAGTTGAGAAGGTTGCAGTGCAATGACCAATATTACTGACAATGGAAGGTGTGTTCCACATGTGAACAGTGTGGAGGCAGAAAAAATAGAATCACTGCCCCCCTGGCTTCTTTTGGTCAGTATTTTCGATTCACCAAGGAGAGAATCTGCTTGATGAGGCTTGTCATGTTAAGCCAAGCCTTCCCAGGGTCTCTCAGAGTCACTAGTCCAGGGTTATTACTAGCTTTGGGTCCCAGGCTCAACTAGAGTCTGGTCTGGTGGCTCAGGGTCAGCATGAGCCTGGGGATGGCTATCTAGCCTGGGCACTTAACAGAGCAGGGTCTCTGAGAGGAGCCTTGGACGGGCAAATACTTGGATCAGCATGTCTATAGGTCAAATATAATCTCTGTTTTCCCAGGACAGTCCCCATTATGTGTGTACGTAATTACTAATAGCACTCCCTTTCATACTCAAAAGTGTCCCAGTCTGTGCTATAACTTACTAACATCACATTAGGTGGGGCAATTCACGCTGTTTTGTAAGGAGCCCCTTGGAAGTTTGTAAAGATGCCCAGGGAGAGATTCTCAGAGGGAAAGGGAGAGACCAAGCCAGTGGGATTTGGGTCCTGTTGCTACTGTCTAATGTGACAAAGAGGGGCTTAGGCTTATAATAAATGAACATATTTCTACCTAATAGGAGTTAGATGGTTCTTGAAACTTTTAAATCAGATGTACTTGTCTCCTCTCTACTGATATATATGTACTATTGGGCATTTTCTCCACCAAAATAGATAATTGAAATTCCATTGAGGCAGTAATCCCTTGACCTCAGCAGATATAATATCCACACTTACCACTCATTTGACAATTTAGATGGGGCCAGACCTTGAACTAATGGACCACTCATGGCTTTTAGCAAGAGCTTCTCTGGCAGCACTTTCACCCCATGCAGTCAGGCTGTGGAGACTGGTCTAGGTGAGAGAATGGGTAAGAATGACATTTTGAATTCAGTTCAAAAATGCTTTACTTTGATTTAAGTACTTCCAAAGCTCCATGAAAGCAGTGCAAAGGATAGACATGAGGTAAGGCAGATGCAGCTGTCCATTGTCTCCTTTGTTTTCCACAGACACCATAAATTTGGTGGTCTTGGCAGCCTGAAGAGAGTGAGATGTCTGGGAGGTCAGGGGAGTCCAAAAGTGTGGGCTCACTATTTTTCATACCTCCAGCAACATCAGCAACCAGAAACAGCTTATGCTATCAAATACAGTAAAAATTTAGTTACTCAGCAGGCTGCTCCATTCAGGCTAATGTCCAGATTCCAGACCTTGAAATGCTTGCCGTGCCCAGCCTGGGGCAGTCTCTCCTTATCTGCACCTGGGCAGCAGGGTGTAGGCGTTTTCCACTTTAGGCCTGTCCTTGGTCTACCACAAACTTATTTAGCCTTTAAGTTCTCAAACAAATTCTTGGCTTCTCCTGAGTTAACACAGGCTAAAGGACATCTGTGTTGATTTGATCGTCTAATTCCACGGGCCAGGCTTTCCATTTTGTTAATCACTTTGCCTCATCTCTTGCTGATTATTCTTGATTGCAAAAGCCCAGCTCTTCAATTGCTGCCTGATTCTCTTTGTCCTTCAGAACTATTCCTTCTGTGAAACAATTCATCCCTTACACACATGCAACTCTCGTTTTTTCTTCATTTAAAATGTTTGTTTCTACTTTTGTTTCCATCATAGCCATATGCATCCTCTTACTAACTCTTACAACAGTCTTACGGCCTTTGTATTTTCTTGACACAAAGGAGTCAAGAGTGTTCATAAAGTACCCCTAAATCTATGCACAATCATAGCAAACATGGCCAATGACTAAAATAACCTCAGTTGGTAATGTCATCAGTCTATGATGAGCAGGACAGGTGAACTTTTCTTCTGAAGCATAGTGGTGTTGATATGTATGGAAATACACTGGTTTAAGGTTCTTGAAAAGAAAGGGGCTTCTTTTCTTCTTTCTCCATTTCACTTTTTCTTCCATTTCTAGATCTCTCAACCAAAGATGGCTTCAGATCATTTGTAGAGTCCAAAGAAACTAATAATGGCTCGATTGGCAGGGGAAAAAGAAATGAGTGGACTGAAACAGAACTGAAGCTGATCTGCTACTAACATGAATGAGAAGTTGACATAAATGAGAAAACAACTTTTGTTGTGAACCACTAAAATATAAAGGTCACTTGTTATTGCAGCATGATGTAGCTTGACCTGACTGATACAGCCATTAATTCCAGAAAACAGAGGGAAAGTGGCAATAGGGATGTTTGGGATGGGAAAAAACAGTCAAGGAGATTGTGTCGTAATGAGACAGGAGAGTTAGGTGCCAGACATCAAGAAAGCCTTGGAAGGGATCTGACAGGAAGATTTAAGACCAGAGGATCCAAATGAAACAAACTTTTCTCTCAGGAGGTAATAACTTTCCTTCAGGAAATAGGAGGGTAGTGTTATGAACTAAATATGTTCCCTCCAAGTTCATATGTTAAAACCCTACTCCCCAAAGTGATGCTATTAGCTTGTGCGACCTTTGGGAAGTAGTTAGGATCAGATGAGATCAAGACGGCAGCGCGCTCATGAATGGGATTAATGCCTTTATAAGAGTCATGAGAGAGCTTACTACTCCCTGCTCTCTGCCATGTGAGGATACAAGAAATCAGCAGTCTACAACCCAGAAGAGTGACCTCACCAGAACCTGATGATGTTGGCACCCTCTTGGAATTCCAGCCTCAAGAACTGTAAAAAATAAATTTCAGTTGTTCATAAGCCACCCAGTCTATGGTGTTTACGTCACTAGAAGCCCAAACAGAATAAGACAGGGAGAAAAATGACACAATTTAGACTAAATTAAAGAACAAAAGTAACTTATTCTTAGTTGTCTGTAGAGAAGAAAGGAAATAGTCTTTAAGGGCTAGGACTAAGAGAAACTCCAAGCCTTTACTTTCCTCTGGGCCAAGTTTGACTGCCTGAGGTATGATTGAAAGCCCAGATGAAATTCTTAAGGTGTCCCACACAAATCTCTGTAAGGAAGAGTGCCATTTTAGACACAGCATGGGAGTTGTAGTAATTCAGGTCAGCCCACTGCCTGGGCCCAATTTCTATGGTTAAATGCAATCTATGCAGGATGCAGTAGCCAAGTCCTGGATTAGTGTACAACACAGGAAAATGTGCTTTTCAGGGCTATTTTCTACTTTTTTATGTTCTTATGTCAGCTGTGTTTCTGATCTAATTGATGTTGAAAGCCAGGATTCTGATTTTCTCTCTGGAGTTGAGAGACATTTAGAGGTGGGTTTTCCCCATAGTTTGAGAATGTTGTTGCCAACAGGGATAACTCCTGCCTGTGACAGGTACAAATTTTGTGGTCAGTCACACCTACTGCCTAGGTCTCTAGAATGCATTAGGACAGTGATTTTATTAAGTGTGGTCCTTGGAGCATCAATATCACCTGGACACTTGCTGGAATGCAAATTCTTGGGCCTCATCCAATACCTACTGAATTTAAAATTCTGGGAATGGGGCCCAGCAAACTACGCTTTAATAGGCTCTCTAGGAGTTCTGATGCAGGCTAAACCTACGCTTTAATAGGTTCTCTCTAGGAGAACCACTACATTAGGGGCATCAGTCGGATCAACAAACATGTCTCTTTCTAAAGGCAAGTCTTAATAGCCCAAGGGTAAGACTGGGATCAGTTCCATACCCTACTTGGAGCCTATTAACTAATTATCCACTCCAGGTTGCTAGCCAGGCCTCATTGTTTTCATAGTGCACATGAAAGTGGAGGAAATCATGGAAAGTGCTGAGTTCTTCCTGTGGTGCTGAACTGAGCACCTTAGCTGGCTCCTCTTGGGCCAGTCCTGCTCGGATCTGGGTCAGCTTTGGGAGCCACAGACAATGTACCTTTCACCACTCTGATGTCTCCCTCCACAAAATTTCCACATAAAATTGCAAGAGGCCTCTGATGAAATCTACCCTTTGAGATCACTCCTACCTCCATTTTGCACACAAGGAAACTGATACATGGGGAATCTAAAAACTTGCCACAATCACAAAGTAAGTGATGTAGTTGTAATTTAAATCCAGTAAGTCTAACTTCACAATCCACTGGGAAATTGTTCAGAACATTCCCAGATGTACACTTTGAAAATGCTGCTCTGAGAAATACTGTCCACATTGAATTGACCTACTATCATCCGTCATTTTGTTTTTCAAAATGTGCAGTTGGCCCAAACATTAATAAGTGAACGTACAAATTTAATTTCAAGAAAGATGTATTTTTATTTCTCTTAAACTATTTGATCTTTAATTTTTCTTTTCATTAAAACTGGGAAGGCCGGGCGTGGTGGCTCACGCCTGTAATCCTAGCACTCTGGGAGGCCGAGGCGGGTGGATCGCTCAAGGTCAGGAGTTCGAGACCAGCCTGAGCAAGAGTGAGACCCCGTCTCTACTAAAAATAGAAAGAAATTATATGGACAACTAAAAATATATATAGAAAAAAATGAGCCGGGCATGGTGGCACATGCCTGTAGTCCCAGCTACTTGGGAGGCTGAGGCAGAAGGATTGCTTGAGCCCAGGAGTTTGAGGTTGCTGTGAGCTAGGCTGACGCCATGGCACTCACTCTAGCCCAGGCAACAGAGCAAGACTCTGTCTCCAAAAAAAAAAAAAAACTGGGAGCAAGATGCCAACCTCCCCTAAAATCCATGCTCTACTCTGCACACCTCCCTGGGATAGCTAATAGGCATCTCACCCTGAACGTGTTCAAACAGAATTCCTCATTCCTCACCCCCAACCTGTTCTTCCCCAGGTCTTCCCTGTCTGAGTAAACACATGACAGTTGTCAAGTCAAAATCCTAATAGTCTTTTTTTTTTTTTTATTCCTTCCTTTCCTCTTTCTCCTCTATCTACTTCATCAGCAAGTCATGATGGTGCTACTTCCAAAATATATTCTAACACTATCCACTTTTTTCCATCTCTACTGCTATCACCTAGTCCAAGACACCATTCACCTCCAACTAGTCTTCCGATACTTAACTGGTTGTTCCACCTCCTAAAATCCATTTTCCATACATATTCTGAATGAGCTTTTAACAATATACATTGGCTTATGTCTCCCTCCTATTTAAATCCTCTAGGGATTCCCCTATTCATTTGGAATAAGACCCAAATTCCTTCCCATGGCCTACAAAGGCCTCACAGGGTCCAGCCCCTGACCAGTCCCTGACCACAGCTCCTCCACACTGCTGTTTGCTCATCCCTCTTCAGCTATGCTGGCCTTCTGTTCTTCAAGCTGGACAGGCTCATTGTTGCCTCAGGGTAGCAATGCTCTTCCTCTCTGCCTGCAAAGGACTGTCTTGGGATTTTGGGCTGATTGCCTAAAATATCACCTTCAGTTCTCAGAGCAACTGTCATTTCCTAAGAAAAACCTTCCCTAATCACCCTATTTAAAGTAGTGCATTCCCACCCCATCATAGTACCTGTTTATTGCCTTCACAGTGAAGGGGATCAAAGCATGCCGCTCCAAAATACGCTGCTTTGGCATACTGATTATTTGGGCTGAAGGCAATCGAGAAACAGCAGATGAGAAAGGGCTCTCTGCCCTCCCCCTTTCTGCCTAAAAGCAGGGCATAAGTTTTCTGTGGGAAAGATGCCCTCCTGGCACCAGGAAGAAGAGAACATTCTTGTCACCAGAGATAAGGAGTCAATGGTGAGATAAGCCTACACAAACAAACATTACTAAAATAACCCTTAAGTTCTATTAGTTTCACTCATATATTTCCTAGTCATATTCTCACAATTTACCACCCCTAGAAGCCAAAACCCCTTTTCTTTGTCTAGTCACTTCTCCACAATTTATTGCCTTTTGTTAAAATGGTATATAAGACCCTGAATCTAACTGCTTCTTTGGAGTTTTCACTTCTTTCCTATGAGGCTCCCCACCCCCATGCCATGTATAACTATTAACATAATAAAATTTTTGTGCTTTTCTCCTGTTAATCTGTCTTTTGTCAGTTTAATTCACAGGTTTGGGGTATAGAACCTAAGAGGGTAGAGGGAAAATTTTCCTCCTCTATAGCAGCACTGCATCAGCACCCTATTAAAACTCATATTACTTATTCTTTTACATACTGTTTTGTTGAATGTCTTCCACACTGAAACATAAGCTCAACGAAGGTAAGAGGATTATTTGCCACCACCATATTTCCAGGCCTGACACATAGTAGGTGCTCAATAAATATTTGTTGAATGATTGAATCTGCATAGAGGTGATATGATTTATGTCCCAAGGAGATTGAAATATCTGAGAGAGAGCATGTGAACAAAGGAGCCCACTAACTGATCACCATTGATAGAATCATCCATTTCAGGTCCCAAACACAGGCGAAGTTATCACATTACCTGAGCATTTACTAAATGTAATTGATCTAAATGAGTTGATATTCTAGTTTAGAGAGAAGGAAGACAACTGTGAAGATTTGAAGGAAGGCAAAGTGAACTACTAGAAAAAGGCATTGTGAATAGCACACAGCAAGAGGTCTAAAAGTAGAACAAATATCAAAGAAATAAATTCAAAGAATAAAATCCTAATTTTAAAAAGCAATTTTAACACAGAATCCTCAGAGAGAAAAGGGAAGGGGCATGGGGCCAAAGAAAGAGAGAGAGAGAGAGAGGAAAAATAGTAAGCCACATTCTGTTTAGCAGTAGATTCAAATTAAATCTTCCACCAAATAGCATATATACACATATTCACTGGGGAGAAGAGTAATCAAAAGCATATTTTATTATATACAAAGAAAAAGAAAACAAGTGTGAAGCAGTGGCATTTGCCAAGTTGACAGTGATAACAGCCCTGCAATAATAGTGGGTTTGCCAGTTCCATCACAGCCTCTTATGGCCCATGATGGCCTCTTCAAGTTTCATGTGCTACGTGACACTTCCCACAAAAAGTCTACTGTGGTTGATCTCATGTGCTGCTAGGTAAGAAATTAAAATAAGTAGAAATTATTTGTATACTACTACAGTGATACTTCTCCCCTGCAATCAATAGTTTATTAGCTAAGAAGTATCTATAAAGTGTTTGTATAGGGAAATACCAAAGCAGAAAATACTTCTCCCCTGCAATCAATAGTTTATTAGCTAAAAAGTATCTATAAAGTGTTTGTATAGGGAAATACCAAAGCAGAAAAAAAAATGATTTTTTTAAAACATGAACTTTTAAAAGTGTAACAAGTGTTACACACATATACCTTTATGCAACAGAAGAGCTTTACAAAGTGACCTATAAACACAGACTATTCTAGATACTCATAGTATGATTTTTGACCATTTCTGCTTCAAGATAATATTTTAGGAAATACATTTTTGTGATTCTTTTTAATACTTAGTTTTTAAAAAGTGAATATCATAAAGGAAATTATAAATGGAAAATTATGCAAAAATAAATTTGATGAGAACTACTACTTTTGTCGAAATAGGCCTGTGATTTAAAAAAAAATGAATTTGAGGAGATTTTAGATTGCATCATCTTTCTCTATAATCCATTTCCACATCATTTGTTGACATTGCTGTCAGTTTATCATCAGTCGAGTGGCTGAGACACATTAGAATCATGCAGCTTTGGATTCAAATTCCAACTCTAACATGTCCTTGCTGGGTGAGTCACTTAATCTCTCTGAGCCACGCTTTTCTCATCTATTAAATGGGGCCATAGAATTATTTTTGTAAGGATAAAATGAGATAATGTATGTAAAACATCTGGCATAAAGTAATGTGCAATGCACAGTCATAGTCATTAATTAAATCCATTCAATAAATATTTATTATGTGCCTTTCGATGGCATTGTTCTAGGTGCTAGGCATGGGCATCAAGGCTGCTGGTGGGATTATACAGGTTGTACACGAAGCAAATCCACAGGCCACCATTTGCATCATCATCCATGGGAACTGTGTACTCCAGAGCTAGCAGGGTACAACCTGGGGGGGTCACATCTTATAGCCCTAACATTAGAAAATAGATTGGGTAAAGCTTATACTTTAATGAAAGAAACAATATTTATTATTATAACCTTACCTATTATCAATAGCCTGTCATTCAACATAAGAATAACTAATTAGTAAATCAATAAGTACTAATTAAGCACTTACCAAATATTCAACGCTATGCTGGAGTAGGCAATGTAGAAGTTAGAGGTTGCCTTAATTCTGCAATTAATTAGTTTAAAATCCAGTTGGGCAGTTAAGATACATGAAATGGGGACAGAATATATGTAAGTGCTAATTTACACAATATAATTAAGTACAAGCAGACCTCACTTTGCACAGTGCTGGACCACAAAAATGATTACGCAAGGAGAAGCCATGGGACATGATCTTAATCAGTGAGAAATGATTATTCCACGGTCTTTAAAAATTTTTGTGAAGACATTAAAATCTCTCTTACAGTTACAAATGTATAAGAAAATGAAAAAATAGTAAAAACTAACATTTAGTACACATAATTTAAAACATTAGAAACACTGAAGGTTAAATTATTTTATTTCTTCCTAAAAAACTGAAGAGTACTTGCCGCCTTCTCATCATATAGCTTACTATACATCTTTTCTATGCCTTGGAAAATTTCATACTCCTTTCTAGGTTTAGATCAGCTTCCAACATTTTATCCCTTGCATTTTTAATGTCATGAAATATCTCCTTGAGTTTCTTTAACGTGAAGTATTTTCCTGAGGTCAGTTCCTCTGGGACATTGGCATTCTTTTCATCACAACCGCTTTCCTCACTGATGTTGATAAGCTCCTCTGGCTGCATATTTAAAGGCTGTCAAACTCCAGCAGTGTCAACATTGTCACAGTCAGCTATTTCTTCTGTAATTCCATTTATGTTGGATTCTAATTTCACTTCCAGCATTAGCTCTTTTTAATTTCTTTGCTGCACTTACATCTTTATTGGTCAATTTATTCTTTTGATTACCCATTTTTGCAAAATGTTGTGAAAGTTTATCACTGGGAGAGAAAAAGGCAACACAACTGCACACTTTGCTCTCTGAGAGTGAACTGAATAATTGATGCACAGTGACCAGTCACCAACTGTCTTTGAAGGAAGTGTTGTGTTAGTCATGGGTTGTGATATATGTCTGTTATTTACGTAGTGATTTGTATAGTGAAGAGCTAGCAGCAAAGTTTGTACTTCATAGGATTACTCACTTGATATACCATAGTAACTGAAACTTGAACTGTGTTATTGGGGGACTGGTGTTACTTAATTAAAATGTGGTAGCTGAAAGTCATGCATACCAGAGCCGTGCAAAGAGAGGACTGTCTGTACTGTATTATCTTTTTTAGTTTTTAGCATATATCAATGAAAAATATAGAAAACTATTCTATACATTATAACTGAATGGATTAAACATGAAAGGTTAATAAGGGTAATGCATCAAAATGAAGTGTTAAACATGTACTTTAACATAACATAAATAAAGCTAATAAATGTCTACTAAATCACAAAGATTAGTATACCTTGTACACAGTTACATGGTACTAGAGGCTACAGTGGCTTTTCGTATTTTCCAATGCTTTATTCTACCTTTTTCTACCTCTAATTTTTTCCCTTTCCTTTTCCCTTCTCTTCTATTGAAATTGAGGCCAAATTAAATGTAATACATTTTATTAAAAATAGCAACACAGGACCTAACTTTCTTAAGTGTATTTCTCTATCTCCCTACTGTTTTTTTTTTTTACCCTTCTCTCTACCTATATTCCCATTTGTGTATATGCAGAGAAAGCATCTGGATAATGTTTTTCTTCTCTTAATAATGATAATATCATGTGGTAGAAAGTGAGACAATTTTTGAATGTTCAGATTTGTATTGTTTTAATTCTTCATGATGAGTATTGATGAACATACTTAATGTTTACAAACACAATACTAGTAATTTTCCCCCAAAACACCCGCTCCCCCCAAATTGAAGCATTCTTAATATAGTTGGAAAAAAATTCCCTTAGAATTTTCCTGAATGGCCTAACTTTCTCACATTTTCCTCAGGGAAGGCACAACGTGGCATTTCAAATGGTAAAATTTGTCCTTGCTCCTTTTCTCTACACTCATTTTACAATGGTGATTCTATGCTGTTTTTCAAGAGGCACTGCCAATAATCAAGGGTCTTCCTACAAAACAATCAACTGCTTATTTTTTAAATTATCTCCTGCTCTGTGCTATGCTATAACAGTTATTCCTCTACTATTGAAGATCTTATCAAATTTTATTTTTGTTGGAAGATAAAATTAATGTTTTGCCATGGTTAAAGAAAGTAAAGAGCTGTGTTAAACGTCTACCTGAAGTTTTGTTTTGTTTGCAAACTCAGAGCCTCCAAGTTCAGGACTATCAGCCTTAGTGTATAGGGAGGCTAGAAAACCCAGAAGACTCAAGTTTACACTCAACATTAGGTAAATCACCAGTAGCAAGTAAAGATTAAAGAGAAGCCATTCAACTGAGTCTAAATTTTATGTGTCTCTAAATTTTGTTTCAAATAACACTTTCTTATAATAAAGAATAATGGTGTTTATTACATTGATAAAGAATAGCTGCCTATTTCCAGCAAACTATTTTTTTTCAAACCTGAGTTCACAAAGGGGCTTTGTACTTTTTTCCTTGACTGAACAGATCAATTTAAAAAACAAAACAGAACAAACACCTAGCTACACTGAACTCTCAACCTTGCCCTGGATATATTCAAGGTTTGTTTTTTTGGCCTGATTCTCTTTCTTTACATCACCTTCTTGGAGTTCAGTTTTTCATTAACTCCATTTATATTGACACAAACAGTAGTTCCAAACCTCTCTCCTGCCCTGAGCTGTCACCCCAAAGACCCTGCTAATTTTGTATTTCTAATTGTCTATAATACATTGCCGATGATTCCCTGAAAGTTAACATCTTGATAGGTCTCTCTCATCTTAGTCACCACAGCTACTTCCAAAACGGCCTCCTAGCACTGAAACTTGCAAGTTTCTCACAAGTTTTTCTCTTTCATTTGTTCTGACTTCCATCCATTCATCCTATTTAGCATTCATAATACTTCCTTCCTCCTCTTTTTTCCCTCCATTTCTCCCTTAGACCTGGGCTTATACAACAGCCTTCACCCAGAGCACCTCACCCCAACCCACTCTGCACTCAGCAGAGAAAATAGACTCTCACACATCATTTTCATCATTGCTTTGCCCACTGGAATCTATCGCATCTCCCAGACATTGACTCTATTCCATTAGCTTCAATTCAAGAGCCTCCATTACCTATCTCCTTTTCTTATCAAATGATGCTACGTCCTTGTTGGAAACTCCATTTATGATCAGCTTAATGCTGCTTCCCTGTAGGAAACCTCATTTCATTTCAGACTCCTTACCCAGGCCTAAGAGGTGTCTGCCTATTTTTCTGACCTCATTTCCTACCACCCTCACAATTCACTCTGCTATAGCCACGCTCGGTTCTTTCTGTTCCTTCCCACCCAAGGCCCTTTGCACTAGCTTTTCCTTCTGCCTTAGAGCTCTTTGCACAGATCATTGCATGACTAGCTTTTTCTCACCATTTGGCACTCGGTACAAATGCTGTCTCCTCAGTGAGGCCTTCCCTGACCATCCTGTCTAACACTGTACACTCACAGCTGCTACTGTCACATTTCCTAGTTTTATTTTATTCATAGTACTTTATGTTGTTTTTCATTTGGATAATATCTGTCTGCGTCTGCAATTTGGCTTTCTTGCTCCCTGTTGTATCCCTAGGACCTAGAACAGTACCTGGCACACAGTTAGATCTCAAGAAATATTTGTTGAATGAGTTATGGTAACATAATTTTTACTCCCTGATTAAGCCAAGCAATCCTCTGTGCTGTCTTGCATGTTCATTTGCCCATTCTTAGATGTGTGTTTTCTTCATTCTATTCCCCTCTACTGAATTCCTTCTGCTGTTCCTTTTTGTCAATTTCTATCAGTCACTTCCTTCAAGATTTAGCTCAAAGTCCACCTGCAAAAGCCTTCTCAAGTTCTTCCTGCCATGAGCACTCTATTACATCTCCTCCCTACAGGATTTACAAGGATAGTTTTCATTATATTATCTTGTGCTTTTAAAAAAAATTTTTAACGTGTTGCTTTATAACTGCAATGTTTTTCTTTTTCAGTCATCAAATTTTTGTTGTGTTGTTGAGAGAATGTATAGTAATGTGATGAAGGCTTTGGATTGGGAGCCTGGATAGCATTTCTAGACTTTGGACAGACTATTTTCAACATCTGCAAGTTGGAAGGTTTAGTCTAGACTAGAGGTTGCAAAATGGCAGGCCACAGATTGGATAAGGTCCACAGATGTACTTCATTTGGCCTTAGTAAAATTCAAATTAGTTAGCAATGTTTAAAAATTGGGAAATTTTGGAAAGCCTGGAATTCTACCCTCTCTGAAAAAAATCAGAAGATCAGGCAACAAGAGACCCATATTTCTGCATTGCAGAAAACTCACCTGAGAAGGAAAGCAGCTGTCCTTCACACTGGGAAGGAACACTGACATGACATGATGCCCATCTTGTCTGGTTGCTTCACTTGTTTCTGTTAACTCTCCGTTGGCATTTGAATATACAACCCCAAGACCATACTATTAGGTTATTAAGTATGAAATGTCCGATTTCCTTAACTACTGTTTGACAGTTGGTTATCTCTGACATTTCACTTTGACACTTCTTGTTTTATGTTTATTGTGAAGGTACATCCTCAGTCTTGCAAATGCATGTTTTGGCTTGTGATTATCTTTCACGTTTTTTAGAGCAATTTTTGTGAAACCAGGGATAAGTCAAAAATTCATGTTATTTTCAAATATGAGTTCCATTGTAGAACCAATGTTGCACAAACAGCTCGAAATATCAACGAAGTGTTTGGGAAGAATGTGGCTAATGAACGCACAGTATCTCAATGGTTTGAGAAGTTCCGTTCTGGTTATTTTAGTCTTGAAAATGAGCCACGTGAGTGACCTGAGACCAAGGTGGATAATGATGAACTGAAAGCTGTAGTGGAAGTGAATCCATCTCAAGCTACGTGCATTTTAGCAGCAAGGTTTGGCGCTACTATTCCAACAATATTAGACCATTTGAAACAAATCAGCAAGTTAAAGAAGCTGGACAGATGGTTCTGCATGAATTAAGCAAGCGTCAACACAGAAATCATCTCGAAGCTTGACTTTCTTTGCTATCACGACATAAAGATGAACCATTTCTACCCCATATTGTTATGTGTGATGAAAAATGAATTCTTTTTGACAATGGAAAGCATTTTGCACAACGGTTGGATAAAGATGAAGTGCTGAAACACAGTCCAAAACTGAATATTCATCCAACAAAGCCAATGGTGTCTGTTTGGTGGTCCAGTGCTGGTATTATCCACTACAGCTTCATGAAACCTGGCCAATCCATTACAAAGGATGTCTACTGCAACCAATTGGATGAAATAATGAGAATGCTTGTGATTAAGCAGACAAAATTGGTCAATAGAGACAGGCCAATCTTCTTACAAGACAACGCTCGACCATGTGTCTCACAATCAATGCTGTTCAAACTACAGAAGCTGGACTTGGAAACTCTCTGTCATCCACTGTATTCACCAGACCATGCACCAACTGACTACCAATTCTTCCAGGCTTTGGACCACTTCTTGCAGGAAAAAATATTCAATTCTCAACCAGCTGTGGAAACGCCTTTAGTGATTTCATTGCCACTCGCTCTCCAGGCTTCTTCCCTGCTGGCATAAACAAACTGCTGTTAAGATGGCAAAACTATGTCAATAGTTTAGGCACATACTTTGATTAATTGTACTGCTTCTTGTTTGAGATATAATAAACTAAACTTTTGATTCAAAATCAGGCATTTCATATTTAATGACCTATCTCCATGGTCCCTCCTAACTCTACATATCTACGATTCTGAGTAAATATGTTTTATTTGCCAACCCAGACTTAAAGTTCTTGAAGGGCAGTGTCTGATGCTTTTCCTTTGCTTGTGCAGGTTATAGTATTGGGCATAAATCAGGTGCTTAAAATTTGTTTGTTGAACATTAAGTTTAGTTATGTCCATAAATATGCAATAAAAACCAAATGCCATTTAATAAAAAATTTATTACAGATGTTTGGTTGGCTTTTATAAAGAAAGACATCCATCAAAATGGAATTAAATTACTAAAACAGCATTTGTATAATATGGAAAGTCTAACTCTAAACAGATATCAACCAAATGAAGATTCATTTAGGCAACAAAAAAGAAATGTAGTCCTTTAGTCTCCTTTCTTTCTGTGTGACTGCCACTAATTGTTCATTGTAGTTACGCAGGTGTATCAAGGGCAGAATGTACTTTAGGGATGGAAAAATATTGCTATTTGTCCTCCCAAGAAATGATCATGTGTTCAACAGCTGGGACTTACTGAGACCCTCATTTATTTTGATACCAATAACAACTTTTGCTGTATTCCCACAAAAGCCACAAAATATTTGGCATGGTTCAAGACCACCATATTTAATAAATCCCAATATTGTTTTGTAATAATTCATTAACTTTAAGGGGATCGCATTACAGTAAAATATTTTCCATGGATTAACAGCAATAGCTAAAAGATTCTGCACCCAAGTTGGGCAATATCTGGTACACCAAAGTGAATGGAAGTCGAAGGTCCATGACTGAGGGTGAACTTACCACCTGTATTGTCAAAGCCTATAGTTTGAACACTTCCTTCTCTATCTTTCCATTTTCTATTATTAAGAGTACTCAAAAATGACACAAATATTTCATTTGAGAAAAGATCGCATTTCTGAAAAACTCTGTAAGGTAACAAAGGACATAGCTGATAGTGTGTCGTTCATATTAAATACCAGAATAAATCTTTTTCGTGAAGATTAGATAACTGTAAGATTTGAAAAACATTTTAGAAATTTACATTTATTCAGAATATTATATTCTAAAGAATTAAAAAACAAATAAATTAAGCTGATTAGAAAATTTACCATTTAAATAAACCTTTTTAATTTGGACATTTTTAATCTCTAATTTTTTTATCATTTGTTCAGGGATTGAGTTGAAGTGTACTTTTATGCTATCTATGAAAAATGGCTTAGTACGTAAATGAATAGCATAAACAATATTTGAAAAAAAGCACTTACTTACCAAACAAAATAATTTGTTTTCCAATACTTGAGGTTTCTTTTATTTATAAAACACTCTATTCAACGTGTAGGCAAGCCCAGAACTTCTTAGATAACGCTAATCATTTTTATCTATTTACTAAATCTGGGCCTGAACTGCCAACACTTGTGAGTCATTTTTCTTGTTTCTATATGTCCTTAAAAGTAATAAAATTGCATTTCCTTTGAAATGGCCCAGTTGGTCCAGATTAGTGAGTTTTTCTATATGTAGTTATATTTTGGGTTTGGATCATTTTCATTTTCCATTAACCTTTAAACTATTGCAAATCACACAGTTTACATATTAAAGAAATCTAGTTGTATAGTAGAAGAAATCTTTCTGCAAGCTGTGTGACCTTCATGTTGTTAAGCCTTAGTTTCCTCATTTGTAAAATGGAGATAATAATAGCACCTATTTCCTAGGGATGTAGAGGGTATTAATAGAGATCAGGTAAGCATTCTATTATTAAACAAGGTCCACGTTATCATCATCATTCCTAATAAATATTGAAAATCCCATGTAATGAATTTATACTGCATTATATCCCTATTTTGCAGATGAAGACACTGAGGTTCAGAGAATCAGGAAACTTGCTCCAGATCACACATGTTGAAGAACCAGCCTCCTCAGCTGCCTCTGCTTGTAAACTGGCTATGAGCAGGGCACCATTCTACTACAAAAACAATCTTAGAAATTAACCAGCACAGTCAATGATCATCCATGACTAGTGACTGCAGTTCTAAGACTGGTTTTCACATAAAGCCTGTAGGATCAGCCTCATTATTTTGAGGTTGTACCCTGTGCAAGGAACATGAGTCATTGCCTACCCATCCACTCCTCCACATTCTGACTCTCTCCCTTATGAATTAAGTCCTAAGAATTCTTATCTCATTACTCCCCATGGGTTTTCAGCTGTAGTCATCTCTGACTTGTATTTTCACCCTCCTAGTTAATTGCTTTCTTAGACTTTTCTATTTTGCTAGTAGCTCAGCAAGTAACTTTGTATCATTATAGAACAGCAAGAAATTATTTGGATTGTGGATTGGTTTACAAATGCTGCACTTTCCAATTCATACCACTCCATGAACTCGTAACCTGCTGGGAAGATATGGCCTTAAGTGCAGCAGAAGCTCCCTGTAAAACATTATTTTCCTAGGTCCTTTTCCCAACCACTGGGAGCAGATTAATGGAAAGAGAGGCATGTTGGTGGTGGTGGCGATGATGGTGGTACAGTTGTTCCTGGGTATCCACAAGGCATTGGTTCCAGGAGCCCCTACTAACACCAAAATCTAGGATGTTAAAGTCCCTTATATAAAATGATATAGTGTTTATGTATAACCTACACACATCCTCCTGAATACTTTAAATCCTCTATAGATTACTTATAATACCTAATACAATGTAAATGCTATATAAAGAGTTGTTATACTGTATGGTTTTGTATTTGTATTGTTATTTTTTGAATAAAAAATGTATTTATTTTTCCATCCACAGTTGGTTGAATCTGCTGATGTGAAGCCTGCAGGTACGAAGGGCCGATGATAACAATGATGGTAGCGATGTTGGTGATGGTGTTGGTGATGGTGTTGATGACACTTGTGGCGGGTAACAGTGATGGTGGAGAGATTTTTTTCCCAACCATGTGGAACCTCATAAAGCAAGTATTTGTGTGGGTGTAGGATTTCATTCTAGTCTCTCTACTCTGACAATCTGAATTTATCTTATCAATGTTTCACAATTTATCAGGATACTATGAGGTTGTGAAAATGAAGGATTCCCAAATAAGTAGTATCTCTGTTTACCTCAAGTGGCACATAGGTCTTTATATGGAGTTTTTTTGTTTGTTTGTTTTTCTTTTTTATCTTTTAAAGTTTAAAACATCTACACTTAGGTCCAAAACAAATGCTTTTAATTTAAGGCACCAGGGCTAAAATGAAAGTATGTCATATAGATTCAGATAATTTCTCAATTGTGGTTAATTCCGTGTGTGGTACTCATGCTAACCAAACTGTAAGTATCTTATGGAGGAAGACAATATTATCAATATTGTCATGTTGAGTAACTGAAAAATTTAGAAGAAGAAATGTAGTTCCAAAAGATGCTTTATATCTACATGTTTCTATATCACAAAACTGCCCTGCCTAGTGGCCGAAGGTGTTTCAAGTGTGCTGAATGTCAGGCCTTGGAAGAGGCAAGCCAGAGGCAGGAGTAGGACAAGCCTGCGGAAAAGCCTTCGTAGGGCCTGAAAAAGCACTTAAAAGAAGCGTGAGTAAAGCTTGGGCAGGGTGCAGAACAAAATTTCCTGGGCTCTTTTAAGGCCTGGTCTGTTCTTGCAGTTTATGCCCTCAGGCTCTCTGCAGCCTCCTTCCTTGATATCTGTAAAATGAAAGAATGCAACTCCAGGACTTCTACTCTGCCCTTCTCCCCCAAGGGGCCAGAGACTGACTAAGGTCTGCACTATAAAACTCACAGATCCTTTGCTCTAGGTGTGGTTAAAAAAACAAAATTATTATAATTACTGGGTGTAACTTTAGTCACTCTGCATCACATCTCCCCTACATGTGCGCCTCTGTGGATCTGCACGTCTGTTTGCAAGAAAAGAGGATTGCAGGAATAGGAAAAGAATTCTGCTGAAATGCTGACTGTTACACTGTTCTCTCGAGCCCATCTTAATAATCACCTACAAAGCTGCAATTTTGGCACCCCATGAGCTGGCAGCCTGATCTAACGTCATTGTATCCTGGATCATCGAAGTGTCTCCCACATGCCAAAACCTGCTGCATTTTCTTCCAACTTTCTTGCAGCCTTCATCAACCTTGCCCACCTCTTTCAACCACCTGAGTCTCCCTGTGTACCATCCAGTATGGCAGCCATGAACCAACGTGGCCACTGAGCATGAGAAAGGGAGCCCTCTGAATTGAGTGTAAAATACACACTGGATTTCCAAGACTAAGTATGAAAAAAAAGAATGTAAAAGAACTCAGTGATCTTTGGTATTGCTTACAGGTTGAAATGATAATATTTTGGATATACTGAGTTAAATAAAATATATCATTAAAGTTAGTTTTACCTATTTCTTTTTACTTTTTAAAATGTAGGTACTAGACAGTTTAAAATTACAAATGTGGCTTGCATCTGTAGCCCACACTATATTTCTATTCTGTAGTGCTGGTCTAAATAGTTCCAGTCCTTTGCACTGGTGTGCTCTGTTTAAGAAAAATCATCCTCAGACAATAGTTTCTAAAAATGTTTAATCTTTTTATATAAATACCAAATCGTTTTACATGGCTTATCAATTAAATTCTGCATTTTAATCTTTTTTTCTTTAAATAAGAGAACGAATGTATGTATCCAAAACAAAGCCACTTGTATGGAAATTCAAGTCTATTAAACCACAGCATAGGTAATGGGACAGACTACAGCAATACAGAGACATAGTAAAAGCAGTGGTTCTTAACCGTTTTATGTCATGGACCCATGTTATCCATTGAACAATGTTTATTGTATGCCTACTATATTCAAGACTGTGATAGACTCTGGAAATACAGCCAATAATTCTGTTAAAACTTTTAGAACTTCTCCCCAGAAAAATGCATGTATACACATCCTTACAGATTTGCATTTAATTTTAGTCTCCTGAGAAGCTTCTGAAATGCATTTATGAATCCCAGATTGACAATTTCTAAATTCTAATTTTTTTCTATGTATTTTTAGCTGTCCAGATCATTTCTTTCTCTGTTTTAGTAGAGACGGGGGTCTCACTCTTGGTCAGGCTGATCTCGAACTCCTGACCTCGAGCGATCCTCTCGCCTGGGCCTCCCAGAGTGCTAGGATTACAGGCGTGAGCCACCGCACGCGGCTAAATTCTAGAAAAGATCAAGGGCTATAGGGCCAGACAGACCTGGGTTTGAATGCCACCTCCACCAGCTACAAGGGTGACCTTGGGCTGTTATGTACCTTTTCCAAGTCTCAATTCCCTCATCTATAAGATGAAGAGATATGGAACAAATAATGGGGTGTTCTAGGATTAGCACTAGGATATATTATTAGAAAGGCCTTTCTTGCACATAGTATGTGCTTAATAGAGCATCACTATTCTTTTTCCTCTCATCTTATATGAGGAAGTAGCTCAAAAGTATAAGTTAGAGGACAGACTTTTTATATCTGAATCTTCTTTTGGGTGTCAAAGTCTTAAATGCTATAGTAACCCCACAGGTTAGTTGCTGAAACAAAAATAGGAGTTTGGTTCTGCAACTAAACTATGAGCTTTTGAATAAGATGTCCCAAAATGGTGTGTGAGTCGTCTGGGGTACCGTGACTCTGCAGAGCTGAGAGCACATCTGCCCACACCTAAGAGATGTTATGCAGTATGTGCGTTCGTTTTTCTGTGGTTTAAAAACAAATGTGTGTTTGCAAATCTCACAGATGGGTTTCCGTTTTGGGGGGCAGGGGGGGAGATTATTTGTTTGTTTGCTTTAGAAAACTGTCCTGGGATGTACACATTTCTTACAGGCAATCTGAAGGAAATCTCCAGCAGGAACATGCAGACTTTTGGTTAAAAGTAGCCTTAAATGAATGAGAACTTGGTCTAAGAAGCAAGATGCCATGCTATTCCTACACTTCTTGTCCTTCCAGTGCCAAACTCTGGAATAATCCATCCTCCAATTCATTAAGTTAAAGGTGGAGTGACTCACCAACTACCAGGAGGCGAGGGTAAACCAGCCTTGTCATAATTTTGTAGACTCCTCTTCCCACTCACAAAAACAAGTTATGTATGGCATTTACGTACATCTGTGTTGCTGGGCATTTTCCAAATGCCTCTTGGAGAACATTAAACAGGAAATTGATGCCACAGGGCAAATATTCATTCTTCCTATCCTCTCTCACAAAAACAAGTACAGATTTGCTGTGGCTAGACTGACTTCCTGCAGCGTGCTGTTGCTTATTCGATTTTACACGAGAAGGAAGAAAAATACATTCTCTGTTTCAATTTAGAGGATATTGAAAATGGCTAAAATGCATAAACAAAACAACTTCCCTCATGAGAGCACTGAAGTATAAAATCCCATGCTTTAAAAAAATCACAAAATCTAAAGGTTAATGATTGCTCTTCATGCCTATTGATGAAGGTCAATTTGTATCACATTAGACACATCAAATTTGGTTTGAACAGCATGTGCTCTAGTTTTCAAATGGAAACATCTTTAAGCATTTGGCCACTGTAGCTTTTCACATAAGGATAGCGTCTTCTTCTAAACTGCTATAGTGATCTTTTGTTAGTGGCCTCCTCGGCATCGGCATCGTCATCTGCTTCTCCCCATTCACTTCCTTATCAGCCCAGAAACTATTTGGGGATCCATGGAGTTCTAGAACAATGAATCTGCCTCCAGCCCCAGGAATGGAGGATGTAACTTCAGTTAAACTACTCAGTGCCTTATCTCTTCAGGCCAGAGAATTGTTCAAAGCGGGGAATGAAACCTAAGCTCATCCAATCAAAGTAAATCTCAAGGTTTTTGCTGGGAAAAACTCATGTGTTCTTTCCTGATAGGCAAGAAAATGGAAGCAGTTAGCAGGTTCATGATGAGGACCAGCCTCAAAATAAAACAAATACTATGAAGGGCAGAAGAGAGAAACTGAAGGAAACCAGGCCCCAGATGTCATCATTTTGCTGCTGGATCAAGCTTTGCCTGAAGATGTGTCTCTGAACTACTTAGTAATACAAACCATTAACTCTCCAATATTACTTAAACTAGCTTGATTCAGCGATAATTTGCAACCAAAGCTTTGTAACTGCCATACATACCTGTTGGAAAAGATTTATAAGAGAAAAAAACTACTTCTGTCAATTCTCTGCACCTCAGGCTCTTCATCTGTCTAAAAAATAGTTAGGCCAGAGGGCCACTCAGGTCCCACGTATCCAGCACTCCTCTAGCTCTACCTCTTCTAGGAATGACAGCACCTACCTTTTGGAGTTCAGCTCAGCGGACCAAGAATGCCAAATCAACTGATTTCCAGCCAACTAAATTGAAAATTTAATAGCGTGTTCTCAAAACTATCTGAAGGCAAGTGGACCAAGGAGTGAATTTGGCCTTTCATGTAACATTGGCTTAGATTTGTTGTCATCTCCAAAAGTCCTGAGAAAGAAATTTAAAATCATAACATTTCACATAGCAAAAAAATCTCTATAGTGCACCATATATGGAGACATTTAAACATTTAAGCATATTTTCTTTCTAGTGTGCTGAAAATGGAAACGGGATATGACAATTATCAAGTATACACAGTGACATTTTAATATGCTCTCTAATATATTTTGATGGATGTATAACTAAAAATGGACTATGTAGAGGGAAGAATAGGCCACTGGCAGGGTTACTGCAGATAGTTAGACCCTAAACAACTCCAGGGGTGACAGTCACATTGAGTCTATGTGGGTGGTGCCCTCTGGAGTTGTGCACAGCACAAGTTGCAAAATGATCCCTAATGACCCTGACCACAGGAATATTAATATCTTTCAGAATACCATGTGTGCTAAATGGTACCTCCCCAGTATGCTTGTGGTACTAGGTCTTCTCATGGTATTTCAGAATAAGCAACTATTCAAAATAACAAGCATAGATAAAAATTATTTCAACTGGACTAAGAAAACATATTTTCACTTACTTAACCAACTTTCAACCAATATAACATTCAGTTACTGTGAATATCCAGCAGCAAGAACTGCCAGGATTTGAATCCCAGCTTTGGCTTCTACTGCTAGCTGTGTGAGCTTTGAGAATGCTATTTAACTTCTTTGTGTATCCATTTCTTCATCTATAAGATGAGCATGATATTAATGATAGTATCTATGTCATAGGGTTTTGATGAGAATTGAATAAAATGGGTTTATATTTTAAGGCACTTACAGTGCCTGGCACATAGTAAGCACTATGCATGGATTCATTAAGTAAGTAAAAAATACAAACTGTGCGTTTGGGCTGCTATAACAAAGTACCATAGACTAGGTGGCTTATAAACAACAAAAATTTATTTCTCACAGTTCTGGAGGCTGGAAGCCCAAGATCAGAGGGCCAGCATGGTCAGGTTCCGGTGAGGACCCTCTTCTAGACTGTAGACTGCTGACTTCTTATATCCTGACATGGTGGAAAGACAGCTAGCTAGTTCTCTGGTCTTTTCTTATAAGGCCACAAATCTCATTCATGAGGGCTCCACCCTCGTGATCTAATCAAAGGCCCCACCTCCACATAGCATCATATTTGGATTAGGATTTCAACATAGGAATTTTTAGGGGACATAACCATTCAGTCCCTTGCATGGGCACATATTTATTTTCATTTACTGACTTTTCTGGTATGTTTTATTTGTTAAGCAGAATGTTGTATTAGCCATAGTCTATTTTCACTTATGCATCCAACTACAGTATTATTAAAATAATAATTAAAGCTGAGAAAAAAATAATATAAATATTGAGAATTATTTAAATCTCTCCTCCAAAACATATTAGACATGAAATATATATTTATTAAATTAAAGAACTACATGATGATGGCAGTGGAGATGAAGTATTACTTAAGATTTTAAAACAAATGTGTAAGTTTAGTGTTTGGGGCATAAATTGAATTGTCAGACAAGGTGAAAAACAACACCCAGATGAGCTTTCATTGGTAGTTTTATTTCTTCTTCCAAAATCATAAATATAAACTGTTTTCAAAAGCTGACTATGGCCCATTTTATTATGAGAATTTATAAACTCAAAGTTAATTTTCTCACTAATATGATTTATTACACAAATAGTAAAACAACAATAATAGAAGGAAAGAAATACCATTAATATTCATACCCTAACGCATCAGTTGTTTTCATTTGCTTTGTCCCTTTCTATACCAAGTCCATTTCCATGACCATTTTGCATAGTAGTTTTCAAAAAAAAAGAGAGATGCTCTACACGCCTCAGACATCTGTCCTTGTTCTTGTCACAGCACACACTCCCTCTGGGAGAGGATTTTATCCATTCAGTAAATATGTATTGAGCACCTCTTAGGTGCCAGGCATTGTCCCATTTACTGGGGATACAATGATGAACAAGATACCCAAGGCCCTGCCCTCAAAGAACTTAATTCCTATTAGGAATCAGTCTATAAACAAATAAGTAAACAAAATAATTCCAAACTTTTGGAGGTAAGTGGCATGAGTCGGGGGGTCAGGAAAGGCCCCTCTGAGGATATTTGAGCTGATGGCAGAATGATGAGGAGGTAAAAGTCTTGCAATGCACTGAGGGTATCAGGAACGGCACATGCACAGGCCTTAAGTGGGAATGAGCCTAGCACATATGAGGAGGAAGGGGAGGCCCATGGGGATGGATTTGGTGAGCAAGGACCCACAAGGTAGGCAAGGGTCAGCTTAGCAGGGCCTTGTAGGCCATAGTCTGGAGTTTAGATGTCATTCTAAGTATACAAGAAGCCTTTGGAAAATTTTAAGCATGGGTGGCACATGTTCTGTCCTAACTCTTAGGTTACTCTGTTTACCTAGTGGAAAGTGAATTATAGTGAGACAAGAGCAGAAGTAGAGATACTAGTTAGGAGCCTATCAAAGTTAGTCAAAGCAAGAGAGGGTAGTGGCTTAGACTAGGAGGATGGCAGAGGAAATGGAATTAAGTAGACAGATTCAAAATATATTTTGGAGGTAGCACCTACAAACTTGCTAATGGATTATATGTGGAGGATGAGGGAAAGGGAAGGATTCAAACTGATTTGGATCTCAGTTTTGGGGGGATTAAGCAACTGGGTGTATGATAGATTTATTTACTTAGACTGGGGGAGAATCATATTTAGGACAGAACTCAACAGTTCTTTTTTATGTACATTGTCTGCAATGCCTATTTGAAGTGCAACTGAAAATGTCAGGGATGAAATTGGATACAAGAGTTTGAAGCTCAGTTCAGTTTACACGCACACACATATTATACACAATATGTATAAACATATATACATATACATATGTGTATATATGTATATATTTGGGAGTCATTAGTATGTAATAACATTTAAAACCATGGGACCAGAAGAAAACAACTAAGGAGAGAGTGATATAGAGAAGAGAATTGAAAACCAAGTCATGTGGCGTCCCAACTTTCAAAGGTCAGGCAGAGGTGAAAGAGCCAGCTATAAAAACTGAGAAGAGTTCAGTGGGTTAGGAAGAAATAGGACAGTGTGATGTTTCCCCAGCCCACAACATAAAGTCAGTCAAAAAAAGGAAAGCATTCTCGTCTGTGTTGCATGCTGTTAACAGGTCAAGTAAAATGAGAATGAAGAAAAAGCCACTGGATTTGACAATATGGAGATTTTTGGTGACTTTAACAAGATCAATTTCAGTGAGTCCTAACAATTGAAGCCAAAATGAAGTGGGTTGAGACTGAATGGATTCAATGCAATTCTGGTAAAAATCCAAATAGCATATTTCTTTAAAATTGACAAGCTGATTCTAAAACATATATAGAGAAGTAAAGGGCAAAGAATAGCCAAATCATTCTTAAAGGACAATGGGGGATTTTCATATCAAATCTCAAGACTTGTTAAAAATCTAAAGTAGTTATGGAACACTGATAAGTGGACAGAGTGCATGGCAGATTATTCAATACATGGCATGATTGGTTACCCATATGGAAAGAGTAAAATTGCATCCCTACCTCACACCATCCTGAAATATCAATTGTATATGGGTTGAGAATATAAAAGTGAAGGGTAAAATTTAAAATTTTTAAAAGAAAGTTTTATGATCTCAGGGTACAGAAGGATTTCTTAAATAAGTCACATAAATTTCTAACCATTAAAGAAAAGACTGATAAATTTTACTACATAAAATTAAGAATTTTTGTTCTTCAAAAGACACCATTAAGAAAGGGAAAACTCAAACCACAAGGATAGGAATAGGAAGAGATAATTGCAACAACTACAACCAACAAAAGATTAGAATCCAGAATAACTAAAAATCTTCCTCAAATCAATATCAAAAGACAAGTGACTTGATAGAAAAGGCAAAGGACATACAAAAGAATTTCACAGAAGAGAGATCCTTAAAGGCAAGTAGGCATATGAAAAGATATTGAACCTTTTTAATAATCAAGAAAATGGAAATTAAGATGCTAATGGGATGACATTTTACATCCACTAGATTAACAAAATTAAAAAGTCTGACAATAGCAGGTGTTGGGAAGGATGCAGTCAACAGAAACTCTTAAAAATACTGCTGAGGGCCGGGCGCGGTGGCTCACGCCTGTAATCCTAGCACTCTGGGAGGCCGAGGCGGGTGGATAGCTCGAGGTCAGGAGTTCGAGACCAGCCTGAGCAAGAGTGAGACCCCGTCTCTACTAAAAATAGAAAGAAATTATATGGACAACTAAAAACTATATATACAAAAAATTAGCCGGGCATGGTGGCGCATGCCTGTAGTCCCAGCTACTTGGGAGGCTGAGGCAGGAGGATCGCTTAAGCCCAGGAGTTTGAGGTTGCTGTGAGCTAGACTGACGCCATGGCACTCACTCTAGCCTGGGCAACAGAGTGAGACTCTGTCTCAAAAAAAAAAAAAAAAAAAATACTGCTGAGAATTCTAATTGGTATACCAATTTGGAAAACTATTTAGCATTATCTTATAAAACCGATCCATCATATATAGCCTATAACCCAGCAATTTACATCCCCAATATAGAACCTAAGGAAATGAATGCCATGTCCATAGTCTCACTGTTAATAACGATAAAAACTAGAAACAACACAAAAAGGCATTGACCAGAAAATGGCTTAACAAATCATAAAATATTCTCACAACACACTGCATCTAAGAGTAAATGAATGAACTGCAGTTACATGCAACAAAATGGGACAATCAAGTCTCGTACATACAGCTTTACCAAATTTGTAAAGCTCAAAAACAAGAAAACTATACATTATATTGTTTGGGGTACACTATCCTAGGCCCATCTTAAGGTACCATTGTGACACCATGTCAACACCAGGGCCTCTCTGCAGGGCAAGCAGTTTGAACAGGCTGCAGCCAGGGAGTTGAGGAACAAACTTTTTGTTCTGGGACGGTCTGGTAAATGTCTCAGGAAGTTCTCGCATCTCTACACACACTCCTTCACCCTGCCCAGGTTTGACTCAGAGGTGGGGCGAATGAGTGAACACAGTGAGAACACTGGAATCCCACATTGGGGCTGACTCCTCCTCAGCTACTGAAGGCTTTTCTTTTGTCCTGTGAGATAGGAACTTATATCCTTATGTCCTATCCTGTGTATTTCTACTCTATGACTATTTAAAATAAACTATGACTTCCATAAAGCTTTTGGAGTTTGGGTCAATCTTTTTCTGTCTCAAAAGACCAGACTTTTGCAAATCAAAAGGGTTTGCCCTCAGGCTATTTTGTTTCCCTAGGGACTTAAAAAACTTTTTTGAAATTCAAAAATCCAAGCAATGACCTCTTTGTTCTATGCTGTATCAAATACTCCCCTTCCCTATGACAATAAGCCTCAGAGTCAGTCTATTTTTAATGGCTGTAAGGGTGAAAAAAATCCTGAATTGCTGAAAAGGAAAAACACAACAAGAGATGTTTAAAAATATTATCCTGCTTTCTTCTTAAAGACGGAATTCCCTGCCCTTCAGGACCCAAGGTCTCTTTCTGTCATTCCAATTACACTTCTTGATACTTTCCCAATTCATTTTGTATTCCAGCTACAACTGATCTCAGTACCTTCCCCAAAGCACCAAGCACTTGGATGGCATCATGTCTTTGCTCATGTGGTTTCCTTCTGCCTGAAATGCCCTCCCTGTAAGCCTGCCTCCTCACTTGACAAGACTTTAACTCTTGTGCTGGAGATGAAGCTATTTTCAGTTAACGCCAAAGCCTCTGCTTGTGATGCTGGGGCTGGGGCTGGGGCTGGGACTATGCAGATCACCTTTCATTTTGCCAGCAGGATTCCTTTTGGTTTCGGACAATGGGGGGCACTCAAGGGAGATCTAGAGGCGTGAAAGGATGAAGAGACGTGTTCCTTCCTACGTGCTAGCAGTTCCTGTGGATGTCACCCAGCAAGGACCCTTCATCCTGACAGAAGCAGTTGTTTCCATTGTCCAGCTTCTTTGGCACTCCCAGGAGTAGCTTCATCCCACCTTCCTCCTCTGAGGTCTTGAGTTCCACATTCAAGCTTCTAAACTCTGATAACTTGGCGAGTGCAGCTGCTTCCTGAAGTTACTGCTCCTGAAACCTCACTGTTCCCATTGTGCCTTTTCAATTCTCCAAGATCTGGTTAACCAATTCTCTATATTAAACTTTTTTCTGTTGAAATTCTTACTGTGTTTTTTATTTTCCTGACTGATAGTCATCTTCTGTTAATATTATCTGCACCATTTTGTCTACTCCTCCCTGCCAAAGCATTTATTTTTGTGCACCTTGTACAGGGCTCCTTTGAAGTGCTTATCAGGGTATAACTACTATTTTCTTAGATGATAGTGTCCCAACACTAGGTTGTTAGCCTCTCAGAGGTAAAGATCATATTTCATTTATCTTTATAGCACATGTGCCTATCACAGTGAGTACACACTCAGTAACTGACCCTTGAATTAACAAATGAACAAATGAATTAATGAATACATGACTAGGAACGTATTCAAGGAATTAAGCAAAACATAGCTATATAATATAGTAGTCACATATTACAGCCTTTTAAACTTACAATGGTACCTCTTTATATACAGAATAAATCCAAAGGTCACTTCAATCTGGCCCCTGCCTGCCTCTCTGATTCCATCTCCTCCCAGCTCTGTCATCCCAGTCACACTGAATGCCTTAAGAGTGCGCAGAACTCTAGGCCTTTGTCCTCACCATCTTTTCTTCCTGAAATGCTTATTCATGTCTGATTCCTCTACTACACTGCAAGCTATTTGAGGTACTCCTTTATTTCCATGGCCCAGTAGATACTCAGTGCATATTATTAAATAAGCATTTACATATTCCTGCAGTTTCCATAATTGTCCCTTTTGATGTTTACACAATATTTTATGCAGGTTATATGCCATTATTTACTTAATTGCTACTTTATTATTGGACCTTAAGATAGTTTCTAATGTTCACTATTATAATTAATGCAAGAGAACATTCTTATTGTAGAGGTTCATTATTTTTTCTTTTTCTTAAGAGAAGGAAAGAGTATGAGTTAGTAAAAAAAAAAGGAGTTTTTAATTTTCCCATTTGGTGTCAGTGATAGTGGCCCTAAGTCCCAGTGGATACTTCTGGAGTCATCAAGTTTTTAGAAGGCCAATGATATAATTTGACTCACAATAATGTGAAATATGTCCCTAATGACTTGCAAATCCAGGTGCCAACGTCCAAGTATTCCAGAGGCAGTAAATCTACATGCCTGAACTTTCATTTTCTCCAGCTTCTCTTTGAGTACACAGGGGCAGAATGCAAATAGGTAGCACTGGACTGTGGGGGTGGAGTGGCTGAAGTTTAAGGAATAGAAATTTTGAGGAATAGAAATTAAAGTCAACTTAAATTACCATCATCCAATCATACCAAAGTTCTTTTTACTCTTCATTTGGAAGCTTCTGGGAAATAAAGGAATACCTTGATACATGAAACAAATACTCATGAAAATTTGTCTAAGTAGAAATAAGTCCTTCTATTGGGCTTTGTCTTCCTAATTGTTTTTCATTTTGTAATTGAAGATGTGTTTCCAACTATGACATGAAGTCCAGCCCATTACCCTTTTCTAAGGCGCCTTCTGACCAGATACTTTTAAATAGGTTTAGAACTTCCAAGCTGAAGAAGAAGGGAGAGAGATAGAGAAGAGATTAATAAGAGAGTGTGGGATCCTAAAATTGACTTCACTTTTTACCTTCAGGACAGAAACCTTTCTAGACCTGTGTCTTCATCTATAAACTGAGTAGAAGATCCCCAAAGCTCTCTCTAACTCTGAATTTCCATGTTTTAGTCTTAATAAATACAGAAACTGCTACTAAGCTGAAATTAGCTTTTGGCTTCCCTGAGTCTCAAGAACTAATAGCATAGCCTAACTCCCTTGCAGGTGTATGTCATCTTACATTCTCCTTTCCAGATTAAAAAATAATAATAGCCCCAAGAATTTAACTGCTGTGACTCCTCAGGAAATCTTTCCCTATTTCATTCATTATGATGTATGTCCTCCTTCCTCCAAATCTATGTGGAATCTGACTTGAACTCATTTTGCACTCTTTGTTGACATAGACTCCTGAAATAAATCTCTTACAACCTGCAAAAGACAACTTTGTCCAGTTTAGCTGATCTGCACAACCTAGCCAGGACAAATCTAATGGAAATGAATGACCTCTCCTTGCAACTTATCAAGACTGTTTTTAATTTTATGTTGCTGTTTTTGTTTTCTAACCTAGAGTTAAAGAATACCTACTTCAATTTGGAGAAGTCACTCTGGGCTATGCATACCACATGTCTTGGGCTCAGTTTGCAGAGAATGAAAGGACCACTGTCTCCCCTCCTCCTTCAGGTTTACCCATAATTTATCGGAAGAAAAGGCTTTCATACAGCTCCATGTTTCATTTTCTTTCAGCCAGCCAGTTCCTCCAATTTCCTCTCTAAAAGAACATGCAGCTGTTTATAAAATGCCTCTATTTAGAAGTTCTCCTTAGGAGGCAAAAGGAAACCTCAAGCTTCTGTCATGTTTTGGCATTCTGCATCTTTGCTTTCAGACAATGTTTTGTGAGTAGTGATGAGAATAAATAATATATTACTGTCTGAAAGAGGAAAGAGCAGGAGCAAAACTGATGCCGATGCCACCACCCCTATCAAGAGGGATCAGGATTCTTACCACAGACCTCTGCTGAGAAAAGGTGGTGTTCAAAGGCAATCAGCCCTCTTTCCTACTGGCTCATTGGCTGGGAGCCAGGACTGCCAGGGTCCAGTTTAACTAACTGGAAGGGATTGTTTTGAAGGGGAGATGGAGGTCAGTAGTCAGGGCAGCCCATATTTGGCCATCTCAGCACTTTAGAAATGATGTTAGACATCCAAAGTGATGAAAATCAAACAGGAATGTTCAGTAAGGGCAGCTGGTCACTATTAGGAAAGCAGATTTCCCCTGTACTATTTTTCTTTGGATGAATTCAAGTGGAGAATGTTTCACAATGTACAACTGATATGATAAATGATCCTGTAAGTCATGACGCAATGCAATGTAAATTTTTAACACAAGCCAGAATTTGTCATTTAATTAGAATGCTGCTTAAAATGAGTATACAGTATTCTTTTATCATAATTATAGCCTCAGGTTAGTTAAGGGCAGCATTTCACTTCCTTGTAATCATATTCAAGCAACTGTGCACTCCACAGTCAACAAGCTTTTATTGAACACCTACTATGTGCTAGTCTGATTCTGACTCAGAATCCTAATTCCGTCTCTACTCACTGTTATTTTTTAATACAAAAATTAAAAATAGGCCGGGCGCGGTGGCTCACGCCTGTAATCCTAGCACTCTGGGAGGCCGAGGTGGGCGGATCGTTTGAGCTCAAGAGTTCGAGACTAGCCTGAGCAAGAGCGAGACCCCACCTCTACTAAAAATAGAAAGAAATTATATGGACAGCTAAAAATATATAGAGAAAAAAATTAGCCGGGCATGGTGGCGCATGCCTGTAGTCCCAGCTACTCGGGAGGCTGAGACAGGAGGATCGCTTGAGCTCAGGAGTTTGAGGTTGCTGTGAGCTAGGCTGACGCCACGGCACTCACTCTAGCCTGGGCAACAGAGTGAGACTCTGTCTCAAAAAAAAAAAAAAAAAAAGAAAGTCAAAAAAAAAAAATTAAAAATAAATGCTACACTTTTAGGTTATTTCCTGAATTAGTGATCTATTTTTCTGTGTGTTGGCATAGAGAAAATGTCCCAGGCAACTTCTATTCTTATTTTAGTTAAAAAAAATAAATTAAAAAAAGTGCATGTGTGTGTGTGTGTGTGTGTGTGTGTGTGTATAGCTCTGGAGATACAGTCCTGAATAAAAGAGAAAAGCCCCCCATTCGTATGTAAATGTCATTCTACAAGGGGAAACAGACAATAAACAGGTAAATAAATAACTGAACAAAATAATTTTAGATCATTAGAAATGCTAGGAAGGCACTAAAATAGGGTATGTGATAGAGACCAACCGGCAAAGTAAAGGATAACTGCTTCAGGGTGGTGGTCATGGAAGAACCATAACCTGTGGCCTTGGGGCCACGTGGCCTTCTGGATACTTGAGAGTGGCCTTTTGACTGAATCCAAATTTTATAGAACAAATCCTTTTAACAAACCATAGTAAAATACAACTGGGAAGCACTGAATGATTTCAAGCAAGAGATCAACATTATTTATGTTTTAAATTTGTCATTCTGGCTGCTTACAGGAGACAGATGGAAGCAAGAAGACCAGCTTAGAGTAGCTGAGGCAAGAGATTGGTGGCTTAATGTTGGCAGTGACATGAGGTAAAGTGGATGGCTTTGAGATGTTTTGGAGGCAGAACCTCCAAACTTGCTGAAGAATTAGATACGGGAGTGAGGGAAAGGTAGGAAACCAGGAAAATGTTTAGGTCTAGTGATGTTGTTTACTGATACAGAGAATTGAATTCATGGTGGAGGGGAGGAATAGGTTTGAGGCGAAGACAGGAATCTAGAATTCTTCCTTGCATCTCTGTTCCATGTCAGACTTCTATTGGACATCTCTCTGGAGACACGAAGCCTGGAGAAATCAGAGTGGGTGTGACTGGTACATAAAGCTACGGAAGAAGAGCAGGCAGGGAGAGGAGAGAGGTGAGGCGCTCCAACATTTAGAGGTCCAGGTGAGTGTGTCAGGAAATAGATGCAGCACCTAACACACTCTAAACAGAGGCCAACCCCAGGCGTAAAATACATGATGGAAGGACTCAAAGGTGGCAGGGCTCAAAGCTCCAGCACTCTGACATGTTAACTTCTGTGGTGAAAATTAAGATGAAGACCATTTTGTCTTAGTTAGCAAATATTGTGGAAAAGTAAACAAAGAACTTTATTCCATGAGGGTATTTATAACCAGTGACCGTCTCCGCATCACTGATGACCTTGTAAGCAGTTCTTCAGGAACTCTCATTTGCCTCAGTATGGGGGTGTCTGCATCCTGGGATGGGTTCAGGGGATGAACAGCACACCTGTGTTTATTCAAGATTTTGAGAGTACTGAGTGCTGAGTCATTTCCACATGGCTTGCAGAAGTGGAAGATGGGGTGGGGATCTTACATATGGGTGTAAAATCTCTGGATTAGTTCTACGCATGTGATGGTCCAATCCAGTCAGTCCCTAGTAACCAAGCCCTTAGGAGTTTTCTGCAGCTCTCATGTTAATGTGATGAGTGAGGCACGTCAAAGCCAACCAGGACAGAGTCCAGTGGCCTGAGAGGCGAGCACAGGGTTTGGTGCCAGGCCCATCTGTGTTCAAATCCCAGCTCTGCCACTTTCTGGCTGTGTGTCCTGAGACAAGTTATCCAAGTCCTCCAGTCCAAGTTTCCTCATCTATAAAGTGATGACAACACTTCATAAGCTTGTGAGATTTAATGAGGTGCCATGTGTTGAATGACTAACCCAGTGCTTCAGTAACTAGTTAGGAGGTGCTCAATAAATGTTGGTCTCCTCTCTCTCTTTTTATCTTAATATCTTGCGGTCATGCACTATAACCCACTAAAATCCCCAAGAAATCCTAATTCTGGCCCCATTAGTTACATTATTTTTTGAATGCAAGTATTAAAACTAAAATGTTATACTTTTACATCATTTCCTGAGTCTGTGATCCTTTTTATGAGCTGGCAGAGAGAAAATTGCCCAGGCAATTTCTGTTGCTGTTTCAGTACGAGAAAGATTCTCAGTCAGTGAGCAGCATTCTTTCTGGGTCTGGCTAATTTCCTCAACTTTGCTATGGTGCTGGTAACTTCAGCATTTAAATTCTAGAATACTCATTAAGAACAGAGAAACTTCCTATCAACTGCTTGCCAGATTTCCCTATTGTACATAGTCACAGACAATTTGTCACAGAGACATTGTCATTTTTTTCATATAATTTATTAATTCAACCAGTATAGACAGAGGCCCTGCTAAGTTCCCGACATGGTGTAGACACTGGTGTGACCAAGATAAGTAAAATGAACATAGCCTCTGCCCTCACTCTTGCACAGCCAAGATTAACCAGTGAAGTGACTTTCCTTCCCTGCTACATTCCCAAGAGGTCTTTTACTCAGACAAAAATGCAACTTGTTTAAGATTCCTGGAATTGCTTAGAAATGTAAATTAAAGGTTATTGCCATCTTTTCCCAGACAGCTTTCTCTTTAATCGAAGAATGGGACCTGCTTGCTTTGTGTGTGCATGTTTTTAATTACAAAAATAATGCATGCTTGCTTTAAAATGTATTAATCTCCTCTAAAATGGGAAGCTTCTCCTCTTTACTAGAGGAGAAGCTATTAACTGCAAGAATTTAATGTCTGTACTTCCAGACTTTTTCTAAGCAGATACAAATACCTGTTCCTGAATACCCACCCCATCCATGCACACATAGTGTTTGCTTGCTTTGTTTTTACAAAGATAAATATCATATTTACATACTGTTCTATAACTTGACTTTTTAACACAGCAACATATCATGGATATGTTACCATTTTAGTGTATTTATCTACTTTATTAGTAGACTGCACAATAGCCATGAAATAAACAAATGAGTTTGTTTTGTAAAATATTCTTCTACTGATAGAACTTTAGATTGTTTCCAATTTATTGCTACTATAGACAATTATTTAGTAAATACCCTTATACATATATTTTCACATTTGTGTGAATTTATCTGCAGGATAGAACCCTGGAAGTGGAATTAATAGGTCAAAGGGGTTGTGCATTTTAAACTTGGATAATGTAAAATTGCTTTCAAGGAAAATAATGCCCAATTTAGGTTCCCATAAGCACAATTTGAGAATGCCGATTTCCTCCCTCTCTCTCTAATACTCTCTCTAATATTATCATTTTTAATGTTTGTCAAACTTAAAGGCAAAAACTGGGATTTTATTTTAGTTTACAGACTCTGGTTTCCACTCCAACATGTGTTAAAAATTATGGAGGCCATTGTTTTAAATGAAACTCCTACATTAGGCCCCAACAAACCAGACCAAACCCAAATGGAGTCACTTATGCTAAATGCCACATAATCAAACCGAAACTTCAAGGAAGCAGATAGATCCCCAAACAGACCAGTTTTCTCATGAAAACAGGCGATTCCAGTCTACATGAGTCAGGAAGTCTCCTCTGTTTTAACCCTTACCAAAAAAAGTAACCTGAAGTAACCTGACTTTAACCAATCAGCTTTTTTTCCCCCTATTCTTCTGTTTGTTCATCCCCACCTTACAAAACCCACCGTTCTGCCATTCCCCAGTGGGAGCTCGCATCCTATTTTGTAGAATAGAGGCTGCCCTGATTCATGAATTGTAAATAAAAGTCAACTAAATTTGTTGTTTTTGTCCTTTGACACATGTAGAAAGCTTGGAAGTCACCATTCCCATCCCTACAATAAGAAAAAGCTGAAAAACTAAAAATCAATGAGTTTTCTTGGATCTGTCAGAGATTTGGAGTTTCAGAGTAAACCACACCCTGAAATCTGGAGGCAGGTGCATCCAGAGAGCTATAGCAGAAGCCAATAGAGTAATAAGAGAGGCACCACTTACTTCACTAGTAATTGTGATGAATTGCTGGAAGCTGAGAGTGGACTAATACGACAGTGAGAAATACCTGGGGCCCCAGTCATACGCAGACTCCTCCCACGATTCTGAGGTCTTCCCCACCAAGAACCCCATCAGGTTCTCAGAGTGAGGAGCTGAAAAAGATCCCTTTGTGACCCTGACAGGGAGATGGGAAGAGTAGCAATAGTATAACCTTTCCAGATTCTTCTCCATACCAAAGGCTTACGCTCCAAGGGTAAAGACTTCACTGCAGTAGTCTCCCCCCACCCCTTATCCACAGTTTTACTTGTCATGGTTTCAGTTACCCGTGGTACAGCACAATAAGATATTTTGAGAGAGAGAGACACACATATCACATTCACATAACTTTTATTATAGTATATTGTTATAATTGTTCTATTATTAGTTATTGTTGTTGAACTCTTACTGTGTCTACTTTATAAATTAAACTTTATCATAGCTATGTATGCATAAAAAACATAGTATATGTGGAGTTTGGCACTATCTGAAGTTTCAGGCATCCACTGCAGGTCTTGGCACTTATCTCCCTTGGATATGTGGGGACTACTGTGTAAGGCAATACTGAAACCTTATCTCACCTGGGTCCGGGGATTTCCATCCTACTCCAGTCCCTAGCCTTTCTGTCTTACCCAAAAGAAACAAAATCCAAAGCAAAAACAAACATAGTCAACAGGGAACGAGGAATGGATATGTTTTGTGTGTGTTTACGGGGGGTGTGTTGGATGATATGAGGTTCTATACTCAAGGAGGATGGACAGAAACACTTGTGAAGGGCCCTAAGACACAAGCCCACTAAAAGACTGAGACTTAATCAGAAGATTCTAGAACACTTCCCTTCTCCCGCACTTTACCACCATACCAACAAACGTTTAGTGGATTATAGCTGGAAGAAGTGCAAGACCCAGACTCTTTCTGAGTGGCAGTACAAAGGGAGCCCTAATGCCAAGAGAGGAGACAAAAACAAGAATACTAGAGGAATTTGAAGCCTCTGGAACTTACAGCTATGACAAACATTAAACATAGCCTAACTCCAGGCCAGATTAACATAAATCCTCACACCAAAGTCCTGTTTACCTCAGTACCTATTACAGATACATAATGTCTGGCTCTCAAAAAACAAACAAACAAAAAAAAAAGGCATACTAAAAAACACAGTCTGAAGAGAGAGAGTCAGAGTGATTATCAGAATCAGAGTCAGCACAGATGTTAGAATTATCAGACAAGGAATTTAAAATAGCTGATTTATATGTTAAGGGCTTGAATGAAAAAATCAACAGCATGTAATACCAAATGGGTAATGACAGCAGAGAAATGGAAACTATAAGAATCAAAAAGAAATGCTAGAATTGAAAAGCTGTAACAGAAATGAAGAATGTCTTCAACAGGTTCATCTACTGGACATTGCCAAAGAATCAGTGAATTTGAAGCTATTAATAGTTCAAATAGAAACTTCCAAAATTGAAACACAAAGAGAAAAAGAATTTGAAAAACCCAGAACATTGAAGGACTGTGGACAATATCAAAAGGGGTAACATATGCATAATTGAAATACTGGAAGAAGAAAATAAAAAATATGATCAAATATTTGAAGTAAATATTATCCTGGGAAATTAGATTATCAGACACATAAACTACCTATTTAGTATAAAGTCAATGGTGGCTTTAAAAAGGAGGTTTGTTAATCTACTTATAATTTTTATGTACTCTCGCCACATGTGTTTGAATATCTGATCATTAAATCTCTCAATCCTTTGGTAGGAACAGCCTGGAGAAATTCCTCCAGTGAAAGAGTTAATGGATTATTTAAACTCAAAGGAGAGTAATCTTAGGGCATGAGGGGTTGAGAGTAAAGGACATAGAAAACACAATAATATAAGAATAAAACCACCTCCAGAAATCAGGCATACAGTACAGAATTTTTTTTTTTACAATAAGATTAGTTTTATGCTAACAGTCTTATATGTCCTCATTAAATGAACATATACTTATCACAATGAAAACAATATGACTGTTAATAGATGATAACAGCTTAGTCTTAAGTGGTATGAGTTATGAAAAAATGAATAAAAATATTCAAAAGGGTCTCATTCACCTAGAGTTGAACCTTTCACAAGGTTTAGCTTTTACAGCTTGAGGTGTTTTTGTAATTGCTATGTTTGCCACAAGGCTTCCATGTAAATAGTCAGATTATCCAGATGAGAATTTTCAGCAGTTGTTTGTCAGCCATGTGCTACCATATGACCTCCCTGGCCTGAGTTACAACATCTAGACAGCACTGTACTCAAAAAGGACCCTGAGCCCTTTAGCATCTTTCACCAGGTCCAGAGAGTTTCAGGAATCTTTGAAGTTGATGGTGCAATGGAGCAAAGCTTTCTGTTCAAAGAGTAGTATCTTCCAAATCGATTTGATTAAGCTTCATTCCCAGCACACTCTTGTCCTTGTTGTTAAGTTGAAATTGATTCTTTCTCCCTGCCATATTTAGAAAGATACCACTCAGTGGATTGTCCCCCAAATAGCCAATAGTCTTACATCTCCTATGGAAGTTTTAATGACTGAGCCTTAAGGGCCAGAGCCTAAACTGAGCCCAGGATCTCACAGTCTGCTCAATGTGCCTGCCTAAAGAACTCCGCAGGGGAGTTTCTGTCTTAAGTAGCTAGGCACGCCATGCATCTGAAATGAGAAGCAAGCCCTAAAATGGTCACAGCATGTTGCAGCTGAATGTTTCCTATCTTCTCCAGAAGATAAGCGGAGTAGTTTTGTTTTGTTTTCTCTGATTTCAAAAACCTGTACAACAAAACATGATGGGAAAGGGAGACAAGTTGAACAAACAATTCCACAATATTTCATGTGCCTGAACCACTTTCGGACAGGTACTGTGTGTGCAAAGCTTTACTCTGCCATCTCATAAGGCAAGGAGATGAACCTATAAAAGTCCCTGAACTGAGGTGATAAGGATGGGGCAAAGGGAGAAAATAAACCTGAAACCAAGTTTTAATTTAGGCCCAGAAACTACACCCACATGAGTCCAGAAAAGCAGAGAATTTGCCTTCTTTTTTTAATCCCCAAAGTTATATTTCTTTACCAAACCATGAAGAACCACTACCTATCCAAAATGAATCACAGAAAATCCACAGTTCTCAGCACTGATTTTTAAATAACACATCTTGTCATATTATGGAAAGTCCTAAATAGCATATTTAAGTCTAAAAATCCAGGCATTTAAAAATATGTGTAGCTTTCTACCCTTAATTCCAAGGAAACATTGAGAACTATTTATTTTTGAATATCAGCGTTATTTCAGAGGCAACCTTTGAAGGTTTTCTTTTACTGGTGAAAGACAGTGATTCATCTTTCCGTGACGAAGGCAAACCCAAGACAGGCTTGCAGATTCTCTGAGAGGTAGAGTCAGAGATACCCGTTAGCCAACACTTTTCAGTCTCAGAAGCCAATTAGTTTTGATGGATGGTTTTTATCAAATGCCTTCTAAAGAAACTGCAATGTCTATTCTGAAATTTCTTTTGCAGAAATCTATTTCAAAGAGCACATCTGATCCCAGGTAATAGTTTCTCATTTATGTGAGGGCTGCTGTCCTTTTCATTTGCCTTCTATTGATTTCCACAGCTCTGCTAGTCCTTCAGTGAGTACGGGAGCCGCGGCTGGGTGACCCCTAGTAGTGAGTGCACATCTACACAGAAGTGGTACAGAGCTTCCTGGCTCTGAAACACATGTGAGCACACAGAGCTCTCTTTCCTTTGCAGTCTCAGGATCAGTGGATTTACTGGGATGGTGCTGACATAAAAAATGAAATGAAACATCTGAGTCTAACAGCTGCACAAAATTTGGACTCGTGTAAACTGGTCTGACATCACACATTCTGCATGTGAGTTCCATGAGTATTCTCCATATGGTGCTAATACAATAACATGCCTACAAAGTCCCTGTGGTTTATGGCGTGATGAACTCCAGAGCCGAGGAAATGAAGCCAGGAAGCCCACACCATTTGCTGAATGGAGCTGGCTTTGGGTAATGTCTCATTCTCACTGAGCTACTCAGTTTGACTAGGAATAAGAAGCCAGACTGGTCATGGTACCAGCAAGAAGCTTTATGTTGGGGCTGTTGGTCCCCACTCCTATAAAGGGGTAGGAGTGAGGTCTCACAATGGTTTTTGCCTTTCTCCATAGAAAAGTAGATGTGTGAATATAAAGGGCTGAATAGATGGGTAGGTGAAGCCAGCTTACTCCTTCTAGGCAGTCAGGGAAAGGCAGGTAAAAAGAAAGAAAGAGAATATAAGTAATCTCTCAATATGAAATCCCGGCAAGATACAGCAATCCTTTGCTGGGAGGCTGGAGTCACGCCCAGGCACACGGTAGCACTGACCAGATTAGTGACACCCCACACTGACCCACAGCTATAAACAAAAGCCACATGTGTTTTCTTTCTTCTGCTAAAGACAGGGGCTACAGGCTTTGGCAAATAGTTCTGTGTTGCCCTGACAGGCTATACATGTGGCCTAGAAAGAATTCTGTTCTTATTTAATTTGTTAAAAAAGGCTCCAAGCCACTCAATTACCTGTTGGCAAATTAACCATATAGAAGAAGACTTTTAGAAAATAGCAGCAGCGTGGCTTTTCCTATGTGCTCAGCGCAGCTGGATGGCTTTCCTCGCCATCGTGCTAGGATCAGCGAGTACACACTGCAAGTGCGGCATTATAAACAAATTCAGCTGACAGATTTTGAAGACCAATGCACTTATAAAATGCAGCACCCATTTGTACGAGAGAATTGTTAAGTGGATACATCGGGTTGGGAGCCCCGTCGTATTTTAGAGAGGCACCTGTTGGCTATATGTGATAGTGCCTCCTAGCTCTGTTGAACTGAACACTGTAAATACACAGGCAGAAAGAGAGCTATTAGAGCTGGATTTCAAGAGTTGTAAATGTGGAGATAGAGGATCTTTGGGCACAGGTGAGATTTCCATGGTCTGAGGAAGAGCAGTAGTCAGGGAAGGGAGGAAACAAGAAAGTAGGGATAGGAGAAGAATCAGGTAATTACTGAACGCTCTCAAAGTGGTGTCAAGCATTTTCAAATATAAAATATTCAATATCACCTGGCTACTTTTTTCCTCTAATGATTTAATTTTCTTAAAAGAAATCATTAGAAAAATAAAATTACATTAATAAAAAAATCACTTCATAAGCAATATTACTACAATTTATTTACTCTGTAAAAATGAGAAACTCCTGTGATTGTTAAGGTGATCTTCATAATGGAATCATTATAGAGTGCATTTTAAAGCAAGCTTTAAACCTCTGATTTATTGTGACCATCATGCTGTTGCTCTCCTCCGTCACAATGCTCCGTGCAGACATGGTTGTCAAAGAAAAGCAAATGGGTTTGTGAAGAATTCCACTCTTCTAATCTCCTGGGGCCCACGGTGGTGGCTTAGATCCACCCCACTGCTGCTGAGATCAGAGAGTCTATTTTGAAGCTCTATGCAGGTTCTAGAGGCTTCTCTAATTACCCCAACTGGAATTAAACAAACTATACAGCGTTAATGAACTGTGTGTCCACATCTGCCTCTGCCAGGCACACTACAGCCCTGCTGCATGCTGTTAGGTTACCACACACTAATTATCTTTTGGTTTCTCTGCACATTCTTTTCCAAACAAGGCAGCCCTGCCAACTTGTCAACAGGATATTTACTCTCTAAAAATGAAGTTACTTTGTTTTTGCCTAAGAAGGCCCACAATCACTTTCTCACAGACCTAGGAATGGAAGCAGGCTTGTACCTTTTTGACTGCCTCTTTAAAGGAGAGAAAAAAAAAAATCTCTGTAAACTAGCTTCTTTGCTTATCGTAGTACTGCAAGCTTCTCTGATTTAAACCAGAGAACAAGAAATGTCACCATTCTCAGCTGGTAGGGAAGAAAAAAACATGCAGGTGGATGGTGTGAAATTTAAGCAGACTTGGGGAAGAACTAATCCACATGTGGAGTTTTCCACCGGAGATGTGTTTTGACAGCTCTCTGGTAATTTCCTGTTTTGGTTTGCCCACTTCATGTTGATGCATGAGGCAGTGTGCTAGAAGAGAAAGAGCAAGGGTTTTGAGGTCAAGTGTCCCAGCCCTGCCACTTTTAGCGAGGCCAGTCACTTATTTCTCTGAGCTGTGGTTTCTACATCTGACCATTGTGGGTAATGATACCTAACTCAGTGACTTGCTGTGAGAAGTTAAATGACAGAGAATGTACAAGTGCTGGATATCACTGCTTGCTACTTCCTATAGCTGTATGGCCTTGTCCAAATTACTTAATCTGTGTGTCTTTGTTTCTCCACCTGTAAAATGAAGGTGATAATAGTACCTCCTCATTTGAGTTGTAGTGAAGGTTGAAGAAATTAACATATGCAAAGTGCTTAGTGCTCTACATGTTTTCAGTAATTTCTATTAATATTTATCAGATGATATACATGTTATTTATTTTTTCAGGTGTACTTCACTTTATACTAATTTAAATACAACACAATGTATATTTATAACTCAACTATTACTGAGTATTTTGTGCAAAGCACTAAGATAGGTGCTGAATACAAATATAAATTAAGAGGATGGTTATCTATTTTGCAAAAGGAAATAGTAAGGCAGTGCTTCAATTCAACAGTTCACTTTGACAGCACCTACTATTGTTTTCAAAACAATGCAGAACAGAGAAGACATGAGACACATCCTTCAAGGACTATTTAAAATATATTTTTTAATTCCAATATTAATGCATGGTCATGGTAGAAAGTTTTAGAAAATACTGATAAACAACAACAATAATAATAATGATGACACAAAACTGAAATCACCACTCTTGACACCATAAAGTGATAATTATGTCGTACATTTTGGTCTAAATTGTTTTAAAACAATTTTTAAATTTGTGTGTGGGTGGGTGGGCATGTGTAGGTGCACAAAAATTGGAATCTTACAGTTTTTAAAAATGTACTAGATCATAAACATCTTTCCATGTCATTAAGTATTCTCTCCTTTATTATTATTATTTTTTACTTTTATTGAGAAATAGTTTAGGACTTAAAGAAGAGTTGTAAAGAATAGTACAGAGATACTTGGAGAATATGTAAAAATCCTGTTTCTATTTAAACATTCACCCACTCTTTTTAGCATCCTTGGTGGATCTTGCCTGCAGCAATGATTACTGTGGGGTTTCATGGTACTTCTCTATTTCCAACAGACCCTGTACATTTATGCTGACTGGAATTCTTCTCCAAGGAAGAGCTGTCTCTTTCCCCCACTTATTTATTTATTTAATCATTTATTAACATATGTATGGACTCTACATATTTACTTTATTCTTTTGGTTATAATCTAATATTGTACTGTTGTTATTTATTCTGTTGCTCAAATTGTTCCAGCTTTGATTACTGGAAGCTCTTTCAGATTGGTTCCTGTGCAATTTATTTGTGTGTGTGTGTGTGTGTGTGTGTGTGTATAATTGGTTTTTTTTTTTTTTTTTGAGACAGAGTCTCACTCTGTTGCCCGGGCTAGAGTGAGTGCTGTGGCGTCAGCCTAGCTCATAGCAACCTCAAAACTCCTGGGCTCAAGGGATCCTACTGCCTCAGCCTCCCGAGTAACTGGGACTACAGGCATGCACCACCATACCCGGCTAATTTTTTCTCTCTTATATATATTTTAGTTGACCAGATAATTTCTTTCTATTTTTTTAGTAGAGACGGGGGTCTCGCTCTTGCTCAGGCTGGTCTCGAACTCCTGACCTTGAGTGATCCACCCGCCTCGGCCTCCCAGAGTGCTAGGATTACAGGCGTGAGCCACCGCGCCCGGCCTTGTGTATAATTGTTTTAAAAGAATTTCCTTACATTTAAACACCACAAGATCTCCAGGCTCCCATTCATTGCCACTGCCCCAGTCCTGGAATCAGATAGTTTTCCAAGGATCCCTGCTTCCTTTTATAAGAGGATGACATTTGGAAATCAATATCATTAGGAGTTAGGTGTTCTTATTTTCACTGAGATATCATTGTCTCGAACCCCTCTCAGTGGATAGACCTGGGAGATATATAGATAGAGATACAGATATAGATATGGATGTGTGTGTGTAGCTATACATACTAACTCATGCACATACATATATCTATATATCTGTATTTCTGTAACTATATGCGTATTTCAATTTTTTTAATTTAAAATGGAATATATAAAAAGAATTGCACACCATAACCAAATGGCATTGATCTAAGGAATGTAATATTAGTTCAACTCTAAAAAAATCAATCAATGTAAGGCACTATATTAACAGATTAAAAAAGAAAATAAATCCAGAAAATGCACGTGACAAAATTCCACATCCATTCATGATAAAAAAAAAAAAAACTCTCAGCAAAGTAGAAATAAAAGGAAATATCCTTAACATAATAAAAGATATCTACAAAACACCTATAGCTAACATCACCCTTAATGGTAAGAGACTGAATACTTTTCCCCTAAGATGGGTAACAAGGCAAGGATATCCTCCTTTACAACTTCCATTTAACATCACCCTGAACATATTACCTCTTCCAATAAGGCAAGACATGGAAATAAAAGGGATGTCATCTCTGTTCACAGATAACTACCTATGTAGATATTTCTAAAAAAAAACCTACACAAAAGCTCCTAGAACTAATAAATGAGTTTAATAAAATCTCAAGATACAAAGTCAATGCACATAAATCAATATTTCTATATACTAGCGCTATAAAATTGGAATTTAAAATTCAAATACCAATACCATTTACAGTAGCATAAAAAATAACAGGTGTAAATTTAAAACAAGCTATGTGGGATCTGTATGCTGAAAACTACAATACACTGAAGGAAAAAGCCTAAGAAGATCCAAATAAATGGAGAAATATACCATGTTCATAGCTTAGCAGGTTTAGTATTGTTAAAATGTTAATTAGACTCAATTTGTTATACAGATTAAGTGAGATTTCAATCTAAATTCCAGCAGCCTTTTATGTAGTTACTGACTACTGTTTAAAAATGTATATAAAAAGGCAAAGGAAATAGAATTGCCAAAAAAATTTTGAAAACAAAGTTGGAAGACTCTCTACCTAATTTCAAATGCAATAGAGAAATGATAGACACATGGATCAATGAAACAGAAGAGAGAAACCAGATATAAACCCACATATATATAATCAACTGATTTTTGATAATGATGCAAATGCAATTCAATAGAGAAAAGACAGCCTCATTAAACAAATGGTATAGGAACAACTGAATGTCCACATCTTAGTTCATTCAGGCTACTATATCAATATGCTATAGACTGGATGGCTCTTAAACAACAGACATTTATTTGTCACAGTTCTGTAATCTGGGAAGTCCAAGACCAAAGTGCTAGTAGATTTGGTGTCTACTGAGGGCCTCTGATTTCATGGACAGCCATTATTTCACTGTATTTTTGCATAGTAGAAATCCCATTTATGAAGACATTGCCCTCCTGACATAATCTAATCATCTCTCAACAGGTCTCTTCCCAATACCATCATCTTGGGATTTCATCATAGAAATTAATGTTGGGGGAAACACACACATTTAGACTGCAGTAGTCCACATGTTAAAAAACAAAACATAACACCCAACTGTTGAAGGAAAAAAACAAAAGCAAAAACAAAAACAAAAAACGAAAAAAAAAAAAAACCCAAAGAACCTCAGTTTATATCTCATACCTCATACAAAATTAACTCAAAATGGATCATAGGTTTAGACATAAAGCCTAAAATCATAAAACCTCAGAAAAAACACAGGAGAAAGTGATGTGTATGACCTTGGGTTAGGCCAGTGAATCTGAACAGTATCAACTTTATACTTCAGGGAGAATTTGACAATGTCTGGAACATTTTTAATTGTCATGATTGGGGCTTCTGTGTGTGTGTGTGTTGCAAGCATGTATGGGCACAGGCCAGGAATGAGTAGAGGTTAGGAATGTACATTCTACAATGCACAGGACAGGCCTCTCTATCAAAGAATTATCTGGTCCAGAATGTTAATAGCACTTCCGTTGAGAAACCCTGAATTAGGCAAATAGTTTTTGGACATGACACCCAAAGCATAACCGGTGGGGAAAAAATTTGATAAATTAAATTGTATTAAAATAAAAAACTTTTGCTCTGAAACAACTGGCTTTTTGATTAAGAGAATGAAAAGATAAGCCACAAACTAGGAGAAAACATTTTTAAGTTACATCTATCAAAGGACTTGTATCCTATATATAAAGAGCTCATAAACTCAACAATAAGAACACAAATAACCCAATTTTTAAAAACAAGCAAAAAAGCTGAACAGATTCTTTACCAAAGAACATATTCAGATGCAAAACAAGCATAATAAATAATGCTCAATATCAATAATCATTAGGGAAATGCAAATTAAACCCACAGTAAGATACCACAACATGCCTATTTGAATGTCTATAATTTAAAAACCTGACAATACCAAGTGCCAGTGAGAATGTGGAGCAATTGGAATTTATATACATTGCTGGTAGGAATGTAAAATGGTGAGAATGTGAAGTGGTACAACCACTTTGGGAAACAGTTTGGCAGTTTCTACCATATGACCCAGCAATCTCACTCCCAAGTATGTATACAAAAGAAAAGAAAAGATGTTCAAACTGTAGGGAAGGAAAAAATAATTTTCTCTCTATCCTTCAGAGTTTTTAGTTGGGACAGACTCCTGTAACAAAATGCAGATTAACAAGAGAGAAATAAACAGAAGTTTAATAACATGTATACCTCATGTATACATAGGAGATACCCAGAGAATGAGTAAATCTTAAAGCTGTGGCTTTGAATTCAGGCTTAGATATGATTGTCTGTTCAAACAAAAAAAGAAGGATGTGGGAAGCCAATTATAAGGAGATGCCTAGGACAAGCAAGGTAAACAAGGGTGAGATTTCTCACACAAGTTTAAATGGTGCCTTCTTCATTGACAAGAGTCTCTAGTGATTTAAAGTCATCCTTCTCTTCATGGTACAAAGAAGGAGACACCCTTACAAATGGAGATATTCTTTATAGATGTAAACTTCCTCTACAAAATGATAACTTCTACTCTGTTTTAAGATCTTTTCCTGTGTCTACAATTTCTCAAAATAATTAGCTCAAGTTTATTTCTATGCCAAAGAAGCATATTTTTGGGTGGCATATTCTGGTCTCCTACAATGCAAAAACCTATAAACAAATATTCATATCTGGTTTAAAAATTGGAAACAACTTAGATGTACCACAAATTGTGGTACGTACATGTAAAGGAATGCCACCAGCAACAAAATGAAATGAATTATTGATTCACAAAAACAACATAGATAACTGTTACCTGCATTTTGCAAAGTGAAAGAGGCCAGACCCAGAATTGTTTGATTCTATTCACATGGTACTCTGGAAAAGCAAAACTATAAGGAGGAAAACAGATGAGTAGTTGACAGATCAGGATTTGGGGGGATAGGTTGTCTATAAAGGAGTAGCTCAAAGAAACTTTGTGGTCATTGTATTGTATATAGAACTATGGTGGGCCATAGTACTATTCTATGCATTTGCCAACATTGATAGGCTGGTATACCACAAAAGTGAATTTTATTATATGTAAATTTTTAAAAATCAATCAGGATATGGGAAAAGAGATTGAGTGCAGATTGTGATGAATGCATTTTACTGTATTACAAATTAATCACATAACCACACTGAAATGGATAGGGAAGAAACAAGCTGACCTAAGTAACTTTAGAAAACACCACTAGGCCTGCCTCAGTAGAATCTGGTGACAAGCCAGCCCCCATGGCCCCAGGCTTGAGACTGGCAATTGTGGAGAAAGCCACCAAGACTTCCCTAAGACCAGGCCACCCTCATGTGTCCCTAGACTTCAGGCCCACCTTAGTGCCAGGCCAACACCTATCGTCCCCAGTTGCAGGCTGGATCTCATGGCCTTAGACACTAGGCCATCTCCTGTGGCTCTATGCTCTAGCAGACCCTGTTTCTGCACCAGGCCCCATTAGGACCCAGGCTCCAGGACTGCTCCAGTGGACCCAGGCTTTAGGCTGTCCAGCCCTCACATACCAAAGACTCAGACTCACCCCTGTGGACTCAGGCTCAAGACCTCTCTAGTGCTAAGTTGGCCTCCATGGACCCTGGCTTCAGGTCAAGCCCATGGACCTAGGAACTAAGCCAGTACCCACAGACCCAAGCTCCAGACCAGCCTCAGAGCTCTAAACTGCAGGCATACCCAAGTAGATCCAGGCTCCAGGCCTGACCCCATGGATGTGGGCATCAAGCCAGCCTCTATGGACCCAGGAACAACATTCACCCATCTGCTGGCCCAGGCATAAGGCAGGCATGCCTGAGGACTCCAGCTGCTAGCTCACCCATGGACCCTGCCAGTTGGCCCACCTAGAATCTCTGGAAAGGTTGACTGGTGAAGTGTTTTCCCTGTCAAAGCCACTTTGTAAAGATTGGAATAGGTGTCTACTTCTTAAAATGTACAGACACCAACACAAGGCTACAAAAATCACAAATAATCAGGGTAATATGGTATTATCAAACGAACAAAATAAAGTAGCAGTAACAGACCTTAAGGAAATGGAGATCTATAAACTTCCTAACAAAGAATTCAAAATAATCACCTTAACAAAGCTCAGTGAGCTACATAAGAGAACACAGAAAACAAAACAAACCAAACAAACCAATACACGAACAAAATTAGAAATTTAACAAAATGATAGAAACTGTAAAAAAAATAGAACCAAACAAAAATTCTTGAGCTAAAGAACACAATAACTGAACTTAAAATTTTCCATCAAGACTTTCAACAGCAGATTTAATCAAGTAGAAGAAAGAATCAGTGAACTTGAAGACAAGTCACTTGAAATTACCCAGTCAGAGGAGTAAGAAGAAAAAGAAAAAGGGTAAGCCTATGAAACTTAGGGAACACCTTCAAGCAAGCCAATATATGTACTATGAATGTCCCAGAAGGAACGGAGAAAGAAAGAGGAGTAGAAAGCTTATTTAAAGATATAATTACAGAAAATTTCCAAAACCTGGAGAAGAAAATGAACATCCAAATTAACGTAGCCCAAAGAACACCAAATAGATTAAATATAAAGGCATCTTCACTGAGAAAAGTTATAATCAAATTCTCAAAAGACAAAGAGAGAATTTTTAAAGCAGCAAGAGAAAAGCAACTTGTCACATGCAAAGGAACCGTCATAAAATTATCAGTGTATTTCTCAGCAGAAATCTTGCAGGCCAGGAGGGAGTGGGATGATATATACAAAAAAAAAAAAAAAAATTGCCAACCAAGAATACTGTACGCAGTAATGTTGTCCTTAAGGTATGAAGAAGAGATAAGGACTTCTTAAGACAAACAAAAGCAATGGGAGTTCATCACCATAAGACCCGCCTTACTATTGAGTTAAAATGAAAGGATTTTAACAAATAAATGAAAACATATGAAAATATAAAATTCACTATAAAGGAATAATATAGTGAAATTCAAAATATTTTAATTGTGTAATGGTGGCTTATAAATCACTTTTAGCTCTAGTATAAGAGCTAAAAAAGCAAAAATATTAAAGATAACTATAGCAACAATAACTTGCTAATGGATATACAATATATATAATAAAAGATTGTGACATCAATAACATGAAATGTGGGGGAAGAGAAGATAAAATGTAAATTTTGAATGTAGTTGACATTAAGTTGTTATCAGCTTAAAATCAACTGTTATAAGGTTTTATGTATGTGTTATGGTAACCACACACATAGGCTGAAAGTGAAAGGATAAAAAAAAAATATTCCATGCAAATGGTAACTAAAAGAGAGCAGGATTGACTACACTTATATCAGATAAAATCTACTTTAAGTCAAAAACTGTCACAAGAGACAAAGAAGGTCTTTATGTAATGATAAAATGTTCAATTCATCAAGGTATAATATTAATAATTGCAAATATATATGCACCCAACATTGAAGAATCTAAAAATATAAAGCAAATATTAATAGAACTAAGTGATAAATAGACAGCAATACAATAAGGGTAGAAGACTTCAGTGTCCCACTTTCTACTTTCCTCTAAGATTAGGAACAAGACAAGGATGCCCACTCTCACCACTTCTATTCAGCATAAGACTGGAAGTGCTAGTCAGAGCAATTAGGCAAGAAAAATAAATAAAAGTCATTCAAATCAGAACATGGTAAGTAAAATGGTCTCTGTTTGCAGATTACTTGATCTTATATATAGAAACCTATAAAGAATCTATCAAAATACTATCAGAACTAAAAAAACAAATTCAGTAAAGTTACAGAATACAAAATTAACATAAAAATTAGTAGCATTTCTATATACTAAAAACCAACTATCCAAAAATGAAATCAAGAAAATAATCTTATTAATACTTATATTAGCATAAAAAAAACTTAGGGCCAAGTGAGGTGGCTCACGCCTGTAATCCTAGCATACTGGGAGGCTGAGGTGGGAGGATAGCTTGAGGTCAGGAGCTCGAGACCAGCCTGAGCAAGAGCGAGACCCCATCTCTACTAAAATTAGAAAAAATTAGTCACCTGTAGTACCAGCTACTTGGGAGGCTGAGACAGGAGGATTGCTTGAGCTCAGGAGTTTGAGGTTGCTGTGAGCTAGGCTGACACCATGGCACTCTACCTGGGCAACAGAATAAGACTCTGTCTCAAAAAAAAAAAAAAAAAAAAAAAGATTTAGGAATAAATTTAACCAAGGATGTGAAAGATCTGTACACTGAAAACTATAAACCACTGATGAAGGAAATTGAAGAAAATATAAATGCATGGAAAGATATCTCATGTTCATGGATTAGAGGAATTAACATTGTTAAAATGGCCATACTGCTCAACACAATCCATAGATTGAATGCAATTCCTATCAAAATTCAAGAGGCACTTTTCACAGAAATAGAAAAAAAAATTCTAAAATTTGCATAAAACCACATAAGATCTTGAATAGATAAAGCATTTTTTAAACAATAAAATTAAAGCTGGAGGCATCACAATACCTGATTTCAAAATCTACTACAAACCTATAGTAATCAAAACTGCATGGTACTGACATCAAAACAGATACATAGGCCAATGGAACAGAATAGAGAGCCCAGAAATAAATGCATGCATTACAGTCAGTTGAACTTTGAAAACGGTTCCAAGAACACACAATGAGGAAAGAATAGTCTATTCAATAAATGGTATTGAGAAAACTGGATACCTACATGCAAAAAATAAATAAATAAAATTATCCTTTGTCTCACACCATTTAAAAAAATAAACTCAAAAAGTATTAAAGATTTAAATGCAAACTGTAAAACTTCTAGAAGAAAACAGAGAAAAAGCTTCTTGACATTGGTCTGGACAATAATTTTCTGAATATGACCCCCAAAAGCACAGGTAATGAAAACAAAAATAGATAGATGAGATTGCATCAAACTGAAATGCTTCTACACAGCACAGGAAACAATCAATGGAGGTAGAGACAACCTACAGAATGGGAGAAAATATTTGCAGACCATTTATCTGATAACGGGTTAATATCCAAAACATATAAGAAATTCAAACAACTCAACAGCAGGGAAACAAATAACCCAATTTAAAAAAGGTAGCAAAGAACCTGAACAGACACTTCTCAAAATAAGACGTATAGTGGCCAACAGGTATATAAAAAAGTCTCAATATTACTAATCATCAGGGAAATGCAATTAAAACCACAAGGTATCATCTCACTCCTGTTAGAATGGCTATTACAAAAAATGCAAAAGATAACAAAAGTTGATAAAGATGTGGAGAAAAGGGGACTTCTGCACACTGTTCATGAGAATGGAAATTAGTACAGCCATTATGGAAAACAGTATGAAGGTTCTTCAAGAAATTAAAAACAGGCTGGCCATGGTGGCTCACACCTGTAATCCTACTACTCTGAGAGGATAAGGTGGGAGGATCACTTGAGCTCAGGAGTTCGAGACCAGCCTGAGCAAGAGTAAGACCCATTCTCTACTTAGAAAGAAAGAAAGAAAGAAAGAAAGAGAGGGAGGGAGGGAGGGAGGGAGGGAAGGAAGGAAGGAAAGAAAGATTAGCCAGGTGCAGTGGTTTGTGCTTTGTGCCTGTAGCCCCAGCTACCCGAGAGGCTGAGGCAGGAGGATCATTTGAGCCAAAGAGTTTGAGGTTGCAGTGAGTTATGATGATGCCACTGCACTCCAACTGGAGTGACAGAGTGAGACTCTGTCTCAAAAAAAAGAAAAGAAATTAAAAATAGAACTATCATATGATCCATCAACCATGCTTCTTGGAATATATCCAAAGGAAATGAAATCAACATGTCAAAGAGATATCAGAACTCCCATGTTCACTGCAGCATTATTCATAACAGCCAAGATACAGAATCAACCTAAGTGTCTATCAGCAGACGAATGGGTAAGGAAAATGTGGTATACACAATGGAATACTATTTAGCCTTATAAAAGAAGGAAATCCTATCATTTGTGACAACACGGGTGAACCCAGAGGACATTATGTTAATGAAATATGCTAGGAACAGAAAGACAAATATAGCATAATCTCACTTATATGTAGAATCTAAAAATGTTGAACTCATAGAAACAGAGAGTAGAATGATAGTTACCAGGGACTGGTGGGAAGGTGTTGGCCAAAGGGTACAAAGTTTTAGTTAGAGAAGATGAATAAGTTCTGGAAATCTATTGCACGGTATGGTGACTATAGTTAATAATAATAATGTATTTTATACTTGAAAATTAAGAGAGTAGATATTCAATGTTCTCACCACAAAAATATGACAAGTATGATGATGGATATGTTAATTAATTTGACTTAATCATTTCACAATGTACACATATATCAAAACATCATTGTAGAAATATATATAATTTTTATCAATGATACTTTAATAAAATGGGGAGGGAAATAATAAAAAGTAATAAAATAAAATTCCCTGTCAGTTCCAACATCTGTATCATATTTGAATATAGTTATGATGATTGCTTTGTCTTTTAGGAGTGGTGTTTTTTGTTGTTGTTTTGTTATTGTTTTTTGCTTTTTCATATGCCTTGTAATTTTCTGCTGAAAGCTGGTAATTTTGTGTAGGATAGTAGAAAGCTTTAAGCCTTGATGTGGGGATGTCTTTCCTTCTGCTAGACTTTTAATGCAGTGGTTTTAATGAATCTAGGTGTCATTTGGTATGCTTATCTTCAATGCATTATAGGTTTCAAATTCCTATAGACATACATTCTGTTTGAAGTGGCAGTGAGTTTACTAGAACAAGATCTGTTTGACTCTGAATTTTAGTTCTTCCCTTTGCATTGTACCTCAGACAGAGTCTCTTTGCCCATCTCTCTCCGAATAGTATTCTGCTGTTACTTGTTATTTGAAGCTTGTTAGCTTGACAGCAGGAAACAGGTGGTGTGGAAATTTTATTCTCTGTTGTTCTGAATAAGCCTCAGTCTTAGGTATGTACCATACCTTTGGGCTGGGGGCGGGGTTTGGCTTTCAGTTCTCTTGCTCTTACTTCAGCTGTATTTGTGAGTCCAGTGTGTAATCTCATCCCTACCCTATGTTTTATTTTTTGTTCCCTTCACCCAGTTGCAATGAGTTCTCACCAATGCCCTGCTTATTGCCTTTTTCTCTACAGATTAAGGCTTTCTTCCTTATTAGAGGCAGGACAAATGGCTCCAGCTGAAGTTTCTTGCCCCTCCTATAAGATTATTCTAACACTCTCTCAGTTCTGCAAGATAAAGGGCTTTTACCAATCTTTTATGTAAGCACCTATTGGGGGTATGGTGAAAGAGCTTGCAAGAGGTGCAGATCCCCCAAATTCTGTTACCCTTCACCCAGGGTTTTCATACTTGCCCACCAATTTATATTCAGTCTTCATCAATTTATCAAGTACAGTCATATGTCGCTTAATGATGAGGATACATTCTGAAACATGCATCCTTAGGTGGTTTCATCATTGTGCAAACATCATAGAGTGTACTTACACAAACCTAGATGGTGTAGCCCACTATACACCTAGGCTATACGGTATAGCCTATTGCTCTTAGGCTACAAACCTCGACAGCATATTACTGTATTGAATACTGTAGGCAACTGTAACACAATGGTAAATATTTGTGTATCTAAACATATGAAAACATAGAAAAGGTCCAGTAAAAATACAGTATTATAATCATATGGGACCACCATCATATATGCAGGCCATTGTTGACCAAAATGTCATTATGTGGCACATGACTGTATTTTAGCTGAACTCCTTCTTACTGGTGTCCAATGGCAACAAACCCAAGTTAGCACTTTACATTTCTTTTCTTTTTGCAAATATTATCTCTCTTGACATTTTGGGCTGGTTGTTTGCTCTGAAACTTTAGCTCTCTGATACGTTAAAAAAATGTGAATTTGAAGTTAATCCAATTACTTTCATTGTAAATGTGAGAATGGTGCTCCTTCTGGCTCTCTACATCTCAGATTCAAAGCCCTTTCTTTTTACTTTTTTACTTTTTAGTTACTATTATGTTTTTAGGAAATTTTTTGCTATTATAAACAAGGTTAGATGACCCTTGTAGGTGTCTTAGTCCATTGTGTTGCTATAAAGGTACACCTGAGGCTAGGCGATCTATAAAGAAAAGAGGTTTATTTGGCTCACAGTTCTGCAAGCTGTACCAGAAGCATGGTGCCAACATCCGCTTCTGGTGAGGGCTTCAGGCTGCTTCCACTCATGGTGGAAGGCAAAGGGGGACTAGTGTGTAGAGATCACATGATGAGAGAGTAGAAGCAAGGGGGAGGGGAGGTGCCAGACTCTTTTTTTTTTTTTTTTTTTGAGACAGAGTCTCACTCTGTTGCCCAGGTTAGAGTGAGTGCCGTGGCGTCAGCCTAGCTCACAGCAACCTCAAACTCCTGGGCTCAAGTAGCTGGGACTATAGGCATGGGCCACGATGCCCGGCTAATTTTTTCTCTATATATTTTTAGCTGTCCGTATAATTTCTTTCTATTTTTTTTAGTAGAGACGGGGGGTCTCATTCTTGCTCAGGCTGGTCTCGAACTCCTGACCTCGAGTGATCCTCTCGCCTCGGCCTCCCAAAGTGCTAGGATTACAGGCGTGAGCCACGGAGCCCGGCCCAGACTCTTTAACAATCATCTCTCACGTAAACCAATAGAGTGAGAACTCATTCATTACTTCAAGTACAACGGGAGGCTATTCATGAGGGATCTGCCCCCTTTACCCAAACACTCTCATTAGGCCCCACCTCCAAAACTGGAGATCAAATTTCAACATGAGGTTGGGAGGGGTCATATTTCCAAACTGCAGCAATAGAAGAACACATTTCCTGATAAGGAGGCAATGCAAATAGGGACACATCCTATAGACTTTATATACACTCCATGCAATCTGCAGAAGCACATGTTGGGACTGAAAAAGGCTTGCACTAATGAATTCTGTCACAGATGTTTTTCTTGTTCTCATTTTAGAATAAATAGTACCCATATCAGATTATCTAGGCGATTAGCACAATGGGTTTGATTTGAAAATAGGAAGCCTACAGCTTGGTTGTTCCCTGACAACCAGGACTGATTTAGCCCATGTGCTCCACCCAGCCCAGGAAGGGAGTCTCTCCTTCACTCAACCAAGCGGTGGTGGTCAGTGTTTGGGTGGAAAGGAAGATGCATTCCAGCTGTCCTAAAAAACAAAGAAAAGCAGAAGATGTTTTTTCTTTTTCTTCTTCTTCAGTGAAATAAGCCTGACCTAGTAGGAGAGTCTGTCTTGAATCAGAAATGGTTTAACTGAATCACAACAGGAAGCAGCTCCAGTTCCAGCCCAGCTTGCTCCAGGTCCTAATGGGTGAATAGAGCACCTCATGCCTACTTCCTTCAACTCTGGATCTAACAGGTAAATGCCCTAAGGGGCCCTGGCAAAGCAATGCTGAACTTTGCCTTTGGGATTTCTGCTCTCTGGATAGCCAAAAGAAGAATGAATAGTTGTCAAAGGAAGAAGCATAATCAGGAACTCTGCCTCTAAATGTAGCTAATTTCTATTTAATTGGCCAGTAACTACATTTAAAATAAACACGAGTTGGTAATCAAAAACAGGAGGATAAAGGATGAGCAATTGTGTAAGCAAGATAGAATTACTAGGCCTAAACGAAGTGGGGGAAAGTGGAGAAGCATGCTGCTTCAGAGAAAACATGGTTGGGAGAGGAGGAATTGCCGCAGATGTGGGCCTTACAGATCTCATAAAGATTTGCATCAGCCTTTACTTGTGTTTGTTAGCCATCAACAAAACTGATTTTAATCACCAACTGGTCTTTAATTATAAAGCATTTGTGTTTTTATTACATAGAAATTAAGAACACATGTAAAGGGCAATTTAAAAACTGCCAGACAGTATGAGTTTGGCACATCCTGGTGCATCCTCAGACACAGAGACAGAGATTGGATAGTTTTCCAGAAAAACCCTTCAGCTCCCAGGGCACTTGCTGACCCCCTGGTTGCTGTCAGTATGGGCTTGCAGCAACCGCAGCTGCTCCCCTCAGGGGAAAAACGTGGACTCCACAGAGCTGGGGTGAGGCATGTCCTCCTAGCTGCCAAACCACCCCTTGCGTTTGTAATCCCTGCCTCTCTGCACCACCCAAGATGTACTAATGCGCCCTGTAAAGACCCATTCGGTTGCCTGTGCAGTTTGGCAGTGAAGGGACAAGGGGTAGGAAAGGGAAGGGAAAGGGCAGGAATGGCTTGAGTAGGATCCCTAGGCTATGAGGAAGTTCCTCAAATTGAGTTTTCCTTTGAGGCAGACTTTTTCCAGTTAAACTTTAAACCCTTGTCCTATTTATCTCCAAAATACAGGCTGTGTCTCCCTCCTAATCAGCATGAAATTATTATATTTGTTCTTTTTCTTCATTAGAAATTGAGTTTGATTTCTTTAAAGATAAAATTCACATTCCTGCTTAATTTGTATTGGGTCCATTTGGAAGCAGTGCATTTTCATCAGAGGGACTAGAGGCCCTGTGAGCATCAGTTATGAAAAAGGACCATGCATGCAGGTCATGGTAAGTAGTACTTCTCATCAAACTGGCTGCCGCGGGATGTCTAAGTGCTTTGTAAAATGAGGACTAATAAGTCCGCTCAGCATTTACTGTTTTCTAAGAGCCTCAGCTAAATTAATCATAGCACAATAGCCCTGAAAGGTAAAATAATGATTCTTGGTATTTTGAAAGCAATCAGTGATCCGCGAAGAGGGAGGTAATGTCCCCCAGAACCCCGACGTTGAGGGAAGTTCCACTCCCTTCCTGTCATCAAAGGCCAGCTTGTCTGTACCCCAGCAGGGTCTTGGGTGAGCCCACAGGAATGGGAGGCCACTGCACAGCCAAGCCTGCTGGGCACAGTCCGTCTTCTGGGGCTCTGGGGATGCAGGCTTGGTGGTGAGGGGCTGTTTAGGTTTTGTTTGCTAATTACATATTCTCGTTGTAAGTGGTGAGGTGGCAGCTGGGCCTCCTGCTCAGGGACTCAAACCCAGTTGAGGCCTGCCCAGGAGGGGCTGGCTTCTCCCCAGGCCACCCACACACTGGCACGCCTGTGCTCATGGAGGCCAGCTCCCTTTCTGTGTTACGATGGCACGGATTCCTAGTCACATCTGCACAGCCAGAGCAAAAGCCTGTAATTTCCACAGAATCCAGCTCTTGGAATCAGACCTTCAGATAAGTGTTTGTTTTATTTTTCTTTTCAGGTCTCATCATTTGATTGTGGGGAAAGCTTTCGTGGAGGGAAGAGATTGGGTGGATTATTTGAAAAGTAAGCTTGTGAGTCGTGGTAGAGGAACAACAGAACGCCTCTCCTCTGGGGCCTCCCCTAGCAAGAGCAAAGGGGACCCCAGAAGGCTTCCTGGCAGACAGTTTAATTCTGAACACAAAGCAGCGCTTCACCTCCCATGTGCTGGGCGGGAACTGCCAAACAGGACATAGTCAAAATAACCATTAAGGCCACACCAAAGTCTGCCCAAAGCGGGGCGCACGTTCCCAGGAACCCGCTGGGCTGCGGCAGTTGCACACATCAGCCTCCTGTCTCCACCACCGAAGAGATCGTTTTACTCCACTGAAGACGTCTGAACGTTACATGGACTAAAACTGGGGAACTGAGCTGGATGGTAAACAAATTTGGAGTGCTGTGTTTTAGTTGTGTTTATGTTTTATATATGGAATCGTATAAAATATTTTTAAAAATTCAAAACACCCCAGAAATTCAGCAACTTAAGGGAACAACTATGAATGTTTCATAGCAACATTTGGGCACTTTAAAGATTATTTCAGGAACTTTAACGGTGATAAATGAGAGAAGGTACAACTTTTCTTAACTATGATATTTCAGCAGCTTAACACAGAGATCAAAACCAAGAACAGACGTTCCAAATTCATATTGTGAAGCGCCTACAAAAAGGTAACTGTCAGCCTTCACAATGTGGACAGTTCATCTTTTATCTTATCAAGTAAAAATATACCCAAATTCTTGAATAGGTATTCAGTTGGTAAAAGAGGGTGGGGTGAGGAAATGTGTTCTCATTCGGCGAATACTTTGCAGATTTTTCTAGTCAAAGATCCCCGTGGCCTAGGCTGTTGAGAGAAAGAGGTGCCCTCTGCCCAGCGGCGGCGGCTTCTCAGGGATCAGCTTTCAGTGGTGCGGGCAGGGAACGAAGGGCGGGCTTCATCCGCCGCACTCCGCAGGCCCCTGTGCAGGAGGACTCCATTCTGACGCCCATCACGTGGCCTCGGGGGCATAAAAGCTTTTTAATAATTCTGACTTTGAATATCAAATTGAAATGAAAAGTGCATTTAGGAAGGATGGGCCCTATTCACACTGAAGATCATGCTCTATGCAAACAGGTTTGGCAGACACCAGCCCCTGTCGAGCCGTGCTTCTCAGCGCTGGCAGCACAGGGCAGCACCTGCTCTAAAATGTGCTGATGCCTGCTTTCCCTCCGCCCCTTCCCCCCAAGAAAGTAGAATTTAATTGGTGTAGGTGTGGCCTGGGCATGAGGATGTTTTAAAGCTCTCCAAGTGATTCTATCATGCAGTCAAGGTTGAGAACGGCTACAGAGTGATTTAACACAGCGTTCAAGGCCTTTCGCCATCTAGCCCCAGCCTACTTTTGTGAGTTTTTCTTCCCCCACCCCATCTCAGCCTGTCGATATACATAAGCCACAGAGACATTCTCACTGTGCCCTGAATATACTTGGTTCATTCATATTTCCAGGCTTTCTCTCACACACATTGTCTCAGTCTGGGTCCCTAAGGAAAGCTCAGTCCCAATGTCCTCTCCTCCTCTGTGAAACCTTCCCTGTCAACTCCACCTTCACTACCACGGTGCTCCTGGCTCCCCGATCCCAGAGAACTTCGTGCATGTCTCTACTGCAGCACCTCTCACATTACAGTGAAGACATCTGCGTGTGGGTTAGCCTGCTCCCCCTCCCCAACAGAATGTGGACCCTTTGTAGTATAGCTACGGCAGCTATAGCTTTCTATGAATGCTTATTCAATGAATGAATGAATGAATCAATGCTAATCTTGTATATTGTTGATGTTTACCACACTGAACCCAGTTCTCAAACCGGGATCCCCTGGGCGATTCTGAGTCAGTAATTTGGAGGTGTGAGATATATATCTTTGCTACTCAAAGTGTGGTCCATATACCAGTAGCAGCTATCTTATCTGGGAACTTGGTACAAATTTAGAATCTGCATTTTAACAAGATCCCCAGGCGATTCATATGCACAGTATGGTTTGAGCTATATTTTTTAACAAGTTCTCAGATGATTTTTGTGTGGCCCATTTGCTTACCAGCACTTGGGACCCACTGTTCTAGAGCTTTATTTACTGAATGTAGTGTATCCTGTGTGATTGCCTACTGGTTCCTTCTATCCTCACTTTTCCCTTCCTACCAAAGCCCTGATTTTGTTTTGAAGGGTGACTAACCCTTCATCCACCAGGCCTGTGCCTCAGGGAAGTTTGACCCCACATCCAGCTCCAAAAATGGGCCTGTCCGGTCAAAGGAACATCTCATTCCCCTGTCACGGGATTGGTTTAGGAATGGACATGTGGCCAAATTCAGGTCAGAAATGTGAGTCTGCTGGAAGCAATCTAGGAAACATTTGTTCTTTCCTAAAAGATAGTCACAGGGGGAAAAAAATCTCTTTTCTTCAGGACTCTGTCCTGTCTGAATGTGATGCCTTGGAAATGCTGCTGCCATCTTGCCACATGCTTAAAGAAGAAAGCCAACACTGAGGGAGCAGAGCGGGAGGTGGAAAGGACCTGGGTCTTGTGACATTGTTGAACTCTTCTGTCTCTGGACTTCTATTTAGGGAAGGTAATTTGTTTACAGTTGTTAAAGATATTTTTGTGCCTTGCAACCAAAAGTATTTATTGATATGCTGAACATTTTACTATATTTATTCAATCAATAACTATTTGAGCACTTACCATTAGGCCTTATGCTAAGTGAATTATAAATATTATCTCTAACCCTCAAACAATCTAAAGGTGGATATTATTATCCGCATTTTACAGATGAGGAAACTGAAGCTTGGAATAATGAAGTGATTTGTTAAGTCAACTAGCTACTAGGTGGTGAAGTCAGAATTTGAACCTGGGTCTGACAGACTCCAAAGCACATGTTCTTTTCACTCTTCCATGTTTCCTGGTTAGAATAGCCTTATTATGTGAGGTTTTAGTTGATCAACATTTCTCAAATTTTTGGACTCAGAACCACTTTATTCTTTTACTAATGTTGAGGAACCCAAGGGTTTTTATGTGGATCATATCTATAGACATTTGCTATAAAAAATTAAGACAGAAATTTATGTTTATTTAATTCATTTAAAAATAACACAAACCATTTCATAACATAAATGACACATTTTTATAAAAAATAACTATTTTATAAACAAAATAGAAGAATAACATTGTTTTACATTTTTTGCAAATCTCTTTAACATCTGATTTAGTAGAAGACACCTGGATTTTACCTGCTTCTGCATTCTGTTTTGATATACTGTTTTTATGGAAGTATAAAAAGAAAATCTAACTTCACACAGATAAGTCATTGGAAAAGGAGGAGTATTTTATGAACTTTTTCAGAAAATTGTGTATATTCTTTGATACTACACCAAAACTGTACAAGTGATAGTTTCTTAAAGGTTAGTTGCAATGTGGAACCTGAAGCTATATGAATCAATTTTTATCTCTATTGCATTAAAACCTGTTGGTCTATTTTGTACTTTGAAGTGTTCTTTTACTCATACATAATTTTTTTTAATATCAAGCATTTGTCATTTGGAAAATCTCGTATTACTGAGTTATTCAGATCTTTGAAATGTTGACACATTATGTTATACCACATCAAAAATTGCATTTTGTCAATATCACCATTGATCTTGTCAGTAAAGTCTTTAAATATTGGTAAGCTATGAAGCTCATTGTGGGTGATACAAGTTTTTTAAAATTCTAATTTTTGCTTATAGGCTTAAATTTTACCATTGGCCATAAATACTGTCAGTTATTTTCTTTGAAGTGACAGGCTTAGTTGTTCATTTTTGAGAAAATTTCTGCCAAATACCTAAGTCTGAGTAACTGTAATGTGTCTCTCAGCCATCATTTCAGGTAAAGGTGGCATTCTATGACAAAAGCAGCTAGTTTAGCTTGTAACTCAAACAACTGCACAAGTGCTTTACTTTGAGACAAATGTTGTGCTTCAGTATACAGCAGATGTACTTTATACATGTCTCCTGTTTCATCACATAGAATATTAAAAAGACATGTACTTAAGGGTTGAGATTTAATAAAAGGAGTAGTTTTCACAGCTTCATCAAGGACATTCTTAAATGAAACCAGCAGGGGCTTATTTGGGTACTGTGAATGTGTGACGGTAAAGCCTACAATGACTGTTAACACCGTTTGGTGCCCCGCTTTGATTTGTGCTAAGGCATCGGCACTTTTCTCCACCATTGCTTTGACATAATCAGTGCAGGTGTCAACACAGTGACAAAGGCATCTTAGTATTATTATGAAAGTAGTTATGACCTAATGGACCACCTGAATTAGGCATGGGCTCCCCAGGGATCTTAGAGAACTGCTATAGGAGGTGATTGCTTGGTAAATGAAACCCCTTAGGAGAAGTTATGGATACAATATGGTTATTGCAGGGGCCCGGAAAAGCCTGAATTCTGTGCTGCATCATGGTTCTGGCTCTGATATGTGGGTGGATGTCACGGTTGCCTCAGTGGTTGCCAGCACATGGGGCTGTTGACAGAAGAGTCTCCAGGTGCTGAGGCTCTGTGAGGGGGCCGGAGGGCACAGGAAATTGGCTCACCCAGTCCGTGTGCTGCCTGCCAGTTACAGACATATTCACAACCCTGCGGATCCACAACTAACTTCTTTGTTTCTCTAGGCAGCCCAGTAGACAATTTAACTTGCACTCAGCTTAGAAATGCACTATTTAATGTGATCCGATTTTTGTTTATAATTCTTAAAATACTCCAATTAGTGAAGTCATCTAAGTTCAGCCTTTTTCTTGGGCAAAATTTCTCTGATGTCAAATAACTATTAAATAATGAAGGTTTTGTTTCACTCCGAGGGGCATCAAGACTCTCTCAAGCAGCCCCTTTCCCCACTTCTGCTTGCCAGAAGCAGCATCTTAGCAACACAGAGCACCAACTCTGGGGCATCTCATGGAGCCAGACCCTGTTTCCAGGACAAACCCATGTCCTTGAGCCAGAACTAATGCTCTGGGGGCTGGGAGTTTCCTTTCTCTTGCCAGAGAGGGAAGAATGACAATGGTTTACTTAAATCCCTACGGTGGGAAAAGCTATCCAGAAATTCCAGCCAGCCAGACATCTCCATGCCAGAGATACTGTCCCTTGACTCATGAATGCACTGTGGAATTTGCTCTGCTGCCATCTGAAGGGTTAAAAACAGATCCCTCTCCTTACTAGCAGTGATGCTTGTGGCTGCCTTAAACTAGGGAAAAGGCTGGTCGTGCTGCCTGCTATTTTGCTGAGCGAATTTCTCAAAGCACAAAAGCAAGACAGACAACCCAAAAGATCAACCTGAACTTGTTCTGCATCGTGATAGTTTCTGTCTTATGGCACTGCTGTGAAAAAATTGAGATCTGAACGTGCCAGGGAAGGAAGTTCCCCATATCATCAGAGAAACAGCTCTGAGTTTTAGCAAGTTTTCTGTAACGTCTGACCTAAAATGTTCTTTCCTTCACGGCCTCCCAGGCCTTAAAAAAAAAAAAAGAAAGAAAGAAAGAAAGAAAAAAAGAAAAAGAAACAACTACATCATACATTCCTACCCTCACTTCTGTGCTGGGAACACAGGAATTATAATTATCTCCTCAACTCTGAGCCTCTAAATCTTCACAGAGAATCCACCAAACTCTACACCTCAGGACCACCCCAGCTGGAAGTTTTCCCTAATATTTGGGAGGAGGAAGCAGGGGCCATAAACATTTTTGGAGCAATAATCTCCCAGATCTGGACCATGTTATTCTTATCTGTGTGACGTGCCTGGCCTCAGTGCTTTTGAGTGTGTACATAAACTCAGACTTGGCCGTGAGGAGCGCGTGGTGGAACCTCTACAGTATTCCAGGTGCTGGGCCTGGCACATCCCCACCCTCACTGCCCCTTTTGACTTTAACATTGGACAGAACACTTTTTGCCCTCTAAGCACAGTTCTTGTACATTATTTCTGCATTTTACTCGAAGGAGAAATGGGCCAATAGGCTGCAGGAATTTGTGTTCTAGTTCTACCACTAAATGGTCATAGATGTAAGAATAGTCATGTCCCTGTTCTGGGCTTCATGTGCAATATGGGGATTAGAGAGATTGCTAAATTTCTAGTGGCTCATAAACCTGGAGACCAGAAGTCCATATTTGGCAAGGCCTCCTTTTTCTACCACCCCCTTCCCTTCCACCAGGCATTTTAAGACAACATTTTATTCCTGTCTTAAAGTACTGAGACAGGCTTTTGGGAACCACTGCAGTTGATGGGTTCTAGGTCCTTTTCAATCCTAAAGTTTGTTTTTTCTCTCTCCAAATGCCAGGTTTTTCCACTGCTCCACCATCCGCACTGGCTTGCTCTTAGCTTGCCAAAGCATCTGTGCTTTCTAGGTGATCCACAGGGCTTTAGGCCACTCCCTATCTCTCCAGGCTATAGTCTAAACCAGCAGCCCCAAACTTTTTGGCACCAGGCACCAGAATGGCGGGGGGAAAAGGCGGAGGGATGGTTTCAGGATGATTCAAGTGCATGATATTTATTGTGCGCTTTATTTCTATTATTACCTTGTCACTTGCCACTCCCTGATAGGGTTTTGATATGAGTCTGTAAGCAATTGATTTATTATGATCTCTGTGCAGTCAAACCTCTCTGCTATTGATAATCTGTATTTGTAGCCACTCCCCAGTGCTAGCTAGCATCACCGCCTCAGCTCCACCTCAGATCAGGCATTTCTCGTAAGGAGCGCACAACCTAGATCCCTCTTGTGTGCAGTTTATAGTAAGGGTCACGTTCCCAGGAGGAACTAATGCTGCTGCTGATCTGACAGGAGGCGGAGCTCAGGTGGTGAAGCGAGTGATGGGGAGCGGCTGTACATACAGATGAAGCTTCTCTGGCTCACCAGCCACTCACCTCCTGCTGTGCAGCCTGGTTCCAACAGGCCACAGATCGGTACCAGCCCATGGCCTGGGGGTTGAGGACCACAGGTCTAAACCTTTCACAGTCTAAAAGAGATGGGCAATTTGGTAATTTTTAAAGCATGTTCTTTACTTAAAAGTGTGAAATGGAGGTTTATAGAAGTCAGCTGATGGCAAGCACTCGCCAGTTGGGTCAAAGGACAGCAAGTAGGTGAGGCGAAGCCCTACGTTACTTGAGTGACACATCCAAGTAGCCACACAAAGAGGCTTCTGGTGAAAGGGAAGAAAAGACTTCTGCCAATTTCCAGGGAAGCAGACATGCCTACGAGGGCTGCCCAGAGCTGCTCCATACAGGGACACTGAGGACAGACTTAGCTTCCCACTCCTGTGACCAGAAATGACAAGCTCCCACCTGCACTGCTAGTCCAAATGTTTGAGACCTTCAAGCACTTGGAGAGTACAAACATTTACACTCTGGAAGTGTTGTGCTGGTGCAGCTTGTGACCAAAGGCCAAATATGTGGTTTTCTAAATCCCCTGATTCTGTTATAAAGCACACGCTACAGATTAAACAAAAAAAAAAAAAAGGAAAAACAGAAAGAAAGGCCAGTTGGCTCTGCATCTGTAGAAAAAGAGGGGAGTCTGGTCTGGGTAGTTCTAGGGGGAACAAAGACAACAAACTAGGAAAAGCATTCACACAGAACCAGGTATCAATATACACAAAAACACAGTGTAAAAGAAGATCTCTTCCTATAGAGGATAGACTTTTAGAGGAATCTAGGTAGTGAGTAACTTAAGATCCTTACTACCTTGTATGTTTCCTCCAGGAAGCTAGTAAGGTCTCTCATTTAAAACAGAAGCATTAGAAATATAATTTGCCAATAAGAGAAATACTGAAACAATATGTAGAAGTTGGGACAAAATTCTGAGCACATGCTGGGCACAGTGGCTCACGCCTGTAATCCTAGCACTCTCAAAGGCCAAGGTGGGTGGATTGTTTGAGCTCAGGAGTTCAAGACCAGCCTGAGCAAGAGCGAGACCCTGTCTCTACTAAAAATAGAAAGAAATTACCTGGACAACTAAAAATATATAGAGAAAAAATTAGCCGGACATGGTGGCACATGCCTGTAGTCCCAGCTACGAGGGAGGCTGAGGCAGGAGGATCACTTGAGCCCAGGAGTTTGAGGTTGCTGTGAGCGAGGCTGATGCCACGGCACTCTAGCTCAGGCAACAGAGTGAGACTCTGTCTCAAAAAAAAAAAAAGAAAGAAAAAAGAAAAAAAAATTCTGAGCACATTTTACCTATATATTTCCTTAAGCTACTATAAAAAAAATTGAGACACTTCCAGTTAATATGCTTATTAATCTAAACCTACCACAAGAAAACTTAAAATTATAACATTACTCAAGGAGTCAGCATTAAGAACTAAAGGAAATTACTGCAGCTGATCAGAAAGTCAATAGTGGCAGAACTGTTTAAATATCTGGGACAGCATGATGACTTAAAATCTTAGATCAGTTAATCTGACCTTGGAGAAATTTTCATCCCTCAGTATTCTCAGAAATAAAATGGAACAATACTGTTTCATGGCTCTGTCGTGAGAAAATGAACAATCTGAAATGCTACCACAATTCTAATTAAGATGTAACCTTGAGTGCAGTGAGCAAAACCTTCTTATCCTTAAGAACCAATAGAATTTTTTTTTTTTAGAAAAAAAGAAAGTCTTCTGAAAGCCAAACCACAAGGAAAAAGCAATTCAGTTGAGACGGAAAAAAAGACTGACCCAGCTTTCAGCTCTATATCCTCCTTTTAATAAAGAGACAAGGCAATCATGTTTTATAACTTTTGCTACAGATGGATTTTGAATATTTTCCCTATAAATTATAAATAAGTTTCAGAATCTAGTGAGTTCGAAGAAACCACATTTCCTTTATGAGCCATGTTGCTTATAGAAATCTTTCACCTGTCATAGGAACATTTGGCCTATTTAAAGGTTGCAGGTGTGTGAGAACAGATGGTATTGAGAACAGGGACATATTCAGGCTGCAAAAAGACTGCCAAGAGCCGATTTGAGGTTAATGCTTTAAGAGCGATGGTGTTTTTCTTTCTCTTACTCAAGTGCACACGGGGAGCTGGTACTCTGTCAGAGCCATGTCCTAGTGGTTTAATTTGTATTTTTTTCTGTTCTTTGCTGAGAAAAGTGCAAGATACTTCTACCACCTTGAAATCCATGCAGTGAGCTTCCCTGGGAATGGTAGGTATGGAGTGAGTTGTCCCTTCTTTCTTGAGTTTAAAAAAGAAAAGATGGAGAGAGAAGGAGAGAAAAAAATGGAAAGGGAGGCAGAAGAGCTGTTCTCCTCCTGGGGAGATGGGAGCAGGGTTCAAGTATCTGGGAGAGCATAGCGGTGTAGATCAAGGGCAGGCAGGTAGATTCTGGAACCTGGCCTGAGCCACCACTCCCATGGGCCTCTGCAGGTATCTCTGGACACAGACAAAATGTGCAGGTCACTAAGAATGGAAATAGCTTGATGTTTGGCCTGATAATGCATGAGGGCCAGAGGCTGAGTGTGACACTGGAGAATCTTCTGCTCCCCAGAAACACTGCGAACCACCAGCTGCGTCAGGCCTCCATGGCAGCAGTCCCAGCAGAGCACTCAGCCTCCTGCTCTGCCCCCCAGACCCCACCTTTAAGGTTTGCTTCAGCAGGGAGATTTGACTACCCCTGGTCCCTGAGCCACCCTACCTGTGCCTTGCAAGTGACATTTTGATCCCAAGGGGTAAGAACACTTAGGCTGGAACTTTCCCCACTGCTCACTTGTGAGTCAACAGAGAAAGCCAGTAGCTTTACCCTCGGGCCTGGGCCAATGCTCTGGAAGCCCTTTGCCTGGCCTAGCAAGGGGGCAGGGTGGTCCCTGCCCAGTGTGAGGACCTCAGAACAGGGGTGACACTGCCTGAAAAGCCAGGGACTACTCCTGGCACTGCGGTCTCTGTCCAAGGCTGGCTTCTGCCCATAGCCTTTCTGCCAGAATCTCACCCAAGACCACCAAGCAGCTTATCAAGATCCACACTTCTAGCCCAAGACAACAAGGAAGTGGGGTTAGTGGAATGGGAGTTTTCCTATTGCTCTGGACCTGGCATCTAGGGTCCCAGCTGAAAAGAAGAGGTGCTAAATGCCTCCTGTTCAAGAGAGAGCTGCAGGAAGCCAGGGCCAGGTACTGCCTCCCTAGGCCTTTCCTAGGCAACAGATTAGGTTCCACAATCAACCCCACTACTATCCCTGTCACCCCACTGCTCCTTCTATATGGGGAGGAGCGGAAAAGAGCCATTCCCCCCTTGGGCAGGGTTCACAGTACGAAGGGATTTCTTCCCTATCCCCACTGTCCACTCCTGCCCCAAGGCAAAAGAAATGGGGCAGGGGCTCCAAGAAGGGGAGAGTGGCACCTCACTCCCCAGTGGACATCTGCCTAAGCCGTGGACTTGCAGGACTCTCCCCTTGCCTACCCAGGCAGGAGAAAGTTAACTGTGTAGCCAGGGGGTCTGCGCCTGGAGAAACAGCTGGGCCTGAGCTGCCTTGCCAGGATCCACCCAAGAGTGGTGCCCACTGACCTGGGGACCAGAAGCAAGAGGCTGTGTGATGTGCCACCAGGGCACTGCTGAAAGGTGGCAGAGGAGGTCCTTCCAAGCTGGATCTCCCCCATCTGGGAACAGGGGGGCCCCTTCTTCCCTACACCTTCCCACTCCAGCAACCTGGAGGACCGCAAAAGCAACTGAGGACAGTAGGCCGGAGAGTATCCTGAATTAGATATGAGAATGAGATTTTAAAGTAGACTGACCTAAGTTTAGTGTTTGAAAATGAAATAGAGTAAAGGAATCTGCCCACGATGTGCTAAGGGAAAAGCTTTTTGTTTTTGATTTGTTAGGAGCAAATCAAACTGGGAGATAGCGATTGGAAACACCAAAGTCATTTTATGTTTATACCCCAGTGAGTTGGGACTGCTTAGTAAACACTTACGTAACCATAAGCAGTGAGGAGCCCGTGGACGTTTGGACTAGATAAGCTTCCACATCCTTTCCCTCCCTGAGGTTCCAGGTTTGATCAGAGCAGGTAACCCTTTGACAGAGGGCCGCACCCATCCCTGGGGTTCAGTTGTGTACGGGCAAGTTGGGAGGATGGTGGGATTGGTCAGCTCCGGGCTCCTGTCTGAGTCCTGAGGGGAAGACTGGAAGAGGCACCAAAGGTAAAAACGAGGAGAGATACTTCCACTAAACTTGGATAAGACACCGGTGTTAAAGCATTGCTCTTAAGTCACATTTATCTTAGCACAAACTCTCTGGTCAAGAGAAAATGTCTTTCTCTTGCCAACCACTGCATTTAAAGCTGGGCTGTCTAATGCAGAGGCCACTAGTCACATGTGGCTACTTAAGTATAATCGAAAATTCAATTCTTATATCACACTGGTCACATTACAAGTGCTCAGTAATCACATGGGGCTAGTGGTTACTGTATTGAATGGTGAAGATATAGAACATTTCCATCTTTACAAAAAAATTCTATTAGGCAACTCTATTTCAAAGAAAAAGCTATTTGTTCCAATGATGGAAGAGAAAATGGCCCAGCTGGACTTCTGGGATATCATTTGGTATGCACAAAATTAAACATTCCAAGCTTTATGGGCAGGTCAAAGGTTAAAGTGATGTAACAGAAAGAGAGAGAGAAGCAGCCCATTTCTGCAGGGAGCCATGGTGAGCCCTTAACTCTGCTTTGGGAACCTGAGGGCTGCCATGGAGGCGGCTTTGGGGCCAAGGGGGCAGCCCAGTGCCTGGGCAGAGGCACTGACCCTGGGGAAGTGATGGCGGTGCCTGGAGAGGGGCTGGCGATACTCAGAGAAGGTGATGGCACGTGGTGGGAGGGATTCCACTGTGGCCACCACCTCCCTTCTGGGAACTCTCAAACTGAGTGAGACTCTGAGGGACAAGAGCCTGGGGAATACACATTATGGTGTCCTGTTTTTCCCACCAGGGGCAGGAGATGAGAAGTAGCAGGAGTCTGTTTGTTATCTAACCAGTAACAAATTACTCCAAAACTTAGTGGCTTAAAATAATAATGATTTATTGTCTCTCACAGTGGGTCAGGAATTTGGAATTGAATTGGTAGAGTTTTTCCGGCTCAGGCTGTCTCATGAGGTTGCAGTCATGACTGCAAGGTTGTTTGCAAAGGTTGGCTGGGGCTGGAGGATCCACTTCCAAGGCGGCTCACTCCTATGGCTGGCTAGTTGACATTGGCTATTGGTAGGAGGCCTTAATTCTCCCAATATGGACTTCTTCACATGGGCCTCTTGAGTGTTCTCACAACACTGTGACTAACTTCACCCAGGATGAGCCATTCAAGTGGCCAAGGTGCAAACTGCAATGCATTTTTTGACCCACCGTTGGAAGTCACACACCATTACTGCTTCTGTATTCTATAGTCACACAGATCAGCCCTAAGTCTGTGGGAGGGAACTACTCAAGCATATGAATACTAGCAGGCAAAGTTCATTTGGGGTCATCTTGGAGGCTGGCTACCATGAGGTCACACAGAGCTAAGAACTGCATATCATCAAACTGTATTATCAGAAATCTGTCAGTTGCAAGTGACCAAAACCCAACTGAAACTGGTTCAAGAAAAAGTCAAATAAAAGAGAACTAGCATATATAACTGAAAAGTCTTGATATTGTTGGATAAAAGGCCTTAAATGAGGTCCTCAGGGTTCTGTCTTGGGCTCAAACCTACTTTCTTTTTGTGGTAGCAAGATGGCCACCAGTAGCTCCAGGCTTGCCTCTTCATTTTAGAAAGAGACTCTCTCCTGTTAGCACCAAAGGGCTTTCATCGACCAAAATATTTATATCTGAACTAATCACTGTGGTCCCTTCAGAATATGTTGCTCGGATCCCTTTAGGATATGTTGCTCTGATTGGCCAGGCTTAAGTCACATGCCCATTTCTGAACTGGAGTACTGTTACCAAAAGAAGGGCGAATGGTCCTAAGGTGGAAAAAAATCAACCACAGTTCACTACAAAAGCACATCCATATCTGTCTTGTTTCATAACAGACCCTTACATGATATCACAGTGATTCCCTTAGGATGAAGGCAGCCAATGCCAAACGTCCAACCCAGAAACACATCATTGTTTTCCATCACTCTTCTTACAGAGCCAGCGGTAAATTTATTCCCCTGTGAGATTTGTTTTGCGTAGCTAAGACTAGAGATTTCTCCTGCCTTGACACGCATCTGGTATCTCCATGTCTGGATGGTCCTCCAAGGAGCCACGGCTTTGGTTTATGTTGATGACATCACTTCCAGTGTCCCCTAGTGTGTTTCTCAGCCAGGAGGTGGAAAGAGTAACTTCCCAGCAAGATCTTAAAGATATGTGATTAAAAGTACTTTATTAAAGAGAAATATGACCTTGTATATGCAGGGAATAATAAGTACAGCAACAGCTTACTCATCTAGACCCTGGAGAGCTGATTTAAAATATATTCATCCCTTCAAAACACAAACTCTATTCCTGGGTGGGGAGTCTCTGCAGATCAGTTAAAACACACACAGCTATACACTTAAGTGTTCCCTTGGACTTGCATTGTTTCTAATTGAGCATATAAACATAGTTCTGGACAAGTTTGATTTTCCCCCAGTACACAGCGGATAAGAAACACCAATATAAATGGGAGTTTGGCAGAGAGCTGTTGGAGACTGTCACCGTGTTGCCAGCAGAGATAACATCTGATGGCGTTCTGGTTCCTGCTGCTATTTATTTAACACTGATGGTGGGTAAGGCACTGTGCGGAGCACCTTATATGTCATGTCTCATTCAATCCTGACAAATAACTCTATAAGGTCAGGGCTATTGTTTTCTTCATTTCATAGAGATGGAGGGAAAACTGAAGCTTGAGGATGGTATTAGGTTTATTAAGAAACAATTGAATTATGTGAACATCTGTTTAATAAAAAGGGTTAGTAGATAACACAGTTTAGAAAGACTTCCTTCAAAAATAGCTTACCAGAGGCATTTTAGAGCTTAAAGGGATAAGTGGAAGTTTCGCTTATGAAGTCTGTCTTTTCCTATGACCAGGCACAACAATGAAGTGGCTTTGGGGTGCTTTCCAGGCCTAAGAGACTGTATGCCTGGAGGACTGGGCCTCCAAGGTCAGATAACTTTATAAATGGTTCTGAGGGGGGTGTCTAGTGGAACAGCCACTGTTCCTGTTGGATGCCTCCAGAGTCCCATCGGGGCCCAGGAGGGGAAGTGTGTGGCAGCAGCGGACCTTGCAGTCTCAGGGTGATTGCTGATATGGCCCCAGCATCTCTGTGGTATGTGTGATTCCTACAGGTGCATTTCTGCAGCCAACCTGGCGTCCTGGCTGGAAGAACACGAGACCTGCTTCAGCTGTGGGTGCCCACAGGCCTCAGATGCCCTCATCCCCTATCTCAAGATTATACAGACACATCCAAATAAGTATTTGTTTGAAGAAGGGCCTCGTCTTTTGACTTGAGGTCAATGCAGATCTTATTTGCTGTCATCCTGCCCTTGGTTCAACTGGTTGAGAGAAGCCATCAGCTTGAATGTTTTCTTAGCCTTGACAAGCAAACAAATGGGAAAAAAACCAGTGTGTGTTTTCTTCTCTCACAGTGGTGTATTAAGAGGCCCTTCTGGGTCCCTCTCAGTGGAGTGGGTATGGTATTGTGAAGGATACTGGCAGAAGGCACTGAGAATGCGTGGTTTTCATAGGTGGGGTGTGTGAGTGTGTTCATTCTTGCAGATTTTTACAATACAATGCAGTCTCCCCAGACCTGAAAGGAAGCTGAGATGATCCAATCCTCTTTGAATGCCAGTGTCTCCAAAGAGCTCAGGAATTTCATGGTTTTCTGGAACTTAGACCTATGATATGAAATGCTTCAGTTTCTGACCCTTGGCAATTCTAATACATTCATTGTTCTTTCCAGCCTGAGACTGATACATTCAGCAAGCACTGTGCTAGGCAAGGAAGAGGCTGTGAGGAAGAAAACCCATATATCAAAATTGGCCTTTAAAAAATAGAATTGATTGGGGCCGGGCGAGGTGGCTCATACCTGTAATCCTAGCACTCTGGGAGGCGGGAGGACTGCTTGAGTTCAGGAGTTTGAGACCAGCCTGAGCAAAAGCAAAACCCCATCTCTGCTAAAAATAGAAAATTTAGCTGGGCATCCTGGCATGTGCCTGTAGTCCCAGCCACTCAGAAGGCTGAGGCAGGAGGATCCCTTGAGCCCAGGAGTTTGAGGCTGTGGTGAGCTGTGATGACGTCACTGCACTCTACCCGGGGTGACAGAGCGAGACTCTATCTCAAAGAAAAAAAATAATAGAATTGATTAACCAGATTCCAAACCTCCATGCGAACTGAGGGCATAATGTTCTATTTCAAAGAGATTTATTTTCAGACTGCAATGTATAAAGATCAAATATACACCCATAAGCATGTGGTGCTGGCTAGTCCTAGCTGAAATTGCAAAGGAAAGGACCTTGGATTTCCCCACCCTCCTTTTTTGCAACCTTTTACTACCTTTTAATGATTCCCCTGAACCAGATGTTCCATGCTCTTAGAACATCCTCTCCCAACAGGGAAAAAAAAGCTATGTAATAAATTAATTCAAAGGAAAAGAAGTAGGACTGTGTTGTAATGTTTTATGTTGCCCAGAAGCAATATATTTTAAAAGACAACCTCTAAAGAGTGGGACACTTTGCAGGAACAGGTTTCTTTTTTGGTAGGGGGAGGGGACATCCGAGAGCCAGCAAATCAAGGAGAATTGGAGTACATGTATTTCCTAAGTTTTCTGCTCCCCAGGCCTGCCCCTGACCTTTGCTTTCTAGGAGAGGGACCTAGAAGGCTGTGTTCTGCATCATTCTTGTACCAGCTGAGCTTGAGAATCACTGGTTTGGATGATCACTTACTCCGCATCCACACAAGGCTGAAGGTAGTGTAGAGTTGTGGAAAGTTGTGCTTCTTCTAGAAAGACAGATCTGGGTTTCAGTCTTGACTCTGCTACTAGAAAAGTAGCTTGAGCTAATCATTTAGCTTCCATGAATGTTGCCTGTAAATGGGATTAATTACCCTGTTTTTGTAGGGTTGTTGTGAGGCTTAGAAATCATGCATATAAAGGCCTGGCACCAAGTACTCAGTTAATGATAATTCTTTAATTTTTCTTTTCAGATGAGGGTCTCACTATGTTGCCCAGTGAGTGCAGTAACTATTTACAGGCGCCATCATAGCTCACTGCAGCCTCAAACTCCTGACCTCAAGCGATCCTCCCACCTCAGCCTCCTGGGTAGCTGGGGCTACAGGGGCACGCTACCACACCAGGCCTGACAATTCTTAATAGTTGAGTTGAATAAAAAAATTCTTTTTATATCATTTCACATGAGTGTTCAGAGTCTTTTGTTTAGAAAAAAACTTATTTAAATGGTTTCAAACATACATAAAAATATAGAACTGTGGTCCCTAAACCCGGGGCAGCAAACTGGTACAGGTCCGGGGCCTGTTAGGAACTGGGCCGCACAGCAGGAGGTGAGTGGCAGGTGAGTGAGCGAAGCTTCATCTGTATTTACAGCTGTTTCCCACCGCTCACATCACCGCCTGAGCTCTGCCTCCTGTCAGATCAGTGGCGGCATTAGATTCTGCATTATGGCGAGTTGTATAATTATTTCATTATATATTACTATGTAATAATAATAGAAATAAAGTGCACAATAAGTGTAATGTGCTTGAATCATCCTGAAGCCAAACCTATCCCTTCCTCAGTCTATGGAAAAATTGTCTTCCATGAAACCGGTCCCTGGTGCCAAAAAGGTTGGGGCCCGCTGGTATAGAAGATAGTGCAATGGCCCTCCGCATAGCTATTACCTAGCTTCCACGAGGATCAACAGACTGCCCTGCCTTCTTGCAATTCTGTTCAATTTTTTTAAAATGGTAAGAAATGTAACAATTCCTGTGGTAATCTATGCTTGGTAATTTTTTAAGCCTTCTGAAAGATGATGCTACCTTTTTGGGGAAGGGCAAAAATACCCTAAAAAAACTCAGTGTAAGTCAGCACCCTAACAAACGGTAGTGTATTTCTCCTTGAGAAAGTTCTGACTGTACAAAATTCATCCCAACTCGGTCCCTCAGGTACACACAGGGTGTCCGCAAACAAGTCCACTTCCTGGACCAGAGCTCTTAATGGCTGTGACAACGTGCTGTCAGTGGCATTGTAGGGTTAACTCCAACTCCAACAGATGTGTTTTCAAAAACAGCAGAGGGACCTTGCTGGTCTGGGCACAGGAACGGTGTGATAACTGGAAAAACCATATGGTGGATTCACGCCCAGCCATCCCTCCAGCCGACTGCACGACTGCACGTTGTGTGCAGAAACCTGTGTGTTGGAGAAGCTCCCCTCAGAGTGACGAAAGTGCTGATGAGGCTGAAATCCCCAGCCTGATGTGCTCAAAGGTCTGCCGTTGCAGAGTGTGAAGGACATTCATTTGTGACTTATCCCTTCCTTTCTCCCTTCCCAACAGACCTCTGAGTGTTAGCACATTGACAAGGTGACATGTGGTCCTTGTCTTTAGCTATTTCTAAGGCTCATTGTTTTTAAATCATCACTGTGATGTACTAATAACCCCAGTGAGAACTCACAGCTCCCAGTGTTTATTCATAAGTTAACCATTGAATGGAAAACAGATCAGCCTCATAAGGAATGACTGCACACCTCTTGTGTTTTCCTGGATAGAACTGGAGCTCATTCTCCTAAGTGAAGTGTCCCAAGAATGGAAAAATAAGCACCACATGTACTCACCATCAAATTGGTTTCACTGATCATCACCTAAGTGCACATATAGGAATAATATTTACCGGGCGTCGGGCAGATGGGAGAGGGAGGAGGGGATGGGTATATACATACATAATGAGTTTGATGTGCACCGTCTGGGGGATGGACACGCTTGGAGCTCTGACTGAGGGGGTGGTGGGGGCAAGGGCAATATACGTAACCAAACATATGTACCCTCATAATAAACTGAAAAAAAAAAAATAATGACTGCAGCCTGAAAAAACAAAATAGGAAAAGGAAGAAAAAAACCCACACAACTGCCTGGTGAAGTTCAGAGTTCAGCTCTGCTGACTGTTTGGAGCAGAAATCAGGATTCATCATCATCTAGTTCTTAGCCTATGAATCCAGGGCCAAAGACCCTTGTGGGGCTGCGCTGCTGGGAATGGCATGTTGCAGGGCCCTGAGACCGCTGAAGTCCAGGGAGGTCTGGGACTGGCAAAAAGACGAAAGGGTGGCACGAGAGCTCAAATTCATGGCAGCAGTGTTTGGTTTCATTGTTTTGTTGTTGCCTTCAGGAATTCACCAGGAAACTTCTAAGGAAATTTCACCCTGGCAGTCAGACACCGGGTCCCAAGCGGCTAGGGCAGCACTGATCCCCGCTGACCCCACGCCCCAGGCCTGCGGAAGGGGTGGCTTTCCCACAGGCCAGGCGCCTGCTGTGGAACCAACCCAGAGCACCGCAGCCACACACTCGCATTCCTGCCAGGTCACTTGCCTGCGCCCAGCTCCCTCCCTGGACGTCGGTAATCCCTGCAACAATGCCCTGTGACTGCAAAGCTTGAGACTTATCTCCCAGGGCTGGACCTGGAACTCTGTCTTGGCACATTTCAGGCATGCTGGGCAGAGAGGTCAAAAAGGTGTCAAATTTTACTTAACCGACTAAAACCTGTTAATGGCAATTAGAGGCTGGGAGCAGGGGAAAGGGAGGAAAGAAAGGAGAAGAGGAGAGGAGGACGGAAGGTGGGAGGGTGGGCATAGGGCCATAGTCACCAGTAAACAGGAGGCCCAGCTCCTAATCTCTGCTAGCTGGAACGGAAAACATTTCCTCCTTCCCTAGGATGTTTTACCTTTCTTAGGATAAGCTTTTCATTCCTTCTGAGGAGGAGTAACAAATTGACTTAAAAAAAGAGTTTTCCTTTAGATGGCGGAAAGGAGAATCCCTCAGCAATGCCACACCCCGCCCTGATAGTCTTCAAGGCTCTTTGTGTCTTAACCTTACGCTGAATTCACCTTTATATATTTTGTTACTATAATGACAACGTGGCTTTCTCTCACTCCTTCAATTTTAAAATTGCTCTATTCATTATAAATCATCCCACTGAAATATCTAAGTTTTTCCCAAGTGAAGAAAAATGTTAGGCAAAATGGGGGATCCCTTAAATGCCACCTCTCCCCCCAACTCCGTCAGCAGCCACCAGGCCCCAACACAGTGCGTCTTCCATGCCCTACTTAGCCCAGCTTAGCCCAGCGGACGTCACTTCACGTATCAAATAATTTGCTGGGGACAAGTCAGGCTTCCACCTGAAGTACCTGGAAAAGTGCCCACAGCCCCTGGCTGCCGGAGGCTTCTCGGAAAAGAAATGCCTCCCAGGGGTAACTTTTTGTTCCCTTCTGTGTGAATGAAACTCACCAGTCCTAGAAACTGCTTGCCCACATTTGGTAGGGCTTCCTCCCTTGGAGGGATCTGAATAAAAAGCCTGAGAAAAGGGCTCCTTTTCTCCTAAAGCCTGCCAATTGTCTTGCTCCTGGGCCACCTGGCTCCCCTTAGCCTCATGCCTTTGTACAGCTAGTGTTGACATCAGGTTAATTACACAGTCCTGTGTTTACAGTCGGGTCTCCTGAAAGGTGAGCAGAAAGTTAGCAGCCCTGTCGTGGAGGCAGGTTGCAAAGCTCATTTCATTTACTTGCGCTTCCATCTGAAATGGACTTTGCAAACACTAACTGGTGGGTGACTCACACACATCCCTACTTTGTCAACAAAGAAATGGGCACAAGGCGGAAGCTCCTGGTCCAGGGCCACACAACCAGGTGTGTCAGTCACAGGGCCAACCAGTACTCTTGGGGCTCGGCTCATGTTCTGCTCTCGCCCTGGGTGGCTCCGCTTCCTATGGACAGCACGTACTCTTGGGATATCTTGCAAGCTTGACAGGGGAAAAACATTAATATACGTTTGAAAAAATGCAGCACTGCTTAAGTGCTAGCAACTCAGCTTTCCAAAGGCTCTAGCTCTGCATCAGAATCATTGAGGACTAGCCTTTCAGGGCAATATGCAAATAGAGCTTCATGCAGGTGGGGAGTGTTCATGTTTTCTTGGCTGCTGCATCCCAGTGGCTAGACCTGTGGCTGGCTCAGGCCAGTAGGGACTCATAAGTTCTAGGTAAATGATGACGGGATCTCGACTGCATTTTGTTAGGCTCTGGGCTGACTGCTGGGCCTTGCCAGCTGGTGCCGTAGAACGCCCTGCACTCCTCTCACACACCTCAGTGAGGAAATGGGCTTCTAAATTGAGCTTCTCTGAAGAAATCACAGAAGATCAGATCTAGAATGGCCTCTGTGCCACAGACAAGGAAATACAAATATATAGAGGTCAGCTGATTTGTTCACGCTCTCTTAGCTGGGACAAGATCTCAGATCTCCTGACTTGATACCCCACACTGGCTTTTCTAGTGCAGCTTTGCCTCGGGGTCAGGCTGCAGCTGTAGCCACGCTGGCTGTCCACAGGTCCCGGACTGAACAGTTATGTAGAGGATTTAGAAACTACAGAGAAAGCCCTGTCCTCACCATTGTGCCCTCAGCCCTGGAAAACTGAGTTGCTACACAGCTTCCTGTTAGGCATTCATGTGAAGGGCAGGCATTGTGCAGACTCTAAGCCAGGCTTGGCAAAATGAGCCTTTCTAAGGAGCAGCTCTCTTAATTAGAGGGCATTTTGTTTCAGAAACAATCTTGGTGGACTGTATGAATGGGAATCATAACAGCACTCCCCACTCCACATGCCGGGAAGTATATGTTTCTCCTTATCTTCCTTCAGGAAACTTCAGTTAGTTGTGGGAAAATTCTTATTTCCTGGGTAGAAAATCTAAGGCAGGCAGATGGATGTTTGATTACCTGTGAGGAACTATATTGGGGAAACTCCCAGGGGACAGAATTCTAGCATCACCTCTTTTCAAAGTCTTGTACATGTCTTAAATGCAAATAGGTAGCCCATTTTTCTTTGAAGGGTATTTTACAAAAGGACTGGAAAATATATGCTGTGTGAAGGAGGAATATCTGGAACCCTTCAGATCAACTCTAGTCCTTACAGCTTAGAAATCCTGTGATTCAAACCAACCCTGGATGCCTCTGGTCACCCCCAATTCTGCACTATCTTTTCTTCCCAGTTTAGGAAAGTGCACCTGCTCAAGGGCCCGGGTCTAGAGTGGTCAGAGCTTTGCCTAGCCCTTAGAGTGACTACCAGGCCCTTCTGTTAAGTGTTAATATTTGGAAGTTTCTACTTGCAGAGCCTGGATCTGAGAAGAAGCAACTGAGCAGACTCTGGGAAGTTCTCTTGAGCTGCTGGTCTGCACCGTACAGGACAACCCAGTCCCGCCACATTCTTCCACAGAGTCAGAAGTTCACTTAGGTCCCAGGCCTGGCCAGGTTACAGCAGAAAACTCTATGAAAGGCTACTCAGAATGAATTCCCTACAGGTGGTATGTCTGACAGGAGGAAGCAGAGCACTGACAATGACGCTGTCTCTAGAAAGACAGCCCTGTGTGGGCTGCTTTCTCCTGTGTCTTCAAATCTAGATGGCCGTGCCCAGGGACTTGAGAATTTCTCTATAGGGGTGTTTAGGAAGAGCAATACAACTGGAAGCAGGAAGCTGAGAACACACCAACACTCCAATTCTTTATATGAAGAATTGGAGAAGGTGACCCTGATGAGGATAAAGCAGGTCTAAAGTCCCAAAAGCCACCCCTTGGCATGGCACTGGTGCATAAAATCCTAGAGGCAATTCCTACAAAACAACTTGAGCAGCAGACTCCTCCAACAATTCTGAAAAATGCACATTCTTTGGCAATTAAGAGGAATCTGCTTCGGGTACTTAATCAAGATTGAGAAATATTTTCCAATGGGAAAAGTCACATGGTGTCACCTGTATCTCCTAGAATATATAACGCCTAGAAAGCTCAAATGACATTTTCATGTCTTCCTGGGTGCCAAGCCAGTGAATGGGCAGCATGAAATGTTTATAGCAACAGTCATTACTAAAGTTTCTCACAGGGCTGAATCCAATTAATTAGGCCTAGCCAAACCTGCCAGCCACACCCGGGACCCAGCCGCCGAATAACCCTCCCAGGATTTAGAAACACCCCTTCGACAAACACTCATTTATTACTACCTGTATTCAGTGAATCACCCTGCTACAGATACCACCACACAGAACTTCCTCAAAACACAGTGCTTCCTAGACTAAAAGTTAAAGATCTCTGCTTTATTTTTCATTTAAAAATGTTGCTCTTCAAACCACTTTACAAATATTAATTTATATTTCATTTTGACCCACAGTTTGTTCAGACCAAGAACAATGCAGTTTATTTTTCTTCGGGCCCAAATAAAAGGACTGGAGAGTTTCTACCAGCCCCATTTGTTTTCCTTGAAATTTATGTGAGCCTCATTTTCTCCCCAAAGCCTGCAGAATCCTTCCAGAATGTACTAGAAACTCCTCTGAGCCCACAGCTTCGTGCCTTCCTTGGAGGGCCCTCGAAAGTTACTACAGAGCAAACTCACATCTTTGGGTACCAGGGTGACCTTTGGACCCAGGGTGTCATTCAACACACATTTATTGAGCGCAGATTAATGCCAAGTATTGTTCAAAATGCTGGGTGAACAACAGAGATGCTTCCTGCTTTCCCAAGGCTTACCTTCTAGTGGGGGGTGGCTGGGTAGGGGGAGAAAATAACTAATAAACAAAGAACCAAAGTAATTGCTGATAGTGACAAGTGATATTAGGACAACACAGAGGATAACGGCCTAGAGAGTGACTGGGATGTGTGTGTTGAGGTGGTCAGGGGAGCTTCGCATTTGAGTTGAGACCTGAATAATAAATAATATTATGCTAATTGTGTCACATCCTGTTAGATATACTTTTGTATTTTTAAAGCAATCTTACAAGGACATAAACTCAAATAAAGCAAAGAGATCGACTAGGAGACCATTGTCCTCTCATACTATTTTTTTTTTTTTTTGGTGTGGGGCAGAGATATTCAGGGAATGCTGATAAATTTGTTCAGACCTTAAGGTGGGTAACATTGCAATATCTACCAATTTAAAATGCACAATCCTTTGATCCAACAACCTACCTCTAGGAATCTGATCTGTAGCAATAATGGTACATTTGCATGAAGATATATGTATAAAGATATTCACCATAGCCATATACTAGGAACAACCCAAAAATTCATCAGTAGGGGATTGGTTAAGTAAATTATGGAACATGCATATGAGAGAACACTTTGAAGCTGTTAAAAAGAATGAGGTAGAGCTCCAAGATAAATTAAGTGAAAAAAATCAAGGTGCAAGAACTATATGTTTAATATGCTATCATCTTTGAAAATATACATACACATGTATTATCTTTGGAAGAATATATAAAAACTGATAACAGTTTTTAAATCAGTGGGGATGAAGGGAGAATTAGAAAAACTCTATATATTCTTTTGTAAGTTCTTTATTTGTACTTGTATGTATTAGCTACTTAAATATTCCCAACAAATGTTTTGAAAAAGAAAGCATTGTTGTATAAATAATTATATGTGTAACTTTCATACAAAGTTATTTTCATGCATACTTATACATCACAGTTCCAGTTAGAATGAATGTTAAATATTAAAAGTAGAAAAGCTCCTAAAATCAGTTGTGCAGTCACCTTCTTGGCTGGACCAGTAGGCATTTTTCAGCCAGGGCTTCAGTATGGTCTTTATAAGATGGAGTTTAGGAAACATTTCAGGAAAGGCATTTTCTCTTAGGATGGATATCCTCTTTGGAAGACGGTGAACTCATTTCTAATCCACTGAAAGATTTGAACAACACCATGACCAATGTTCAGATAGAGAATTGATGACTTTTCTTGAAAAATACTTTCCAATGCATATACAATATTATTAATATAATTTTCCCCCTTCTCAGTTGGAATAGGCCTTGGTTTCTAAGAATGAATTTGTTCCAGCGGAAATGTTTTTCTCAGCTCTCACAGCTATTTCATGTCTTGGACCATTTACGATTATGGACTGATAAGAGCCTTTCGCTACCAGTAAAATTTTAAGAAATATGATGGAAATCAAATGTGTTTCAGATGTCTGTATTTTAAGCACAATCTCTGTGGTTTCCTACAACGTTGGGCCAGGGAAGGACAGCAAATAATGCTTATAACCTCTATTCCTCATGAGAATAAAATCTGTCCCATGTTAAATAAAGTATTTATGCATATAAAAACTTTATTTAAAAGAACATTTGCCATCAACAGTCTGAAATAGCCATGGAAATGATATTCAGTATCTATTTTTAAAATGCATTAAATATATATCTAGTGGAATTGTGGGGAATTAACTTGCTTGTAGTCAAAATTTCCATAAGCTATAAGGTGGATGTGAGAATTCATGCAGGGGCAGAGCTTTAGGAATCGGCAGAGTGGCCTGCGGGTTGAGTCCCAGTGAGGCTACAGGAAGGAGAGATGGCTCATTAGACAACGCCGTGGTAACACTCCAGAGAACAGCTGCATGTGGAGCTGAGTCAGAGAGCACAACCTGATCAAGGAGGGGCAAAGAGGACAGAAACTGCTCATCACCAGCACGTGGACAGCAACTTTGAATGCTCCATTCAAGAACTGAATGCCTTCAATTGTTGGCAGAGTCTACCCAGTCTGCGAATCCGGGTACAGATGAAAGATATTTCCGAACCCAACTCATGGGCCATTGGTCTTGCACTGCAGCATGTGCCCCAGGGGAGAAACCCAGAGTCAATATTGCAGGAGGCATTTCCAGGTTCAGGCCTGTATCTGTGCCAACAGAAAGATCTTAGGGAAGGAAGTTATTAAAAAGTGGGTCATTGGAGAGGGCTGGGCTAACTCCACATCAGGGTCCCTTGTCTTCATGATCAGGTTTCAAGAAAGGCTTTTGTTTTTGTGGCCCTTGACAACACACACTCTCTCTCGTATTCTTAGGGGAGGGGGAAAGGGGTGCGGTGTGAGTACTGGGTAGTAGGGGAGGGGAGAGAAAAACCTGAGAGAGCCAGAGAGAGGGAGAGAATAACTCAGATGGAACTCTGGAACTCAAGACTCTGAAAGGAGCTCCATTCCAGGGGGGAAGCTCTCTGTTACAGGCAGAAAATATGTTGAAGATCAATGTGACAAGTGTGAATAATCTTGGATTTTGACTTGTATTTTCCATCTTCTATTTTTGAGATTCCTCTTTGGAGTCACTCAGTTGGAATCAGATGACTTTCTTCGTGAAGCTTGTTATGTCTCTAAGGTCATACTATTAATGATTCAAGCTATAGATTTATTATTTCTTAATTTGTCTTAGAATCATAGAGTTAGAAGGAACAGTAAAGATCTGACCCATTTATTTTACAGATGAGGAAACTGAGACCTAGAGGGGTTAAGTGACTTGGTTCATGGTCTCAGAAAAGCTGGGACTAGAATTGAAGCTTTCTTTCTCCAAGCAGAGTCCATTGCTACTTGAGAAGTAATATTAATTTCCCATTTTTATATGCTGCTCACATTTCTATTCATTTTGTTTCAAACTGTGTGGTCTATTTCCCTGTCCCAAAGAGAACTGAATATGTTGATTCAGCAGGAATTTCCAGAGAAGAGAGAGAGTAGGAGAGGCGGGCAAGGGGAGACAGAGAGAGAGAGAGAGAGACTGTATATAAGGGCTTACATTATTTGTCAATTAAAATCAAAGAAATCTTAATTGACAAATAATGTTCAGATTCACAAACACTTGAGACATAAACTGACTTCAGCTCAAAGATATGAAATAGAGATTAGAGTGAACCTCTGTCTTCAGGGAGAGCCATGGCTGCTTAAGGACTATGGTTCATTTGCTGGCTGATGTTTTGATTTGCTCCGGGATTCTGCACTTAATCACTGTAGGCAATACTCATGCAATGCCAAGGGAAAAGAAATTTGGCATTTTCCAGTTCAATAAGTCTAAACAAACCATATAATTTGGCATGAAGTAGATCATGTTTTACCAGAATTTTCCAGTTTGGCAGTGTATCTTGATCAAACCAACTATCTGTGAAAAAACACAATTAAAAAAATCTGGGGCTTTAACTCACATCTCTTTGTGTAACACATCTCCTGGTGATGGTGAAAGAAACTGTTCTGCTGAGTCAGAGCGATTCCCTCCCTCCGTGGAGTGGGTCTGTGATGCACAGTGACACTTTGGGGGATATATATTGCCTTGTTCCTATGTGTCTTAGTTAATCTTAAGTTAACCTTACTCCTTAAGAATGAGTCCCAAATCTTCTATACCTTGCTGTGGGCTCTGCAGTCATTCACTCAGGAAACGTTATTTATTATTTTTTTAGAAACATCTGGTTTCTAAAAACGACACCGAAGACACAAAGATACCCTCAAGGAGCTCACAGTCTAGTCATAAAGACCTACCTTTAAATAAATAATGACAATGTGGTGTGTGGTAAGAACATGATGGACTTTGTCTGGATAAATTAGAAAGTCTGTCCAAGAGCTGTAAGTCCTGTTCCATTTCTTCTTTCATTAATTCATCTCTGTGGCCGTTGAACTTCACTCTTGAAGACAGCCATCACATGGGTGCCCCACGTCTTAAAGTTGGCTAGTGTTCAGCACACATACCCGCTCCTCCATTTTTACCCCAATGACCTACTTTTGCAGGCAGGTATTGCAGTAGCTTTAAGCCAATATCTCAAAAATGGGGTGCACATAACGATCAATTGAGATGAAGGACAGAAATATCGGAACATCTATTTGCATTCATTTTTATCTAAAAAATTAAGAAAAAATATTGTTTCTCAGCTTTTACCATTGGCACCCTCATTAGGACTGTCTGTTGGATTGGCATGTATCAACTACAGTAGGCATGGTACACTCAGGAAGGAATGCGAGGTCCCCAGAGCAGAGGGAGGTAGCCATGCACTTTCTCCTGCCAGGGTATTGTAGCATATTGCAGTTTACTGGTACTTGGTTGAGTGGATTTAGGATTATACCATCCTAAATTGGGGGTTGGCAAACTATGGCCCATGAGCCAAATCTGGCCTGCTGCATATTTTTGCAAATAAAGTTTTGCTGGAACACGGCCACACTCATTTATTTTCATATTGTCTATGGCTGCTTTCAGACAACAATGGCTGAGCTGAGTAGTTGTGACGGAGACTGTATGTTCTGAAAAACCTAAAATACTTACAGTTAAACTCATTGCAGAAAACATTTGCCAAACCCTGTCCTAAATAGTTCAATTTTTGAAAAATTTTATAAGATTAGGGGGAGGGAGGATCATAACCTTGAAAAACTCTTTGTATCACACCTAAGTTGACTGGTTGGTTCATGACAAAGTTCTTAAAAGAATGGTAGAGTTTAAAGATGAATCTGCTTTTTATTTTATGAAAACACACATCTCAAAGTTGCTGACTTGTTTTTTCTGATGATAAGTAGCTGACTCTAGTGAACTATAAGATATTTTTGGAAAAAAATTGAGATCCACAATTTAAACTGTCTTTTCCAGGTAAAATGACATTTTTTTTTTTTTTTTTTTTTTTTTTTGGAGACAGAGTCTTGCTCTGTTGCCATGGTGTTAGCATAGCTCACAGCAACCTCAAACTCCTGGACTCAAGCGATCCTCCTACCTCAGCCTCCCAAGTAGCTGGGACTACAGGCATGTGCCACCATGCCCGGCTAATTCTTTAATGTATATTTTTAGTTGTCCAGCTAATTTCTTTCTATTTTTAGTAGAGACGGGATCTCGCTCTTACTCAGGCTGGTCTCGAACTCCTGACCTCGAGCAATCTTCCTGCCTTGGCCTCCCAGAGTGCTAGGATTCAGGCATGAGCCACTGCGCCCAGCCAAAAGGACATTTTTAAACAATGAATGAGAAATGCTTATATATTTCACGAGAAACTCGCTATGGAGTATTTTGAAAAATAATATTTTGATATGTTTCCATTTATGTGATTCTGTTTCTAAAAAATATTAAATGTTATCACACAAAAATGTTCACATCTGCATTCTTAGAAACACTTGGAAGAAGAATTTTCCTGTTTAAAAACTATCTAAATGAAGAGTTTCAGTGGAATTTAAAGCCATATATTAAAAATATAAAAGTACTCTTTTCTATCAGTCTGCAAAAATGAACTGATTGACATCTGGAAATATGAATATTTGCTAGCTCTATTTCAATAGAAATCTTTCCTTAAAAAAGTTAAAAATGAAAAATGAGTATCATGATTTAGTAGGCTCAGCCAATGATGGACTTCTTTACTTTATATGTATCTTTGTGATGTTATTTTTCCAGCTACTATTATTTTTTAGTGAAACTAAAAAATATTTTGTGTATATTTAACAATTTAAAAAACTAATATTTTAAAAATCTTTTTATCTTTTATTTTATATTATTTAGTCATCTTTTTCTTACTCATTTTATTTGTTTTATAATGTATATAATTTATTAGTAGGGAAGATATATATATAATTTATGAATAAATAAACATACATTGGGGTGGATACTCCTGAAGTTCTTAAAGATAGGAATGTAATATCATAATGTTCAGAGACCAGTGATTTGGAGTGTGAACTTGGACTTTAGCAGACATAGGTTTAAACAGGGCTCTGTCATTTATTGGCTACATTTTCTTGATTAAAATAATTTACTGTATGCCTTATTTTCTTAACTATAAATTGAGATAAGGCACATAAAGCACTTAGTACAGAGCCTGGCACATAGTAAATGTTCAATAAATCTCAGTAAATATTACTACTGTACCTAAATAGCTCCAAGTTCTCCAGCCTTCTAAGGTCACCCTATTTTTTTCACATTTCAATGAAATAACTCAACTCCTCCCATCCCACCTATTTATGGGAAGACCAGTATATGTTCCTGAATTTTTGAGGAAGGTGCTGTCATAGTCCATTCAAGCTGCTATAACAAATTACCATAGACTGGTGGCTTATAAACAACAGAAATTTATTTCTCACAGTTCTGGAGGTTGGGAAATAAAAGATCAAAGTGCTAGCAGATTTGGTGATGGCCTACTTCCTAGTTCATAGGACAGCCATAGTCCTTCTGTGTCCTCACGTGGCAGAAGAGACAAAGGAGCTCTCTGGGGTCTCTTTTGTAAGGGTGCTAATCCCACTAATGAGTGCTCTGCCTTCATGACCTAATCACCTCCCAAGGCCCTACCTCCAAATACCATCATACTGGGGTTTAGGTTTCAACACATGAATTTGGGAAGAGCATAAACATGCAGTCCAGAGCAGTGTTTAAATTCTGCTGGTAGTTACATTTTCCTGGTGGTTGCCTGACCTCCCTCTCCGGACTCAGTTCTCTATTACCTGCAGGCTTCAGCTTGATCTTTTATCTGAATGATCCCAAGAGTGGCTATAGTAAGACATTACTTAAGACTGTGGATAATACAGAGTAAATACAGTTGAGAACTGGAAAGAACTTAAAGTTTAGGCATAAGACAATACTCTTCCTAAGTTTATGGACTGCTGCCCATTGCTAGTAACATCTTACTGATTCTGTCCAGTTTTGGGCCTGGCCTGTCTTCCTGCTGTTGGCACTATTCTTTTCATTCAGAAAACTTTCTGCTTTCTTAGATCTTCCCGGTATTCAAGGTCCAACTCCAGTTTCTCAGACCACTACAGGCTACTCTGTTATGCCAGGGCCCTAAGTACAGCTGTAGTCTAGGCACTAAACTTCTCCAGGAGTGCCATTCACACTGACAAGTGAATAATGCTGCCTGGAGTTGTACAGTAAGGTAGCCCTGATCCTTTCATCAAGAGTGGGGGGGTGAATGCAAACACTTCATTTTCAAAATCAAGTAGCCTATTAACAGGGCTTCCTAAAGAAAAAACCATCCACCATAGGTGGCACGTGAGCTCTCTCTCTCTCTTTCTTTCTCTCTCTCCCTAATAATTAATAGCTTTCAAATTTACTGTTTTTCTGTACTGACTCCAAAGTTATCAGATTGAGTTTTTAGGTAGAAATCAAGGTCAAAATTTTTTGAACTTCTTTTCTCCTTTAAGAGTCTCTAAGATGGAGCTGGGGTGAAAATAAAAGATTACCCCCACTTTCTCTTTCTATATCAAGCCCTAGCAGTCTTTATTTCTTCCCCTTTCTACCACCACCACTACCAATAGCAATAATACTATTATCACCGTCATGACCTACATGACCACCTTGACCACAAACATCACCATCCCTATTACCACCATAACCATCACCACAACACCATCTCCATCACCATTGTACAGTTGACCTTTGAACAACACAGGTTTGAACAGCATAGGTCCACTTATATGCAGATTTTCTTCTACCTCTGCTACCCTGATACAGCAAGACCAACCCCTCCTCTTCCTCCTCAGCCTACTCAATATGAAGATTACAAGGATGAAGAGTTTTACGGTGGTCCACTTCCACTTAATGAATAGTAAACATATTTCTTCTTCTTTATGATTTTCTTAGTAACATTTTCTTTTCTCTAGCTTACTGTAAGAATACAATATATAATATATATAACAAACAAAATATGTGTTACTCAACTGTTATCAGTAAGGCTCTGGTCAACAATAGGCTATTAGTTAAATTTTTGGGTAGTCAAAAGTTACATGTGGATCTTTGCACAGGGGATTGGTGCTCCTATTCCTCATGTTCTTCAAGAGTCAACTGTATCATCATCACTACCATCATCATCACAATCACCATCAACATAAAGGACCACCATCATCACCCCCAGTAATTGAGATCACCAACACCATAGCTATCACTACCTCCTCGCTGGCTTTTCTGAGGCCCTGTGGCAAGTCTGTGAAAAGCTGCCAAAGCACTCTAGAGTTCTTTATCTTGGGAATTCTATAGGCATGTTTGCCAGCTGTCTACTTCCAACTTCTTTCTTTTCTTTTCTTTTGTTTTTTTTTTTTTTTTTTTTTTTTTTTTTTTGCTCACCAGATGCCCTTTCCCTCATTTCTGGAGAGAATTATAGAACTAAACCCACATCCTAGCCCTGATCTATTGCTTCCACACAGCCTAACTACAGGCTCTGACAGTGACCTCTCAGATTTGCGACTGTTCCTGAGCCTTGTTAAGCGTATGTGGTCATGGTTCTGTAATATTGTTTCTATCCCCTTCATCCTGTTGTCTCCCTTTGTCTCCAGAGAAAACAAACTCCCTGCTCTATTTCCTGGATCTAGCCCTATCCACACAACTCTAACTCTAGAAAAAGGACATGGCAATTATGTTAAGTGACCCCTTGCCTTTATCAGCTCCTTTAGCTCCTTGGCTATCCTGGGACAAAAAACACCAAAGTCAGACGTTTTCCATTCACTTGGCACCCCCATAAGAGACTGGCCATCTGCCACTCTTGGAGCCAGCTTGCTTCCCATATACTCTACTCCCTGATGGTAGGTTTCTATTAAACCAGAACAGCAGGGATGGGATTGCCCTTCAACTGGAGGGTGTGTCAGTGCAATGGTAGCAGCTTTTTCACAGTAGCTTCATGATCCACCACTGCCCCCAGCGTGGAAAATATAACCACTGTGGCACATCTTCACAAGTAACATTGGCCACGAAGGCACAGACTTCCTAAAGGCTTTTAATTTTCTTTCTTTTTTTTTTTTTTTTGAGACAGAGTCTCATTCTGTTGCCCGGGCTAGCGTGCCAAGGTGTCAGCCTAGCTCACAGCAACCTCAAACTCCTGGGCTCAAGCAATCCTACTGCCTCAGCCTCCTGAGTAGCTGGGACTACTGTCATGCGCCACCATGCCCAGCTAATTTTTTCTATATATTTTTTAGTTATCCAGCTAATTTCTTTCTATTTTTTTAGTAGAGATGGGGTCTCGCTCTTGCTCAGGCTGGTCTCAAACTCCTGAGCTCAAACCATCCACCCGCCTCGGCCTCCCAAGTGCTAGGATTACAGGCGTGAGCCACTGCGCCTGGACTTAATTTTCTTTTGAACTGTATAGGGTCTAATATAGAACAGAGAGGGAAGAGAAATCATATGTTAAAAAGTAAAAATGCTTTCCCTGGAGTTAGGAGCACCCCTATAGTAGGAACTAGAAGAAAAAATTTGACACAGTACCTGTACATCTCAAGTAAATCAAATAAACTAACTTTTGGTTTGATAATACAGATTGAATGAGAGTGGTGTATATTAATAATGTAAGTGGCAGCCAGCAATAGTGATAATAAGTATAAATTCTGGAACCAAACTGCGTGGGTTTAAACTTGGTTCCCCTATTTACTTATTGTGTGACCTTGGTTATGTTACTTAACCGCTTGGAGCCTTAATTTTTCCATCTGTAAAGTGGGGATAATAACAGTACACAAAGTTATAAGGCTTAAAGTAGTTAATGAATGAACAGTACTTAGAACAGTCTCTGGCACCTATGAATTCTGTTATCCAAAAAATTCTTTGTTATGTCACTTGTCTTTTTAGATACAATCATAACAGTAATGTTCTCATGAGTCCATGTCTGGGTAAGAAAGAGCCCAAACATCTACTTGGTTGTCGAGGGTGCCTCTAGCCTTTTCTTCATACATTCTGAGAGACTTGTATAGGGCCATATAGGGGACAGGGTCCTTAATTTGCCTGCTCTAAGAATTATCTGAGATGTTTGTCAAAATTCAGGTTTGAGAAAGGGTCGGGAATCTGTTTTCACACACTCCCAGGTGGTCATAAGGCAGCTCAGGGAAGTTAGGAGTTGGCAAATAATGGCTCATAGGCCAAATTGTACGGTCCTTTCTTTTCCCCTTGCTAACAGAACCCCAATTTTGCCAGGTATGGGTGAACACTTGCTTAATGGATCACCCCTGTGCCCTAGGTAGTGAATGTTGTTTAGTTCAAAGCATTCATAATGATTCTGTCCCCCTGGCCAGGGATTGATTTAGGCACAGTCTCATTATGCAACCCAGGACAGTAAAACATAAATGGAAATCCACTAGGGTGCTATTATAAGGTTTAGCTAATTCTTATCAGAAAAAAAAAAAAAAGTACTACATAAGGATCATCCCTTTCTACATTTGGATGCTGCAGATGATATGAGAAATTTTGTGCCAGAGCAGTCATCTTGCAATCATGAGGGGGAACCAAGAGAACCATACAGAATCCTTGGAAATGCTGCACCTTTGAATTACTCAATCTCGGAATAACTTCATCTGGATTTCTGTTATGAGAGAGCAAGAATTCATTATATTATGATTTAAGACACTTCTATGTATCTTTACCAAAACTATCTTATCACCTTGACCCTCTCCACAAGACTCTTTGGAGGAAGGTACAATAGTGAACAAAGCTGAGTGGATGTCCAATCCTTCAAAGCAAAGCTCCAGATGAGGTCTTCTAGTAAGAAGTTCCTGATTATGAACAATAAGAAGCTGCTTAGGGCTGGAGTGACTTTTAGTAAGATTTGAGAAATTAACAAGATCTCTACAAAAGACAATGTTCTTTAACAAGGGGCTAAAGAAAACCCTGTACTTTGCTAAGCTTAAGGAAGCTATTTTATAACCTGGAACACAATGCCCTTTCAAGAAGGAATTCACTGGGTTCTAGAAGCTAATCAATAAATGCTTTTCTAAATAGCTTGGTACCTTTCCCTAGCTAAAAACAAAAGATCACCTAAAGGAAGCTTGAATCTGCATCGTAAATCTACCATTAGACAACCTCAATGTTAAAATTTTCCATCCTACATCTTTTTCATCAGCAAGTTTTCTTAAGCAATTTGCCTTCTCCCCCATTTTTAATGAGAGATCCATTGAACTGGGCTATCTAACTGTAGTGCTTGCCATTATTCAGTATTTAAATACCTCTTTGAAGAAAACTTATTTTAAGTTGTTTGTCTTTAGCATGTAGATACACCACTCTTGGAAAGCCACTGGTATTTCACTCTTTTGGAATTTCACATAACTTTTTAAATTTTCAACAAGCATTTGGAATTTTTCACTTTTGGAGTACTCTTTTTAACTACTAATTTATATTGGTACAGTTCTCTGATGAATCTCTAATATCATTACTACTATTTTTACTACTTGTATTAGTTTCCTATTGCTATTGGTACAAATTACCACAAATGTAGTGACTTAAAACAACACAAATTTATTCTTACAGTTCTGGAGGTCAAAGTCCTAAAATCAAACCAATGCAGGGCTGTGTTCCTTCTGGAGGCTCCAGGGGAGAATCTGTTTCCTTACCTCTCTCTCCTAGCTTCTAGAGGCCACCTGCATTCCTTGGCTTATGGCCTCAACCTCCATCTTCAAAGCCAGCAATATAACATCTTCCAATCTCTCTGACCTTTCTGTCCCCCTTTCTGTCCAATAAGGACTCTCATGATTACATTCAGCCCACTAGCATGATCCAGGATAACCACCCTTTCTTAGGATTCTTAATTTAATCAGAATGTAAAGTCCTTCTTGCCATATAAGGTAATATATTGACAGGTTCTTGGGATTAGGATACCTTTAGGGGCTGTTATTCAGCCTACCACACAACTTCCTACTCTTGCTGCTGCTGCTACTACTACTACCACTACTACCACTGGCTAAAATTTGATTTTGTATGAGCCAGGCACCATTCTAACTGCTTTATGCTCTTTATGTCAATTAGTCTGAAAGCCACATACTAAAATAGTGTAGAGAACAGCAGACAGACTTGTGACTAAGCCACTGCTTTCTGATAAGTAAATAACAATAATTTATCACTAATTTGAGTAATAATTCACAATATTGCTGCATTCTCACTCCTGTCGAGCACTGACTTGCATATGCCTACAAGCTAAGCTTGCAAACTTGTAACTTTAGAAAAATATAGTCATAAATCTATAGTCCTCTGGATAGACACCTGCATTTAGAAGAAATCCAGCTACATTTATGAGTGACTGGGACTACAGCTTGTAAAAACTGGGTCCAATTACCTTAGATCACTGAGACCAATGCTAATTGGAGATTTATGGTTGCTGCCCCTAAATGAAACAATTAATTGTACACAGCTTAGAAACTGACTTAAATCCTTGACCAAGGTGATACAAAATGTGTAACTTTTCCTGACCTTTGTCAGCAAAGTGTGGGTTAATGCCCAAAAGCCATCACTGCTGCACAAAAAACAATTTATAAACTGATGGTTGCATAAGAATTTCTTATAACATGGAAGATTATCACATTATCATCTGGTTGAGAAGCACCTGTTTAGTGTACACTTGCCACTCAAATCTGTCAAATGCAGTCCTTAACGTACTATACAATGCAGCTCTGATGTATCTAACTTGAGGCCCACCAAATGACAATTTGATACCTAAGACTTGATAAGCATTAGAAGGGTTAGAAGCTCTTGAACACTAGCCTGAACCTAGTGTTCAAGAGCCTGTTGTAGTGTTCAAGAGCCTGTTGGCTGACTTGATTAAGGCTATTTTAAGATTGGATATAACTAAGGAGATACACCTAATTATAAAAGGAAATTATTTAAACTTGAATATAGAAATAGTCCAGCCCAGTGGTTCCCAGACTACTATGAAACCCAACAGCATATGAGAATCATCATAAGGAATCCATTAATTCATTTGAGCACCAAATATACATCTCTGTAGACTAAATATTAATATATCCTACATATCAAATACAGATATATATGGTAATGATGAGTAATGTAAGTTTGCTTTAAAAGAATCATTGAATTCCTAGTTTTTGGTCATTCTGCATTTTATAAATCATTAGGTACTTAAGTACAATTAAATACTATCATGAAGAGTCCATGAAATTCTGACATACTTAATATGGTTGGGCACCACTCCCTCTAGCTTGAAGAATTTAGCAAGTGTCCATGAAACACTTCTAACACACAAATCCTTCCCTTCACGTAAGATTAAAGTCTTCCAGAAGATATGTGACGCAGTGAGTTAAGCAATAAGACCAACTAATTAATGCTAATGAAACCTTTCAATAGCATGTTTTTCTTTCTACAATGATAGCTTATGAGTAAAGTAAGTTAAAGAAGGTAGAAAGCACTGTTTAATTTCATTTCTCTAACTTTTCTGCAATAAGGGTACTTAAATCAATAAACCAGACGGAGTGTTTTAAAAACCCAACACTAGTTTTTTCTAAGGAAAATGTATATGGTTTGTTTTTTTAGACAGAGCCTCACTCTGTTGCCCAAGCTAGAGTGCCCTGGCATCAGCTTAGCTCACAGCAACCTCAAACAAACTCCTCGGCTCAAGCAATCCTCTTGCGTCAGCCTCCTGAGTAGCTGGGACTACAGGCGTGGGCCACCATGCCCAGCTAACTTTTTATATTTTTAGTTGCCTGACTAATTTATTTCTATTTTTTAGTAGAGACAGGGTCTTGCTCTTGCTAAGGCTGGTCTTGAACTCCTGACCTCAAGCGATCCTCCCACCTTGGCCTCCCAGAGTGCTAAGATTACAGGCATGAGCCACCATGCCCAGCCAATGGCTTTTAATTTTTAAGTAAATGCTGTAAGTTGTTTGTACAGCACTCTACAAAAAATTTTTGCATTGGGTTTCAAAGTTGAAGTATTCTTATTTGTACTCTTTAGAAAACAACTATTTCAAAGATGAGAAAACTTAACCGTGTGAAAGGTTAAGTGATTTGTCCAAGATTACAGTTATAAAAGAAAAGCTTATTTTCTTAAAACATCACACTGCAATAGCAACAATGTACGTGGTGTGGATTAGAGTCTAGAAAAATGCTATGCAGAATTTTCTAAAATGCATTTTGACTGTGGGATTCTGATTAAAGAAAACTGGAAATATTTTCTAGTCATTTTACTTTCCTTAAATGAACGAGAAAAAAAATCTCTGATTTAATCAGACAGTATTGTTGAATGTATTCTTTTTAATTCAGATCTCATATAAAAAATTTTCTTCTTTCAAGTTTAGTATTTCAGGCCCTAGTGATTATTTTTAACTAAATAATTGTTTACTAACACAGGTTTATAACAAAAGATACAAAGGATTAGATTCATAATTCTAAGGGATCCAATATTTATAAACTTTGCACACATAAAAAAAATCTTCCTGTCTATAGGATTATATGATACTGAAATATCTCAGGGAGTCTACAGACTCTCTTTTCCTGGAAATCTTAACCATAGTTTAAAAGAGTAAGTTCCAGCTTCATGAAATGGTGTACATGACAGCTATAGGAAGAAAGCTATTGAACGTCTTTTAGTATCTTTTAAATAGATGTAACTATTACAAATTTTAGACTGACTATATAGTTATTGCTTAGTTAAAACAATATACTATTACAGGGATTTAAAAATTATTACACTAGGGGCAAAGAACTGTTAGAGATGCTCATATATACCAAGATGACTTTCAGTTGGCTGCAATCTAAGGTGCTTGATTGCTAACAAGAATACTACAATTCCCTTTTTATATTTCCTTCACACCTGTGACAACCTGCTCATGTTTTTTCTCTATTTCTTTATATGTTTGCTAATATAGGCTGAGTATCCCTTATGGGAAACAGTTGGGACCAGAAGAATTTCAGATTTTGGACTTTTTCAGATTTTGGAATATTTGCATTATATGTATCAGTTGAGTACCCCTAATTCAAAAATCTGAAATCTGAAATGCTCCAATGAGCATGTCCTTTGAGCACCATGTTGGCGCTGAAAAAGTGTCAGATTTTGGAGCATTTTGGATTTTCAGATTAGGGATACTCAATCTGTATAAAACTTGTCCCTTCCCTCCAAATACTTACCTGCAAAATAAAATATTCACTCTACTCTTGTGACTTAAAGTTGAATGCTAGATAATGTACTTTCTGTGGATTCCCTGGGTACTGAAGTTTAAGCAGCATGTTCTGGTTAGATCTGTTCAGTCAGTCATTCTATCATACATTCATCCAACCAACCAGCCACCATTTATAGATTATATATCATACTATGTGTTGACTTCAGTTATCTTAAATGGAACCAAAACAACAGAAGTATTTTTTAAAGTATTACCATAACTTTTATTTTTGCTTAGTTTTATTAAAAAAATAAATATGTCATAAAGCTTTCTTTTTCTTTAGGGAGAAAAAAGGAACAAGTTTCATAAAATCAAATAGGCAATGGTATGGTGTCTTAACTTGAAAAAGATTGGGAATCACTGGTTTACAAGTTATAATTGAATGAAAGAGCTGTAACAGCCACAGTTGGCCGTTTCATGACAATGGCAGCAAACAACAGGATCAACTAGGGCAAAATAAATAACTGTGTGGAAGCCCTGATAAGTGCTTAAACAGACTGATTCACTGGAGACATCAGTATGGATATATCTTGCTTTAAACAACACAGAAGTTCCTGAAAAGTTTTGTGTAAATGAAACAACCACAAACATATCAGGAGAGCTTGATATCTGAAGGAATTCTATGGTGCATTCTCTTGTGAACAACCACTTCCACTTCTGTAAATCCAGATATTTGCTTTGCTTAAGGAGAAGATACCTAGCTGCTACCTCTCTGAACTGAGGCACAGCATACTCATCTACTGGTACTCCAGCTGGGCCAGTGGCACAATTTCCAAGTTTGTGTTTCTATTAAGTAGTGTAAGTAAGGTACATTCAGCCAGGGAACCCAGCTAAATCTGGCAAAGCAGGTATAGGGGTGGGATCGCCATCTACCAATAATTCCAGCAAGTATTTTTGAGAATCTACTTTGTGCAAAGCATGGTAATAAACCTTATCACTCTGGCTGTAGATGTTCTTCCTTTCTCTAAAACTATCAGTCATGGGCTACGTCTGGAACCCCAAAAGAAAGTAATATTTCTAAATCCTCAAGTCTGGCTTCAAGCAAATTAGCTGCTCAATGCCTTCAAGTTGGTGTGTATGATAATGGAAGAGACTGAGTTTTCCAAAGCTGAAAATTAACACAAGAATATAACTATAACTAGGTAGTGAAAAATTTTGCTGGTGACAAAATTTTTTCAAATTTTTTTTTTTTTTTTAAACTTCCTCTAACTTTTTTTTTTAAACTTCCTCAGGCAAACTCTGCAGAACAGTTAAAGTTATTGAGGTTCTCTGGTTGGGTGATATATTTCAGTCCTGCTGATAGAAATAATTTCTTTCCACCTATCAGAATTTCATGAACTTATACTATGCCAAAGCAGTAATGCTTTGGACAGGGAATAAGCATGGTAGTACCAGTTCCAGTCAGTTTTATCAATGTATATAAATAAATATAATTCTCACTTTGCTCATACCCTTCATTCTGTCTGGCCAAACTTCTACCAGGCCCAAGCCATATTTAATTAGTTAGGCTGTTCAGTTTTTTGTGTTTTTTTTAATGCTTCTAATAACATTGCTGCCTATATGTACAGTGTGAATGAAAAGAGTTTGCAATCCGTAGTCTTTTCCACACTGAGTACACTAAAAACAATTAGTAAATAAAGAATAAGTGGTCATTTCAAAACTTGTATTTTTCTTAAAAAAAATTTATGCTTTCTAGCACTGTAAAAAATGGGTCTCAAAAGTGCCCTATTAATGTCCAATGCTGTTCCCCACCCAGTCCCACCCATTCAAAACCTGCTACAAATGCTGGATTGAGTTCATATCAAATAATTTAGCAATACCAAGATTTTTCAAATGGAAACAGTGTTACTGACTTCTTCATATTGAATAACAAAATAAGGGTAACTCTGATCATCATTAAAAATGACAAAAATCTGAGGCTCAAAGAAATTATCCACACAAGAGTCATAGAGGTCACTCGTGACACTACCAGGATTGACTGGAGGGGGCCTTCTCATGCCATGACTGCCCATTGTATATCTGCCGGTCAGCACTTTGGCCAGAAACATGAAATGGACTCCCTTGGAGGACTTCTTAGAAAAGTTATGAGAGTAGCTTGCCTTCTTTGCAAAATAACTGCCTTGTCCAAACATTGTAGCATGCTTTCCACAGACTCGAGGGTCAAAGTTGTGCTTGCAGATTCCATCTACCACATCCTGGGATGTTCCATGAAATAAATGTCTCTCATTTATTATCCTGTCACGGCCAAACATTTTCCTGTTCATATATTCCTTTTTCCTAATGCAAAGAGTGGGAAAGAAATTCAGAAGGACATACAGATCAACGTAACGGCATGATGTAGTCATAAACTTATCTTTATGGTTTCAGTGGGGGGAGGAAATATTATAGTAGCTATCAAGGGCAAAAGGCCATCAAAGATCATATTAAAAGTTTAAAATCTTTTCCACTGCAGAAAAGCCCTTTTCCTTCTTTCTCTTTCAACCATTTACTTGCTTTCTCTTTCATCTTAAATCTAGTTCTCATTTCTTGTCTTCTTCAGGATCCCTTCCTTGTCTAATTCCTCCAATCTGAGTGTCCGTTATTTTTGAGATTTTTCAACTCTGCAGGTATTCCCTTTGTATTACATTAGTTTGTTGACTTGACAGGCAGCATAGCAGAGTGATTATGAGCAAGGCCTCTGGTGCTAGACTGTCTGAGTTCAAATTCTAGCACCATTATCTTATTAGCTGCATGACCTGTGGCAAGCAAGCAAAGTTTTCTGTGACTGAGTTTCCTCCCTGTGAAATGCTGGAATAATACTATTCATAGGTCTGAGTATTACATGTAAATTATTATATGGAAAAATAGGAACATATTAAATCCTACACAAGTGTTTACTATTATGTTCTGCATTTGACATTAGCTACTTTAAGAAAAGCTCTCGAGCTTTTTATACCTCTGACTCACCTTTTGTATTTCTCCCAAAGAAACTGGTTTTGGACTCTCAGTATTTGCAAAATTCTATATTTAAACTCAGGTACAGTCTTATGAAAAAGATTGTAAATGATCCGGTAACTTTTGTCCTCTGCAGAAACAGGCACTTGGATGAAGTCCTGAGATGGATGCATATAAATCCAAGTTTCAGGGTAAAAGTTTGCCGAGGTGACCCCATCTGGGCAGATGATTTGTGATGATGAAGTTGCTTCAAGAGGTGAAGGAGCCTGTGTGGGAACCCCACCAAGTGTCCTAAAATGGAGAGGAAGGAACATCAACATGAAACACTCAGAAGTAAGTACATCTCACATTATAGTGCTCTACAGAGCAGTGTCTAATATAATTTGTATAGCTTAAATGCTTATTTAAAAAATGAAAAATGCTATTTAAGAAAAAAAAAGTGTTAGAGCAAACACAGTCTGTACACAGATAACCTATTATTAGCTTCCTCCTGGCCTCCTTCCTGTGGAGAAAACTCTGGAATGTATTGCTGCAAGGCAAACAAGCAAGAGCCAATTCATAAATACCTCTACTTTCGAATCCTAGACTCCTCTTTTACCTATGTAGTTAAAGAAACTTTGTTTCAAGGGAGCAATGATCATTTATATGCTTTCTCTCTTCAATCTTTGCTGATACTAAGCAGAAAAGATGTTGTCACTATAAGGCTATGTGGCGTGGGAGCCAAAGTAGAGCAGCCAGCAAAGAGGGAGCTTATGGAGGAGGGGGAATAAAAAAGCTTACTTTCATTTCTGTACAAAAACAAACAAAAATAATGGAGCAGGCATTGAAAGCTGACAAGTATTTGACATTTACTTCATTTCCCAAGATCACATATAATAACAAAACCACTGATACTATTAATTTTTATAAATTTGAGTGTGTTAAAAATGGAGCTAATTATTATAAACTCTAGACACCAGAAGGCACATCCTTGAGCTTTTAAATTCAGGTCTGTTATAAAGGATGAATTTAGATAAGCAGCAGATTCGAGAAGTTACTTATTCCTGCCTGGTTAAATACTTACACTTAAATTATATTTCTTGGCCATTTTCTAAATGGAGAAAAAGGGAAGAAGCAGAGAATAGGGAAATCCTGACCTTGAGACCCAGTTTTAGTACTAGGATACTGTAACACTCATTGGCACATAGTAGTCACAAGGAAATAATAATGATGTCTGCCAAAATGGATTAGGAAACTGAAATTTTCAAAAGAGCTTTGTGTCACATAGGCTGTAACTATGTGTGAACGTGCATCTAATCTCCAAAGAACATATTTTACCATTGCCCTCATCCTAATCATAGCCACCTAATACCATGCACATACTGTGGGCTAGGCATTTTACACACAGTAGCACTAACTGTCACAATAACCCTTTAAGATGGCTTGGCTATCTCCACTTTTCCAATAAAGAAACTGAGGTTCAGAGAGATTAAATAATCTGTCCTACCACAGCTAGCAAAGACTAGAGACACAGGATTTAAATACAGGCCCATCTAGGTAAGTTTCTAAACTCACACTCTTTCCATTTCTGTATATTTTACAATTTATACTTTTTTTTTTTTTTTTTTTTTTAAACAAGGCTAGAAAGTGATAGATGGGATATAAGGATTCCAAGCCAGGTTTACCTGACTCTCCCTCCTCCTCCTCCTCCTCCTCCAACAACAGTATAAAAGTCTTTTCCCTTTCAAGAGATAGTTTGATAAGAAGCTAAAAAGCTATGGAGGGGCAACTGCTTTCTCTCATCCCACCTCCTTCAAGTGGCTGTGCCTTCAATTTAATGTGCCTCAAAGTCCCTTTGTGAGACAGAGTCCTGGGTGGGTGGATCCAGGGCTTACTAAATCTCCCAGTTGTTTTTAAGGTCAGGGGCAGATCTGAAGTGGTACTTGTTTCTCCAACCTTCACAACAGAAGGCACAACAGTTCTTGTCCTCTGGAGCATTTTCTCAGAGCCCTGACAGATTCCTTTGGAGCCTCAGTACTGGTACATTGTTCTGAAGAGAGGCCTCACTTCTTTAATCAGATTCTCAAAGGTCTGTAACTCCTTAAAAAGCCATCACTAATTCTGGAAGAATGGCAGGGAAGTGAAGAATATAAGTCCTTTATTTTTAGCCCTTCCCTCTATCCCTGCTCTGCAAAGAAAAAGGGTTAAGTACCAATCCACCAGATTTTCCATTATTATCAGGGATTGATGTTACCAACAAGGGCTCCTGGGTTGAGAAAGGAAGCTGAGATTCTCCCCAAACACGCCGCCAAAAACAGGTTTTAGACTGCCTCACCCTGTATTGAATACCTGGCACTGACAACAGATAAGATTCTGCTCCTTTTCTTCCTGACACCACTCCTGGCTGAGAACCAGTTCTATAAAATGAAAGCTTCTAATATATCCTTTCCTTCTTAGCAGGGGGTGGAGGTCTGTTACTTATTCACATGTGCTTGAAGATGAGCCTAGGTAAGTAAATCTTATTCATTCTAAGATGTTAAATTAGATTATATATATGGTTAGCATCCATTCCCACCGATAGATGCTTACTTTTAACAAGCCAACATTCTAACTGGACTAAAACATAAAAGTGCATATATATATCTGTCTGGTGGACTTCAACATTCTATTTGCCATGGGTTAATATTAATATATTTATTCCAAGTACAGTTACAGTTGTGCCTTTATTTTCTGAGAACGCTGAGTTTATATTCAGCTCATGGGTATTCCAGTGACATACTGCATGTTTCATAGTGCTGTACCAGCCTTCTTTAGAGAGGCAAGTCAAGAGGTATCAAGCTAGTTGTTACTCAAGGATCTCTAAAGAATGGATTTTCAGAATCCAAGGTTACTTTTTATCACTCTCCTTTCCCTCCCCTTACCATTCTGAAAAATATTTCCTAACCCAACTTCAGTAATGAAATAGAAATTCATTTTATCCTTTTGGGGGAGGAGTCAAAGAAACTGTGTTAGGCCTTTGCATGGCCATGAGATGATTACATGTTAGAGATGTCCTTTTAGCTGAAAGAAATGAACCCTCAAACCCCTAAATCTGAGATTTGTTTGCTTATGCAGCCTTAGCTTGAGTATTCAAAGACTAAAGAATAAGCTCCTTTTTATCAGCTCCATTAAAAAGCAGGGAAAACCGTTTAAAAACAGCTGAATTTGCAGGAAATTCATGAATTAAGTCAGGCTCACCCCCAACCTCCACCTCAGCATTCCCAATTCTAAGATATTTCTGATTCCCTGAGAATTGTGGCTTCCTTGACACCTATGTTTTTCTTTGACCTTTGCATTTAATAACACTTAAAAACAAAACAAAACTTACTCCCTGGCTAAGGTCATGGTCTATGGAATCTACCTTGGAAATGTGCTTTTCGAAACCAATCCCCTTCCTCTTTCTCCTCACTAGGCCCACCAGAGTGGGCCTTCAGCCTCAGACTCTAGGGTAGATGGGATGGCTCCATTTACCCATTCCACCTTGGTGAACTGGCTTTTTCTCTGCTCTTTTCTCATTTAAGTATTTGCCTAATTCTCTTTAATTTGCTGACTTCTTACTTTATACCTCATTATTAGTTCCAAATAGGAAGACTAAAATAGAAAATTTTAAAAAGAAAAAGGGGCCGGGTACAGTGGCTCACACCTGTAATCCCAGCACTGTGGGAAGCCAAGGTAGGAGATCGCTTGAAGCCAGGAGTTTCGAGACCAGCCTGGGCAACACAGCGAGACCCCATCTCTGCAAAAATAAATAAATCTAAATTTTAAAAAAAAAGGGAAATTAGAGGATTTTTGTTCTCTTATAAGCCTATATTATAAACATAGGCAAACCTTGTAGATATTACGGCTTCAATACCAGACCACCGCAATAAAGCAAGTATCTCAATAAAGCAAGTCATGTAAATTTTTTCATTTCCCAGTGCACATAAAAGCTGTTTATACTACACATTAAAGTTGTTACAGCATTACGTCTAAAAAACCTATATTCATACCTTAATTAAAAAATGCTTTATTGCTAAAAAATGCTAATGATCATCTGAGCCTTTATCCAGTTGTAATTTTTTTGCTGGATGGCTGTGTGTTGATGGCTGTGTGTTGATGGCTGCTGACTGATCAGGGTGGTGGTTGCTGAAGGTTGGGGTTGCTGTTGCAATTTCTTAAAATAAGACAACAATGAAGTTTGCCACTGCAACTGACTCTTTCTTTAACAAAAGATTTCTCTGTAGCATGCGATGCTGTTTGATAGCATTTTACCCACAATAGAACCTCTTTCAAAATTGGAATCAATCCTGTCAAATCCTGCCGCTGCTTTATCAATTAAGTTTACATAATATTCTAAACCCTTTGTTGTCATTTCAACAATGTTCATAGCATCTTTACCAGCAACAGATTCCATCTCAAGAAACTACTTCCTTGGCTCATCCATAAGAAGCAACTCCTAATCTGTTCAAGTTTTATAATGAGATTGAAGCAATTCACTCATATCTTCAGGCTCCACATCTAATTTTAGTTGTCTCACTACTTCTACCATATCTGCAGTTACTTCCTCCACTCAAGTCTTAAATCCCTCAAAGTCATCCAGGAGAGTTGGAATCAGCTTTTTCTAAACTCCTGTTAATGTTGATATTCTGACCTTCTCCCATGAATCACATATGTTCTTAATGGCATGTAGAATGATGGATCCTTCCCAGAAGATTTTCAGTTCGCTTTGCCCAGATTCATCAGAGGAATAACTATGGCAGCTATAGCCTTACAAAATACATTGTTTAAATAATAATACCTGAAAATCAAAATTACTCCTTGATCCATGGGCAGCAGAATGAATGTTTTGTTAGCAAGCATGAAAACAACCTTAATCTCCTTGCATATCTGTATCAGAGTTCCTTGGTGGCCAGGTGCATTGTCAATGAGCAGTAGGTCAATATTTTGAAAGGACTTTTTCTGAGCAGTAGGTCTCAACAGTAGGCTTAAAATATTCAGTAAACCATGCTGTAAACAGATCTGCTGTCATCCAGGTTTTGTTGTTCCATTTCTTAGAGTATAGGCAGAGTAGATTTAGCATAATTTAAGGATCCTAGAATTTCTGTAATGGCAAATGAGCACTGGCTTCAACTTAAAAGTCACCAGCTGCATTAGTCCCTACCAAGAGAGTCAGCCATCCTTTGAAGCCAGGCATTGACTTCTCTCTAGCTATGAAAGTCCTAAATGGCATCTTCTTCCAAGAGAAGGCTGTTTCAACTACACTGAAAATCTGTTTTTTAGTGTAGCCACCTTTATCAATTATCTTAGCTAGATCTTCTGGATAACTTGCTGCAGCTTGCATCTGCTGCTTCATCTTATACTTTTCTATTACGGAGATGGCTTCTTTCCTTAAATTTCATGAAACAATCTCTGCTAGCTTCAAACTTTCCTTCTGCAGCTTCCTCACCTCTCTCAGCTTTCATAGAATTGAAGAGAGTTAGGGCCTTGTTCTGGATTAGGCTTTGGTTTAAGGCAATATTATGGCTGGTTTGACCTTCTATCCAGACCACTCAAACTTTCTCCGTATCAGCAATAAGGCTGTTTTACTTTCTTATTACTTGTGTTCACTGGAGTAGTACTTTTAATTTTCTTTAAGAACTTTTCCTTTGCATTCACAACTTGGTTAAGTGTTTGGCACAAGAGATCTATCTTTAGGTTCAACTCAACTTTCAACATGTTTTCCTTACTAAGCTTTATCATTTCTAGCTTTTTGATTTAAAATGAGAGATGTGTGACTCTTCCTTTCATGTGAACACTTTGAGGTTGTTGTAGGGATATTAATTGGCCTAATTTCAAATCTGTTGTGTCTTAGGGAACAGGGAGGCCCGAAGAAAGGGAGAAAGACAGGGAAATGGCCAGTTAAGCAGTCAGAACACATACAACATTTATTAAGTTTGTCATCTTATATGGGCATGGTTCATCACACCCCAAAACAATTACAATAGTAACAAAGATCACTGATCACAGATCACCACAGCAGATATAATGAAAAAGTTTGAAATATTGTGAAAATTACCAAAATGTGACACAGAGACACCAAGTAAATACATGTTGTTGGAAAAATGGTGCTGACAGACTTGCTCAAAGTAGGGTTGCCACAAACCTTCAAATTTGTAAAAAAAAAAAAATAAAAACAACAAAAAAAAAACACCACCAAACAAAACAACGCAGTATCTGTCAATTGCAATAAAGCAAAGCACAATAAAATGAGGCATGCCTGCGTAGTAAGGCATTAACTCTACTACTGCTTATATTATTTTTACAGTTCCTACTTTTAGAAAACAAACCTAAGTTTAAAAAGGAAAAGAAGAGGAGAGGGTATTCCATATTTGTTTTAGGATTGAAACCAACTGATTTTCACCATTCATTAAAACTTTTCCAACAATGTAGCATTCAAATGAGCATTCTTATCTTCACACAGAAGCTACATCTTGCTTGATTAACTCAGCATGTCGAGCTGGTGGTCTCACTAACGAGTTCCACTGTCTCACCAGGAGGAAAATATATTCCTCTAACTGTTGGATGCTGACACTATCTCCAGCTAGGCTAGTGAAATCACAGAAATGGTATTTTTATTAGTTCTAATTTTAAAAAAACCTTAGAAGGTAAAACTTTTTACACTAACACTTGGACTTGGAAGAAAATACACACTTAACTCAGGCCAATATATATTTCTAAAATTGGCCTTACTACAAATTTCTTTTGGATACTGATCATTTCAGAGACTTTTATTTGTATTTTGTTTTTAATGTTTCCCTTACAATTCCAGAATTAGAATCATGAAGATTCTGTCATAATGACTTGGGAAAACATGGGTTTGGGCTTAAAATAAAAACAGAAGAAATATAAAAACAGTAGGAAAATATTATAAAAACAGTATTTTCACCTCAAAGCAGAAGAGACCATCACACTAGACCTCCCAAGTTCATTAAACCAAGTAAACCTAGTATTTTCAAGATTAGGCTCTAAAAATGGGATATCTGACTAGAGTATATAGTAATTTCCCCAAAGATACTAACTTTAATGGTAATGTGCCCCACCGTTTAGTATCTATAAAGATGTGCCAGTGATTACCTGGAGAGGGAAGGAAGAAATGCTTCTTGGGACAATGAAAGAACTCACCTATAATTCAGAAGGGTGAGTTCAGTCTTAACCTTTTATTAAGAAACTGTATCCCTAATAAGTATGACAAGTAATTTTAGTGAATATCACAAGATGATGTGCCTTACTTAGCAAATGAGAATATAAAGTATTTGAAAAGGTGAATTTTTCCCATTCACATTCACTCAAGGAAAAAGAATGAAGAACACTACCTTGTATAACTTTTCTTCACTTGCCATGGCAGTTTACCTGGGCTGGGAAATAGTCCCATAACCCAGATTGGTCTCCTTTTGAAGTCCATCTCATGGAAAGGGAAAAATTACTATATTTTCCATAAAGGAGGCAAATACAAACTCTGTGCCTCGTTCCAGACACAATTACTTTTAGCTGTGGAAAAATGTTAACTCTGCTTTTCAGTTCAAAAAATCCAAGATACTCACTCTTTTAATGTTAATTGTAGCTTATTTGAACTCATTTGTTGAAGAATTAAATCCATAGAATAAGTCAGAATTTCACATGCTAGAGGTAATAACCAAGACAGCCTCTTAATTTAAAATCTTCTTCTCTCTGGTATTCAGTAGTACATTTATATTAAAAAGAGTAAAGAAGAGACTTTCCAATGGACACTTACTGTAAATATGGAAGCAGTATAAAACAGGAACGGAAAAGGGATCTCCTTTTTATTTCTCTCCTGAAGAATGAATTGTGGAGGATGTAGTGGTTATTCCACATCATAAATCGAACCTCTTTCAGACCCCGAGAGTTGGCTTCTTCAATCAATCGAATGACAGACTATGGAGTAGAAAACAGAAAGAAAAAAAGTTTTTTAAAAAAGCAAGTTAATAATAATCATCACTATGAAATATGAAAATGTAAAGGCAAAAATAGTTAATCTCACTGTTAACATCAGAGGAATTTCAATAAAATACAGTAAGTCAAATTAATTCCTTTTATGTGTTAAATTTTTTTCCCCTCTGAAGATGCAGAGAAGCAGCTCCCTGTTCAGAAGAACATGGATTTCCACCTTACGAAACATGTGAGGCCCAGGGAATTACTCTATTCTATTTTGAGCCTTAACGTTGTCCTAGAGATTTTTTTGGGGGGTGAGGGTTATATTTCTTAAGGGAATTTTCAGAAGAGGAATTAAAGATGGTGGTGTATAAAGTTCAAATAAACCAATTAAGTTCCCCAAACCCAAGAAACTTCTCAGAGGAAAAACACAGAACAGTCCAAGTATCCTGAGAATACATTTTGGACAGCCTCTTATTTTCTTTGGAAGGTAGATACTAGTGATCACTTAAAAGAAAGCAAGAAGTTTTAGTTTAATATTGTATTTTATAGCAATTAACATACTGGTTGTCTTCTTTTGCTACTGTCTTAAGTCAAAGTAAGGTAGATAAGTTAGTTATCCCTTTTCGTAATGCTAGAAATGAATTTAATCAAATTGAAGAAATCTAATCTCTTTGGAATGTGAAATTAATCTCTAAAGTCCATTTTCAGGGTGTTTAAACTTGACTCAAGATTGTCATTCAGAGGCAAAGTAAACCATCATCATTTTAAAAATCTTGCTTTGTGATTGATGACCTATTCTTGCTATCTCAGGCTAAGGATGCAAGTGCACATATGACAAAATTTTAAATAACTGATTTGTCTGATCACAGCTCAATAAACATTTTCAGGTACTCCTTCCCAGGCCCCTGAGAGTGACTGTTTTCATTAGGCTTCTGAAATGCTAAGAGTAACACACGATCTCAATCTCCACAAGCCCAGGAGACAGATAAAAACCAAGTTATACCAGTTCTCATCTCATTAAAATTATTCCAAAGGTGGCAACAGGTTTAAGTATTTCATCTCTATAAGGTAGGATTCTGGGGAAAGCATTTTATTTCTCTGATAATACTGGTATTCTATTTATGGATTTCAAATTAATGGAAAAAAATAAATTTTCAGAAAAATAAAGAGAAAAATTTTACTTGTATCAACAAGATTCAATTTTCTATTCATAAGCTCTTTGATAATATTAGTAGTTCTGCCTAGTCATTGTTGGAAAAGTAGAACAAAAGAACAGAGAAAAAAATTTTAAATATACTTTTTCAAAAAAGAAAAAGTACATTTGAAAAGTTAACTTGCCAAAAGAAAAAAAATAAAAACCTGTAAATACCTCAGGATACTCTCTCCATCCGAAGTGGTCCCTACAGAAGAATTTCCAGACTGTGTGGTAAATAGAGTTGACATTGCTAGAGGGTGGTGTGGACAGCCTTCGTAGTTGGTCAAATTCAGTTGTTTCATACACGTTCATGGCATTCAAATCTGCCCAAAATTCTTGTCCTCTGAAAAGACCCCCCCAAAAAACCCTGTTAATATATTCACAAAATAAAAATATCTAAACATCTCATCAGACATTAAAAATATCTAGTATAGCTTGTTGTAGAAAACTTGCTTTACTTGGAGTACAGGATATTACTGGTTATTTTCACAGCATCCATTCCCTATGTGCCCTTTCTTGCCAAGACCAAAATTTCCAGGCCATTGTGTTATGGTAGGATTGATTTAACCCCATACATAGCACCACTGGCCTAACCCAGTCAACATAATCCCAATCTCCATTCCACAGTGGGCTAACACACACTCTGGTCTCAGCCAATCAGGGAGTCAGTTTTAGAATGAAGCTGATAATAGAAACCAGACAGAGAAACCAAAGAAAAGTTCTCTTGAAGCTTGCCCCTTTTTCAGAGGCATCAGTTTACCTGGGCCAATACAGGAATACACTGTATTGCCTGATGAAAGACAGGAAAAAAGAAAAAAAAGGAAAAATACAATGACCTCAGACAATGCCAGTACTAATCCACCCCAAATCAATAGTCTTTTATCCTGTGGGTGAAAAAATGGCAAAACATGAAGAGAAAAGTAGTTTGGATTATGGTGAGGTTTACCTGTGAGAATATTTTTGTCATTTTGTTACCTGGTCTACTATTGCTGAAACAGCACTTTACAAACATCTCCATACTGTTGGGGGTGGGGGTCGGGGTGGGGAAGAATCCCACTATGTGAATCAGACTCATTTGTGGTCCAATTAGAACATTTATGTTTCCTTTTCAATAGAACATCATCTAGTGTTTGAAACATATGAATTATTATTTTAAGTAACTGGTATAACATTCATTGTACTTTTCTCTCCTTTTTCTTTTTTGTGTTATGTTTGAAAATTTCCCTAAGAAAATACAAAAAATGAAATATATCATAAAATAATATAATATATGTTGCAGAGTAACAGGTTCCTGAATACATTACTCAATACTTCCCATCTTTTCTATCACAATGGATTTCTAAATGGATGTCTACAACACATGGGATATTCCAGATCCAGTGGCATTCAGAAAGACTGGTACATGTGAAATCCAGAGACTGGGACAGATTTTCCCAATAACCAACTTATTTCCTTGCTGTAAATGAGGATTTTGAAAAGGCTATTAATTTTGCTTTATGGGTTTTGTTGGTTAGTGCAACATTTTCCAAACTCTGCTCTTGGAACACTTGCTTCAAGAACTGTTAAAAAGTATTCTGTGCACAAAGGATTTTGCAGTCAAATGTTTGAAAAATTGGTCATACAAAGTTGAACAACTTACTCACTATAGCCTTTCTGCAGTCCTTTTAATATACTAAGGTAGATACTGAAGTACCTTGATGAGGGCTTTAAAATATCCTTCTAAATCTATGACAGCGCTCTCCCTCCCCTACCCCCACGAATACCACGTAACACCTCGCAATACACCTCTGGCAAATGTCAAGGAAGAAAAATCTACTCCCCATCTTCCACCCTGATGTCTGCCAATTTGTGAATCAGGTTCTACTCTTCAAAAAAAACTCAAGTTATATACCCAATGGCTGGTGCCAAGAAGCAAGCATACAACTTGTAAAAAGCACTATGTTCTCTTAAAATTTCCAAAAGATCCTTCCCTCAAATCCAAATTTCTTGCTTAGAAAGAATAATAACTAGCAGTGGGATGTGGTCTTAAAAATAACATAATTTTAATTAGGCATGAAATGGGGATAAGACAATAAGACATAGTTTAAAATCACATTTGGTTACTGTTTTGTTTAAAATAATGTATGGTAAATAGAAATATTTAATTCAAGAGGAAAAATGTTTCTGGGAAATCCCTGGGGGAAAAAAACCCCAGAAAATTAGAACTTCTATGCCTAAGTTAAACTTCCTATCAAGTTGCTTTAAAGAATTTTCACTTAACTTTAGGAAATTCTGATGCTATGATTGGGAAGAGAGATATAAACCTAGACTATTTCAAGTTTCTAAACATATTTTCCCCCCTTTAAGCTTATCTCCCAACAACTGTTCCCAATTATGAGTTAACAAATCCCCAGTATTTCCTTTAAGGAGTTCTTAGAACAGCAGTCATTATGTTATCACGCATTATAATATAAACAGCTAATGCTTTTTGCTGTTTAAGTGTCAGATTTTATTCTGGACATCACTCTAGCAATTTCTGTTTAAGCTTTATTACTGAGACTTTATAGATAATGATTTGCATGAGAAAGACATCTACAACTGCAGCTCAGCTTTTGCTACATTCTCTGTGCATTTCAGTCCTTGGGGCATTATGAAATTTCTATGACAAATTCTAATTTACTACAATCAACTGTTCTTTGGATTGATGTATCAAAGTACTGTTTTAGCTCTATTTGATTTTCAATATGCTTTTCTAGACTTGACAGAGACAAAATAACAAATTTGAAAAACATTAAATTATCTTTTTATAAGATTAATTTTACCACCTGCTCTCCCTTAAACAGGGAATGCTTTAAAAATCCAAAGCCAAGAGTTTTTTTCCTCTACAATCTGCATCAGTATGAATGTGTGCAAAACAGTTGCCAAATGTTCAACATCCACCACTCTTCTTTATCAAACCATTGTTTCCTATTATCAGAAAGCAGTTATGAGTCATCTGTGTGTGGTAATGGTGATGGTGGGCTGCATTAGGCAATACACAAAGAATTAAACAGATGTAGTCCCTGTCTTCCAGGGGCTTCAAGAGAGGAATAACTAACAAAACTTAGAACGAAAGAAGCAGGACATCTGCCTATCTAAATTCAACAGTGGCAAGTACATTCAAGAAGTAAGAGGACAAAGAATAGACATGCAGCATTATGAAGAGGAGGTGGTTATTGGCATCTAGGATTAGATAAAGGTCAGGAAAAGAGGTTTTATTTTATCAAGCCAAGATAGCTTCCTGTAAGAGAAAGAATTTTAGGAGTTTAAATAATAGGAAATATCAGCAAAGAGCTGTGTGTAAGAAAAAGGAAAAAGAGGTCTCCAACACTTCAATTCTAGAAGAAGGGTGGAGACAGAAGTGGTACAAGTAGTTGGAAACGGAGACCTTCAAAACAGGGGTATATGAGAGATGAGGAAATGTGAACCAGGGGGTAAGAGGCAACATGAGAGATGTCAGGCCATGAGCTAAGGATGTAAATAATCCAGGGTCTCAGAGCCTTAAGGTATAAGGGTGGGAATTTAGAGTACCGAGCAGATGAGGATAAAGAGTCAAAGTAGTAAATAGTAGATGTGTGAAAACTGAGCAAGAGAGACAGTGCTAGAGACATGGGACTTTGGGGGAGGGAGTGTCTTTGTAAAAGTAGAGTACTATAATCCTTGTGGATGAGAATCCTATCTGGCCTAAGGGCATCCCTACTGAGGGATGGCCAGAAAGAAGTATGAGGCCGGGCGTGGTGGCTCACGCCTGTAATCCTAGCACTCTGGGAGGCCGAGGTGGGCGGATCGTTTGAGCTCAGGAGTTCGAGACCAGCCTGAGCAAGAGCGAGACCCCATCTCTACTAAAAATAGAAAGAAATTATATGGACAGCTAAAAATATGTATAGAAAAAAAAAATTAGCCGGGCATGGTGGTGCATGCCTGTAGTCCCAGCTACTCGGGAGGCTGAGACAGGAGGATCCCTTGAGCTCAGGAGTTTGAGGTTGCTGTGAGCTAGGCTGACGCCACGGCACTCACTCTAGCCTGGGCAACAAAGCGAGACTCTGTCTCAAAAAAAAAAAAAAAGAAGTATGAGAGGTGGTCACTGTGTTTCAGGATTTATATTTTGCTAAACATATCACATGGCTAGATCCGTCAGTATTGTGTTATCTAAGATATAACCTTATCATGAGCCAGAAAAATAAAAAACTTGTGAGCAGGTTGCTGATTTTTGTTATAAAAGGAAGAATGAACTTTAACTGCTGAAATATTAACAATTCTGCTTCGCATGTTTTGCCAACAAACACAACACCACACATACCAGTATAAGAATCCAGATATAAAACTAATTTAAAATTCTGAAAAGGATACCCATTCTCATAATTTAGATGTTTTATAACAATGGTTCTCTTCTTAACAAGTATCTGTACATACCAATTAAGCCAACATTTTCTGACACATATTAGCAATGCATAGAGCACCAACACCCACACTAAGTCAGGAAATATGCCCTACACATCATTTCCTCTATATTATAAACTGACTATTGTCTTAGTATATTTCAGATACTAAAAAGAAAGTAAAAAATAACTACGGCATGAGCAATAAACAGAGCTGGAATAAAAACCAAAACTAATATAGAAACAGATGCTAAATGAAATAGAAATTAGTAAGAACATGACTTCTTTCTCAGATAAATAGCTTTTCAGTTTATGTATTTGAGAGCTTAGTAAAGAGCACAACCATTTTAGGCAATTTCTCTACTATAAAAGGTTTGAAACCAAGAAAGAAATGTGACAAAAAAGGAAAAAGTAATCTTAAGTAGGCACACTGATTAAGTATTGGGCTCTGATTTGGGGATAATATGAAAAAGACAAAATGCCACAGAGAACCAATCTAGCGGGGGCAGTAAACCTTGTGGCAGTGTGAAATGTGGCACAAAGGTGGTCTGGGAACAACTCAGAAGCAGATGGCCTACCTCTGCTGGGAAAGGTGTCAGGAAAAGTGGTCAAGGGAGGTGTCCCAGAGTGGATGAAATGTGAGCCAAGTCCAGTCAGCCACCAGGCAGACAACGGGAGGCAAGACACCACATGCAGACTGACTGCATGTGTAGAAGCTAAACAAGCAAGGCACGAGGAGAGTGTGCAAGAAGCACATGTGGTTCATGTGGGAAGTCAGGGAGAGATGATAAGGGATAAGACTGGACTGGATAGGCTGGCTGGGGCCAGATAATAAAGTGCTTTGTATGCTGGGTTAAGAGGTTAGGACTTGATTCTGCAGTAGGGCAATAGGAATCACCAGAGGATTTTCAACAAGGTCCAGACTTGCCTCTATAAAGGTCACTTCAATAGTACTTGTATAGAAGAATAATTTACTTATTTATTTTGGGCAGAGGAGGGTGGGGAAAGGTGGGGGAGAGGTAGAGACAAGCACTCATTTGCTAAATATTTATTAGCATATTTATCAATATTTATTATTCTATGATTAACCATCTACAGCTATTAGAACTGCACAACACAAATGATGACAGAGGACTAAGGAAGCAAACTAGGGATGATTTGAGAGGTATTTAAGAATCAGAATCTAATTGTATGAAGGATGATTACGTGTGGATCAGAAGAAAGTAGAAAGAGCGCAGGATATGTCCCATGTTTTTGATCTGGGTGATTGGATCATGGTGCCATTAAAGAGAAAGAAATTATAAGAGGTGGAACATCTTTAAGTGGGAAGAGGATGTAAATAAAATATAAACTCAGACTTTAGCAAAGTCAATTCAAGTTTTCTGAACCCTACTCTGTACAGTTTTAACCAGATCAAATATACTTTGGAACCTTGGCTTCCTGCCTTTAAGAGTTAACTGGTTTCTGCAAGGATAAACCTGTGACCTCAAAACTAATTAACACCAACCCTAACTGGCTAGACAAACCACACATAATTAGTAGGCTCTCTTATTTTATTATTATGATGTAAAGTGAAAATAACTCCCAAAGTGATGGTCATAATGATAGAAGGATAAAGATTAAATGCATCTGAGAGAGTATTTAGGCTCTTCTGCTACTGGCTTGAGACAGGCATGACAGATAGGATATGTTTGCTGCTGCTAAAGAAATTTCACAGGCACACAAAATATAGCTGGCTTTTGATACCTGGCTTTGATGTTTCCAGGAACTCATTTAGCAATGCTGAGTATCTGACAGCTTATAACCCTTCGAATATGTTACAAGGTGATGAGAATCAAAGCCATGGCATACACAACACCAACATTATTTTGTGAAAGTAGTGTAGTTATTAAACTTCAGAGAACTATATACTAGTAACTTTCTGCTTTAGTAGCACAGTAACTGTCGTTTATTCTGTTCCTAATTAAGATTTGTGCTAACACTTCCTCAAATAAATAGCATAGAACTATTGGGGGAGGCAATAAAACTTATCTATAAATGCTTACAATCAAAGCAACATCTTTTAATATTCACCAGAAGTTAAAATGCTGTACTTAATTTCTAGACTATGACATCGGTCATGGTAACAACTGATTTTTCGCTTTGTATCCAGAAGTAGCTATAGACAAGGACATACCCACAAATCAAAAGTGAGAGTTTACATTATTATGCATATGGTGCTCAGTAGTTATGCAAAGACTAAGAACCAAATGTTGACTCTAAATTAAATTTGCCCACCTCTAAAGAGATCCTGACCCAATCAAGGCAGGATTACTGAGACTTAGATCACTCTGTAAAACTATCAATATAAAACTTGGATCACAGATATATCTAATGGTTCCAAATACTTCAAAAGAGTTTTGGGTAGGTAAAAATGTTCCCCATTTTAAGACACAATGCATTTCTTGGAATCAATTCTTTCAAAAGTGATCACCAGGCAAAATTCTGTGCGTGCTCCTCCTTTGGTCTCTCCTAAAACAGCTTGGAAAAAGGTGAATTTCTGAGAAGGCAGCAAGTTAGAGAGATGCTGTCTGGAATCATGTTTATCTTGGGCCAAACCCCATGTCTGAGTTACAAATTATTAGACATCTTAATCTGTGGTCTTAAAGTCATTCTACAGCTAAACATGGTGAAATGACAAAGAGAATAAGAGATAGGAGAGGAATGGGTGGCAGGTAAGTTGTCTAAATGAAAAGATACCATTTTTAAGCTTTTTTAATTGTATATTCTCCAAAAGTTTGTGGGGAACTAAAACCCATACATACCACAGCTTATCCTCAAAAAGCTTTGATACTAAGACATGGCCATTTGAATACATCTACATGTTTGCTAAACCCCTAATAAATAATACCATACATTGAAGTTCCCTGCCCCAATGCAACCACTAAAAGCAAATTATAATATTCACTTAAGGAAAAGAATCTACTAAAATACTGCTATGCTGACATTTTTGGTTTTTATTACACACTACAGATCAAAGCAAAAAACACAATAAAACTTCCTAGTAAGATGTGGATAAGTCTAAAATCTTTCATAAATAAAAACTACACTTATGAGATCAGAAGATCTCACTGTTATCTATTTATGGAGGCATGAAGTTAAATTTTGCACCCTGAAGGTACCAAAAATGTCACACTGCCTTAACTTTGATCCAAGTTCAGTCACGTGTCCTGAGACTCGCAGAAGGTAACTATAAGTGAGACATACTTCTCAATCACGGCCTGATAAGGAATGGAAACTTAATTTTTATGAGAACAGCTGAGATAGAAAGCACAGACTAGTTTTTAAAAATTGTGTAGCATGCCTTATATATTGCCTTAAATTATGCAATTACTGATTTTTATGAAGATGAGTAGATATCCCCTCTGTTGAGTGAAATACTTTTAAAACTAAGGTTTCTATCTTACCTCAAAGTAGACAATAAAAAAATGTCTGCCATGTAGTCAAGGCATAAATACTGGTTAATTCAATTTTTTGGATATAAACTTGGCAGCGTTTAAAGACGGATAAAATAAATTTGTTCATAAAACTTTTCTACATAAAGTCAATACACATACGTAAAACCTAAAATTACTTAAAAATAAGTTGCTTTCAAATAACCTCAAACAATTCAGGACTCATTTGTACACAAATGAAATATTAATTATAAATACTTTTAAAAATACTCTCTAATAATCTCTAGTAAGCTATAATCTATTAGCTTCATTGCTGTTTAGACTTTTAAATTATAAATGACTCCCTTAAAAAGGTTTTTATTCAGCATTTTCTTTTATTTAGCCTTGGCTTCCCCCCCAATTAGTCCAGATGATCTAACTAATCAATAAGAGAGTTAGAAATATACTCATTGATGGCTTATGATGTATTTGGTGCTAAGAACCCCGAGATGAGTAAGCAGCTTTCAAGCAGACTAGAGATTTGAATGCATACAAACTACATGGGGAATTGATCAACCTGATAGTTCTTTAAACAAATTTCTGGAAAAAAGATTTTCTACAGAAAAGATATTAAAAGTTTTTTATTGTCTAAAATTTTATAAACCATGATCACAAAATCTATCAACAGTCTTAAATCAGTAACTTTTTCTGGGGGAGATGGATTCTACAAAGCCAAGTTTCTCTGATAGATTCAATTTTATCAATTAGTTAAGACAGTCTAAATTATTTTTTAGTAACAAATAAATTGTAGAACACTTTACACAATGCTTCTGCTGTCTGGCAGCATTAGGATAATCCAAATGTCAAAAAGCAAGCAAGCAAATTTCCTCCTGTTTCACATACTCTATCCAGATTCAAAGATGTCTTTCTTTCATTAGGATGAGTAATTAAACCCTGGAAGGCAAACCTAGTATTTCTCTCGTGCTTATTTTTACTCTCTAAATGCCTGGAAATGAAAGAGCTAAGCCAGGTGACAGTCAGAAACCAAGGACCAACCACAGCAGGAAATTATTTAGAATATTTTGTGCCGTTTGCCCTCTCTACACCCTGATCAGCTGCAGGAACTGTGAAGATCACAGGGTGTAGGCAATATTCTGAAAGCAATGCACTACTGAAAGCAAAGTTCACCCTTGGGCCCCAACCCATGCCATTTTTCACTGATGATTCAGTGCTGGTAAAAATTTAGACCAAAGAAGGTCCCCCAAACTCTGTGGCTATACATCAAGTGAGAAGGGAGAGTTTAAGAAACCATTAATTAATCCAAAAAGAAAAAAGCTAATGTAATAGAAATTCCTGTAAGTGTAGCCTAAATTAAACATTTTCCAATCACTACGAGAAGTGCTATGTTTCAACATAAGACTATTCACAAATCCTTCCTTATGCTCAGAAGCAACAGAACCAAAACAGGACTTCTATTTGCATAAAGAATACAAATTTACTGAACTCTTTCTCAGACAACTTAGTCATGGGAGATTCTAATACATTCCTTACACAATTTTTTGTGGTACATATACCACTGGTTTCTGTAGAACGTGAAAGGGAACAGTCACTCTAGTATGCTCACTCTTGTAAGTGCTTACTTTCATTGTGATGACCATGTAAAGGTTCTTTACTGGTCAAGTGGGTGTTACCAGTAAGTAAACACCACAGAGAAAGATCAAGGAGACAGATACATTTCGTTGTGTGGAAACGGCAAATAGAAATGCTTAGTTAACACTCTTTTAATGCTTGTCTTAGCAACAGTAACTGGGTAGGTCAGCGAGGAAAACTGGAAGTTTAATACATGACAGTTAAAAGTTTATTAATATCAACTTTTAAAATTTGAGTTCCTGATCAGAATTCATTATATTTACATCAAGTGTACAATACTGTTTTGCACAGATTGAATATAAATCGTTACAAGACACCAAGTTGAGTAAGTGGAATTTACATAAAATCCTTAATTTTCAAAAATTTCAAAATGTATTTCAGAACCTACCACTTGCAATTGCAAATTCCCCGATTAACAAGAAATTATCTATATTAATGATGTGAGGCTTTCAGTTCATGCGTCAAACTGGGCTATATTAGTTTTAGCACTTGCAGGGAGAAATTTTAAATAGGGGTGAGTTTGTGTGCAGTATAATTCCTGGTCTCTAGAAAGCATAGCCATGAATAATCTATAAATATAAAAATAAGGAATACTTAGTTTTGCTGAAGAAATTCCTTCACATCTAAAATATGGCTTGTTTGCTCCTAGAAATAGTGAACTTCAGAAGTATTTTATTTCTTTGTACAGTTTGTGGTTATGGTACTACAAAGTAGAGTTCAACCCAAAATCTCAGCCTAGTACATAACAATTTTAAACCTAGAATGAAACAGAAAATGGCTCAACCTTCAGCACTCTGGTGTCTTTCAAAGACACAAAATCATTCACACTCACATTATCTTAAGACTCCCAGACTTATAAAAGAGAAACTCTACTACTTTTACAAAGTTTCTTTCACTTAGTGTTCAATTTGAATCGGCCTTACAGAAAGTTGTGCCAGAATAATCACTTTGCAATACAAAATGTATTTGTTTTTTCCTTTGCAAAAATGATATACACATATACTTAGGTTTCCTTCCACAAAAAGGTAACCACAACTCACAAATGGGAGAATGGTAATTATTAAAGGTTGTTGACCAAGGTTAAGAGGACCTGAGGTCCTCATTTAAATGCAATCCAGAATCATCATCAAATCGGGAGGTAAGAAATAAAAAAGGCCATAGGAAAACAGTCATAATCTCAAAGGTCTGGATTTTAGTAGCATTCCTTGAGTAGTCAATGCTTGAATGGTCTACATACTGCATTACCCTTTAGAAATAGCCCCCAAACCCAGAATAAAACTGAGAATCATTGACCATATTAAAAATACACAGAAGAATTTATGAAATTTACCTTTGCTTTATGGAAGACTATAAAATTAGAATCTAAAAATTCTAGTGCAAAAATAGGAAATAGATTTACAGGGACACAGCAGAGTTATCCTGTCAAAAGCAGCATTTTTTTGCATGCCCATTATGTGTAGAAGTTTTAAATGCTGAATGGAGTTATGACTATAGGTTGAGCATCATTAATCCGAAAACCCAAAATGCTCCAAAATCCAAAACTTTTTTGAGCACCAAGATGATGCTCAAAGGAAGTGCTCTTTGGAGCATTTCAGATTTTGGATTTTGGAGGTTTGACTGGTATAATTCAAATATTCCAAAATCTGAAAAATAAACTTGAAATCTGAAATACTTCTAGTCCTGAAAACACTTTGGATAATACTCAACCTGTATTTCTTTTCTTTTTCTTATTTATAATAAAAAGAGTTTTGTTTTCAATTCAACAATAAAAAGACATAATGTATAATGCAATTAGTTTCAGGGATTGCCAGATAACCTTATAAGCTATTTCCTCCAACTGTCTAATTTAAAAGTTATAAATCTGTGCTTTTTGGCAAGGTTCATTTTCATTACCATAAATACAACAGGAAAAGACTGACCCCAACCTGAAGCTAGGTGACAGATGCTTCAAAAAGTCTATTCTGCTTATTGATAAAAACCCAGAAAGAGAATAAATGAATGATTGCCATTGATTTCCATGACAGCTCTACACAGACACAGTAACTTCCCTGGATTAGTATAGATGGAAGCCAATTAGTTTTATTTCATATGTAAATGGCAGCATAAAGAAGTACCAAAAAAAAAAATTCATTGGATTGCTTTATCCTAAAGCACAAGGCACACATTTTAAAAGTCACTTCAAACACAGTTCTTGCTTATGGAGCTCTCTCTTTCTCTTAGGCAGGAATTTTTAAAATAAATTCAAACTCATCCAGCTGTGTATATTCAAGAAATACCAAAAAGTCACAAGGCATAGTAAGTTTCAGCTGTTCTCCTCTCTCCAGTGTTATCAATAACACATAATGAGTTAGTTCATACATCATCACAGCTGTGCAGGCCAGAGTTAACTTGGCTAATTTAACTATTCCAGTAGAGTTCAGTCAGGAGCTTGTTCTAGTTAAGATAATTCACTCGGCAAGTCATATAGAATATAACACTATATGCTTTTTATTATCATGAATATGCATTTCTCCTTTCCTTCTTACGTAAGAGTTTCCGTGAAGTCATCTAATAGTATTGTCCAGTGGACAAATTTAAAAAAAGACTTCTTACAGCAATTGGCAATCAAAACCACTCAGCAACTAAGACTAGGACAATATTTTAGGCTTCAACCTTAAGCAAGTAAAACTCCCTCTTTTATCAGTAAGGATTAATTCCAAAAGAGGAAAGAACACTGTCCTCTGGAAAAAATTAACCATAGATTCAGGGTTTGGAACTTTCTTTTTCAACTCCATCCTCTTTCGATACATTCAGAATTAGAAATAATCATAAGTCATATTTTCATCTGTAGTAACAAAATAAGGTTTGCAGAGTGTCCTTTCTGGATGGGTGGCAATAACTAGAATACTATTCTGGCACACTTTAAAATGAATGTAATGGGAAACCAATGGTGATCGTGGAAGCTAAAAAGAGATATGCACAGCCTCTATAATTTCAATTACCCACAACAGTATTCCACACAGTGAGTGAGGCTCTTTTAAAACTGCTTAGTTCTGCTATCCAATATCATTATATCTACTAAGGATGAGTGCCTAATGTTAGAGACTGTGTTTTCTTAATCGAAAACACAACATTCAATGTTGTTTTCTCAACTGCATATTTGGAATTTGGAAATTCTCCAAGGCCCATCTCATGTACAGAAAAGAAGCCTCAGTATCTGTATCTGGAGAGTTCATACACACAACTCGTATACAGTCGACGTTGGCAATAAACATTTATAGATGTACAAAAGCAGAATGAGAAAGCAAAGTAGGATTATATCATAATTTCATTACAATGAATCAAGTAAGCATTTATTATTGAAATCATTTTTAAATGTTTTTAGGGTCTAAGCATCATGACTAAAAAGTTGGAAAGGACCTGTGAACTTATCTAGCTCAACTTCCTTTCCAATTCCATTCCTGAGAACAAAATGAACACTACACATCTAATTTAGATTTAGTTGGTAAATCCAATACACTTGCAAAGCGAAGTTTGAAACTATGCTTTTGCCTCTCCTACGGACCTAGAACTATGAACTTTTTCCAAGTTGCACACAATGAAGATGTTATGGGTATGGAATATAATGATTTACCAAGTCATATAAACTAATGAAAACACTGCGATAAACAACTGTCATTCATTATTCATTATTCCTGAATCCAAAGACTGCCAGGTCTGACTTGGACATATACACAGCTGAACACACACTTCCTGGTTATATGCAATCTGAACAGATAGACCAGCTTTACAGGCCTGACCACAGAGATTAATCGCTTTAGCCAAATAATGTGGTAACCATGTGAACCTGGGCTGCTCCAGCTTGTTTGTGAATCTCTCAGCAAGGCTCAACATGCCGTTATCTGCATCTTGTTGCCAGGAAACACAACATCGCTTTGGAATACAAGGAAAACCAGGTTGCAATGACCACAGGTCAACTTCCCAAGAGCCTAATTTGTGACACTTAGCTATCTACAATATTGCAAAATTTCTTCCTGTAGTGCTGAGAGAAGTTCACTTTACTAGTAATTTAACAGTTAATACTTTTTGCTATTTTATCAGGGCAGGGCCACTTACTACCACTAACAATGTAGTGGAAGCAATAGTAATTATAATAATAATTCACTCATACTTTTCCTCTCCCAAATGTCAGGTAAACATTAGTTTACTTCATTAAAATTGATATGGAAATCAAACACCCACTGCAACTACTTTATAACTGATCCAACAATGTATGCTTATGAGCTTTTATCTGTTTATTCTTCAGCAAAATAATCATACCAAAGGATAAAATACCCTATATGCTGCTGACCTAAGAGTTCTTGGATTTTCTAGGATCAAAATAACTATTTTTCCTTGCTCATAGTAACAGAATATGTGTTGAACAATAATCCTGCTAGTTTCTTCCTGACCAATTCAAACAGATAGAAACTTAATGTACCAAGATGCTGAAGTACTCAGCAGACTGGAAATTTGCTTCACAGTAAAATGGAAGGCCACTGTTCTGCAGAGTTTTGCAATCTGGAGTTGGAAGGATTAGAGTGGCTTTGAGAGTATATAAAATTAATTACCCTTGACATAGCAATTAGAATTGCTAGCTCATGGGCAAGAGAGATTTTGGACAATACCTTATTAAGAAAATGTTTAAAGTAAAATGTAAAACATTTTTCTTTCTTCCAAGGCTGTTTTAAAAAAGTACTCAGTTTTACTGTAAGAGTTGTGCTACCCAAGCAAGGTAGAATCTTGAATGCATTATATTATCAAGATAATACATTTATAGCCAGGAAAACTACATTCTTGATATGGCCTTACTTTTATCCCAGGGGGTTCCCTATGTAGTACCCTTGAACTTAGGCTTTATATTGTTTCTCTTCATGTTCCACACTTCCCCTTTGAAACACAATATGCAAAGTTCTAGTCTCAGCCAGGCTGGTGGCTCACGCCTGTAATCCTAGCACTCTGGGAGGCCGACGCGGGAGGATTGCTCAAGGTCAGGAGTTCAAGACCAGCCTGAGCAAGAGCAAGACCCCCGTCTCTACTAAAAATACAAAGAAATTAACCAGACAACTAAAAATATATAGAAAAAATTAGCTGGGCATGGTGGCGCATGCCTGTAATCCCAGCTGCTCAGGAGGCTGAGGCAGAAGGATCGCTTGAGCCCAGGAGTTTGAGGTTGCTGTGAGCTAGGCTGATGCCACGGCACTCTAGCCTGGGCAACAGAGCAAGACACTCCAGGTGTTAAAAAGACACATGGACCTATGTACTACAACTGAAATATTGAAATACTGGAAGAAAACCACTAACCCAACACTAAAAGGGTGCAAGAGAAGTTTGAAAAAAAAAAAATCAGGTTTCTGTAATGCCAACAATGGATGGTCTGGCACTAATCAGAATACAGAAGGCCAACATCAAGACTAACAGAATAAAACAACTTAAAATTGGTTTATAGCCACCATTTGCTGACTCTCCAGACATCTGGGTAGTGTAAACTATCTATGAACAAAGATGACTCTCAAGGAAGTTTTTCTGAGTTGGTACAGTCTGCATTTTCCCTCATATATAGGTCATATCTCTCAATACTATGCCAGGCCATTCATTATCTGTGAAGCTGTCAGGTTGCCTTCATGGTCTCCCAAGTCAGGTAGCAAGGAAAGAAGTGCTCTTCTCTTCCATATAATCTTAATCCTTACTCTTTGTCTTACATAAATAGCTATTAACACCACACATTTTAACTCCTCCTACGTTATAGGAGAAATATAGAGATTGATGCTTACTATATAGCCATTTTTGCACTAGCAACTTTACACGTGGCAACTATCATTTTCATTTTAAAGTTCAATTAAAGAAGAATTAGGATGTGGAAATATCAGGTTCTCTGTCAGTAAATATTGCTTATAGACATCCATACTAAGAGAACTGAGTTATATATATTTTGCATATCAAAAGTTGAGGATAGTTTTTTTGTGAATAAACATATCCATTTACATAAATCCTCCCTTCACTCATTGTTAAAATTCTTCCAGGTTTAAAAAATACTCTGAATTGTGCAACTATTTATCTATAAGATAAACTTAATGGTAAAAAGCTTCAAGGAAACTAATAAAAGATTGAGAAGTATGGGAGGAACTTGTGAATCACTCACAAAAAAAGTGTTTAAACCATTTAAAATGAAAAGGGCCACAAAAATCTCCCAACAATATTACTTTCTTTTAAAAAAATAGCAGCTACTCAATATGTAGAACTTTAAATTTAGACAAATTAGGTATTCATTATTTATAATAAGATTCACCACGGACTTTCTTTTAAAAAGCTCTCCTGTGTGACTAAAATAATATTTGATTCACCATATTCAATGTATATGCAACTTCCCAGTGACACACATATTGAACAGAGTGACATCTGAATTGTTCAAATCATAAAACCTTCATTGTTTGGTTGGGTAAGTAGCCTGCATTCAACCACCATGAAAAATCAGGATAGCGTAAAGCCCAAAGAATAACAGTGGAAAAAAGAATAAAACCTATTACTACTGTAAGAAACTACTCCACACTAAGCTTTTAGCTTCTTTACCTTCTCTATAGCATTTAAAAAGTTTTACAAATTGTTATAAATACATACCCATACTTCATTCTCATTCTATCATTTTCTGGGTTACAGTAAAATCTTTCCAAGTGCTCCTGAGAATCATTGGATATACTCTGCCACTTTTGAGTAGTTGTCCTTTTGATCTGCCAATGATATGGCAAGACTGTGTGGTGCTTCAAACAATCCCTGCCATAAATACAAGTGCCTTGCAGAAAGTCCATGCAGATTTCAATTCCGTTTTCTTGGTGAGTGTGGTACTGTAGCTGGTTCACCAGCTCAAACACGAGGTCAAGGGAAGCCTCCTCACTTTTGTCCTGGAAAAGCTTAGTACTCAACTTATCACTGGTGTCCAAAATGTACTGGATTGTAAAACTGTTATCTTGGAAAACCCCTGGAACATAATCCAAGACTTTGTCTATGCAGTCAGGACTAGTAGGAACATCACCTGAAACTGGGTGCAAAAGGTCAGTCTGGAAGTGCCCTGATGTAGAATCTGCCACTGTCCCACTGATGGTTTCTGGTGAAAAGCTGTGATCCTGGATTGGAACCACTTGCTCTGGAGCATCAGTGGAAGGATGGGCTTCTGGTATCTGGCCCCCGACATTTGTTCCATCAGGAATCAGGACAGACATACTGTTTTCTGCTGGTGGGCATGATGTATTCATTTCCAGGGTTTTTTTCACCATAGGTTCGTGTAAGCTGTTCTCATCTGCACTCTGGTTCCTAGGTCTAAAAACCCCATCAAGTGAGCCAGACTCTAGTAAAGTATTTAATATTGGCCTCAAAGACCTCAGGGTTCCAGTTCCCAACCTTTTCTGATCCTGCTTTTTCTTAAAACAAGTCTTCAATGGAGTGATCTTCTCAGAAAGTCTCATTTGGCATGAAAAGTCATCAGGAGGAGAGGGAGGCTGCACTACACAGTCTGGCTCAGATTCTGTGGTTTCCATTTCCATGATGTGGATTAGCTCCAATTGCTCCTCAGTCTAAAAATCCTACCAGGAAAGGAAGGAAGATGATCATTTACACACTGACAACTGGATCACATTCATTCATTAAAATGTTTTGTTTTGGTCTGTGATAGAGGCCCTGAAATCATTTCCTCTTATACTATATTTAGCCTTTCTAGGTCAATTTTAAATTTTATTGAGAAATCAAGGCTCCAAAGTAACCAAGGCTATCCAAAAGCCTACAGCAGGTAAAGGTAGAAGAGAGAGAGAGTCTTTCAATAGGCCTTTGGCACTTATTTGTGGACCTAACATATGAGTCTGTAATTTTGCTGGGGTATGAATTTTTACTACGGCTAGAGTAGGGTAGGAGATGGGAGGTAGAAATAACTGTGTCTAGATGATAACAGCAGGGAAGCCACATCTCTACTTAGCTTTGTGGTTCTCTTCACAGTTGTTTATGTACCACCTGTCTCATGAGTTGACAAAAACTTAAGTTTCTTTGTGGGGAAAAAAAGTTCCACAAACGAAGGTTAAACTTCAAAGTTAAATACTGAGTGAATTTGGGGTGTAAGAATATACCCAGGAAACAGGACTTCTCAATTGAAATATTATATGGGAGAATGCCAGGAGAAGCCTGTTAATCATTCCTATATTCAGAAAGTTCTAACATATTCCTGAAGAATGTTAAGGGTCTACTTTTGAAATCTCCAGAAGCATTACCACTACCGAAGGAACACCAGGCTGGGTGTGTTTAGCAACAGAAGCCACATCAGCAGCAACCACTGCACACTGTGTTAGAAACCAAACACAACTTCATAACACAGAAAGGGCCTCTAAGTCCCTGTCTTCAAAAGTTATATATATGCATTTTTAAAGAGGCAAATGAAGGCATATATAGAAAATTAACACAAGAATACAAAACATACTCCAAATGTCAGATTCCTAATGAAATACTGAAAGAGATTTTAAAAACGTGCTTTCTTTCAAGAATCAGACCCCTTGAAAAAAATTGAAACTAAAAAATATTTACTCAGATTGTGCCAGGTGAGAAAGGGACAGTAATAAGCAATTAACCCTTTTCTCTCGTCCAACAAACCAAAAGAGATCCTTGAAGCAAGAGGCTATGATTTAATCAAGTATGCATCCTAGATGCCCAGTACAGTGCCTAGCACAATGCATACTGCAGGTGTTCCACAAATATTTTGTTGCCTGAATGACTGAAGGCACACATTAAATGTTTAGTTCTTTGTTGTTTATGGGTCAAAGTCAACAAAAAAAGATAAAACTAAGTGCCTCTCCAAAAATCAATATTAAAAATACAACTGGAGAAAATCATAATCGATGTGTAAAAAGTGCATAGTAATCACTCAGAAAAATAAAATACAAAGCATAGTATATAGCAAAGTGTTAGTATATATGTAAGCACAAAAGGAAAAGGTAGAAACAGGGGAGTTCAGTTTGAGCTGGCATTGTTAGGGAAAGCTTCACGAAGAAGGAGGGACCTGACATGAGACATAAATCAAGTGGAAAGCAGCCAAGCCAGGCGTTATTATTCATCATTCAGTGCTATTGCCTCAAGGCAGAATTGGCACAGATTGTGGTATTCCCTCTCCACCACACCAAACCGGCCTATGCCTTCCCCTACGCACATACACACCAACCACTCCTATCACCCCTTATCAAGGAAAAACAGACACTAAACCAATTTTATTTATACGTGTGTGTACACACATACAAGCGCGTGCAACTTTTCCTATTATTGCCTTTCATCAAACTCGGAAACAAAACTGGGAGGAAGAAGCAGAGAACTAGAGAAGTGGCTAAGCCACTAGAACCTACTTCCCCAATTAGTTTGCATAACAGAAAAATAAAGATTGGAAGGACACTTCCTCCGGTCCCTGGCTGCAGGCAACCCCGAGAGATCGCTCGCCGAGGGACTCCAGGGATCACCGACACTCCCGGACAATTGCACATTCCAAGGAAACCGCCCGCTCCACACACTGCGCGCCCGCCGCCGCGCGACACCCGGGCGCCGACCCGGGTCCGAGTGACGCCTCCTGCCGGCCGCGGCGGTTTACGCAGCTCCGAACCCCGGGCCGCGCCAACTTGGCCAAGAGCGGCCCAGGCGCCGCCCGGCCGGACAATTCCGAGTGTTCCCGGGCATCCCTGCCCCCTCCGCAGGCGCCGGGCGCCCCTCAAACCGACGATCCGGCCTTCTCCTGACTAACGACCCCCGGCTTCCCAGTCGCGGCTCTACATTTCTTCTTCACCTCCTTAGCTCACCTCCTGAGGAGCGTCTGGCGCGTCTGGGAGGCTCGCAGAACTGAGCCGCGAAGCGCCGGGGAACGGCGGCGGGCGCTCCTCGCGGCGGCCGGGAGGAAGGCGAAGACTTGTGCGCCCTCAAAGTTAATGTGAAAACAGCCCGCAAACTTCTCGGCTGCAGCCCGCAACGCGGGGCCGGCCGGAAGTCTCCCGCGACTGCCCTGCCCTCCTCCCGGGTCTGTGAAGGGCTGCTCCGCGCCTCAGGAGCGCCCGGGGTCTGCCCGGGGGGGAGGCCGCATAGGCATGCCCCCGCCCTGACGAAGAGGGAAGGGGCGGGCGCCAGCGACCCCAACTAAGTCCTTGAGCGTCTTGGTCTGACTTATACACCTGCCGGAGGCTCTAAGTGACTAAGGAGTGTGCACTAATTCCCTCTTTCTATTGATGGGATCCGGATGAATTTGGTACAAAACGTTAGTCTAAAAATCAATCGCCCTGATCTGCAAGAGCCCGGCACACTCCCGGCGCGGGGCCGGCGCCGCGAGGCCGGCTCCCGCCATCCCGGCTAGGGTCCCTCGGCCCCTCAGCGCCCACTCGGAGCCGTTTACCTGAACCAGAGCCTGAGAGACCGGACCACAAGAGCCGCGTTGCGGGCAGCGTCCGCGCCGGGGCTCGGCGCCGAAGGAGGGCGCTGGCGTCTAGGGGTCGCAGGCCGGCGACGCGGCTAGCCGCGCACGGGCCATTCAGCAGCCGCGAGCGCAGAAAGCCTCAACAGCGCTCCGGGTCCAGCTCGCTCGCCTGTCACCTCGAGCTCTGCTTTAAGTGGCTTCCGGTCGCCTCCTCCCTACGAGCCCGTCGCGGAGGCGGAGCCTGGGCGCCAGGGGGTGGGGTGGGGTGAGGAGGCCGGACGCTCAGTGGGTGCCGGGAAGGAGCCCCGCCTTCCTCGCGCGCGTGCGCGCTCGCTCTCGGGGAGGTGCAAGGGGCGTGCGTGCGGTGGCCTTGCGCTCCCGCGAGGGGGCGTGTCCTTTCGCGGCCGGCCGGTCCCCGAGGGTCCGCGTCTACGCGCGTCTGGGAGCGCGCGCTGTGTGGGGCGGGCTCCATCTGCCTGCGGACAGATGGAGGGTCACTTTGTTCCGAGGAGACCCTGGCACTCGAGGGAGGTTGTGAAACGGAACGACCCGTTTCGGTGCGGTTGGCTTTGTTTATTTGCCTCCTTACAGACGCCTTCAGCCCCTGAGGCCGCCGGTCCCTGAGAGAAGGCAAACGGCTGCCTCCGTCGCTACCGCCAGACGGGGTCGCCTGCCCCGCGCCGGACGGGCGGGACAGTGCTCACCTGCGCCGACGCCTCTGTATCCGGCCGCGTAGGCCGCCTTGCTTAAGGGAAACGTAGCTTAGCGGGTTTGATGATAGAAGCGCCTATATATGGGATTTAAAGACCACAGACACGGTAGTGACTAAATGTATTCATTCAGCAAATATATCAGAGCGCCTGTTACGTGCCAGGCATGTACTAGGCTTAGAGCTACAACTTCTATCAGCCCAGACCTCATACCTGTCCTGATGGAGCTCGCAGAGCACCATGTACTCTTCTCTAAAATATACACCACATATGAAATAGACATATTTTCTGGAATGTAAAATGCCTTGAATTGTAACTCCATATGTTGAATAGATTTTCAGTGGCTCATATAATCCCTACATATGGGGAGGGGGGAGGTACTGGTAATTCCGGACATGGAAGCCTGTAAAAATAGAGAAGAGGAGACAGTAATAGACATTGCGGTTCTAAGCCTCTATTGAACGTTTTAAACCAGACTAGGTGAGCACACCAGCAAAGAATAGGTTAAGGGTGGTATATCCCCAGGAGGCTTATCATTTCAAATTTCATCAAGGCAGGGCCATTAAACTAAGGTGGGAATGATATGGGTGGAATTCAGGAGACAATAGTTAAAGACAAGAATCTTTACATTTAAAAAATTATATTGAGGGGCCAGGCGGGATGGCTCACGCCTATAATCCTAGCACTCTGGGAGGCCTAGGCGGGTGGATTGTTTGAGCTCAGGGGTTCGAGACCAGCCTGAGCAAGAGGGACACCCTGTCTCTACTAAAAATAGAAAGAAATTAGCTGGACAGCTAAAAATATATAGAAAAAATTAGCTGGGCATGGTGGCGAATGCCTGTAGTCCCAGCTATTCGGGAGGCTGAGGCAGTAGGATTGCTTGAGCCCAGGAGTTTGAGGTTGCTGTGAGAGTTAGGCTGACATCACGGCACTCTAGCCCGGGGAACAGAGTGAGACTCTGTCTCAAAAAAAAAAAAGAAAGAAAGAAAGAAAAGAAAAGAAATTATATTGAGACAAGATCTTGGTCTGTGTCTACTCACACATAGAATTGCCTAGAAGTAAATATTTGAGTTTAAATCTACCGTCTTACTGTTTGCTTTCTATTTGTCTCATCTGTTCTACGTTCCTTTTCCTCCTTTTAGAATTTTTTTTTTTTTTGAGACAGAGTCTCATTCTGTTGCCCCGGCTAGAGTGCAATGGGGTCAGCTCACAGCAACCTCAAACTGCAGGGATCAAGCAATCCTCCTGCCTCAGCCTCCCAAGTAGCTGGGACTACAGGCAAGCACCACCATGCCCGGCTAATTTTTCTATATATTTTTAGCTGTCCAGCTAATCTATCTATCTTTCTTTCTTTCTTTCTTTCTTTCTTTCTTTCTTTCTTTCTTTCTTTTTTTTTTTAAGTAGAAATGGGGTCTTGCTCTTACTCAGGCTTGTCTCGCACTCCTGAGCTCAAACGATCCGCCTGCCTCAGCCTCCCAGAGTGGTAGGATTACAGGCGTGAGCCACCTTGCCCGGCCAGAATTTCTTCTTTTCTTTTCTTTTTTTTTTTGGAAACAGAGTCTAGCTCTGTCGCCTGGGCTAGAGTACAGTGGCTGATCATAGCTTACAGCAACCTCAAACTCCTGGGCTCAAGCAATCCTCCTGCCTCAGCCTCCTGAGTAGCTGGGACTAAAGGCACCCACCACCACACCTTGCTAATTTTTCTACTTTTAGTAGAGATGAGGTCTTGCTCAGGCTGGTCTCAAACTCCTGGCCTCAAGCAATCCTCCTGCCTCAGCCTCCCTAAGTGCTAGGATTACAGGCGTGAGCCACCACACCTGGCCTTAGATTATTTTTTAATTCCACTCTCTTCCAACAATTATTTGTTATACGTTGTTTATTCTTTTAGTAGTGTTTCAGTTATTTATTGCTGTGTACATAACACCTCAAAATATAATGACTTAAAACAATAATTCTTTTATTTGCTCATGATTCCAGGTTCTGTGTCTCAGGTATTCAGTCAAAGCATAGTAGAGATGGCTCATCTCTGCTGCATGATATTTGGAGCTTCAATTAGGGTGGATCAGATGGATGGGGTCTGGCTGGGATGGCTCAGCTAGGGCCCTATATCTTGGGACTTAAGGATGTAGATGGAGTTTCATGACAAAATGAAGGTGAAGATGCTGTGGAAAATATGAAGATGAAAGCCACAAGCTAAGCGTGCTGGAGCAGAAAGAGAGAAAGCTGTTGGCTGCATGGCTTCTCCACATGGCTAATTTAGGCTTCCTGACAACATGGTGATCTTAGAGTTGCAAGAGGGGACATTCCAAGAGGACAAGCTTCAATGTGCAAGCCTTTATTTGCATCATAACTACTGACATGTTACTGGCCAAAGCAAGTCACATGGCCAAGCTCAGAGTCAATATGGGAGGGGATTACACAAGACTGTGAATATTGGGAGTTGTGGTTCATTGGGAGGTTGCTTAGATTAGGGGCATATCACTTTAATGCAACCAGGGAATAGTGAAAAGTTTACTTCCACAGGGTAGCTCTTTGGAGTTCCACCTTAAAATCTTTCCTCTTCAGATCCAGAACTCAAATTTTTTACCTCTCACCCACTCCCCTTGAGGCAATCAAAAAATCTAGCTAGTTTCTCAACCCTCTCCACTACTGCTTTCGAGTGTTAATTGCCTCAAAGGGAAAAATGGCACCAAATTCTGGGCTCAACATTCTTGGATTTAGGCTCCTCAGACTGCCAAAGTTTTATTGCTGCAGAAAAGGTATCCTCCATACTGTCCACATCAGATGTGACCCATCTTTTTTTTTGAAGGAAAGGTGGCAGTGTACCTAACTGAAAAATTCATTTCCCTAGATCCCATGCAGTTATGGTGGCCATGGGATATAGTTCTAGATATATGCTCAAGATTTCTAGAAAAGCATTTCCTTTCATAATATAGAGCCACCCCTTTCCTTTATCCCTTTTTCCTTCTAGAATACTAACATGAGGATGGAGATAGAATCTCATGACAAAAATGAAGTTGAACATGATGTGGAAAATATGAAGATGGAAGCCACAAGCTAATGATGTTGGGGCATAAAGATAGAAGGAACCTGGGTCATTCATGACATCTTGAAGCTGCTGCAGCAGTCCTAGACTGGCTACCTCTGGACTTATTATGTCTAAGAAAACTCCCCAATTTTGTTAAACTGTTTTCTGTTATGTGTAGCTGAACCTGTTCTTGGGTAATACATAAAGTATCATAAGTTATTTCCTAACTAGTCTTCTTACTTGTAGGCTTTAACAACTAACATGACTTGGTATGTTGGAAATACAAGAGCTGTCACAAAGCAATATATCAATTTTTACAGCGTTTCCTGGTAGTTCCATAGGTATACCAAATTATTAGAAGATTTAAAAACATGTTTATTAAAGAAAAAATGGAAAGTAGAGAGAAGAAATAACACCCATAGTTGAACCTTCTAAAGTATCATTCTAACATTATGTAGTTAATAGATATGGTTCAACAGATATAGTTATATTCAGTCTTATATTATTTAATGTTTTTTTCCTATCATTATAACGTTACTTTCATATTATTTTACTTAACATTATATTATAAACAGCTTTCCATGTTAACATAGTCTTTTAAATAAATAGCTGGGGGGGGGTGTTTTTTTTTTGTTTTTTTTTTTTTAGGGAGAGACAGGGTCTTGCCACATTGCCCAGATTGGAGTGCAGTGGCACAATCGTAGCTCAGTGAAGCCTCAAACTCCTGGGCTTAAACAATCCTCCTACCTCAGCCTACCAGGTAACTGGGAGTACAGTACATGCCACCATGTCTGGCTAATTTTTTAAAAATTTTTTTTGTAGAAATGGGGTCTTGCTGTGTTGCCCAGGCTAGTCTTGAACTCCTGGCCTCAGCAATCCCTCCACCTCAGTTTCCCAAAGTACCAGGATTACCAGTGTGAGCCACTACACCTGGCCTCAAATAGCTGTTTAATATTCCAAATAACTATATTTTGCTTATCTGGTTCATTGTCATTGAACATCTCAGTTCACTTTTTTTTCATAGTTTATTCACTGAATATCTGCTTTTACACATTCAAGTCACTGGATTAAGCCGGGTGTGGTGGTTCAAGCCTGTAATTCCAGCTACTCTGGAGGCTAAGGCAGGAGGATCACTTAAGCCCAGAAGTTCAAGGCTACAGTGAGCTACTGCACTCCTGCCCAGGTGACAGAGTGAGGCTGTGTCTCTTAAAAAAAAAAAAAAGTCACTGAATTAAATATATAAATACACATCTGTAAATAAAGATGTGGCTCCTGCCTGAACACTCTTCAAAACTACAAAAGACCACATACATTATACATTCAGTATATACAGCATATATGTATATACTTCTTATATGTGGCCCTAAGCCATTTTATTCTTTTTAAATATGCCTATAAGAGAGAAATATTTTAAGTTCCAAATAATCCATTTATTCCTAATTTCTGTTATTCTTGTCTGATGGATTTGCCTTAGCATGACTGATCAGCAAAATACTTTGAATGAATAATTTATTAGTATATAATAAAAGCCAGTTCGAGGTTACAATGAGCTATGATAGAGCTACTTCAGCCTGGGTCACAGAGCAAGACCTTGTTTCTCTAAAAAAAAAAAAAAAAAAACAAAGCTAAGACTTGTTACATTAATTTCAAGTGACCCAACGCCTCCAGTTTTCATTTTCATTAACAGTAAATGATATCAATTGTAAATATCATATTCTGTTGCTTTCTATATTCATAATTATTAGTTAATTCCCCAACATCCTTTTGGTAAAAAGATAATCATTTTTGGTTTCTACACCAAGAAGAAAACAGTGACTCACGTAATTCAGAGGCCACAATGAAAGACCTGAGATTTGAAAATAGAGGCTTTGTCTTTTAGCAATACTGTACTGAAATTATGTGGGGAATCCAACCAGCTTGCATAAATGGCAGATTGAGAAGTCCTTATCTATGAGCACTAAGGCTGAGCTATAATGTGTACGTAAGGGTAATTTATTCTTTAACTCCAAAGTTCATATATGTATGTATCTAATATATCTAAAGTGAAAGAAAAGTCAAACTGTTATTAGGCAACTGAATTACTGCTGTTTTTAATCATATAGAATCTGTTATTGAAAATACTGTCTTGTAATCCTAGCACTCTGGAAGGCTGAGGCGGGTGGATCATTTGAGCTCAGTAGTTTGAGACCAGCCTGAGCAAGAGCGAGACCCCGTCTCTACTAAAAATGGAAAGAAATTATGTGGACAACTGAAAATATATATAGAAAAAATTAGCCGGGCATGGTGGTGCATGCCTGTAGTCCCGGCTACTCGGGAGGCTGAGGCAGAAGGATCACTTGAGCCCAGGAGTTTGAGGTTACTGTGAGCTAGGCTGACGCCATAGCACTCTAGCCTGGGCAACAGAGTGACACTCTGTTTCCAAAAAAAAAAAAAAAAAGAAAGAAAATACTGTCTTGATGTTGTTACTAATGAGCCAACTCCTGGAGCTAACCTGAAGGAAGATCTCTTATTTCCCTGAGAGGGAGTTCTGCACTCTTGGGATTCTAGAGCTAGATAAGATTTGGGCTGTAATTTATTTACCTCAAGTGGGGTTTTAAATATGGTGTTGGTGGGAAAAGATTGGAAAATGCTACTGGAAAATGTGTCAGAGCAACTAAAGGTAGGGAATTTAATCAGCATGAATTAAGGATAAATTAATTCAATGCTCAGAGGTAGGTTGGTTTAGAGCTTGTCATGAACAGACTTTGATAAATGTAAACTTAAAATTCATATTTTCATAAAGTGATGTAATATTCACTTTGCAGACTATTTCCAAGTTTAAAAAATATTTCTGAGTTATAATCGCCTCCCTCTTGAAACTCATTTTTTTCTCTGCCTGTCATGAGGTAGCAGCAGAGTGCCTCTGGGAAAGGTGAGGGTATGAGGCCTAGGAGAAAATGAAACAGACAAAGTATGAAGAGGATATAACTTCTAAAATGCTTAAACAAGATCACAAGCTATTCCAGTTAGCTAAGATTTGCATTTGTAAATTTCCTAATTGTCTGCTGGACTGTTCTTGTTTTCACAGAATCCATGACAGCCAAGTAGCCTCTTTAATCCCCTTCAGCTTTAAAACTATTGAATAATTCTCATAACACATACTGAAAGTGCTGTCTGATCTAACTGGTTTAGGGCCTATATAAGATGATTCCCTCAGAGAAGTCCCGAGATGTTTTCCTGATCATTCATTCAACTGATTCAACACCCATTTATCTAGCACTAGTTATGCAATGGTGACTAAGACAGTTTCCATTCTCTGTCAGTATCTTGTGGTGAAGTCTGTGAACTGGCCACCCAGAATCACCCAGGAAAGTCTGCTGCAGATTCCCCAGCCCCCGCTAGGCCTCTTGAATCAGCATCTCAAAGAACAGGGCAGGGGATTCTGTACTTTGAAGAAATTCCCTAAGTACTACTGCTTTAAGAGCTCAGTCTTTTAAAACACTTGAGGTGGGGGAGGTGGCTTAAGGGTGTGGCCAAATAGGAAACAATAAAAACACCCTAATGTGGTAAGTGCCCAAATAGAAATATACATACAAGGTGCTAAGAATACAGTCAGCTCTCAGTTTCCAAGGGTTCTGTCCATCCATGGATTCAACCAACCATGGATCGAAAATATTTGGGGAGAAAACAATAAAAAATAACAATACAACAATAATAAGTAACACAAATAAAAAATGCAGTATAACAGCTATTTACATAGCATCTACATTGTTTTAAGAAGTATAAGTAATCTAGCGACGATTTAAAATATACAGGAGGATGTATGTAGGTTATAGGCAAATACCACACCATTTTATATAAGGGACTTGAGTATTCATGGATTTTGGTATCCTGAGGGCTCCTGGAACTAATCCCCTGAGAATACCAAGGGATCATTGTATAGTGAGAGGGAAGTAAGCCTAAGTATATTATCAGAGGAGAGGATTACTGGTAGCAGACTTCTTAAAGTATCTAGAAGTATTATTGCTTAGAATGTTAAGAAACTCAGTGGTTTCTCCTTGGAGTATGTCTAAAATTTAAGGTTTTGAAAAACCTTCAAAAATTAAAAACCTCTTCAGTGAAACCTTTACTTCTGATCTGGCAGAAAAAAAACAAATAAACAAAAAATTTAAAAACTCTACTTTGAAAAAAGTCAATTCCCAAGTAAAATTAAAGATCTTGATAATCACATGCAGAGATCATAGAGTTAACAGCACTTCTACTTGTGTGAATTTAGCTGAAGGATATAATTAGAGTTTATGTGCACAGGTTTGGTTACAAAGCTCTTCCCTAAAGCAAATAAATTGTGTCTGAGTGCACATTTTCATCCAGGCCCAGACCCAGTTCTCTGTGGGACAGCTTTCCTTTTCCTGCTTCTCAGACTGTCATGAAACCTTCTGGACCATAAATAGTTCCCATTTTTGCTGTTCATGCTCTACAAAGCCAATACTCTATAGTAAAGATATTTATTCCCAGCACTGGCCAGCCACACGGCCCAGGCTGTGTACACAGCATGCATTTTCATGTTGATGTCCTAATTCAATATGGTGATTTTGGCAGACTTGATGTCCTAGTCATTCACGGAGGAGAGATTGTTCTGATGCTTACCTGCCTTTCATCTCTGATTCCGCCACTAGATAGATAGCTCCTAAACTACAGGTTTTTAAATTGGTCCGTACATGAGACTTTAAATATATGAATATATACATTTCAGTCTCTACACAGTGTAAGATTTTTTTGAAGTAGTCGGCGCCAGAGAAAGAAAGACGAGCAGAGTTGAAAGGGATAAGTAAAGAGGCTTTATTGTAGTGCTCCCGGGTGGGGTTAACAAGTCCCCGAGAGAGGGACCCGGGCAAGCCTCACAGTCCCACAAGTGGAACTAGAGAAGCCGCCCTGCCCAGAAGTCTGAGTGGGTTTATATAGGTTTTTAGGGCTGGGAGATGGGAGTTTCTTCGGCCAGGAGATGTCCGCGCTGGAGGAGTAAGGAATTTCTTTGTTTCAGTTTGGGGGCAGGTATTGAGGGATAGGAGGGGCTTCTCCTTTTCTCATTAGGGAAGGGAGGGGTGCCTGCCACCAGCCTTACACACAGGAGCAATCAAATCAGAATTTCTCAGGTGGCAGCTGTGCATTGAATAGGAACTGTGTCTTATTTGTCTTCTCCTCCTCAGTTCCTAGTAGAGCCCTTGACATATATCAGATAATCAATGATTCCTTTTATTCATTCAACACATATTTATTGAGCATTTGTGTTCTAGATTCTTCTAAGTGCTAGGGATACAGCAGAGAATAAAATAAATGGTCAACTCTTACCAACATTCTAATGGGAGAAGACAGGTGTTGTCAGGTGGCAATGAAAGCTATAAAATAAACATGGTAAGGATAGGACAACCACATACTTTATTAAACAAGGACACTTTGAGAATAATCATTCACAATTACGTCAGAACAATACAGATGAAACCAGGACTGTCCTGGATAAAGCAAGATGTGTGGTCACTCCACATAAGGTGTTAGAGAGTGCAGTGGGAAAGGCAATGAGGTGCTTTAAAAAAAAAAAAAATGATGTGCTGTTCAGGGAAGACCTTTCTAAAAAGTAAACGTATAAGCAGAAGCCTGGAGGAAAATGAAGGAGCATGTCATGAGGATATTAGGGTAAGAACATTCCAGGTAGATAGAATAGCACATGCAAGGCCCCTGAGGTAGGGGCAAGTTTGGCACGTTAGAGGGAAATCACAGAAGCTGGTTTGATTGGAGTGGAATGAACAGAAGAGTGCTGCTGATGAGGTTGAAGAGGTGGCCGGAGGTCAGATCTGGTAAGATCCTTTAGGCCCATAGTAAGGCCTTTAGTAAAACTTTACCTTGAGACAGAAATCTATGCACTTTATGTTTTAAAAGGATCACTTCTGGCCGCTGTGTTTAGAAGAGCCTTATAGAATGGAAAGAGTGAAAACAGGAAGATTAGTTGACAGTGGAGGCAAGAGTTTATGGTGGCTTGGACTGTGACAATGGTAAGTAGTTAGATTCCAGACACATGCTGAGGGTAGAGCTGAGGGGATTTGCTGTTGAATTGAATAAAGATCATGAGGGAAGCTGAAGAGCCAGGGATGACTCCTCAGTTTTTAGCTTGAGCAACTGGGAGAAGGAAGTTGTCCTTCATTGAGATGGTGAAGACTGTGGGAGGAAAAGGCTTTTGGGAGCAAAGAGAAACAAGAATGTAGTTTTGGACAAGTTAAGATTGAGACCTATTGGATATCCAAGTGGAAAGGTTGGTAGACAATTGCATGATGAAGTCTAGAGTTTAGGGGGGACATTGGAGCTGCTGTCTCCATTTCTAAAGCTACATAGCAAACACATTGGTTCCTCCATTTGCCATGTAGGTTAGTCAGGAAGTCTTAAAGTTGTGTCTTTTAAAAGAGGAGTAGTGGGCTGTATTCCACATTTGCAGAGGAGGGAGATTTATTTTCACAAAGTCTGGAAGTGAGGTGTTGCCAAGTAGAGTGTCCCTCAGAGACAAATTGTAATCCTTATAAACAAGAGCTAATTTAAAATTCCCATTACCCAACTGTGACTGGATGACTCCATTCGGGGAAGTTGACTGAATAAGAAATGACTTTGAGGCTAAAGAAGTGAAACAGTTGACATTTGTATAAGTCTAAAGAAAGAAAAACAGCCAGGTCAAGCATATTGAAATATGAAAATAATGAATTGGTATAGGCTCGTGCAAGTTTCTAGTAATGTAAGTCTAAATTTGGCCTTAAAACTAAAACTTATAGTATTGATTAGAGTTCCCATTATTTATTGGCTTCTGGCTTACAGACTTTAAAGAAAAAAGCAGCTGTCTTTTATTTTCCAATGCAAAACAGATGGAAATTTACCAAGAAAATCTACATTAAGCAAAAGAAAATATTTGCAATGTTATGTACTGCATGCATTAATTTGACTTCATCACCTGGCTGAGTCTCTTGCCTTTTATTTTTTTACTTTCTAAAGAGTTGGCTAAATTAGAAATCAAGGATCCGAATGGCTTTTTCTCAATTATCAGTGTGTTTACATCGAAACTAAGGTAACCTCTTGATTTGAAAGTTTTGCAAAGTCACCAAAAAGCAATGTTTCTTTGGTTAAAAATAACTTTCTCTTGAAATGAAATCAATGTGAACATGAGAAAAATGGAAACCAAAACTGTTTTATCAGACTTCAAAGTTAAAAGCCAGGACTTTTTGGCTGCATCGACAGAACCCTGGGTACAGACCTGTTGGAGGAAACAAATGGGGTAGTAGCACAGATAAGTGACTCCAAAAAGAACTTGTTGATCAACATCTTTTTTATTTATTGCCCTATTTTGTTGAATGCCTGCTACAAGTAGTTGCTGGGAATACATTGGCGAGCAGAATGAACATGATTCCTATCTTCATGTAGCATATAGAAGACGTTTTACTCAAATAACCACTCAAATCAACATATAATTATAATCTTTAATAAGCACTTTGAAGAGGTGCAGGGTGCCATGACTGAGACTGACCTAGACTGGGGGAGCCATGGAAGGCTTTTCTGGTGAAGAAACATTTGGCTGAGCTCTGATGATTAAATAAGTATCAACTAGATCAAAGGGAGATTGGTGGAAGCAGTTAATAGTGGTCAGGGGATAGAATGGCAAGTGTAAAGCCAGAATTGTGAAGCTGCAGTGTGCAAAAGAGAGCCAGTGTGTCTGGAAAATAGAAGGTGAGAAGGAGAGTGGCTAGAGTTGATTTGAGAATGTAGACCTTCAGGTCTAATTAAGGATTCTAAAGAAAAATGAAAATCATTGAAGTATTTTAATTAGGAAAACAATATGACCATATTTTGATTGTTAAAAGTCAATCTGTAAAAAATGCTCAACATCTCTAATCATCAAAGAAATGCAAATCAAAACCACAATGAGATACCACTTAACTCCAGTGAGAATGGCTGTTATCAAAAAGTCCCAAAACAACAAATATTGGTGTGGATGCAGAGAGATAGGAACACTCATACACTGCTGGTGGGACTGCAAACTAATACAATCTCTATGGAAAGTAGTATGGAGAGACCTCAAAGAACTAAAGTAGAGCTACCATTTGATCCAGGAATCCTACTACTCGGTATTTACCCAAAGGAAAAAAAGACATTCTTTTAAAAAGACATCTGCACTCAAATGTTCATAGCAGCACAATTCACAATTGCAAAGATGTGGAAACAACCCAAGTGCCCATCAATACATAAGTGGGTTAATAAAATGTGGTATATGTATACCATAGAGTACTACTCAGCCATAAAAGACAATGGTGAACTAATGACTCTTGTATTATCCTGGATGGAGCTGCAGCCCATTCTTCAAAGTGAAGTATCACAAGAATGGAAAAACAAGCACCACATGTACTCACTACTAAATTGGCACCAATTGATCAACACTTATGTTCACATAAGGAAGTAACGTTCATTGGGTGTTGGGCAGGTGGGAGGTGGGGAGAAGCTGATGGGTAAATTCACCCCTAAAGGGTATAATGTGCACTGTCTGGGGGATAGGCACACTTGTAGCTCTGACTCAAGTGGTACAAAGGCAATATATGTAACCAAAGCGTTTGTACCCCATAATATTCTGGAAAACACACACACACACACACACACACACGCAAAACAAAAACAAAAAATGGTCAATCTGTAGTAAGGGGAACTTTCGCTTCCAGTAATGGATTAGGTGATGCAGGCTAACACTCCTACCAAGAACAACCACAAAAATTGGACAAAATATTTTTAAAATCACTCTGAGAGCTAACATGACAATGAACAAGATCTGGAAGAAGAAAACTTGGAGAAGTGAGAAGAGCATTTAGAACCACTTTTCCTAAAGAGGTGGCTGAGAAGCTTAACAGAATTTTTGATAGACTAGCAGGGATAGGAGTATAAAACTGAAATTCAAGGAAGCTCAAGGGCAGTGAGGATTACATTGAGAATACGGGTAAACTAAGAATAAGCCAAATTCCAATTGGATTGGATTAAGGTGATGTAGGATTGCTATTGGCCTTAAACTTTTGCCAAAAGCAAATGTAAATACTCTTTGGAGAAAGATAACATACTTCTTGGTATCAAACTATTCAATGATCCAAATGCAATATCTGGCCCTCAATGAAAAAGGACCAGGTATGCATCCGTTAGCAGTTGAGAAAGAAAAATAAGAAAAGAAAAAAGAAATAGAAATGAAACAAATTTTATTAAAAATAAATAAATAAATAAATAAAAAGAATTAAAAAAAAAAAAGGACCAGGTAAACATTCACAAACTGATGGGACAAGTTATTGGCTTCTAGGGATATAGAAAACAGATTGAAGGTCCTCCTACTGGCCAAAATAGGGCAATTTGAATGATAAAAAGAATAATGATGGTAATTCATTATAAAATTGCAAATTAAAAGGAAATCCATGAGTCTATAAAAATACTCAAAAAGGGGATATAGAGGGTAAAAAACAGGAGGGAAATCTCTTCTTTATGGAAGAATGCCAACTAATAAATGTGGACAGATTAATAGAATTAGAAAATAACAATTTTGTAACCACCAAAATAATAATTGATAATTAAAGGAATATCAATGGATGCTATTATAATATCATTAAGTGAGAAGTTAGAAAATATACACATAATCTCCAAGTATCTTCTTGTACATTACTCATTAATAACAAAAAGAAAGAGGTAATCTGATGATAGAAAAATCTGACGCACACCATCTTAATCAAATGATCAAACTTAAAATGACTACTGATGAGACTAAGGAACATTATGTGTCTTCTGATACTGATGAAAAGAGATGGACAAACCATCATCTATGTAGCATTGCTGCCAAAAATATTTAATCTAAACCAAAGCATGAGGGAGCAATCAGACAAATCCAAATAGTGGGATATTCTACAGAACTCTAAAAAATATCAGTGTCATGAGAGGAACAAAATGCAGTGGAACTATTCTAGATTAAAGGAAACAGAAGACTAAGCCTAATCTTTATTTAGATACTGGACATTTAAAAATGCTGTTATTCAGATAATTGGTGAAATTTGCATGTGTATTGTATATTAGATATATTACATCAATGTTAAATTTCTTGAGTGTGATAAGAGAAGCATTGTGATCGCGTAGGAGAATGTCCTTGTTCTTAAAAAATAGAGCTACATATTGAAATATTTAGGAGATGAAGTATCATTTCATATGTACTTTCAAATGGTTCGGGAATCTCTATGTCTATGCTTATCAGTATATTTATAGATATAGCTATAGATGCATATGTATGCATATGCATGCAGTCCTTTCTTTGCAGGACTATAAAAATTATACCATGATACAGAATCATAAAAATGGCCATACAAGCTGAAACTGTGGAAAGGGATCTTAATAATCAGTGGGGAAAATTACGATTGTTCTGTGACCTTTAAAAATTTTTATCAAAACATTAAGAACTCTCTTATAGTCAATTATAAATGCACAAAAATGGAAAAAATAGAAAACCTAATTTTTATTAAGTACACTATAATTTAAAACATTAAGGCTGGGCACAGTGGCTCACGCCTGTAATCCTGGCACTCTGGGAGGCCGAGGAGGGAGGATTGCTCGAGGTCAGGAGTTCGAGACCAGCCTGAGCAAGAGCGAGACCCCTACTAAAAATAGAAAGAAATTATCTGGACAACTAAAAATATATAGAAAAAAAATTAGCCGGGCATGGTGGCGCATGCCTGTAGTCCCAGCTACTTGGGAGACTGAGGCCGAAAGATTGCTTGAGCCCAGGAGTTTGAGGTTGCTGTGAGTTAGGCTGACATCACGGCACTCTAGCCCGGGCAACAGAGCGAGACTCTGTCTCAAAAAATAAGTAAATAAATAAATAAAACATTAGAAACATTGAGGATTAAACTATTTTATTTCTTTGTTGAAAGCTTACCAAGAGTAGTTTGAACAGTGTTGTTTCTTCTGATCATATAATTTATCATATGGATCGAGCGTCTTTTCTATGCCTTTGAAAATTGTCATATTGTTTTCTAAGTTTGAATTAGCTTGAATTATTTTATCTTTTGCACTTTCAATGTTGTGAAACAGTTCCGAAGATATTTTCTAATTCTATCAACTTGTTTACATTTCTGTGAAGTTTTTTGCCAATATCACTTCCTCTGGGACATCTTCATCTTTTTTGTCACAACCACTTTCTTCATCAATGTGGATAAGCTCATTTTCCTTAAGTTCCCCTGACTGCATATGTAGAGTCTTTCTAATAGTGGCAGTGTCAACATTGCCACAGTCAGCTAGCTACCACTTCTATAACTCTATATATGTTTGGTTTCACTTCCAGCATTATCACTTTTTATTATATTTCTTTCCTGCACTTCCATCCATCTTTCTTGGCCAATTTCCTCTTTCAAATATCCATTTTTATAAAATGTTATGTGAGTTTATCACTGGAAGACAACTTTGCTGCTTGTGAATGAACCGAACAACAGATGTGCAGTGACCAATCACTGATAGATTTTAAAAGAAGTGCCATAACTGGTCACTATTAATTATGTAGTGATTTGCATACTGAAGTTCTAGCCATGAAGTTTGTACTTCATGCAATAACAGTTAGTATAGCACAGTAACTGAAATTTGAATCGTGTTATTAGGTAACTGCCTTTGTGTGTGTGTATGTATATGCATGTGTGTGTTTACATAGTTGTATGTGTGTGAATCTAGATAAAGGATATATAGATGGCCCATTGTACTATTCTTGCAGATTTTCTGTAAATTTCAAATTTATCATAATAAAAGTGGCGGTGGTGGGAAGGAAGCAGGTCATAAGGGGATAAGACAATGCAATAGAAAATCTAGAGAAACAATAGGCAATAAAAACAGACCAACAGGGAATCCAGAGATTAAAAAAGCTATGAAATCAAATTGCCTAGGTTTGAATCTCACTTTAAGTCACAAGCCATATAATCTTGGGCAAGTTATGTAATCTCTTTGAACCTATTTTCTCTTACAAAATAGGGCTAAAAATACTACCTGCTTCATAGAGTAATATAGATAGTTAAACAAGTTGTACATATGAAGTACTTAGAATAATAGTGGTATATAGTATTTACTTTATAAGTGTACAGGTTTGTTTACATGGGGAGCCTTTAATATCTTTGCATACTGATGATAAGAATCCAGAAGAGAGAGTTTGAAGATAAAAGAAGGGATAACTAATGACGTATGATTTGGTTCTTAAGAAGGTGTTGGGGGCGAGGGATGCAAAGAGGAAACAGAGGAGTTGGTCCTGCACTAAAGAAGAGCATCTCTATTTTAACAGGAGGGAAAGATAATAGGATGGGCAGAGGTGTAGGCTGGGTAGTAAATTTGCTAGGGAGAAGGAGTTAAAATGAAATGACTTCTGTATTGTCCAAGGAATAAAAGGTGAGGTATTTTCTGAGAGTGAGCGGCACAGTAGGGGATGAGAGGTTGAGAAGAGTGTGGAAGACTTGAGAAATGGCCCTTGCAGAGAGAAGAGAGCCAGTTGGCCAAAGAACTATAACAAGATTGAGGGCCCAGAGTAGGTGACCTTAAAATTATAGTCACATCAGCCTACCCTTTTGTGTTTCTTAGCTGTGGTACTCAGCCGCGTTGGTGCAGGCACAGAGAACTTGGTCTGTTGAGTTCATCTAGATTGACGTGAGGAAAAGATAAAGAGACAAGGGAATTTTTGGTATTGGCAAGGGGATTGCTGAAAGTATGGACCATGAAATCTAACCTGGGAGGGAATTAGAAGCAGGAGAGGGCTAGTGATGAGAGAGAGAGAGAGGGTAAAGGAGAGGGAGAATGGGGGAAGGCCTTTGTAATGGTCCTAGTGAGAAGTGTTTAATAAGCAAGCTAACCATTTCCTAAATTACGGAGCAATGTGCATGTGAACAGAATGTTCAATTAGGGCTCTTTCTGTGTTAGCCTGAGAGGAAAACAACAGGTGCCAAAGTGAGGAGCTATCCACCTAAGCGGAGACTTCCAATGGGAGGGTTAAAGTGGTTTTGTGACCCTTAATCCATCAGCCACATGGTGTGTGTACAAGTTATTGGAGCTGAAAAATTGAGAGTCAAGTTTTCTTTGGAGAATTTTTGCAGTGCCTTGGCTTTTTCTCCCCCTCTGTCCTGGGGGAAGGGAGTGGTACCCCCTGCTCCTTAACTCAAATAAGAATATTTAATGGAAACTGCCTGAAGGGTTTTGAATGTGCCTTTGGAGTTTGAAGAGCACTAAGGACAGGTAAGAATAGCTCTGAGCAAATCACCCAGGGTGGGGAGGGTGCGGGCTGGGGGAGGAAAGGAATGGGGCATTGGGAGTGAGCTGCATCCCCCAGCAGTGGGGCAAAAGCCAGACTCTTTCTCCTGGGCCAACTGTGGGCCTGCAGAGGAGCCAGCCTGGGGCTATCTCAGATTCCAAAACTGGCTGAAGGGAGCATATGCCCACAGTGGAGAGAGTGGCCTCCAGAAGGCCAGGGGCTAAAGAAGGAATTGTAGGGGGCCAGCAGGAGGAGAGGCCTTGCCTCCATCATGGGAGCATAGTTGGATGTTCGAAGGAGAGTGTCACCTCAAAATTCACAAAAATACCCAGGGAAGGAAAGAGTGAGCAATGGGATTCTGCCATACCCGAGGCTGCCATGGGTGATTGTGTCTGTGCCAGTCGAGTGAGACCTTGACAACCTCTCCTCCTTCTTCCTGATCTAATCCTGGAGGACACAGAGATAGTCAAACCGGGGGTAAGATGGGAGAGAGAGAGCAAAGAAAAGAAAGAGAAGCACCCATCTGTACCCTCCTCCCCCCCATGGGGTTTTCAGCCTGCTTCAGTAATGAGATGGGGAAGGGGAGGTTTAAAGTTTATGAGTGTGGTTCAAATTTTATTGAACATTTTAACTATTGAACTTAGATTATTCTTCTGACTGAAGAGTTACCAAGAGAATGTTTGTGACCTGAAAATATTCAGGAAAGTTAGTGGTCTGCCCTAGGGACAAGGAAACACACACACACACACACACACACAAAACAACTAGTCTATAAAGGAGACAGAAAAGGGTAATTGGGAGGGAAAAATAACTCGTGTTATAATTCTGCTCTGTAGAATGCAACTCATTCACTATAATACTGGTTATACCAGATTAGAGAAATAGTGATGACAAGGTCCAGAGTGTGGCTGTGGGAGGGGCTGGCTCTGATGGAATGGACTGAAAGATCACTGAGGGTGAAGAGGTCAAGGCATAAGAGGGCTTGGTGATGGCGGAGTCATCACTGTAGATAGTGAAGTCTTCTACCATGCTGGCAAAGGTTGGTGTTGAAAGACTGCAAGCCATGTGCCCATGGCCAGCAGTTCTCAAACTCTGGGGAATATTAGAATCACATAGAAAGCCATTAGAAGATACAGAGGCCCCCATTTGTGGAAATAGGTTAGGGCCTGGGCTTCTGTGTATTTTCACCAAGTTCTCAGGTGATCTGGAATACACAAGAAAATTTAAGAACAACTGCTCAATATTTAGTGGAGAGAAGTAACTGATTGATTAGTATATAATGATACCTAGCAGAAGAAAGTGAGAGAGGGTAGTTTAGCCAAATAGCAGGAGCTCCAAGGAAGCAATTTTTTTGTTCTATGAGTGTAAGGAAGTAGTAGTCTGAAAACAGTGGTGGGGACCACTAGCCTCCCAACCCATTATCCATAACTATTGCTTTTCTTTTGTTTCTTTGTGAATATGAGTGTTATGGGTTGAATTGTGTCTCCCCCCAAAAAGATGTATTGAAGTCCTGACCTCTAGTACCTCAGAATGTGACCTTATTGGGAAATAGGGTCACAATAATTTGGAAATAGATATAATTAGTTAAGATGAGGGCATACTGGAGTAGGGTGGACCACTAATCCAATATAATTAGTGTCCTTATAAAATGGCCACATGAAGACACAGAGACATACAGGGAGAATGCCATGTGATGATGAAGGCAGAGATTAGAGTTATGCAGCTGTGAGCCGAGTAATGCCAAAGGTTGCTGGCAAACCACCAGAAGCTATAAAGAGGCAAAGGAGGATTCCCCTCTGGGTTTCAGAACCTGTTGACACCTTGATTTTGAACTTCTAGCCTCCAGAACTGTGAGGCAGTAAATTTGCCTTGTTTTAAGCCACTCAGTTTGTAGTACTTTGTTACAGCAACCCTAATACAATTAGTTTGTTACAGCAAACTAATACAATAAGGTTGAAATTTTCCTTTTTTGATTTACTATAAACCATCTCTCTTATATTCTGCCCATGTTGTGTCCTTGTTCCCTTTGCAATGAATTTACCGTCTCTCTCAGGACTGAGAAACCATGTGTAAGTCAGTGGATGCCATTAGAACAACAAGAAAAAGAAAAGTTCACTGCTTCCCCATATGCTGAAGCTGAAAACACAATATACTTTATGTGTTCTTGACGGAGTAGTCAGCCCCCACACTGGCATCTGCACTTATTATTGACAAATGAGTCAGTTCATACAAGACTGGTAGCTTATTTGAGTAGGTGTATGTTAAAGTTATTTTGAAAAAAGGAAAAGAAGCCTGTAAAGTATACCCGTATGCTACTCTTACAAGAAAGCACTTCCCATGAGGAATCATGAAAGTTTTTATGAAATACATAATGAGTTCCACTTCCAAAATCCTCCCAACTCCTCTGACTTTCATAATTTCTCTCTTCTTCCCAATGTTGAAGGAAAGTCTTGGGCCACAGAATGACCCAAGAAACCACACTAACTGACCCCAGGAAAGATTAAGTTCCTGCTTTATTTAGCAAAGGCTATAGAAACCAAGCAGAAATGAGGTGCAACTCAGAGCAGGAACAGGGAAACACAGCACATCTCACTCAGCTTTCTCCAACCTCCAATGGTCCCAAAGAGGGTGCACACCTGCCTCTGGCATATCAGAACAAGACATACCTTGTGGTCCAGAAATGCTATTTCCAGAAATTTAGCTTGGGGGGTTGGGAAACACAACCAAAAGTCGGGTAAAGGACTTAAGTAGCGTGTAGATTCTAGAGTGATGATAGAGTCAGTGGTTGCTAGCTGAGCTGAGTAGTTCAGGATTTGTGTCTAGAAGAGGGGTTATGTGTTAAATGTCCTCTTTCATGTCAGGACCTTGATCATGGACTATAGGAGGAGACAGGGTATGTCAAAAGGGCATCCAGGCTGTACATTCTTGTCCCAGCTTTGGCTGCACATGCATGGTTCCCAAGCTCTCTCTTAAGTCCTAAATCCAGCCTTCTGTAAGGTATTTTCACTTGGATGCTCTGCAGCTCACCCACCTTGCCTAAAAACTAGTTCATCATCTTGGCCCCATCTCCCTGCCCCAAATCTGTCTCTTCGTCTTGAATTTTCTTTTTATGTGGTCTCCTAAACTCCCAAAGAAAATTGTCTGCTTGTGCTGTCTCAAAATGCTTACCTCTCCCATGTTCTCCAATCTGTCTTCTGTACCCCTCATATTCCTGCAACTGCCTGATTAAAGCCTCCAGTGACTTTAGTGGTGTGCAATCTAATAGTCACTTTGCTCGTCCTTATGGTCATTTCTCAGCAGCATTCAAGCTGCATGCTTCTCAGCTGGCCATTCTCCTCTCTTGACTTCTGGTACATTATACATCTGGTTTCCCTTCTACTTCTTTGACTGTTTCTTCTCTATTTCTTTATAGTCTCCTTCTCTTCATCAAACGTCGACAATCTGAAGTTCCTCTAACATTTCTTTAAATACCATCAATACATGCTGATAAACCATATCTCTAGTAGGCTTCAGACTTGTAAATATAATTATTAACTTGACATCTCTCACTTGATGTCTCTCAGGCATCTCAGACATAACATACTTTCAATCGAACTCTTGATTCCCTTCAAAGCCTCCCAGCCCTGTCTTTCCCAAGTCTTTCCAGCTCAGTAAATGGTACCCTATTTCATCAAGCCAGACACTTCTTCCTTTCCCTTTCCCTTATCTCCCATATCCAATTTATCTGTAAGTCTGATGGATCTCACTTTCACAATAAATCTCAAATCTGTCTACTTCTCTTTACTTCCCTTCCACCACTTTGGTTTAGGCCAGCACCTAGATTCCAACAATGACCTCCGAACTGATTTCTCTGATATGCTTTTTGCTACCTTCGGTCCAACCCCTGCCCCAATATCTTCACCAAGAACAGCCAGAGAGTAACCTATAAAGAACTTACTGTGGCCCACAAGGCGATGCATGACTTGGCTTTTGCTACTCTCTCCAAGCTTATCTCACCCTGTTCTCTTCTTCGCCCACGGAGGTTAAATTGCTGTCCTTTTAGTTCCTGGAATCAGCCCGGCTTTTTCTCGCCTCAGAGCTTTGCATAGACTGTACTCTTTTCTTTGAACGCTCTCTGCCTACTCTTTTTATATATATTCCCCTCACTTAATTGTACTTGACATTTGGTGCAGCGATTGACACATAGTAGGCTTTCAGTAAGTATCTGTTTTTTGGGTTTTTTTTGAGGCAAAGGAAAGAGGAGTTTATTAATTTGCCGGTAAATGAGGAGGGTGGCAGTCTCTCATCCCGAAGTACCAGCATCTGAGTAAATATCTGTTGAGTGAGTGCAACAAATGGTTCTGACTGGAAAAGTCCACCGACAACCCATTGTTCAGTGAGGAGGTGAACCTTTTCCCTAAAGATTCTACAATTTCACTGAGCAGATAAAAAACCATGAAAGAACAATATTTAAATAGAGTAAGACAATTTAAGTACTTTCAGAAGAAGGTAAGATATAAATCATGAATAAATAATAAATACTCAGGCAACAGCAGTACAGAAGATGATTAATTGCCAAATGATTAGTATAGATTCACAGTTGCCAACATTTTCATCACCAAGGATTTGTTTCATTGTGCTTTTCCCAGAGGGACCTCATATTTTCAAAAACATTTGCCTGCTAAACAAACTACATTTACCATGCAATAATTACTTTCTATTTTTAGTTATATGTTATCCTTAATTAGACATATATTACATAATCCCTAACTAGGGAATTTAATCAACATGTTATGAAAAATGCAAGCCAAAAGCAGGTCCAGGTAGCTTTGTTTTAGTATCAATAGAATTGTCACCGGACTTTTTGAAATATTTAACACATCTTGGCAACTCCCACCTTGTATTCCATTCAAAGATTTAGGCTATTTATTTTGTAAAGAAAATAATATACAGTTTATTTATCTTTTTTCTTCTTGAAAGTCTCACTGTGGCTCTTTGCAGACTAGTAACTGTAAATGAATCAGATTCCTTAAGGGAAAGAGAAGCTTTTATCATAGTGGTATTTTGAAAACAAGGTAATCGAGGTTTTGATAGTCTACCAGAGCCAAAAGACGTAGCAGACGGTTCTATGTCATGGCAGATGCCGCCACGGAATCTAACTCACCTCCTCTTTTCTCTAATGGTTGCCATGCAGCAATACATTGAGAAATGAACAAAACTTTCCTTTTTAGTGCAACTATTGGATATCTTATTGTTCTGCCTTTAGGGTTAGAAGTAACACTATATACTAGTCAAAACGAATTTAACCACTGAAAGTCTTTGTTCTTCCTCTGAGCTGGTAATGTAATTTTAATCATTTCAGATACCATGTGTTCTCAAGAAGTAATTTCCATTCAAGGGAAGAAGAAATATGTAAATATTTTATATACATAAGATGAACACTTATCCATGTCCTTTAAGGGTGTCTGAAATAATCAAACTAATGATATTTTTGAAGCTTTCACTTTGGGAACATTTCTTAAAAACTGACCATTATCAACAAATCAGTGTTTCTGTAGAGGTATTCAAGATATGCAAGCAAACCATGTTACATAAGTTCTGAAGAAGAGGGATGTTAATCTTACAGTTATTGAGCAACTTAACACCGGAACTCAAGATATTTCAATTCATAATTTTGCTAACAGGTGCAGAATCTTCTATACTTTTATAGCTCTTTGTGTGGGAAGCAAGCTGTAGTGGAGTTGGTGGCAAAATTATCTTAGTAGACAAATGCTTGATAGATCAAGCATTTTTGGTACTTAATGCATCTCAAGATGGATCCAAATTTCACTTTTTTTTCTTCCTGTCAAGATGTTCACAAACACCCCCATCTTAAGACTTTAAAGGACTTTACAAATGAATATTATTTTCCTCCAAGTTTTAGCCATAGACAAGATGAAACAACTGTATTGACACTTCTGTAGTTATATAGTCTCTACAAAGCTGGAATACAAAAATTGAAGGTTTTTTTTTTATTAGGTATATGTAAAATTTTTGGTTAATGTGGTAAAATATAAAACATAAAATATGCCATTTTAATAATTTTAAATATACAATTCAGTAGCATTAGTAACATTTCTAATGTTGTGCAACCATCCACCACTATTTCCAAAACTTTTCCATCACCCCAAACAGAAACTCTATCATTAGATATATTTTAATGCAAAATTTTGAATAAGTATTTATTCATTAATTAACTAGTTTATCCACTAAACAAATATGTATCAAGTATCTTCCATGTGTATAACTCTGTGCTAGAATCTAGAGGTGAGCAATGTGAGATGAATAAGAGTGAACAGTGGAGTGGCCCATTTTCATACATTTGTGCCTATGAATGGTCAATTGACCAACTAAAACACCAGTGATAACATTAATGCTTGCTATCAAAGTGCTTTATGTGTATTAGTTCATTTAATCCTTGTAACAACTCCATGAGGCAGGAGTTTCTACTGTTAGTATTGTGATGCTACAGGTAATTAAACTGAGAAAAAGGAAGGATAAGTAGCTTGCTCAAGGTCACACAACTCATCAGAGTGGGAGCCAGGTTTCCAACGTAGGCTGACAGGCTCAGAGTTAGTGCCCTTAACCACTATCTGCAACTTTAAAAATATTTTCTTTATTGAGGTATAATTTACCTACAATAAAATGTACCAAATTTAAGTTATGGCTCAATGACTTCAGCCATGCTATAACCACAATCAAGAAATAACACATTTTTGGCCAGGCGCGGTGGCTCACGCCTGTAATCCTAGCACTCTGGGAGGCCGAGGCGGGTGGATTGCTCAAGGTCAGGAGTTCGAGACCAGCCTGAGCGAGACCCCATCTCTACTAAAAATAGAAAGACATTATATGGACAACTAAAAATCTATATAGAAAAAATTAGCCGGGCATGGTGGCGCATGCCTGTAGTCCCAGCTACTCGGGAGGCTGAGGCAGTAGGATCGCTTAAGCCGAGGAGTCTGAGGTTGCTGTGAGCTAAGCTGACGCCACGGCACTCACTCTAGCCTGGGCAACAAGGTGAGACTCTGTCTCAACAACAAAAAAAAAAGAAATAACACATTTTCATAACCTTAAAATGTTCCCTTGTACTTTTTTTTCCTTTTTTTGAGAAATGAGGGATCTTTTATGGAGTTCTTATACACTGGCTCTGAAAGTGTTTCAAAATATGGAACGTTTCACAAATTTGCATGTCTTCTTTGCACAGGGGCCATGCTCATCTTCTCTGTATCGTTCCAATTTTAGTATATGTGCTGCCGAAGCGAGCACCCTTGTACTCTTTTATAGTCCATGCTTCCTGACCCACAACCCCTAGTCTTAGGCAATCACTAATCTGCTTAACTATAGATTAGATTTTCCTTTCTAGAACTTCATATAAATAGACTCATATGATACTCTTTTTATTCCATGCAGCTTCTTTTGTCCAGTATACTTTTGCTGAGATCACTGATGTTGCATGTGTTTGCAGTTCCTTTTAATAGCTGAGTAATATTCCACTGTATGGATAAATCTCAATTTGTTTATCAGTTCATTTGTTGATGGACATTTGGGTTGTTTGCATCTTTGACTACTATGAGAAAAGCTTCTGTAAACATTCATGTATGGATATATGCAGATATATGTTTTAACTTATTTTGGATACATACCTATGAATGGGATTGTTGGGTTATATGGTAAATGTGTGTTTAACTTTTAAAGAAACTGCCAAGTTATTTTCCAAAGCAGTTTTATGGTCCCACCAGCAATGTATGAGAGTTCCAGTTCTAAATCCTTACGAAGAGTGGGTATTTTGGATATTTCAGTCTTTTTAGTTTTGGCTTTTCTAATGGATACATAGTGGTGACTCATTGTGGTTTTAATTTGCACTTCTCTGAAGGCTAATGATATTGAACATATTTTCTTGTGTTTACTGATCATCTTCTTTGGTAAAATATCTTTTCAAAACATTTGCCCCTTGTTCCATTAGATTGTTTTGTCTTCTTACTATTGAGTTAACTAGTTTCCATTGTAGTTCGTTTTTTTTAATATATTCTGGATATCAGTCTTTTATCAAATGTGTGTTTTGCAAATACTTTCTCCCAATTTGTGATTTTTCTGTTCATTTCCTTAATTTTTTTCTTTCTAAGAGCAAAGATTTTTCATTTTATGAAGTCCAATTTATCATTCTTTAATGATTTGTCCTTATTTTTGTTCTAAGAAAACTTTCCCTATCCCAAATTCACAAATATTTTCTCATCTAGTCTTTTACAATTAAGTACGATGTTAGTTGCAGTCTTCTGTAGATGTTCTTTATCAGGTTGAGAAAGTTCCCTTCTGTTCCTGATTTGCTGACTATATTATAAATGAAGGATTTATCAAACGCTCTTTCTGTATATATTTAGAGGATCATATGGCAGTTTCCTTTATTCTGTTAATATGTTAAATAGTAAGTTACATTGATCAATTTTTGAGTTTCAAATCAACTTATTTTTCTGAGAAACCTCACTGGATCATGATAAAGTATTCTTTTAAATACTGCTGGATATGATTTGCTAATATTTTCTAAAGATCTTTGAATATATGTACATGAAATATATTGGTCAGGGGTTTCCTTTTCTTACAATGTTTATCAGGTTTTGATATTAGAATAGTGCTGGCATCACAAAATGAGTTGGGAAATGTGCCCGCTTTATTTTGTGAAGGACTTTGTGTAGAATTAATATTATTTTTTTCCTTAAATGTTTGATGAAATTCACCACTAAAGCTATCTGGGCCTGGAGTAAAGCCCAGATTAGGACTTCTATTTCTTAAATAAATATTATGAATTCAATTTCTTTAATAGATATGAGGCTAATAAAGTTTTCTATTCCTTCCTAACTCAGAGTTGGTTATTTATGTCTTTCAAGGAATTTGTTCATTTCATTTGTCAAATTTATTATCAAAGGTATTCATATTCATTTATTATTTATAGAATCTGTAGTAATGTCCCCTCTTTAGTTGGTATCTTCTTTTTGACCAGTCTAACTGGAGACATCAATTTTATTGAACTTTTCAAAGAACTAGCTTTTGGTTTGATTGATTTTTCTCTTTTGTGTTCTATTTTATTGATTTCTGCTCTTATCTTTGTTATTTTCTTCCTTCTGCTTTCTCTGATTTGTCCTTTTATTGCTTCTTAAATTGAAGGCTTTGGTTGTGTATCTGGACCTTTCTTCTTTCTTTATATAAGCATTTGCAGGTATAAATCTCCCTCTAAGAATTGATTTTGCTGCATTCCATAAATTTTGATGTTTTATTTTCATTTTCATTCTTTCCAAGGTGTTTTCTAATTTCCTTTGTGTTTCTTTTTTGGTGTGTAGGTTATTTATAAGTGCATGGTGTAATTTCCAAATATTTAGGAATATGCCAGATATCTTTCTGTTATTGATTTCTAATTAAATTCCCTTATGGTCATAGAATGTACTTTGAATGATTTAAATTTATATCTTTCTGTTATTGATTTCTAATTAAATTCCCTTATGGTCAGAGAATATACTTTGAATGATTTAAATTTATTGAGACTTGCTTAATGGCCCAGAATATTGTCTATCCTGACAATTATTCTGTGTACACGTGAAAAGAATATTTATTCTGCTATTGTTGGGCAGAGTCTACTAATGTCAATTAGATCATGTTGGTTGACAGTGTTATTCAAGTTTACTATGTCCTTACTGATCTGCTGTCTGCCTGTTCTATCGATTATTCAGAGATAAGTATTGAAATCTCTGACTATAATTGTGGATTTTGTCTATTTTTCCTTGCAGTTCTATTAGCTTTCACTTCATATATTTTGCACCTGTTATTAGGTGTCATCAGAGATACTCCACTCCGGCCTGTCAGAAGTCAAATGTCTTCCAGGCCTATATGAGCACTGGGAGTTGTTTGGTTTACAACTCTCCAGTTATTCTGCAATGAAGCTTCACTGAAATTTCCTCCTATGTCTTCATGACTATTTATTCAGCAACAATCTCAAGGGAAATCCTATCCAATTTTCTGAAGCTATTTTTCTTTATGGCACTCTCCTTTCTGGAACTCTGCTCTTCCAATACCAGCTGTCCCCACCTTCTGAAATTATAATATCTGCCTCTTCAACTCAGCAAGACTCCCATACTCTTCTTGGCCATAGGCATCACCATCCGAAAAGTGCCTCAGGCAGAAAGCTAGGACTACCACAGGGCTCATCTCATTTATCTCCCTTCTGTTAGAGTTCAGAATCCTACACTACCTGTTGTTCAATGGCTGTAAACAGTTGTTCATACATTTTGCTTAGTGTGGGAAGGTGGGTCTAGATCCACTTACTCTATCATAGTCAGAAATAGGATTCAGTAACTTTTGAAAAAAAGGCTAAAGTACTGCAATACTCACAAATTATGTCTTACTTAAATGGAGGAGAATTCAAAAAAAAAACAAATCCATTGAAAAATACTGGGAAAATTTAGATTTTAAGAGTTTCAGGAACTCTCAAAAACAGTTTAATTTATAACCCTGACATTAAGGACTGATTATTTCATTTGATTTAAGCCAGAGCTAATATTCCTAAGGATTCTAATGGTTCTGGCAAGCTTTTGGGACTTCAGGCAGTGCTCAGCTATTTATTCACATATTTACATATATCCCACATCAATTATGATCTACTTTATAACTTAGTGTGTATTCACTCATCTTCTTTCTCCATGGATAATAGATATAAAGTGGGAATATACTACATGCTAGATATTTGTGTTGTGAGTATGTTCAGAAAAAGCCGGTCAAGCTTTCATGCATTAGTTATAGACAAACAATGGAATCTTCAAGAACTTTCTTTCTTATCCTATTTCTGCTAATGACTGATGACTTCTTCCCAGTGTCTGGTCCTACCATCACCTGGAACAAAACTTCTCAAAGTTTTTAATCTACTTCTTTCCGTAATTTTTACTTCACTCCATGATGCAGAGTTAGGATTTATATAGCAGGATAAAGAGGGGAAAAGGGAATAATCATGACTAATATTAGTATCTAACATTAAGCTCTTACAAAATGCCATATATCGTGTTCATCAGTCAGTACAGGCTAGGTTTATTGTGATAACAAGCAATGCCAAAAGCTCAGTGGCTTATAACTTGTAATAACAAAGGTTTCTTTCTTGCTAATGTTACACGTTCACTGCATGTTGGCTCTGACTCTAGTCTACATCTTCTTTATCATGGGACTTAGAGTAATGGAGCAATGCTATCTGGAACATCTCATCATTATGGCAGAGGGAAAAGAGAGCACAGCAAACTGTATACTGGCTCTTAAATCTTCTTCCCCAAAGTGTCATATGTCACCTTCACTCATACTTCATCAGTTAGATCAAGTCTCATGGGCCTACGCTGACATCAGTGGGATTGGTAAATCTAATGCTCCCTCAGGAAGGAATATCAAATTATCTGTGAACAATAAAACAGTCTACCACGCTGTGCTAAGCATTCAAACATTTTCTCCTTTAATCTTCATAACAGCATTCTAGAAATAGGTAGCATTATTGTTCCATCTTACAGATAAATAAACTAAGGCTCAGAGAGTAACCTGGTAAAAATCAAACAATATCAAATGGTAGGGCCTGGACCCAGTTTGTCTGACCCCAGTGTAATTACGCCATACTACCATAAGAAGAGGAAAGGACAAGAAAAGAGTAGAGGAGTTTGGAAGGAGTGAAGCAGGGGTAACAGAGACATTAAAAACAATTGTAAACTACTTCCTATGGAAATCAGATGCAGTGATCAGAAAGCGGTAAGGGGAAGTGGATGGGTAAAGCCAGAGAGAGGAGAAACTTCTCCTACCTCCCAGTTCACCCCTCACCTGTCCATCCTGCACCACAGGCTCCAATCTCATGTCATCCCAAGAAAACCCTGCTCTAGCCTCTCCACGTTCCAAAGGCTGTAAGCCTGTTATCCACCTTGTGGTTCCCCAAAGTCCCAGTCTATTTGAATTGATTGTTCTGCTCATACTGTGTGGAAAAAGAAATGAATTACCACATAAATTTAGCATTGACAAAGATATTTTTGTCATGTATGCCTGGCATGTCATAAAAATCCCAACACTTGATAATTTTCTATTGTCTCTGGAAACATGTATGCCAATGATTTGTGTTTGCCCTTTGAACCAAAACCAGTATCCAAATATTCTGAAGCAATTCTGTGAGAACTGTAGGTAGATATAGCTCATTAACATAACCTTAAAATTACCTTAAAAAGGAAAAAGAAACTGGAAAATATCATTAGAATTAATGAAAGGCTTAAAATCTATGTTATATAAAATGCTCCTATAAAAATATGGGTACTTAAGAGTAAATGAGCTGGGGAAAGAAATTGATACTTTATTCTAGAGGAAATAACCAGTAAACAAATACTTGGAAAGGAGTTCAACCTCACTAATGGTAAAAGAAATGCAAATTAAAACAACAATGAGGATTATTTTATCCTTATTAAAGTAGCACACAACTCTTTAAATATCACTACTTGCTTATGTCTTTTTTTCAGTGAAATTATTATAATCTTAAAGTATTGGTGTTACTCTTTGTGGAGAACCATGTGGTAACACATAACAAGGTCATATGGGTTACAAGTCATACTCTTGAAGCCTGTATTTTCCTGAAAATGGATTTCGAGTTTGTCCAGCATTCTAGAGGGGTGCTGGGGGTACTGAATAAATCCCGGGTAGAGAAATGTCTCTCTCTGATGCAAAAGGTGGGAGGCAGTGGGGGGGGGCCCCTCCAAGTCCCTCAGTCACTAGATGAAATAAAAACCTCATGTCCAGGCTTTTGACCTTTTATCCTACCTCTTGGAATGGATTCTGAACAAATAATTCACAAGGAAAAAAAAAGCCAAATAAGCAAAGATTCGTTGCAGCATTTTATTATAGAGAAGATTATTAAATAAATGCTGGACAACAGGAGAATAATTAAAAATATGTAGCCATAAGGCCAGGTGCGGTGGCTCACACCTGTAATCCTAGCACTCTGGGAGGCTGAGGCGGGTGGATTGTTTGAGCTCCGGAGTTCGAGACCAGCCTGAGCAAGAGCGAGACCCCGTCTCTACTAAAAATAGAAAGAATTATATGGACAACTAAAAATATATATAGAAAAAATTAGCCAGGCATGGTGGTGCATGCCTGTAGTCCCAGCTACCCGGGAGGCTGAGGCAGAAGGATCGCTTGAGCCCAGGAGTTTGAGTTTGCTGTGAGCTAGACTGACGCCATGGCACTCTAGCCTGGGCAACAGAGTGAGACTCTGTCTCAAAAAAAAAAAAAAAAAATGTAGCTATTAAAACATAAATTAAAAGGACTACATTGCAACGTGGAACATGCTTCTGAGATGGTATTAATTGAAAATGGCAGAATGTACTCATTGTGATTATCCACAATGGCTAGAAAAGAACAGGGTCAAACAAAAAGTTTGATCTGCTGAGGTGACAAGATTGTAGGCAAAATTTTCTTCTCATTTATTTAGATTTATTGTGTAATGCAAATGGAATATTTATATAATAAGAATTCTATTTTCACAGTAAAGGAGAAATAGTACACTGTGACCCTCTTCTACTCTAGTTTTCCTCCGAGGCCCCAGGATTTCATTTAAAATGCAAAACCCAAAATCATCCTCATTTTTGGTATTTTCTAATAAATATATTATTATAAGCTTACTCTGAATTTGAATTGATCTTTCTCATGGAAAGGTTTATGTGTAGATAAGTAGCTCTTATATTAATCCAATTAACTTGGAAGATTGTACGAGAGGAATGTACTCTAATGATAGTGTCCACTTGTTAAATTTTTAAAAGTATAGGACGTTATGCAGGGTGTTAGAAAAGTTAGAAAGCATAGGAGAGCAGGACATTTTAAAATTATGGTATTCACATTTTTTTTTCTTTTTTTTGAGACAGTCTCGCTCTGTTGCCTGGGCTAGAGTTCCGTGGTGTCAGCCTAGCTCACAGCAACCTCAAACCCCTAGGCTCAAGGGATCCTTCTGCCTCAGCCTCCCGGGTAGCTGGGACTACAGGCATGTGCCACCATGCCTGGATAATTTTTTCTATATATATTTTTAGTTGTCCAGCTAATTTCTTTCTATTTTTAGTAGAGACGGGGTCTCGCTCTTGCTCAGGCTGGTCTTGAACTCCTGAGCTCAAACAACCTGCCCGTCTCGGCCTCCTAGAGTGCTAGGATTACAGGTGTGAGCCACTGCTCCCAGCCTTGGTATTCACGCTTTTAAAAACACTCAACATATTTTTGTTTTCCATTATGTTTCTGGTGAGGAATCCCTACATTTAAAACAGTAGATTTAGTTGTTAACCTGAAAAAAGCACAATAAATACACAATTTGATTTGTGTTTCCAGACTATTGGATGTTCTTGTAGTGTTTGTATTATATTTTTTTCAGATTAACAATTGGATTATGTATAAGAGACACTTCGTCTGAAAAGGGGTCTGGAGGTTGAAGAGAAACATTCAGCGTAACATTTAGAAATATAACTAAAATGCTGTTTGAAACAAATTTATCCTCTGTATCCTCACTTTTTTGAAAACCCTGTGGTATCTTACCCTTAGCATTGTATCCATCTCATCAACAGCAAAAATAGAAAAGCCAGACACAGCCTCCCAAGCTGGGAGGCTGGGAGAGTGGAGGTGGGGGGTGGAGGAGGAAGAGAAACCAAAGTTTTGTGGCTGCCCTGACTGAGGAAGGTTAGGTTTCAACAGCAGCCTTGAAATGAGCTATGGGCTCCCTGATGGTTAGAGATGGTGTTGTGGTGGGGGCAGCGGAGGGGTGGGGCGGGGGGGAAACAGGGGAGGGGGAGGCTTATGTGCCCTCCAGTGCCTCTAAGAACGGGGTTCTTACTTTTCACACACTGAGGTTGAGGCGAAGTTTCAAGGTAGATGATGAGCTAGTTGCTCCTCTTTTTTGTGGCTCTCCCAGCCCTCAGAGGTAACAGTGCGGAAACTGCGTGAGAGTGTGAGTGTGTGTAGGGTGCGGGTGGCAGCAGAGGCAGGGGAATGAGGAAGGAGAGGAAAATCTCAGAGAGGATAATGCGGCTGCTGAGTGTGGGAGCCCAGGGCAGAAAATACTCTGGTGCCTGAGAGAGAACAGGAAATATTCTGGTGCCTAAGAGAGAACAGGAAGGGGTGTGTGTGTATGTGTGTGCTTCTTTTTTTAGATCCTTTCATTCAGGAGGCATCTCCCTGGAGACTGAGGAGATGGTAGGAGTCCCCTGGGGTGCTGTCAGCTCTATTTGCTGAGCTTCTGGAGAGAGAGAGTGAAATACTAGGAAAAGGAAATGCCCCCGGCCGGCTACGGGCAGAGGCAGGACTGGGGAGGAGTAGGAAAGTGAGAAGGACCCCTGATCTGAATAAATTGGAGAAGTTTCCAGACGTGGTTCCCTCTCCATACTCTCAACCTTGCTGCACTAGCACTATTGTCAGGAAGGACAATTGGATTGTCCTTTGGCCCCCTCCAGCTCAAGGACAGCTGGGGGGATGCTCCTCACACTGTGCTCTCACCTTCTTTGCTTCTGACCGAAGCCCAAAGCCTCCCAGACTCAAAGAAGGGCTTTTCCTGGGACAACTGCTAATGAAGTCTAGGGAGTGCTTGGAGAGCTGAGACCTTTGCTTCCCAGGATTCCAGAAATACTATGCTCTGTCAAAAACTGTCCCGGCCCTTCTGTCCATCCTCCTGAAAGGACCACCTGCCAGGGGCTCATGAGTAGGAGCCACTAGGGCAGAGGAAATCTGCGGGGTTGAAATGCCCGCACCATATATTTGCAATAGCCTTCTTCCTACACTTTATCTTTGCAAATGTAAAGTAAGCCATCTGCATTATTGCTTCTGTGGTCCTATTTATATCATTGTTTCTGGAGAAAGTATATTCTGTCTTGAAAAAAACAAACATTTGGAACACAGACTCTTTAAAAAATGTTGCCTTATTGCTTCTAGAATGCTATCTGTTTACTACAACAAACATTTCTTGTGCATCCCATGCTAGGCTCAGAAACACTATGTCAGTGCCTTTAAGAACTGGGTCATTGCTGCTGGTACTCGGGATGGTTTTATATTGTATACTGACAGGGCAGGAAATGCCCTTGAATCACATAATGAGAAATTTTCTACCTTTCTAATTCTCTTTCCTTCTGATTATAATAAGGAGGAGGTTTCAGTTTGGAGCTAATAGATCTTTAACACCTTTCTAACACTTGCTTTTACTATTACTATTTTAGCAGGGCTTAGGCACAGAGCTTTTAGCAGGTTTCTGGCTAGAATTTAATTTGTTTGCTTTGTTTTCATTGCATTTATTTTTATAATTAACTTTTTAAAACACTTTTTTGGTAGAGATGGGGTCTCACTATGTTGCCTGGGCTGGCCTCAAACTCCTGGCCTCAAGCAATCCTCCTGACTCAGCTTTGGAAAGTTCTGGGATTACAGGCGTGAGCCACTATGGTGACCCCTATAATTAACTTCTGTTCATGGCCATTGATACTGATTATATGTAAAGAGTTATGATGTTGTGTAAACATGGTAAAAGCATGCCAAAAATTTGGGAAGCCCAGCTCTCACATATCATAAAACATCTTGATAAAATACTCAAAGCAAACTCATTAGTGTTTCTTACTATCCATAGAGAAAACCAGATATGTTTTTTTTTCTTTTGATTTGTTTTATTTTCAATAATTTCAATTTATCATAGACCAATTAGTCTTGTAAACTATAATAAAAAATTACTACAAAAATTATCATGTGCTTGGGTTTGAAGTCCATGTCAAGTTGATTTAAAAGTTTCTAAATGCTTACTTTCTGTTTCTGCCTTGATCCAGCCACAGCCCTCCAGGGGCCAGCACCCCTATCACACTCTGAGTAGCTCCGCATTAGCTAGTAGAAGGTGAGTTCTGCCTAAGGAGAGTCAAGCAGGTTAATCCTGAAGGCGGTTCAGAGGGAATGCTGGCCTACCTGTGCTGAGCAGGCTGATTGAGACTAGGAAGTCCTTCACAGTGGTTTTATTTCTAGTGGCATCATTCTTCATTTATCCAACAGAGAGTATCTACTATGTGCAAAATATTGCACACAGCTTCAGGAAGTGGGAGTAGAAAGGAGTAGAAAAGGATTAATTTAACAAGAAATAAGTTAAAAAAAATTAACACCAAGAAGCTTATAATGGAAACTCAGATGACAGAATATATATTACAAAGTAATAATTTGTTAGGACTCATGAGTAAGATTCTAAGTAATGGAATTGGTCCTTGCTTTGTCCCAGCCCCGCACACTTCCCTGTTCTCTAATGCCTCAGAGAGATGTCCTCAAAGCAGGTGGGTGAGGTGGTCACTGCTGTCCCTGGATCAAGCAATTGGAGAATGGTTTATTAGCTAGCGTTGCTAGGATCCTTCTGAGAGAGGCCCTTAACGTCCATCATGGCAGTAATCTAATCTCATTTAGTTAGTTTAGCTTCTTAATTTTTCACGGGGCAGTCATGAAGACAAGTAGGAGCGTGAGAATTTGTTACTCAGAATTCACAAATGTAAATTAAGAAGCGGGCATTTCCACAATTCTTTGTTTTTTCTGGTTTGCCTCTGCATCTGTGCCTTAGTGAACAGAACTGCCCGTTTCAACCAAATGGGAAATCCTTCTGGCTCTTATATTCTTCAGAGAACCACACTTCCCAGAGTTAACTGGACCTGGGGTTACCCATGGCCCGGCACAAAATAGAAGACAAGCCACTGGACCTTTGAAATAGTGCATGAGTTGAAGTCTGGGGAAGAATGAAACTACTGAAAATTTTCCAATCTTAAAGGAACCCTCTATGTATGATTGGGAGTATTATTTGGGTTATGAAACAGAAAGAAGGTAAGATGTAAATTCATCTGCAAAGATTTTATTATTTGGAAAAGGCATCAAAACATTTACATGAAAGGCTAGTATGAGCGAAATACAACAAAAAAAATAAAGAGATGACAAGTTCATTTGCCAATTCATTCATTCATTTCAAAAATATTTATTGAGTGCCTACTATAGTGCTAGGTGCTATTTCAGCTGTTATAGATCAATGAAAAAAATTTAAAACTTCCTGCTTATATAGAGCTTATATTCTATGTGGGAGACAGATAAAACCAAGTTAATTAAATATATAGCATGTTAGATGATGACTGCAATAGGTCTGATACCATCTAACAACAGAGAAAAATAAAGAAAAGGAATATGGAATATAAGGGAGTGTGCATGAGGGAAGGAGAAAGGGAGATTTCTATTTTAATATGGGGCCTGGGAAAGCCTTACTGAGAAGGTACCACTTAAGTAAAGACATGAAGGAGTTGTGGGAATGAGCCATGGTGATATCTGGGCGAAGAGCTTCTGGGCAGAGGGTACAGCAAGTACAAAGGCCCTGAGGCAGGACCAGGAACAGAAAGAACCAGGCCAGAGCTGTTGGAGAACAAAGATTAAGGGAGATGGCTATAGGAAATGAACTGTCCTTGAAAAGGTGAGAAGATAGAATCTAGTGCACACTCCAGGGGTTGATCTTTGCTAGATACATCCACTGTAACAAAGGAGAAGGTAGAGTTTGGATGCATATGCTGGTGAGTGGTAGATGTGTTGGTGGGAGCTTGTAGAAATTCTCTTTTGATTGTTTCCATTTTCTCAGTGAAATTTTTTTTAAGTTCTCCGAAGTTTATAATTAAGTGAAAGCATGATGCAGAACATGGGAGGCTGTGGTGGGAGGATGCCTGAAGCCCCAGGCTGCAGTGTACTCTGCGCTCTATTCCTCAGTAACATAGCCAGACCCCTTCTTTTAAGAAAAGAAAAAAGAAATACATGAGTGGATTAGTAAAATGTGGTATATGTATACCATGGAGTATTACTCAGCTATAAGAAATAACGGTGATACAGAATCTCTTTTGTTCTCCTGGAAAGAGTTGGAACCCATTCTATTAAGTGAAGTATCCCAAGAATGGAAAAATAAGCACCACATGTACTCACCAGCAAATTGATTTCCCTGATCATCACCTAAGTGCACATTTGGGATTAACACCAATTGGGTGTCGGACAAATGTGGGGGGTGGGGGGAGGGGAATGGGTGTATACCTACATAATGAGTGTGATACGCACTATCTGGGGAATGGACACGCTTGAAGCTCTGACTCAGGGGGATGGGAGGCATGGGCAATATACATAACCTGAACTTTTGTACCCCCATAATAAGCTAAAATAAAAAAAAAAAAGAAAAGATGCAGAACAGTGTACTGTACTACTATCTGTAACTTTAAGAAAGCCATTGGAGGTGTGTGTGTGTGCATATGTGATATCTATATGTGTATATAGTAATTCATAAATGTAATAATGCTAACCCATGACTGTTCTTTACAGATATTAGTTCATTTATTCCCCACAATGATTCCATAAGGTACTTGCTATTATATTCCCATTTTACAGATGAGAAAATCAAGGCCCGGAGAAGTAAGATAATGTCACACAGCCAGCAAGGGACAGAGCCAGATTCCACTCACAAAACAAACTGCCAACAGTGGGAGAGGGAATGGAGAAAGAATCCTCCTCATTATACACATTGTGTACTAGTCTGAATAGTTTTTATAGAATGTGCAAGTATTGCTTTTGCAAATGAATAATTTTTTTTTTTTTTTTTTTTTTGAGACAGAGTCTTGCTGTTGCTCAGGCTGGTCTGGAACTTCTCAGTGAAATTGAAAACAAGGTTATCAGCCTAGCATGGGGATGTGGCTTTAAAGAAAGAAGGGAGGGCGTGAAATAGTTATCTAAGAGAGTAGATGTTTGAATGGACTGGGGAAATGCAGCATGCTTCTCGGGAAGTATTAAGGGCGCCCTTGAGGCTTATGATTATGAATTTGCATAATGTTCTCCAGTTTGTGCTATCTCATCTGAATTCTACCTAGGAGAAAGAAAGGACAAGAATTACTGGCCCCAACTCACAATGAGGAAATTCTCTGAAAGATGCTATGACTTGCCATGATCACCTAACTGATTAGCAGGGAGCAATGTGACCCAGTTCCTCTGACACTTGGTTTAGTTATTTTACTCTGTGCTGCCCAGGGTCATGGGTAGTATTACAGCAGAGATGAGCGATTACTCATGGTCAGAGTGGCCCAAGGAAGCTTCATAGAAGAGGAGAAGAAACTAGAAGGAGCCAGGGTTTCTAGGTGAAGAGCACCAGGGAAGGGATGCCAGGTTGGACAGGAACAGAGGAAAAAAAATGTGTAAGGAGTGTTTGATGGACAGTGAACAGAGCGATTTGATTGATACACAAGGTAGAATTCCACACCGGTGTCCCTGAGGCTGGATCTAGCTTGCAGACTTGATTTATTTGTACTGCTCCTTATTTTTGAGCCAACATTTAAAAACTCAGGAAATTTTGCCTAAAAATCCAGATCTCTATCTTCTGTTGAATAAACAGACCATTTGGTAACTCTGGGCCCAAATTTCTTCATGATTATGACTAGCTCTCTCCTTTAAACAGGACGCATGCACTTTAGTTTTCCATAGTCCCCATAACTTACTGTTTATACATATAATACACATATAGACCCATATTATTCACTTCTGTTACTGTCCCAGTTCCTCTTTGCATTTAGGTCTTAGGCCTAGTTTAGGGATTCTGTGACTAAAAAGGTAGATTGCAGTTAAACCTGAGTTCCAAGGTGAGGAATTTGGTCTTCATTTCATAGGAAACAGACAGCCATTAATAATTTTTTAGGAGGGTAAGCCAAGCCTTAAAAAAAGCTCTTTCAAAAATGATTCCGAAAAAAAAAAAAAAAAAGATTCTGACTCTTATTTGAAGCTGGAAATGAGCAGAGGAGACTAGAGGCAGGGAGCAGGTTCAGAGGTGACCTCAAACATCATTGCCTGGTCCTGTGGTCTGAATGTGTCCCCCAGAATTCATATGATGGTATTGTCAATGGAAAAAAAGCCAAACTCTGTAAAATAATTTTAAAGAGGCTTATTCTGAGCCAAATTTGAGGATCATGACCCGGAGCCACACCCAAGAGGCCTTGAGCAAGTGGACTCAGTGTGACTGGGTTACAGTTTGGTTTTATACATTTCAGGTAGACAGGGGTTACCGGCAAGGTCATAAATCAATATGCGAGAGGCATACATGGTTTGGCCCGAAAAAGTGGGCCACCTTGAAGAGAAGCGGGGCTTACAGGTGATAGGTGGGTTTGTAGATTCTTTTGCTTGTAATTCGTTGAAGACATGAAGCTTTGTGTAAAGGCTTGGAATATTTCAACATAGGAGCTGTTTATCAGAGATAAGCCACTTGTTGTGTAAATTGAGGACCTGCCGGTTTGTCTTGCATACCCTTAGGCCTGTTAATGGGTTACAAAGGATGTCCCCAAGAAGGGAGTGGGGCATGATAAGGCATGTCTGACCTCCTTCCCCCTGGCAGGCAATTTAGTTTTAGGATATTCCTTTGGCCACAAGGGGGTCTATTTAGTCAGCCCGTGGGGGGGGGGGGGGTGAGCCTTAAAATTTTATTTTAGTTCACAGTATTAAGAGGTGGGCGTTTAGGAGGTGATTAAGTCATGAGGGCAGACTTCTTGACTTCTTGAATGGATTAGCAACTTTATAATAGAGGTTGAAGGGAGAACACTAGGCCCTTTTGCCTTTCTTTCTTCTACCATGTAAAGACAGTGTTTATCCCTTCAGGAAGCAGCAGTGCTGAAGGTGCCACCTTGGAAGAAGAGACTGGGCCCTTACTAGACATTGAACCTACTGGGGCCTTGATCTTGGACTTCCCAGCCTCCAGATTGTGAGAAATAAATTTTTGTTTTTTATAAATTATCTGGTCTCAGATATTTTGTTAGAGTAACACACACAGACTAAAACTCCTGGGGGAATGAGAGCTAGGAGTTGGGCCTAGGCTGTGGAATGGGTGGGCCTGGCTTGTGTGGCTTCTAGACATTAAGCTCAGGGTTGGAACTTTTGGGCAGAACAGGGCAGAGTAGGGAGCCAAAGCTGTACTGGAAATGCATGGCTATCAGTGAGGTTAGGCTGGCTGGCTCGGAGCCTGGAGGGAATCCTTGAAGCAGAGATACTAGGGGAGGGGCCCTTAAAGAAGGGCCCACAAGCAGGCAGGGAATCATCAAAGGGGTCAAGCTGGTTCTGGCCAGGTGGGTAAGGGATTGACCACCGGCATGGCTGGGAGAATGGAAACAGGGGGAGAGAGGTTAAAAACCATGTAGAAGGAAGATTCAGCATGAACTTGGTGACTAATAGAAAGGGGGTCTGAGGGAGGAATGAAAAAATGACTCTAAGGCTTCTAACTTGAGAGGCAAGAAAATAGTGGTGCCATTAACAGACAGAAAAGTGAAGAGGAGAAGGAATTTTTTAAGTATATGAAGTATGAGGTGCCATCAGGATGCCCAGGAGATATTGGAAGGAGAGTTTAGAGAGAAGTTTAGGCTGAAAGTAAATATTAGGGTATCATCTTCACAGAGGGAAGAGATGAAGACAGAGGGAAGGCCAAAGGAGGGAGGGGAGAGGGAGAGAAAAGAGCTGAGGAGTAGGGAGTGAATCTTCGGGCATAGTTACACATAGGGAGCCCATGGAAGTATCAGAGCAGTGATCTGAGATGGATTTAGCTCCATGCTGGTCAAAGGGCAAGGTGTGGTGTTCATGCAAGTCAAACCTTGCAAAGACCAGAGGGAATGAGGACTAAGAAACACAGGCAGAGCCAGAGGGATGTGTTCGCCAGAGAGATCTCCACATTCATTCATCTGACAAAGATTTCTTGAGACCTCACCCTTATGCAGGCCCTAATAAACCAAGGTGAGCAAAATGGAGATACTATCCACCTATCCTCAAGGGTTCTACATTCCACTGGTGAAGACAGATATGACACAAATGTTGATTGTGGTAAATGGAATGAAGAAAAATGAAGCAGTGTAAGTGAGTAGAGAGTGACGGGGGTCCAGAAAGGCCTCTCTGAGGAGGTGGCATCTAAAAAGAACTCTAAAGAAAGTAAGGGAGTGGGCCATGCAGATATCTGGGGGGAGCATTCCAGGCAGAGGGGAAAGCAAGGGCAAGGCCTGAGTCTGGCACATGCTTAGTGGGTGTGAAAATAGCAAGGAGGCCAGAGAGGCTGAGAGCAAGGAGAGGAGAGTGACACAGAAGCCAGATCACAAAAGACCACATAGTCATGCTAAGGACTTCGGACATTAGCTTAAGTGTGAGGGGCCCACTGGAGGGCTGAAACCAGACAGTGACAGAGTGTTATTGATGCTTGAAAGGTGCACCTCGGCTGGGTGTGCGTTTCTGTTTATCTGTGTCTTGTGGGGGTGGGGGTGGGGACCAGGGAGAGGCCGGAGCACAAGTGGGCAGTGAGGAGACTCTGGCAGCAGTTGAAGTGAGAGGTGGTAGTAGTTTGGAGCAGGAGGAATGTGGGGAGAAGTTGCCAGATGATGCCATCGGAGAGAGAGAGAGCTTGCAGATGCCGTGGGTAGGGATGGAGGAGGGGAGCTCTTACATGAAGGAGTAAAATCACCTACACTCAGGGGCTGCTTAGAGGTTCTGAGGTGCAAAGAAGGCAAGGCACCCTGGCCTTCATTTCAACCACCTTTGTCTTTGTCTTGCAGATCTCCGTGGAATGGCTGTTGATATTAGAGGAAGGTAAACTGGTCAATATTGAAAACAAGCTCTCTCTGGGAGGAAACTTGATTTTGTGTCTTTAGTTTATGACAGAAAAATGTTGACCTTGCCAGACTTCAGGTATAGGTCTCAAATGGAGATCTTCTTACCTCATGCTAACTAGAGTTTTAAGAGTAACACATCCTGACATTCTCTTCCTTAGCCCTGACTCCATGGCTCCCTGGACTCTGGGGGCCGAGGTGTGGGGCTCCTGTGGCCCATCCCTCTCTTGTCTTCTCCACACCAGGTGGATTGGCCCATCTGGCGCTCCAGTCTGCACGATGGCACTAAGTCAGTAATCTCAAAGTACTGCTTGGATGGTGTCAGGCCTCTTCTCAAAAACCCTCAGGGGCCCTTCTTACCAAGTAGAGGTAAGTGCTTCTTCTGTCCAGCCGCAGCCTACCTTTGCGTCCCCTGCGCCCCCCTATTCTGGGACCCAGCAAAGAGGGCACTGCTTGCTTTTCTCCAAACATGTATCCCCTTTCCCGCCTTTGCTCCTGCCATCCCCCAATCCTTGCCTGCCTGGTGAAAACAGACTTACCATCAAGACCCACCTCTTACACCACTTTTCCCACAAAGTCTTTTGCATGTGATTGTCTCCTTAAAATCCTTTCACAGCTCACACTATTCTCCTGGTGCTTGCTGGGTTCTCTTTGTGTCCGGTTTTCTGTGTGCTTTGTCTGAGGCTCTCCTCCCTCCCCACACTAGACTGGTGCTTTAAGGGCAACACTCCCTTTCCTCTTGTTTGTGTCATCTGAGGCCTTGAACATAACAGGCAGTCAACAAATACTGAATGGAATTGCTTTTCAGACTAGAGTCCAAACAAGAGTTCTGAAAGAAATCAGAGTGTGGGAAGAGAGACTCGCAAGCAAGCGTTCACAAATGTAGGAATGTACTGCAAGGATAAGCAGAGGCAGCCAGTGGGACGGACGCAGGCGAGGGGGTGGGGGTGATAGTGAAGGAGGCACAGGTCTGCAGCCAGGACCACAAGGTCACCCGACCACAAGGTCACCCTCCCACACGTGGCCCTGCTGCCTGGACGAGCCACCCCAGGGTCCCCCCAGACTGTGGAAGTTATGGGCACTACTTTCACTTGAGACCGTTCACCCTCCCACTATAAGCTCTTCCAGGAGGCTTGGGGAGCTCCTCTCACCAGTCATTTTTACATGGCAGCTGTGTGAGCAGGGCAGCTGGCCTCCTCCACTCCTTAATTTCTGTGACTACCCCTAGCTATGAAGGCCTCCGTCCACCAGGCCAGTGCCAGGCTCTCTCCCCTTTGTTTATTTTGGTTCTCTGTTTATCACCATGAAATGACCCCAAATCTGTGACCTGCACCTAATCATCAAAATAACTTGGCATGACAGACTCTCAATCCCCAAATAGCCGTTTCGGCTGCTAGAGCAGGAAAGAACCTTTACAGTTACTTAATTCGGCTGCCCCCAACTAGGCTGCAGCGCGGAATCAACTGCAGAGCTCCCCGGTGCCCCAGCCCTGGAAATCCTGATGCAGTAGGTTGTGGTGGGGCCTCGGGTCTGAAATTTAACACACCTCCTGAGTGGCTCTCACACAGCCGTGGGAACACTGATGTAATCTGCTCTCTCGTCTTATAGATGAGGACACTGAGCCCAGAGTACTTGGCTGCCTGGTCTGAGTTCATGCTGTTGGCGTCAATAACAACCAACACTTCCTTAACACTCCACAGGGTATGTTATTTCATGTGATTTTCCAATTACCTGCAAGGCTGATAATATTAAAGGATCATGCCCATTTTACAGAGGAAGGAAAGAAACTGCAGAGCAGGTAAGTGACTTGTCCAAGGTTTCACTGTGAATGAACAGACCAGAACTTGGGCCCAGATTTCTTGAGCTGCAGTCCTGCCATCTTTTCACTGAAAAATAAGAGTCTTGAGCCCAAGTAGGCGGTAGTGGATGATGCTGGGTGGGAAGGACATTCCAAATAAAATTCCACACAGTTCTGGCTCCCTATCGCTTGCTGTCACCGAAGAGAAATGAATAGTATGCAAAGGCATACTTCAACTTACTGCAAGGTTTACAAGCTTTATGATGATTGACTGAAAATTTTGAACAGATTTTTACTTATGAAAATGTTCAAATATGCAAAATAAGAATAGAGCAATCCTATTTATCCTAAAATTAGAAAGAACAGAATAATCTTATTTATCTTAATAGATAATCCCTATTTGTCCAACATCCAGATTCAACAATGATCACAATTTTGCTACGTTTGCTTTAGTATTTTTCTTTGCTGAAGTTCTTAAAGATTATATTTATTTATTCATTTTTTCTTAAAGATTTTAAAACAAATCCCAGACATCATGTCATTTCTTGTCTTCATACTTCAGGATGTATCTTGTAACAACACCCGATCTTTGTGTTTAAAGGAATGTGACTTGGCAGGCAGAGCCCCCTCCCCCCACCCTGTACCAGGAGCTTAGCGTATGTGCCCGGTGCACTGGCAGGTCTGTGTCGCACTGTGGCACCAGGTGTGGGTTCTCAATCATCCTGGCTGGCAAACACATCTTGGGCTCCTTCCAAACTCTCTGACACATTCGGGCATTGATTTAATCCAGTCTCAGTTTGCCAGTTGCTGCTGAGTGCCACCTTGCCTGTTTCAAGCACTGTCAGGAAGTAGGGAAGCAGCCTTCAGAAAACAGTTATTCAATTCCCAGCTCACAAGTAGGATTACAACTAATCCCTTCTCAACAGCAAGATGCAGGACATATATTCCTGCTGCCATAAATCTCAGGCACAACCACAGATTGAGAAGGAGACAGAGTCTGTAGCATATATCAGGTAGAAAAGAATAGTTATTATTTTTGGTAACCACTTGTTATATATTTGCCTGATGCCGGGGTGCTTACTGGCCACATTGACAGATTGCTCTAATGCCAGAAGTAGGGAGGCAGGAGAGGGCCGTTTTATAGTATACCTTCATTGAGGTTATCCTCCTGCTACATGCCACTAGCTGTTCCCATTAGTACTGCACCTATGAAATCAAAAGCTAGAGCCCTAAAACCTCAAGTTAAACAGGTCTGTCTACCGCTTTTGTCCTAGCCTTTGGCACTGCCTCAACCAAAGCCATGTGCAGACTTCCCTTAGCCTGCCCAGGCAGCACCCCTACCTCCTACCTCCCTGCCCACCCTAGCGAAGCATTCTTAGGAAGCTCCAGAATGACAATCCACGGAGATTCTTCAGCATTCATTCTGCTGACACATCAGCCAACACTGGCTGGACACAGGAACCACAACTTTGGGTTAAGTTACCCACACTTCTATTTCTGGGAGACTGCAGCATATATGTGTCCTAAAATGCTTTTGGAAAACAGGACTAGCCAAGCTCAACACATATTTTTACATACACCTATTAGTTTCCACTTTTAATTCAAGTAACTGATACTTGACTACTTAGTAGCTACACCAGGACGTCAGTGCTGGATTCTGCCACCAACACACTGATATCTGACACCTATTGACACACCTAATTAAATTCTTCTCCCACAGGATCACATTCCTGTTTTCATGTGGGTGAACAGGGCCTGAAGCAATCAGTGCTATAGTTATTTTTCTACTCAGGAGGAAATTGATGTCATTTGACACCGAGATGCATATACCCCAATTGAAAATAAACTACATGTTGCATCATTTATAGAGTATAGGCTATGTTGTTGTGATGCTGGAACCACCACTGAAAAAGTAATTCAGTTGAAACAATCAGTAATTTTTCATAAAGGTTTATTTGACTGGGGTCTCTACCCTGCCATGACAAATGACAGATCTAGCTTATCTGAATAAGAGTAGAGACTGGGGTGAGGCCAAATGAGATGCCTAGGACACAAAATTTAAGGAGGCAGTCACTCTCAGGGTTGTGCAAGCATAGGGTTGGTATTTACATGACCCTGAGAGTAAGTGCCTCCTCAAATTTTGCACCCTAGGCTCAGCCATGCTGTAGACTGGGGCCAGTTGAGGGCGTAATAATCATCTTCAGTTACAGAGTTTCCCAGTTCAAATCTGGGAGATTTCAATTCAGTACATCTGAGGTGAGGTCCAGGAATCATTTTAAATTGCCTCTCTCTGGTAATCCTGATAGGCAGCCAGGTTTGGGATTCACTATGTGTTTAGAATACCACAATTAACGGTGGCATTCCCTGAAATTTAGCATGATTAGCTACAAGTATTGGGTTCAATTCTGAGTTTTCTCCATGTAAAAAACATTTGGAGAGTTGATTCTGTATCAGGATTGTGTTCACCTGCAAGCAACATAAAACCCCACTAACAATGGTTTGAACAGGATTTTATTTTTCTCATAACTAAACATCTGGTGATATGTTACTGTTGGTTTTGGTCAGCACCTCTGTGATTCTCTTGGACTTTCCTTGAGTATGTTTTCCTCATGATCCCAAAATGGCAGCTATTGCTCCATTACCTACTTTCAAGACTGCAAGGGAGGAAGAAGCAGAAGTGTTCTGCCAGCCAGTTCTGTTCCCTTGTGTCAAGAAAGTATTAATAAAAGCCTTCCTAGATACCATCTCTCCCTAGTAGATCGCTACTAGGTCTCATTGGCTAGAACTGGGTCACATGGTCAGTCACCTGTAATTGAAAGGGAGGCTGGGAAATCAGGGAACAGACTCCTCATAACGGGCTCAGGCTAGTGCTTCTCAAACTTTAGCAAGCATTGGAATCCCCCGATGGCTTGTTAAAACACACTTTGCTGGGCTCCACCCTCAGGGATACTGATTCAGTAAGTCTGGGACCTAAGAATTTGCATTCCTTAAAGTTCCCAGATGCTGCTGATGCTGCTGGCCTTAAGAAAACACTTCTGAGAATCACTGACCTCCATCCACCAATGGCTCTCAACCCTGATGGCGCATTAAAAACATTGGAAGAGCATTTTTAAAGGTTCCCTGGGTCCCACCCCTAGAAGTCCTGACTTAATTTGTTGGTGGGGTCCAGGCATTCTTAGAATCAAAGCTCTCCAGGTGATTCTAATGGTAGCCAGGGATAGGAACCGTTGTTTTAGGCCCATCATCATCATCCCTTATCTGGGGCTGTTATCAAGGAGGAAAAAGGGAAAGCAATAGGCCTGCAGCAGGTTCAGACAGTGGTTCCCAAACTCCCTGAAATTTTGAATCACTTGGGAATTGCTCAAAATTTCCAAAATTCAGGATGTGCTGCAGGCAATTAAGTAATAATCTCTAGAGGAGGAATACAGGCAGTAGCTTTTGAAGCTCCCCAGGTAATTCCAATGTGCAGACAAGTTTGGGAACCCCTAGGTTAAGAGATTGCCACAAAGACGATTACATTTGAAAACTATTTCAGAGGAAGGTGTGAAGGGATGTTATTTGCATTGAAAAAGAGAAACCTGAAAACTTAAGTATAGTTTCCAAATATGTAAGAAAATTTCAGAAAGAATGCTATTGTCCATGTGAACTGAAGAACAGCAAAGGGGAAATAGGATCAACCTGGTTAGAACCCTTGGGTTGGATACAAAGAGAAATTTCCTAGCTGCAAATTGTTGCAATGAAATGTGGTATGGTGAGAACGGGGTTGTGCAATCCTGTCATTGAAGAGCTATAAAAATAGTATAGATTCTCATCTGTTTAGAATGTTTTAATGTCATTCTTTCTGAAGGTGAAGAGGTGGATGAAATGACCTATCTAGCTTTGTTCTTTGAAAATTTCCTATTTTACTCCTCTTCTCCTCATTTCACATCTCAACTTAAAAGACAGACCTCTGCATTAACAATTCAAAGAAAACATAACCTTTGCCCACCTATCTGCTTGAATGGATAAAATATCTGACAGCTAGTAATAGGTTGTGAGATGCCACTAGCTCAAACTGCTTAGATCTCTAAAACACTATTTTGAGCTTCTGGATGATAAACACTAGCCAACAGAGAAGGCCATCAGCACTTGATTTGAATAGGTTTCTGTGTTTGAAATGTAAATGCTGTACTTAAGGATGATTCACTACCCTGTCTGAGCCCTGCTACAAGTGTGCACACTCACACACACAAAAAGCTATTTTTGTGCCACGCAGGAATAACATGTATGTTTAAATTAGCTACACTTAAAATGTGTTCTCCTTTGTACATGAAAATGTCACTGGCTATTGTGAGTAGGACATGTCCTCTGAGTTGCCTTTATTATCTTCTATAAGGCTGGCAATGGATTTTTACCCTTGTCACACCTAACCTTATTTCCAGTAATAGTCACTGATTCAACTGCTGAGTTTCAATTGCAACAGGAGGCCATCAGTGGAGCAAACCCACACTCAGTGGATCTTACTCACACTCTTTGGATCTTTGGTCGAAGATCCCATGGTGAGATTGAGGACAAGATTTAGGAGTGTTTCTTCCCTTTAGTCCCGTGGTTCCTAAACCTTATTGCAAATCAGAATCACTATGAGGGCCTTCAAATACCCTGATGCCCAGGTTCCATTTTATACCAATTAAATCAGAGTGATTGGGCATGGAAGCCAGGCATCACTAGTTTTTACAGATCTCCAGGTGATTCTAATGTGCAGCAAAGTTTGAGAACCACTGCCTTATTTATGAGATCCAAAACTCTTATAGAAAGAATTTTTCTTAGGTCTTATGGTCAAAAGTAGACATAGGTAAATTTTTCTCCTTGCTGAGTGTGGCAGAGATTAATTGTTCCTGAATATTCACCCCTCCTAATTCCTCCATTATAAGAGAACCTCTAATATTGAGCTGCCTACATCACCATGGAGAATAAAGACTACTTGCCCAAGCCTTCCTTGCAGGAGGGAATGACCATATATTTCAATTCTGGCCTGTGGGATTAAGTGGAAGTGGTACATATTCCTGGACAATTCTTTAAGGGAAAGTGTGTGTTCTTCCACCCTTTCACCTTCTTGCCAGACAGAATGCAGACATAATAGATGAAGCTCCAACAGGCAATTGGACAATGCGGTGACTTTGGGAAAATGGAAGTCACACAAAGCAAAGAAACAAAGAAGAAGGAATCTGGTTTCCAGCACTGAGTTTAATGCCAGCCCTAGACTAACTATTCTGAGTTTTTTAATGGATGAGAAAAATAAATCATCTTGTTTATTGTACTGGTTCTATTCATTACAGGTGAACTTAATTCTAAGAGACTCAATGGTTTTCAAATTTGGGTAAATATCAGAAACACCTACAAAGCTAATGAAGCATATTGAAGTAGGTGATTCTGATACCTAAGTTTGAAAACAATTGTACTGAATCCTGGGAGCTAGAGAGAGCACATGGTGAGGGTAAAACTTTGAGTTTGAAAAGTAATGATTGATTAAAACCCTTTTGGGAAAGCTAATCTACTGAATAAAATATTTAGCAGTACAGTGTAGTGGCTAAAGACTGGTTCAGGGGACAAACAGAACTAAGCTTAAATCCTGGCCTTGCCACTTACTACCTACAAGTAATGAAACTTTTCTAAGCCATTTTCCTCATTTATAAAATGGGTCAATAACAATACCTATTGCCCGGTGGTATGATGGGAATTCAATGAGATATAGGAGCTAATGTTTAACATAGTAACTGCCACATAGCGAAGGCTTAGTAAGTATTGGCTTGAAAAAAAATTAGAGTAGAATTTATGATCTGGGACATGCCGGAAGCTCTGACTTGGGTGGGGCAAAGGCAATATATGTAACCTAAACATTTGTACCCCTGTAACATGCTGAAATAAAAAAATTAAAAAAAAAGAATTTATGATCTGGCTTTGAATTCATTTTAGTCCCTGACTCTATTCAGTCCAATATTCTAGCCACTAACCACATGTATCACCACTTCACACTTACTAGTATGGCTAAAATAACATAAACAAGAGATAAACAACATAAATAATAAGATAATTAAAAATAATAAATGTTTGCAAGAATGTGGAGAAATTGGAACCTGTATACATTGCTAAGAATGTGAAATAATGTGGCCACTTTGGAAAATAATTTGGCAGTTGATTCCTTAAAATGTTAAGCATAGAGTTATCACGTGACCCAGCAATTCTCCTATGTATATATTGAAGAGAAATGAAAACATGTTTACACAAAAACTTGTATATGAGTATTTATAGCACCATTATTCATAGTAGCCAAAAAACTCAAATGTCCATCAACTATGAATGGGTAAATAAAACATTCTATACAAAAGCATTTCATACAATGGCATATTATATGGCAATAAAAAGGAAGTATTGATACATGTGAAGTGAAAATATCATGCTAAGTGAAAGAAGCTAGTCACAGAAGACCACATATTATTTGATTCTATTTATATGAAATGCCCAGAATAGACAAATCCGCAGAGAAAGAAAGTAGATTAAGGCTGGGGGTAGGAATAATGGGAATGACTGCTAATAGGTATGGGGTTTCCTTTTGGGGAGAAAAACTGTTCTAAATTTAATGGTGATGGTTGCACAACTCTGTGAATATAACAAAAACCTTTGAATTGTACATTTTAAATGATTGAATTATATGGTGTGTGAGTTATATCTCAATAATTCTGTGAAGAACAAAACATAGCCCTCTTCCCCCTACCAAAAAAGAAAACAAAAAGGAAACTAGCTTTGTAGTAAAATAAGAGAAATATGAAATTTACCAAGCCAACTTCATATAATGGAAAGAACATTGAGAGTCAAGACCTTGACCTCTATCTTCAGCCTCCTCATTGATTGAAGAACAAGGGTTCCAATTCAAATTATTGGTGGCCATGATGTCTTTCCGATTGACTTGAGAGAGCAGTTGTTGCATCAGATTCTCTAGGGAGTTCATGATCCAACACAGTTAAGAGCTGCTGCCTCTGGCTTCAGCCTTATACTCTCCTTACTGGTGAAAATCTGATGAAATTCCTGCAGGAGATTCCCACTTGCCGGGCCAATGAAACACCTCTTATGGCATTGAATTTAGAAGCTGCATTGTATATGCTCCGAAGAATCCTGTAAAGAGACAGGGGATTATGTTTTAAGTTTTGACTGAAGCATCTGCTTCAGTCTATGTCCTTTTCTTGCAGACCAAGATGGGTGAGGGAGAGAAATAAAGCCCTCTTCAAGTTGCTTGTGCTCAAAATTATCTTCCTTACACCACAGCAAGAACAAAACAAACAAAACAAAAAAATTATCGATTACAGACTCATCTCAAAATGAATTATAGAAATGTAAAGGAGGAAGGGGCATTTGTTCCAACTCTCACATCTCAATGAGGAGGACATTGAGAACTGCAGGTTTGAATGACTGGCTCACAATCCTGTTATCAGTAGAACTGGTACTAGAACCCTTTTCTGTAGACTCCAATTCTTTGACCCAATATAATACATTTTCTCAGTTGACTTTCACAGAGTGGGAGAGGGAAGATTAGGCCTCACATACACTAAGGTTTCATTTAATTAAACAATATGTACAATTAAATTACAGGTAAATATTGAATGAATTAGATTTCAATACATCTTTACCTGAAAGAATCACTTTATTCACATAAAGAGCTTCCAAACTCTTTTGTTGAAAAGCTGGCATGTCTCCTGCCTTAGAACTTGGTCCTCTTCCCTTCTCTAGGATCACTTTGTTGGTGAGCTCACACTGTTTCACCACTTTACATACTCCTCTACCTTCTTCACAATGCACATCTGATCCATCAGGAAATCCCGTCGATTTGACTTTAAAAACACATCCAGAGTCCACATCTGATCCACCAGGAAATCTTGTGTATTTGACCTTAAAAACATATCCAGAATCCAGCTACTTCTCACCACCATGATTGCCCTACTGGTCCAAGCCACCATCATCTCTTCCCTCTGGGTCCCTGCCATGGCCTTCCAACAATTCCCTTGCTCTGCCCTTGCTGTCTTAAGTCTGATTTCAAAATACCAGGCAAAGCAATGCTTTGAAATGTAAGTCTCATCTTATCACAACCTTGCCTCAACCCCCCTTGACTTCCCATAAAAACCAAAGTCCATAAAGTAGCCTCCAAGGCCCTGCATGATCCTCTCACCTCTTGTTCATGCTGCTCCTGCCATGGTGGCTCCTTGTTGCTCCTTGAGCAAGTCAGACACATTCACTTCAGATCCTTTGCTCTGTTTTTTTTTTTTTGCCAGAAATATGTTTCCATGAGGGTAAATCTTGAAACATATGTAATATTGTGCATCCTTATTAAAAAATCACAAATGCAAAATTAGATGCCAGGCCTTAAATGGACCACTGCAAGTTAGGAACCTTGAAATATAAGCTTCACTAGCTTTGTAATAAGTCTACCTCTTTTCCTCTCTCAGATATCTGCTTGGCTGACTCCTTTCCTCCTTCAAAGCTTTATTCTAATCCTACTTCTCAATGAGGCCTGCCATGACCTCTCAGTATAACACTGCAACTTGTTCCTTCATGCCTCAGCCTTTTATCCTCCCATGGCACTTAGCATCTTCTAACATACTGTACAATTAACTTAATTGTTATCCTTTCTGTTTCCCCTACCACCACCTTACTAGAATGTAAGTCCCAAACAGTCCTGGCCCAGAGTAGGTATCCAATAAACATTTGTAAAATGAATGAATTTATATCTCTTCAATGTCATTTTATAAGTAATTGGAACCCAAGGCTTAGCATATGCTAGATTCTCAGGTAGGCATCATCTTGAAGATTAAAATTTAATTTAAAAAAGCCATCATTGCTACTATTCATGGAGTATCTAGTATATACTAACATCTTTGTTATGTTTTCTTGGCAATCCCATCAGGTAGGCGCTATTATTAGTCCCATTTTTTAGATGAGAGAACCAAGTTTAAATTAATTGCCCAAGGCCACATAGCTAGGAAATAACCAAATGAAAGTAAACCCAGGTATGTTTGATTCTGAAGCCTGTGATCTTTCCATTTTGCTGGTAGAAAGTGACATTTATACCCCAGTTTCTTCCTGGCATGGCTGAAGGAAGCAGTAGGAAAATTGTATGAGTTTGATATTAATACACAGCTCCAATACATATTTGCTTTGGGTCCCTGGGTAAGTTTCTTAACCTCTGAGTTTCGGTTTCCCATCTATAAAATGGGCCTCACAGTGCCAACTTTGAAGGATAGGTAAGAGAAGTAAAGGGGATAATGTTTAATATGGAGGCTTTAAAAAGCAGTTAATAAATATTCCCTTTAAAGGCGCTTATAATTAAAACACACACACACACATTTTCATAAATAGAATTCAGAGGAGGGTGCAAGCCAGTTGCTATGGGGAAGTCAGTGGCAGGGAGAAGGACTTTTCTGGAGTCAACACACAGAGGCTTGGTTCAAGAGAACACCGTAGGAGTGGGGCAGAGAAGACCAATGTTGCAAGCCATAAGGGAATGGAAAAGGCACTCTTTCAAAGTCACATTTTGTTCTTACCTCCTACAAGTTGGCTTGCTCACATCTTTCCGTAAGACCCTAGAGTAGGCCTTTTTCAAACACTTCACTGAACAAGTGTCACAGGACACTTGAAGTTTCCTAGAATTGAGTCATCCCATACAATTTCAAATATTTTAAGTGCTAAATGAAAAGAAAAAACCTCCAACTTCTTGTTATAATTCTCCAAGCTTCTTTGGAAACAACAGATGAGGAAAGACAATCTGACAGTGTTAGGTAGGGGGATGGGGTTGTGCCAAAGGCTAGCTGGGCTCACAGGTAAGGCACAGTAGGCTAGTCCCAAGACTCAGTCACTTTGGCTGAGGGCCTGAGGCTTGCCTCTGGCACCCCAGAGGGGCCCATGTCTTACACAGATCCCGGCATGGAGCAGCCATCATTGATACACACTATTTTATTTTATTTTTAAGAGGGAATATTTTTAAAATGAACAACTTAATCTGATTATTAAGTCCTAGTTTATCTGAAAAATATCATAAAAGAAAAATTTAAATGCCCATAAACCTATGACCTAATGTGGCAACAACTAAAAATATGTATTTTATAAGGACTCTGTCCACATATCTAATTATATGTGACATTCTAGGTCTCCTAGCTCACATACAGGGTTCTGATTATTGAGGAAGGTGGAACAAATAGGATACATAAGATATGTATGGCACTTAATGGTGGCTGGAGCTCTCCATTCAACCAGGCTTGAATACCAGGAAACAGAAATCCTGTTGAAGAATCGGTGGGAAAACTCTTAGAATTATCATGAAAGTTCAGGAAAATGGCTGATCACAAGAGAATCTTGTGGGAATTTGCAGTTGCCTGGATACTATTATATTATAGCAATAACCAGTTAAGCCAGTGTTTCCCACATTTTGGGCATTAACATACCACTTTCATCACTTTTACTATATATATCCAAGTACCACTTGTATTAACACTTTACTTTTTGTTTTTCTTTCCAATAGACTCATTCTTATTTAAATTAAATATATCAAACAATTATCCACACAGTAGCCAGAGTGACCTTTAACTTTTTTTTTTTTTTTGAGACAGGATCTTGCTATGTTACCTAGGCTGGCCTTGAACTCCTGGGCTCAAGCAGTCTTCCCACCTCAGCCTCCTTAGTAGCTGGGACTACAGGCATGCAACACCACACCTGGGTTCAGGGTGACTTTTTATTTATTTATTTATTTATTTTTATTTATTTATTTATTTTTTTTTTTTGAGACAGAGTCTCACTCTGTTGCCCGGGCTAGAGTGAGTGCCGTGGCGTCAGTCTAGCTCACAGCAACCTCAAACTCCTGGGCTTAAGCGATCCTACTGCCTCAGCCTCCCGAGTAGTTGGGACTACAGGCATGCGCCACCATGCCCGGCTAATTTTTTGTATATATATATTTTAGTTGTCCATATAATTTCTTTCTATTTTCAGTAGAGACGGAGTCTCACTCTTGCTCAGGCTGGTCTCGAACTCCTGACCTCGAGCGATCCACCCGCCTCGGCCTCCCACAGTGCTAGGATTACAGGCGTGAGCCACCGCGCCCGGCCCAGGGTGACTTTTTAAATATGTAAGTCAGATCACGTCACCCTCTGCTCAATCCTCCAGTAGCTTTTCATCTGATTTAGAATAAAAATTATCTGCAAGGCAATCTGAGCCCGTGAAGTGCACTTCTCACCTCATCACCTTCTCCACGACTTAGCTTCATCCGCAATGGCCTCCTTGCTGTCTCCCCAACGTGTCAGGCTCATTCCCATTACAAAGTCTTTTTTCCCATCACAAATAAATTATTAATTTCTTTAATTATTATCTGCCTTCCCTTACAAGAGTATAAGCTCAAGGTGATTAAGGGCTTTTCTTCTTTAGTTTATTGTTATATTTCTAGAACTTAGAATTGTGCCTGGCACATAGTAAGTGCTTAATAAACAATTGTTGAATGGCTAGACAGATAGATACATGGAACATATTTGATTGCCTAGGAACAGACTTGAAATTTAATGAGGGATATTTCACAACTAAATGGGATGAATAAATTGTCAATAAAAGTTATAGAAAAAGCGACTAGTCCTTTTTTTGGGAAAAAAAGTGAATATAGATACTCACCATCATCATACAACTAATTAAGCAAATATGTTCCCAAATAGACTAAAATGCAGATAAATTAGAGCAAATAATTTTTTAAAACTCTAAAAATATAGCTGAATTTTCTTCTAATTTCTGATTGGGAAAGAACTTTCTAATCTAAAAAACAGTGGAAAATAAAATGATCAATATGTTTGAATTCACAAACACCGTTAAATTCTTTAGGATATTTATTTCACTAGGTATTACTTGCTTGTTTTTGCATTTTCAGGGAAATACAAATTAAAATCATAATGAAATACCACTATATTTTAGAATAGCTAAAAAATCAAAAAAAACAAAACCTCAAACCAAAAACAACTGGTGGCAAACAACAATATCAAGTGCCAGCAAAGATGTAGAACAACTGAAACTTTCATACAATCCTGATGGGAATATAAAATGGTAGAGCCATTTTGGAAAATAGTTTGGCAGTTTCATGTGAAGTTAATATATACTTAACCATACAACCCAGCAATATTGCTTCTAGGTATTTACCCACAAGAAATGAAAATTTATATTTAAACACTTGTATTAAATGTTTATAGTGGCTTTATTCATTATTGACAAAAATTAAAAATAACCCAGATGTCCTTCAACTGGTATATGAATAAACAAAATGCGGGATTCCATACAATAGAATACTACTCAGCAATAAAAAAGAAACAAAGTACTGACAAACACAATAACATAGATGTCTCACTCAAGTGCTTCATGCTAATTGAAAGAAGCCATACTCAGAAAGCTATATTCTGTATGATTCTATTTATATGAAATCCTAGAAAAGGCAAAACTATAGGGACAGAAAACAGATAGGTGGTTGCCAGAGGCTGGAGGTGGGAGAAGGGTTGACTATAGAAGGGCATGTGGAAATTTTTTGGAGGTGTTGGAAATACTCTGTATTTTGATTGTGATGCTGGTTACCTGATTGTCTGCTTTTGTGAAAAGTCATAGAACTTTATGCTAAAAAGGGTGAATTTTACTGTATGTAAATTATGCCACATTAAACCTGACTTTTAAAAAAGAATAAAATCAAAAAGTAAGCAAACTGGAAAACTGTTTAAAACAAACAGGACAAAATATTCATATTGTTAATTCATAAGCAGTGCATAAAAATTGATAAGACAAACACTAGTTATTAAATAACAAAGGAAAATAATGTTCATTCTCACTGGTAATCAACTCATAGAAATTAAAGTATACTGAGATACAATTTCCCCATAAATTCACATTTTTATTCTTGTTCACCATTGCCTTTTATAAAATGTTAATACAGAATGCTTGTAACAGTATATAGGGATATGTACACTCACATAATTTTAGTGAGAGTGGAAATTGGTTCAAGTCTTCCAGGGAAGCAGTCTGGCAAGTCTAAATCAAGAGATTAAAAGGTGTTCATGCTTTTTTTCCAGTAATTTCACCTCTGGGAATCTATCTTAGGAAATAAACCAAGTTGTGAGAATAGTTTTAGGTATGAAGATGGTTGGCACAAATTATTTATAGTAGTAAAAAGTTTGAAATAACCTAAGTACTTACATTAAGTTAATAGAAAAATTATGATTTATCTATATGAAGAGATAGTATAAGGTAGTCATTGAGAATGACATTTTTAAAAATTTTATAAATATAGGAAAAATGCTATGAAATGTTAAGAATAAAGAATAGTATAAAATGTATAAACTCAACTGTAAAAGTATTCATACATTAAAAAAAATTCAAGAAGACAATTTGCTAACATGTTGATCATAGTTAACTGCGATAGCTGATTTTGTTTTCTTTCTTACTGGCTTCTATTTTTTCTTAAAAATACCCTAAAAATGTTATAAAAGGAGCAACCTAAGGTTATACGGACTCAGCAGATATCCCTGATAAACCTTGGTTTAAAATTTTGGAAATTGACTACACTTGTATTTTTTTGCTTTCTAAAGCCATAATCCATAAATAACATTTTGAAATAAAATACAATGCCATTAATGTTTGGAATATATTAGAGGTTTTCTTAGAAATTAAATTATGGTTCTGTTTATACTTTTTAAATTTCAAAACTTTTGAATATGAGATTTAAGAGTCTCTAAACCTCACTGTCCAATATAATAGTCACTAGCTACTGTGGCTATTGAGCACTTGAAATGTGACCAGTCCTAATTAAGAGGTGCTGTAAATATAAGATACTCAACAGATTTTGAAAATTTTCCAATTAAAAAAATGTAAAATAAATTGTTAATAATTTTTATATGGATTACATGTAGAAATAACATGTTGTATACATAGGTTAAATAACATGTTATTAAAATTACTTTCACTTTTTTTTTTTTCACTTTTTCAATATGGTTCCAGGAACATTTAGAGTTACATATGTAGCTTACATTTTATTTCTATTGGGCAGCAATGTTCTAAAAACTGTTTTCAATCTAGCCGATGAGGCTCATTTCCTCTCTCATGTTCACACACGAATGAACAATATAGAACCTTCCCTCATTCCCATAATAAGGTAAAATGCTATTCATCCTGCACTTCTTGGCTGCTGTTTGCTCAGGTGGCAGCACCTTTCTTCACCTTAAAACAGATTTAAATACTACTTATCCTTAGACCCAATTAAAATGCTGCCATATCAATGAAGCTTTCTGCAATAATCAGGGATCTTATTCGGCAGCATGCAATGGAAACCACATTAAGTACTTCAAGCAAATAGATATTTCTCTCTCTCATGTACGCAGAGGTGGATAGTCCTGGACTACAGCGGCAGCTTCCTGACATCATCAACCTCCAGGCTCTCTTTGCCTCTCTGCCTCCCTGTCCTTGGGTGTGGGGCTTTTCTATTCATGGTCACTTTATAGTTACACAATGGCTGCCCCAACTCCAGCCATAAATCTGGTTTCTAGGTAGGAAGAAGAAAAAGAAAGTAACAAGGAGGAAGGGAGGCATCTATAATAGGAAAGCAAATTTTTCCAGAAATCGTCAGCAGACTTTCACTTGTATCTCATTGGCTAGCATTGTGTCAAATGATACCTAGTTTACAAGAGAGAGAGAAATATAGTTCTTTTTGTTTTTGCTGTTGTATTGTTGCTGTTGTTGCTTTTGTTGTTGGCTTTGGTTTTTGTTTTTTTGCTGGACACATTGCTGCAAGGATGTGTTAGTAAGGTATCAACCCGAAGTAAGTCAGCAAAAATCTCAGTCAATGGAGGTTTATTAAGCCAAACTTGAGGATGTGCCTGGGAAAAACACAAAGCACAGACAAACAAACCTGTGACAGTTTGTCTGAAAGGGAATTTGGGAGTTTCGGAACTTAAAGAGGGATAGGGCATACGGAAAGAAAAAAAGGAAGGGGTGGGGTGGGTATCAAGACAAAATGGTTACATTCCTGTAAGATCCAGGAAAATCTACATTTTATGTAAGACAAGGCAAATGTTAGAAGAGAAAAAGGGAGTGAAAGACGTCTCAATTATGTAGATTTCCCTGGGTACGTAGAAGACAGTCCGATTCTGTCTTGTCTCTGTTCTGCAACTGGGAAGATAAACTTGTAATTCATTATCAGTATGGCGTCAAACAGACTTTCGTTTTAGGAAGTAGAGGTAGCCTGCTGACCTAAAGTCACAATTTGCATGTCCTTGTTTACGGGAGGCCAGCAAGAAATTTCCTTAATGAATGATCTGTGGGGCCAGTCCTTCGTAGATGTCTGAGGCATTTACCTTCCCTTTTGCATAAGGAGTTGGAGAGCGGGTCCTGAGATTTTTATTTTCTTTTAAAAAGGAAAGGGAGGGGGGTGTCCCAGTAGAGCCTGCCCACAACTGCTTTGATTTTCTTAGTCAAAATTTATTTCCCTGAATGGTGCTGGATACACACTAAAAATTGTTACTATTTTTGCTCCCTGCTTCCTAGCTTCCAGAGGGACTTTGTTCTCCCATAAACATAGTTTTTCTTCTAGCAAAAAACACAATAGTTTATCACATTTCGGATTTTGTTAATTACATCATATTTCAGTCTTGCCTCTAGTGACTTCATTCATCGCACATAATGCCTCGAGTCCAAGAGCTCCTCAGGCCCTGAATGTTTAAGGCTCAAAAAAAAAAAAAAAAAAAAAAAAAAATTGGTTTCTAAATGCACAAAGAAAACAGTGGTATCAAAAATCATTAAATATTTAGTTAAACATCTACAAAATATATAGTTATACTCAATATATTGTTAGATTTAGTATTCACAGAAATGTTATGTTTGAAATATATTTGTAGATTATGATCTTACATGATAATTATATTGAAATCACAGCTAACCAGAAATTAAATGATTTATTCCTAGCTTTAGTGGACATTGCTATTGCCTTTCCACATTCTTTCTAGACAGATTATCACTTCAAGCATTTCACAGTACCTGTAATTCTAAGTGACTGAGTGAGTTGAGAATGGACATGTCTAAGCCGTTTAGACCAATGAAATACGAGTAGGAGTGTGCTGGCTCCTTCTAGAAGTAAATAAGGATTTTGCCCTTATTGCTGCTGGCAGCCATCTATCTCAGCATTATAAAGATACCTAGACTTAGGACAAAGCCCACACTGTGGTGGGCAGGGCAAAGAGACAAAAAATTGATCTGAGCCCTTGAAAATATGATGAATCCACTGAATCAACAACCCTGAAGTCTGCCCTTCCTCTGGACTTCCAGTTACATGTGCTAGTGAAGCTCAGTGTTCTCTCTAGTGCAGACCCATTATAATAAATCACGTTTAAGGTTTAAGAATAGTACAGATGTCATAATCTCATCCTCTACTGTATTTGAAGGAAACCGAGGCTCACAGAGTCAAGTAATTTACTCAGGGGTTGCTGTATGAGTTTACCAGGGCTGCGATAACCAAATACCACTAACTAGGTGGCTTAGATCGCCAAACTTTCTTTCCTCACAGTTCTGGGGACAGAAGTCCAAGATCAAGGTGTCAGCAGGTTTGGTTTCTTTCGAGGCCTCTCTCCTTAGTTAGTACATGGCCTCCTTCTCGCTGGGTCCTCACACGACCCTTCCTCTGTGTGCACAAGTCCCTGGAGTCTGTGTGTCCAAATTTCCTAGTCTTATAAGGCCCCCCCTAAACCATCTCACTTAAACTTAATCACCTTTTTAAAAGTCTTACCTCCAGATATTTAATATATCACATTCTGAGGTACTGGGGGTTAGGGATTCAACTTAAGAATTTGGTGGTGACACAATTCAGCCCATAACAGTTATGTGCTTTCTTACCACATGCTAGAGCTCAGATTAGGACCCACGTTTCCTGACTCCCAGCTGCACTATCTTACTACAGGGAAAACAATACCGGATTTCTGTGTAATATCTGTATGGATTATGATGAAAATTTTTAGCAGTAATAAAGGTAGCATTTAGAAGGGGGTGGAGATGGGGGTTCAGCAGCAGCAAAGCTGGAAGGAATGTGGAAGCCCTAAAAACTGACTGAGGTGACCACTCTAGAACCCAATTATGTATAGAGGGAGTTTTTATTTTATGATCCAGAAAAATGGAACATACCTAGACTATTCACTAATTGAGGATTGGTTGGGTAAATCATGGTATATCTATCCATACTATACAGCCTTAAAAATTATAAAGTTGATATATATTTCTTAACACAAAAAGACAAGCATGGTAAAATTAGGGAAATGACAGTCTTTTCAATAAATGGTCCTGGGAAAAATGTATATCCACATGTAAAGGAATAAAGTTAGAAGTTTACTTTATATCATATACAAAAATTAACTCAAAAAGGATCAAAGACCTATTAAATGTAAGACCTAAAACTATGAAACTCTTAGAAGAAAATATAAGAAAAAAGCTGTAGGACATTGAACCTGGCAATAATTTCATGGATACGACACCAAAAACAGGTAACAAAAGCAAAAATAGACAAATAGGACTACAACAAACTTGAAAACTTCTACACTTCAAAGGAAACAATCAACAGAGTGAAAAGTCAACCTACAAAACTGGAAGAAAATGTTTGCAAATTATATACCAAATAAGGTATATCATTTTAAGAATACAGAAGGAACTTTTACAACTCAACAAAAATAAATGACCTGATTTAAAAATAGGCAAAGGATTTGCATAGACAACTCTCCAAAGAAGATATACAAATAGCTAACAAACATATGAAAAGATGCTCAACATCACTAATCATAAGAGAAAAATGAGGACCAAAACCACAATGACATACCACCTCACATCCATAAGGATGGCCAATATCTGAAGAACAGAAAATAAGTGTTGTGTTGGCAAGGATGTTGAGAAACTGAAACCCTTGTGCAACTGTTAGTGGAAATGTAAAATGGTACAACCACTATGAAGATAGTATGGTGGTTCCTCAAAAAATTAAAAAATAGAATGACCATATGACTCAGCAGTCCCACTTCTGGGTATATATCCAAAAGAATCCAAAGCAGAATTTTGAAGAGATATTTGCACACTGACGTTTATCACCCCATTAGTCACAATAGCCAAGTGGTGAAAGCAACACAAATGTCCACCAACAGGAATGAACAAAGAAAATGTGGGATATACATGCAATGGAATAATATGCTGTCTTAAAAAAGAAGGAAACCCTGTCACATGCTATAATGTGGATGAACCTTGAGGACATTATGCTAAGGGAAATAAGCCAGACACAGGACAAATACTGTATGATTCCACCCGTAAAAAATATCTAAAATGGTCACAATTATAGAAACAGAAAGTTGAAAGGTGGTTGCCAAAGGCTGGGCAGAGAGGAAATTAGTGTTTAGTGGACACAGAGTTTCAGTTTTGCAAGATGAAACAGTTCTAGAGCTCTGTTGCACAACAATGTAAATATACTTAACACTGCTGAATTGTACACTTACAAACGGTTAAGATAGTAAATTTGTGTTTTCTATAACAGTACAATAAAAATAGATTATACAACTATGGTATGTTTAGGTTTAAAAACATACATATATATGTAGATATGCAATTAGTGGCAGCATACACATAAAATTGTTAGTTGCAGACAATTATAGAAAATATTTTTCCCTCTTTGCTTTTTTTTCCCCTTAAAAATTTAAATAAAACTGGAAAGTTTGTGTATTGAAGACTGAGAAAGGTCTCCATAGCTAGCTAGGGGTGTAATGTGGGGAATTGTTTTGGCCAGTCAAGCCGGCAGCCATCCGCAGCAAAGTGGTCAAACTTGGGACACAAAAACTGAGCATCCGCTGCGGCACCGGGGGCTCCCACCCTGTTCACCACAGATTTCTCCCTGCTTTTCCTCAGGGGTTGGCACCCTGCCTGCCCCCTCCTTTTAACGCGGTGTAAGGAAAGCGTTTTTATTTAGTTCTTTCTTCCACCGTTTCCAGACGCTGTGGGGAGCAAAGCACATCCTCGCGTGTCCGGATCTGGATGCAGGGCCGGGGCCGATCGGCACGGAGAGCGCGGCTGTGCAAGGCACGCGCGAGTGGGGCGGCCGAGCACAGCGGCCCCAGGGGGGACGCTCCGTCCCCCATCGCCAGCCATTTGAGTTCTTTGCAAACGTCTCTTCCTCGCCCGCTCCCCACCCTGAGCGCGTACCCCTGCCTCCGCTCACAGCCTTTTAAGGTCGCGTGAGCAGCGCGGCCGAGGGTAGCGAGCGCCTCACCCGCACCACCCGGTCTGGGAGCGGGAGCGCCAGGGAGGGGCGAGCGGCCACATCCCGGCGCCGGACGGTCGTTCAGAGAAGGGCCCTGCACTTCGGAGAAGTCTGAAGCTTGCTGGAGTTGTTTAATGACCGTTTTCCGCCAACTTTTGTCGTGCAGAGCCCAGGCTGGAAAGCTAGTCATTACATTCCCACTGTGGCCAAGGCGTGGCGCGGGAGTGGACATGAGCTTTGGCCAGACCTCTGCTCTCCCAAGCCTGGTCCCCACCCTCGCCGCGCTGGCCCGGGCGAAGCGGCAGGATGCTGGGAGGGGACGCGGGCGGTTAGGAGTGAGCGCGACTCGGAAGCACAGGAGAGCTGCCGGCTGCTTGAGCGTAAGCAGGAGCCCTCAGAAGTGAAAACATGTGGCTTTTTTCCCCCTAAGACCTTGGGAAACCAAGTGATAAAATGACAGAGTTACCCATATGAAACTGTCCCTGAAGCACTAAGTTTAATACTAATTGCAGATTCTAGGAAGAGTCTATTTGATTTTCAGTGCCTTCAAGTGTTGCCATTTTTGCTTAGTGAGATAAATGGAGCAATGAAACAGATTAAGTAAGTTCTTGTGTGGGAAGAGTCTGAGTTCTCGCGTGCCTTCAGTTGTTTTGAATCTTTTGATTATCCCAATGTTGCCTTGACACTGGAAACTTGTTTCCGTAATTGAACAATTTACCTTTATTAGTGACTAGGAATTACAAGGTAAATGTCAGATCAGTAGTATAGAAATTAACTACAGATTTGCCCTGAGGCAATTTTGCTTTTATTGGTTAACAGTATGTGAACAATAAAGATTGCTTGAATATAATTATGCAAATGAGCTATTGCTATAGGATTCAAATGGACTCTTTGTAGGAAAATAAATCGATAGTCATTTACAGGAAATTTTTTTTTTATTTCAGCATATTATGGGGGTACAAAAGTTTAGGTTACATATATTGCCCTTGCCCCCCCATCAGAGCTTCAAGCATGTCCATCCCCTAGACGGTGCACATCGCACTCATTATGTATGTATACACCCATCCCCTCCCCGCCCCCACATCTGCCGACACCGATTAATGTTATTCCTAAATGTGCTCTTAGGTTTTGATCAGTGAAACCAATTTGATGGTGAGTACAAGTGGTTACAGCAAATATTTAATTAACTTCCAGTCTCCTACTGGCTAGGAACTTCACAGAATGAAGATGATACAATCAACACAAATTTATTAAGTGACAACTCTGTGTGGGATACTGTTCTGATCACTTCCTATTCACCCCATCATTGAAGGAGGAATTTTCCACCCTAAATGTTATGAGATGGCAGAACACACTGCCCCCAACACTGGACAGATGAAATTGACAGCAGTTTATTAATCACGTATTCTTACAGCCTAGGGGAGGACACAGCACACCATGCAGAGTCACACCAGGTTGCACTCAGGAGTAGAGTGGGACAAACATGGACTATGGGAGGCAGGCTTTGCAGTAACCAGAGGCTGGGGTGACTCCTGGTTTCCACTGGGGATATCATGGGCTTGTTTAAATAATTTATGGGCTGGCAGGGAAGTAGAACACATTGGGTTGAGGACCAGGTGAAGCACAGTTGGTTCAGCTAATAGGGGAATTAGACAGGTGAGGAGCCTTTCCCACTGTGGAGGGCATATCTGGCAAGAGCTGAGAACTCACAGGCCTTTGGGGCTCCATGAGGCTCAAAGATGTCAAGGCAGCACAAGACATTTTAGGCTTTACACTGTGGAGGCAAGAGAAGAATAAGATATGTTTCTTGACTGTGAAGAGTTTAAATTCTCTAGGCTGGAGTAGGGTGGGGATTGGGAGCCTGGGGTGTCAAACTGTTATCATACATGGTTCTAACTGAAAGCACGGGAAAATCTGAGCATATAGAAGAAATTAAGTATGGGAATTGGGGCAGATAGACTGCTTACGTTATATTTGTAATTTTAATTGTTGTAAACACTTAAAATACACCACAATTTTAATGTCCTTCTCAGCATTCATATTTTAATATACCAGGACCCTTAAAATGAAAGTGGCCCTGGTGTCCCTTAACTTCTGGGAAGCCCTGCTAGCCCGACTGCTCCCTGTGGTCCTGTCCTGCCAGAATCTGGTTGGCTCTTCAGGGCTCACCTCTCCTCGGTTCATGCTGAGCATTTCCATCTCTGTACTCCTGGGGCACTTTGGGCTTGTTCTCTCCTGTGGAGCATTTGGTACTTAATGCTCCAGCCAAATGAGCTACCCAGCATGTACAGGCAGCCACAAACAGAAAAAGAAGTTTCCAAATTACTGAAGGGAGCATTATGTTCTTTCCAGTACAGGGTAGTCATTTTCAGGTTGTCCAGTATGAGTGTATACCCCTGAAGATATTTATCGGAGATTTGTTTCACCTCTTGTACTTGGCAACCAAAGCACAAAGATGCATACCAACATGTCCTTATGTTTGTTCTAATTTTATATCCCAAATGGCCTCTAAGAGAAAAGATAAAGGGGTGTTCTTTGGCTCCAGAAAATTTATTATGACTTACTTTTTCTTCCCTAATGAATTACTATGTTCTATGTGTTATTTATTCGTGATACATCAAATAGTTTAGCTGGTAAAATACAGAGAGAAAGAAACCTCACCATATCCTCAGAAATCAATCAATGATAATAACAAAGGAACACTTTAAAAACGAAAGAAAGAAAAAACCTTTCTCTGTATACAATTCTCCCAACTGATAGCAACTAAGTCCAAATGCTATAACATAAAATGGTTAAAAATTCTCTTGGCAAGAAAGGAACTTGTTACAGAATAAATGGCTGGACAGATGAGCCCACAGAGTTCCAGCACAACCAAATTAATGGTTTGCTTTCCTGGGGGTAGATGTGCATAAACGTCACATTAGCCATTCCGAGAACAGTTTGCAGATTTTAAAGCAACTATGACCACTTTCATCATGGCCCTATGGATGGTGATGTTCTCAGATCTGGACATCGGGAAATCTTTAAGTATGTACTAGATCAGTTAGAAGGAAACCATGCTGACCTTAGAAGGGATTATGAGTTCAATTGACACCTTAGTAGGAAAACGAAATATCCAAATTCTGTTAATGACTCACTAAAGCATATAATGTCCTGGAACAGGGCATCACTGTACTGTACATTCTTGCAGGAGGTGTAACATTTCAGATGTGTTCTTTCAGACTGGAGTTATTTGGGAAATGAGTGCATAAGAATCATAAGACTGAGACAAATCACCACTTACACCCTGAAGAAATTCTGATTTCATCTTTGGACTGTGGTTTTCTTTGGAACCCTGAACTGTTTTTAAACCATAATGTGTGCTTAAACTCTACCAGGTAGCTCTAACACGAAGCTTCAGGAGATATATACGTTAGACATAGCACAAAAATGTGAGATTAGAGAATACTAGACATTGAAGTAATGTGGGAATTGTTAAACCCTTGTGTCAGCTCTGAATCTGTTAGTAATGCTGCTTTGCTCCTGATTGGCTGAATGAGCTTCTGATCAGGGAGATTCTCGTGTGCAGACTCGCTCCACCCAGGACGAGAAAGTACTATGGTTTCCATCTTCTCTCTCACTGGTAAAAAATGTACTATCTGGAGTCTAAGGCAGCTATCTACGAGTAATTACATAAATATAACGCACATGTAACTTTGTTTTGTTTTATATTGTTTATTTTGCATAACTTTGTTTTACATCCAAACTTCATCATCTAACGTGAAAGGAACCCACAATTTGCCAGGTCCATGTCGGTGCCAGGACTAAGACGAGGTGAGTAAGGCACTCACCTTGGGCACTAAGTTTAAGAGAATGCTAAAAAAACTCAGTAATAAAAGTAAGTAATACAGTCAACATAACAACACCTCAGTCAACGATGGGCCACATACACGACAGTGGTCTCATAGGATATAATGGAACTGAAATTCCTTTTGCCTAGTGATGTCATAGCCATCCCAACGTCATAGTGCAATGCATTATTCATGAGTTTGTGGTGATGCTGGTGTAAACAAACCTACTGCACTGTTAATTGTGTAAAAGTCTAGCACATAAAATTATGTACAGTGTATACTTCATTATGATAATAAATGACTATGTTACTGGTTTATATATTTACTATACTTTTGATCATTATTTTAGAGTGCACTCCTACTTATATAAAAAAATTAACTATCAAACAGCCTTGGGCAGGTTTTTCAGGAGGTATTACAGAGGGTATTGTTATCACAGGAGAGGACAGCTCCATGTGTGTTATTGCCCCTGAAGACCTTCCAGTGGGACAAGATGTGGAGGTAGAAGACAGTGATATTGATGATCCTGACCTTGTGTAGGGCAAAGCTAATGTATGTATTTGTCTTAGTTTTTAACAAAAAGAGGATAAAAAGTAAAAAAAAAAAATTAAATAGAAAAAAGCTTATAGAATAAGGATATAAAGAAATTATTTTTGTAAAGAAAATATTTTTGTATAGCTGTACAATGTGTTGTTTTAAACTAAGTGTTATGAGTCAAAAAGTTAAAAAAATTTTGAAGTTTATAGAGTAAAAATATTACAGTAAGCTTAAGTTAATTTATTATTGAAGAAAGAAATTTTTAAATAAGTTTAGTGTAGCCTAAGTGTTCAGGATTTCTAAAGTCTACAGTAGTGTACAGTAATGTGCTAGACCTCCACATTCATTCACTACTCACTCACTAACTTACTCAGAGCAACTTCCAGTCCTGCAAGCTCCATTCATGGTAAGTGCCCTATATAGGTGTATCAGTTTTTAAATCTTTTATCCTGTATTTTTACTGTACATTTTCTATGTTTAGAAATATAAATGCTTGCCATCGTGTTACAATTGCCTACAGTATTCAGTACACTAACATAGTGTCCAGGTTTGTAGCCTAGGAGCAATAGTCTATACAATATGGCCTAGGTGTATAGTAGGCTACACCATCTAGGTTTATGAAAATACACTTTATGATGTTCCCACAAGGAAATTGCCTAATGATGCATTTCTCAGAACCTATCCCCATCATTAAGCGATGCATGACTGTATTTTAATGCACTGTTTTTTGTTTGGTTTTTTTTAATCGGCAAACCATGGCCTACAGGCCAGTTGCCTATTTTTGTAAATAGTTTTATTGGAAGCAGGGCCAGGGTTAGGGTGAGACAAATGAGGCAAGGTCACGTGAATGTAGGGGTTAGATCCTGCTGTTATTTAAATTTTTATAATTTGTTCATCATGGGTTTTTTTGCATTAATTTTATTTAAAAAAAACTATCTCAAATATCTAAAGTGCCTTCCAACTTTTCTCCCACTCCCATCAATCTAGGCAGCGACCAACTCATCCTAATAGTCTCCAATTAGTGTTAAGTGCACAAAGCTGACTCCATTCCATCAGTGCTTGCTTGCTTTCTTCCTAGGAATTTGATCAATCTCAACCTTGTTCCCTCATTGGCCTGTTTTTCCCAGCTCACGGCTGGGTAAATCCTACCACAGGTGGTCACTTTCTTATATCTGTACGTACAGTTATTTTTTCAATACCCTTTTTCTTCTGCTCTTCAAATTAGTAGGATAAATTTTTATTAGGATATTTTTTAAAAACCTCATTTGGAGGTGAAAGAAAGCATAATAAGAACCTGTGTCAATAGTGTGACCTTGTGTAAATCCCTTGCCTTGATGGAGCTCAGTTTCTCATTTGTAAAGTGGGTGGGTTTTCACTGACTGATTTTTTTTTTTGAGACAGCGTCTTGCTCCATCACCCAGGCTGGAGTGCAGTGATGTGATCATAGCTCACTGCAGCCTCTGACTAATGGGCTCAGGACATCCTCCTGGCTGAGCCTTTCAAGTACCTAGGGCTACAGGCATGAGCCACCACGCCCAGCTCATTGCCTGATCTTTAACTTTCCTTCCAGCTATACAGTGTTAGGATCAGAGGCAATATTATTTGAAATTGTAAAAGGTCTTAAGAGTACCTGAAAGTTCAAGTAATCCATTTGTAAATTGAAGACTTTTATATCACACATGGTCATGAACACACAAACATACACATAAATTCATTTTTTAAATTAGTCTTATATTTGCTGAAATGTATTTTTTAATCTAAATATGCTAATTTATTTATTGGCCTGTAAGTGGTTACTTTAGTGTGTCTGATGAAAAATATACCTGAAGTAGCTTGTATCAGAAAAGAGCCCAATTTACTGATATACATTATCCTACGTGTATATATTAATATTTAAAGTGTATATATAGATATTGTTTAAACAGTTTTGTATTAAAAATGTTTATTAAATAAATGGAAACAGCTCAAAACAAATATAAAAAGAACTGCAGCTATGATTCAGAGACATTAAAAATCAGCTATGTTCAGTTCAGTTTTTTAAAGCTTTAATCTTTAAGTCAGCAATATTTAATTTTAATATGGAGAATTGCTTGGATTTTGACAGCATGCCTGAGAATATGCAAATTATACACAATCCCCATGGAAATGACCTTGTGACCCTGCATTTTATTTAGGTCAGCATGGCCTGCAGTGACCACCTTGTTCTCCTTCATGCAAGTGCCCTGAGGAAAGGAAGAAAACTGCACAATGACAGGGGGTGGGGGTGGCGAAATGTGAGGAGCTGAGAAAGGCTGAGAGCCAGGAAAGCCTGCCCCGGGGAGCGTGAAGGCGCTGAGCCTGCGTGGTAGAAAGCAGTGCTAAACTGTCAGCATAGCTAGTGTGGCAGGTCGAATGCATGCAGCTGCCTCCTCCTCCTGCACCAACTTCAGGGGGGAGACATTTTGTATTTACAGAAAGTGTGCACTCACCAAGTTGATAGAAATATAATTAGTTTTTTTCCAGTGGAGGAATATTTAAGGTGATCTCGTCTCCCTGCTTTCTGTCTATCCCCAGCATCCTCTGCACAGAATGATGCTGAGTGAGCTTTCAACACTCAAGTCTGATCCCGTCCCTTCTTCACCAGGCCCCCGGGCTTCCTGAATGGAGTCCAAACCTCTTGGCTTTGGCCCACAAGCCCTGTTGTGAGCAGATTTCTGCCTTCAACACAGGCCTCAAACCCCACCATGCATATTCCAGCTTGATGGGCTTCTACACACTTTTAATTTAATTTTTTATTGAGATATAATATGCATAAAGTGCACTAATCATAAGTGTACAATCTTGCGATACTTTTACATGTATATATCCATATGTAACCAAACCCAAATCAATATGTAAAATATTTTCTCCACTCTATAAGTTTTCCTTTTGCCCTTCTTGGTCTATACATGCCTCACCTACTACTCAGGTTTTGGCTGTTCTTAAACTTTACATAAATAAAATTACACAATACTTACTATTTGATGTCTGTCTTCTTTCAACGTCAGTGCTTGTGAGATTCATCCATGTTCGTACAGACATTTTGTTCATTCTTTTTTTTCTTGCTGAGTAGTACGCTGCTGTGTGAACGTGCCTCAGTTTATTTATCCATTCTCTGTATCCTTCACATTTTTCCCATGGCACTTAGCATTGTAGAAGGTTTGCATAACAAGGCAGGAGGAGGCCTAGCCACTGGCAGTTTCCTGAGGCCTCAAGGGACTCGCCCCTGGGACAGAGTCCAACCTTCAGCCCAGAGCCTCAGCAGTCTGGACTGTGAGCTCATGAAGAGGGACCCGGAGCAACCATGTCCTCAGGACTCCGTTAGAAAATCAGCACCCATTTATTTATTTATGGTGAGAAATATGACCGTCATATATTCAGGTGAACACATTTTATATATTTTTAAAATAGTTCTGTAATATTTATGTAGCCTTCCTTCCAAGGAACTGTGAACACATTTAAATAATGAGTTGCCATAACATTCTGGCAAATAGACTGTTGGAATTTACAAATGAAGAATTTGGGACAAAAGAACTAAGGGTACTCAAAGCAAACTTGTAAGGGAAAAAAAAAAACATTAGCTTTAACTATATCTCTGCTTTGCTTTTCCCCAAATCCGGGAGGCAGGGTAGCCAGCTGGTTAAGCCTGCAGACTCTGGGACCAGAGGGCCTGGGTTCGAGTATGTGCTCTGCTACCACCCCTGTGACCCTGGGCAAGTTACATGCCTCTCCACACCTCAGTTGTGCCACCTGTAAGACTGGGATGACGATAGTAGTTAAATGAGCTGGTAGAAGGAGAGTGATTAGAACAATGCTGGCATGTAGCAAGCAATTAAAAAATGCTAGCTGTTATTATTGTCTTGGGTTCCATAAATTGTCACTTTGCTCATTCTCAGAAAGTTAGATCACATTTAGTCATTACTAAGGCCTCAGCCTAAAGTCATCATGGTGAAACCACTCGTGTTAAATTCCTGTGGGACAAGGTATTTCTAGAGGAGAGTCAGTATTGGCAATACTCAACACATATACTGTTGACGGCAACTATAAGGAGATTAGAAAAATAAGACCAAATATTAGTCACAGCATCCCAAGATGTTAGAATGTTTTAAATGAATGTATTGTGTTAGGGACACTGGTTTATTTGTTTTGATTTTGCTTTTTAGAATATGGTTCTAGAAAAACAAGGAATGTGAAGCACTATGAAAACTGAGGTCTCTTCTGGGATGTTGCTAAGGAAAGTTAGAAATCCAGGTCTACTAATTAAAATTAATTCTACTTATTGTGCTTATTAGGTCCTAATGAGGTGAGAAATTGCAGTAAAATTATTAAAGAATGAAAATATTTTCTCTGAATAAAAACAAAAACCAGGGAGGCTTTACACTTTCTATCTTGTTTCTCTTCAGCTGCAGTTGGACAAAAAGGAAGCAGGTCTGAGAGCAGGGAGATGGAAAATCAAAACAAAGCCTTTCGTGCAATTAGCTTATACAATGGAGGCAGGGCGAATGGGACACCTGTGAGTGATGGTGAATGAAGTCTTTGTAGGCACTGAAAGATAAGCATTTTAGCTCAAGACTAGTCCAGAAGTAAAGGACAAGTGTCCAGGAAAGCATGTTGATTCCCAGCCAGAGTGACAGGAATACGAAAATTTAAAGGTTAGTGTTAGAAGAACAAAATGATGTTTTAATCATTTGTATCTTTGAAAGATTACTCTTAAAGAATAACTTGATGAATGTGTTCAAATTCAACCCTTTTAATGAAAATAATTACTTTTAGAGAGAGAGAGAGAGAGAGAGAGAGAGAGATGGTGGGGTAAGAGAAATGAAAGAGATATGCAGGAAGTCTGAATATTTCAGTGTGTTGGATTTTCAAAAACATGAGAAGCCCAGTGTGACTTCCGGGAAAAAGCAAATTCCAGTCTGCTGGTTCTTGGTAAGATTCAGTGTTAAATACAATGAAGGATTTGGGCACTGGGACTCCGGGAATCAGAGATCACAGTCTCAGGACTTTCTAACTGAAACCTACATGCAAACTGGTTTCTGATAATCTACACTGGGTTTAAAAATGCTTTTGAACTCTAACTTTCAAACAAAAAAAAGATGTCATATAAAAAATCCCATTTCTGGTTTCTCTTACAAACCCTGCTATTTGGGAACACTGGGCCAGTGTTCCTGCCTACCAAGAATTGGCAGTACCTGTGCAGTGGCAGTTCCTCAGCCAGGTCAACACAGACCTGGGTTGGTCTGACCCATCCATCTGTGCTACTGCTGGACCCTGGAGGATTCTGAGGTTTCCCCCTTGCCAAGGGTATTTATGTTGATGGAGGTGTCTTGGGGATGGGGGAAAGGAGGACCTCTGAAAAATCTTTTTCAAAGGTAACATATGTCTGTACCTGTTTGTAGGTAGAGGAATGAAGCAGATGAAAATATTGTGGGATCTCTTTGGGATTAGGAGCATGACCTAATGGATGGTCTTTGTTCTACCTATAAGGTGGTACCAGTCACTTCTGAGATAGCTATCAGGGTATAAATATTTGGATAACTACCTCCAGATGGAACTTCTCCAGGGAAGGGGACTCAGTTTCATTCATCAATGTGTCCCAGTTTAGCACAGTTTGTGGCACAAAGTTAGTGTTTAATAAATATTTATGGAATGAATAAAAGGTCAGATGACTGTAATGTTTTCCACCACTAAACTGAGCCTGAGAAAGTATTATGTTTGCTTTTTTTTAAAAAAAAAGCGACTCACCACAAAAAAAGAATGAAATCCTGCCATTTGCAATAACATAGATAGAACTGGAGAATATTATGTTAAGAGAAATAAGCCAAGCACAGAAAGGCAAATCTCGAATATTCTCACTCATATGTGGGAGCTAAATATTAAAAACAGTTGATCTCATGGAGACAGAGAGTAAAATGATGGTTACCAGAGGCTGGGAAGGGTAGCAGGAAGTGGGGATAAAGTGAGGGGATGGTAAACGAGTGCAAACATATAGTTAGATAGATATAATGGACAATATTCGATAGCACAACAAAGTGACTATAATCAACAATAAGTTGGGGTATATTTTAAAATAACTAAAAGAGTTGGAGTGTTCCTAACACAAAGAAATGTTAAATGCCTGAGGTGATGGATGCCCCAGTTACCATGATTTGATTAATACACATTGTATACCTGTATCAAAATATCACATGTACCCTATAAAGATATACAACATTATGTACCCATGATAATTAAAAATAAAAAAATAAGCAAACAAACAAAAAAAGGATCTCAATTCTCTATCATCTCTTCCCACCATAAACCCAAGCCTCCCTTCATTCTGTTGACCCTTCTGGCTCTGGGGAAGTTCAGTTCCTACTTACAAACAAACTGGACAGGAAAACCCTGGGCCACCTCTAGCATCCCTCCCAGCATTTAAAATGAGCCGCACAGGACATGAGCCAAGAGTAGACCGAGTGATGACCAGCTGTGCGGCAGTGAATAACACAGGGGATCTGTCACTTGCACATCTGGGCAACATAAAGTGTTTAAATTAGGACGTACTGGCTTACACAAATTCAGTGAATAGCTCTTGTGTGAACCAGCTGCTTTCACTTTACTGAATGAAAACTGTTTTTCAGTGTTCCTACATACTTACTTGGCCAGATTTTTCCCGGGATGATAATAATAAGGTTGGTTGTTCATAAACCCTACCTTATAAACTAGGGATTCCACCCTCAATAGTCTCCAGGTAATGGCCGTGAGCGAAGCCTGGCCAGAACGTCAAGAGGGACAGCCACTCCACTGCAAGTAAGGAAAGCCATTATAACGCAGGAAGCTGGGCCCCATGTTGCCAGGTCTTCCAATTTTTCCAGATGGATATTTCCCAATTAGGCAAAACAAAATAGGCCAAATTGAATAGGCTTTAAAAAGCCCTCAGGTTTTTTAAATCTGCTGTTTAGCCAGGTAGGGCATAACCTTCCGCTTGTGAAGGCTTTTGTGGAAGGCCCCTTGGTGGTCTGCGACTAGCAATAGACTTCCTCCGCCCCTACATGCCCAGTACAAAGGGCTCTGGAACCCTCTGAAAGGAAATCCTTGGCTTTATTTTTTTTTCTTGGATTTATTCTTAATTAGGCACATTGGAATCTTTACAAAAAAAAAAAAAAAAAAGAAGAACCGTATAAATGTAAAGTGTTTGACTAACAGAGTACCAATGTGGAAATGAATTAGTAGTATTAACTGCAGACAACAATGTAACTCCTCAGCAGGCAGCTGAAGCTGTTGTGCATGTTAACATATATGTATATGTGTATGTGTATGTACGTATATTCTTACCACAGATAATTGATATTTGTTTTAAGAATGCTTTTTTATTTCAAACTGGCTTTTAGTAGTTTTCTTTTTCTTCATTATAACCATGGGATAGAAATGCATCCCTTGCCCGGAACTGTTTTGTTTTGAATGTGGGGAAATGAGAAAACTTTTCAGGCTTTGATCCCCGAACCAAATTACTTTCTATCCTACAATGAGGTCACAAACAGGACATGTGAATGGAACAAATGCTGAGAATCTGCACTGGCTGAAACCAAGGCAATAGTTTAGGCCCCTGTAGCTGGATTTCTTTTATTTTATAGTAATAATGGAAATAAAAACAAAGATAGTATCAATTCCATTCTGCTTCTGTGCCTTACTTTGTAGAAGAAAAAAAGAGTTGTGACTAAAAATTGAGCCAATTCTGATTTTTAAATTTTCATTTGTAAACTGGAGATATTAATGACCACTTTGCAGGATTTTTGTGAACATTGATAAGTTTAACATCTACAAATCACCTAGAAGAATATCAAGGGTATCCAGTGCGTGGAAGAACTCAAAGGCAGTAGGTAGTCTTATTGCTATTACTTTATACTTTTACTGATGCTTTGTAACCTTGATATGCCAAGTGTGGTCCAGGATCAGCAGTATTAGGAGTCCCTGAGTGCTTGTCAGAAATACAGCATCTCAGACGGGCACAGTGGCTCACGCCTATAATCCTAGCACTCTAGGAAGCCAAGGCGGGAGGATCGCTTGAGGTCAGGAGTTCGAGACCAGCCTCAGCAAGAGTGAGACCCCCATCTCTAATAAAAATAGAAAGAAATTAGCCAGGCAACTAAAAATAGAAAAAATTAGCTGGGCATGGTGGTGTGCGCCTGTAGTCCCAGCTACTCGGGAGGCCAAGGCAGGAGGATCACTTGAGCCCAGGAGTTTGAGGTTGCTGTGAGCTAGGCTGACACCATGGCACTCTAGCCTGGGCAACAGAATGAGACTCTGTCTCAAAAAAACAAAAAACGAAAGAAAGACAGACAACACCTCAGACCCTTTCTCAGACCGCTCCTAAAAACGTTACCATGGGTTTAGTATCCTAGCTATATTCATAGTATATAATAATATAGCTATATAGCTATAATATAGCTATATAGCTATATTACATAATATAGCTATATAGCTAATATAGCTATAGTAATATAGCTATATTCTATATTCATCTGAAATAAATAACAAGCTATTATCAAGTTAAAAATGTCCTTCGTATACCACTAAAAGCATCCTGGGTATCACTGCGCACACACCACCATCTTTCAGCAGCGGCCTCCCAGGGGACTCACTATTTACAAGAAGTTCGTGCTAAGTGATTTAATAAAGCAAAGACTCTTTTCAATCTGGGTAATCACTCAGATTTTCTGCTTTGTCACTTCAAACTGAGGCTGTATGACGTGACAAAAAAGATTTTACCAGTCTAATAGACCACGGATATCACTTTCTAGTATGTATCTGGGCCAGATTCCTTCCTCCCTTCTTTAACTTTCATCAGCATCTATTGAACAACCACTGCCTGCCAGGCCTTGCACTTAGCATGGAAGACAGAGTTGAGGAAGACAGTGCCCCTTCCCTAGGGTCTTACCATCTGGTTGGTTGTGATAGTGTAGCAGAGTGTGATGAGGGTGATGGTGAAGCAATGCTCAGGACACCATGGAAGCACAGAGCAGGGCACCTGGGCCAGCCATGGGGTCCAAGCAAGGTTCCTGACAAGAAGTAAAGCCTTGGCTCAAACCCCAAAGGATAGGCAAGAGGAAGAGGGGAGGGCATGCTCAAAAGGGGACATAGCACAGGCAAAGCCACAGGCCAAGAAACTGTAAAGCAAATCTCCTAGAGTCTGTTTCTTAATGTGTGATGTGAAACAGGAAGGATAATTACCTCATGAGGTTATTTAGAGCAAAACCCCTAAGGTTTGTGTTTATCTGTGAGAGTTACACTTCCGCACATTCATGGATATACACAAAGTGAAAGGCAGTAACAAGTAATATCTGTAAGTCCATCCCTAGTTATATACCTAAGAGAAATGAGAGCATATGTCCATGTAAAAATCTGTACACAAGTGTTCATATCATTATTCATAATAGTCAAAAATGGAAACAACTCAAATGTCTGTGAACTGATGAATGGATAAATAAAATGTGGTATATCTACACAATGTAATATTATTTGTCAATAAAAAGAAATGAAATATTGATATATGCTACAATATAAATGAACTTTGAAATGTTATGCTAAGTGAAAGAAGCCAGAAACAAAAGGTCATATATTATATGGCTTCGTTTATATAAAATGTGCAGCATAGGCAATCTATATTCTATAGATTCTTGTAGATCTATAAAACTATAGAGACACAAAGTAGATGAATGGTTGCTCAGGCCTGGAGGTGGGGTGGGCGGGCAGTGATTGTTAATGGGTCCTGGGTTTCTTTTTGGGGTGATGAAATGTTCTCAAATTGATCATGGTGATGGTTGTACAACTCCCTCAATATATTAAAAACCATTGAATTGTACACTGTAAGTGTTTGAATTGTATGGTATGTGACTTATAGCTTAATAAAGCTGTTATTATTTTTAAAAGGTGATAGCACTCTCATAGCATAACCTAGGCACAGATCTAAGTGTTGTGTATATGTTAACTTACTTAATTCTTACAACACCCAATAGGATAGGTACCATGATGGTCCCCAGGGGAGACTACCCAGGTCCACACAGCCAGTAAGTTGTAGGGCTATGATGCAAACCCAAAGGGACTGACTTTGGCACACACACACTCAACTTCCATTCAACACTGTCCTAGCTTGGGAATGATTAAAAGCTTTGATTTTAGACTCAGATAAACCTGGGTTCTGACCTCAGCCCTGCCACTTACTAGCCAAGTGATCCTGAACAAACTACTGAGCTCGGTTTTCCCATATGTTCGATGGAGATAATAGCAGTGCATACCTCCTGCGATTTGTGTTTAGCCCCGGGACTATCTGTAGTAAGCCATTAACAGCTATGAGTTCCTTCTTTTATGTGGTGTTGTCACCGGTTTGAGAACTGAAAAGCACTATCCAAACCAAAGCAATAGGCAGCCTAACACCAGGCAACTTGAAGAGTCAGCTTATTATTTCTGCCAGGACAGAATTTTGTTTCTGTATAGAAATGGCCTCGTAAACTAGTGGTCTGGCATGCTACCTTTTACATAATTTTAAATTAAAGTTTTAAATGAGGATAAAAATATTTACCACATGCTCTAAGTGTTTGAAATGAAGATTTACTTTTTATCACATGAAAATAAACAGAAGTGTGGGATGGAGAAAGAAATGTGTCACTTCCCCAGCACTGGCCTACAAGGGCAGAGTGACCTTGTACAAGCAGAAAACTGCCAGTAATTTCCAAACTAATCTAATTTTAAATTTCTGGATTTTTAATTCTATTGTGTAGAGACATTTATTCTTGCAAGAAAAAAACATCATTAGTGATAAATGAAGCCATAATTTTTGCTGGAAAACTCATCCTGCGCAGTGCTATGGAGCTCATTTGCAAGGCAGGGAAGCAAGTCAAAGTTCACTGCAGTCCTCTGAGTGTCCAGAATGTTTTTTTGAGCACAGTTTGTGGCCAGAATTTTTTAAAATTTTATTTTGGGGTTGGCACAGTTTGGTATGGTCTGATTCAGTCTCTTCTCTGATCTCCTATAACTTTCCTTCTAACACTCCATGAACCTTCACACTGTGGAAAATGCACCACCATTCGTTCTGTTGTTCAGGTCATCTTTGATTCCTTTTGTCCCCCTATGGCCAGTCAATGGGTATGTTTGTTTGTCTTCCTCCAAAATATATCTTATCTTTTTGCTTCTCTCTCACTGCTTTGCCACTGCTTATCCAAGCCACCTACATCTACTGCCAGGACAACTACGATAGCCTTCTAAATGTTCCTCCACTTCCACCATAATTCCCTACAGCCAATTCTCCACAGAGTAACCAGAGAGATCATTAAAAATACAAACAGGTCAATCGCCTGCCTAAAAGCTATCAATAGTCAAAATCCAAATGTACAGTTAGAATATAAAAAAGGTGTTTGATATCATTAATCATAAGAAAAAGCAAAATTAAAGCTACGATGAGACACTACAGGTTGAGTATCTCTTATCCAAAATACTTGGGACCAGAAGTTTCAGATTTTGGATTTTTTTCAGATTTTAGAATATTTGCATATACACAATGAGATATCCCAGGGATGGGACCCAAGTCTAAACACAAAATTGATTTGTGTTTCATATACACCTTATACCCATACCCTAAACCTATACAACATTTTTAATAATTTTTTCATGAAACAAAGTTTGTGGACATTGAACCATCAGAAAGCAAAGTTGTCACTATCTCAGCCACTCATGTGGACAATCTGTGCTTGTTTGGCATCACCATCGTTCCTGACTCCGATTTTATTTATATGCTCCTGGTAAGCAACCATTTTCTTACATTTATTCACATGTAAGTACTTAACAGTAAAAAATATGACATACCACTAACACAGTGAAAAAATAATGTGTTCAGGGTAACTAAGCAGCGCAGTAGCATCACCAGAATGCCTGCGTCAGCTGTTAACAGCAACAACAAACGAGGTAGGTTTTCAGTCTCCACCTATGATTACATGTCTTGATTAAAAGGTTACTCTACACTGTATTTTAATTTTCAGGTGAGCAGAAACATAATAGTTGAGGAACCAGGAAGTGGGTCTTCTAGGGATGCGGAGGCATTCTGCTGGCTGGCTTTTAAAATGTTTTCTCGGCCGGGTGCAGTGGCTTACGCCTGTAATCCTAGCACTCTGGGAGGCTGAGGTGGGAGGATTGTTCAGGGTCAGGAGTTTGAGACCAGCCTGAGCAAGAATGAGACCCCGTCTCTACTAAAAATAGAAAGAAATGATCTGGACACCTAAAAATATATATAGAAAAAAACCTAGCTGGGCATGGTGGTGCATGCCAGTAGTCCCAGCTACTCGGGAGGCTGAGGCAGAAGGATTGCTTGAGCCCAGGAGTTTGAGGTTGCTGTGAGCTTGACGTCATGGCACTCTAGCCTGGGCAACAGAGCGAGACTCTGTCTCATAAAATAAATAAATAAAAATAAAATGTTTTCTCCAGTCATCTGCCTTATTAGCTGTGGTTTTGTCTTAAAAGTCTCTCTTTGATTTTTTGTTTTCTTGTTCTGTCATGAACACATGCTACTCTAGTCCTTCAACAAGCCCATCACACATTTCTCCGTGTCATCTCTAGGCACTCTTTCTCCAGTGTTTTCCACTTGTGGCCTCATGTCAGTGCTCAAAAAGTTTCAGATTTTGAAACATTTTGGATTTTTGATTTTTGGATTAGGGATGTTCACCTGTACTACACACTCACCAAAATGGCTAAAATTTTAAAAATTAAAAAGAATGCAATACCAAATGTTGCTGAGGATGTAGAGGAACTAGAACTCTCATATGCTACTAGTAGAAGGGAGATATATATATATATATATATATATAGTGAGTTTGGAAAATTGTTTGGGAATATCTAATAAAGTTAAATACATTCTTACTCTATGACAATTGCACTCCCATGTGTACACTCCTAGGTACAAATGAGTGCCTACGTCCACCAAAAGATGTTCAACAATATTCACATTAGCTTTATATATAATAGACAAAGATTGGCAACAACCTGATTGTTAATAGTACAATAGATAAATGGTGGTATATTTATACAACAAAATGAAACAAGTAATAAAAAAAAGAATGAACTACTAGCACATGCAACAGCATGGATGATTGTCCTAGATTAAGCAAATGAAGACAGACAAAAGTCAGTACTGTATGATTCTATTTATATATGTTCAAGAATAGGCGAAATTAATCTGCAGTCATTAAAGGCCAACTAGTGGTTACTGGGACTTTACCTTTGCTGGGGATGGGGCTGGTTAGATTGAGAAGTGGCATGAGGGAATCTTCTGAGGTTTGGGAATAGTCTAAATCTTACACTGGGCTGGGTGGTTTGGGAATATTCTATATCTTACACTGGGGTCGGTGGTTGTTTTATGAGTTTTGTGTGTGTGTGTTTGTGTTGTCATCAGGATGTGTATGTTTTGTGCACATTACAATATGTATGTTTCACTTCAGCTAAAAAAAGTCCATGGCATCCCAATGCACTTACAATAGAATCTATGCCTCATGCCATGGTCTGGCTCCTGCCTGCCTCTCCTCATCTCACACTTTATTCCTTCTTGTTCCTTATGATTTGCCACATAGGCCTGCCCTTCTCTCACACATGCCACTCCCTATTCATTATGCCATTTTATTTTCTTCGTTGCCCCAGCACCATTTGAAATGATCTTATTTGATTACTTATTTGTTTCCTCCTCTTTCCCCCTCTAGAGTGTCAGCCCCCAAGAGTGGAGTCCTGATTTGTCTTGTTCACTCTCTAGCTCCAGAATAGGGCAAGTGTAGGACTAAGATATTTGTTTTGTGAATTGATACGATCTTCAAATATTTGTAGAAAGTAACACTTCCAAGTGTTTATGATATCGTGATATTCTTAAGAGCATCTCAGCTGAAAATATAGTTATTATGGCCATTTTGTAAATATCCTACCTGACAAATTTATTCATTTATTATATTTATTTAATGTAATAAATATTTCTTAAATTTTCACTATAGGCAAGGTATCGATTTAGCTAGTATTGTCTGGGGGTGCAATGAGGGAGAATTAAAAATATAGGAGACAAGAGTAGTAACTGAGGGACTGTGTCAGGCCACTCCTAAAGCTGGCCTAGGAGTGGAGGAAGGTCACTGCTTCCTGTGAGATTGAGAGGGAAATATGGGTGTGGCTTTAGATGAATTCATTGGTGAGGAAGTGGAAAATGTTGAGAGTTCTTACTTGATGGCTTCTATTTCCTCTGAAATAGAAGGGCCATGCGCTGAAAGCGAAAAGGGCAGGGGCAGGTTACAAGGCTGGAGAAACGTCAGTGGTTTCGTGTTCTTGATGCCTATGGGCACCTGCTTGGCCTCTCCCAAAATGAAGGTTTGCAGGACGGCACAGTTGCAAGGCAAGGAGTGAGGGAGCTGTGGATGAAATGATAGCGGAATAGGGAGTCAAGAATAGGGGGGAAAGGATGTGAAGCCAAGAAGAATTTGGAGAGAGGAAGAGACCAGTGGTATTGTCACATCCAGATCAAGATGGTAGAGGGATCATACTGAGAAAGCTTCTTCTTTCCAAGCACAGCTAGAAACACTTTGAACCAAAATCTAGACAATAATAGCAAGGGCATTTGGGGAAAGTGGTGAGTCAGGAGAGAAATTACATGGCTCTAAATGTCTTGTCCAGGGAGGGGCTAGAGCTTTGGATTAAGTGTTGACTTTGTTAAGAAAATATAAACTCAAGTCTATTAAAACCACTAAATGATTAGAAATAGAATGTGTAATTTCCAAACTTGTTGAAGAAAAAGAAAAGGAATTAGGAAAATGACAGTCCAAAATAAGACAGAAAAGAGGGTGGAAAAGAACTTCATAAAGAGGAAATATAAAATGTCAGAAATAATTCATTAGATTCCTAATCATAATGAAAAATGAATGTTTAAACTCACCTATTAAAGGACAGTACTCTTAGACTGGCTTTTTAAAAATACAGTTATATATTAGTTTATAAGTTATATAGCTCAAACAAAATAGTATAGAAAGATCACAAATAAAGGGATTAAAAAAAGACATACTAGGAAATTAGTGATCAAAAGAAAAAAGCTGGCTTAGCAATCCTAATACCAGACAAAAATGGATGTTAAATTAAAAGTCTTTCTGGGAACCAAGATTTCACACGTACAATGAAACTATTCACCGAGACAGTAAGACAACCATAAATTTGTATGCATTTAACAACAAATTTGTTGTGGTGGAAGCTTTGGTGGAAGACTGGAAGTTGGCTCATTCATATTGGTCAACCTTCTGTTCATCAATGGTAGACTACATTTCCCAATTCTCCTTGCATCTAGATTCTCTGTGTGATCGAGTTTCTGCCAAGCAGAAATTTGGAAGGTGAAAGCAACTATTGCAAGGTGGTGGCAACAGGGTCCTTCTGTCAGTAGGAAGGGTGGTGGAGGTACTTGGTTCTCCAGAGACAGTTGCAGGAGTTCTCAAATCCTGGTGCTAGTGTTGGAGGGGCTAAGTGGCAGGCAGTGGCTGGCTAGGGGTTTCTGCAGGATGTCGGATGTTTGTCCTGGCTGTGTTGCTTGTAGCCTGGGTAATATCCAAGCTTGGTTCCCTAGCTTCCCAGAAATTTTATAAGCTACCTTGGACCCTGTAATAATCCCTTTCTGCTTAAACTACCTGGAGTGTATCACAATATGATGTGATATGCACCGTGCTAGAGGTAAGCCCTGAGCACTATGAGTGTATATGGGATTCTAAGTCTGATTGAGGTAAATGTGGAATCCTTGTCGTCTTCCTAGAGCAGACGCTGAATATGAGCTGCAACATGAGCTGAAGTATGAGTTGGAATTAGCCAGGTGGAGACAGGAAGAGAAGGAAGGCTTAGTGGAGTGCAAAGTAGAGCCCAGAAGATGCAGAATTGTAATTAATTCAGAATATCCCTAACACAGAGTGAGAAGTATGGAGTGACAAAAAAATGAGGCTGTAGCCGTGCTGGGGAGAAATCACAAATGGACTTGCATGCCTATTTGTAGAACACAACTGTTGTTTGTCTACTCAGCATCTTGGCTGCTTCTCCTCTGATCTTCTGCTCCCCTCTTCCCACTCCAATACACACACATTTCCTTTGCGGAACTACTTCTCTACTCCAACAGGCGATTCCAATAAGCCTGCCAATTAGGTACCCTCTTCCCTGATAGCAGGGGAGGGCTCTTGCTCTGGGTCTGACCACTCATGGTAACCATTCCTATGACTGTGGCCATTGGTCTAAGGTTGGCTTGTGAGTCAGTCCAGGCCTGTCAGAGTCCTTCCTGGGGATTTTTAAAATTTAGGACTGGTGGTTGGGCATGGTGGCTCATGCCTAAAGTCCCAGCTACTTGGGAGGCTGAGGCAGGAAGATCACTTAAGCCCACAAGTTTGAGGCTACAGTGAGCTATGATCATCCCACTGCACTCCAGCCTGGGTGACAGAGCAAGACCCTGTCTTAAAAAAAAAAAAGGCCGGGCGCGGTGGCTCACGCCTGTAATCCTAGCACTCTGGGAGGCCGAGGCGGGTGGATCGCTCAAGGTCAGGAGTTCGAAACCAGCCTGAGCAAGAGCGAGACCCCGTCTCTACTAAAAATAGAAAGAAATTATACGGACAACTAAAAATATATATAGAAAAATTAGCCGGGCATAGTGGCGCATGCCTGTAGTCCCAGCTACTAGGGAGGCTGAGGCAGTAGGATCGCTTAAGCCGAGGAGTCTGAGGTTGCTGTGAGCTAAGCTGATGCCACGGCACTCACTCTAGCCTGGGCAACAAAGTGAGACTCTGTCTCAAAAAAAAAAAAAAAAATCAGGACTGGCTCACAGAGTTGTAGATTCTAGCAGTCATTATCCACCCCAATCTCCTGTCCCCACCGAGAACGAGAAGAGAGCTTGTCTGTGGTGGAAGAAGTTAAGTAGAAAAAAGTGAAAATGAGAGATGAAAGCCAGAGAAAGACAAAGAGGGAGACATAATTTTTAACCAGGACAAATCTCAGGACCTAGGCCCTGACATGCCCACGGCTACCCTAGGTCCTGTAGCCCTTACGCCATGCCGATCAAAGCCTGACCAGTACTCCTACTTATAATCACGTCGCTTATACAATTTGTTTATACATATTTTAGTAAATATTTCTCCTCTTCTTCCTCCGCTTTTGTTCATTTTTGCTTATTATATAATATTCCATTGAATTTAACACTTTAACTGCCATGTGAGTTGTATTTAACTCACACTAGTTTTGAGCCCGGGGCCTTGTGAAGCATGTGTAACTCACACGTCTCTTTACCTTGGGAGCCATGAGAACTATTTTTCAAGTTGCATATAACTCATGCACAGAAAACAATAAAAAATAACAAATTTTCCATTAAATTAGAAAGGATCATTTTGTTTTCCAAGTTTTTATTCTATTTTCATAATAAAACATTGTGGCCCCAATGGAAAAAAATTTTTCTAGTGTGGCAGTCAATGTGTTAAATATCTTTACTTATTTAATCATTAGGTTGTTTCCAACATGTCAAACATTGTTGGTTAGGATTTGCACAGAAGGAAGTGAGGAGGAAGGAGGTGGCATAGTGCTTGCCAGCTGCAGGGAATGGCATAAAAAAGGAGTGGAGGTGAGAAAGTACACAGCATATTTAAGGATTAACAAATAATCCAGTCTGCCTGAAGCTGAAGAATAGTGGGAACTAGAGTCTCTGCTTGTAGTGTACTAATGGTGGGGTAGCTGAGAATACAAAAAGATATGCAAATTGGAACTAGATTTATTGCTAAAAATTTAAGGAACCTGTCATGGACAAAATCACGGGGCAGCCACATGGAAATGCCAGCATGCTGTTCTAAGAGCTACAAATTATAAGCGCTGGGAAGAATTACCGTACCCATGACCATCTTAATCAGCATTATGAGGACACAGTATGAGGGTAACTACAAAAAAATTAACTGAATGTGCTGAAGGAAGATTTGAGAAAAATGAAGAATAACTGACCAGATAGAAAGACAAAATTTTATACAACTGTAACTCTTAAATTTATAAATTTCGTTGCAGTGTGTATAGGGGATGGGTGTGGGATACTTTTTCACTACTCCTCTGGTTTTCCTGAGAAGAGATGTTCCTGTCTTTTGTCCCAAATTTTATAGGAATATAATCTGTCATAAAGAAGGCATCACAATCTGAGCTAAAACATTATTTACCAAGTGATACTGAAACAATTGGTTACATGTTTAGGAAACAAATCAGAGTAAATCCTCTTTTTACAGTTAACACCATACCAGATCCCATATGGATTAAAATGAATATAACAAATCACATCATAAAAGACTAGAGGGAAAAAATGTGACTTTGTATCATTCAGTGTGAGGAAATAAAAAGAGGTTGGGGAGGGTACTTTCTAAGCTTAAAAGTGTTGGAAGAAATTTTAAAAAATGAAATGATTAATGCATTTGACCACACAAACATTACAAATACAAACATTACAAATTTCTATGGGTGTCTTACTCCCCCAATTCATACATTCTCAATAAACTTAGAATAATTTTTGCATCAATATGAAAGATGGCAGGTTATTATGTAAAATGCCCATGCAGATAAATTGAAATCAGCAGAAATACAATTTCTGAGTACCTTCCCCAGGTTGGGTCTGTGCTGGATACTTTGCAAACATTTGGTTAAAAAAAACATTACAAGGTGGACATTCTCAGCTGTCTCCAGTAGAAACTAGGGGTCAGGTGTGTCGGGGCACACCTGCCACTCACGTAATGGGGCACATGCTGTTTTTGACTCTGAGACAACTGTTCCTTCCTAGCCCCACCCCAGCCAGGTTCATAATCTATTCCCTGTGTTCCAGGGAGCCTGGCCTCCTCCACAGGCCAGGAGGTGGGTCCTAACTGATCTCAATGTAAAATGGAAGGTGTGGTTACAGTGATTGGGTTTAGGAAGAGACGTGGCAAATTCTCGCTAACAAGATGAGAGGGGAAAATCATTTAGGGGGCTTTTGGGAAATAATTTCTTGCTCTCATAAACGGTGCCTGTTTTTGCCTCTGGAAGGCATGTAGAGGTGATGCCTGGAGGTGCTCCCCTGAACAGGACAATGGAGGATGGGGGCGTGGCAACTTGAAGATCAGGGTTTGATTGTGAACCTGGCTGGGGCAGGGCTGGGGAGGAACAATTGTCTCATAGGCAGAAACAGCACGTGCCCCATTAGGTGGGTGACTACGCACAACCCTGTGACTCTCAGTTTCTACCTGGGTCAGCTGGGTATGTCCACCTTAAAGTGTTTTTTTTTTTTTTTTTTTGTTGAGACAGAGTCTCACTTTGTTGCCCAGGCTAGAGTGAGTGCCGTGGCGTCAGCTTAGCTCACAGCAACCTCAAACTCCTGGGCTTAAGCGATTCTACTGCCTCAGCCTCCCGAGTAGCTGGGACTACAGGCATGCGCCACCATGCCCGGCTAATTTTTTCTATATAGATTTTTAGGTGTCCATATAATGTCTTTCTATTTTTAGTAGAGACGGGGTCTCGCTCAGGCTGGTCTCGAACTCCTGACCTTGAGCAATCCACCCGCCTCGGCCTCCCAGAGTGCTAGGATTACAGGCGTGAGCCACCGCGCCCAGCCTAAAGTGTTTTTCTAACCAAATGTTTGTAAATGCATCATCATCTGGCTGGGGCAGAGCCAAGCCCTCTCAGGGAAAAAGGCCCAGAACCTAATTGTACTCACTCCCTCCCCAAAGCGCCTCTATATGGGGGCTTCCTCTTTTGGAAGATAGCACATTTCCTTATTGTTTAGCCCTGCGGAGACTGGGTGTTCCATTGTTGGCTACCAAAAGCGCCTAATGAGCAAATAAATTGAAGAACTGAGATATGAACCCATGGAACACGAAACTCTAAATGGGAATATAACTGATTAACAAATACATGAAAAGAAGGTTTCACCTCACTAGTAAGCAAAGAAAGGTAAATTAAGCAATATTGAGACTCTTCTTTTTTTTAAAAAAAAAAAAGATTATCACATGAGCAAAGTTTTTTTTTTTAATGGTGAATACTGTTATACTTTGCTGACATTTGAGAATGCAAACTATCATATAGCTCCTTAAAAATAACAAAAGCAGCTATCACTTATTGAGTGCTTACTATGTGGCAGGTACTATGCAAAGCGAGCAAACTGATTTAAGCCTTAACCCAATGAGATGGATATTATTATCTTCAGTTTAAGGATAAAGTTTATAGATCCACTGACTTGAGTTCTCACAGATGCAAAGGGTGGATCTCTGGGCCCTATCACTCTATAAATGAACCAAATGTGTGCCAAGGGCAATGGTAAAGTAAGGGCACTCCCCAACCACCACCAAAAAAAATTTGTGAAAAAAACTTTTAATAGAATTTGAAGTTTGATATTCAAAAATCAAAAGCATTAAAGTATTAATAGATATCACAGGAAACATCAACTGTTAGCCTTCTTCATATCATATTTTCAGGTGGGTGTTGTATTTATTTTGAGTTAGGGGGCAGGTGGCCTCACATACTTTATGATTGCTAAAGGCCTCTAAGAGTCTCATTCTAGCCCATGAAGCCGGGATTCTGCCAGATCTGACTCTAAAGCCTGGGCTCATAACAGACCACAGGTATCTGGCTTAGAAAGCAATCTAGGGAACCAAATCAATAGCCTCAAAAACATTCATCTGTCTTAATTTATTAAGTTAAATATTGTGACAAATTGTAAAATCTTTAAGAATAAATGTGTTAAAGTCAGAGTTCTTTGCAATAGTAAAAAATTTGAAAACAATACAAATGTTTAATCATAGGGACCTCATTCATTAAGTTACGTAATGAAACCATTAAAAATAATCCTTATGAGGACTTTATAAGAAACTGGGAAACTGATTACATTATACAATGTCAAGTGGAAAAAATCAGCATATAAAAGTATTTATTAAAAGTAGAAGTATGAAAAAGAAAAAATTTTAAGTCTGTGGAGAAAAAGACAAAAAAAAGAAACACACTTAAAAATGTTAACAGAGGCCGGGCGCGGTGGCTCACGCCTGTAATCCTAGCACTATGGGAGGCTGAGGCGGGTGGATCGCTCAAGGTCAGGAGTTCGAGACCAGCCTGAGCAAGAGCGAGACCCCGTCTCTACTAAAAAAATAGAAAGAAATTATATGGACAACTAAAATATATATAGAAAAAATTAGCCGGGCATGGTGGAGCGTGCCTGTAGTCCCAGCTACTCGGGAGGCTGAAGCAGTAGGATCGCTTGAGCCCAGGAGTTTGAGGTTGCTGTGAGCTAGGCTGACGCCATGGCACTCACTCTAGCCTGGGCAACAAAGTGAGACTCTGTCTCAAAAAAAAAAAAAAAATGTTAACAGAGATTGGATCTTGGTACAATGGATGATTCTCTCCAAGTTCTTATATTTTCTGTAACAAGGACTTTTTCCTTTAATGACTAATACTCATTAGAGGAAAAATCCTCATAATCTTTATTTTTAAAAAAGAATAAAGTTCTGGGAAGAGGACTTTATATAGATAGTAAAAATTACTGAGGAATTGAAAGTCTTCCACATGAAGATATTATAATGTGATTCCTCAGTGTTCAAAACAAAGGCTGGGAGAAAACACTCATGGCTAGCATTTAATTACAGTTTTCCAGTGCCACCTGATGTCAAATATTCTGCCCTACTTTCAACTCATGTGATTCAATATTTGGTTCAGGAAGCATGGTCATGGTACACACTCATGAAGCATCTGGGTAGGTTTTATATGTTTCTGGATCATTACATCCAAAAATATCCAAGTACGTGCAGAACTCTCTGAAGCTCTAAGGAGCTAGATAGTAAAAGGAAGTACTAAAATGGAGTAACTCTACAAGGTTCATGATTATAACTTACTAAAATTCACTCCCTCTTTTTGGAAACTCTTGGTATCTATATTAGCCAATGGCCTCTCCTGGTTCTTGGATCATCTCTGGCTGTTCCTCCTGTCTCCTTTGAGGCTCTTAATTCTGCACTTCTTCAAAATGTATAAGCTCACCTGGTCTGTCCTAGACCCTGCGCTCTTCTCTCTACACTTTACCCTGGACAACCTCATCTACTTACTTTATTAGTTCCTGCTGCCTCCATATACTAATCACCCTCTAACAGCCCCTAAGAGCTGGTACTTGATGACTTAAAAATAGGGTCAATATAAAAGTTTGCATTAGCCTTTATTTTTGCATAACAGATGTCTATTAGAAATAGTTATCAAAGAACAAGCATTTAAAACAATGTGTTATCCTTTCATTACCTTTCGCACCAATCTGACTATCTGATGGCTGATGTTTCAGTCTTAAGATGCACAGACTGACTGTTTCTTGCTTTCAGAAATGTGCTTCTTCTGAAGTTACTTCACCATAGTTTTAGCAATTGTGAAGTCAATGTAGTACTTCAAAAATTCCATTGAGAAATGCCATACGTTGAAGAAATAACTTGTAGGATGCAGTCACTCCATGACTTCACAGAGGGACCAGGGGTGACCTCTTCTGACTAGGATGTCCCCTTCCAGGATGAATGTCTGTATAAATGGGTAATATAATATCCCCACATTATCCTTTCTAAGCAAACTCCACCTTTCCTTGTAAATGGCTTAGATCGTGTTTGTTTCTCATGGCTTTGCGTTGTCTGATAAGGCATTTGTGTTGTCATTGCATCAAAAGATCTGTAACAGGGCACATCAGCCACTTCTCCTTCCTCTGTTCCTCCCTCAGAGTTACTCTTAACTATTTTGGAAAATTTCTCAACTGCACAAGCTTGATTAAGTATTGTTGTGCCCCCTACCCACTATCTTTATTGTGCTTGTCCAGTTGGTAGCCAATCATTTCAGCTCAACAAGTATTTTAGAGAGCCAACTATGGATGAAGAGCTAGGCACTGAGGAATGCAAGATAAATGAAAAAAGAATCTCCAAAAGTAACTATGTCACCTCCTTCTATCTTTCTAGGCCTGACCTGAGCTGTCAGCCACTCCTCCCAAATACAATTGCTTTGTAGCTGGAGCTCAGAGTCAAAACCAACCAGGGGCTGGTGCTGGTTATTTTGTTCTCAGTCTTAACCTTTATTGCTACTTTAACTTATCAGTACAATCTTAGGTGTAAAAAACCCTGAATTCAAGATTAGACATTCCAAATGCTCCCCAGCTATCCTGTCCCAATGTCTGAAATGTTCTTTCTTAGATCACATACTCCCTCCCCTCTCCCTTCCCATCTAGCAGCCTCCTTAGGCAGTGACATGACTTAAACCCATAGAAACAATTATATTCACTAGGTAATTGGCTTTCTGTGGAGCTAAGTGAAGAAGATCAAGACACTCCCAAGATCATAACTAGCCCATTGTTATCTGTTTCCTCTTTCACAGCAAGTTAGAAAGTTTGATAATCACTACTATCATTCGTCATTATTATCAAATACTGACACTGGTTTACCCTTTACACTAAATTTTTTTGCTTCAAGTTGCAAACAAAAGGGAGCAGACATTATTCTGCATTCATTAAAAATAGCCTTGTGTTTTCCTCCACAGATTTACTCCTTAGTGCCAAGTGAAAGCACCTCATAAATAGTACATTCACAGAGCCGGTGTCATCCATTCAAGAGCAGGAAGGGTCCATGGAGCAAAGACCGACTGCTCTGGAGCTGTGAGTGCCACCCCCTCCCCACGGCAGCAGCGCCATCTGCAGCGTGAGGCTGGACTCCCTCCAAGTACTCACCGCCTCCTTTAGAACTTTTATGGGCCTGCTATTTGAAAGCGTACTCATTCCATATGCAAAGGGCTGGATACATATGCACATCAACAGCTTCTATGCATGCAAAATGTGCAGATGGGCAAAGGAAAATGAAGCAGGGGTTTGATGCTAAAACAAATTATTAACCCCAGGAATTCCTAAAAGCCACATAAGGGTCCTATGGAAAAACAGTCTCTTTTAGAACTGGTAACTGGAACTTATTTTATATTTCAGAAACTGTGGTTTAGTAAAAGTGTAAGAAAAACAGCTTTTAGAACTTTACTTTTTTTTTTTTTTTGCATTGTTTCCTTTGAAAACAAACATCTGAAAGGTCATAGAATTTCAACCAGCATCATCACCAATGTCAATCTTTTCTCCAGGGTTCCCAGCTCTTATGGATCACATTGTCCTTAGCTGATATGGTGCAAGAGAACTAAAGAATGTGCCCCCTTAAATGAACTAACAGCTGCATGATTCCTTTTAGAAAGAGAAAGTAAGTTAAATTTGGGAGTAAGTACTATACAATGCATTATAGCACATTTTCAAATACTTAATATGTCCATAGTATTCATAAATATATAATAGATCTGGCAGCAGGTATAATAAACCTTTTTATTGAGAGTATTTCAAACTAGTTTAAAAATTTAAAATGCTTAGATTTTGAGACCATATTTAGATCTAAGTGCTTGCAGATTTAGAGTCAGCGTTTCTAAATGAAGGTAGGTGGTTGACTGGCGGGGGGTCTGAGAGAGCAAGTCAAGGGTTGTGCCCACCTTATTTGGGCAACTGGATATAACTTGAAATAGGAAACAATGAAGAAAGAACACGTTTCAGTTTTGGCTTTGAATTTGAAGGTGCAAGTGAGATATCCAAATGGAGCTGCTCAGAAAGCAGCTGCACATAGGAGTGCCCAGGGAAAACTGTGTAGGCTCTCTGGGAGTCATCAGCATGTGGATAGCAAGAAAAGCCAAGAGAGCAGATGAGATTGCCCAATGAGGGTGAGGAGAGAGAGAATCTTGAAGAGAGGGACTCTAAGAAAAAAGGAGGGCCAGGGGGATGAGAAGAAAGCCAGGAGAGAGCAGCATGGGGGAATCAAGGGGAGAGAGTGCTTCCGGAAGGAAGGGGTGGCCAACAGGGTCAGCTGCTGCCCAGTCCATCAAGGTAATGATGAAAAGAGGGATTTAGTGATGAGAAGTTCTTCAGTGACCCTGAGGCATTGGGAGGTGTGGGAACCAGGTTGCACTGGTAGAGGCATGAATAAAGGGTCAGAAAAAGGAGGTTGCAAGTCAAGTTTGACAATGAATGAGGACAGATGGGGGTAGCTAGAGGGGCAGTTAGGTTAGATGAGGGTTTCTTAATCCTGGCTGCACATTAGGATCACCTGGGGAGCTTTAAAAACTCTTGACACCTGGGCCCCACCCTGGCAATTCTGACTTAATAGTTATGAGGTGCAGCCTGGGCATCGTAAATGGTTTAAACAGTCCCCAGGTGATTGATTCTAATGAGCAGCCAGAGCTGAGAACAACTGGGCTAGAAAAATAATTTGCTTTATGGGTGGGAATGAGCTGAGCCTGCCTAAAGGCCGAAGATGGGAGCCACAGAGAAGGGGCAGCGGAGGGCACATGCATGCAGAGGGCTGGGGGGGCGACGGGGGCGGGGGGGCTCCGGGTGGAGACCAGCACCCAGTCAGCGCCACCAGGAGAGGATGAGCCTTACAGGCAAGGAGAAGCGCTGCTTTTGTTAGGGCCGGGAAAGGGGGAAACTGGCAGGAGGCGACTTTCCAGTGCATCTGTGTTCTCTGTGAACTGGAAAGAGAAAAGAGAGAGGGATCAGGTGGCGAGATCAGCTTTTGGAGGAGAGTGGCGAGGACTTGGCAACGCCGAGGGCCTGGTTTAGGTTAGGGACTCGCCAACATGTAGTGTCAGCAGTATGTGAAGCTGATGGTTCTCAGCAGAACATTAATTAAGAAAAAAAAAAAGCACATCTTTCAGCATGAGGTTTACATTCTTCAAGTCATGTTGTTAGGAGAATTCAAAGTTGAAAAAGTTAAGACCATGGGAAGCACTAGGCTGGGGGTGGTGCAAGATAGTTGCGAATTAACCACTGAAATACCTTGTGAAGAGTTAGATTCTTTAAATCCAAAACAAATGAGCTAACAAAAACCTTTACTGGTATCAGAACTTATATCCATAATAAAGTGACTGTCAACAGCATTCTATTTATTTCAAATGAGGAAACAGTAAGATCTCTCTCTTTTTTTAAAATCATATTTACTTCCTAAAAACGTGGCAGGATCTCCCTCCCCTGTGTTTGCAGTGAGATGTTTACAAATCCATTTGCAGACTGATTTCCCAGACTTCCCACATGCGGTGTTGTCCGATACTGCCTCTCTTGTTTTATAACCGAGTAACTGGTAACTGCATAGCTGCAATCTGAACATTTTGAAGTTGTGAAATAAAGAACATCTATGTGAATCCATGGCTACTTGAGTTTTCCAAAACACCACTCCAGGTAGGTGAAGACAGTAACCAACTGTGGGGAGCGGTCTAGGCCTCCTAGTGTATCCGCCCAGGACATGCATAGTCAGGCCCTCCACCTATCCCTGTGGGACACGCCTGTGGGACACACCTATCCGGGGCTATAAAAGCAGCTTGCATTTCCTGTTCGAGGTCTCTCGCCATGTAACTGTTGTAGATGCCTCATTAAACTACTGCTGGAAGAACTCCAACTGGTCGTGTCGTACTTGCTGGCAACTGCGGCGCGACAAGTGGTGCCGAAACCCGGGAACTCTCGCACCAGGCGGAGACGACCTCATTAGAGGTGAGTTCAGAACCGCAGTAGTAGAGGTAGAGTTGGACCCCCACCTTTGATCGTGCTTCACTATGGGAAATTCCCCGAGCGCCCAGCTGCTCCGTGCTCTACAGGAGCTTTTGGCTGCACGAGAGTTGAAAATCCCCGAGCGTGTCTTACGGCATTTTATGCAGGAAGTAGATCGTGTGGCACCATGGTTTCTCCACTCGGGCTCTTTCACCGTTCCGAGCTGGGATAAATTAGAGAAGGACCTTCGCTGTGCCCGTGCTGCTGGGCTCCTTCGAGAGTGCGTCCTTCCTATTTGGGCATTGGTGCGCACCTGCCTAGAGGACTCTCCTTGTAGTATTCAAGTGCAGCAGGGGCAGCAGGCTCTGAGTGACTATCAAGATAGTATGTCAGAAAGGGATAAGGGTGGTCCGGACCGGCCGGGGCGTTCGAGAACCCGGTCGGAAGAAAAGCGGGGAGCCGCCCGCAAGGGAGGGCGCTCAGGAAGGCGACGGGGACGCCCGTTGCCCGGCCCGTTATCTAGGGAGGACGTGGCTTGTAAAATGGCCGCCCTCCGTCTGTCTTCTTCTTCTTCTTCTTCTTCCTCTTCTTTGTCCCGCTCTTCTTCCTCGTCTCGCGAGAGGGAGGTGGAGCTTTCTCCGGCTGATAAGGCGGACTTGGAGGAGGCGGTGACGGCATATGAGGCGGAGCGTTATCGCCCGACTCAGTATGCCTCCGCCCCTCCCCCACCAGTTGATGGCGGGGGAGGTACATCTTTCATGTCCGACAGGGTTCGGAAAAAAGTCAGCCTGATCAGCCTTTTTCTCTTTGCCTTTTGCCCTCTTTGGAGACACCTACTGCAGTTCTTTGGCAGGAGGGCCCTCTGCTCTGGATTCACGCGCATACCTCTCCGCGACGGGCCATTGAGCACTATCCTACCGCGGTTGCTGATCTCGCGTTGTCTGCGCTTAAACTCTCCTTAACTCATTTTGGGGCCCATCCTTCTGTTCTCCATTGCCCCTATACTAGAGCTCAAGTACAGATTCTCTGTGCCTCGGTAGACAGTTGGGCAGTCCTTCGATGCTCTTTTTCTGGTGTTATAGACAATCATTTCCCCAAGCACCCTCTTCTTCAGTTTGCTCTGCGACATCAGATTATCTTCCCCCGTGTCACGTCTTCTGACCCTCTTCCCAATGCTACTACAGTTTATACTGATGGGTCCTCTAATAGTACGGGTAGTTATGTTGTCAATGGCCAGGCCTTCACCGCTTCTTTTCCTTACTCTTCCCCTCAGCATGTGGAATGTGCCATCGTTGAGTTGGTCCTCCGTACTTTCCCAGGACCACTCAACATTGTCTCTGATTCTGTCTATGTCGTTCAGGCTGTTCGGTTGTTGGAGGTGTCTCACGCCTTGAACCCACGGAGCATGGTATTCTCTTTATTCTGTGCTGTCCGGTCAGCCATCCACTCGCGCAGTGCGAGGTTCTTTATCACTCATATTCGGGCCCACTCGCTCTTGCCTGGACCTATGGCTGCCGGCAATGCCCTGGCGGATCGGGCCACGAAATTATGTTGGCTTGCTTCTCCTTTGGAAAGTGCCCGCAACTTCCATTCGTTGTACCATGTCCCAGCTTGTACTTTACGCCTTAAATTTGGTCTCCCCCGCGCCTCTGCGCGGGAAGTGGTCCTCCAGTGTGAGGACTGTGCACCTTTCCGCTCACAACCTTCCGTGGGCATCAACCCGCGGGGCCTTGGGCCTCTCCAGGTGTGGCAGATGGACGTCACTCACATTCCCATGTTTGGTAAGTTGTCTTATGTTCATGTGTCCGTAGACACCTGTTCTGGGGTTATCCACGCCACTCCTTTAGCTGGAGAGCGCGCCTGTCATGTCGTCACGCACTGTCTAGAAGCATGGGCTGCCTGGGGCAAGCCTGAGGTCCTTAAGACTGATAACGGCCCGGCCTATACTTCCCGGGCCTTTCAACAATTTTGCCGCCGTCTCGGCGTTACCCATCGCACTGGCTTGCCCTATAACCCCCAGGCCCAGGGCATTGTAGAACGCGCCCATGGCACAATCAAAGTCTACTTACAAAAACAAAAGGGGGAGGCTAGGGCTTTGGGCGGTGGCAGGTCTCCCAAATCTGCCCTATCTCTTACTCTATATACTTTAAATTTTTTGCTGCTGGATGACCATGGTCGCTCGGCGGCAGATCGCCATGTGGATCCTGGCCCCCCCCTTTCTGAGCGGGTGATGTGGAAAGATGTGCTTTGTAATCAATGGAAAGGACCGGATCTGATTCTCAGCAGATCCAGGGGAGCTGTTTGTGTTTTTCCACAGGACGCCCCGGACCCTATCTGGGTTCCGACACGCCTCACGCGACGCCTCAGTCATCCTGCTGCTTCCTCGCCGGCTCCTGACGACGATGCTGTTGTGGCGGATTCTGCTTTCCCTGACCATGACCCTCCTCGCCCTGGGAGTGCTGTCCAGGGCGAAACGTCGTTGGGCCATCCTGCCTGTATTCCCGAGACCCCTGCCGGTGTCTCATGATTCGCAGATATTCCCCCGGTTCTTTATTACCAATGCTTCCCTAGGACTTCCCTACCTCCCGTGGTCCAACGAGTCTGGAGCGGTTCCCGGCAATGAATCCTATATCCTTGCTGGGTCCTTGTGCTTTACTACCATTATCCCGACTAACGGCAACCTGTCCTGTATACTTCTTGCCAACCAGACGGGTGCTTGGGTGGACCGGCCGCGTCCCCGCAACGGGACCTTTGCTAATGGGACTTTTGTGACAGGGATGTGGCCTGCATTACACAAAACTGTGAACATTTGAGACCGCTGCGTCAGGCGCTCAGTTTTCCAACGTGACCTTCGGTCCCACGCCTGTTTGTCTCTGGCCTCCATTCATCTGGATTGTGGCCCGCCTGGAAAACCATAGGGCCACCCTAACTGCTCAACCGTAAACTGCACGTATACACGTTGCTGGAATGCCTCAGAACACAGGATGGCCGTGGTTGCACGCATGCCCCGGTACGTCCCCTGGCCGGTTGACGCACCGGATTCGTTGGTTCTCTTTCGACATCGTAGGGACTTTGGCGTGACAGCTCTTGTCTTTGCTATTGCAGCGGCCTCCGCTGCGGCCCTTACCGCCGCTTCGATTGCGGCGGCGGGCGCCGTACAAACAGCACAGGTCCTAAATAACCTGTCAGCAACGGTAGCAACTGCCTTGGACACACAAAGCTCTATCAACTCACACCTGGCGGGAGGGATTATGCTCCTAAATCAACGTGTGGACTTGGTTCAAGAACAGGTGGACAGTTTGGTACAGCTCGCCCAGCTTGGTTGCGAGCGACGACTGCCGGGATTGTGTATTACTTCGATCCCATATTCTAACCTTTCCCAGGCGGCCAATCTCTCTAAAGAGCTTTCTCGGCTGTTACAGGGCTCTTGGTCTGCCAATTTCTCCAAGCTAGCCACTCAGTTACAACTAGAAATCACCCATATTAATTCTACCCGGTTAGATCCTATGCTTACTGATGGCCTCCTCCCCACCTTTTTGTCGCTTCTACACGGGGTTCGGGAATGGGCAGGTCTTGGATCCCTGGGCCTGCTGGGATGTCTTGCTTTTGGCCTCGTGTTCTGGATGCTCATGCGTGTCCGTTGGCAGCAACAAAGGGATCGAGTGGTCATGGCTCAAGCCTTTGCTGCCCTTCATGAGGGCTCTCCTCCTGGAGTGTGGATAAGCATGTTACATACGGACGGCAACTACCGCTTTTCCCCTTGACAGCATGGCGTGGCCCTTGCACCCCGAGGGCTTGTCCCCATTGCACCGGGAAGGGCGCGCGACCCCTGTTTTGTGGTCAGCCCTTGCACCTTCATGAGCTCTCGCTCATTGCACTGAAGAGTGGTGACCATACGCCCCTTGGTGAACTGTGACCCTAGATCCGGACTGGGGCTTCCGTTCACCATGAGGCAAAAACAAAAGGGGGAGCTGTGGGGAGCGGTCTAGGCCTCCTAGTGTATCCGCCCAGGACATGCATAGTCAGGCCCTCCACCTATCCCTGTGGGACACGCCTGTGGGACACACCTATCCGGGGCTATAAAAGCAGCTTGCATTTCCTGTTCGAGGTCTCTCGCCATGTAACTGTTGTAGATGCCTCATTAAACTACTGCTGGAAGAACTCCAACTGGTCGTGTCGTACTTGCTGGCAACTGCGGCGCGACAACCAACCATCCAGTTTTGAAAGGAACTGAGGAGTTTCCCAGACTTTCAGTACTAAAACCTAGAGAGATCCAGGCAAATGAGAAGTGTTGGTCACTGCACCATTTTCTCCCCCACAACAATCCCTAAGTCCCTTATTAGTGACAAAGTACTTGCTCTCACATGGCCTGTGAAACCAGCAGGAAAGGGGACCATGTCTGGTCTGTGTGCCAGGTTTGTGGTGGGAAGCCGATATAGTGAAAGGAGATGTCAAGAATGATGTGAAGAACACAACACTATTATTGATATCTTCCTTCTCTAGTTGGCTTTACTGTGGTGCAGTGGAGCACCCACACACATTCAATTCCTAAAATCCCTGCCCGGTTTTCTTCACCACCACTGTTCTTTGAGGAGGCTGTTCTGGCATCTCTAGGCTCTGAAACACCTGTTGTTTGCCTAGAGGCTAGTATCCTAAGGCCTCTTCCCTTCCCAAGCCACCAGACCTTCACTTCCCTTTTCTGCTTTCATCCTCATATACGATAAGCTAAGTCAAGTACCTACCTTAATTATCAGACCACAGCACTTCTTGATCAAAGAACCCTAAGCATCTCAATACACAAAGGATACTTTGCTCTTTAGAAGTAGAGAACTCTCCAGGACCTCTTCTTCCTTTGGGCAATAGAGGTCAGATTTTTATCAGAAAGAAACTCTGCTTTCTTCCTCATTCTAGGATGTGCTTTGCTCAGAGCCAATTTTAAAATGATCAACTGATGAAAAGTCACATTCTTGGGGAAGAAGAGAAAAACAGTTTGTACAATAGACTGAAGAAATGGGAGTTTCATCTGTATTAAATCCTCAATACATGTTTGTTGATTTGATGAATAAATGAAGACAAAGCAGATTTATTTTCTTTAATAATTGAAAAATTTCTCCTCCCAGTCACCATTATTTTTTTCTGCCTTCACTATAATTTAGCAGGTGCTGCATGCATATTGCAACACTAGGTATAAAGCCCTGGATCAAATCTCATGGCGAACTAATACCTTTTATAACAACCTGGATAGAACTGGAGACCATCCTTCTAAGTTAAGTATTGTGAGAATGGAAAAAACAAACACCACATGTACTCACGATTATTAATAAATTAGAACTAATTGATTGACACTCGTGCACATATGGTAGTAAAATTCAATGGAAATCAAGCAGTTGGCAACGGGGAGGAGAGGATGGGTAACTTCATACCTAACAGGTAAAATGCACACTGTCTTGGTGATGGTCACACTTATAACTTTGACTCAAACTGTACAAAAGTAATTCATATAACTGAAACATTTGTACTGTCATAATATTCTGAAATTAAAAAAACCCCCACAAATCTATGGTGTATACAAAGACAGGTAAAGCAAGGCCTTTGCTATGCTAATGAGCTATAATTAGTTTACGGATATAGTAAGGGAAGAAACTTACAGAGCAGAGATAAGATCAAAAAAACTTACTTCAGAATACCTTTTCCACAGTCACATAACAAGTCAATCCAATCATACAATAGAAAGTTATTAAGCATTTAGGTGGAGTACCTAAGAGAAAAAAATGTGTAGTGACTAATTTTACAGATTCTGTGTAAAACACGGTAAGTTCTTCTTTCCAAGGAGAATATTATGGGTTCATATTTTGGTCATTTTTAAAAGTTTATTCTAGCTTTCATATGTGCCAGTCTCTGTGCAGAGTTATATTCAAAAGAAATATGAATCTGTCTCTGAGAGCCTTGAAAATTAATGCATATCGTTACCCTTGATGTTCTGAAGAGGCAGACCAGGTGCATGACACCTTACAGAAAGCATCCCAGAAATCCTCCTTGGCCATAGTTCTTTTCTCCGAAGCCCCTCATTCATGGCAGCCCCTAAAAATCTCTCCTGTTTTTTCTGGTCCATGCAGTGGCCCCTCTTCTCCCGATCCTTCACCCCCATGCTACTTTCCCAGCTGCAGGGCTCCTGTCCCTCCTTTCCTGTCCTGCCTAGCTGCCCTGGGATGCTGGGGAGCCCTGTATTCACCCCTATCCCTGTTTCTCCTTGCTTCCCACAGAGCAGCATGTGTAGACTGCTCTGAGAAGTGTTCCCGTCCTCTGACTGTTGCGTGAAAAAAGACTGTGAACATTTCTGGTGGATAAAATTCTTTACTCTGTTCTACATGCATCCCTGGTGGAGATCACTCTCTCTGGGGACAGCCCGGGTAGCTGGGGTGGGGCAAATGGAGCTCAACTTAGGTTAGATGTGAAATTGTGGGTGAGGGGTGAAGGGGACTTGTTTTCCTATGGGTCCATCCACTAGGGACAGCTGTGTAAATTTGAATGGAAAGCCCCCATATTTATCTGTTAACAAGATTTAATCTTGTTGAATGGCAGCCTGAACAAACCTTATTTTTTCCCCATGAGGCCTTCATGTTCAACTTAGTTCTTCTTGGCTTCCCACCATCCCCGTTCTGATTGTGGGGCCCTATAGGATGTTGTCATTTCCCCTCACCTTTAACCTTGACAGAGTTGACCCCAGGCTAGTCTGTGTGGCTGTACTCATAAGGGTGTTCACACAGTTTGGCCCAGCATCTCCAATCCCAGGAATCTATCCCAAAGAAATAATCAGAGATGCAGGAAAATATTTGTACCTAATGTAGATATAATAGTGAAAAAATGGATATAGTCTAAATGTTCCCAAATCAAGAAATGGTTAAAAAATTTTGACAAAAGTTATATGATGAAATATACACCTATCAGAATTCTGACATTAAAGACTATTTAATGACAAAATGTTTCTTGTTTCGTTTTGAATAAAATCACAAATAAAAATTTTTTCAAGCATGATATTCATTTTATGTATATGTATGTGTGCGTGGTTGCCCTGAGTGGTAAAAATATGGGTATTTATCTTTTTGCATTTTACTATGAAATATATTTATTTTACAATCATAAGTGAATAAATATTATTATAAAATAAATTTAAAAAGAAAGTAATTCTTAGCACAGAGTAACTGATGTAGAAGAAGGATGGAAGCTGGTTAAATAAATTAAGGTGTATTCCTAGGGCCCATCCCCACTGAGGGCACAGCTCCTGCTCCTGACTCCTGCTCCTGAAAGTGCAGAATGCACCTGCTGGCCCACTTCCTGGCCCCTCTCATGATCCTACCACCTGTGCTGCTGTAACCATTGACCTCTTACCTATTTGGATGTGACTCTGCTGTCATTTCTTCCTTGTTCAGAGGATCCCACTCCTCTCACCATACAGTTCAGTGGAGCTGACCCTCCTGCACCCTACTAGATAAGGTCCCCAGGCACCAGCATTGCTAATCAGATACTCTTCACCCCCACACCCCCATCATAGTCATTGGTTCAGCTTAGGCAATCAGAATCCTCTTTGGTAATTTTCTTCAGGAGCCATCAGAAAAACATACCCTTTCTTCCCTGGGATCAAGCATTGTAAAGATGATATAAGCTGGAGAGTCATATGTTCAGCTTTGTTTCTAGAAAATGCCCATATTGTCCATATTGGGAGAGAATAATGACCACAGATGAATAGAAATGAGAGATGACAAATAAGAAAGTCCTAAAGATAGTGTTTGAGTCTCCAGATTCAGCAGTGACAAAACCTTAGCTAATAATTTTTTTCCTTTCTTTCCTTTCTTCCTCCCTTTCTTCTTTCCTTCTTATCTCTAAAATATTTTTTGTATTGTTGATTTTTTCTTAAGCTTGTTTGGGAAAGCGTTCTGTCAATTGTGACTGAAGGAGTTCTGATTCAAACAGGTATCCTCCCTTGGATTTGGTGACTTGGGTTTTGGAAGCAACAACTTGGTTTTTGTATGCCAAGCAAGTCTGTCTATTTCTAGAGAACCTCTTGACTTAGAGGGCATGGCCTTATACAGACAGGCCTTCACTTTGTATTTATAGAAATTTTCTGTCCTTACTGGCTTAAAATTTCTTTCCTCCTTACCGGTAAGGGAGTCAGATCAGACATACATCATTTAATATTTTACAGGCACTAAATATTATATTTTGAAAGAATTTTTAATGATATAGGAAAATATTTATAATATATGACCTCAATTATTTTAAGTATATAATAGCTAATCAAAAAAATACTAGAAAGAACTATATCAAAATATTATCAGTGGTTATATCTGAGCAATAAAATTAGGGATGATTTATATATCACATTTTCTAATTTTATAAATGGACATAATTATTTTGTGTTTAGAAAATAAGAGTTATTAAATACATAAATGGTGCATATTCATCTAAAGGACAATATTGTAGTCATTATAGAGAATGTTTTAAAGATATTTTCAGTGACATTGAAAAATGCTCATAATGGAAGTATTGAAAGGTAGTCAAAACTATTTATAGGACTGATTATAGATGTGCAAATATATATATAAAAAATGCCTTTAAACATTGCTTGAAAATGTTGATAGAAGTTATCTCTTGGTTGTGAGATCATGGTTTTTTGTTTTCTTCTTTATATCTGTTTGTGTTTTCCAACTTTCATAATTGGAATTTTTCTTTTATAATCATAATTGTATTAGTGTTCTTTAGAGAAATAGAACCAATGGGCTATGCACACAAATTAATTAATTAATTATAGACGTTAACTCATGTGATTATGGTGTCTGAGAAATGTCACAATCTGTTGTCCGCAAGCGGGAGGCCCAGGAAAACTGGTGTAGGAGTTCCAGTCGAAGCCTGAATCCTGAGAACCAGGGGAGCCAATGGTATAAATCCTAGTTCAAATCTAAAGGCTCAAGAACCAGGAGTGCCAATATCTAAGGGCAGGAGAAGATGGATGTCCTGGCTGCAGAAGAGAGAACAAATTTGCCCTTGCTCTGCCTTTTTGTTCTATGCAGGCCTTGATAAATTGGATAATGCCCACCTGCATTGGTAGGGCAATATTCTTTACTCAGTTTATTAATTCAAATGCTAATCTCACAGATACATCTAGAAATAATGTTTTACTAGCTATCTGGGCATCCCTTAGCTCAGTCAAGTTGACACATAAAGTTAACTATTCAATATCACAATAATAAAACAACAAAATGTTACTCTGGTGGAGAATAGGTTTGAGAAGGCAATTCTTCCTTCCTCTCGCCCTTTTGATAAAGGATGTTGGCCATCTTTTCTCCTTTCCCCAGATCAGGAGCTGAAATCTCCTCTGTCTTTGCTGAAGGAAGTCGTGGATTGGGGTCACCTTTTACGTTGGCAGAGACTGTGGCCTTTTAAACTTTCACCAGGAATGACTGTCTTCTTGCAGCCAAGTTTACCCTGTTTTATCCCCCACTTTAGCTACACACACACGCACACACACAGACACACACGTTAATTTACAAATAATTAAAGCAGAATTTCTCAGAAAGGGAGAGGCTAAATCTGGGAATGTAGCAAAAGAAAAAAATATTTATATAACATAATGTGAATGCAAAGCATGTGCCCTGCACGGTGCTATGTACTTTCTGTACATTTTCTCATTTAATCCTTCCAAAGTCTCTATGAAATAGTTATTATCATTTACCCTGCTTTTTAGAACAGCAAAATGGGGTCTTAAGGAGATAAAATAACTTCCCCAACTTCATACAACAAATAAGTCACGGAAGTGGAATTTGAATTAAGGCGATCTTACTCAAGAGCCTATGTGTATATAATAAACTGTGGTAACATACGCTGTGATTTTTGTATTACCTTCAATGCTTTTTTAGTTGAGAATTGGTGAAACTTTTGGAAAGGGTGACTAAGGGGAAACTGCAGTTCCTTTTCTTTGTTCAATATTTGATTCTGTACCATTTCTTGGTATTCATCTGTGTGACGTCCAATAGAATAAAGACTTCTTTGGGTAAAGGATTCAAAACATAATTGTAGAAAAAGCTTAACTTGGATGTAATACTTATGTGTGGTTTTAAATATTTCTGCTCCTGCTAGATGTTGTACAGATCTGTGTAGTAAAAGAAGTCAAGGAAGTATATTCCCTAATGTGCTTGCTGTAAAGCTCTGGATGCATTTTCCTGTTTCCTCTCACTTTGTTCTGTATGGTTCTGGTGTGAAGCAGTTTCAAGATCACCTCAGCTTTTGTTGGTTAGGGTGCAACAATAAGCTTTATCTGAAAAAAATTATCTCCATTTTGCCAAAATTATGGCCAGTATGACACTACTTTTTGAGGCCTCTGATTGGAGCCAGCCACCACAGTTTTACCTTTTGACCATTTCATATTCGCATGAGTTGTTGAATTTGCATGAGCAAACCCACCCCAAGAAGCAGTGAGGGGCAGTGGAGTTAGAGCAAGGGCCAGAGAAGGAGCTGTCAGAGAGGTAGAAGGAGAACCAGGACTTCCTCCAGGTTCACTGGAGAGGACAGAAGATAAACTTTTGGGAGGAAATATTCAGTGGTGCTAAATGCTGATGACAGGTAAAGTGGTTTAAAATTGAGGAAAGAAGGTTGGCTTTGGCAATTCAGTGTGTCATTTCTGGAGCAGATTTAGAAGAGAGGTAGGAGTGAAATTCAGGTTGCAATATGGCAAGTTTGGAATGAAATGAGTGGGGAGTGAGTCTGAACAAACTCTCTTTGTCAGTGAATGGCAGGTAGAAAGTTTAAGTGTGTAACAGCATTGAGAGAAAGTGTGCACATACACTTGTGTGTGTGTTTATGTGTGTGCAAAAAATGAGAAAGCCAAGTAGGTTTATAAATTGAGCAGGAGGCAACACTTCAAGAGAGAAGAGACCTAGAGCCTCACATTATTTGTGTCATTTAGTGCTTACAGCAACCTTGTGAATCTTGTGAAGAAAGTGAGGTTCAGAGAAGGTAAGCAATTTGCCCAAGAGCACACAGCTATTGTTGTGGCAGATTAGATCTTTAGAATGTTTAGAATTTTTCTAATTCTATAGACCTTATAAGCTCTATGCATGGAAGAGAGGGAAAAAAGGAAAGGATTTTATTATAGAAAGGTCCCGGTGGTAAGGGGAGAAAGGGTTAGAGTTCGAATGAAAACTATGGGTTAGTAAGGCAGAGGGACATATTTTCCCCAGAGGCAAAGGAAGATGGAATCAAAAAATACTGTAAAAGGTATTAGAACTTAATTTCATTTTATTTCCTGGGTGGAGATACAGTACACTAGGCAGCTGGCGTAGGTGATCAGCTAGGTTCCTAGGAGACCACTGATGATTCTATTAACCCTACAGTGACAGAGCATATCCTCCTCTTTTTTATTCCCTTATTTGTCTGGTTTTGATCATTTTCCCCTAAATGCCTCATAGAATGATTTGCAAATCATATACTGTGCCCTTTCATGACTGTGGACTTGTATACCATGTTCCTTTTATCTGGAATTCCCTTCTTCATTTATTTGTGAGTATGGAGATGAATACTACCAGTTAATTATTAAACCAAGTGAAATATTATAAATAATGGAATTGAATAAATCTTACTTAAGAATCTGGTCTATGATTTTTATTTAGTAGGTTGTTGTTAGGTAACATTGCTGGGTGTGTGAAATAGAAGAATTTTAAAATAAAGAGCCCAAAAAGATGAGCAACAAATTACAGCTGGCTTTTGTATCACCGAAGCCATTCCAGTTGAAATTCGTGACCTACTTTATCTTACATTCTGTTGCCATAGTGCTTGGGTTAAATGTGTAATGAAAGAAAATTGATTTCCAGTGTAAATCTTAATTTTTATTGTGCCCTGCAGTGCTGCATGAATGATGCATGCGTGATAAGTCTCACATTTAGAAAATTGCAGGAGGAGTGCTGAGATTTGAAGTATTATGGCATCTATCAGTGGTTATTAAGATAATACATTTTCTTTAGATATGTGTCATTTTCTTAAAGAAGTAAATGACTTTATGATATCCTTAGGCACAAAGAAAACAGGCTTTTCTGAATGTTTCAGAAGCAGTCCCCAATTTACTTGGGTCACATCAGTATTTTCTAAAAAGGAAAACAATATCTATCTTGGAAAGTATAACCTTTAAGCTCAAAGATAAATTCTTTTCCCCAAATGTTTTAATTCCTCATTTGCTTTAAAAATCAATTCCATAGTAAAGGATGCATTTTTAGAATTCTTGAACCCTTATCTTTATAAAAAATAACCCAGCTGGCAAACAACTCTTGTCAATGGTAGGGTATGTGTGTGTCGGGGGGAGGGGGGTAGGGGGGGCCTAACTAAAACTAAGGACAAGCTTTCCCCGCATTTCCTTCTGAAATGATAAGGCTTTTTTTTTAATTGCACTTTAATTTTTTTTATATTTTATGCATTTAAGTCTTCTTAAACCTGGGAGTGTATGGAGCAGATTAAACCCCAAACCTGTTGTATTTGGCCTACAGAATATTTGCTGTCAATTCTAGCTGTCTACCTAATCTATCTATTTCCGTTTCAGTGCCTTTTGGAAAGGTGAGCTTTTCAGTTGTATTGACCTCGCTACCCTCTCGTGTATGTCCATACCTGGCACAATTTACTCACTGATGTTATTCACTTGGATTTGCAGGCATTTGATCTTGTTACCTTTACCTTAAATGCTTTGGGGAGGGGCGGTATATAAATGACAAAATAGGTTAAGCACAGTTATTCATCTAAATATACATTTGTATATAGAACCTATGTTATTTATTTTAGTATATTCCAAATCTGTTTTGTTTTCATTTTTGAGATGAGTGTTTTAGCTTTATTGTAGATAACAGGATCTCTTTCAGGCCTAGAGAGAGAAATGAGGAAGCCCTGAGACTCTGAGCATCTCTCTAATTTCTCTTTTTCTGATTTATGGCTGCTGGGGAGTTATGGTTTCTACCTCTTCTCAGTTTGCTCCCCACAGAGGTATTCAGAAACCTCTATGAACTGTCTATTTCTGGGGTTTATGTTCTAACTCCCTGAGACAGAGAATCCAGCACGGAGAGCCCAGGCCTGCTCACTGAGGTTTGCCACTGAGGTTAGGTACAGGAGCCTATCTGTCCAAGAATGCATTGGCGAGAGCTACAGTGTGACATGACTCTTCATGGCAATTGATGCACAAGAAACTGCCCTTGGCTGCTTGCTCAAAATAGGGCTTTTGGGAGCAGGCACTTAGAGACTCCCTTCATCCAGAGGAAACCAGAATTCATGTGTTAAGAGCATACATCCTGGAATCATAATGGCTGGGTTCATGACTTTACCACTTACTGGCTGTGGGATCTAAGTGAGCTACTTCACTAATCTGAGTCTCAGTTTCTTCATCTGACCAATGGGGATAATAATAACATATATTTCATGAGGTTGCTGTAAGGATTAAATCAGACAATACATGTGAAGGATCCAGCATAGAGCTGGACATATAACAAGAATTCAATAAGTGTTGGTTATTATAATCATAATAATCATGATTGTGGTTTGGATATTTCCATGGATCCAGAACAGTACTGTTCATGTAGTAGTTTCTCAATACATATTTGCTGGATGGATACATGAACTAATGAATTAGTGACATACCAGTGTGTGAAACATGTAGTTTGGCTGAATAAATCATCTTTCAGGCATCACCTTAAAACATTATACCTAGAGACTAATGTAAGTGTTCCATCTCTTCCTTGAAAATTATTTCCATAATGAGATTTGCATTTCAAATAGGCTTTGAAATAAAGGAAGTTTTTTTTTTATTAACCCAGAGTAGCCCTGGATGATCCATTTGTTATTTTTTATAGGGTCCCAGTGAAAAGTTAGTGGTGGCTTTCTTTATTGGCTTTTACAATGCCTGCCACAAAAAGGTATAATTTTTAACTTGCCAGATTTTCTTCCACAAAGCCATCATCAATGGATGAGAGAAATCTGTTATCCTTATACCTGACAGCAATAAATATTGCTTAATTTTTTCCCCAATCTGATAAATGTAAAGTGATATAATAGAAATGTTAAGCCTGAAATTCACAGATTAGAATGAGGCTGGTATAAAATCACATCCATCTTGTTCCTTCACAGAGTTGAACTATATTGAGATGTGCAAAATATATTGTACATCTTTGCTTGGATAGAATCTATCGTCCACCTCTCCTTCTGTTTTTTTAGGATATTGTCCAGTGTGCCATGGCTATAGATGTCATACGTAGATGATACTTAGCTCTTGCTGCTCTTCAAAAGGAACTAGATAGTTTTGGTGCAAGAAAACACTGCTCCAGTACCTAAAATGTGATACCTTCATGATTTTCATTGTTACTACCATTAATAAAAACCTTCTCTGTCATAAGCATCATTGTCTATCATATTTTTCTAATTTTCCCCCAAAGAAAAACTTTAAATTCCTACTATTTTACATTGTCTTCTGTTTATCTTTAGTTTCACAAAATGTATTAATATTTCTCAGCTAGCTCCTTTGATTATTTCAATCATAACATTTGTATCTACTTAATATTTCAAACTTAAATCTTTCCTATTTTAATTGTTAAAATATTTTTCTCAGGCATAATTCTTTTTAACCTCACCATTATTGCTTCTTATTTCTTCTTTTTCTTTTAAATATTCTGATGGTTTTTGTTCCTTTTGATCTTATAGTTTTTTATCTTTTATCTTCTTTTTATATCCTTGGTTTATAAATAGCCAGAAGGAAATCTAGATAGTTTTTGTCTAGAGACAGATCCCAAACGTTTTGTTCACTTATACACTGTTGGTGGGACTGCAAACTAGTGCAACCTCTGTGGAAAGCAATATGGAGATACCTTAAAGAGATACAAGTAGATCTACTATTTGATCCAGCAATCCCATTACCGGGCATCTACCCAAAAGAACAAAAGACAGTCTATAAAAAAGACATCTGCACTCAAATGTTTATAGCAGCACAATTCACAATTGCAAAGATTGGAAACAACCCAAGTGCCAATCAATACATGAGTGGATTAATAAAATGTGGTATATGTATACCATGGAGTACTATTCAGCTATAAGAAACAATGGTGACATAGCGCCTCTTGTATTTTCCTGGATAGAGCTGGAACCCATTCTACTAAGTGGAGTGTCCCAAGAATGGAAAAATAAGCACCACATGTACTCACCATCAAATTGGTTTCACTGATCAACACATAAGTGCACATATAGGAATAACATTTACTGGGCATCGGGCAAATGGGAGAGGGGAGGAGGGAATAAGTATATACATACATAATGAGTGCGATGTGCACCATCTGGGGGATGGACACGCTTGAAGCTCTGACTGGGGCGGGGAGGTGGGGCAAGAACAATATATGTAACCTAAACATTTGTACCCCCATAATAAGTTGAAATAAAAAAAAAAAAGAAAAAAAAAAACACCAAAATGTTTTGTTTATGAATTGGTCATAGATGTAGAAGGAAAAAAAAAATTAGTATTGAAACCTAGCATTTTAACCAGAGCAAATGGGTGAAAAAGGATGTGATTTACTGAGGTAGGAAAAACCAGGATAGGAGTATGTTGTAAGAGAAAATAAAGAGTTTCTTCTATCACCGTATAATAAAAGAAAGAGCATTTTAACAGAAAAAATGGACATAAACCCAGATATTTTAAAAAGAATACTTTTGGTTTTCTGAAAAGTTCACTAAATGGTGTATTTTTTTCTTTTTCATTTTGCAGTGAATTGGTGAAAACTTCTTACATCTGAGAATACTTGCCGTAGATAATGTAAGGGTTTATGTTTCAGGAAAATTCACTCTGGCATCTGTGTAGAGAATAGATTGAAGTCAAAAAGTGCAATTAGGATGGAAAGTCGATTACAATTTGGCTAAGGTGAAGAAGGGAAAACTGTTGATAGGGAAGCCGGAAAAGTTGTGCCTGATGTACTTGAGTGTTTTCAGTAACGTAGAGGAAAGAAGCATTTTTTTGAGAATCATGTGGTTGAGTATTCTTTTTTAAAGAAAAGGTGATAATTTGATGAGTTAAAAATGGCATCTAGCTGTTTTAATAGGCATATTTAATCTTTCTGAGCTTCAGAAAAGGAGTCCTGCCCAACCAACTTGTTGTGTTTACTGAGTATCATGTTTTATTTAGAAAAGGCTTTGGAGCCCATGCTATTCCAAAGGTTTCGATGAAATAAAATAAAATAGTAGTAATTTGTAAATGTATTGAACATGTTAAATATTACCTCCATCAGTGAGATCATGAGTTTCTTAAAAGCAAGAGTGCCGTTTTCTTTTTTGTAGAGGTAGCCTGTTAATTTGGTGAGAAGGGGTCACACCTTAGAGATCAGCACTGGTTGTCTCCCACCCACCCTTAGGTCCTTCATCTGCAATGGGGGCAGTGATGTGTATGTCATACGATTCTTCAAGGTATTTAATGAAATGTGGATGTGGATGTGGATGTGGATGTGTAAAGGAGAAGGGATTGTAGACGTGTTAGCTGTATATTTCTCTTCTTTTTGCTCCAGTGCCCCTATGCTGGGTACACACCGAGGGTATTAACCATATACTCGTTGTGTTAATGAATGCATGACGCGGGGCGAAAAGAGTTTTTTATTTTAGAATTCTGAAGGTTTGGAGCACGTGAGTCTGTCAACAGCTGAGACATGGAACGTCAATAAAGTTTTGTTAATTTTTTTTAAAAAAGCACCCACTAAACTACAAAACCCTTCTCTCTCCTAGACGTAGACGAGTCACGTGGCTGCCAGGACTCCGGAAGTCTGGCCCGCTCGGCCAATCACGCCAGGAAGCCTAGGCAACGGCGGCAGGCTGGCCAATCATGGGGAAGCTTGCTCCGGGCCGAGCCGGGTCCCGCCTCTGCGCGGAGCGCTGACGGGTCGTTAGCGGATACGGAGCCCGTGGGGGCGGGGCCAGAGGCCTTTGCCGGGTTTCGCGTCCGGCTCTTCCCTCCAGGTCCTCGGCTCCCGCTCCGCCATGGCTCCCAAAGGCGGGTCTAAGCAGCAGTCCGAGGAGGACCTGCTCCTGCAGGATTTCAGCCGCAACCTCTCGGCCAAGTCTTCCGCGCTCTTCTTCGGGAACGCATTCATCGTGTCAGCCATCCCCATCTGTGAGTGCTGGGACCGAGGCGAGCGGGGGAGGCCTCGGGCAGGTCGGGCTGGGCTGTGCTGGGACGTGGCAGGGCCAGGCGGGCCGGCGGCCTCCCCAGTTCTCCTGAGCTCGGGAAGGCACGTAGCCTCTTCTCGGTTGGGATTGTTGTGGGCGGCATTTCAGGGAAGTGACTTGTGGCGCTTTTTAAAAGTGCGCCGGTTTCTGGGCCCCACCCCCGGAGTGAGAGTCACTAGTTCTGGGATGGCGGCCCCAAATCTGTATTTAAAACAGACGCTGGAGTTAATTACTTGTGTATTTCAGTGCCTGCTGTCCTTTTCCATACAACTGGCGTTTGCCGTTACGAAATCTTAAACTTACTATCTTGGAGAAACTAATGAATTAGGAGAGCCAGCCACCAAGTAATCCTCAGAATTATAAGTGTGTCTTCACGTGAACTACCTCACACCGATGAGCATAATTTTCCTAATTTGCAGAATGAGAGAGGTTGAAGCAATGGCAGGAGTCAGCAATCTACCTTATTTAGACATTTTAATAAACCTACAAGGCCAACTCTAGAATTCTCGCCTTGTTGGGAAGCTGTTTGCACACTTAGCCAAGATTATTTTTAGAGCTCAGGGTTCCCGAATTTGAATCTCGTGTCTTTCACACTGCTGCACTGTTGTTGGTCAGTTAAATCCAAATGTGTGTTCTCTTTTGTTCTTATAAAACCCAGTGTGGCAATAAACGTGGTGTGAAGCTATCCCACAAAGCACTGCCTTGATTTGAGATAACAGCCACGTCAGCAAGTAAACTATGGTTTGGGACCGCACGTGGCTGTTTTGGAATGGCCTGTATTTAGCTCAGTAGTACCCTGATGAATGAAATTTGAAGTCTGAATTGTGATTTTGTTGAGCTAGTTCTCGTTTTAGAAGAAGCAGAAATCTCATCTGGACTAATAGGAAGATTATGTTTTTTCAAGTGCTCTGAACTGGGAAAGCAAGGTTGATACTGTAACTGTTTTTACTGGCTGTCTCACCTGTGATGATGTTGAGATACTGTATTGGTTTCCCTAACCCCAAATGTATTTCATCAGGCTTAGCTATAATTAATTTAGCAGGATTTTGTTATGGGGTGGTAATATTTTGTTTCTTTTTATACCCTTCCCCCATCTTAATTCAGGGTTATATTGGCGAATATGGCATATGGATCTTATTCAGTCTGCTGTTCTGTATAGTGTGATGACCCTAGTAAGCACATATTTGGTAGCCTTTGCATACAAGAATGTAAAATTTGTTCTCAAGCACAAGTAAGTACATTTTTCAATTGCATTTTTATATAATGGGATGTTTCCTTAAAGATCATTTGTATATGTGTTGGTTTCAATAAGCATTTGAGATTTACGTGTGTGTGTGTGGTGTGTGTATAGTTGAGGGGGAAGGCACACTGATGCTAGGAAGAATTGTTAACTCACTGAAGCAGAGACAGTGGTCAATCTGACACTACTATGAAAGTAGGTTTGATGCTGGAATTAGAACACTTCAGCACTAGCTTTAATATGAGATTCATCAGAAAAACAACCCCATCAAGTAAATTAACATTTCAGAAGCCAAGTGGAATTCTTTCTGGAAAGAATTGTTCTGGGCTCTTCATGTACTATTTTTGCAGGTGAAAGAAATGGTCTTTTAAAATTAAACCCTGACATTTTCAAGGCTAATTACTTTTTTCTTACAAGTGTATAAAATGTAAAGGTTAACTCTATTTCTTCTATTTTAAGATCACATGTATTATAAAATATATAATTATTTTAGGAGTAGCTTTTGGAGAGGAGAATACAAGCCTTACCACAATAAATTTGTACATTAATTATTAATATAAGCAATTATATACTCTGGTTTCATAAAGATTAAAATGTGGGGGAAGTCCAGACTTAGGAAAGATGGTAGGTAACTTTTATTATTTCTGAGTGTCATGGTCTTTATTGGAATTAGGTATAAATTATTGTTTAATTGTAAAAGGCACCCTTTGAAATTGCTTTCATGCACTTTTTGTTACTTGATTAGGGGATAGCAGGATATTCCTGCTTCCTTAATGGGGCCTTCTAGGTGTTATATTTCTTTGGAAATAATTTCTTAAAGACAGTTGGAATTTTGCTGAGACTTGAAGTGCCAGCATACTTTGTATGTTCTTTATCTTTTCATTTCCATAGTTCCCACTCTAGTTTGGACACTTTTTATTTGGATTGCTGTAGCAGTCTCCATCTGGTCTCTTAAAAATTTTAAGGACTGCCTTGCCATGCACTATATAAAGCATGTTACTCTATGTAATCCTTACATCTTCCATATAAAGCACAAATATTATCCTTGTTTTATAGGATAAAAAGTCTGTATTCTTCATCGTTCGACGTCATTTTTTTATCATATCATTCTCTTAACTCATTATGGCCATCTTTTTCCAATGCATTAAAGGCAAATTCTTCCAGACCCTTGGAATGCAAGTCATCTGTCTGCTTTCTATGAGTCTATCCTCATCTTTTAGATTTGGGTCTTAAGCTTTCTGACTCTGCCTTTGTGTCATCCTTTGAATGTGACTTGTACCTTCCCCCATTCAGGAGTATTTCCCTTCCTTTCCATTCTTACATGTCTGTTATTTCAAAACCTCTAGGAATCTTTTCCAAAGAAATCCTTCCTGACTTTGATCATTCTTTTGCCTTTTTGAGCTTTGTTGTCCCCATGTTAGACTCCTTCTGGGATGGAGGAATAAAAACCTATTGAGATGATCTCAGTTAACAGGAGTTTATTGTAAGAAATGGCCAGAAATGCCGTGGTTCTTAAAACAGCCTGGTATTGGCACAAGTGCAGGGACACAGACCAGTGGAACACAACAGAAAATCCAAATATAGAACCATCCTCATATAGTCACCTAATTTTTGACAAAGCGGGAAAGAATATACTCTGGGGACAAGAATCCCTATTCAATAAATGGTGCTGGGAGAATTGGTTAGCCACTTGTAGAAGACTGAAACAGGACCCACAGCTTTCACCTCTCACAAAAATCAAATCACGGTGGATAACAGACTTAAACCTTAGGCGTGATACGATCAGAATTCTAGAAGAAAATGTAGGAAAGACTCTTACAGACATTGGCCTAGGCAAAGAATTTATGAAGAAGACCCCCAAGGCAATCACAGCAGCAACAAAAATAAATGAATGGGACATGATTAAATTAAAAAGCTTCTGCACAGCCAAAGAAACAGTCCAGAGAATAAACAGACCACCTACAGAATGGGAAAAAATTTTTGCATACTACACATCAGATAAAGGACTGATAACAAGAATCTATTTAGAACTCAGGAAAATCAGCAAGAAAAAATCAAACAACCCTATCAAAAAGTGGGCAAAGGACATGAATAGAAATTTTTCAAAAGAAGATATAAAAATGGCTAACAAACATATGAAAAAGTGTTCAATATCTCTAATCATCAGGGAAATGCAAATCAAAACCACAATGAGATATCACTTAACCCCAGTGAGAATGGCCTTTATCAAAAAAACCCAAAACAACACATGTTGGCGTGGGTGTGGAGAGACAGGAACACTAATACACTGCTGGTGGGACTGCAAACTAGTGCAACCCCTGTGGAAAGCATTATGGAGGTATCTTAAACAGATTCAAGTAGACCTGCCATTTGACCCAGCAATCCCATTATTGGGCATATACCCAAAGGAAAAAAGGTCATTCTGTAACAAAGACACATGTACCCGAATGTTTATAGCAGCACAATTCACAATAGCAAAGATGTGGAAACAACCCAAATGCCCATCAATACATGATTGGATTAGTAAACTGTGGTATATGTATACCATGGAATATTACTCAGCTAGAAGGAATGATGAAGATACGACATCTCTATGGTTCTCTTGGAGAGAGTTGGAACCCATTATATTAAGTGAAGTATCCCAAGAATGGAAAAACAAGCATCACATGTACTCACCAGAAAATTGGTTTCCCTGATCATCACCTAAATACAAATCTGGGAACTACACCAATTGGACATCAGACTGAGGTGGGGGGTGGGGGAGAGGATGGGGGTATGCCTACACAATGAGTGCATTGCGCACCGTTTGGGGAGTGGTAACACTTGAAGGTGCTGACTCGGGAAGGGGGGTGGGGAAAAAATATGAAACTGTTGTTTTTAACTTGCACTGTTCACTTAATAATTTATCATGAATATTTCCCATATTATTTCATATCATTGTACAAGAAATAATGTATACATCATGAGGACATACTGTATCTAACAAGATATACTGTTAGACTCTTTGATTCTGTAAAATTAAATTGAAAAAAAAAAAAGAAATGGCCAGAAATGGTCTCAGTGGCTGAAAGTGGCCATGGTATTTTCCCCACTATCATTCTGGACACACAGGGGCTCAGGTTTTGTGGCTGCAGTTATGATAGACCAGCAGAGTAATTGGGTCATCTTTGTCATCTTTCTGCTTGGCAGCTTCTGCATTCTAAGATTCAGCCGTCTTGGCCTCTGCTTTTGTGGACTGTGTTTCTTTTGAGGCATGGCCATCTGTGGATAGAGAAGCCCTCAGAAGTGGGCATCTTGTATGACCCATCCTTTGGGATCTCCTTGGAACTCAGTCGCTTTGAGAGTTGGCATTTTTCACTTGTTCATGTATCATTTTTCATTCACCTCGTTGGAATCAAAATCATGTTCTTTTTACTTTCTCATTTCTACTTTAGGCTTCTTGAGGACAACTGCCATATATTTTGTTTTATATCCCTTACAACAGTTGATGGTACATTTAGTTCAGTAAAATTTTAATGACTTACTGACTTAATAGACTCTCTCAGAGTAGAATTTTTTTTTTTAGTCATAGTTTTGGTTTAGTATTAAATACTGCTACTGACATGGAAACTCCTACACATTTGCAAGATGGCTAAGGCTCAAAGATCCAGCGAGATGTTGAGTGTGGGTAGGTGTTAGTAGTAGAGGGAAGATGGCAACAAGAGTTGACAATCTGGATTCCAGCCTGAGCTCTGCTACTCTTAAATGTGTGGCTTGGGCGTATATTTTACCTATGTAGACTTCAGATTCCTGAGCTGTGAAATAGAGATACTAATGGTACCTCAGACGCTGGTGAGGATTAAAAATGATCATGTGTGACATGTTAAGCGTAGTGTCTGGCACATAATAATGCATGGTTGGAGAGGTTGAGGGTAAGAGAGCCCTTAGGAATTTTTATAAAAAGGTAGCATAATTTAAAAAATGTTTGCAAAAATGTGTTTATTTTAAAAAATTAAGTATTAACACTTGTTTTTATCCTGGAAAGGTTCTGATATACTGATGTAAAAGAAGGAAAATATAGTTGATTTTCTGGATTATTTCAGTTGACTATGTGCTAGGTCACTAGAGTGACCTCTATCTTGTTTTAGAGTATTCAGCACTGAGTGAGGTTTATTTTCTAAGAGCCTTAAAACAGAGGAGAGGGGCCTTCTTCAGTTACAGTAAAGCGACAGTGTGTTTGTTATGGCTCTGGTAGTGGAGTATAGAATTCTAGACCTAGAAGAGAAATTACTTAGTTATCTGGTTTAGTATTTTCAGAAAGATTTGTCCTGCGAACAGTTAGTTTGACTATTTGTCCCAAAGATGCATGGAGATAACCAATCCTTTTGAAAAATATAGTAGTTTATTCCTGTGTCCTAACACTATGACAGTTTGGTGGGGGGAGGTGTGTATGTGTATTTTTTATATTCAGCTAAGACGGTTTTCTGTAAACCACATCCATTTCATTTCAGTTGGTCTTTTGTAGGAAAAAGTGGTCTGATGTTAAGTTCAAGAAACACTTAACTTAGTGCCTGGTCTGCTTGAGAAAAGAATCTCAGCCTTTGGAACCTAGTGTCTCAGGAATGAAAGAAACATCTGAAAAGATGGTTTCTACATGATATATGAGTCAGGTGAATTTGGATCTTTGGAGTAAAAAGTACACTGTAGTGTCCTGAAATATCTCTTAAAGAGGTAGCTTTCTGCCCTCTTAGCTGCCATTTCATTAGGTTTCAGAATTTATTTCCTCTTATCTATTTTTTTAGAGCAACCAGTTTTCCTCTCTCCAGTTATCAATTTGTGTGGGGTAACAAAGTAAAAAGTAACTTTGTAAGCCTTTAAAAAAATACAGTAGTTTTCTTTTTAACAATGTCAATTCTGACTCAGTTCTTGAGTGAACTAGAGATAGAGACATAGGTAAAATCAGCTACAGTTTGTGCTTAACTTGTATCACAGAAACTATTGCGGTTGAAGAAAGATTGAAAACTATTGCCTTGAATGATACTGGGCTTTCTTTGCTGGGATCCTAATTTCTCCACAGTTTTCTTCAGGTACACTGACTAGAACTACGTACAGCATAGTAACGAAGGTTTGATTGCTTTCCTGTAGCGTGAACAGATTTCTATCTCCGTGTTCCATATCCTGTTGGGATATTGTGTTGAATGCTGTCATAATGGGACTTTTTAGGTAATTGTTAAATTTTGCTTGTGGTCAGTTATTAGTTTTTTATATTTATGGCTAACCAGTTTCTCTTACGTTATGAAAAATATACCGTGTTGATTTAAGTGTCATAGTGTGTGGGAAGCTTTTTGTCTTTCATCCTAGTTTAAATTTTATCCTCTTTCACTAGCAACCATATCTGATAAAATTCATCTATAGATTCTTTTGATGAGTATAAATTTAGTTTTTTTCCTTCATCTGACCTGAATTTTTTCCTTCATCCTTCACTGAATATTTCATTCTGAGTTCTTGAGTAACACTTTCAATCTTTTCTGACTGATTCCATTATTAACTTTTGGTGCAACCCACCAACCAGTGGTTAATTTAACAAAGTGATGTGGACAGTCCCTGACCACGTGATATTATTTCTTTATAGTGAAATTGTCCTTTGGAGTGGAGTTAAATGCATTATTTTAAGATATTTCAGCTATTGTTTTCTTTGTTTATTAAGCCTAGTTTTCTCTTCTGTTATTTACTTGGAATTGAAATCATATCATTTGCTAATGCGTTTTGAAATTTATTTGTTGAATAGTTAAATTATAGGATAAAACAAAATGGAGCTATTCATAACTAAATTACACTAATAGCATTTGACTTTTATATCCATGTTAAATCCCTAAACTTTGGAAAATTCTCCTTTTAAGAGAATTAAGAAATAAAAACATGTAACTTATAAACCACATCTTGGAAGTTTCTTGAACAACTTCTTTTTTGGCTAGTACAGTAATAAAGTTGGAACTTCCTGTCCAGCTTATTTTCAGTTGCTAATATAACATATGAGTACAGAGTGTTTCTGAGAGTGTGTGATGTTCACTCATAGCACGTGAAAACTTTTTTCTTTTTTTCTTTTCCTTCCAGAGTAGCACAGAAGAGGGAGGATGCTGTTTCCAAAGAAGTGACTCGAAAACTTTCTGAAGCTGATAATAGAAAGATGTCTCGGAAAGAAAAAGATGAAAGGTTTGACTCCTTATTTAAAGTGTTTGAAATCAAAAAAGGGGGTGCTTTGGAGAAAGCAAGATTTTGATTTCTGATTAGAGAATGTGGATATTGGAATTATTTGAGGTAAATTTTAGAATTGTAGAAGTTGTAGTAATAGGAATGGTAATAGCTGACTTTGGGAGTTTTTATTACTACCAGATACTTCTCTCTGTGCTAAACAATATTTGATTTATTCCTCTAAAGGGCCATAAGAGGTAGGTACTGTTGTTATCTCCATTTTACACTGGAGGAAACTAAGGTACAGAAAGCTTGGGTAACTTGCCCAAGGCCCTAGATTAATACATGGCAGATCCTTGATAAGAACACAAGCAGCCTGCCTTGAGAACTTATACCTATAGTTGCTCTGCTGGAATTTAGCAGACAGCAGAGCTTTGTCCAGTGCTAGCTTTGCCTGTTGTTAGCTGTGGGACCTTGAGTTTATCACCTAACCCCTCTGGGTCTGAAAGGTTTTATGGTGTGTTATGTGTTAGCCTGCCTAGGTGGTAATATTTCTGTTCCTGAGCTTCCTGAGGGACATCTAGTACTTGGTTATCTGCATTGGCTGGGAAAAAGGAAAGAACTGGGTTTCTCTTTTTTTATCGAGTTCTCTGCCATGTTTGTTAGCTCCACTCCCATTTTTTCCTGTCAGCTGCTCTTAGAAGGCTCGTTGAACAGTCTAACACCTGAGTAGCAGAAGTCCCTGAATGACTGAATAAACTTGTGCTGCAGGGTTGCCAGATAGTTTTATAGAGTCAAGAGTCAGGTGATTTTCATGGATCTTTAGTTTTAGTGTCGACAAGGTGCTTTGTGGAACAGAATTTTTACCCCACTTTGTTCCAGAAAGACTTTTGGGAACTTGTAAATATTAAAGTACATATAATATATTTATTATATTTAATACAATTTTCTCAAAGTGCATATAAAACAAACAATACAATTTTAAAAGACCAGAAACCATTTAAAAAGAAGAAAAGGTGGATGAACAAGGACTGTAAAGTTAGTTACAGCATTTGAACCCCAATCATAGTTCTGAGTTTCCAAGTGCGGGGGGAAGCATCTGAGGTCACATAGCTTTCATTGTCTGAAGAGAGGCAGTGTGCAAGTCCTTCTGAAAGGAAACTTTCCTGGCACAGAATCTTGGAAAGACTTTATCAAGTGGATCCTTATTTAAGGGACACTGAGTAACTTAATGAACAATGTCTTCTGCAGTGGTTTTGGAAAGGCACCAAAACGTTATTGAAATAATTATCTCCTATGGATCCTTTATAAAACTGAAGGCACAGTATTAAAATTATGACAATAAAGGCTTTTTTGCAGAGAGCAGCTTTAATGAGGTCTGGCTGCATATTTTTGCACAGGGATGGAGGTTAGAGAATCTAGCTTACTTAAAAAAAAAACCTTTTTATTGAATTATATTCATTAGAACAGTTTCTTAAACTGGGATGCGCATCATTGTTACCCAAATTCAAATTGCTTATTACAGCTTATTTAGCTCTTTTACAGCCAAGCTTGTTGACTTTGGATTAGAACACTTGGTACATAAAATGTGTCAATCGCCAATAACATTAGTCATAGTATTGTTCTTAGGATTGAGGAGGGGTGTCACCTGGCTCTTGAGTAGAGTTATCTATTTTGGGGACAAAGTGTTTACAATAGTGGCTTTCAATCTTTTTGATAATGACCCACAGTAAAAAATATATTTTAGCTTTTGACCAAATATACATGCACCCATGAAAATGTTTCACAAAACAGTATTTATCCTACTGTGTACAATACACTCTTGATGTTTTTCTGTTCCTTCCTATTTCATTTGAAAAAAATTCTGGTCTCAACCCACTCAGTTAATTTCACTGGGCATTCGATCCACTCGATTGAATTCACGTCCCACTAATGGGTCACAACCTACCCTTTTAAAAACTACTTTACAAAGTTAATTAACCAGGAGGAATAAAGGCTCCCTTATTCACAGGCACCATGGAACTTCCTTTTGCCTGTGGGAAGGGGGTAAAAGAAAAGATTGATAAAGTACTAGTAAATTAATAAGACAAAATACCAAAACCAGTAAAATAAATAACAAGTGAAAGCATTTTGCAAATGTTAGAAAAACTCTTCCTAATGATCGAGCACATTCTTTGTTTGAAGTAAGTAAAAATGGCTGACAGTATCTGCTTCTGTGAGACCACAGCTGGTATTTGTCCTGCGGATTGTGTTCTGAAGGTGTGATGTTACTGAAGGCTGTAGAGAGCCTCAAGCCCAGGTATAGCCAAGGAAGCCCCATCAGGCTGCTGACCATCAAGTTTGTGTTTTAGGTGAGGGTCCAGAGAAAGAACTTGTTTGAGCTGCTGAGGAAACCATGCCAATTGTAATTAATCAATCCCTTCTTCCGTAGCCCTGGCTGCCTGGGAAAATTGATAACCAATGACTGTTTTCTTCAGCAGCAATAATGAGTGTGAAATATTTTTTTCAGTGGAGGAAAGGGGCCAATTCTGACTAAATTTAATATTAAAAACACATTGTCACCCTAGAACACTTAAGGAAAAACTTGTCTTAAAATGATCTAGAGCCACGTGGTATTTAGAGTTTTTAATCATATTTATAAACTTGTTTGACTTGTTTCCTTGTCTCCAGAATCTTGTGGAAGAAAAATGAAGTTGCTGACTATGAAGCTACAACATTTTCCATCTTCTATAACAACACTCTGTTCCTGGTCTTGGTCATTGTTGCTTCCTTCTTCATATTGAAGAACTTCAACCCCACTGTGTATCCTTTTAAAGGTTGATTATCTTTTTTAGAAGTCTAGAAACAGTAGTTGGTTTTGGTTTTGACTTGTCTGGGTATTTTAGTGGAAAGAAAAATTGCTCTGGGAATCAGTGTATTCAATAGCACTGACTTCAGGCAAGTTTCTGGACATTTAAAATAACAGCTTTTAGTGTGATTTAAAGTTCTTTTAAGTTTATGCATTGTGACTTATAATAAATAACAAGTATTATGCAGCAGTCTTCTATATGTGATTATGTATACTTGCCTACTTAAAAGTTCCAAAGAGCCAAAGCAAGCTTGCCTTCTTTGATAGCTTTTGGAATAAGCCCCTGTTTCTGCTTTTATTTTTGGGCTTTGGAGTTGGGTAGATGGCCAGTGCAATTACACAGGTACCATAATACCTCAGCAGTGTTTCAAGCTACTCTCAAATTGAGCTTTTGAGTAAGAATCAGTCTTCTCTAATTAAGGTAATTTATTAAAGGTGTTTTCCAGGAATGTGCAGCCAAAGTTATAACAATTGGAGACTATGATGTAATAAAACATCACACACCCTCCAACTTGTATTTTCTGGGAATACAGGAGTGTTTGCTGAAAATGGCGTAGTTCTGACCCTGGAAGTAGCTGCAAGCTTTCAGAACCTCCTTGCTATTACAAGCCAACTGTAGCAAAATTGCATGACAGGGGAGATTAATTTTTCCTTTGTTCTTGAGGGAGAGGGAGGGGAAGGAAAACAAGTCTCTCTTTCCTCCCCATGTTCTTTGATCAGCTCCTCTCTCATGAAGGTTAAATGGAATTCACATGTGTTCTTCTTGATCATGTGTTCTAGATTTCTGTCTCAAGAGTTTTCTTTTTAAAATTGGAACACATTTCCTGTGAATGTTTTTCATTTTTTTATGGTCTTCTGTCTTGCAAATTGTGTTTGCATTCAATGGGGCTTCATATCATTATAATTACACCAAGTATCAGGAATGAAACAGTACATTCCAAAGAGATGGGCTTTATTTTATTTAAAAACTAATTTTGTGTTCTTAATTTTTCCTTAACATTAAATTCCTACAGGAACTACATTTTGTCCATAAGTGCTTCATCAGGACTCATTGCCCTCCTGTCTACTGGCTCCAAGTAGACCATGACAGGTTTACCCTGGCTTTGTATCTATGGGTGGCCTGTGGTTTATGGAAAAGTAGCAGGGTGGTCGGGGTGGGAGACACACAAGATGTTTTTACAGTCTGGAGTTTGAGGGTTTAAAAACCCCAACAGAATGTAATTCAGTATTTGTATATTGGCTTTTTTTGATACTTTGTTGAAATTAAATGAAAGGGAAACTCAGTACCAGGACATTTATTAAAAGGCGAAAAGTGTCTTGCAATGTGCTGTAATCACAAGAGGAGAAAATAACTTGTTTCCTTGATCTGTCAGAGGTCACAGTAACCTGGGCTGAGCTGTTATTATTTAAAATAGTAGCAAGAAGTTAATAACTGGTTCTCTGTGTTCCAAACACAGTATTACAACTTTTTTTGAACCATAAATATCATAATGAATCTTCTTCCCAGAGGATTGAACCAGAAGCTTTGTGTTTACAAGTCTCTGAATTTGTGATTTGAAACAACACAAAGTTTAAAACATGATTTCTCCAACTTGGGGAAGAGAAACTTGTGGAAAAGGTTATTTTTGTTTTTTGGGGTTTTTTTTGGTTAAAAAAAAAAAAAAAAAAAGCAGCCAAAGTAGTAACGTAAAAATAGTGCACCAGGCGTATGAGAGTTGTCCTTTGGAGTTAAAGCACATACTGTTCAGCTGTATGGCTTTGGCCCTGCGTGGCCAGGGAGGTCAGCTTGACCCTGCCATGTTCGTTTGGCTTATTAAGACACAGGGATCATTGTTTTCCTTGACCAAGGTCTCATACCCCGGAAAGAATGTTAAGTAAGAGAGAACACCTCTTTCCTGAATATTGACATGTAAAAGACCAAAGTAATTTTTGTGATCTTAGTTCTGGAATTTTAACAGTTCTCTAAGGAATTTATAGTGGTTTTAGTGCTTGTCAGCATTTTTCCCAATTTTCCCTTCAGTTCACAGGTCCCATCAATTGTGAACAAAATATTGATCTCTTCAGTCCTTCGGGGTCCAGCTGAGAGCAGTCTCTTGGTATTTTTAACCAGTATGTGTACAGATACCATCATTTTCTGTGTGCCATGACTTAAAAAACTTTAGGTAGTTCTTTAACCTATGTCACTTAAACAGAGAATCACAGGTGAAAACAGTTTCATATTCTATTAGCTTTTGACCACATCCAGTAATTTCATACAAGCAGTACCTCTGGGAAATATATTCCTCATCTTTAATTTCCACTTCTAAATTTAAGATGAATGTTATAAATGTTATTAGTTTTACTTATAACTTGAAGAGAGTCACTGCAAGGTACGATTAGGGTAACACATAAGAGGTTTTTTTTTTTTTTAACTTGATAAAAAGCCAGTCAGTAGTTTGATGGCATGGAGTTTATGTAGCAAATGCATTTGCTTATTTGACAAAATGATTTTTTGATTGACTATCAGTGTCTACTATTTGTTATTAGAGCTGGGGCAATAGCATTGTAAATTGCTGGTGAAAACGTGCCACTAGATGGCAGTGCCTGTAGAGATGGGGAAAAAATTGCCACCATTCTTGGTATAATACAGGTTAGATGGGTTGGTGAAATAGGGATAGCTCAATAGAATTTCTCTTGAATTAGTAAACTGAAAATTTGTAGGAGAATGAGTAAGCAAAATTTGTTTTCTGTCCTGAATTTTTCCTAGAGTGCTCTGTTTTTAATCCTGATAATGTTTTCTAACTTTCTATACTGTTAGATAAATTTCTGTGCATAAGATGATAAGGCATATACTCACAGTTCAACAGTTTTCATTAAAGATTTACTGTACCAGCACTTTACTCTCAAGAATTGCAGAACCTTTTCCCCTGTACTCTCCCTATCGTCTACAACAGCTATGTGGCACATAGAATTATGATGTGGTCAGTCTGATTTAAATAGTAAAAATCTGCTGTAGAATTTTTATCTTAAAAAGACCTCATACCCAACTGCAGTAAAGAAGAGATTCTGTTGTAATTGCGATTCAAGGCAATTTCCTTTTTTCACACTCGTGATAAGTAGAAGCTTAGTGTTACAACATTTTCCTTTAAGCTGTTTTTAATTTCCTCATTTACAACTTAATAAAAGTCTTGGATTGAAATTCTTTTTAGCCAGTAAAAAGTCACTGGTTGTCGTACTTGGTGCATTATTGCAACCTGGAAAGGAGAATTTGAAACAAGTTTCGAAGTTAACTGAAATATGGAGGTTGAATTATACTCAAAATTCTTGTGAAATTTCTTGCTTAATAAGTATGATTAAACTTGGCTTTTGAAAATTCGTATTTTCCCTGGACTTCTTCATAAGAATCATGAATAAGTATATCATCTTTATTACATTATTTCACATTAACCATGATTTTAATTTCCCACACATGTAAATACTGGTCAAATGTCTGTGAGGCATTGACAGGCATAAAGCAGTTACAATAAAGAGCAGACATCAGGCCTCTGCCTTTGTGTGCCTGCTGTGCCTTCCTGCCCGCCCTGTTTCTTCATTTCCAGTGTGTATGCCAGTCACTACTGTTCTGGAGACAGGAAGGATACATATATGTGTACATGTATGGAGAAAACTAATTTACAGATATATCTACTGGGGCTGTAAGGGATTACTCTCACCGCCTTGGACTCCCAAGTAGGTGAGAATTGAAGATTATAGGAGGGTCTTTTGAGTGGTTGGTGTAGATTTTCAGGGACATGGTTAAAGACTAACTTCTTGGTCTTCATGAGTTTTCATTACATCTCTTCTCTGACTTTTCTTGTCTGATTCCTTAATTTGGGTTCATACCTAAACTTTTTAACTTAAAAATTCTCACAATTAACTTTTTAAGCTTAAAAAGAAGAAAAAGCTTTTCCTTAAAGGAGCACTGGACTGGAACATGAAATACTTGGGTTCTGCCATTAACCCGCAGTGTGAGTTTGGGCAAGTTTTTTCATCTATCCAGGCCCACTTTCTTCATTTGCCAAAGAGGGATAGCTTTGCAAATGGCCAAGGTTCCTTCAAGCTCTGACTTCTGCCTCTTGATGTTGGCACTTCATGAAGAAGTGACTGTCCTTACGTGGAAAGCCAGCCACAGGATTTCTAGTTTGCATTTCTCCTGAGATTTTAGTATAGAGATGGCTGCTACCCAGGTTACTGTTCAGAATGGTATGTTCTTTGCCAGGGTATTCTTTCCAGAGGAGAAAAGACAATGAGGGTGCATGGAAATTTTTCTTAAGGATATAAGTGTGAAACGTATTATCTAGTATATTTACCATGGCAAGATGATTTACATATAAAAAACAGGCTGTTCCCACAACAAAGCAATAATGTTTATATTTGGTTTTGATTTGCAGGTTTTTTAAAGGAAGTTTGAGAAGCTTTAACCTTAGTGCAGAGTATTCTAAAACCCAATGAGAAATATCTTTAGTAGCTAATCATATTCTCCATTAATAAGAGCAAAAAATTTGGATTCCAATCTAAGTCTTAATCTTTTGATCACTGCTATTTCTGTTGGCTATTTAGTGCAGCTTAGCTACCAACATAGTTTTTACTTAGATTATTGCCCGTTTTATGGCCTCATGTATTTTGTATGTATATATTTTATATATATGAAAAAATATACATATCTTTTATAATGAAAGATCAGATAAAAGCTATTATGAAATTGAATGCACAAAATGTTTTTATTACTCTAAGCAAATAAGTTAAATCTCATTTTCCATTAGACAGTACCTCAGCTCATTTATACATACAGTAGTTCACTGGTTTGAGTACACAATGAACAACTGAAAAAATGATCCATTTCCATCATTAATCTGATACTCTTGGGCAAAAAAGTCCAAACTCCCTATTAGAATACAGGTGGTAGCAATCAAAAAGAATTTTTTGATACCTCCCACTAACATTTTAAGATTAGAACTTAACCTTGAAATACATTCTGGACATAGTAACAAATAGTAACAGAAAATGGCATTTTAAAATGGTATCATATTTCTTCTGTAAACTCAAAGTGATTTCTGTATGGGGAACCTGCTGACCAGAAAATTAAATTAGAATTTTGTACATCCTCAGATGTCCAAATACAGTTAAAGGACCATCCCCATCCCCAAAAAGAAAGAGAAGCATGTTTTCTCTCTTTTTACAGATATCAACACACATGGTATGTTCTCACAATTTTTATGAAGTGAGATAGTAAACAAGGGTAAGTAGCCAATAGTGGCAGGGCTAGATATACCTCAGATTCTGAGTGCAACAAGGCTAAGCCCCTTTAATCCATGCAAAGAACTTTCATGCATATGGTTTAGTGCATATAATATGATTATAGAATCAGGAAGTTCTTTAACATTTTGCTCTTTACTGGGCAAGTTAATTCACCCAGCATATTCTGAGTAGTGACAGCATTTTTTACGAAGCCTATGATTCGCTTTCATGTTAATAATTCCTCAAAAACACTAAGCATTACATTGTAAAGTCCCAGTGCTAATTAAATGGAACATTTGCCTTTTCTAGATATTTTACAGGTTTACTTACAAAACTGAGCATGTGTATATTTATTTTTAAAGCTCAAATATTGACACTTGCAGAAGTTATGCCTATAAGCAGTTGAACGTATAAAGCAGGTTTTAATAAAATGTAAAAAAAAAAGACACTTCATTGCAGATACATTGCATTTTATTCAAAGCTAAGTTCCCATAGCAGTGTAATCCTCTCTTTCATAAATTAGCCATAATGTCTCTAGTTCGTGATTAGGGTATTCATCCCTTTACTCTCTTTATATGTAAATGGATAACATTAGAATCCTAATAGACACACTGGATAAAGTGTTGTACAGGGCCATTTTGGGGCCAAGCAACAGTAAATATTTGAAAGGTAAAGTAAATACCTAGAAATTTTAGTTTTGTTGAATGACAGTGAAACAAAACTTGCTAATGTGAATGTGAAGATAGGAAAAAAATGTAAAATTGTTTCTGCTTATCTCCCATGCAAGACTTCTCAGTGATGATATCTTACTCTGTTTCTTATGCATTCAAATTCATCTGTGGATTTTGTTCTTTTGAAAAAATATATCTGTACAGCCTTCTTTAAGTTACCAAATTCCTGAAAGTAATACATCTTTCCCCCCCATATTCTCTCCATTGCATAAGCATGAGGTGTACAGAGCAATGCAAGAATAGGTGATTCCAGTCCAAGGTAAGAAAATAGAACAGATTTTCTTGGTTGTGAATTTTCAGATGTGCACAGTGGTAGCAACAGTAGATACCTCAGAGAATCCAGGGACACTAGAGGTTGAGCAGCAGGCTGCTAAGTGATTCAAAAGACTGGCTAGTAACACTGTTCTGTACTGGGTGCAGGCCGCTATTTTAACCATGCAGCTTCTGTGGCTCATGCATTGCCTTATGATCTGTAGTCCTTTTTGCTGTAGGGCTTGTTGCGTAATATGTTATCAATCTCATTTACCACATGTGATGTCATCTTTGGGAGAACCTGAAAGCAAGAGGAGAAGTACAAAGGATGCGGTTAGTACTGTTGGTCATTTGTTGTTGGTTTGTGATCTGTATTAAGCAAAGTCGTCTAGACTTGTATACGTTCATAAACCACAGCTGGAATGAATGTAAGCTTCTTGAGGTCAGGAGCCTTGTTTGCTGACTGTGTAAATTAAGGCATAAGGTATAACTGAAGGCTCATAGAAATATAATACAAGCCACATTTGGAATTTTAAATTTTCTAGTGGCTACCTTAAAGAGGTAAAAGGAAACAGGTGAAATTAATACATGTTTTTACTCATTATATCCAAAGCATCATTTCAACTTGTAATCAGTATAGAAAATGAGATCCTTTATATATTCTTTTGTACTAGGCTTTCAAATCTTACGAGCATTTTATACTTCACATTTCCATTGAGACTAACCACCTTTTATGCACTCAGTAGCAACATGTGCACAAAGATGCATGAAGACTAGAAGCTACGGTGTAGACAGCACAGGTCTAGAGACTAAGTAGAGATTCATTCTGACTGGTGGTCAGAACTCCATTGAAGGATGGCCAGGGTTTGACAGGCATCCCAGGTAGATGGAATAGTATGAAAAAGTGCAATGGAGTGACATACAAGTATAGAGCGAGTAGTGGAGGTGTGGGGATGGTAAGAACAGGGGTAGGGAAATTGGGGTAAAGAGTAGAAAGTCTTCGTGATCATGGTATCTCCCCTGCCAGATGAGTGTAAGAATGGAAAGTCCTGAATGCCATTTTATGGAGTTGGAACTTTATTCTGTAGGCGTGGGGAACCTCTCAGGACTTCTGATCTGGGCGTAACACCATCAGACACCTGGAGGTAATTTGAGGGATGAGTTGGAGGAGGTTGGGGAACACAGATGGTTAGATGTGTATTGCAATCTAAGCCAGAGACAAAAAGGGCCTTAACTAGGCTAGAGGCAATGGAGTAGGAAAGGAGAGTAGATCTGGGAGACATTTTGGAGGATGGTGGTGGTTTCAAGACTGAGTGGCTAGCAGGATATTGGTGTAAATTATTGAAATTGGAAACTAAAGGAGAAGTAGTTTGGGGGATAAGAAATTTGGAGTAAGGTGTGTTGCATGTAACACATTAACTGCTACGTGAGTTGTATTTAACTCACCCTAGTTTTGAGCCCAGGGCCTCATAAAGCATGTGTAACTCACATCTCTTCACCTTGGGAGCCATGAGAACTACCTTTCAAGTTGCATATAACTCATGCACAGAAAACAAAAATAAAAAATTTTTCATTAAATTAGAAAGGATCATTTTGTTTTTGAAGTTTTTATTCTATTTTTGTAATAAAACACCATGGCCCCAAGCAAAAATTTTTTCCTAGTGTGGCAGTCCGTATGTTAAGGTGCCTATAGGATTACCCATGTAGAAATGACTTGTCGGCGCTGAAGTGCAGCTGTGGACTTCAGCGGTCGCAGGAAGACTGGAGTTGAGGATTTTTGAGTAATTTCCAGGAACACACTAATTGAAGCCCCTGGGAAAAGATGAGCTCATCCAGGGCTAGTTCTGAGAAGTGGGCCAAGGGCACACATTACACTGAGAGACAAGGGACAAAGGCAGACGTTCATGCTGGAATAGTCTAACCCTCTGTAGAGACTGTGGTGAAATACAATTCTGACGACCAGTGCTGAGGTTTCAGCCTCACCCTTCCTTTGCTGCAGTCGTGTTGGCCAAAGTGACCTTGTCTCCACTCAGCTGCTATCCTCAGAAGCCTTAGGCATTGGCAGAACAGTAGAGCTACTCAGCCTGGGAAACTTTTGCCTGGTTAACATTTTTTTATCCGAAGCTAAAAGAGGAATTTGATTTCCCACTAGCTCTGGAGTCTCAGGGTTTAAACGGCTAATGTGTTATTGACAATGAGATTGAAATCTAGAAATTGGAATTGTTGGAGGTTTTGTATCTAAAATGCACTGCGTTATCTATTTAAGGAGCAAAATTCTTCATTATACCAAAATAAATTTATAGAAAGAAGATTTAAACATTAAAATGATGAAACCATAAAGTACTCGAATAAAAAAATAGTGTTGCAAGACCAAAATTTTCAAGAGAAGCTATACTTCTAGAATTTTATATGAAATCACCCAGTTTTTTTAATGTTGACAACTATTTTAAAACATTTTAAGCTACTACAGATTAAGAAAACACTCCACAGGCTACCCAGTTTTGCAAACTTGGTGTTATATTTCCTGGAATAATTGGTGGGGTAAGGGACATCTGGCTAGTGTTGCTGGGGCTGGCAGGGTATTAGGGAAGTCCTTCTGGGATTGGGTCACTATTGATCTAGACTTTGGGGACAGTAGGATTTTGCCAGCCTGGGGTAGTGGTCACTTTGCAGACAGAGGACCACTGTTACATCTGGAGATCTGAGTGTGTGTGGTGGCTGGAGATTAGGGTTCTGGGAGGGGAGATGGGGGCTGTGAGGTCTGGATGTGGAGGGCCTGACTGCTGAGGAGCCTGGACTTCCCTGAGTGGGTGACAGGGAGCCTCAGAAAGGGGTTAAGGCTGACGGTAGGGGGAGGCAATTTTGTCCACCTTTTTAGGCAGAAGGGAGGAACATGGGGACCTGTGTAGGTGATGGTGGGCTGCCAACAGCTGTGGTTTCTCCTCTGTAGTCTCTCCCACCTGTTGAGGCTCTGATTTATACACACTCTGATGTTTGCACACCTAGACACACTGCATCCGTTGGAGCAGCTGTCTTCTCAGCCTACTAGAAATTTCCTTTTTTTATACCAGCTGGAACTCCATGCTTTCCATCCTTCTGCAGACAATCCCACCACTGCTGGGCACTTCTAGCCACCCAGTCTGCTTTTAGCCACATCACGGGGCCCAATCATAGCTTGTCTAGGGTGGACTTTTCAGTGCTGGGTGTGGAGTAGAAAGGGGGAGGGTTGGCAAGCCCCCGTGGTAGCAGCCTTGCTGCTTGGATAGTATTCCTTTTAGGGTGGATAACAGCCCCATCCTGTTACCAGCTAGAGCCTTGCTAGGGAGGAAATGCTTGGGGAAGAAAACTGACTAAAGAGCTTTCCTCTGAAATATGTCCCCTTCCCCCTCAGCTGCCTGGCCTACTCCCTCGGTCTATAAAGCTCAGCCCAGGAGTTACCTGTTTATGCCATCCCCAGGCAGTGTGACCTCCTCCTGGGATGGCAGTGATCTCCCTGTATTAATACAGTAGGAATCCTTAATTCCTCCCTTTTCCTGCCAAACCATGTCGTCTCTCTCTTCCAAACCCGTGGAATCCACCCAGTTCTCCCCACCTCCGAGGCCACCACCCTAGTTGAAGCCACCATCACCTCTCGCCTGGACCATTGCCCTTGCCCTTCATTCTGCTTTCCACACGGCAGCCACAGTGATCTTTAAACATCCAAATAGGAGCATGGCATGGCCCTCCTCCTAAAACCCTGCAAAGGATTGCTCACACGTAGAGTAAAGCCTGACCCCTGTGGTGTCCTGTGAGATCTGGCCCCTGCCTGCCTCTCCACTTCAGTGCATCTGCTGTCCCCTTTGTTCACCACATGTTGGCCACACTAGCCCGAGGCTGGAAGTTCCTTCCCCTCTCGGGCCTTTGCACTGCTCTTCCCTGTGCCTGGAATGTGCTTTCCTCCTTCCCACGCTGTGTGAAGGCACGTGGATAATTGTGAAGGCCTCGGAATAAACATACTCCAGGGGGGCCTTTTGCAAAGATGTTATTTAAAATAGGCCCACCCATTCTCAATTAGTCTATTACAACATCCTATTAATTTTCTTAATAGCCCTTTTCAAAATCTGAAATTATTTTGTATGTTTGTTTATCTGTCTCCTACTGAAATGTAACCCCCTTGAAGGTTGGGCAATGTCTTTCTTGTTTCCTGTGGTATCTCCAGTGCCTGGTACATAGTTGGCACTCAGAGATCTGCTGAACGAATTAAGGGACACGGTTCTTAATTCACTTTTTCTCAGCCAGCCCATGAGCTCTTTGAAGGCAGGGTCCTGTTCTTACTCATCCTGGTACTCCCACTGCCTAGCATGGTGCAGCCATGGAATAGGGCTCCGTAAATATTGGTGGAATTGAAATCATTGGATTGAATTTCAGTTCTTTGGTGTACCAACTCTTCCCTCTCTCATCATTACTGTGTAGCCTTATCTTTTCCCAGAGCATAAGTGAAAATAAGAGAAAGTGGGGTGGCATTCATAAAAGGGGCTTGGCACACAGTAGGTTGGCAATCAATGTTTGTGGAAAGAAAAAGTGAATAAATGATGTATGTGTATTGTCCAAAGACTATTACATTTCATGCAAGTTATTAAGCAGGCATTTATGGTCAGGATGGGGAAGTCAGTTGCCAGGTGTAACACTGGAATGCCCTGTCCCACAGAAACAAATCGTCCTGAGAAGTGAGCTCTGGGAACATTGCCTGTCAATATCTGGGTCCATCTACTGTGAAAGTTTTCTATTGCTTCTTAGGCTTTTGTTCTCCCTCCCCTCACACCCATAGAAGGACAGAGGTGGGGAGAGATGGGGCACTGCTTGGAGATGTCTTCAAAGGCACCATGACATTCCCTGGATTTGTTGGAAAGGGCTGCAGTACTTGCCTGAATGGCACCAAGGTTTTCAATGAGCTGTTCAGGAGTAGATGATCCCAGGAGCACAGAACTCACACCTTCGTTTCTCAGGCACCACGCTGGGAAGAAAGAACACTGGGTCAGGGTGTCAAAGCACTTCTCATTATTGATTAGCTTCTAAACACCAGCTACAGCTGTTTGTTGCAGCCGAAGTTTTTTTAACTTTGTGGAGGATACAGTGTTTTCTAGGATTAAAAACCCAAGCAGCGCCCCCTATTGTGTAAAAGATTTCATAGCATCTGTGCATTTGAACTGTGGGCTTAGGGTACATCCAGTCAAAGTCTATATTTTGTAAAGACTTCCCCTCCGGAAAGACAATGTTATTCTGTTTCTTTCAGAGCTAAATTTAATACTAATTTTCATGTTACCACCTAAAACCTATATTTATGACTTTGCAGAACTAGTGTTTCTCTGTGCATATTACTCTGACCACATGCTCTGGGTAAGAGTGGACAGAATTTCAGGTCTGGCATGTGTAATTCTTTGCAGAAACATCATTATCATCATTGTTGTCATTACCACCTACAGCTCACTTACTCTTAACATTTTACAGATGAAAAAATTGTTATGAGATTAAGTAACTTGCCTATGGCCAAATAGCTATGTTTTACTGTGCTTGTTAAAGCTGTAGGGATGCTGTTAATAATTAATCACATTAAATATATTCTTTGATTTTTTTTCTGAAGAAAGGATTAAAGTGACAGTCATACACACATACTTAGGTACATGACATTCCCCCCCCTCTATAACCACCTTCCATTTCCATCATTTCTGTTACTGTTAACTACAACTGACATTTCCTTGCCTTCCAACCTCAGAAGGGTCAAGCCACCAACAAATATTCTATTAAATTATTTTATTTGCATAGCCCTTCTCTTGAGCTTTTTATATCATGGATTTACTGTATCTGATATGTCCCAATTCCTGCTATTTCTTAATCCTGGGGTATTTTTTTCTAGAATCAGCACACATTTTATTCCTTTCTCACAGCTACCACATGAATTCTTTTATCTTCAGTTTCTTCATTTATAAGTGGAGATAGTAACAGCAAATCCTCCATTAACACCTGTAAGATAGGGCTAGTAACAGTACACACTTCATAGGATTGTTTCGATCAAGGAGACAAGACCATGAGTGTGGAGTGCCTATCACAGAGGCTGGAAAATATCCCGGCAAGGGAACTGAGAGTCTAAATGCTTTTCTGTCCTACATGTAGCCTCTGGCCACATGTGGCTATTGAGCATGCAAGGTGTGTTTAGCCTGAATTGACATGTGCTGTACATGTAAAATATATCCTGGATTTTGGAGACTTAGTAGAAAGAAAAAGAGGGTAAATATCTCAATAATTTTTCATATTTATTACATTGCTTGAAGTTATATTTTGGTCATATTGGGTTAAATAAAATCCATTATTAAAGTTAATTTCACGTGTTTTAAATTTTTTTTTTAATGTGGCCACTAGAAAATTTAAAATTAAATACAGTTATGTGTTGCTTAATGACAGGGATACTTTCTGAGAAATGCAGTTAGGTGATTTTGTCATTGTGTGAACATCATAGAGTGTAGTGACACAAACCTAGATGCTATAGCTTACTGTATGTCTAAGTTCTATGTAACAGCCTATTGCTCCTGGGCCATCATCCTGGACAGTGTTACTGTACTGAATACTGCAGGCAGTTGTAATACGTGGTATTTGTGTATCTAAACATATAGTTAAACATAAAAAGGGTGCAGTAAAAATATGGTATAGAAGACAAAAAATAGCACACCTGTATAGGGCACTCACCACGAATGGAGCTTGCAGGACGGGAAGTTGCTCTGGTGAGTCAGTGAGTGAGTGGTGAGTGGATGTGAAGGCCTGGGACATTACTGTGCACTATGCTAGACTTTATAAACACTGTACACTTAGGCTACACTAAATTTATAAAAAAAAATTTCTTTTATAATAAATTAACCTTTGCTTACTGTAACTTTTTTGCTTTATAAACTCTTGAATTTTTAAAAAACTTTTTGGCTCTTGTAGTAACACTTAGCTTAAAACAACAACTGCATTGTACAACTATATAAAAATATTTTCTTTATATCCTTATTCTATAAGCATTTTCCTATTTTTAAAAGTTTTTTTAAACTTTTAAAACTTTTTTTGTTAAAAACTAGGACACAAACACACACACATTAGCCTAGGCCTGCACAGAGTCAGGGTCATCAATATCACTGCCTTCCGCCTCCACATCCTGTCCCACTAGGAGTTCTTCGTGCATGGAGCCGCCATCTCCTGTGATCCCAGTGCCTTCTGGAATACCCCTTGAAGGACCTGCCTGAGCCTGTTTTACAGTTAACTTTTTTAAATACGTAGGAGTACACGCTAAAATAATGACAAAAAGTATAGTAAATACATAAACCAGTAACATAGTTGTTTATTATCATTGTCAAGTATTATGAACTATATGTAATTGTATGTGCTAGACTTATATGACTGGCCGTGCATTAGGTTTTTTTACAGCAGCATTACCACAAACGTGTGAGTAATGCGCTGTGCTAGGACTTTAGTATGACCGCAGCGTCACTAGACAATAGGAATTTTTCAGCTGCATTACAATTTTATGGAGCCTCCAACGTATATGTGGTCCCCATTGCCTGAAAGTTCATTATGCAGCCCATGGCTGTATGTGGTTCACACCATCTCTCTCCTCAACAGTGCAGTGCATGTAGTTTTCATTTGTTACCGGTGACCATGAGCTTTGGACTCCACGACATTAGAGGAGCAAGTTTTATGGCCCTCATGAAGCCTCAGGGTGAAGTGACTCCTCTAGGATGGACTTTCTGGATGGCTGTAGCCTTGGGCCTCTGTTGCGGCCCTTTATCTCAGCCTCTCACCAACCCTGGCTTAGCTTCAACACAGACAGAAACTTGAGCCAGAAGAAATGGATGTCCCTATACAATTCACCCCTGACACTTGTGAGGGTGTGTGCATTATCACTGAAATGTTCTCATTTGAACTGTTGTAAGAGAGAAGGGAAGGAAGTAAGTAAAGTCTTTTAGCATGTAAAAAATTCTGGGGAACCACAAATAATTCACGTTATATAGGATGTACCAGAAATTTATGCTTCAGCGATCACTCTACCCCCCCACAATAGACATTTTATCATGATAGGGGTGTGGGTCAGCAATGGAAAACTATATTTTCTGTGATCTCAGCAGAAGTTCCCCCTCCCCTTAGTAATTTCCTTACCAACGGCTAGTTGAGGTAGTGTGCATCCCAGACGCTCAGCAATTGGGGAAAGGTCTTTTAGCTTGTTTTGCTGTTTTCTCCCTTCTTCGCTTACAATTCTTTCCTTCAACCACTGGTAGCACTAGGGATAAGGATAACATTTAAATGTTAATGTCTTGTAAAGATTTGATGTCAAAGATTGTTAATTCAATAAAATATACGAACTTCATGGTGAATTCCTGAATCTTGTTGACTTTGACCTTACGTGTTGCAGTGATAAGATGCCTATGTCATCATGCAAAGAAATGTTCCCCGCGGTCTCCCTCCTTGTTTATTGGCTCAAAACATACTGATTTTGCCTAATATTCACCATTTAAAGTGATCAATATGCACAAAAGTTGTTAAAACCCGGACCCTGACATACAAGCAAGCAATTATATCTTAGTCTTCCAAGTGGAGGAAATGTTATCTCTTATTGGGATAGCCCAATTTTAGAATGTAGAAAAAAAAAAGCATTTACATTTACCAAGGTCTATTATGTTTCCTTTTGTTGAGAAAGCCGGGTGCCAAGCTTTCTACTCAAAGAAAACCATTACCTTACATTCTTGTTTTAACTATCTCTCTCCCTCTTGCCTTCAATTCTCTCCCCATCTCTTATTCTTCCTATAATGGGGCTTCATTGTTAGCTTCCTCAGCTCCTTCCTCGAAGCAGACATGGTATAACTGATAGGTACCGAGTACATTTTTTAAATTTTAGAGTGGGTAAAGACTTTCCCAAATGTGTATTACCTATTGTACAGCTATTGAAACTTAAAAAAGTAAGGAGACTCAAAACAGGAAACTATTCTCTAGAACCTATGCAAAGAGACTGACCTTGATCTGTAGACTACAAAGTGAGACTAATTTCCTAAATATAAAGAGAAGAATCTTTCAGAACTTCTCAATGCCCTACTTTCCAGAAGTACATATGTTACTATGAAACATGGAACAATAGACTCTTCTGTACAAAGCAAGTACTAAGCAGCAACACCCAAAGGAAAAGAATATTTGTAAGAATGTTAGTCTGTGTTAGTGAAAATAATAAAAAAAACATAGCACTGTGTGGCAATGCAGACTTTCTCTGCTGCATGTATTTGCGACATAATTACCATCACAGATCTTCATCTTCCCAAAGGCCTTAGAAAGCCGGGCAACGGTCAGTCTCGGCCATAGACACTCCACCCACATGATTTCAATAGGCTGCTTGCCTTTGTTTTTGAGTATTTTTTCCATCATTCTAAGACAATTTTTCCAAAGAAAAGGGTAACCACATTATGTTTTATTGTGATTTTTGGAATGATTTTGCAGATGTGAAAAAGAGAAGGGCAAGCCGTCCCAGTTCTGTTTGCCTCCTAGATCTCAAAGGCTTGTGGTCTGGCTCTTAATTTGGGAGTTTGCTTGGGCAAATGGCCAAGAGTTTTCCCAGCCTCAGCTCCAGGAAGCCTCGTCTTCCTCCAGAGGAAGAGTGGCCTGGAACATCTCTCCAGGTGTTGGTGCCAGTAATGAACAACGAACACCGTCATCGGGCCCAGGCAGCTCTCCTGGACCAGGGTGCTGGCTACGTCAGAGAGTCCCTGAACTTACTTTTCTGTCCTCAGTGGAAAAACCATCACCAACCCTCACTTAAGTTTTATAACATCTTTCAGGGGACCAATATCTCTCAACGTTATTCAAGCAAACAAAGATTGAAAACTAGTAGCCAACTGCTTTTTGAACAACTGCTTCTCCTTATAACTAGAAGAGTTTCTGACATTTCAGTATATACCACATACGTAAAGAATGGATGATTTATTTTTCATTCTTATGGAACTCCTCCATTTTTGAAATCTTATGTGCAAGATTCTTTTTCTTAGGATTGGGTTACAAGTTATGTGTGTATATGTATATATGTGTGTGTGTTATACACACACCCCCTGCATAATGAGAGAATTCTGTAAGTAAAAAACATCAAGCATTCATTTATTGAGTTTCTCTCTCTGCACCCGCAACACCGTAAATCTCATTGTCACTTTAATCACTGGAAAATACAAGTAGGTTAGGGTTTTTTAAAAGTATGTGCATTATTTTTATACTGCTTTCCTCACACCAAAGGAAACAAACATGTTTTGGAAATAAACAGCTTTAACTGCTTTGCAAATGGAAAAATATTAGCACAGGGAGGAGATGAGGCTTAATTAAAATATTAATTAAATATGGAAGCAAACCAGTGCTTTTGTAAGAAGGTTGGTGGTGGGTGTGGTTGTGGCAATAATAAAACCAGCTTGCTGACTAGGTGGTAATCCGTGAATCAAAAGATGAAATCTGTTTCACCCCTATTCTACCCCACTGCGCTGTGATGATTTGATTACATGTTGGTCTTCCTTTCTAAACTGAGCAGATGGAAGGCAGGGACGGCTTGTTGTATGTCACCATCTCCAGTCCTGACACTTGTGGCTGGTAGTGGGGCTCAGCTAAAATGGTGGTGAGGGAGGAGTCGGGGAAACCAGAGTTCCAAAGGGTCAGAATAAATCTCTTCAGTTTTTCAGATTGGTGATGACACCCCCTCCTCAATGCAGTCTGGCTTTGCCAGCAGTCCTGTGAGACCCCACAGAACTTGTGGATTCCATGTTATTTCATAATTCACCCCATTCACACATCTGTGTCTCTCTTATAAGTCCTTGAGCTACTCTGTGAGGGTTAAGACTGTCCCATTCATCCCTGTATTCTCACACCCAGCACAAAGTCTGAGTGTTCTCAGTCAATATTTGTCAAAGGCACAACTGAATGAGCTTTTCTCCACAGATTAGTGGGCTATTAGTTTTATATATGTTACAAAATTCTCTAAAATTTCCTAAAGCCTATTTCCTTGCCCTCCTCCAAAGCTGTGACCATTATCTATGTGTCTCCATTTTATAGGCAATGATATTGGGGTGGGAATAGTCTGTGAGACTTGCCCCAAGGCCACTCACTGTCTATTAGTTAATCCTGGATTAGAACTCAGGCAGAAACTGGAGCCATGGACACAATCAGTCACGTTTCACCTCTGGACCTTGTCTAGAATAATTTAGCATCAAGACCATTGACTATTTCTACTTAAACCTCCAAGTGATTCAAAATAACAAAGACTTCAGTATTGAAGTGGAAATACGTAGGTAAAATAGTAGAGTTAAAAAATTGCCTTCTAAAATTTCAGCATAATGTGCAGTATTCTTATTTTCTTTCTTGTTTAAAAATTTGAGAATATTATGGGAACATAAATGCTTTGGTTACATGAATTACTTTTGTACAGTTTGAGTCAAAGTTATAAGTGTGCCCATTACCCAGATAGTGTGCACTGTACCTGTTAGGTGTGAATTTACCCCTCCCCCCTCCCCATTCCCACCTGTTTGATTTCTGATGAGTGTTACTTCCATATGTGCCTGTAAGTGTTGATTGATTAGTTCCAATTTAATGGTGAGTACATGTGGTGTTTGTTTTTCCATTCTTACAATAATTCACTTAGAAGAATGGTCTCCAGCTCCATCCAGGTTATATAAGAGGTATTAGTTCACCATTTTTGCATAGCTGAGTAGTACTCCATGGTATACATATACCACATTTTATTAATCCACTCTTGTATTGATGGCCACTTGGGTTGTTTCCAAATCTTTTTGATTGTGAATTGTGCTGCTATAAATATTTGAGTGCAAGTGTCATTTTTATAATATGTCTTTTTTTCCTTTGGGTAAATATCCAGTAAGGGGATTGCTAGATCAAATGGTAGTTCTACTTTTAATTCTTTGAGGTATCCCCATCCTACTTTCTACAGAGGTTGAATTAATTTTCAGTCTCACCAACAGTGTATAAGTGTTCATTTCTATCCGCATCCATGCCGGCATCTGTTGTTTTGGACTTTTTGATAAAAGCCATTCTCACTGGAGTTGTGTAATATCTCATTTTGGTTTTGATGTGCATTTTCCTGATGATTAGAGATGTTGAGAATTTCTTCATATGTTTATTGACCATTGGTCTATCTTCTTTTGAAAAGCTTCTGTTCATGTCTTTTGCACATTTTTTAATGGGGTTGTTTGATATTTCCTTGCTGATTTCCTTGAGTTCTTTGTAGATTCTCATTAGTATCCCTTTATTGGATATATAACATGCAAATATTTTCTCCCATTCTGCAAGTTGTCTATTCACTCTATTTATTGTGTCCTTGGCTGTGCAGAAGACTTTTAATTTAATCAGGTCCCATTTATTTATTTTTGTTGTTGCTGTGATTGCCTTTGGGTTCTTCTTCATAAATTCTTTGCCTAGGCCAATATCTATAAGACTTTTTCTAGCCTCTTCTTCTAGAATTCTTATAGTTTCATACCTTAGGTTTAAGTCTGTTATCTACCACGATTTATATGTTAGTCTGTTATCTCATCACGAGTGGTGAGAGTTGAGGATCCTGTCTTAGTCTTCTACATGTGGCTATCTAATTTTCCCAGCACCATTTATTGAATAGGGATTCTTTTCCCCTGTGTATGTTGTCTGCTTTGTCAAAGATCAGATGGCAATATAAGGATGGTTTTATATCTGAGTTCTCTGTTCTGATCCATTGGGCTATATCTCTGTTCTCATGCCAGTACCATGCTGTTTTGGTTACTATAACCTTGTAGCATACCTTGAAGTCTGGTAAAGTGATGCCTCCCAATTTGTTCTTTTTGCTTAAGGTTGCTTTGGCTATTCAGGATCTTTTCTGGTTCCATACAAAGCATAGAATTATTTTTTCTGCATAAAATGACATTGGTATTTTAATGGGGATTGCATTGAATCTGTAAATCACTTTGGATAGTATAGACATTTTAACAATGTTGATTCTGCTGATCCTTGAGCATGATATGTTTTTGCATTTGTTTGAATCCTCTGCAATTTCCTTCCTCAGTGATTTGTAGTTCTCCTTGTAGGTCTTTCACCTTTTTGGTTAAATATATTCCTAGGTATTTTATTTTCTTTGTTGCTATTGTGAAAGACATTGAGTCTTTGATTTGATTCTCAGCTTGACTGTTGGTGTATAGGAATGCTACTGATTTGTGTACATTGTTTTTGTAACCTGAGACTTTGCTGAATTTATTTATCAAATCCAGGAGTCTCTTGACGGAATGTATGGGGTTTTCTAGCTATAAGATCATATCATCAGCAAAGAATGATAGTTTGACTTCTTTCCCTAGATGGATACCCTTGACTTCCTCCTTTTGCCTGATTTCTCTGGCTAGCACTTCCAGTACTATGTTGAACAGAAGTGGTGACAGTGGGCAACCTTGTCCGGTTCCAGTTCTAAGCGGGAATGCTTTCAATTTTTCCCCATTCAGTATGATGTTGGCTGTGGGTTTGTCACATATGGCTTTTATAATATTGAGGTATTTTCCACCTATGCCTATTTTCTTAAATGTTTTTATAAAAGAAGAAGAAAGGCCTGAGCCCCACTGTCTGTGGAAGCCTCAGTGTGGTGGCTTAATTGTCTCTTTCAATACCATGGGTGGGAGAGGGGAAGGGGAGGAAATAAATTTGTTTGGAGGAGTGCTAGCACTCTGGTAGTCTCCTACCCTCTCTCCAGGAGGCAGTCCATCCAGAATGTCCAGGCTCTGGAGTCACACAGACCACCCAGGACACACTGACCTCTGTGGCCCCTGTAGTCTGGGCCAAAGTTGGGAAATGTCTGTGTGGGAATGAGAGGACAAAACCTGAGGAGTTCAAGCCCCCTGGGAGGGACAAAGGTGCATGGTGGGTAGAGAAGCAATATGGTACCTGCCGTCCTGGCTTGAGTCTGTGGGGGTGGGAAGTGCCCCAGGGGACTAAGAACCTGCTGCCCTGTCCACAAGAAGTTCCCAGCTCACTGGTGGCAACAGCCTCTGGACTTGTGTGGGCAGAAAGTCTCTCCAGCAAGCTTGGGAACTCACCGACTATCAGAGATGTGAGGGAGGGAGAAACAAACTGCTCCACCTACCCTTCTCGCTGGACTCCAAGCCTCTAGGGGGTTGATCTTTGCTGATACCTTTCTCCTTGTTCTGCACTGCAACTTCTCCCCATGGAGTCTCCCAAAGGCTCTAGCACCATTCCTTCAGACCCACATCTGATCTATGTTTGTCTGTTTGTTTTTTCTCTTTCATCTAAAACTTCTCCTTCTTACTGAGACACTCTGGCAACTGTTGTCTCTGGTCAGCCATCTTGCTCAGAACCATCCAACATCCTTATTTTCTTAATGTGAACACTTGGAGTACTTGGACCACCCCTCTCCCCTAACTTTGATTCACCAAGGTGTGCATGCTCCTTATTTTCCTTTGACAAAGGGGTACATATTTTTATAATTTTTCTAGAAAGCATTTTGCTAACAACAGGGAAGAACTGTTAGTGCATTTTATTGCACTATTCATTTCTACTTAAAATTTCTGATTAAAAATTACACACCTGGTTTCTCAATCAGACTTCACTAATCTTTTGTTATGGTTCATTGAATTTATTCAACTAACATTTACTGAGTACCTATTATGTTTCAGGCTCTGTGATGAGTTAGATGAGAAAGTTTCAGTTTCTGTCTTGGAGGTATTCACCAATCATTATGTAGTAACTGGAGAAGTGTTTTGTAGTCGGGGTGCCTCCCCCTTCAATGATTTCATCACAAGCCATGTTTGTACTGCCATCTTATGGAAAACACCCAAACAAAGTGGTGCATGGCCTGAGGAGAGCATAGTACCTCAAACTTTTGGTCACTGTCATTGGTCTCATCTGTCAGTGCATGACCCAAAGTTGGCCAATCTTTTCTGGATTGAAGCTGGTAAAGAAAAGGTCTCTTTTCTCTCATGTTACATGCCTTTAAGAATGTAGGCCTGCAACCACCAGTTTTTCTGCTTCTGGTCTCATAGAGAAGACTCATTTTAGTAGAAGAAAGTGATGCCCACATGCAGAGAGAAATAGAGGAGATGCATGGTCCTGACAATGTTCAAGTCCAAGGATGGAGTCGCTACAGAGGCCAGCCCCACTCCATCCTTCCCAAGGATTATCTATGTGAACCAGTAGAGTCCCCCTTCTTTGATTAGATTAGTTTCACTGAGTTCTGTTACTTGTAACCAGAGAATTCTAAGACTCTATAAGAAGTGTTTATGGAACAATAGAGAAGCTGCCAAAACTCAGTTTTATAACGTTAGGGCAGTCTTCACAGAGGTGAAGACAACCAAGCTTTGTCTTTAGAGATGAGGAAGGGTTCCACAGGAGGATGAAAAGAAGGATGTTTCTGGGAGGCAAAGGAGAGTACAGTGCATTTGTGTAGAAAACAAAGTAGTATGATATGGGGAGAGACAAGAATGGAAAAGTTGGCACAGCTTCAATTCCAAGGGGATTTCCCTGAATGCTTTGTTGTGGAGTTTGGGCTTTGTCCTATAAGCAATGATTGGGAAGTCACTAAAAGATTTTAACCAGGGTTATGATATGGTCAGATTAATATTTTATAAAGATAATTGGTTCACAGTGGGGGTTACTGAGAAAAGTGAAGGAAATCAGAGAGACCAGATAGGAGGCTACTGCAGTAAACCTGTTAAGAAATAATGAAGATGTAAATAAGGGCTCCGAGGGGATGGACCTTAGAGTCAAGATGTGGTCTGGAGGATTTGGTGCCTTGTACAGGAGAGGAAGGAAAGGAGGCAGTGGGAGAAAATGCCTTGGCTTTTGACTGAGATGACCAGATGGATGGGTGAGGCACGATTAACCAAGAAGGAAGGGCAGGTTCTGGTGGTGAGGATAGATTCCATGGGTATGACTGATGCCCATGGGACATCTGCTTGGGGATGTCTAATAGACAAGAAGAAGTGGTGTTGTGCTGCTCAGCAATGAAGTCAGAGCTGATGATACAAATTTGTAAGTCACTGTGAGAATGGTGAGGCCAAATAAGGAGGCCCAGAAAATTCCTGGGGTAGTATTACTTCCCGAAAGAGCCCTAGATAAGTATTTTTCATACTGAGTTAATTTATCCATCAACTGCAGTACAATATTTACAATAAACACAAAATATCAGCATCTTAATTTTATTGGTATAACAACAGCCAATGCAAAACACAAACCATATTCTATTTTAGGGGAAGGTGAACATTGCCAACTCATTTATCTGCTTGCCCAGCTATCTATCTTTTTTATTATTATTTTTAGTAGCATCCTCATTCACTTCTAAGGTTGCCTTGATATTTGCCTCCTTTATTTTTTATTTTTTGCTCTGCTAACTCTACTTAAGTGGCTTTCCTAAGTGCATATATGTTTCTCCAAAAACACTCAGGTGGATAATTTAGAGCCTTGAGAGTCTGCAGAGCTCTAAAGAAGCATGCCTTGTGATCAGTTGAGAGCTCTTTCATCTGTTGAGAGCTCTTAATGTTTATTGTTAAGGATGTTCCAGTAGATACTGAGTTGACTTTATAAAAATCAACAATAGAAATATTTCCCAAGCTGCTTTTCTGCTTTTGGGCTGAGCCATCTTCAAACAATTTGTGTATGTGTATGTCTCTCTCTCTTTCTCCTTCTCTCTCTCCCTCCTTTTCTTAGTGGATTTGTGAAAGCTTTTTTCAGCTGTTTGCAAGCTTTTTCTAGTGATGGAGGTTAGACAATCATACACTCCAACTATAGCATAGCTACTTCTTCCTCCTTTAAAAACCTGAGTTTGAAGGGAAACATATTTGATGTCTTTGGGAGAGATAATTAGCGAGATAATTAGCTGAGAGCCAGGAGACCTATGTGCTAATATTAACTTTATTTTTTATGAGTTTATAGTTTTGTATTATTATTTAACGTCTTTGTGCTTTAGTTTTTGAATCTGGAAAAGGTCTACCCTCTTATAAGGTTAGTGTGAGAACAAACACCCAGCATATATGGAAGTGCTTTGCATTTTTCAGCAAGACTCTGAAAGAATATATGGCAATATGCTTAGCTACAACTAAAAGCCACTTGTATCCATTTCTGTTTGTGAGGCTAAAAAAAAAAAAAAATGAGATAAATGAAAACACTTAGCCCAGTGCTTCGCTCACAGTGGGTGCTCAGTAAAATTGCAATTCTCAATGCTTCCATTTCTTCATCTCTTCCTTCTTCACTCCCTTCTTGCCTTCCTTCCTTTATACCTTAAAATGCTTTTAGTTTGTTTTTGCTGACTTGTTTAGACTTGGTTCAGAACAATTTTCAGGAGCAAGACCTTATTTAATATTCTAGAATAATTGTTTTTTTGTGGATAATACAAAACCAGATATAGGACCATGTCAGCATGCTTTAGGGGATATTTATGTTGATTATTCTAGAGAACAAACAAGCTAACAGCTCAACTCTTACAGGCAAAAAGCAAAAGCAAAGTGAAAGCTCTAAATCCTTGAGAAGATTCTGAGTAGGGAAGCCCACAATGGTTCCAGCCACACTGATTAAAGTGTTGGTGGTTTGGACTTGACTTAAGCTATTTTCCCGATAACTTAGTGCTGATGGAAAGAGGCTGTGTCAGACTTACGCTTCCTCTTAAGAGGATTTTGGCTTGTCTGAATTTTTTAAAATGCCTGTATTCTCTCTCCCTTGACATTGCAGAGTAATTTATAATTCTAATGTTATTACACATTCTCTCAAGTTTTTAAGAACAGGCATGTTGTTATTAGTAAGGAGAGATGTTTGGAGTACTCTCCCAATAAAGTCATCAAGATGTCCTGAATGGAAGTAACTTTGTGGATGTCTTGAATATCTTTCTGCTTCAGAGCAGAATTTAAACTATAAAACTTAGGCCAGAGTTGATCTCCACAAACGCCAGTCATAGAGCCCTAGTGATAGAGGCTTTGCTGTGTATCTGTGTACGGGTCTCCGGAGGCCCTCCCTCCTCACTCCCGCCACCCCTCCCCCCGCCCCAACACACAACAAAAAGTGTCAATCAACCTCAAGCCACGCCCAACTACAACTGTTTGCCTCATATGGATTAAGCCTCTATGGCTTAAATTTTGTTTTGTCAAGAAAAGGAATATTAGATTCTCTTACACAGAAAAGGAGTTTACATTTTGTCAGTTTCAAACAAAGGATGGAATTCTTTCTTTAATATAAGAATAAATGGCAGTGTAGAGAGTTGAGCCCTATAAGTCCAACCAAGTCATTGGGCGCTTTCCCCCCGTCCCCCGAGGAAGAGAATTTTCTACACAGGCAGGTTATGAGGAGCTGACTGATGCGTGGCTACGAACAGAGACCTGCAGAAGGCTCCGGGGAGCCTGCCAGAGGCCACTGGCCCGGCCAAGGGGCTGCCTGCCTGAGCCGGGAAGCTCCAGCCTGCTGCAGGGCTGTTCTAGTCAATCTTCTTCCCTTCCTCCCACTCCCAGACTTTTTTCTAGAGATTGAGAAAAATACCTTCAGTGAAGCCCTGGAACTTTCTGGCACCCCGTTTCCATATTTTCCTGAGATGATTCCACAGGCAAGTGGAGACCATGTCATTGCGCCAACCCCTACAGGAGAAAATATCTTGAAAGTTGCTTGTGCAAATTGGGATCAAAAGTGTGAGGGCGGCGGTGGTGTTTAAATGGAATTTGGTTAGTTATAGGGAAAAGCTGGCCAGATAAATGAGTTAATACCAGCATACATCTTTCCATTACAATTTAGGGACTTACAAATTGTGTTTCATTCTTTTATTAACCAGTTAAATATGCACGGTCATTTCTTGGGAGTGGGCCATATAAAGAAGCCTCAAAATGTGGCTTATCCGTGATTTTTTGATGTCCAAAATTCATGCTTTTTTTTTTTTTTTTAATGCTCCTCTACTTGCACAAAAATTCAGTGCTTTGCTTATCTATTCAGTTCCTAACGTGGTGTCTGGCACAGAGCAGGAGCACATGCTTAGTACATAATAAACATTCAATGTGTGGTAGCAATAATAACAATTACTATTACTGTTGAATTTTTATCTTTTCCCCCTTTACCAGCATTTTCTTACTCATGTGAACCTCTGTTTCACAGGAAGAAAATTATCTCTGGAAACTTTTGATAAATAAACTTGAAAATGTGGCTTATTCGTGTTTTTCTACCACCCAAATTTCTAATGTACATGTTGTATATATATTTTTTCTCTCTGAAAGCATTAGTTTTACCTACACAAAACATATAGTGCCCAGTTTGTTAGTTATTGTTGAATTTCCCATATCTAACTCAGTGCCAGGCCCAGACTAGGAGATATAGATGTATATATCCATGATTTTTTGAAAAGGCTGTTCACTCAAAGATGCATGCTTTGGCTAGAGCAAGCACCTATGAAAAATTAGTTTATAAATTGATTCTTCCCTTCATCTTGTATGCATTTTTTGAACATCTGCTGAGTATAGCTTATATATCAGTTATAACTTACAACTCTTCTTGGCTTTCATCAGTGATATCTGCAGGCTAAATACATACACATTTAATTCTGCTACAGTCTCTGGAATTCTGAGTTCTTATAATCCCTCTGTTAATTATGGTCATTTAGGAAAGCATTTCAGTAACACCTTTTTCAGAATCAATGATTCTCTTATTGTTAAAAATACTCAGTAGATTTGATTTTGAAGATTACCTATTTTATGGTAGAGCTCTGGCAGCTGGACCTCCACCTTCTCTCTCTGGAAAAGATGGTACTCAGCTTGTTCACAAACTGGTGGGATCATATTGAACTGTCTTGCTACAGAATAGGCTTCCTAGGGAGAAATGAGATTGCAACTGAATTTATACTGATGAGAAATAGGCATCACTGTGATTTGTACCCATGCAAAATATTCCCTTTAGTGAAATCAGTATAAACCAGGAAACATGTAGGATGCCAAATAATAAGCAAAGTTGTGACCACCAATTTTACTAAAAGCGATACCAAATATGGGAAATATTTATTATTCTTCAGGAGGATTTGGACTGAGTAAAGTCCAGAGCAAATTAGTCAGAGTGTGAATTATGGACTATGATAAAGAAAATGTGGTTTGATTATTTTTAGGTTCCTAAAGAAATAAGACTTAGACTAACATGTAAAAGTGATGTGTAATTATCATGTTATAAACAGTATAGTTATTAGTTAATACAATTTTTTATAAGAAAACTAGAGTTCTCTGTTCATATATCTCATTAGCTGTGAAATTCACTTTACCCTCTTGCCATCAAAGGACATGCTAAAACGTTCTTCCTGTTGGGGACCTACACACTCCCTGTTGTATTCCGAACTGATGAGCTCCAGCTCCAATATCCATCTCTACAATGACGAATTGATCATAGAATTCCAGTGTCACAGTGATTGTGAGAAAGGTTTGCAAAAGATTTTGCAATTTGTGCATGACATCTTAAAAACAATAAGGTACTCAATAGTCATTTTAAAATAGAAATTAAATTACCATGATCTCCATAGCGCTCCACCTTGATGTGCCCCAGTACATTGCCATTCCTTGGTTTATCACATGTGTCATGGCTCGAACAATTTCTATGGAAGGCCAAACAGACAGCATTTTTGTGAGTTACTCTACTTTTCAGAATTATATATTTTCCCCCCTCCCCAAAACTTAGAAGTTTAATGCAATTACTTGTTTGATTAATATAATTACTTAGACATTGGTGACAACATACTAGTCTAACATGAAATATTGATGGTTTGGAGGCTGGTGGTACTTTTGGGTAAACTGACATCCCATTTTCAATTTGCAGCAGCAATACTAAATGATATTAAAACCATAATGACCACTTTAAGTTCTCCTTTTACTTTTACCACTTGATGGTTCCTGGCCTGATCAAGAATACATGATTAACCTCTTTCAGAACTTGGGCACGTGGCTCACCACAGTGAGAAGGAAGAGAAAGCATTTATTTGGATTTTGTAGAATGTAAGGTCATTGAGGGTGGAAGGCCTGTCTTTGCATGTTGGATTTGCAGAGCTGGCCCTCACATAGAGTGGCTGTCTAACAGAGGCGACTCAATAACAATGTGTTTAGCAGAAAGACAAACATATTAAATGCTGAACAAACAGCTGAAACCACAGTGGCTCACAGCCTGCAATGACACACACACCCTGTCCTTGATCACTTTGAACAAAATTTTGTCCTAATACATCCATGTAATTGATTTCCCTGGGCCTGCTCAGGGTCCCACCCAGTGTGCTCATCAGCCTCTTACAGCTTGACATCACATTTCCTTAAACAGGAAAATGAACTGAGCTAATCTGGGCACCAGCTAGATGTGATGCACAACCAGAGAGCATGGAGAGAGAGCCTCAAGTTCAATTTAGTGAAAATTCACAGACAGGGCTGGATTTCTCCTACAGAGCAGGTCAGCTGAGCACCCAGGATGTCAGGTCATCTCACATTTTCAAGGCGTCACAGGCCTCGGGCTTCTCTACGTCTCAGGAATACCTGTCCGTTAAGTGTCCTTCAGAAGGACCAAATCTTTTCTCAAAGTACAGTTGAGGTAGATGTATTCTTATTTTTATTTCTCACGAGCAGGCACTGTCTAAATTGATAGGGGACAGGATTTGGAATGAGACGGCCAGGGTTAGGGTCTTAGCTTCTTTTCTTATTTGGCTTACATAAGCTATTTTAAATTGCCCTTGATTTCTGTTTAGAACTGCTGTTCCCAGCCCCTGGGCTGCAGCCCGGTGTGGTCTGTGGCCTGTTAGGAAAATAGGGCTGCACATCACTGCCTGAATTACCCCCCAGGGCCTCACACCACACACCCCCCTCCCCACCCTCCCCATTTGTGGAAAAATTGTCATTCATGAAACTGGTCCCTGGTGCCAAAAAGGTTGGGAATCGCTGGGACGATGGGAATGCATTCATTCACCATTGTCTGTTCAATAGACCTACAATTTGGTTTATAAGCAAAATATTTTTCTTTCTTGGAGAAAGACTCCCAAATGTCAAATTATTACTCAGCAACTAAAACTATGAAGTTCATTCTCTTTTTATAAAACAAATATGATCTTTAAAAAGTTATGAGGAACTGTTTTTCTTCTCTTTTGTTATACAAATGGAGATGAGTGCCTATGATAAACCTTTCTGGAAGTTGAAGACGATTCTCTGAATCTCTGCCCCAGATGCCTTCTCTACTTGCCCATCCCACCATTTACCACTTCCTTCCTTTCTCTTCACACCCTTTTCTTTCACACTTGGGTGGCCATCCAATAGGCTGTGTTTCTTAGGTGTCTACTGTTCTGGGTGCTGGAGATATTGGGGTGAATCAAGCATGTCTGTAAACACTGAAGAGGTGAACAGAGAGTAAATTGAACCTGGACCTTATCTCTGTCTCTGCAATCACTTAAGATGAGCACAGAACACTTTCCGGTGGCTTAGCCTCAGGGAGTCCCTGAAGGCCTTGCCAAGGGCAATTCAGGCAGGTTGTGCCTCCTTGTACTTGCATTCACTTATTCACCACACAGGTATTAGAGCTTCATATTTGCCAGGCACCACGCCAGTTGCTGGGTTCATCTGTGAGGAAAACAGACACAAAGTTCCTAGACTCAGGGAGTTTAGAATTGAGTGGGGAAGATGGAGAAGTAAACAAGTGAATAATTACAAAATGTAAAGTGTTACGAAGAAAACAAACAGGAAGCTGAGATAGGAAGTGAAAGAGAAGACCTACTTCGTTAGAGCAAGGAAGGTCTCACTGAGGAGTAATGTTTAAACATAAAAAAAAAGAGCCAGGCCTGGGAAGAACATCAGAGGAGCATTATACACAGATGGCACAGCATGTGCAAAGGCCTTGAGTCAGGACAGAGCTCAGTGAGTTCCAGCAATCAGCCTCCTCCATTGTGGCAGAATCCCAGTAAGGATGGAGGACAGGGGTACAGGATGAAGTTGGCAGAGGGTAAACCACGTTATTTGTGTGTTATTCAAAGTTTAATGGGGTCATTAACTTTTTTTTAGGTAAG